>NW_026442090.1:0-2446666 GCF_026898425.1 Galleria mellonella | reverse complement strand
AATGCAGTGAATTAAATATTGTTGAAATTATCACTGATACAAAATAAAGAAAGTAGTGTAATTAGCAACAAATAAAAACATTTTACTATGAATGGATTTTTGGTTTATGTACGTCATAGTAAGCTATCTGGTTGACTCAATTATTCTATTGTTTACACTTTAAGATTACACGCAGATAACGATAAATATATGACGATCTTCGACTGTTAAAAGTTTGCAAAATTTATTCGATATTAGGAATTTAACAGTCGCGTTTTTATGACTTGGCACATCCTACTGTTCTGCCGTGTAGGTAGGTATACACAGATAGGGGGAACGGGCGAAAATGTCCATTTTCCGGTCAGCGCGTAGCCACGTCCTGCGCGTCACGGGCTCAGAAATATGCGAGGGGTGTACTTTCGTGCCCTTATCGCGACGAGTAAAAAGTAATGCTGCCTTTTATAGCAGTTCCGAGACACGCTCTTTATTACAGAGGGCCGCCGTAGGCTGAGGATGCACTGGGTTCATTGTATTGAGAAATATATATAACAGGTATTCTTTATTGTACTGAGAAATACAATATTCTAATAATTGGATTTAACATGAACAAAAGTGAATTTATCTCTAAAAAACACCTTCCAGTGAGCCTTACACTGTAGCATAGGAAATAAGCAGTAGTATTTTATTAGATCACCAGAAGGAGATTTTGTACAAAAGTCGTTTGCTTGGGCACCTCTATCCCATTCGTGTTTCTAGCGTTAAGCAGTTGTTTTTCTATCTCTGTGTTTCGATTTGAAGTATGGGATATGGCAGTGAATTTACAGCTTACAGAGGAATAACACCTGAGTTCTCAGGAATAGCAACGCATGGCAGGCAGTAAGCACTATGTATTATTCTCATTTTCGTGTATAATTGTATATCTTATACGTGTGTAAGTATGTTACATATATATATATATATATATATATATATATATATATATAATAAATTTTAATATATATATATATAATAAATTTTAATTTGTTGTGAGTGTATCAATTACTAGTACCGCAGTTGAGTATTCTGACACTTTCCCTAAGGTTGAATGAGAAAGAATGCTTTTAGCATTAAGTATTCCATGTACACATACATATACTAATGAATAAATAATTACATATAAGTTGTTGATGTCTGGATGTGGAGAAACAACAATAATTACTACTAATGTTTAGGTGACGCTAACAACAACAAATACAACAACATAACTAAAATAGCAATAAATGAATTATTAATAATTAGCGGTTTTTAATTAGCAGTGAATTATTATTAATTAGTGATAACAGAATCCCTCCAGTGTTTTCAACCGACTTCAAAAAGGAGGAGGTTCTCAAATCGATTGCTTTTTTATTTGTATTTATTACCTCATAACACCCTTAGTTGTAAACCGATTTGGAAAATTGCTTTTAAACAGATTGGTCCTATAGAAATTTTATCGAAATCGATTTAGTAGTTTAGTTTTTAAATTAAAATAATTAGTTTCTCCATAATAAAAATAGTTTTATTTTGTCGAACATATTTTTAATTATATAGGTATTCCTCTCGGTGTATACCGTCCGCTTCGGGCATTATTTCCCCTCGCATAAAAAATGATTGTACCTTCAAATCTATCCGAAGGGCCGCTCCCTCAGGTCAGCCTCCTCCCATCCCTTCCGTAATGTCCTCCCCATCCCATCCCACCTATATGAATGACTGGAGTTATAAAATGCTGCCCAGTACGTTTTCTTGAGTGGTGATTTGTGTAGGTCGGAATGGCGAGGTTTCTTTCAATTTATTTGGATACTTATTTATCAGAAAGTATACGAGTATAGATACTTTTACCTAGAAGTAGCAAGGAGTATGATACTGCGCAATATGGAAATGTACGCGAAAAATTGTGTTACTCGATTAATCTTGCTATCAATATTTTACCTGGAATGATAGAAATAAAATTAATATTCATTAATATTATCTAATCTTACTAATGTTATTAACTACCTGTATGCCGCGGCTTCGTTCGCGTGAATCAGTACGTAAAATATCTCATGTGTTAAGTCAGGATATAATTTACCCGTGTACCAAAGTTTAGTTAAATTTGTTGAGTAGTTTTAGTTTTTCAAACATATTTTAAATCTATGCTTACAAATTCTCCCTTTTATAATATTAAAAGATATTAAATTTTGTAAATATGTGTATGTTTGTTACTGAATCATGCTTAAACGGCTGAATGAATTAAAATGTAATTTGGTACACAGGTAGGTTACGAGTACAAGTATATCCTAAAATAAGTAATAATAATATAATTATCGAATAAGGTATATTGTGATTTGCACAGGCAAAGCTGTTTTATCCTGTACATAAGGATATATTACATTAGCGAGCACTGAGTAAGGATTTTAAAAAATTTTAACGGCAACGAGATTAGTAGGTTCGCGCGAGAGAAGCAGAGTACTCAAGTTATTCTTCATGTCAAAATTTTTAAAACACTGTGCTGAAGCAGCTTTTGCACTAATTAATTTAAAATTTCCGAGCCACGTGTGATTTTTGATACAACATAGTTTTGTCCAGGCGCCACTTATCACAATAGTGTAAAGCAGTGGTTCAAAAACTGTAGTCCGCGGACCACTGGTAATGTTTAGAGGCATTCTTAAGTGGTCTTCTAAGCTAAACAAAAACAAACAAACAATAACAGATACGAACAACGACGCGCGGCGAGAGTTGCGTTAAAAATTGAACAATAAAAATATGCGCGTTTTATTTAGGTATATAATTTATTAGAAAATCTCTTTATGTATTTGGCCCATGGAAATTTCTTAAATGGTATTTCATTATTAAAACGCTCATTATCATCATCACTGGTCATCTCAAGGCTCCCCAGATAGTGTGGGCGAGCGAGGTGGGGGCTTCGGGGCGTACCCTCATTACCCCAGCTTCAACTTCGCAGGCTACCACCTCCGGGTCTCGTAGTTTTAAGCCGATATACACTACGTGTTATGTGTATTTTGGCGTGGCCCAAAAGGTTAAGAACCACTGGCATAAAGCTTTATTGATCAGACAGGTGGCAGCACCGTCGGGTTGTTGGGCTACTAAAATATGATCGAACGCGATGATGGCTGGCTCATTCGTCATAATCGTGGACGGTGCTATTTATAGATATTGCTCTAGTTTATTGTATGATTCAATTATTTTGTTGTTATTTATATACAATTTATATTGTAAAGTATATTAGTAGATTTTATTTACACACACACTACTGAAACTAAAATTGAATTTTTGATTGACATATGCAACAGTTGAGTTTTTTGTTCTTAGCTAAAACTATTTTCGGAATAAGGTGATGTTACAGTAGAATAAAAATAATATAATAAGGATCTTGGTGATTATAAGAATGTTTATTACGCACATTATTTAAATACAATAATAATATTCTGCAAGTGATTGAAAAAATTCAAAATCTGTTGCGAACTCCTTAGTTATTTTTTAAAGATTTTATTTTTACTACGCGTGATCATTATATGAACTATACGAAAATGTTATGTATGAACACTACTACGTACGAAACTAAATACGGAACGAAAATGTAAGGTGTGATAGTTTGTCCGGCTCGAAGGACCAAAAATGTGGGCGATATTATGGACTGTATATTGATGTTTATGATGTAATCAAACAATGGGTTTAAAAGGAAAATAACTATAATAAAGAAAACTACGAAAGATAGACTACGACAGCAAAGAGCAAAAGTGACAATTGTAGAAACAAAAGTAAAAAATACAATAAAAATAAAATCTTTAAAAAATAACTAAGGAGTTCGCAACAAAATCAATAACTGACTTTTTTATTCTTATGTATTTTTATGCATTTTAGAATGGCAAACAAGCTGACGGCCCACTACTGGCAAGCGGTATCCGTCGCCTAGACATGAACAGTACTATGGACATAATAGAGTATATTGTTTTGCCCACGATACCTCTCATGCGTTGCTATTCCTGAGGAGTAAGATGTTATGCCTCTGTACCCTGTAAATTCACTGTCATATCTCACTCTTCAAACCGAAACACAGCCATGCAAACACAACTGCTTCACCATAAAAACACGAATAGGACATAGGTAGCCAAGCAAACGACTTTTGTACAAAGTCTCCCTTTGGTAAATTGTATGTAAAAATGTATCGATAGACTACTTCCATTTACCCTATATGGATTTTCGCCGTGAATATTGTAAATTTCAGAACGTTGAGGTAGGCGCCAATGCTGTATCTCTAAAGTATCTAGCGTTGTCTGTGATCTATAAATAATTTTCACTCGCTATTTGTTCACACCACGACGGCGATGGTTCCACTTACAGCTGTGTCAACTATATTTTGTAAATTACGCACATACATATAG
Source organism: Galleria mellonella (assembly GCF_026898425.1). NCBI lineage: Eukaryota > Metazoa > Arthropoda > Insecta > Lepidoptera > Pyralidae > Galleria > Galleria mellonella. Next base: position 2,442,287 of record NW_026442090.1, on the reverse strand, counting down.
TATTGTGTTTTTATTTAAAAAAATAAGCAAAGAGTTATTCATGTGGTATAGTGGCTACGTCACGGAAAAATCTATAAACTATAAGGATAGGGCTGGCGATTGGCGATTCTGGTCTTTGTTCTTGGGTTATATATATAATTGTCATTTTGATTAATTGTAATAGGATCTTGAAACATATACATTTCCAGTTAAGTTAATTATTTGTTTTCTATGCCTGTCTGGCTGTATGGTCTCGGCATACAATAATCTACTTTTTTTTGCCGTGGGTGTCGTAAGAGGTGACTAACGTAGGGCGAGGGATGGGCAGCAGTGTCCCACTTAAAATATCTTTAAATTCTAACTGCGGTTGCCAATCCGCCTGCCAAGCGTGGTAACTAATGGTGAAATCCCTCCATGAGGAGGTTTATGTTCAGCAGTAGACAGTTAAAGGCTGATATGATAATTTGTTTTCTATGGTAATGGTAAAAAATGGATTATTTAATGAGTTTTTCTCTAAAAATTTCTAACTCAGACATATTTACCAGCAAACCTAGTAAGACGTATTCTAGAAATCATGGAAAGTGTTAGGGAAGACATAGTGATAATTTTAAGGCCCTTTTTGAAATCAGTTAATAACTAACTTACCTATATTTTAACAACGAAACTCCTTATTACATAAGTTAAATTAAAATACGCTTTAACGATTTTAAATAAAGATGTGTTTTAAAATACGACCGCAATACACTTTTTGTAGTGCGTTGTCAGTTAAAATATTATGTTATGTATTATGAATATTCAAAGTTGATAGAAGTACTTAATAACATTAATTTCTTATTATTTGTCACTATCAGGTAGTTAAAACCTATCAAATTGTACAAAATACTCAGCAGCATTCTTTATAATTTGTTATTACGAAATTAGTTATTATGAATTTATATCCAATTTTTTTTTATATAACAGAATAGCAAATAAGCTGACCATAGGTACCATGGATATAACAGAGTATACTATTTCACCCATGATACTCCCCATGCGTTAGGGGGAAGGGATTGTTAATGGAGACTAAGAGCCCCGTTGCTAGCAATATACCCAATCGGTTAACCACCACGTAGTCCTTGCTAGAAATTAACTTGCTGAATTCCAGGTCTATTCATTACGATAGGCTAACTGACCTGTCTTTTTATTATCACTTATCATCACTCACTGGTGTCTCGCGTGTGTATAATGATAGCGCAGGCGGGGTTATCATTCCATCATCACCCATTAAAAAAACCCTATATGTTATCATTCCTGAGGATTAAGTTGTTGTACTTTTGTACCTTGTAAATTTATTTTAATAACAAAAAATACCGCTAAGTATTTTTGTTACTATAAAATTATACTTTTATCTATATATAGCTAGTATTTATATATCGCTATATGTTAAAATATACAAATGAGTAATACCTTTTTCACAGTAGTGCAAAATTGTCAAATGATTGTGAACCCTACTGAAATAAACATAAATGTGGGGGACAAAAGATTTTCAGCCACTTGTATAAATATTTCCATTGATCCGTTTAAATCGTTATATTGTGCCTACACTGTTATACTTACATTACGAAGACAAGATTATAATGTAGCCGAGTGTATTAAAATTATAGAAGTATATCGGTATTTGGCATTTGTGTTTATTTATACTCATAATAGCAATATGTTCCACGTACACATGACGTCTTATTAAACTGTCTTTTATTGTTAGTTTCAATGCCGCGTTTGCAAAATATGTAAATTATATGTAGTAGTGTAATTTATAAAATAATATGTAGTCGGTATATTATGAATAATAAATAGATATTCGAAGCGCCATTTGCTAGTAGATTAATACTTTTATCAAAAGGTAGTGAGTTCGAATAAAGCCGACATAAAAAATTGACAATTTAAATTTTGTATTAACTCCGATGAAAGATAATATTATTGTAAATCAATATATTTATACATATAGTAAGTATTTTATATAGTTACTTCGAATATATACGTATAATAGAAAGTCAATCTATATTAGAAGAGATAGCAGATACTTCGCTATTAGATTTGCGGAATACAGACGAGCTTATTATAATTAAACAATTTTATTTTCGTGTCACTACGAACAAGCAAACCAGTTTTTCCGTTACTAAAACAGTTTTTTTTAAGTTTATTTTTAAAATTACATCATATTAAACAACAGTAGTATAAGATCAACACTAGAGTAAAAGTAAAAAATTTCGATCGGTTCATTTCATTCATTCAATATCTTTAGGTACTTTAGGTATAGACTTTATAAGCAGTTTTAAATCGTCATTTTTATATGAATGTAAGGTTCGGAAAGTTGTTATCTGTTGAGAAGGGCACGCAAAAATCTCAACAAATAATTTTTTTAAATCTCTGTTAACATTATGTGTATTTATTTAAATATACTACATACCTATGTCTAAAATTACACGGTCATTAAAACTATGTGTTGACAATGTATTTTATGATTAGTATATACAAAATTTGCACAGTTCACTCGATTTTATATTAAAATGTAGTAAAAAGAGAAGCACATGCAAACTGCACCCGAGACGAGGCCTGTACCAATGGTCACGTGTCGTTTCAACCCGAAAACAAAAAATATACAGCAAAAAGCGAGAGTGCTCAAAGTGTTTCCTACAGAAGTACAATAATTTATTGCTCATCCTTGCAATTGGCAATTGTTTTGTGAGACGCAGGCAAATTTGAGCCGCTCAGTCAGAATTTGCAATGTTTTGTTATGATCCCATTGTTTAAAATAGTCCTTGTTTACCGTTAGAACAGGCTGTTTAAAATTATGATTCGTTATTTTTAAAAATTCTATGTGTTAATTAATTTAAATTGTAAATTGAGTAGTAAAGAATAATATGATAAATCTAATTTAAATAAGTTACATGATAAGAATGATCAATTTCATTATCTATATTTTTATTTGTATAAATTTAATAAATATATAAAACAATTTTTTTTAATTAGAATCTATATATGTATATATATATACAAATATATATGTTTTAGTACATTTAATCATATTAATATAATAAGAATAGGTATATGTATAATAAACAAACACCCTGTATTTTGTATGCAAGTTGATATAAATAAAAACGAACGTTTCAGTGCGTACGTTTTTTTCAAAGTGAAACTGACCGTATCGGTCTACTCAGCTGCCGGTCATCATAAATCTACTTTTGCTCTATTCAGTAGCCCAAATTGGCATGGCATTGTGGTGTCATTTAGCCTACATTTTTTTATATGCTTTTGAAAATAATAACTCTTGATTTTATAGAATATGTACTAGTTGGTACATATTCTGTTGATACTATTCAATCATTCTTATCGATAAAAAGTTTGTATTAGCTGTTTCTTGTAGCTTTGCCCGCGTGAAATAGTATATATATAATATATCCTATGTGTTAAGTTAGAATATAATTTATCTGTATACCAAATTTCATTTAAATCCGTTCAGCTATTTAAGAGTAACAAATATATAAAGATCCTAACATACTATATAGTTCTTATTATCAAGGACGCTCAAGTTAGATGAAAATAGCATATTATATTAATTTATAATTCCGTGTATATAGTAGGTAATGTTTCTTAGGTAAAGTTGTAAAATAACAGTGTTAAAAAATATGTGAAAAAATGGTTGGTAGACAACTATATGTGCGGAGTCTGCAAAAAGTATCGGCGTCGCAAGCGCATGTTGGCACGAGACGCAGCTGGCGTGCTTCCTCTTCCGAATGGAAGAATAAAAAAATGTAAAACCAAGTATAAGATATCAAAAGCTGTCACCAAAAATATTTGAAATGTACATTTTGCATGTTTTAATGTCAGTAAAGTAAGCATATATTTAAATATTCTTGTAACTTAAGATTTTTTCGGAAATCTAATACTATGCTAAGTATATAAAACTTAATATTTTATTAGTATCATATATAGGGTTATCTCTAGTTATTTTCTTTTCTTATTTATCCTTACTTACAAATAAAATACAAAATTGTAAATACATTCTTTTATCCTAAAATACTTTTTGTTTCTTTTATCTTTTTATTGGACAATAATTGTTGCGAATACAGTAGCGTTTATGCGTTCTTAGAAGGACTTTGTGCAGACAGAAAGTGAACGTAAATGGAGATTTTTTTGCAATTCCCGATATTTTGTTCATCAGAAAGAAATAGAAAGTATTTAGAATTGTCTTCTCTTATTGAACTTATAATATTGCGAGCTATTATTATATTAACTACAAAAAAAAAAAAACAAAAATTGCTTAAAATTGTCTATTACAAATATGCTGCAGTTTTTTGAATTAAATAAGTCAACTCATGGTTTATTGTAGGGAGGCGATCATCAGGTATATAAAAAGTGCAGCAGGTTTTTTTCTATGAGTTTCGAATGATAAAACGATGTGCGAGGTGGCGGGATGTTTTTTACGCACCGCGTATTTTTGGGGTTGCTTTTTGCCGAGATACCGATCTCTCTCACGTTTTTTAAAAGGTTTTTATTGGTGTATCGTGTTAATTCCACTTGATTAGGGTATGTTTACGCGTGTAAACTTTTTTATCCACCTTTTTTTAGTCGTCATTTCTTTTATATTGCTATAATGTAATGTGGATATTGTTATTTTTATCGTATAAATTTTTTTTGGAGAAATACACATTGTGACAGCGTAAGTTTTGAAATCAATTATTAGATATGGGAGATTTATTAAACTTTTACACAATTTTATTGTAAAGAGTAATTTATAATTTATGTTATTTCAATTGCGAGCATTATAATTGGAGCTATTATTGGGGTCATCTGCCCTAAGACGTTGAAATCTTTTGTTCGAACCCCAATGGGGTCAAAATGGTCAGGGGGGTCAACGATTTATTACTTTTTGAGAAAAATTATACCCGTGATATTGTTGTGAATTGTTAGTGTATATATGTATGTGTATGTTTTTATTTAGATTGTCTACGGATTTGTTCTGCACTTATAGAGATGAGAATATATATACATATACATATATATATATATATATATATATATATATATATATATATATATATATATATATATATATATATATATATATATATATATATATATTTATTCTAATTGTAAGTAGGTAAATACATAATTATGAAAATAATGTTTGTATGTGTCACGTTTTATCTGTACATAATTTATTTTTTTGTAACTAACTAATAAAATATGGTGCATAGGTATAAAACCTATATAGGTATATATTATAAGCAATTAAAATACGATATTTTGAAATGAAATGTATCAACAAATATATTTTTTTTTCTTTAAACAATGTGTAATGTATTATATATATTTAATAACGCCATTCAACATTAAGTCACCTATAGACCATCTGGTATTCAACTTTGCTACAAAATGTTGTTAGCACATATAGGTATTTTCCAGAAGGACGTATATGTGCTTACTTTCTATCTTCTGGAAGTAACAATAGGCGAGAATAGTCGTACAAAACACAATTCTCAAGACTTACGACCGTTAACCTCCGCTCCAGAGACGTGTGCGACCTTCTGACCGTTACGTTATTTATATCTCAACAAAATCGAAAACTATTGACCCATAACCTAAACATTTTTCCCATCCCCGTATTCCAATTTCAAATCCACAGTTTTCAACATAAATCACCATTCGAACACAAGAAGTTCGATATTCGAAAATACGTCAAAATCGAAAGCAACGGTCCACTGAACAATGGCGGCTGAATCTATTCGGTTACATTTTATTTTATTTTCTACAAAAATGTAACAATGTGCAATTGTTATCAAGGAAAAAGGGTAGATTTTAGTAATCTTCTTAATGGTGTGTGTGAAAAGATTATAAATTAAGTTTCTGTAACAAATAAAAGTGACCCCTGGGCATTGTCGGGGTGTCAATATGTGTGACCGGGCTATTGTTCGTGACCCCTGTAGGCTTAGCACCAATTTGCGATCGCTCCGATTCAGTCGTGATCGCAATAGCACTGTAAGGATTTCAACAATTTACAATTCGATATCATTACAATAATGGAATATTAGAAAAACTATTTTTTTTTGTCGCAACAGATGTTCATAAAGGTATACTTAGGTATATTGTCAACAGTTGCTTTAATTTTAATTGTCTTTAGGTTTTATGGTAGGTATTATAAATTCATATCGTTCGCGCATCGTAAAAAGTATTCTGTATTATATATTAACCTAGGTCCTAAGTTACCTAATTAAATAAACTTTCTGTTATGCTACATTACTTCAAAATCTATTTAATAGTTTCTGCGTAATACATACACATTTCCGGTTTTATTAAAGTTTGTGTGTATGTGTGTGTGTGAATGTATGAGTGTGTGTGTGTATGTGTTATATAGTATCAAACAAATAAACTTATTTTCACATTTATAGTATGAGTATGGGTTAATGAAGAATACTTAAAAAACTAGAGACATAAAGAGGAGTTGAAAGGGAACAATAGAAGGATGTCTTAATTTTGAAATTGAAAGATATAAAAAAAAAAAATTTTTACAAAACAGGAGGCAAACGAGCATGCGGCTCACCTGATGGTAAGTGACCACCGCCGCCTATGAGTGGCTTGTACTTCACATACATTATGATTTTTTCCTATTACTATATCGTGAGTTATTGTTTGCTAACAGAATAACTGAAAACATATGTCAGTAAGAGTTAAAGAAACGTCGTTTTGTAATATTATCTACATGACGTAATATAGGATCGAAATTTTTTTCCATGTTTCAGAAAAAAAAGTACGTGGTATGTGTAAAAATGTACGTACATATAGGTTTTTTTTGTTATTTTGTTTTTTTTTTAACATTTAACTAATGTATACATATGTTCTACCATAAGTTTCAGGTTGAAGGATATTGGTCTATTATTAGTAAGCTAATCGGTTCTTTATATTCTGGTCAAGTTACTTTTAGTAATCCAAGTGAATGTGAGATTGTTTGGTACGATTTGGTGTCCAAATGGCTTAATTTATTATTATGAAGTTTGCCATGAAGTATAGAATAAATATTTATTGTGAGCTGTACATTATAATTATTCGTAAGATGTTATTAACGTCTTAAAGGAAATTTACACAGCCTACCAATACATTGGGCGTACAATACAATTAGGTACATAACAATAATTATTTTAAAGTATTAATTGATATATTTCGGTTACGCAGGCGAAGTTGCGAGCACCGCTAGTCATATCGTCATAGTCGTAGAATACTGACGGATCTGACAAATATTATATATATACATCCGTGAGTATTCTACGACTATGACAATATTATTGTATTTTAAAGAATTTGCAACTTATATTTACAAATGGAGTTCGAACTTTGGACTTTGGACTTAACTATAAATATGGTCTGTTATTTATTTAACTAGGTACTTATTTTGCGAATCTACCGTATTTGTGTATATATTAAGCACAAAATACTGTATGGATTTTAATAAAATATGAACGGCTGTCAGTTAAATATCTGAGTTAATATATAAAATATGTTTTATTATTATTAATAAATAGTCTTATTTTAGAAAAAAATTCCGAAAGATTTCCGCTTGAACCATGTCACGAGAATGGTTAGTCGAAAATATTTTCACATCCCTGCTATAAGATTCCTGATGTAAAATTTAGATCGGCAATAAAACGCACTCACATTGGCACAAATGGACAATGCATTGTTCGCTTGACCCCTCGCTTAAAAATAATGGCCGGGGGCAGATAAATTAAAAATGCCTCAAAAATACCCCTTGACGGCCTGTTGATTTATGTATGTGCAACTTCCCGTGCTAAATATTTCAAAGGGCGGAGAATGTCCATCCGTTGTAGCGTGTTAAAATCTGAACTTTTCAATGGCTGATGTAGGTATGTACTGTCGTATAGTTTTTTTTTACTATAGTATGATATGTGAGCATTTTTTTTATACAACTTAGAATGGCAAACAAGCTGACGGCCCACCTGATGGAAAGTGGATGCCTTCCTGAGTGAACACAGTGACAATGTGGTCCATGAAGGCGATCTAGAATGTTCTATTTTCAATGCTTGGCCGCAGTAAGTGCGAGTAATCTGAGGTATATAATGATACAGTTGTTGATATTTTTTTAGTATCTGCTTGAAACTTTTTTATGTGCGATGCTCAACTTGCCATAGCGATGTACTGTGTTTGGAATATGCCTAGAGAACAGGGTTAATGATTTATTTGCTATTTTACGTAAAAATAAAGCAAACTTTCATAAAAAAATTATGAAAATAAGTAATTATATTATTAAGACAGTATTCCGTATAGCGTACTTGATGATCAAGGAATTTATAGTTAAATTATTTTAATTTGATATTTAATTAATGTTTTTATAGTGTACACATTATAATTAATTAAAATGTAATGACAGTAACTCATTACTGTATAATAATATATAAACTGTATAATAATATATAAACTGTTTAATAATATATAAACTGTTTAATAATATATAAAACTATATACTATAGGTATATACTTAAAATAAAAATAATTATTTATTATTTGTGTACTATTTAATTTTCTTCTTTAATTTTAATCCGATTTCATATTTTTTTATGCAATCAATAGACCTTAGAATTTTGTGTCACCGTTCCGTATTCTAAATTCAAATATTTTAAATGTACCTAATTTATTAATAAAACATCTTGTCATCTGTTGGTAGTAAGATGGTTGGATGTTTAAACGGCTTAAATATTTACACAAATTTATATAAAATTTAATATAGGTGATCTTAATCTGCATTAATATATACAATTATCATCATCATCATCATCATCATCTTGTCATCAATCGTACACTATTAAATGTAAGTCTCCTTTATAGACTGCCATAAGATACAGTCTCGAGCCACCTGTGAATTTTATCTACCTAGTGTCAACAATACATTATGCACAATTATAAAAAAATCTTATAACAACTTTATTGCGGTCACATCTGTTAATGTGATGAAATAAAAACAGCATATTACAATATTATTTGCGGTGCACAAATACACATAAAATAACTATATAAATAGAGCCATTGTAGGAGCGAAGAAATGCTATGTATTTTTTTTTAAAGAAAAATTAAAGATATCTGTTTTATCCATAAGTATTTTACTTAAGAACTTTTTTGCAAAATGTTCTTAGTTAATTTTGTAAGTATTTTATAAATTAATTATTTTTTTTTTATGTTTGTGATATATATATTTATAAATACTATTGCAAGGAGAAAACTAAACGTGTATACGTTAATTTCATACTATATTTAATATATGTTATATCTTTACTTATTTTGAATTAATTTTTACATTCTATTTTTTGAAAGGGCATTTTTTTAATTTAGTACATTACTAAATTTAAAAAATTAACATGTTTTATAAATAGTAAGATTTTAAAATGTAAATTCTAAGTCCAATTGTTTTTCATATGTGGCATTTTTATGAATAATTTAGGTAGATTAAAAAATCATTTTTTCATTTATAGACCTTTATAAAAAAAGATAATACTCACCGTACTTACACAAAGCACGTAGAAGCGACACAAACGTAATCTCCTATTGCCACAAAAATGTAAGATCGATGCGCTTTTTTTATTAGCCATTTACATTTTTTAGCTAGTAAGTGTTAGCGCATAACTCTACTAGCCTAATATTGCAAAAATAACTGCTACACTATTTTGAACTTTAAAACTTTACACGTAAGGAAACATCAATTTTGTATAGAGTGCATTTATTTTGTTTTGTATTTCAGAGAAGTGATTTTTTTACAGCATCTCCATTGTAGTTTGTTAAAAAGGACAAGCGATTAGGAATGTCCATTTTGTTGAATTTTATCGTATGCTCGAATATATTGGCGGCAGTAAATGCCACAATTGATCGATGGGTGGTTACACCTGCACTTTCTTTTCACGGTAATACAATTGTGAGAAATGCGACTGTCGACTCATTACTGACTAGATTTTTGCCCGCTACTCCTTATGTGTCAATCCTACTATCTGCCTACTATCCTACTTCTAAAAGGTAGGAAAACTAATGAAATATCTAGACTATTTGTCTTATTTTGCAGATGGCGTATCAAAATAAACTATGATATTTAGTTTATTTTTAAGCCTAATATTAAATTTAAATTGAATGTTTAGGAATACGATTGTGGAAACCTCATTCATTGTGTTGCTGTAGTTTTTGCGTAATTCTGGAAAGAACAGATAGACAGGGAGATAAAGATTAAAAAAATCGTTGTTTTGACTTCTATGGTTTTTTTACGCCTAATATCAATTTATTTTAATTATCTCTTATGTACAGACATCGTCTAGTTATAATTTTATTGTATTAGTATGACAAGACACTTAATTAGATAAACCAATGTTACATACATTATGTTTAATATCATCAGATACCACCAGACAGGGTGTATGCCAGCTTGCTACCTTTGTGGTATAAAAAATATGCGACATTTTTTAATTTAAATTTTTATTATTAATTTATTATAAATATAAAAAAAAACCCTTTCGATATAATTGTAAAATGCTGTAGTTTATTACTGCTGAAACACCGTTGACGTATATTTACTCAAACGTTTACAAAACAGAGAGAGTAGTGACTAGAAATATTAAAAAGTAAAAATGAATTTGTTAATCGGCCATAATAATTAATAATAATCCTTATGAAATTTAGTATAAACACAGAGTATTTAGAACGGAGAAAGACGTAGGCTGTTTTTACCTTGGCCAAACTGAATGCTCCGGTTACGCGTATGATGGGTGTAAAAAGTAGTAAATAATAAATACTAAATATCAGTGAAGATATTACACAGTATCATCTAGTTTTAAATTTAGTAGCTACATAAAGCTAGTACTTTGGGTTGGGGGGAAAGGGATTGTTAGTAATGGAGACTGAGAATCTCATTGCTAGCAATATACCCAACCAGGTCGACCTCCTCGTGGTTCCCCCTGAAAACTATCATGGTTAATTCCTGATGAATTTATCATGATGGGCTAACTAGCCTGTTTTCATTCTCATCAATCACCTTTCACTAGTGCTCCGCCAGCCTATCCTGTTAGCGCAGGTGGGGTTACCATTCCATTTTCACCCATAAAAAAAAGTACATTGGGTACCACTACGCTGATGAGTGTGACGACTGCTATATCACCAAGGCCGTCCACGATAATTACATGAAATTGGCGAAATAGTAATTTCTTTTGCTACTATCAAGACGTTGAAATAGACTGAAGCAACAAGTACCTACTGCTTTAGGGAATAATCTTAAACCACAAAACAAAAACTCACTTCATAGGCTTTATGTATCTTGCATCAAGTCGCTTGCGGACGTCAGTTAGTATATATTTATAGATTCATTAGATTATGAAAAAAAAAAATTGTTCCATTACTTCGTATTTTAAAATACTATCTCTGATACTTCGTGAAATATTAAACGCAAAATATTTTTAAAGTACAATTTATGCATACATATATTATACAAAACATTAAAAGAAATTTCAAGACGGAGTTTCTCAATTCGGTTGTATTTTTTATGTTTGTTACCTTATAACTCCGTCAGTTCTAAACTGATTTGGAAAATCCTTTTTTTTATTTGAAAGGATATACTTATAGATTAGTCCCATAGAAATTTCATCAAAATCGGTTTAGAAGTTTACGTTTTAAATCAAAATAATTGGTTCTGTCACAACTGAAATCGGTTTTTTTTTCTGGGACACAATCTTTATTTAAATTTATTAATTACAATATGTACACACAGGCAAACACGCTAATAATAATAATACCTACGTCAATGTTACATCCGAACCACACGTGTTATTCGCTCTATATGTTTGTTATATGATACCAATGTTATTTATATTCTAAATTACTATTTTTAAGTCACTTTTTAATCACATCAATTCTGTCGCCAGTTCTGAATTGATCCTCATAATTCTTTTTTTAAACGATGGGGTTGCTAGTATTCTAGCTGTGTAATAAAAGACTTGTTGACAGCTAGAAAACGAATGAGTTTTTATTTTTTATTAAATTAAAATTATTATAGATAACAAAAAGTTTTCATGTGTTAACAGGGGTTTACTCTTGACTTGGTCTCATTTTAATTTAGTGAGGATTAAAACTGTCCTTTTTTCGCGGAACAAAAAACTGTTTCATGCGAAGTCAAATCTGCTTGTAGGAAGCCAAACGATTGCGTATTTTAAATTCAATTACATATGTATATTCAATAATTTAATGACATCGTGTAATTTATTAATGCCGGTGTGTGTGTGTGTGTTCAAGACGGAAGTCGCTTTTCGGAATTGAGCTAAATGTATGTGTAAAATATTAACATATTTATATTTATAATAATTAATAAGGTTTTGTGTAAAAAAAAAGAACAGCAATTTTGTTGCAAACAATACGATTAAGTACGAGTTATACATTTGTTTTTATTTTTATGAAGATGTTCAAATATTTGAATAGTTGTTTTTAAGACTTATAAGCATTTGAATGCATCACGTATTGCTGATCATCAGAACATGCATATTTTTTAAATTTAGATACTACAGCAATTGTTTTATTATAACCTACACGTCTTTACCCGCTTTTCGTTATAACCGGGAAATAGCCTATATCGTTCTCTATCTGTAATATTTATTATATAGTATTAATTTATTTAACACTACGTGTATATCAAATTACATGACGATTGGTTGAGCCGTTAAGGTATTAAAATGTAACAAAATCAAAAAGAAAAACTCACTTTTATATAGGTCATACTAGTTTTTACCTGCGATTTCATCTGCGTGTCTGGAATATATTCACTGTTTGTTCTATTTTGGTGTCATATTTTTTAATAAGATTTTTTAAGTATAAGTACATATATAAACTTTGAACGTAATTTGTAATAGATATATCAGATTTTTCATTTTTGTTGAAGTAATATACTTCATACATATAAAAAAACATAAGTAAAACCCAAACTTAAGAAATCTCTATCTAAAAGAGAGGTAGCCTCCATTCCCCATAAAAATATTGATGCAGCTTTTAGCGAGATCGCGTAGGTGGGGCGTACACCCCGTTGCCATGACGACCGGCGACCCTCCGAGGGGAAAAAACGGGTAAAAATTGCGGGAGCGAATGGACGGTGATTTTTTATGGCATCGTACATTTTTTCCTTTACGCCGCGCCGCGACGCCGGGCGTCGGGCTGCGCTGGTGTGCGTGTCTTATACATACAGGATGCTATTTCTTGGTTTTCTTACTTACCTCTTCCTTACTTAAAACGGTAACAAGAAGATGGTAACCGTCGCTCACATATATGGACACCACAGAGTATTCTGTGTTATTACGTCACAACTCTCTCTCTCTCTCTCCCTCTCTCTCTCTCTCTGTGTGAGTGTGTGTGTGTGTGTGTGTGTGTATGTGTGTGTGTCACACAGAGTTGTGACATGATTTGTTTACTTGACAAACAATTTAAAGTATCTGCTTTTTAGTTACACCACAAAAGGAGTATTATCAGTGGATGAGATTTATATTTTGAGACTAGAAAATGCCTATTTTGGATTCTATTGCTTTTATTAAGATATATTAGCCAGACAATAGTCGAGTATGAATTAATTATTTGCTTTCATAAAATATCAACGATTATCAAATTTTATCAGGTGTAATGTTATTACGCTTACGATACTCTTAATCCAGTTATGTCTGAATTCGTCAATTCGACTTTATTTTGCAACTAATATATATATTCTTTATTGCACTTGTAAATTACAATGCTAATATACAAATGTTCCAATATTTTTTTATTTTATCAAATCACAGAGCACCATGTACGCTGTCCGAAACTCTCGGTGGAGTGCTAAATCGTATTACGTATGTGTGTGTGCCGAGTGCCGGAGGCTGCAAATATTATAAGTATGGATTTTATAGACATCTCGTTCTAACTCCACCTCCCGTCCCTTTTTAACGTTCGCGGGAAAAAAATATTCTCTAAGGGAATCTAAAATTATGAGTGTGAGGGAATTCGCCCGTTATATGAAAAGGGAATCCTGAAGTCATTTTGCTCCATAAATCTTATGATACTCTCTCTCTGATGGCATTGTTTGCTTTCGAAAATTGTTCCCGTTATTCATATTCCTTTTGTTATTCTGCCATTTGACATAGTGTTCTGGGGTAAGCGAGCATCTACTTGTAAAACAAAGTATTCAATGTTCATATAATTGGCAAGTACCGATTGAATTCAATTGAAGCAATTTAATTACAATTTCTACCATATCATTACAAACCAATAATGCTTATTGGTTTGGAATAGTTTCATTTTGGTCTCTCAGTAGGTGTTCAATTTGGTAAAAACACTCTCAATCAGGAAATACATCTTTTTCCGAATTGTCTAATTAGGATTATTTTTTATAAGTAAACTTTTATATGCATGTTATGAAATAAGTTATTTTTTTCTTTTTTTAATACGTAGGTTTGATAGATTAGATTGTTTAAGTATTGCTGTTATATTTAGTTGTTTCTTTTGTTAGTTGTTTTCAAAAAAATCCAATGTATTTTTTTTCAAGTATAAAATGGTTAATATACTTTTTTTATATTATATACACTGAAATTCAGTATTTCTTGTTTCCATGCAGCTTTGGAAAATCCCATTCGACATTATAATTATCAGGAACCCTAAAGTTTGATGTTTTTAGACTTAATACTTTCTTCTTTTAATAGAATATGACGAATCACTGCATTTGCCCTCTCTAATACGTCTATAGGATGATTGGAAGAGAATGATCTTATACCATTAAGTAAACCTACGCTTTGTAAACACAAATAAATTAATATTTCTTGAGTTTGAAACTAGTTGTGTATTCTCAAATTGAAAACGTGAGTAAAACCGACATAATTATGTAATTACAATTAAATATTGTATATTAGTATAATGTATTAACTCATATTTATTCCCTTATGTGCGAGTATGTAATGCTAAAAGTAGTAAATAACAAAAGATTTGATGCGAAGCCGATACGATGGTTCCGATTCTGTCTCAACGTATCATGAATTAAACATTGCCCTGGGGTGGCGCGGTGGGGGGCGGTAACCCTTTCCCTCGCTTTAATAAATGCGCTCCAACCCCTGATCGCCCCACGTTTTTTGTGACAATTCAATAAAAGGGTAGCTATAGGGTTGTATCGATTTATATACGTAGAGAGAAAATAACCAACGTGAAAAATGCTTTGGTTTAGTATTACATTACATAGTACATACGTTACATAGTACATATGTTACATAGTACAAGTATATTTTTTTTTCGTAAAAAACAGCGACTTCATGTTGACAAAAGACATAGATTAATAACGACTTCTTTCGTAGTACAGTAGTATAGGTTGTTGTTTCTGAAAACATAAACAATACGTTACTTAACTTCTTGGTATATTTTTGTAATGTATGAACAATTTTTCCGTCCTTGAACTACAGTATTCTAAATACTGGTATTTAATTAATTGAGGAAATTCTACATTAATATTCAAAACCTTTAATCACCGTTAGGTCGATCACTGATAAAATAAACTAGTCATTGAATAATTGAATTATGCAATTTGAATCATCGGTAATAAATATCAGGTATGTAAGTATTATTGACCTGCAATTGTGTTAAGTTCTGATATTTACTTAATTGTATTTAAAATTATTATTGAATTTAAGAACGCGAATAATTAAAACTAATTATTGCTTTTGTTTGTGTTGCATAATAGAAAAAATATTCCATTCTACAAGTTTTGGTGTGTTCAATCATATACCATTCACGACATCAAGTTGATGTCTAAAAGCTAAATCTGGTCCTTCGAGACTAAATTTTCTTTAGAATAAGATTAATGGATATTTTTTAGAAAAAATCACCACACATACAAAAGAATCCTGTGTACCGATTTATCTACATAATATACTTGTAAAATATAGAGTTGACAACTGACGCAGTGATTTGCGACAGGGGTGGCGAACAAAAGGTATTATTATTTTTAAAGGCAACCCTTTTATTGACGTCCCCTGAGCGTCATGGTGGCACCGTGTGAAAGTGTCAAGAGATAATCATAACTGTGCAAACTATATGAATATATATTAAATTCAATATTCTAAGAGTCACAGATTCGCTAGTTATATTTTTTGTGAGAACAGATGCTAAAAATAATTTTGCCACAGATTCGAGTATTTCGGAATTAATCTGTATTTTTATTTATTATAAAAAAGTATATTTTATAAGCAATGTTTTAAGACTGTCTTGTGTCCTCGTGGCCATTAGACATATCACACAGCACCCTCTAGTCCTAAACTAAAAAATACTAATAGTCACAATGATTAATGTAGGTATTATGTATTATAACAGAAAATTTTCGTTAATAAATTGAACTGATAAAGTACTAAAATTTTTCAATCCATTTATGGCATTATGCGACATGTTCACCTCGTAAAAAGTTTTGTCGTGCAGTAAACAAGTATGCAGTAAACATGTCAACTTGTGTTTTTTGTCTACTAATCTCTGCATTTTAAAATTATTGCATTCAAGCATTAATGTAGGTTCTTCGCGTAAACAAGATTAATAAATTATAAACGTAAATCTCTGTAAGGTTTGTTACATTACTCACTGACAGGAATGTGGAAAGTTTCTGTAATATCAAATTATTTTGTCATAGAACATAACAAAAAGTGCTTAGTTACAGCGTTTGAGATGAATTCTAGAAAGATCTGCTAAGCGCTTGGTAAATATGACATATTTTCCTCTCAAGTAGAGGTAGTTGTAAGAACATACAAACAACATTGCCAGTAACTTAATATTTGGAAATCAATTATCCATAAGAAGTATTTGTCACGGGAAAATAACGGTATTAGGGAAATAATATATGGCTCTCATTGTTGGGAGGCTATGTTTTCGTGAGGGACTTAGCTGAAAAGTTTTTCTTTTATAAGTGATACCAGTGATTTTGAGCTTTCTACGAATTACTTATAGGTACTTAGAACGTGTAAGGTATCATAACAATTTGTTATTCAGAACTACTTTACTGAATTATGTGTTATTTTGCGGAAATCCATATCACTCGTTAGTTGATTAGAATTATTTGGTATAATTCCGCTAATGGTAGCGAAATAAAACAAAATATATCTTTTAATTCTGAACTACTACCACATTGCTATTGAGTAATGGGATCTATATATTTATCTAGAGATTTTTAGTTTACTTTTTTTTAAGTGATTTTCAACTTATTTGTATTTTTTATGTTTATGTTTACATATCTTTGCTAATTCTAGATCGATATAGATTTTATTTATCAGTCGTTTAAATTTACTCTCGCATTGATTCCATGTTAATTAGATCGCGACTAAAGTCCACGTTTCTTTTGCGATGTAAATATAATATTATATTTTATTTATTCTAAATGTAAGTTGTTCTCAAATTTAATAATAACAATTAAATTAAATTATATATCTATTAAGGTAGGGTCTAAATGTATACTTTGACAATGTCCATAATTCTGTACAGGAATGATTTACCTAGATACTATAATGATTTACTGCATTATATATTTTATTACTACATGACGATTTTATTGGTAGGTATAGGTATTATAATTTGTATATTTCAAATTTACACAGTACTACCTGCGGTACTATTATGTTATCGAATAAAGTTTTGACTAAAAACATAAAAGCCGCTCATGACTAAGGGTCACGAATTGATCTCGAAACTAGTCAAATATAAAAAGTACAATGTGATGTGTCCTTACGAAACTTTTAATAATAAAAAAAATATATAAAGCTAAACTCTAACAGATATAGGTACCTTTATGTTCCATACACCCCTAATTCTCTAAAAAATATAGGTGCATACATTTATATAATAGTAAAACACTCCCCTAACTTTTTAACATTTAATAAACGTTCTTTCATTGGCTGAGTTCCCCCAATAAAAAAGTCGAAGACGCGTGCTGCACCGCACGCACCACCTATATTCAAACAGCACGCGTTCATGTAACATACAGGAGCGGCTGTTACTTATTATTATAACAACCAATTTTTAAAGATCCATCGCATCCCTCTTGCATAACGCGAAAATAATGGCAGCAAGAAGTTTTATAAGTAAGTTCAGAGTTCAAGTTAAGCTGGGGCACATGCGTAAAAATACTCAAAGAAAAAATATAAAATGAACGGTGGGGAAGTGTTTTAAAAATAGTCCCCCTTACTATTTAGGGGAGTGACTGGATTGATATATCGCTGGAGTTACTTGGGACTTTAATAATAACAACGTGTGTTGGTTCACTGAGGCTGTAAGATTTGTCAATATGGCATACCGTGGGTGCTATTTCGGATCGGTCGCGTGTCGGCCGCTTGTGGGGAGATCTTGTTACTAGATATTGTACTGTTTACCTGAATGTGGTGTACTCCAGTTACCGGTTTCCGGTTCGGAAGGGAGTCTGGTGCACGATTCGGTACTGCTATCTTAGAATACCTACTATACAAACAGTGAAACGTTTAATAGAAAAGATATAACGGTCAGCTATAGTGTACGACTTTTCACAAAATTGGACGGAAAAATTTTTCTTCATACAAATTTAACGATCATGTAATCTATAATTAAACACCAACTTCAATTGTGATAAAACCAGTTATTTTGATCTAAAAGCTAAACACCTGAACCGATTTTGATAAAATATCTATAACACCTATCTGTAAGTAGGTATATCCCTTCAGATAAAATAAGATTTTTTCTTTGGTTTACTGACGGAATTATAAAGTTATAAACATAAAAGAATACAATGGAATAGAGACCCTCCTTCTTTTTGAAGTCGGTTTAAAATAATTTCTGAATTTGTCACAAAAAAATCATCATTTATAAACATTAATCAGTTTGACTAAAATAACCTAAAAGATATGTTTCTTGAGAAAAAATATTAAAAAATATATATGGCTAGTAATATCCATGTACTTATATACCTAGATTAGAGAAAGTCAAAAATAAGGATCAATTTAATTATCATTACTCACACGCGCCTAAACCCAAGTTAAAACCGTCAATTTATTATTATGGACCCGTATCCAATTTAAAACAACGCACGACCGAATGGAGCCATTAGGTACGAGGGGGAAACATTGTTTTCAAACGGAGGACATAGGGGAATCCTTGTGGAGCAGAAAAAACAATTTAAAAATAAAATGAAATAATTATAAAAGGGAGGGAGCGCGGCGCGTGTCATGCTGGCCTTATTTATTTCCATTCTCTCAGCTGCTACTTGTATTTGAATTTGGAACGCCTTACGCCCTTAATACTGGCACCCGGGCAAAGGTGGGACGACATGTGGTTGATTAAAAAAGGTACATAGGAAAGAAATGAAAAAAGTTTGGTTTGCATAGTATTATTTATTTAACGATCTTTCGACTATGGATTTTATGCATACTTAGGATAGATTTTTTAAGACGCGAAGGGCAGGTACTGAACAGTATGGGTAAGCAGAGATACAATAGTATATAATGTATTTATACAAATCTTCTGCAATATAATTACAGATGAAGGCATCTCTAAATTTCAGATATGCTTTAGACATAGTGATTTGAATCTTAGATACGTATGAATAAAGACATCTGTCTTTAGAGCAGGTGAATATTTTAAATAAAGTTGCTTGCTTTACCTTATAACTAGGACTTGTTTATTAAATAACCGTAGGGGAATCTTAACAATATATACCTTAATTGGAGATATTTATATAAAAATATTAATAAGCATACTTTCTCTGTAGGTACTTTCACTGGGAACTTTTATAAATGATCTGTTCATCATAAAATCAGATTATGGTCAGCCAGATGCGGGCAGAATATTAATTTAATTATCCATTGGGACGTTATCAGAGATCGTTCAATGTTTTAACAATAGTTGTATATCTGTTAAAGGGCCGACAACAAATTGGATATGAGTGCATTAAAATCGAGGGAACTAATAGGTCATTGAGATTAAATATAGATCTAGTCAGAAGATAATATAAGGATCGATTTAGTATTTTATTTTGTATTTTTAAATAAACCAGATTAATCCTATTTTCATAACTCAAATCTCTAATTTAAGAGATTCACTTTATATCATAAACTTTTTAAAATGTTAAAATAAATATGTTAAAATAACTTTTAATATAATAATTACTGTATGTATTAATATACTCGTTATATAATAAATTATATTGTTGTTAAGCCACACTTGTCTAATAATGTCAAAGCGTAGTGATTTATAATTCGTTGGCGGTAAAACATTGCACGGTGGTCAACTTATCTTTACATCTTGCCACCTAACAGACTGGAGGATTGTGTCACTTTATTTTATGGTTTCTAATTATTTACAAACCTTTGCCGGACCACCCTTGCCGGTGGGCACGGTTGCAAACTTATAAGCGACCTTCAAATTGCTGATTTATTTAGTTAGTATATTCAAGTCAGTGGTTTTCTTTTTCATGTAACTGTAAATTAATATTATATATAAATAATATGATTATAATTATATTTAAAAAAAAACATACCATAGATTATATTGATTTTATTATCATAAACTGATCCTGTAATGTCTTGTTTATTTCGATAAATCCTTTTTGATCTATCGTATTCATTCTATATTCATCCATTCTATACGCACTGTAATTATATAGTTTACATGAATGTGTCTTTATATGTCAGCCAAGCACTTAATTACGTGTCACTATGACTAAACTATACTTCTGAATTACACGATACAGGCTTGCATGACTAGTAATAATAATAATAAATAGATTTATTTCTCTTCACAATTCATTACAGTGAAATACAATGCTTATATTAAACAAATTATAAATATAATTGTGAGTGCCTGAGATAGGTATAAGAATACCTGTATTACAGGTCACCAGGGCCTCACTCCGCAGGGTTACTTACTAAGCACTTGTAATACAATAAAAGAATTCAATGTTATGTAACTAGTGTTTGATTTGTAGAATCAAGCATCGATGTTTTTGAAAAATAAATATTATTCCATTTCATTTTAAATATGCTCTAAGCTTGTTTACAATATATAAGTATATAAGGATCATCATCACGTTTATAAACTCAGCTCAGTTTTACTTTCACGTTGATTAGTCGGTCAACTTTTCATTTTATATAATGATTTTCATACAGGTTATTAGTAAACAGTTAGGTTTAATATATTAATAATTACTAATTGACCGTTACTTACAAGTATTTATTTGAAAGCAGGTAACATTTAACAGAATCTAATAAATTTTTGACCGTGTAATCCACACTTTCTACAAACAACACACATGTAAAATAACAAAACCGGTTTTCAGCTGCGCCATTAGGGGGACATTTGTGACATCTTTTTACAATGGGCCCCCAGAATGACCAGAAAAAATTCACTCTTTTTACCAACAATGGACTCATGATGCGAGGGTGGACGATCAATAATCTAAAGAAAAAAAGAGAACGTTTTAAAATAATTGTAAATTTACTGGAAAGACATTTATGGACATTGTGGTTCGTCCACTACGTGTCCAGTTGCAGATGTGTAAGTGTAAAAAAATTTAAAACGTATTGTGCGAATGTAAGTCTAAAGAAACTAAAGAATAGGTTGGCATTTATATGTTTTTGTGGGCCACCGACACTTTTTAGGTTTTAAAAACGCTCGGTTTGACGCGTTAAGTATCTTTCTTTTGAACAATGACCAACTAATAAATGACTACTGTTAGATTTTGCCGCCTTTTTATTGTATTCTTTGATTTTAGCTATATTTTTATTTATTTATTATTCCACCAACAATTGAAATATTAGAACCCACATATATATATCTAAGAAAATAAGAAAATAACACGTGTAAATGTATAAGTTAATTATAGGCAGATATCGCTTTTTAGTAATAACAGATATTTTTTTCAAAAATTTCAAGAACAAATTTCCTATAAATATATATATCTGTATGTACATATATGTATTCACAATATTTTAAATATTTACAATATCATGATTTCCTTGTTGGTAGGCTCCAAAGATATATAATCATAGCCCGACAATAGTACTCACAGTACTAGTACAATTTAATTTATTAGATGCAACCAAATTTATTTATTTAAAAAGAAAGTAATGGATACCATAAGAGAGTTCCTTGTTACATATATACAATCTGCTCCTTTTTGAATTTATACATATATACAATCTGCTTCTTTTTGAATTTATACATATATACAATCTGCCCCTTTTGGAATTTATACATATATACAATCTGCTTCTTTTTGAATTTATACATATATACAATCTGCCCCTTTTGGAATTTATACATATATACAATCTGCCCCTTTTGGAATTTATACATATATACAATCTGCTTCTTTTTGAATTTATACATATATACAATCTGCCCCTTTTGGAATTTATACATATATACAATCTGCCCCTTTTGGAATTTATACATATATACAATCTGCTTCTTTTTGAATTTATACATATATACAATCTGCTTCTTTTTGAATTTATACATATATACAATCTGCTTATTTTATTTGAAAATAATTATTGTATCTTTCCTATAAATAGTGTGGTTATGTGAACAATTTAATAAGAAAAGTTAAAAGATATTTTCATATTACACTGTAATATTGAAGGATATTTTTTAAAATACTACAATTAGGTTGTGTCAATGCTAATTAATGTTCTATAATTTTAATATCGGCGATTGTTGGCACTTAGTAGAACTTTGAACTCACTTTTCACTTTTCCATTAGCGACATCGCGAAGTAAACGAATTTTGTTTACAGGCCCGGTAGTGTGAAATTCCACTCCGCGACGAGGATAAGGGTTCTGCCGTTGACAGTTCACGTCTTCGCTTTGGTTACATACATTTCACACTATTCTCGCCTCTATTTCTGTATTTTTAAATATTTCGATTTAGAACAAAATGATATTATTTGTCTATGAACTTTACTATCTGATGGCTAATAAATAGGCGATAAAGATACGTAAAAAATAGATGGAGTAAGATTACAACAAATCACCACTGTGTATCTCCAGTACATAAGATTATGATTATATTATATGAATAAAAGACGTTACATCAAACGAAAACGAAAATAAACCGCCTAGCCAGCATAAATTTTATACTTTAGCTATAGATACCTATATTTTATTACTTCTTATTATAAGTACATACATCAATTTCTCAATCTTATAAACATGAAAAAATGGGATGGATTGGATTTTTAAAATTTAAATTTCGAATCGCTGTCATACCAAAATTTTTATTATAAGGACCAATATGAACTATATTTTTTAATAGATTTTCTAATAGATATATGTCAAAATTATTATAAATTTAGTTGATGATGGTTCATAATATGTATAAATGGTTAAAAAAATAGGATTAAAGTAATGGCGGTTCAGAATTGAGCCCAATATTGTAGGTAGTTACTAAAATAAAAAAATAATAAATATGGAACCCATATAATGTTCGTTTAACATTAATTTAAACACTAAACTATCTCCGTCACATGCAATGAAGATGAACGACACGGCTAATGAACAACTCGTATTTGGTAAAGATTAAGATAGAAAATGACGCAGATAGATTTCAACATTTTTATGCTCGTTTTTCATGGTAAAATGTGTATACAAAATAAGTATTCTTTTTATACAACTTAGTAACGGCAAACAAGCTAACGCCCCACCTGATGGAAAGTAGTAACCGTCCGCCTATAGACATGAGCAGTACCATGGACATAACAGAGTATACTGTTTCGCCCATGTAAATCCCCATACGTTGCCATTCCTGAGGACTCAAGTGTTATTCCTTTATACCTTGTAAATTCACTGCCATATCCTACCCTTTAAACTGAAATACAGCTATGTAAACAACTGCTTCACGGTTGAAACATGAATGGTATAGAGGTATCCAAGCAAATGAATTTTGTACAAAGCCTTCCTCTTCTTATTTTTTAAAGTAAGTAAATACTTATTTATTGAATAATTTTATATTTTGACCCTCATTATACAATATAGGGCAAAATATGACAAACGGGTTTTGAATTAGTGTACAAAAATACTTAGTTGCCTATAAATTACTATTAATATCGGTCAAGATCAACAAGTTTACTTACAAAAATATATATCATTTAATTTGTTTAAATATACTCATGACCAATAATCTCTAACCTAATCTCTCACTAGACGCTGTCTAGTGAAATATTTGTTTAAAATCTTTATTTATTCCGGTTCAGTAGTGAGTTCAACAACAACAAACAACCACCAAATCTTTCCTCTTGACAACATTAGTACAAACTAAGGAAATTATTTTTTAGTATATATAAATAAATATTGTATTGTTATAATAAATAAATATAATATATAAATAAAAAAATATTGAAAAATTGTTCAAGAAAGCCATTAATAGGTTGGGAATTAGTGTAGATACACAAAAAGATACTTAGTCGCTTATAAATTACCGTTAATATTAGTAAGTTCATAAAAATGCAGAGCTAAAGTTAATAAGTAAATTGATGATGACGTCACATTAAATGTATCTACACAAAAAGCACAGATGAATAAAGAATGTGGGAATATTTATTTAGTGAGAATATTTTTAAATAAAGAATTATCTAGAAACTAGGTGTAAATTGTTATTAAATACAGAATTATCAATTAAAAGAATTATCAATTATTATCAATATATTGATATTTAGTTAACTTTTTTGACGTCTATTATAAATAAATAGGTTATTATTTAATTAAGTTATAATTAGAAATAATTATTTCATATATCATTATTTTATATTTAATTAAGTTATTATTAGAAATAAATGTTAGTCTTTTGTTTTCAATATAGAACATTGCGATTAGGTTCAATTTCAGACATTTAAAAGAAGTTATTTTCGTGAATAAAGGTAGCTATTCTGTTACGTATTTGATCTTTGGTTCTCATTTTATGGGGCGGTGGCACGGTCGTCGCACTTGCCGTATGTAGCCAACTTTTTACCACTTTTTTTGTTCAATAAAAAAACCCTGTAACACGAGCCGAACGGTATGCGGATGTCAGTTGGAACGGATTCTTTTGCCGCTCCTTGAATAAATCAGTCTGTTTGACATTCTGAAAAAAGTTGCCAAGTCCCTCTAGGAAGTAGGTATAAGTGAACTGTACTGTGTTTAATTTATATTTCAATAACACAAATTAAGAATAACTCAACTAGATTTTCTTTCACGAATTCCTCTTGTTTTATGAAGGATAAGCAAAGAGAATGTAGGTTTTATAGCCTAATTATATGTATTATTTCAATAAAATTTAGGACTTTTCTATGGGATTTGGATGTTTACTTATACTAATTAAAATTACATTTTACAGTTTATAAGTCCTTTAATTTTTCACATACACTTATGTCTTATTTTCTTTATTACTGATATTTCTAGTGAAGAAAATAAAAAGATATTTATAATTAAGCTTCTTGACAACATCAATGTATATAGTCAATTTCCTTGTCGCCTCCAAAAAAGTTCGCCTGCTCGCATTCGCTCGTTTAGCATTTTTGCTTGATTTTTTTCAAATTCCTTCAGCTCAGTTGCGTTCGCTCTAGCAGGAAATGATGTTCAGGAATGAGGATATATACTCGTTAATTTGCTCCATAAATCATCGAAAATGTACGGTTTTTGGCGGGTGAGCGCCGATAACGTTTTTGTCCTACATTTTCTGCCATCGGCACATATCGGGTTTCAAAGTTTTTACTCGCTTTTTTGGTTCACTAACGCGGTTACCTTATTAGATTGATGTCTAATATCTACCGTATGACTAGATACTATATTTTGCTGGCTATTAATATAGAAATTTATCTGTATTAGGTATTTAATTATATGAGTTGAATGGATACATATTTTTATGCATTGTCATAATTCATATATATTTTACGCTTAGTATTTAGGTACACTATTATAATCAGAATTGTAGTACGCACTTGTATACATAGTGATTTGTATCGTTCGCTCTAAGTGAAATATGGTCATATTAGTGTCATAATTTTTGACTAGACAGCCTCCAGTGAGAAATTACATTAGGATTATATTCATTAGTATATTTAAACAATTTAATATTTTTCTTGTGACAATGAAAATAACTAAACTAATATTTTAAACAAATGTTTGTAATGGATAAATTCAAATAACCCTAAATAAATAAATAAAATCTTTCACTTATAGAAAGCTACCTATATATATATATATATATATATATATATATATATATATATATATATATATATATATATATATATATATATATATATATATATATATATAAATAACAAAACAAGACCTCTGGAGAATCACATTATTTAGGTAGTTTTACTGCTTGCCGATAAAAGATACAGGTCTAATGAACCTTGAATCACTATACAAAAGCTTTTATAAGAAATAAATACTGTGAGAAAAGTTATGTTTCCACGGATAATATTATGATTGTTTTGGGAATAAGCCAAGTGGTCCCGGATTCGTGACTTATTTGACCCGGGAGAGTTGGTTCGCTTCCGCTATTGTCGAACTATATTAATGTCTCATTTGATTTATTGATTTTATGTTTTTTATTTGTGTTCCGTTAGGTAGTATATAAGTATATAGGTGCCTAATATTTTTAACACTAGAAGTAACAAGTTAAGAACCTTCTTTTGATGCATAGATTCGAAAATAATATATGTATAGTCTATATTAATCACTGATACTGAAGTTTTCTATAAGTGAAAAATTTTTTAAAATATTTTTCTTATTATTTGAGTTTATCCATTACAAACATTTCTAATATTAGTTTATATTATTTTCCTTGTCATAAAAAAATATATTCAATCAATTTGTTTAAATATACTCACGACCATTTATCTCTAACTTAATCTCTCACTAGACGCTGTCTAGTGAAATATTTGTCTAAAATCTTTTATAAAATCGGTTGAGTAGTGAGTTTATCAGTTATAATCAAATAAACAACCAAATCTTTTCTCTGTATAACATTAGTATAGACCAGGGAAATTATTTTCTTACTATATACACATAAATAAAAAATTGTGTAAAAAAGCCGAGTAATATAGATTTAGGTTTTCCTACACTAAATTTATGTTCACGTCATAAAGTCCAATGAGAAATACGTTTACATATTCTATTTCATGTATGTTCATACTAGGTCTATCTTTGCCTCGCTCTCAAACATTCAAAGTATGCGTATTCCATACATTACAATCATTAGTGATGTCACGGCTCTTCCAATTAGTGGCTGGCCAGGAAGCAGGTTCAGAGTTGGCGTCCCGTGGGATTCTGGTAGCACCTGGCACCCCGCCCGCACGTGGACCCAGATAACTTTTTCTACAATACAGGATTTCACACTTTCAAGAACTACTCGACTTGTGTTCGCACTTTACCATTTCTGTTTGGTCTCGGCAATAAACCGTTGGTATTTGTTTTTAGACATTGTATTGCTAGTTTTAACATTTGGCTGGTGGCAGGGTTATGTCGACTAAAGGAACTTAATGATCAAAAGATAGACAGCAACATCCCTCTTGAAATATCCCCAAAAACTAACTGCGGTTGTCAATCTGTCTGCCAAGCGTGGCATCTGCTGGCAAAAATCTCTTTATGGGGGAGACCTACGTTCAGCGATGGACAGTTAACGGTTGATATAATAATAATAAAATATTTATATTAATATATAAGGTACCATTTCGAGGGAAAGTGGTATTTTATTACTTGTTTGCATAATGTGTTTTCTATAGATATATTGATTAGAACGAGATCGAGTATTCCATTTTTATGATTTAAAATGTGATTGTATTGATATAAATTATTAAAAAAATAAAACCTATTAGCATGTTTGAATACGTATTATTATTATTTAAAGAAGCAACGAGAGGACTGCTTGGATAACCAGACCATACGACGTTATTTACATTGAAGTCACTCATGATCAGTGCGTTATTATACTCACTTACTTACTTAGAATATTATTTGTATTTTCAAGAAAGTGGTCCAAAATATGTTTCTGGAGAGACAGTGGTAGGTAAATGCCGTATATGATTAGTTTACTGGGGTAATTGTTTATACAATTTATATAATGTATATCCATAGAAACCTAAATATCAAGGTTCGATAGGTGACAAGAAGATACTTTGCGATTAATATGCCGCCGTCAGGTTTACCGCTATGGAATGCCGACCATACTCGATCTCGCCTATATACAGTAAAATGATCACAGAACAATTAGAATCGAATATACTGCTATTTAACCATGTTTCGCGAAATACTATAATGTCATTAGAACAAGTAGTGGTATTCATAAATACGTTTTTTTTTGTACAACTTAGAATGACAAACAAGCTGACGGCCTATCTGATGGAAAGTGGTAAGCGTCGCTTATAGACATGAGTAGTACCATGGACATAACAGAGTATACTGTTTCGCCCATGATACCCCCCATGCGTTACCATTCCTGAGGAGTAAGTTGTTATGCCTCTACCCGAAACCGAAACACAGCCATACAAACAAAAATGTAAACCATTGAAACGGTTGAAACACGAATGGGACCGAGGTATCTAAGCAAACGACTTTAGTACAAAGGCTTTGTTTTAGTTCTTAAACCTTTTACATTTTGGAAGTATACATACATACATAAATCAACGCAACATTCCTTTTCCGATTTTAGTCACTATATCGTCTTTCAGTCCACACTTATCTCTAATCACACTATTTCTTACTCTATCTTTTAATGTAATACCACACATATATATAGTGTATATTTTTAGTCTGTTTAAAACCTTTGTTGTGTATATAAACTAATGTCTCTGACCTTACAAGGTATATACGACCAGCGCGAACCCATACGCACTTGTATTTTGGTTCGCGTAGTGGGGCGTTGCATATAGTATTATAGTATCTGCTGATAATTTCTCGGCTACATATACAGGGAACTTCTTATCATCTATACCTAAAATATTGCAGTTTAGTTTATCTTTTGGGTGGAGCTTGTTATACTGGAGCGTGGCCATTAGTGAATCGTCACGGGTGGGAGGTGTGTTCAATGTCACTAGGATAGTATGTGGACGAGGAGGTATTGATATGATTTTTCTTTGATATGCAAGAACAACAGAATATGTCTTTATCATTAATGGAATGATTCACGACACGGCTTATATGTTAAATATAGACACAGTTTGGTATAGAAATCAAAATTTTAACTTTATGTTCAGGAACACACAGGATTTCTAGGATTCAAGAATTAGATAATTGATCCATTTACCACCACCCACCACCTTATCCACCTTATCTGTTAAAGCTGTTTATCTCAGTACGGAGCTAAGAGTTTTCCTTTTTTAACGCCATTAATTCAGTGTTATAACTACTTACCAACATTTTTAATGAATCAACTTGTTGACTTAAAAAAATTGATGAGTTTTTATATACTTTATATTTACTATATAACTTTCATCTCAATTATATTTTCCTTGACTGCATAACGTACTTTTGCCCGAATTGTTTCTCTGTTGTTTGAAAAAGAAATGTAGGCGGAGGGCGTGTGTTTGATTTGAATCTTGTTTACTACTCATTTTGTGGCAAGTCGAATTAAAAGTTATATCAGCGATATTTATCGGTATAGAAGGACGAATCGGGGCATTACAGTTGTTTCCTTTTGATTGTTTACATAAGCAGGCATATTCAGTCTAAAGCGTATTCCCTTGATAAACAGTCTTTTTCTGATAAATTTAGGCAGGCATGATGGAATGTTTCGTTGCACCTTATGCACAGGAAATATAGATAATTTTTAAAATAATTAGGGCATGCGGGACAACTCATCATACTTAGTGACTATGTTAATTAGTTAATTAGGTAGGTACTACTGCGAATGAGAGGGCTACCGCTGTACGACACTTCGTTAATAGGATAGCTGTTGTCCTCACGTGCACAGTGTTTTAGAATCACAAATATGAATAATAATGCACTAGTCACAGGAATATAGACGCTACATGTATAGCACTGTGATTTTAAATAATTATTTAATGTGTTTTATGGATAAAATAAATTGAATACAGCATGTCTATCTCGGAATATGGCGGACGATCAACAATAATCAATATTGATTATTTATTCTTATGGTATATTTTTATGTTAAATTTATATGAATATGAATTTTGAATTGGACATTGGTTGTGTGGTGACATTAAATACTTTAGGTTTTTTATTCAATATGGAATGGTAACTCGCTATGACCCACATTATTGAAAATGGTAATATGCGCCTATAGGTATGAATTGCATCTTCAGCAGACCTCACACAATGCACTGTGATATTCAAATCATTATGTCGTGCCATTTCTGAACTCTAGTTAGTCTCCAGTACCTAATTATTATTATGTTTTAGGTATTTAGAAATTCATAAAAATTTAAACCTAGAGTTCTATTTTAACTATTGGAGTATTTTGTCTCTTCTATGTAGATTGAGAAATTAGAGCAAAAGACTTCTACTCGTATTATATATTGGAAGTGTCTAATGAAGAAGAAGTGTATAAAGCGCAAGATACTTCCAATTGCTAAAATAGATTTATGAATATATATAGGTGATATCGGTACTAATCCAATATTTATACATTAGATTCCTCTAAACATTGATGGTGGAAAAAATGATCATCTCTGATTTCAATATTGCCAATACTTGTCGGATACTATATTAATTTCATTTAGGCCCTTCATTTCAATATATTTTTTGGATAATCGATATTTAATGTATGCGTTATTGGGACAATATATAGGTATAATATATAAATATTGCTACACATTATCCACCCTCATTTGTGAGTTGTTTGACGTTTTTATGAATAAGAACGTTATTATATTATGCCTCTGTAGAAGATACCGGCATATCCTATCTTCTACAATCAAACATCTCAAACCGTAAGAGAGCCATTTAAGATCTTTAAATTTTCAAAATTTCTTAGAGATAGAAATATAAGTTTGATAAAGGCACCCAGGCAGACGAGTTTTATATAATTTCTCACTCTGGTATGCGCAGTTATTGAAATAAATAAATATCTTTATAATAAACGTTGTAAATCCTTATTGTAATATTGATGAAAATACATGTTTATATAGTTGGTTACGATAATTCTGTGTAGAACTTGAATTATATCTACATATGAGTACACCAAAGATATATATAGTTACGCCAGACATTATAATTATGGAATTCTTTGAAAGCACATTTTTATGTTAATATAAGTATTATTTTTCAATATAAGAAATAATACACCTACTATGTACTTATCTATATTACCTATTTACTAATATATATTTAATTCATATTTGAAAACTCAAATTCTGAAATTTTTTTACTAAAAATATTATACTGTCGTTTACAGTAAATATTTCCCACGAAAATTCCATGAGAACAGAAAATATTGGAGAATAAATAGGATTGTGCAAGAAGAGTCTTGGGAAACAACTGTAAATCCACCTGTAATAAAATATATGCGATAAATTAATATATAAAAAATTATTACCAATGCTTATTTTATTTATAAAATAACGGAAATAAACTTATAGCTGAGGTAATTTCGTAAGCATCATAATTGTATAATATGATATATTTAGCCAATTTAGCCATTTAGTCTAACTGTGCACTTAACTTCATTTAAATTCATTCAAATATATAATTACAAACATATAATCATCTTTACAAACTTGTCTTTTCATGTTTGAGCTAGGCTAGCTGGAACTAAGTATATATAAATTTTGAATGTTATTACAAAGATTAATGTTACTATTTGATTCTGTCTACATCGACAAGATACCTAGCGGATAGTTTCAAAAACTCTGAATTCCATACATACATTCGTAACATTTTACATCACTAGCCTTTCTGTATGAATTTGAAATAAATTCTATAATAGAGCTAGCATATAATATTTCTAAAAAACTGGTGTAGGTTTTTTGATTGTCTATTGTGTTATATCCACAGTATGTTCTCATTGTAAGTATAAATTGTAATACTTAGTTGATTGCGACCAAAAAAATTGCAATATGTTCTTACGAATTTAGTTACAATAATTTGGTCCAGTCGCGGACGAATTTAACATCTGTCTGACTCATATATATAACACAGCCTAAACCGGTGAATCTAGAATCTTAAAATTATCCAGATATATTCCTCATATAGTCTAGGTGAACAATAATAAAGGAATTTTTAAAATTCAATCCCTATGGAAGTAAAACTTCAAAAATTCATTCGTATGAAGTCACGAGCAAATATTAGTTACTCGTAAATAATAAATGTAATCTTTCTACTCGTAAAAATGTATTGCTGTTTAAATAAATTTTATGCCTTTCACATTCATTTCATTTCATTTGATTTTTTTTATGCCAGACAATTTCAAAGAAACCCCATACTACTCAATGCCCATCTGATTCTACAATCCTTCATACCTTCATTTTTTGCTGATCCCATTGCTCTCACGCGACACTTGCGCATACGATTATTAGACAAAATGTTTTTCTAAGAATTTATACTTACCTGTACTGTGCAAAGGTGTTCTATATTTCGTAATAAGGTGAATGATTTGATTTTGAACTGCCAGTAAAATATTGTTTCTTTTATTATTATTTTTTTTCGTTTAATGCTCTAATCTAGTATAATTTAGTTAGAAATTTAGTTTAATGATTATTTATTATTAAAATATATATAGTTTATTTTAATGTAGTAATAATTTGGTAGCAAGATTTTAATAAGTATTAATAAGATTTATATTATTTTATTATTTCAAAAACTTTAATAGCAAAAAATCTTAAAATATTTAGAACAATTTTGAGTGACCCATTTTCATACAATTCGTTTAATTTTATATTAGACAAGCATATTTTATTTTTATCAGCCATAAGTACTTAAAATTGTTTTTAAAAATTTATAAGTGTGGATGTTGTCAGAATTCTGTATGAGCACTCTTAGACACAGATATAGACAGAAGAAAACAATGAACGTACCTATTTGCTATGACGTCATCATAAGTTTTATGATATTGCTAACAAACCTATTTTCACATCAAATCAAAACCTTTACGTAATATCATTAGTTGCTTATAAATGCTTATTTTCGTAAATACTACCAACTTCTTATCCTAAAAATTAAATTAATGTAATAAAATATGTGTCAAAATTATTTTCAAAGTTGCCGATCATTATACACTTTACCCTATTCCGAGTGAAAGGTGTTCGCACGGGTTGAAGGGGTAACCATAGTAACCACTCACCGCTCTATGTAAAAACTGCAGACCAAAGCTTTTGCCAATGAGTGTTTATTTGTTAAAATGCATCTGCGTTTGAGCATATGAATTTTATAAATGACGCGACAATCTTTTTCCATTGTGTAACCACTCTCACAGTTTGTGAATGTACACATGTTTCGGATGGTATATCATTATTAGTTACTATAAGGTAACGATGAAGAGCTATAGTATTTTTTTTTTGATGGATGATAATGGAATGGTAACCCCACCCGCGCTATCGGTATACTCCGGCGGGGCACCAGTGAAGGATGATAGGTAAGGAGATGAAGTAGGTCAGTTAGCCCATCGTGACGAATTCAACAAGAATTGTTCATGATGGTTTCCAGGGGGAACCACGTGGAGGTCGACCTAATAAGGCATATTGCTAGCAATAGGGCTGTCAAACTCCATTACTAACAATCCCTTTCCCCCATATAGAAAGTATTCAACTAAAGAAATGTTAAGGAATTCTAATGGGTAATTTGGCGTAGACAATTATTTCATCTGTGGCTTAAATCGACTATTGCTTAAAATTGAAGTACAGTATATTCATTAACTGTATTATTAAATTAACCAGTAAAAAATAAAACTATTCCATAGTTGAATCTAAATTTATGTGGATAAGTTCTAAACATTTTTTTTATTTGATAAATTCTTATTACTTATTATTTAACTAATTTAAAATACGCTGGCGGGATATCAGCGAGGGATGATTGCTAGCAATGGGACTGGTACTCCGCATTTCAAACAACCCCTGCCTTAGGAGGGTTTGCCAATAGTTACCACTCTTGGCAAGCAGATTGGCAACCGCAGTTAGGCTTTGGAGATGTTTTAAGAGAGACGCTGAGGGGGGAAAAGGATTGTTAGTAATAGGGTTAACTGACCTAATGCCAGCAATACACCCTATCAGATCGACTTCTACGCGGTTCCCCCTGGAAAACATCGTGGTTAATTCTAGCGAAATTCATCACGATGGGCTAACTGACCTGCTTTCATCATCACCTATCAACTCTCACTGGTGATCTGCCAACGTATACCGATAGCGCAGGCAGAGTTACCATTCCATTATCACCCATTAGAAAACCCTTTTTAAACGATCACTGTAATGGACGCCTGCAACACTTATCATTCCATTTTGAAAAACCCTTTCACCCATTAAAAAAAAGAGGGACGCTGCTGCCCATCTGTCGTCTTCCTTTAGTTGCCTCTTACGACGTCCACGGGAAAGGAAAGGGTAGCCATTCTTTAACGAGGCGGCAATGATAACCATGAATATATGACCCATAAAACATGAGACATTACTTTTATGTGTACACGTGTATGATGTATTTTGCTTAATGTATTTCTTTTTTACATTACCATTATTCTTTTTTTATCAAAAGGTTATTTTTAATACTTTTAACACACAGTTGTTAAGCAACTAAACGTTATATGCAAATAGTGTCTGCTCTAAATATAACTTCAAGTAATTGTGTAACTGCAAGAATTTATTTAAGTCTTGAATAAATTTAAAGCTATTTTCGTTTTAGATGAACAAATTTGGTTAACGTTTAAAAAAAAAAGAGCAATACACGACCGACAGTTTAATAAGGTTTTATTCATTACCATTTACTATGAGCATGTATTATTTAGCTATTTAATACTATACTTTACCAGAGGGAGATTTTGTACAAAAGTCGAGTGCTTGGGTACTTCTGTCCCTGTCGTGTTTCAACCGTGAAGCAGTTGTGTTTGCATGGCTATGTTTCGGTTTGAACGGTGGGATATGGCGTGAATTTACTGGGCACAGAGGAACAACACCTGAGTCCTCAGGAATGGCAACGCATGGGGGGTATTATGGGCGAAACAGTATACTCTGTTATGTCCATGGTACTGCTTATGTCTATAGGCGACCGTTGCCACTTTCCACCAGGTGGGCCGTCAGTTTGTTTGCCATTCTAAGTTGTATAAAAAAAAAATTATATTCATTTAACCTTTTACATTATTGTCACTATTGATATAAAACTCACGTTATATTCCTATATAAATGTTATAGGTACATAAAACTATTAAAAAAAAAAATTAAAACAATTTCAAAAATATTTATCATAGGACAAGGCTTTTTTATCCTTTTTATGCAACTTAGAATGGCAAACAAGCTGACGGCTCATCTGATGGAAAGTGGTCATCGTCGCCTATAGACATGAGCTGTGCCATATAACAGAGTATACTATTTCGCCCATGATAAATGTGTTGCTATTCCTGAGGACTCAGGTGTTATTCCTCTGTCATGTCTCATATCCCACCCTTCAAACCGACATGATTGGAGACTGATATTTATCTAAACTAATATTGTAAAGAGAAAAGATAATTTCCGTTTGTAATGGATAAACTCAAAAATTTAAAAAAAAGTTTTTTTTAAATATTTTAAAATTCTTTCATCTAAAGAAAGCTATATTTATTAGCAAGTACATCTATCCGTGCGAAATCGGGGCGAGTTGCTAGTCGAAAATTAATTACAGAAAACATGTCTAGAAATTATACATTTTTATAAAATTTGTATATATGGCGGTGTGGTTCCAGCATAGAATAGGTCACACCGTCCTTTCTCGTGGGTGTCGTAAGAGGTGACTAATGGAACTTAATGATAAAGGGGTGGGCAGCAGCGTCCCTCTTCAAACATCTCTAAAACTTAACTGCGGTTGCCAATTCGCCTACCAAGAATGACAACTACTGGCAAACCATAAGGAGGAGGCCTATGTTCAGCAGTGGACAGTTAAAGGCTGATATTATGATGACGATGATAAAATTAGTAAGAATATTTTGGCTCGTTTAACTACACTGAATTATTAGAAATAATAGCAAAGAATTTGATAAATTTGCTATATATTGCGTCGTATTTTTATCGTAGTTTGCAATATTCAGTGTCACTTTCTAGTATCTGTTTCTTTTTTACATTAATGGTTTTTATTTTATGTATACTTTTAATGCATAATTAATTTCTAGCTATTTTCATCGATGTAATTTGAACACGAATTAACTTAGGTGAGCTATTTAGTGAGCTTAAAAATAGTCCAATTATCTTTTAAAAATTAACTTTTATGTTTTTTAATAAGGTTGATGTATAAATTTGCATATGTATATGCAAATAATATATCTGAAGTTAGAAATACATTTACACATTATTCTAATTAATGTACATACATTATATTCATTACGTGTGCATTTAGTTTTAATTATAAAGTACCTTGTACGTGTTTTTTGTCAAAAAATTGTGACAAAGCCATAATTGTTATAGAATTGTAGTTATTTCGTAAGATATTATTAAGTGATATGATTATCTTTATATAATATTTATTTATTTATAGCGGCCATCCTTAATTTTAACGTTTTTTTTTATAAAAATTTAAAGAAAATAATGATATTTAACAATTTTTGTTCTAAATAATATCGAATGTGGAATTGTAGGTCATAATGTTTGTAGAATTTTAAAATCAAATATATCATATTATTTCGCAATATTTTTCTATAAAAAGCCATCCACGTCAATTTAGTTGACAGCGACGCCATTTTTACCGAAATACGTTCATTCGTTATTGAATTTAAATATAACGCACAGATTCTTATTGTTTTAATGTAGTTTTTGTAATTTTGTTTTGTAAATAATTTACAAATTATCTAAATAATATAACTGTATACGTATAAACAGACACACGTGAAGATACTATTTTAAATGTGATTAGGTAACATTGCAAAGATATGTGCACAGAGATTGTTGTATCATCATTATTTCAGCCATTATCCGTCCACTGCTGGACATAGGCCTCCTCCATTGTTGTATATTGCGGGAAAATTATATTACCTATAAGGACTTTTTTTAAGTACTTAAGTACCAAATATGAATTTGTTCTATGGGATTATTTATTTATAATTTTGCATGCATTAAAATAGGTCTACAGGGCGGACTTAATGCATAATAGCATTATTTCTTGACTCGTCAACCGTAACGCTAAACAGAGAGAGAGAGAGAGAGAGAGAGAGAGAGACAGTAAATGGCGATGCACTGGTCTAACAAAATCAATTTATAAATGAAATAAATATTATAGATAATAACAGAAACACGTTCACTTCAGGTTCACTCAGGGTGATTTAGTGATAAAAAAATTTGAAAAAAACCCAAATGTTTAAGGTTTTTACCATTTGTTTTTTATATTAAGATA
Source organism: Galleria mellonella (assembly GCF_026898425.1). Lineage (NCBI taxonomy): Eukaryota > Metazoa > Arthropoda > Insecta > Lepidoptera > Pyralidae > Galleria > Galleria mellonella. The sequence continues at coordinate 2,404,788 of NW_026442090.1, read as the reverse complement.
TTGTATACTATACAATATAATATTCAGAGTGTCTGTTTTTCTCAGTAAGTATAACTCTTTGAAAGTATAATACTGGGAAAAGAATAAGAATATCTTACCATTTTAGCTATTCTTTTAAGTAAAAAAAAATAGAACCGATTCTAAGGCGGCATTTCTTTGAACATTTCTTAACCTTATATTTTAATTTGATAATTTCACGTAATTACTGTTTTAATGACCATCATAAACTAAAATTATAATAATTTTAAGTTAAATCTATTAGAGAATTATTTCATATTAGTACTTATAATAAAAAAATCCAGATTTCCAGAGAGAACTGAGTGGAGGTCGACCTGATAGGGTATATTGCTAGCAATAGGGCTGTTAGAAGTCTACTAATAGACTTCCCCCCCCCCAGTATCATAGGTTTTCTGAATGGCGAAAATTATTTTTCAATAATAATACCTATTTAACTAATGTTTTAACAATAACCATAGTTCCTTTCCTATATTTTTTAATAGATGTACTGTTTCTATCAGCTTTTGTTGCCACCGCTAGCAACACCCCAGTTACGAGTTTTACCTTGGTTTTTTTACAGTTGCTTTTGAACACTACAATGTTTACAACAAAACAAAAGGGATTTATGGAAATACAGTAATCAACAGTAGTAAACAACGAGTACTAAGTGAAATATATTTCGTGCAGTTATTCCAGTTCCCATAATAACTTTTTGGGCAGGTAAAATTTTTTTGGCAAAAAAACCAAATAAATAGTCCACAGTGAAAGTTTTGTATAAGAATCTTTTCACGAGCAAACGGACAAATGGATTTTTTTTATAGAGATATTCGCAAAAAAAGAACCTTTCTCCGAAATGGGCCAAGATTACAAAAGGGTTTTGGATTTCGTAAACACATGGATTTTTTGTTAGTTGCACTTATGCAGGCGACTCGATTAATGCAGATGTCATATTTATATAAATACCTGTAATTTAAACATCTGGCGAATATGTTATATATATACCTATATATTTCAGTAATAGGTATTATCCTTTAGATTATAGGTATACAGAGGTTCGTCAATGAAATTTGGTATCGTAATTAATATTATTATCGGAATATCGTAATTAATATATTATCAAATTTTTAAGCTTGTACTTATAATATTTAATATATCCTGGTAATTTTGTTTTATTATATACGAATTAATAAAAGTATACATAAACAAAACACCATATAATGTAAAATTTAACAAATATTCCTATTTAATGTTTGTTTTATTATATACATTATCTCTCTATAAATGATGTATACATAAACAAAATCACCACTTAAATAGTTTAAAAAAATTGTAAATCACATTTTCACAATATTACTAATATAATAAAAATGTAATTAGACGATGTTACGTAAGAAAAAAATATAATTAGGGGTCATAAAAAGAAAAAAAAAAAATAAGACCAATAGATGCTAAAATAATATTTTTTAGGAATTTTGCCTATCTGTATGTTTGTTCTGGCAACACATAAAAAGTACTGCACCAAATTGGATGCTGTTTTCACAGTTATGGTTTGATTTAAAATCTGATATGTGTTGTATCTTGATACACTGTTTAGGATTATATTTTATTGGTTTTCCTCCTGAAATCCATGCGTACAAAGTGACGGGCAAAAAGTGATGTTTTTAAGAAATTACAAAGAAGATGGAATTTTTTAATTCTTCTGTATTTTTATTTAAGTTACGCGATGTATTAGCCTATTCTGTACTGATTCTGGTAGTTCTTTTTGCAATGAATAGTGGATTCTATAGTTATTTTCTCAAATTTTAGCAGTAAATACGCTCCTCAAAAAGGGCTCATTAAGGTTTATTCAGGACTTCGGTTAAATAACCGTTTATCAACAAACGGGATATAAGTATATTTAACATACTGATTTACCATGTTAGTGATATAAAAAATGTCTTTACCATATTATAATAAAAACGTTTTAAAATACATTTACATAATATTATTTTGTTTATAATTTTTTTGTACAAGTTTCTTTAAAATGTCAATCAATGTCGAAATAATCTTTGACGATTTTGTAAAATATTCAAATATTTTACTATTGTGAATATGTTTATTATCGAAGAAATTATACTACTACACATGCAAATGCATACATCACAAATAAATAGATAGAAATATGACAAGACGTAATTAGGTAGGCAATGTTTTACAGAGCCTTCTTTATGAATTATTTACCTAAGATATTTCTTAACTGTCAAAATAACGACATAGGTACAATTGTTTTGTTATTTTTCTGAATACCATTGTTCAATAATATAGATGTGAAACAACCTCTCTCACATCATTCACACTTCATCCACATTTATCTAATGCAGAGGTTCCCAAACTTATTTTGTCTACTGTCCACTTTGAGAATAAATTATTTTTTAGCGCCCCCATTTTTTCACCTACTTAAAAACCACTATTACTTCAAGATCAACAGATCACCCCTCCAAGCCTGTGCACAACGCCTCCATTTTTTTTTCTGGGTCTCTTGCTAATATTAAACTTTACTCATATACTATAGGATAAGTAGAAGACAAAAAATATAACAATATACTAGTTTTACTTTTTTCTTTCATGTGACAAAAATATTGATTAACGGGTATAAAAGTAAGCTATCTGTTTCCTTTTTTATTCTAAATTTCCCGTGTATGTAAAATTTCATGACAATTACTTGAAAACTTACTACCTCACTTGAAATACTTGAGCCGTTTAGACGTCACAAGATAATAAACTTTCACGATTTTATCATCTTCATCACTGGTCATCTCTAGGCTCGCCAGATAGTATGGGCGGGCGAGGTGGGGGGCCCGGGGCGTACCCCATTACCCCAGCTTCAACTCCGGAGGCTCCCACCACCGGGTTTCGTGGTTTTAAGTCGACATGCACTAGGTGTTATGCGTATGTCGCCGCGACGTCACATTTTCATAATGTGTTATTTACGTTGTAGTACCGTTGTACTAGATGACGCTGTAGATATAAAAATAAGCGTGACACAATGACACAGGTGCAGAAGGACATAATTTCAATAAAAAAAAAAGCAAATAAATATATTATACCCGTACATAGATAATAATCACATGTTTATTATTTAAAGTCTACAAAGTTATCAAAGCTATTTCTCATTACAACGTTATTATAACTAATTAAGTATATTGATAAATGTATCGAATGGGTGATTTACGTTACGATTGTGTGTTTATATTTATGTCGAAAGTTTAATAAGAAATCTGAGTTTACAAAATCATCCGTTACACTGCAGATAAATTTTGCTTAGATTATAAAATTTATAGATTGGTAATGTAAAAGAGGTATAACATAAACACCATATAAGTTCGAAGCTGATTTGGCGAGAATATAAACTAAATACTATTTATTTTAATATTAATTATTATAATAATTATTTATTATTAAAATAAAAAATAATTAGTTCTAATTATTTTTATATTTAAAGTGAAATTCGATTTAAAACAATGTATTTTAACAGAGAATTAATTTTATTGCGCCTTATATTTTAATATTTAATATAAATAAATAGATCTGACAAATAGATTTACATATAAGGTACTCAATTTATAATTTAAGGTAAAATATATACAAATACGTGAATTGTCACTATTTTGCAACTTCAATTTGATAGAAATTTGCTTTTTCTCTTCTTTAATATCTGCCTCACACTTTCCATTCCTCGTAAACAATGGATTCAAATATAGAAACTCACTCACTTTTTCCACTCGTCCTCCGTGGCGCAGCGGTCAACACGCCTGCCTGCGACGTGGAGGCCCCGGGTTCGATCCCCGGCCAGGTTATGATGGAAAACGATCTTTTCCTGATTGGCCTGGGTCTTGGATGTATATGTATCTATTATAAATATAGTATCGTTGAGTTAGTATACCATAACACAAGTCTCGAACTTACTTTGGGGCTAGCTCAATCTGAGTGATTTGTAAAAAAAAAAACAAAAAAAAAAAAGTCTTTTATTCCCTATCACTATCTGACAAGCTATTAGACTTTCATTTCTCTCATTAAATTCATCTTCATCATCTTCGTTTTCTTCGCATATATTTTTATACGTTTCTTTGCATATGCTTCATTCATTACTGTTACCATTTGTTGTAATTCATACTCCGATGATGCAATCAGTACTTGGTCGTCAGTGTATAAAGATGTCCTTAGTAATGACTCGTTCATTCGGAATCTGCAATAAGACTCAAATCGGTCAAGCAACTGTCCATAAATAAGTTGAACAACCAAGGGGATGCTCCACAACCCTGTTTAAGATATGCACACATTTACAAAATGCACACTAGTGTAATCCTTTTCTTGTCGGTTTTTGTGATTGCATTACCAGTCTGTCAGCACATAATTCGTAATACGACGTTTATGAAGTTTTCAGTATAAAATTTGGATATATGTAATTAATATTTAGGTCGTAGATTTTTTTTGCATTTTATATATATTTTTTACGGTATGTAAATCTGTGTTAAAATCATTGAATATTTCAGTATATTCGTAGCATTATTTTTAAAAGTAAGAAGGTTATTATGAAAGAGCTATCGTTGAAAGCTTACATCACTACAGCTAATGTCTCGCTTTATTATGCAAGAACCGTTTATTTTTTCATAAAAACGATTTCATATCAGCTGAACTAGGAACCCTCGACGACAAGAAAATGAATCTCGTCACTTTGATCGACACTCACCTTTAGGGCTTGCGGCTCGCCGCGCCGCACGCGCGACCTTTGGAATTATATAATATTTATACAATAATTTAACGTCTAAAGGTTTTTTTTTAAATGACAGCTCAATCTTTTGTTCGTCTGTCATAAACATTGTTAGAGAACCTTGAATGTATAAGTGTAGTACTTATTAAAATTTTTAATTTTGAATACACAGATATATTTACTTATTTTAGTAATCTTGCCATCTTAATACATAAAAATTTCGTGTCGCGATGTTTACTCACACAAATCTTCAAAACCGCTTAACCAATTTTAATAAAATTTTGTAAATGTGTATTGTTTGCTCTATTTTTTATATAAAAAACTCTACAATAAAAGCTTAGGCATTGAAATTAAGTATGTAAAATTACATAATTACAGAATATTATTAATGATGATGAGTCCTGACTGTTTTCGGTCCCAGCGACTGTTTTAATTGCGCTATTATTAATTGAATAATTGTTTAATGATAATTATTACATTACTTAGGGAAGCAAGGCCATTATAAACATATTCATATGCTTTTGTTCACCCACGCCCACACTATTGTAGATACCTTTAGAATATTCTAACCACAATTAAAAATTATTTTAATAAAATATATAGAATTACTAATAAATGAAACAACAATATCATTTAGTTAAATTTATTAATGACAATATCTTAGAACTTATTACTTAAAAATAATTTAATTAACCTAAAAAATATAAATGCAAACTGTTTAATCTCAACAAGCAACATTTATTGAAAATAAATGTTGCTGCATTACTTACATATAATGAGTAAAAAGAGCAGAGAAGATTAGTCATCAGATTTAGATAGATATCTTGAAAATAGAATATTAAATAGTACTATTATTATTTATTATTCTACTTTATAGACATATTTCTTTAGCCTTTCCCGCGTAAAAAAAAAATTTATAATATAAGTTACACAATAACCAAAACCTAGATATTGTCATCAAAAAGCTTTGTTGGCAAGCTTGTATGACGAGAACCCTGGTTTGCTATAAAAATCATAAATTTCAATTATTTTTAATACATATTATTCGTATATATTATTTTTACTATTACAATATATTATTACTGAATAGATGAACAAGGAAATATAGAAGATGTATGCCATTCAAAAAAGAAGTCGTATATTTCGTATGTACCACCATAGTTTATTTATATGAGTAATAATTAATGAGTGAAGTACTTATATAAAAATTTTGAAGTCATCATATTTTAAACTCGTTCGCCCTGACATTGTAAATTAAATAGTTACCTTATGTAAATTTGTTAATTATTGTCTGAAAGAGATGTTTGCTAATGTCAAATGAACATGTAACTGAAAATAACAGTTTTTTCTTGACATTATCAAAGGTACAAAATATTTCGAATAAACCTAAACATTTTCAAGGTTACCTTGAAAATATTGAGCAAGTTTTCAGCAATAAGGCTACTTTATTATATTCGTAAAAGAGTATATATATTTTTTTTTATTTTATACCTTGTATAATTACAGGTACATTATCTATACTTATACATTTATACAGATATATTTTTATACAATTTTTTTTATGTTTATTTCAAAAGAAATAACACATATTCCTTACTATACTTTACTTTGCGTATGGTTTAGTCAATCACTATGAAATTTGGTATACGCGTACTATATGGGATATAGAAGGATATAGATTACCATTTCTCCCGGTCATTAGACATATCCCGGTCACGCGGACGAAGTTGCAGGTAAAAGCTAGTATGTAATAATTAATACCATAATATAAAAAATAATACATAATAATTTACTATTTATGATCATAGCAAACCTTTCAATATTAACCACCTGTCAGTCTTAACCGACTATTTCAACTTCCAGACACGTAGGTCCAAAGTTATAGCATTAAAAAGCTTCATTTACACATGAAATGAAGAAATTCATTTACAAATTTCTATCTAAAAAATCTACATATTATTTAATTCTTATACCTACAGTTATTTTATTTGTCATGGAGAATGATTTAAGTTGCAACCAGACCAGAGATCGGAAGCAATCGCTTTATAGATTATATTTTTGATATTTCGGGATAGAATAAATTTATTAACATTTTATTTCTTAAAAATTATGCTGTTTCTTTTTGATTGTAAAAATAATTTTCAAAAAATTGTAAACAGTAAATAAATGAATTAATTGATTTATTTTAATTGATATGTTTTTATATAGAATAAAATTAAAGTGAGTGCAGAAAATTTTTTTTTACTTTATATGAAAAACATATTTTCAAATTGATTCTTTGCGAACAAGGCACACTTAACAATGTCCAAATGCAGGAAAAATACTGCATATTGAAATCTATGCCTAAATATAATGCTTTGTTACAACGTCGCAATTTGAAAATATTGTATTCCAATCCACTTTGAACAGGTTCGTTTTTGTTTTTTAATAAATACATATCTAATAAAAATATATGCTACTTATAATAAATTTATGCAAGACATTTCACATACGTACTTAAAGAGCAAAAAATTAGGCACCTTGAAGTTCGAAGTCTTATATTTTTTTTTGTACATTCAATTGTGTTCACAAATTATGATATTAATGTTTTGAATTTGAAATTTAACCAGTGGAGTTGTGAATAATAATCAATTACAAGTCAAGTCTGGTGACGTCTTTAACGAAATATAATATATGTTTATGTAATGACGATATTTGTTGTTTGTTTGATGTTTTTGTTTATTTAGAGAATTGGACTCGATGAATAAATATGTATATACCTACCTAAGTACAAAATACATTACACAAGTACCTATTTAACTAGTAATGAATCTGTTGCAATAACCTATTTAAAATGTATAATTATCGTGTCCCAATTACTTTGTATATGCTAAAATTTCATTTCTCAGAAATGCAAATTAAAATTAGTCAAATGAGCCCTTAATGACAAAATAATGTCATCGGATTAAGTTTTATTATATTCGTTAATATTTAAATTATCGATAATTTTATATTATTAATTTAGGTTAAATATTGAAATTTGACGACCAAATATTTATACAAAATGAGAATTTTTGTAGAATCTCATTATCATTAAACGTTATTTATAATATATATTATTTAAACTGACTTTAATATAAAACAGGTTTATAATGTATGTTTTTTTAAATTGTTCTTGACTTTTTTTTATTGTATAATTTAATTTTATATACATCGATCAGAATTTACTTTTTGTTTCTAAATTTAAAAATAATCAGAGATGAAATATCACTTACAAAATTACATTTGAATTTAGAACCGTCTCTTATTTTAATGTTGATTAAAATAAAATCCCTTATTATTCTGTGATTGTAAATAGGTACATACAATTTTTATAATGTATTTCAAAACATAGTAATATTTTTAGACGATATCGTCTTAAAGGCAAGATTTCTTAACAGTTTACATTAATACCGTTCCAACTAGTGGACAGGTCAGTCTTCCTACTTCCTACATGTACAGGTCGAAATCGAATCCGCTACCCCCGCTCAGGTAATCATATAGGTATACCGCCATCTCGTCGAGAGCTTCGAACCTGGGATCGCTGAGTGGGTCCTCGCGGATTGCTCGGGCCGACCTGGACAACGACCTGCTGAAAAATAGCTTGATTTACTATAAATATACGGATATTGCCGTGTGGTCCCGGCATAGAATAGGCCACCCTTTCCTTTCTCATAGGTGTCGTAAGAGATGACTAAGGGAGGGTGAGGAATAGCCAGCAGCGTCCTTCTTAAAACATCTCTAAAAGTCTGTGATTGCCAACCCGCCTGTCATACGTGGCAGCTACTAACAAATTCCCTTTATGAGGAAAGCTTATGTCCAGCAGTGGACAGTTCACGACTGAAATAATAAAAAAAAAATACGTAAAATCGAAATCACTAGCATACTTTGAAGAGTCTATCAGTGCAATTGAACATTTTTTCCAAAATCCGATACTACCACGGACTTAAAATACTGTTTAAAAAACAACGATGTTTTGAATTTTCGATTCATACAATTTCTGTCCTAATATGTATTATAACATAGATAGATTGTTACTTTTATTTATTTATTTAATTAACTTTATTGACTAAAAGAAAATATGGCTCAAAAGGCGGAATTAATGCTAGTAGCATTCTTTAAATTCTTTAAAAAATACCATTTAATAATGTATTATTTTATTATTTCGATTTTACTTTTTATATCTATTTAGGTATATTTTTAGTATATATTCTTTATTGCACTTGTAAGTTACATATAAAATAATGTATTTTTATGTGTAGGGTAGGGTTAGGGTACTTTTATTATTTTCCATAACACGGAACGATATCGTATGATTTTATTGTGCCGATACAATGATAACAGAACAAGATATAAGCATTTAAAGTTTGTGACTTAGCCGATAACGACTCAAGAAACCACGATAATTTCCAGGGGACCACGTGTAGGTCGACTTGACAGGGTATATTGCTTGCAGTGAGTCGCTTGTCCTCGTTACAATTTACCAGATCGACCTCCACGCGGTACCCCCTGAAAACCATCTTGATTAATTCTTTATGTATTCATCACTATGGACCAGTTGATCTGCCCTATCATGTCTCACTGGTGCTCCGACAGCGTATACCGAAAACGTAGGCGGGGTTCAATGGGTGATAAACGAATTGCAAACCCGCATGCGCTAACGGTATACGCTGGCGGGATACCAGTGAGAGATGACTAATGATGATGAAAACAGATCAGTTAGCACATCGTGATAAATTTACCTAGATTTAAACATGATAGTCACTAGTGTGGACTGCGAGGAGGTCGACCTGACAGAGTGTATTGCTAGCAATCCTGAAGTTACCCCTTTAGTAACAATCCCCCCCCCCCGCAGGCGGGGGTTACTATTACCCATTTTAAAAAACCGTACGATATCGCGTCGTGCTATAGTAAATTATTTAAGCATTCATTAAGGTTTAAACAATTATATCCTAAATGACAGATACAGTTTAGCTTTGTGTCATCTGTGTAAATAAATAGGTGAGATATTGTTACATGCAGAGACTACTATGTAGTATTTATAGATAAAATACATTATTTTCATGTTCATACAGTGTGAGTACACTACAGAATTGAAAAGAATTAAGAGTATATATATGTAACGCTTTAATTAACTGATCCACTGAATCTATCCTTACTAATATTGTAAATGTGAAAGTGAGTTTATTTGTTTTACCTGATACCTAACCTAACTACCAGGGGGAAATGGATTATTAGAGATGGGGTCTAACAGCCCTATTGCTAGCAATCTTACTAGGCAGGTCGACCTCCATGCGTGCACATGGTTTCCAGGGGAAACCCTGCATTTTGGTTATTTCTCGTGGAATTCTTCACGATGGGCTGATTACCTGCTTTCATCCTCATCTATCACCTCCCATTGGAATCCCACCAGCATATATCGTTAGCGCAGACGTGGTTACTATTTCATTATCACCCATTTAAAAAAAACCTAACTACTAGAAGCAGACTTTGTATAAAAGTCGTTCATTTGGGCACCTCTGTCCAATTCGTGTTTCTACCGTGAAGCAGTTGTGTTTGCATGGCTGTGTTTCGGTTTAAAGGGTGGGATATGGCAGTGAATTTACAGGATACAGAGGAATAACACCTGAGTCCTCAGGAATAGTAACGCATGGGGGTGTCAGGGGCGAAACAGTATACTATGTTATGCCCATGGTACTGCTCATGTCTATAGGCGACGGTTACCACTTTTCATCAGGGAGCCGTCAGCTTGTTTGCCATTCTAAGTAACATAAAAAAAAAACCTTGACCAATTACTATGAAAATTGATATAAATGTTACACGTACTATATGGGATGCAGACTATTTTTCCGGTCAGAAAAAATATACGCGGGGTTATTTTTTCTAGAATTAAGGACCGTCCTAGTGAGAGTCTGACTACGCGAATTCGACTCTCACTTAGCTGGTTCTTATTATATTATACCCAGCCTTACAAATAGGGAATAAATTTTAATTGTAGGCAACAAGAAGTACCCCATAGGTTTTGATTACGTTGCAAATATTAAAACTAATAGCAATTAAATTAAATTATCTTTTGATTATTAAGCTTCTTGCTTACTGATTATCAAGCTATATGAGTTTCAAGGGATCCTAGATTTCATTTGAAAACTCTTCAATTAGGCTGCAAGTGCAGTTACTTCGTGATAGAAACACAAGTTGCTACAGAGGTATTCAAGTGGACGACTTTTATATGAAGTCCCATATTTTAATGTAAATTACCTGAAGTCCGTGTCTGTATCTAGCTCGTCCTCGCTGGTGAATCGTTCGCGGATGTCCTTCATTATACACGCTTCCAGCTTCTTGTGCTGAAAACAGAAGGTATGATTCATAGGGGAGATATATAAATGTATGTACAATGCATGCAGTCACTATCCTTAATATATGAAATATACAGTTTGAGGGGAAAAGGGATTGTTAGTAAAGGAAACTAAGAATCACATTGCTAGCAATATACCTAATCAGGTCGACCTCCTCGCGGTTCCCCTGGAAACTATCATGATTAATTCCTGATGAATTCATCATGATGGGCTAACTGGCCTGTTTTTATCCTCATCGATCACCCTTCACTGGTGCCCCGCCAGCGTATCCCATTAGCGCGGGGTTACCACTCCATTTTCATCCAATAAAAAAATATATATACAGTATGTTAATTAGTGTAACCATCCTTAAAATTAGTGTTACTATTCATTAATAGGGTTCCAATAATTTTTTTTTTTAGAAAAAAATTTATTCCAAAAACTAATAAAAAAAATAAATTTAAATTCTCGAAAATAAGAACAACTTGTATCTATACCAACGTTACTACATAATAATAGATATGTAAACATATATTGTGAATTTTTTTTAATGGGTGATAATGGTATGGTAACCCCGTCTGCGCTATTGGTATACACTGGCGGGGCACCAGTGATAGATGAAGGTGAAAGTAGGTCAGTTAGCCCATCCTGACGAATTAAACTAGAATTAGTCACGATGGTTTCCAGGGGAAACCACGTGGAGGTAGACCTGACAGGGTATATTGCTAGTAATAAGGCTGTTTGACCCCATTACTAACAATCCCTTTCCCCCTTCTTATATTGTGTATTTCAAGTAACAATATTACTAAGTGTTTATTTATTTAGGCATAGCAACAGTAATACAATTCACATTACATTGGCTATAATAAGCTTTATAACTAAGCAATTGTTTTTAAATTGTACACCGTTAATGGCTACGCACAGCGTATCTTCGTTATCAGAGTTATCATCATATTATCAGCCATTATCTGACCACTGTTAAAAATAGGTTTCCCCCATAAGGGATGGATTTGCCAATAGTTGCCACGCTTAGCAGGCGAGTTGGCTACTGCTGTTAGGTTTTGGTGATGTTTTAAAAGGGATGGTGCTATTTATTCTACGACCATTAAGTTTCTTTAGTCGCCCCTTTGACTCTCTCGGAAATGAAAGAAGTGTCCCATTTTATGCCGGGAACACATGGCTATTGAGGGGGAAAAGGGATTGTTAGTAATGGGGATTAGTAGCCCCATTGCTAGCAATATACCCTGTCAGGTCGACCACCTCGTGGTTCCCCCTGGAAACCCCTTGATTTAGTGTTAGATTCGTCATGGTGGGCTAACTGACCTGCTTCATTCTCACCTATCATCACTCACTGGCGTCACACCAGTGTACACCGATAGCGCAGGCGGGGTTACCATTCTATTATCATCCATTAAAAAAAACACAGGCATTTACAGGATAATATTAGGTTATCTATGGTCGGAGATATTACCTTGTAGCAGCGGAAGAAAAACATTGGCTTGATAAGTTCTTGTGAGAGAGGCGCGACGTCACGCTTCACGTCGGGCACGCATTGCTGAAACAAAATACAAGCACGCTTTAGTACTTTCAATAGTTACATAATTACCAAAGATATTAGATGTGGATTTAATTTTAGACTAACTCTCCGATAATAGAAATCGCCAAACATGCCTCGATTCGATATAAAAAATAAATATATGAAATCTATGCAACCACTTCATTGAATTTTGTCATAAATAGTTCTACAAAACTTGAATAATACTTTATTTCGTCATGTCGTTACTTTTAGATAGTTGCATAGATTGATTTTCAATTTTGATTTTCAATATAAGGACATTGTCGATTCTTAAATAATGTTGTGATTAACATAGACAGTACTACTATACTGCAATATGTTTTGGCACCACGTAAAAATTACTACACGAAATTGGATATAGTTGTGTTTCTAAGTGTTGAAAGCTGATGTATGTTGTATTTTGATCCGCCATTTGGCAAGCATCTTTTTCATTGGTCACTTAAGAAGAAAAATCATCCACGCGTACGAAATCGCTGGCAAAAACTAGTCATAAATATTATCTCACCGAAAACTTTTGACAGAACTGCAGCCCGTCTTGTATATCACCCTTGAGTTCGCTGGAGACGGGAAGGTTGGCGATCCTCTGGGTAATCTGCTCGTAGTTCGGCTCTAGCGTGTGGTCGATGTAGCCGAGCTCCTGCATCACGCACGTGATATTCTTCACGCGACCCGCCCCAGGACCACGGGAGATGATGTCCAGGCGGTCACGTAGACCCATTTCGCGCTGAAATAAATAGTTGGAATTAAAGAACGAAGTTTATTAAAGTAAATTGAATAATAAGTATTTTACGTAGTTTTTTTTTAATTCTACCTTCTATTCGAAATGCAATTACAGCTGAGAAGAACGGGTATAAAACTCAGCTGTAGCTTTTTCCAATCACAATTAGATTGAAAAACCATAATAATAATTTAATTTTAAGTGAAATAAATTTATTCTTAACTGTGTTGTTAATACACCAGTGCGGAAGAAAGATAAATCGTAATAAGATATTCCACTAAACCACCTGTGCAATTTAGCAATAATAAAGAATAATATAAATAATTTTACTATCTTATCTTATTCATATTAAAAAAAAATGTACTATAGGATGTTTGTCATGGAAGATATTGTCTAGAAAAATTGAAATGGTCTCAATAAAAACAATAGAAGTCAAAAGAATATTTTTTAGAAATATTGTCTGTTTGTCTGTCCCGGCATCATAAAGAAACTACTGTATCAAATTGGATACAGTCTAACAGTTATGTTCCTACAGATCTAACTTAAAAACTGGTGTATGTTTTATTTTGATACGCCACGTGGAATTAATATATTTTATTGGATTTCTTTCTTTTGAAATCCATGGAAATGAAGTAGTGAGCAAAAAGCTAGTATTTTTATAAATATAATAGATAGATAATTTATTTGCATTACTTAAAGTACACAAATCACAAAAGACACAGATATACGTAAAAAGAGAGAAAAGAGATATGCATAAAAAAATACGTATAAGCCAAACACAATTTTTTCCTTTTTGTGCGTGTGCTATAAACAACACAAAATACAATATAGATTCATTCTATTAAGAGTATGTATGTAAGGAAGACAATATTTTTTTTTAAAAGAGATATCATACGCTTTTAAAAATTTACAAAAAAAAAATGTTTCGTAATAAAGCTACAGCACGTTATTGTTAATCCTTATAATATGTATCTTTATTATGTGTTAGTGACTTAAAATATACATTTATATATTTACATTATTGAACGTATATATATTTATATACGATTAGAGTTTCGTGCCTCTACTCAAACTGTTTATAATTACTCTTCTCCATCCAAAGGTTGTTCGGAAGAGATTGCTCTTAGCGATAAGGCTGCACATTGTTTTCTTAGTGTATTTTGTGTTTGTAATTATTTGTATTTTAATAAGTTTACTATTGTAATCTTATGGACGAAACAATGAAAAGTAAAGGAATAATAAAGAGTTATTATTCATTCATCCATTCATTTTACCACATGATTGTTTAGTGAGAGTAATTAAAACAAATTACAACATAATTAAGATAGTATTACATGAAAAAATCTTATTTTTATTTATTTATTTATTTAAATTGTGACTCAATTGTGTTCAAAACCAGTTATTCTGATTTAAAAACTAAAGTACTGAAATGATTTTGATAAAATTTCTGTGGGATCAATCTGTAAGTATATACTTTCAGATAAGAAATGAATTTTTCAAATATGTTTACAAACGATCGAGTTATGAGGAAACAGACAAAAAAAATACAATCAAACTGGGAACCTCTATCTTTTTCAAGTCGGTTTATAATAAGTAATTAGTGTTTATCATTTGCGCAGAAGTTTAGAGAAATGTTTATAGAGGCGTTAAATTTCAGTTTAATTTTCAACGCGTTCCTAACGTCACGTAACTTTATATTTAACCTACTTGCATTTAACGTCTCATCATTCTCTTGTTTCTCAACTTTACTATAATATGGGCACGTACTAAAATCAGCATTTAGCCTATTTTAGGAAACGAGGTTTTATATAAAACACGGATAGTATGCGTGCTGTTTGAAATAAACAGAGAAAATATTTGTTTCTGATGTAATGGAAAATTTAAAGCATTCATCATGTGCGTGACACGTCTTACGTTAACCTCCATACAATGTAAATACATAAAAATACATTATTTTTTCTTTACAAACACAATGGGACAATACAAATTGAAGCGGTACGTAGTATTATTGTAACTCGTTATAAAACACTTGAGCAATTATTAATCACTCTTTTTATAATTTTTTTTTTCCACAAATTATAAAGGTTTCGAAGCGATTGAACGCTATATAGGTTAAGTATCTTATATACAATAATAATCAATATGGAATTATGATAATTCCATTTACATATCAACAGGGAAAATAGACATAACAGAGTTTAAGAATAGAAGAAAAAAGAATTTAAATAATTAAGTTAGGCTCTTTGTCTTTGACCTTTGCATGATTGTGATCACGCTCTTATATTTATAACAATCTATATGAACTATTTATTTTATGAAAATGAAAAAAAATAATGAATACTAAAACTTGGTTCTGTCACATTATGGCGGACTAGAAACGAAACCTATATTGGCACAACTTTTTTTTATACAACTTAGAATGGCAAACAAGCTGACGATGGAACCTGATGGAAAGTGGTAACCGTCCCCTATAGACATGAGCAGTATCATGGACATAAAAGAGTATACTGTTTCACTCATGATACCCCTCATGCGTTGCCATTCCTGAGGATTAAGGTATTATTCCTCTGTACCCAGTAAATTCACGCCATATCCCACCCTTCAAAACGAACACAGCCATGCAAACACAACTGCTTCACGATTGAAACACGAATGGAACAGAGGTATCTCTGTCCCAAGAAATCGTCTTTTGTACAAAATCTCCATCTGGTAGTATCGAAGGAAAACAAGAAAAAAATATTTAGGATGACAGTAAATGGGATTTAATTGGGTTCTTGAAGGTGGCTAATGAATGTACATATACCTTTAGTAGAAACAGAAAATAAATTCAAAACTCACCGACATCCTGTTAGATCCAAAGTAAGGTTGCTGGTAGTACCCCTGCTGGTACTGTTGGTAGGCGTAAGGGTTGTACTGGGGTCCTGGGGGGTAAAACCCTGGGGCACCATACGGGAACTGGTAGAATGGCGTAGCGGGGCTGAACGGCCGGAATTGAGGGTTTAAGGGCATCATGTATGGTGGTAGGGATGGTTGTTGCTGAAATCAAATAAGGATATATAAAAAGCAAATATTATAAATGTCCCCTTATTAGTATTTTTTTTTGATGGGTGAAAATGGTATAGTAACCCCACCTGCGTTAACGGAATACGCTGGCGGAGCACCAGTGAAGGGTGATAGATGAGAATGAAAACAGGCCAGTTAGCCCATCATGATGAATTCATCATGAATTAACCATGATAGTTTCCAGGGGGAACCGCGAGAAGGTCGACCTGGTTGGGTATATTGCTAACAATGGGATTCTCAGTCTCCATTACTAACAATCCATTCAACAACAATCCATTAGTATTCTGTGCTTATATGCTACAGGGTTTTGGAAATATTTTATGTGTTTTACCATATACTGTGCTGCTTTAGAACTTAAAGTAAGAAGTGATTAAACTTTTTCGCACTTATCACAAAAATCGTCTATCTGTCTAAATCAAATTAGTAACGAATTTAATCAATAATCGATTTTTGATTGGTGTTATTTATGTTATCCTAGGTATGGTAATACCTGAATATCATCTCTCACCGGTGCTCCTCTAGTATATACCGATAGTGGGGTTACTACTACGTTCTAATGCATTAAAAAAAAGCGGTAAACAGATTTTTAGTAATGGGGTCTAATAGCCACATTGCTACCAATATACCCTCTCAGGTCGACCTCCACGCGGTTCCCCCTGGAAACCGTCATGTTTAATTCTTGTTGAATTCATCATGGTGGGCCAACTGACCGTCATTCATTCTCACCTATCATCTTCCATTGGTGCCTCGTCGGTGTATACCGATAGCGCGGGCGGCGTTACGATTCCATTTTCATTCATTAAAAAATGCATTAAAAAAAAATAGAGTGATTGATGTACCTACTGATGTACAAAGAAATAAATAAATATTTTCACTGTCCTATAATGACATACTAAATGACTTACATACAATGCTAATTATTTGTAAATAACTTAATATTTTTTTTATTGTAGTTACTTACGAAATAATTAACTATATTATTTCGTAAGTATCGAATAATAATATAGTATATATATATATATATATATATATATATATATATATATATATATATATATATATATATATATATATATATATATATATATATATATACATACGAATTAAATCGTAAAAGATATAATAGTTCATGTCGTTACGTGTATAATAATTATTTTATACAGTAATAAATAAAATAATTTCCTTTATTACAATCTGTGGATCAATTTTAAAAGAAATAAAACTTCCTTAACTAGATATTTTATTCTTTTATAGTAATACATTATTTAAATACTAGGTAACTGGTATATATAATAATTAAATAAATTCATAATATGTAGTTTATAAGTATAAATCTGTTTGTATAGTTATCTACTTTTATTTTATAACTAAAATAAAAAATATTTTAAATTTGTATCACGTTTGTAAAGTGAAGATGTATTTCAATACGCTTGATATCGCCTCTTTAGCTCAGCGGTAGAGCGCTGGTCTCGTAAACCAGCGGTCGTGAGTTCAATCCTCACAGGGGGCATCATAATAATATTTTTTCTATTCATACTTTTCTTTCCCTTAATTTTATGGATATCACTCGTATGTATTAAAAAAGTATTAAACGTTTTTCTTTGTTCTAAACTATTTTCTTTTATCACGTTCGTAAATCTTTACGACATTGATTTTATGTATTTGCCACTTCATTATTATTATTTTTATTTATAATTTGCATATTAACAAATATTTTACAAATATTTAATTAATTGATAATATATTATAATTAAAAAATATTGTAAAATACAAACGTTGTCAGTAGCGCCATCTCTTGGTGTGAGTTTATAAATTCATTAGAAAAAATACTTTGTAATTAATAATTAGGGCCACTTACTCCGTGAGGTCTAAATCCGAAGACGTTCCCACCTCCGCCATGGGGAGATTTCTGTGGTTGTTGTCCTTGATCTAATACATTTTCATTTCCAGAACCATGTAAAGCGCCATCTGTTGGTTTAGTGATAGTTTGCGAGTTTGGGTCCATGGAGAAACCGGGCGGTAGTTTACCGAGGAAGATAGGTGGCGGGTTTGGCGGTTCGTCAAAAGATGGCGGTGCTGAGCATTTAGCATAGGCATCCTTCATTTCATTGCGAATCTGTTTTACAACTTCAGGACCAAAACAACTTTCATAAATCTGTAAAATATATTAAAAATAATAATATTAAAAAAATGGCCGATAATTAGTTTAAACAGTGATGATGATTAATAATTTAAAAGTATTACACTTTATATCGTATTACATTGTATCGAGTAATGCTACTTTTTTTACTTATCATATTTAATTATAATAAAAATAGAAAAATATAAAAGTAGTAGGTAATTTTCAACAAGGTTTCCATACGCAGTTGTGGCCGAGTGGTTAAGGCGTCTGACTCGAAATCAGATTCCCTCTGGGAGCGTAGGTTCGAATCCTACCAACTGCGAAACTTTTTTTTACATATTTTCCCACTTGAATACAAACTACAGTCTTTTTTTATTTCTTCTCACATTTATTTTATTTTCAGTATTTTTCTTATGAAAATACAGAAGAAAGCTAGTGCTCCATTCAATTATACTTTTTATACGTACTATACAGTAACTTCAACATTCTGAATATATGATAAATTCGCATTTTAACTAAAAAGGTGTGTACAATATATTCATACTGATTCCATTCGAATTTAGGAACGGCTTAGAAATTTTTGTTTGTCTGCCGTAGAGTAATAAGAAGTACTGCCTCAATGCGTATAGATGCATTCAGTTTTCTAGACTTAGTCTGGTGTTTTCTTCCAAAATCCACGCATTTGAATTCATGAGCAAAAGTAGGTAATGAAATGAATAATTAAAATAGAAGCACGTGAGTTTTTTGTCACTTCTCTAGAAGTTGACTGAGAGAGAATGCTTTTAGTAATGAATTTAGCATTATGAACTTTGTACACATTATATCTGCATTAAAGAATAAATATTTTTTTATGCTATTTAGAATGGCGAACAAGCTAACGGCCCACCTGTTGGAAAGTGGTAACCATGGCCTATAGACATAAGCAGTACCATGGACATAACAGAGTATACTATTTCGCCTAGGATACCCCTCATGCGTTCTTCTGTACCTTGTAAATTCACTGCCATATCCCACCCTTCAAATTGAAACACAGCCATGCAAACACAACTGCTTCATGGTAGAAACACGAATGGGACAGTGGTGCCCAAGTAAACGACTTTTATATATATATACAAAGTCGCCCTCTGGTAATTTCTTGAATATAAAGATTTGTTACCTTCATCATGGCGTACTTCTTAATGAATCTGTCATCACTGCTAGCGACCGCATGAGCGACGCACACAAGGCAAAAGAACAAAAGTTTTTGAATCATTTTTGATCTGTGGACAATATAAAATACATTATTAAATTCTCTGGATAAGAGTTAAAGACACTTTTTAAATATAACACACACCTTACGTAAAATTAAATAAAAAAAAAAGAAAAAATACTGGCCGTTTATCTAAAAGACCTTTAATATATATTTTTTTTATTTTATAGTACACAGGTATCTTGTATCTGTGTACTAATATTGTCTGTGACTACGCTAAATATTTATCGACAGTGATATTTTAGACAAAGGAAATAGTTACACAGCATTTTTTTTTGATGGGTGAAAATGGTATGTTAACCCCGCCTGCGCTAACGGGATACGCTGGCGGAGCACCAGTGAAGGGTGATCGATGAAAATGAAAACAGGTCAATTAGCCCATCATGATGAATTCATCAGGAATTAACCATGATAGTTTCCAAGGGGAACCGCGTGGAGGTCGACCTGATTAGGTATATTGCTAGCAATGGGATTCTCAGTCTCCATTACTAACAATTCCTTTCCCCCCAAAGTTACACAGCATTATATAAGAATCTTAGGTAAAATATTTATTTATTTTATTATATTGATACTTTTAGACGGTTCCAGTTTCGTTTATTTAAGAGCAATGTCATTAGCCTAGTATACTTAGTGAATAGAACTGTACTCTGTAGATAAGTAAATAAAAGTTTGAGAATTTTTATAAAAAAAGTTTTTAGTTATTTAATCCAGTTGATTTTTTTTATACAACTTATGGCAAACAAGACGGCCTACCTGATGGAAAATGGTAACTTTCGCCTTTAGACATGAGCAGTACCATGGACATAACAGAGTATACTGTTTCGCCCATGATACTTCCCATGCGTTGCCATTCCTGAGGACTCAGGTGTTATTCCTCTTTACCCTGTAAATTCATGCCATATCCCATCATTCAAACTGATTTTTTTTAACGTTCAAAAAACCTTCTCCTAGAATCGAATTCCCAAATCGATCCATCCGAGACGTAATTCTGTTTATGCTATGACTAATACGTACTTGTTTGATAAATTAGACTCACCGACAATATGACATCATTATAGGTACCTATAAAGTTAACAATTAATAGCAAAAACTCCTCTGGCTCAGCTTTAAGGGTCATTTAACTGGTGAGACTTGATAATAGAACCCCGGCTGTGCTTTTAATATACAGCGGAATACCAGATAATATATAGATGAGAATGAAGGCATGTTTGTTGGCCCATCATGACGAATTTATTAGAAATTAACCATTATAATTTTTAAGCACCGCGGGTAGGCCGACTTGACGGAGCATACACTAGTCACTTTAGCAAGTTAAGCAAGCAAGCATAATTATGACTTGGTAACTTTAGAATTATTATTACTTTACTTAAAATTCTTCCTGAACAAAATCTTAAACTATATAATACTAGTTTATATCTGCGACTTCATTTGTGACCGATATCCGGTATCTATTGACCGATATTAAAAATAACTTACAAGTACATACATCTCCATCCCAAGTTAGTTTTAGTTTAGAAGAGTATATATGTATGTAATTCTAAATGGATTCAGTCTCTTCCTTGGTGGTTACATATTAAATTGTAATTGCTTTTTATCAAATTGTTAGAGACAATTGGACACCCTATCGTTCAATACAGAACATTGACTATGCATACATACATACATATCTGTCACGCCTGTCTCCCATTAGGGTAGGCAGAAACAATAGATTGCCAAATGCTTCGATTCAAACAAACCTCTTTTGTTTCTTCCACATTTATCAATTTTTTCATGTATGAAAAAACAAAAATACGCTCGCCGGTTACGGGTGCTTTTAAATTGGTCCTTCTTCAGCACGTCGCCTATTTGGTCAACATACGTCCGTCTAGGGCGGCCTCTATCGACATCTCCATTCATTCTTGCTCGATAAATCTCTTTCGTAATTCTTCAAATTCTATCTGTATAAATTTTTTTATGGCGATTGATTGAGTCGCTTGGAGTTTTTACTTTTAAAGAAAAAGTCTAATATCTAAAAGGCGTATTTAAGAGGTGAATGGGGATGAGAGGGGTGGTACATGCCCATGCCAGAATTATCCGGTGCCTTTATCAGGATGTAAGAGGAACTTTGCAAAAACATCTCTGAAAGATATATGTATGTGCGTTTTAAGAGATCAGGCCTTCCCAGAAAAACCAATGAATATTAATTTAAAAAATGTGCTACACTTTGCTGTCGAGTTTTATATTATTATACATACATATAATACAATTTCAATGAGACATGGATGATTGTATCTGACTTTATGTAAGATTTGTGGAGAAAATAAAAAATAAAAAAAATAATAATAATCTGACTTTAATAAATCCATTTTTGTGCGTGATTCATTAATATCGGTAATAAAACACCGTTAAAGCCTTTTGCGACATACATGAGATGTTTATAATTTAAAATACAAACATTTTAAATTATACGATGTGTATTATTATTCAAATGACAGTTATAAAAAATAATAGCGGCCATGCTACAATTTTGCTACAAATGGTAATAGTGAAGTAACGGCTTTTCGAGCCAATGAAGTTATTAAATAAATAAACGGAAAGTAGTACCGGTTGCCTATAGATATGTGTGGTGTCACAGTGTAATTATAATGTTTATGTACTGGGAAGTCGGTGACACCACTCGTGTGTGCTGTTCTAGATATTGCACAAACGATATTTCGAGAAATTAAGGTCTGTGGTTTGTAATTGAAAAGCGGCAACTTTAATCATCGCAGAATTAAAATAGGATCAACGTGGGAATAAAATAGGTAGGGCATCTGTTCTAAAAAGAATTGTAGAAATCAGTATAAAATTCATGGCGTAATCGTGTAACGTAATAACAAAGAAAAATTCAATTAAACTGAGAATCTTCATGTTTTGTAAGTTGTAAATAAATAGAAAAATAAGTCTACAGCAAAAATAAATATATGAAATGTTTGTATGATTTTTTTTTACGACAAACTGTTTATTATTAGGTAGTAGTTATTCTTTAATTATATCTTATAAATAATACTCGTAATAACTAAGATTAGGGTTGTCAATGTACTAAATACTAAACAAAATTTTAATACAAACAGCTATACAAAACGAGTCTGAAGTACAAATCTCTAGACAGAATTTACATAAATAAGGATTACAATATTATTTTTAAAATCATCCCCAAAAAAATACGAAATTAAAAGTAATAGTCGGCTTATCTAGTGACTCAAGTGTTGAGCCTTTCTTTGAAGAATGTAAGGCGTTATCTTGGGGATACTAATACACAGACCAAAATGTCCATATTTATTTTCATCATCATCATCTTCACGCTAGCGAACCAGCTGAACATAGAAGCCTTCCTCATAGACTGTCACAAAGAACGCTCCTATGCTACCTGTATCCACGCTTTAATTTAATAATTATATAAATAATTATTACCTTTTTAAAATATATTTGTTATATGAAGTAAAAATTGTTTTTAAGATGGTTAAATATTTTTAGGTCTTTATGAAGAGCATGTTCACATTAATTATAATTCCTTTTTACGCATCATATAAAATATAATGATTCGATAATTATATATCAAACATGACGTCAGTTTAAAGTAAAAATTTATATTATGTATACGAGAATGACTACAGTAGCAATGTAGAATAATCAGTCCGGTAATTACGTATATGTATCTACATAAATAAATTTAAGTGGCAGCCCTACAGGTACTGAGCACAGGTCATCGCCCTGGTCGGCCTTGCGTTTGCTCCCGGTATGTAAGCCTAGCATCTGCCTATACTTGCGTAATGTAATTAATGTTGCATACGAGTCAATGCATATAAGTCGATACTATATAACAAGTATTCATTAAAGAATAGCAATTATGTTATTCGTACTTATGTTTACTATTACTACCTATTTGATTATCTATTTCGATGCACTTTATAAATTAATTTCTTTACTTTTTTATATTTTTTTTGTGGCAATGATAACGGCATATTCTTTCATTTATACTTATTTAATACTAACTTTCTAGCTTCATATGCTGTGAGGTCTCGGCATAAAACAGACCACCCCTCTCTTTCTCGTGGAATATCTACGAGAGAGATAAGAGAGGACTAAAGGAACTTAATGGTCGAGGAATGGGCAGCAGAATCTCTCTTAAAACATCATCAAAGCCTAACTGCGATTGTTACTATTATTGTAACAACTATAAGCAAACCCTTCAATAAGGGGAAGCCTATTAAAAAACACTGTAATAAATAAGTCTTTAATCTTTTAAGAGGGACGCCGCTGCCCAATCGTCGATACCTCTATACCATCAAGTTATCTAAGTCGCCTCTTATGACACGCACGGGAAAGGAAGGGGTGGCCTATTCTTTGCCGAGACCACACGGCAATTTTTTTTAAATAATCATACAGAAATATTGAATATCGTTTTCGAAAAATTGAGACATAATTAAGATGTTGCCACATTTCCATATCTCTCTCGGTCTTAATAATGGCTGAGACAAAACAGGATTTTCAATTGTATATAAACAGTTTTCTTTATGCAACTTAGTGCACCAAACAAGCTGACGGGCTATCTGGTCGGAAGTGGTAAACATCGCCTATACACATGAATATAACAGAGTATTCTGTACTTTATTTGGTATTTTTGTTTTAAAATAAAAACATAGAGAATAATAATGTTCTATTTATTTCCAACACTGATATTGATGGTAATGAGCTCTCATGCTGGAAGATAATCGTAAAGCTTGTCTATAGACATGTGTCATGTGTAGTCCCGATAAAATAAGACGACAATCTTAACCGGTTTGCGTTTCCATTAGCTGGTTTCTAATAATCAGGAAATATGAAAAGAAGGAACCTAATAACAGTATGATTTTTAAAAGAGAGAGAGAGATTTTTTTTTTGATGGGTGAAAATGGTATGATAACCCCGCCTGTGCTAACGGGATACGCTGGCGGAGCACCAGTGAAGGGTGATAGATGAGAATGAAAACAGGCCAGTTAGCCCATCATGATGAATTCATCAGGAATTAACCATGATAGTTTCCAGGGAGAACCGCGAGGAGGTCGAACTGGTTAGGTATATAGCTAGCAATGGGATTCTCAGTCTCCATTACTAACAATCCCTTTCCTCCCTAAAAAATAATATTAAGCACCATATGGAAATATGTATGAGCAAAAACAAAACTATTAATTATTTTATTTATAAATAAAAAATATATATTGTTTATATATAAAATTTTAATAGATACTATTAAAGTTACATATAATATGAGTGAATCTTGTTATGATCTTATATGTTTTAGAACTGGAGACAGACTTTGGGGTCAATTCTGAGGCACTATTTCTTTAATCCTATCTCTTAACATAATATTTGACAGCTTTGCAAAATATCTATGGATCATCATAAATTAAATTTATAATAATTTTGACTGTCATCCAGAATGGGCCACCCCTTCCTTTACTGTGGGTGTTGTAAGAGGCGACAATTTAATGGTCGAGGTATGTTTCTCTTTAAATATCACCAAAGCTTAATTGCGGTTGCTAACCCGCCTGTCAAGCGTGAAAATTACTGGCAAAGTCCCCTCTTATGGGGGAGACCTATGTTTTGCAATGGATAGTTAATGATGATGAGGATTATTATTTAGTCTTTTTCAGGCAGATAAATTTGTAACACTATGACCTCTGTGATCTTTTGTGCTCGCCTTTTTTTCAAAGTTCAATGCAGATTCCTGTCAGTGATAGGAATTTTAAGATGTTCTCGGCAGGAATGTAAAAAACATTTCTCAGGATATAAAGTGTATTATCCCAAAGGAGATATATCGTTTATTTATAAGTGGGTAACAGCAACAAATTATGTGCTGTGGTGTTTCTTCCTCACTGTGACAAAATCTAGCAAACGTAACTATTGGTCGAGCCGTTGAAGGGGTAACAAATATACAAACTATTAACAAAATATTAGTAAGGATTTAATAAGCTTTGTTGTTGTACCAGCCGTTAATTGTCCTCTGCTAAACATAGCAACCGTGCAATGTTTCAACCGTGGAGCAGTTGTGTTTGCATGGCTGTGTTACGGTTTAAGGGATATGGCGTGAATTTACTGGGTACAGAAGAATAATACATGAGTCGTCAGGAATGGCAACGCATGGAGGGTATCATGGGCGAAACAGTATACTCTGTTATGTCCATGGTACTGGTCATGTCTATAGGCGACGGTTATTACTTTCCATCAGGTGGACCGTCAGCTTGTTTGCCATTCTATGTTCTATAAAAAAAATTGCCTTCTCCATAAGATGGGTTTTGCCAGTAGGTGCCACACTTGGCAGGCGGTTTGGCAATCGCAATTTGGCTATTGATGATGTTTTAAAATGAACGTTGCGGTCATCCCTCTACCACAAGCTCCCTTAGTCGCCTTTTACAACACCCACGGGAAAGCAAGCGGTGGCCTATTCTATGCCGGAACGTACACGGCTATATACATGATACGTTATCACAGTTATCAACAAGTATGTACATATTTGTATGTAAGTCCCATAATATGAGGTCTTGACCGTTACAATTGGTTCGCTGCCGAGGCGGATTTGATGCGTGGGCGTCGACCTTAATGACTCATTCGATATTATTTCTCTTGATATAACGTAACTTGATAATACAATATGCGACCGGTATGTACTTTTTAAATAGTATAATATTGTTTTGCGATTTACTATAACAGACAAGACAAGATCTTATAGATACTTTCTCCTTTAGGGTTTTCAAAATTAATATAAGACTAATTGATGAATGTGGAAGAAGCGAAAGAGGTTTGTTTGAATCGAAGCATTTGGCGTTCCATTGTTTCTGCCTACCCTAATGGGAGACAGGCGTGACAGATATGTATGTATGTATGTATGGGACAAATCTCTACAAGGAATAAGCCTGTCTATGTACATTGTTATCAGATATGCATCGAAAAAAGAAACAATATTTTTATTATAATTTTTCAACTAGAGTATAACATACTAAGTAATTACTTGTTCTATGACCTAGAGGATGTAAATATTGTATTTAAACATAATTGTAGAAATTTTATTTTCTTTAAAAATATTTGTTTCAATTTATTTAGATAAGTTAGATATTGAGAGAGAGAGAGAGAGAGAGAGAGAGAGAGAGAGAGAAAATATTAAATGTTAATTTTAAGCAATTTCACAAAAAAGTATTGTATTTAATTTATGTAAATATAAATCAATTGTCGAAATGTATGCAAACGTAGAATTTCATCACAAGCGCTCTTATTTGGCTAACTTCTTTTTTTATTTGTAATTGTCAGTACAAGATTTATATAAAAGAAAATTGCAAGAAAACGTGTAAAATTTGGGTTAAAAATCTCCATATAAAAAATACTGAGTGAAACAAAAAACTACAAGGAGCTTTTAAAACTATTGACAGATTGATAGACATCGCAAAGCATTTCAATAAATTAAGTTTCAAATTATTTAGTTGTCATTTTATTTCATTACATAGTCGTACTGTAAAAAGAAAGTTTGGTTAGCATTTTTTCATAAATATACACTCATGAAGCCGGGACGAACACTTATTATAAAATATTAGAGAAAAAAAAACAAAGCGAAATAGTTCAATAGTTTTCAAAAAAAAGGGAGACACAAAAGTCGAAATAGTTCAATAGTTGTGTTTGCATGGCTTAAATATAATATAAAAAACACCTGAGTCCTCAGGAATGGCAACAATATAAAACAGTATACTCTGAAAAAAGGAACAATGAAAAAAAATATAATATAAAAAAAAAATTAAAACAATATAATAAGAAAAAAAGGAACAATGAAGAAAAAAAAGCGAATGTGGAACTCAACTTCGCATAATCCATAGTCATGTAACGGCTTCCTGTCGACATTTAGAGGAGTATTGCTAAGTATATAACTACAAAACAATTAAGTATCTTAGAGTTGCCATATTAAAGAGCGCGTAACTACTAAGTAATTACGTCAATTTTCTGGACGAAGAGCGATTTTGAAATGCCTAGTAAAAAATACTTTAGATCCGTAATAAAACAACGTCACAGACGACTGCGTCTCGTGTGGGAATAGGTTAGCTCTTTGCTAACCAAGCTAAGATAAAAAATAATATAACTTCAAAAAAATCGCCTGTATTTTTTATGGTGATATGTATATCTTTAACAATTCTGAATCAACTTTGATAAATTCGCAATCGATAGCATTTATACTCCTGTAAGTCTTATTTAAATGTCATTGTGGTATTTTTGTGGGGAATGAAGCACCCCAATGTTAGATTTTCCTTTATTTAAACTATATTTTAGCACATTGATTAACTCAATAGGTACTTTCTTATTCGTTACATTAGACTTTTTTAATATATGCGCGCTCTGATAGACCAGTCGTAAACGACAATATTGCCAGATGTAACTTCTAAATATCACAGTCATGATTGATGGTTTGCTTTTTTTTAGAATTTTGTTTTAAATTTTCTTTTGTTTTCATTCCATTTAAGTTACTTTTTATAACACAAATTTTTAGTAAAATATGCTTTTCATTTTCTATTTATGCATTTAAGTGCGTTTATTCAATACTAATTAATAGATATATTAAAATTAATTCCATTAAAATACATAACATATACAAAAAAATATAACATAAACGTGTATATTTGTTAACTTGAATTTATCTTAGAATTTGTCAAGTTGACAATATTTTTCATATAATTATAATATGATACGAATTATGATATTGTTTATTTAAAAAAAAAAGAACGCAATGCTTATACTTTTTCTCATCTTAATAATCAAACCACAGAATAAACGAAGGCTCGAGTAAAAAGCAAATATAAAGGTAACATGCTTCAAAGTTCGCTTCTTTGTGCGCGCATTCAACCGGATCATTATAACGTACGTATATAGCTTTTACAATTATAATGAAGTAATTACGATCAGTCGTCTATTTTTGTCGAAGCACTTTATCATAAAAGACAGTTATTAGAAAAGGACGGGTTGTTCAATTAACTGCAAGTTCGATAAAGACAAAACTATCGAATAGGGCTATTATCGATGTACGATCATTTCGAAATCGAGATTAATGTACAAAAGGCAAGAAAATATTTGGTGTAAACGTGTTTTTGATTTTTCAATAATTTTACTGGCGATTGCTAATCAAAAACTAATAAAGATTTTACTTTGTATTCTGTTTTTCTCTTACTCTGTATTCTATTATTAGATTGATTATTATCCTATTTTTCTGTTCATGTATAAAATTTTGAGTATATAAACATTTTTACATTTATTTTAGATGATTTTTATTACATACATATACACACATACATACACACGTTAAATACAACATATAAATATCAGATACAAGAGAACACAATGATGACAGTCTTCTTATCATTTATTTTATTGTACATAACTCAGATTAAACACTGGTAAATGATTTAATATACAATGGCGGACTTATCCCATAAAGGGATCTCTTACAGTCAACCTTTGAGAAGCTGAAAAAAAAACTAGAATGTATAAGATATGTATACATTTTGAGTGTTTATGCTAATTTTTATACATGTTGTATAATATACATAAATTTTACTTATTACCACCACATATCACAAATGTTTCTCTATAAATCCATGTCGCAAACACAACATGTTTTATAACATATATTGTATATATTATTTACGTATCGCGGTTAAATTGGGAGGTTACTCTGCGGTCACAGATACCATTATAATACTCGATCTGTGGTGTTGTTTATGCCTGTAGGCGATGGTTATACTTTCCATCAGGTGGGCTGATTATCGTTGCATGATTATTATTACAATATAAAAAAATGTTAACTTCAACTGAGTACAGTCAGCATAAAAAATTCTTGAACATTTTTATAATTATATATATTCGTATTAATACTTTTTTGTTATTTAATTCGTTGTTCGTTGTTATCTTGAGAAAATTATTTTCAGAAAGACCGCCTAGAGTCGTAGCTAGTCCCAAGTTTAAGAAAGAGCAAAAGAACTAGTAGGGCCGAAGCTATAATTAAGTGACTTTAAAAAAGCGAATTTATCTGATGTTCTTAAGGCCTTTCATTTTAAGGTAGGGCATCCCTCTCCCCGCTCCGCTTCCCCTAGCTACGGCCATAACACCGCCTTATTGTATTTATACAAGTGTACCTGTTGTATTTATAGTTGCTACTAGCTGTATCTTGCAGCTTCATCCGCGCGAATCGCGCGAGTGAATATACCTACTTGTAAATTATCTTTTGTGCTAAGTTTGGATATAACATACCCGTGTGTTAAATTTTATTCAATTCCATTTAGTTGTTTTTGCATGAAAGACTAACAAACATCTATCCATACATCCATCTATCTATCGTTATAAATTTAATAATATTAAAAAAAAAAACCAATACACCGTCGCGTGTATATAATTTTTGAATTAAAATAGTTTTAATATCAATTTAAAATAGTTTGTCTTTTTTCAAAAGAGTATGTATATCTAGATAACAGTTTTTAATTCACAATTACCTGCATTTAATAATTTTACAGTATAGATACGATTTATTATACCTAATTGAGTGGTCGCAAAACATTCCTCACTTCCCTGTCTTTTACACATGTACATATTATAATATATTATCGCCTATGAATTATTGTGTATAATATTACCAAGTCGATAATAAATAAACGAAGATACGCCTCCTTTGCATTTAATGGCTATATTTCAATCAGACCTGTTTGTTTCGATGTGTAGGCAATTTCTGTGACACTATTTCATATCGAGGAAACATCAAATAGCCAGGGGAATGTTGGAGGCACTTATTGACCATTAAATTAATAGTCATGTGCCGATGTGAGTTGAGTATAATTAAAAGTAACTGTCGTACATACTTCTATGTACTGACTAATACAAACGATTATTGTAACTGTACACATAAGATGTACACTTGTACAGCGAGTGTCAAGTTTTTATGTCAATTTCCGTTGTGTAGCTCGGATTAGACAGGTACATGCTGCTAACTGTACCTAGTTCCTTTTCCTTTGTTATCAATGTGACATAATCTTGGTTTGCTTTATGTAATAATAGATGAAAGAACGGAGCAAGGTTGAAGATTTCATTAATTATCGTTACCTGTGACTTCGTTTGCGTCACCAGGAGATTGATCGGGGTATAAAGTAGCCTACCTCCCTCCCCATTCATTTAAGTATCTAAATGTATATCAAATTTCATGACGACTATGAGGTTAAGAAAAACAAATAAACTCACTTTTATATTTATAATCGTCATCATCATATCAGTCGTTACCTATCCACTGCTAAACATAGATTTCCCCTATAGATTGTCATAAGAAATGGTCCCAAGCCATTTGTATCCACTTATTCCCTGCAATGCATTTGGGGTCGTCGCTCTACCTAATAGGGGTCGTTCTATACTGTGCTTGTCTGTACGGGATCGCAACTCAAAAACCTTTCTTCACCATCATTTCTCGGTTCTTCGAGCTATGTGACCAACCCATTGCCACTTCAGCTTGCTTACCTTTTGGGTTATGTATTATATGTATAAAGTAACCAACCTTGGTTGCTCTGCGAATACCCTCATTTCAGATTCTATCTTGCAAACCGAGCATTGCTTTTTCCATAGCCCGCTGAGTAACTTGAAACTTTTGCGTAGGTACAACCGTGTAGGACCATGTTTCGGTCCCATAGGTCATCACTGATAATACGCACTAATTAAAAAAAGTTAAAGACCTTTTTATTCAAATTTTGGTATTTACATTTAAAATATAAGTTCTTACGAGTGAAATCACTTTTTACATTCAATTTTCCTTACATTCAACTATTGCATAATCATATTCCAGATATCATGGACTTGAACAGTTTAATTACGTCGTTGATAGGAAGTATTTTCTGATCATATCAGTAATGGTTGACTATCATCACCATCTTCCTCATTACATGAGGGTATTTAAAGTATCATAAAAATAATTGCTGTGTCTTGCAGGAGCTGCTTGCTAGGTTTTTTTCGCATAAAAATATTGTGCCTGCCCGCCGGAATTTTTATTATACTTACTAATATTTTTATCTAAATATTGAATAATTATTTTTAATAATACTTATAGATTGATTTCATATAAATATTGAAATCGGTTGAATAGTAAACTATAAATGTATTCATATATACTCACATCTCAAGTTATTCAATTTTTGTTTTTATTTTTACTCTTATAAATTGATTTAAGAAGTTTAAACATTTTTAATATAATACTATTTTTCACATCTTACTATTATTTATTATTTATTTACGAGATAAAAGGTTACAACAATGGCCCCGCTAGTTCAACACTCCTCTCTGCCTTCGCTGAAAAGGTAGTTAATTAATTTTATATGAAACGCTCAAAAACACTTTTAATACGTATTTTTCTTGTGCCTTTTGGGGGATATCGTTCACTTTCATTCATGATTATATATATATATATATATATATATATATATATATATATATATATATATATATATATATATATATATATATATATATATATATATATATATATGTAGCTCGTTAAAACCTAATTGACGTTCTACTTGCATTGGAGTTCCAACATAAGATTTAATTTAAATTAATAGTGAATCACTATATATACAAATGTGAATACATTTGTATATATAGTGATTAGTGACTACATATATGAATGATTATGAATTAATAGTGGTTTATTAGTGGTTGACTATTTTATATCTGTACTCAATAACTGTTATTGGACTTCCAGCTTTTCTTTACAACCTGAATAAATGTTTTGATAAGTGAATATTTTGTAAGTTAATTTAAGTAATTAATAATTGTAAATTAATCATTGTAAGTTAATCATATATGTTAACTATACGTTCTTCGGGCTCGTTTTATATTGAACAGTAAACTAATTATCGAGTAGAATAGATACATTTTTTTTTGATCAAAATCGATTCTGTTGCACTCCCAAACCGAATCATGCGCAAACAAAAAGTTATTATCAATTATAACGGGCACAGTTATATAAATTTACATCCGCAATGTGGCTTTTGGTGTACGTTAAATACGTGAGAAGCGATTCAGTTAAATTACTGCAACCGTTACATTGTTGTTGTTCTCGCGCGCCGACTTATTGTAACCCATAACGAGATCACTAGATAAGACTCATACTCGTGGTAATGAAGGGAGCGTTTTATTAGCTTATATTATATAGACAGTGTGATTTTAACGATCTTTGTGGTGAAGTATACATTAGACTCGATTCTAAGGCGCCATTTCCTTAAACTTATCTCTTTACCTGTGCGATGTTTGCCGAAGCTTATATGGTTTTGACGCAGTCTAGCGTCAAAAGACAGATTCGTTCTTATTAAGAATACGCGGGAGTGGCAACAGTATCCTGAACGTGTTTGTAAATAAATTAGATAGTCCTCTCGTGGGAATGTTTGCGGAGAGGACTAAACCATTATTAGTAATTAAGTATTCACATAGTTTTTAAGTACACTTACTAATAAAAAAAGGACTCAAGTTATCTAAAATAAATAAATAAATGAAAATATTTTAATTTAATAGTTTCACGAAATAACTGTTTTATTTTGATTTAATCCTATTAGAAATTCAGCTCATATTGATACTAAGCATAAAGTTAATTTTTGCTTACGTTGTTTCTAATTGTTACTATTACAGTATATTCTAGTGCAATAAAGAATTGCTGTGATATCAAATTTAAATTTTAGAGGTAACTTTAGAAAAACACTGCCTTAGAATCGAACCTATTGCATCTCCGTTTGACGATCGCAGGTTCGATATCTCCAAATATACAAATACAAACATTTTTATTCATGAGTTTTATTTAATGAGCGTTTTCGTGAAGCTTGCACAGAAATAACCATTAAATTAGATTATTTTCTTAAGTATTTAAAAAAGTAATTATCTATTACCTTACATAGCTCTTTTTAATTGTAATTTAAATGTAATGGGTATTTCTATGCATGCTGCATAGAATAGATAAATTAAATTTGATTATTATCTTAAGTATTTAAATAAGCAGTTATCTAGTATCAGATATATTATCATAGCTCTGCATAATTTTGAATATTACACTCTTCAAATCGAAACAAAGACATGCATAACTGTTTGACTACAAAAAATGAGCAGGCTAGAGGTATCCATGCAGATGGCTCTTGTACAAAATTGCAGTCGCTAACTTATGCATCAGAAATATCACTCTAAATTATATACTTACACCTGTAAGAAGATGGATTTTTAAACGTCACCTAGATGCATAAAAGCGTAGGACTATAATATGACGAATGGGTGTCATTATACTGTTTAGCCGGTCCTATAAAAACGATTGCAACACCGACGGTCAGACGATGCCTATTTATTAGTAATTAATAGCACCATAAGTCCTGATGATCTATTAAGTGAAGCGACGGATGTATTGATGAATACAGCTACATAGTTATAGCATTTAGTCAACTGGAAAAACGTTGTCTATGAACATTTTATATAAAAAGGTTGTCTGTAAGAGATTGCCCTAGCGATAAGACCGCGTTTTGTACCTTTATGTGTATATTTTAATCTGTACTTATATTACTGTATTACATTTGAATTATTCACTTGTCATTGTATATTTTTATTTATGGTGCAATAAAGAGTTAAATAAATAATAAGCATAAATGAAATAGGTATCGCCTGTTTCAATAAAACTTAATGGAAAGTTAACCATGTTGCCGTGTGGTTCCAGCCTAGAATGGGCCATCCCTTCCTTTCCTATGAGTGTCATAAGAGGCAATTAAGGGAACTTAATGATCAAGATATGGGTAGCAGCATCCCTCTTAAAACATCGACAAAAGCCTAATTGTAGTTGCTAATCCGCCTGTCAAGCTTGGTATCCGGCACAACTCCAGAATAGGGAAAGGCTTAT
The DNA here is from genome assembly GCF_026898425.1 of Galleria mellonella. NCBI lineage: Eukaryota > Metazoa > Arthropoda > Insecta > Lepidoptera > Pyralidae > Galleria > Galleria mellonella. The sequence continues at coordinate 2,370,031 of NW_026442090.1, read as the reverse complement.
GTTTAACAGCAGACAGTAACGGCTGATATGATGATGATATGAAAACCAGATTATGTTGAAATTATCACAAAATATTTTCTAATTGAAATTGCTAACAAATTGAACCATTCAATTAATCAATTTATATTTGATTTGTACAACTAATGAATCATCAGCCGACTGTATAATGGTTGAGTAAATTATGTATTTATTTATTTATTCTTTATTGCACAATAAAATTTTGTACAAATGGCGAGCTTAATGCCATATGGCATTCTCTACCAGCTAACCATTGGGTAAAAACAGAAAGCGTATGAAGGGCAGATGTGGTGAAAAATACGTGACAATTATAGTATGTATTTTATCTGTTTGTATATTTATTTAGATCTGTCATACTAGACTATGCCTATTTTTTTTATACAACTTAGAATGGCAAACAAGCTGACGGCCCACCTGATGGAAAGTGGTAGCCGTCGCCTATAGACATGAGCAGTAACATGGACATAACAGAGTATACTGTTTCGCCCATGATATCTCTCATGCATTGCCATTCCTGAGGACTCAGGTGTTATTCCTCTGTACCCTATAAATTCACGCCACATCCCACCCTTCAAACCGAAACACAGCTGTGCAAACACAACTGCTCCACGGTTGAAACACGAATGGGACAGAGGTACACATGCAATCGACTTTTGTACAAAGTCTCCCTCTGGTATTTCATCAACTGGGTGAGCTTTACAGTCTCTCAATACGCTCACCCAGAAAATCATCAGTACAATAACACATACTTTACATTTAAGTGGAATAATATTGAAATGATATAATAATAATAGAAATAACATTAGATTTTAAATTTCTTAACATAAACACTCTGTAGTCATTCGAGTATTATTACTCGATTATCTCGCGAATTCTGAATCAGATTTCATAATTATTTTTCCAATCGATAGGGTTTAATCCCATTTTGATTCTGTATTAATTTTATGACAATTAAAGTAGCCATTTTCTCTAGCATTGAAAAAAATGCTTGTTGCAAAGTAAATTCCATGTCGTCAATTGTAGATTTTCAAATTTATAAAATTTAAAAGTCTGTTCTATTATTAATTATATCTTATAATTTATTAGCATGCTTATGTCTTTTGTAGATGTCGCTTTATTATAAAGCGAAATTTACGTGTCTTAAATACTATTAAAAAAAAATAAAAGATTATAACTTACATCCCAGCATTTACTACTATAATATAGGGTAAGTATTTCAATAATTTTTAAAGATCATCTAGATATAGGGTAGCTTAAACATGCCTAGATTTTATCTGAGTTATTTTCAGGCAATCAGTCTTCGTAAACTGGTATTCTGCGTAACGGATTCAAGTTCTGAGCGACGGTATGTAAAGAATTATTATCGGTTAGCTAGCATATAAAATACTATGTGACTTGTTATCCTTGGCTTCATTAACTTTAAGACTTTTGAGTTTTATGATTTATGATTTTTTTTATACAACTTATAATGGCAAACAAGCTGACGGCCCACCTGATGGAAAGTGGTAACCGTCGCCAATAGACATGAGCAGTACCATGGACATAAGACAGTATACTGTTTCGCCCATGATACCCCCCATGCGTTGCCATTCCTGAGGACTCAGATGTTATTCCTCTGTACCCTGTAAATTCACGCCATATCCCACCCTTCAAACCGAAACACAGCCATGCAAACACAACTGCTTTACGGTTGAAATACGAATGGGACAGAGGTACCCAAGCAATCGACTTTTGTAAAGTGGTTTAGAAGAGAAGAGAATTAAAACATAATCATTTATAGATTGTCTAGGATAACATGGCATGCCTCGATAAAATTCAAAGAATTAAAAATGTGTGAGTAAAAATATTTACAAGGTTTCTACCAAGAAATATAATAAATACTCCTCTGGCTGGACAGCTATTGAAGTCATTTCCTCACAAGCAGAGAACTACGTCTGTATTTAATATGGTCACATATTGAAGTAAAAATTTGGACTAGCGTGCCATGTAAACGTAGACAATCAATACCTAATATATATTTCAACATTTTGATTGTAATCACAAGTTGACTGATATATCGATTTTATTCATGACCGTTGTTAAATTATTATATTTCACCTACGAGTAAAGAATCACGTTAATCTTATCCTACCAACATTATTTATGTAAAAATCGAGTAAATATGTTTAGATGTTTATTACTTAATAATAATAATAAAAACTTTTATTTTTTAATTACAAAGGTTATGACTAAATCTAAATTATGTGAAACTATGTAAATGCTGTCAATAAAAAGCGATATAATTTGTATTTGCAAAGGGCTGGTGTCTAGACTTGGTTAAACCGTGTTACAGAATCACCAGGCCCCCACCTAAGTCGCCTAAACATAAATAATGAATGAAATGATAATAATGACACGATGCATAAATGGTGATAAAAAGAAAACTTATTTACCTTTAAACGATTGGATGAATTTGAATGAATTGATATACGATTAAGTTATATTTCGACTTAACAGATAGGAAACTATATACACTGAACATTTCACACGAACGAAAAACGGCTATATCTCTTATAGATCATATCCGCCAGCTTCATCCGCGCGGAACCTATTATCTTTGATCTCGTGAGAATTTTCAAAAGTCCGTCATCCGTCCATCAAATATCGTTGGCTATATTTGTTAACGACTCATAAAACCAAACTATTATTCTGTAGATACCATCTTCTATATTAACTTTTAGACTTTTACGCTGTTTTATGTTTTATAAGAGAGTGTCTATTCGTGACCACGGCTGGTGTAATCTGGTTGAAACGACGAGATAAATTCGGGTAAATTATCATAGTTTATCTAAATGATTGCCTTAATTCCCGTTTTTCATATTATTTTTATTATTTCAGCAATTAACTGTCTACTGCTGGACATAAGCTTTCTCTATAAGGGGGGGTTTTGCCAGTAGTTGCCACGCTTGAGAGGCGGGTTAGCAACCGCAGTTAGGCTTTTAGAGATGTTTTAAGAGGAACGCTGCTGCCCATCTCTCGCCCTTCTTAGTCGCCTCTTACGACACCCACGGGAAAGGAAGGTGTGGCCAATTCTATATCGCGCACACACGGCGATCTTAAATTTGTCTACCTCTAATTAAGAAGAGTATTTGAGTACTCGAGCTACTTACTACCTTAGAATTTTTAAACATAAGGTCCGATATCTATCTTACATTAGGCAAGCCAAAACTGGAAAATTGTATTCTCTATACCACATTATTAGTCCAAAAAACTAAATAATATTTAGTGTATTGTTTATCACTTTCCACAAGGTGGATTACTAAAAAACAAATTAAAGAAGCCCAAATATACGTTATGTTTGGGCACATTTTGCAAATTTCTGGCATCATTATCAGTCTAGTACCTTAATGACAATGATTAATATTATATTGTCAATAATTAAATCTACATAGAATACAAAATTTCAGCTCGATCAGATTGAATGCCATCAAATACCTATTGTGGGTTTGAAATGTAAATTTTTGAACAGATATACGGAAGGAGCGAAAGACGAACGGTGCATGTTAAACTAAAGCATATAAAAATGTTTCCTTCCTGTTTACCAATTTTAAAATAAATGTTTAAACAGATTCTACCTTTTTTGTGAGTATACGTAATATCCTAATTGCGAACTGATTTCAATTATATATTATTTGGTTTTTCTTAAATCTCAATACGAAAAATTCCAAAATACGATGCAAGAAAGACGTCGCGAGCACATCTAGACACAAAAGGTTATAAACTTGTCTTATCTTAGAACAGCATCACTCAGATAGAATCTGCTTGGCGTTTTTGTTAAGTAATTGAAATAAAATAACGGTACACACACGAAACACTTGAGATTAGTGGCGGGTTAATTAGCGGTTATAAAAAACTGCTAAGTGTGAGTCGGGAATAATGAACAGGTTCAGTTTATAACATAGATAGTTTGAAAATGTACTGCTGATAATTTTATATGGTATTATTAAAAAACATGTTCTGTATGTTATCATAAAAGTAAAAATATGTAATGATATTAAAAATAATTATAAACAAGTAATAAACACCGTACGATGATACTAACACAAATGTAGAAAGGTTCATTTCCTAAACGAGTTTGACGAAGAATAGAATCCGGGACTTCATTTGTGTAAAAGTCTGTTTCTTTTGTTTTTCGTATGACGTCCACTATGGCGTATAGTGGATGTCATAAAAAGAAACGGATTTTATTCTATTTTAATCAAAATAAATTGTCTTTATTTGTAAATAGTAAATAACAAAGTCACTACTTGCATCTGTCCATTTCTCAATGTTTTTCTCTTATATTACTTACTTATCACCCAAGAGATTTTAATATGAGTTTCACTAACATTTAGTTATTTCTGAATTTTAACTTAAGTTCTTTTAAAAAATATTAGTTTCGTAGAAAACTGTAATAACTGCATTATAGGTTATATTTTACTTTGTAGATCAGGTTTCTAATTATGTATTAAATTAAATAAATCCGATTTGTGTATTTAAAAAAATATTATTTACCTATACAAAATACCATTTTTAATATCCAGGCGCATCCGGTTAGCCGAAAGTAATGTAAAAAGCTACGTATCATTAAAAAACTACGTTTCGGTCATTCACCATAGTTTAATCTAATATTGTTTATATTGTTTACTAGTAAAGTGAGCAGAACAAATTGCTAATCCTACTTCTATTATAAGCATGAATGTTTGTGTGTTTGGATGTTTGTTACTTTTTCGTGTAAAAACGCCAGAATGGATTCGAATGAAATTTGCTACATGGATATATATACTAACTTAACAAATAGGATATTTTATATACTTATTTACGTGAAAGTAATCACCGGATCGTCAAGTGTGCCCCGGCATAGAATGGGAGAGAGGGAGGAGGGCGAGGGATAGGCAGCACCATCCCTCTTAAAACATGCCCGCCCGCCAAGCGTGGCAACTACTGGCAAAACTCCCCTTATGGGGAAGGCTTATGCCCAGTAGTGGACAGTTAACGGCTGAAATAATAAAATCACCGGATATAGGCAGTGCTTCAATATATTTATTATGAATTTAGTTCTAATTGCTACAATATTTGTAATAAACAATGGTATTGATGATGAAGGTGACTTGAAAGAAGTGGCAGGACCAAAGTGGCATCAAACCATACAAGATAGAGAGAAATGGAAATCGTTGGAGATGGCTTATGTCAAACTGATAAAAGATAATATGATAATAAAAGCATGAATAGTTAAAATTTTACATAATAATTTAATGTGCATAAACTAAACAATGTATTTATTTGTTATCAATTATGTAATGTATTATTTATATGGAAATTGTACTATCAGTAATTGAAGGGCATTAATTAAATAAATAAATGGTATTGATTAATATTATTATTATTAAATTTATATAGATCAATTTATTATATTTTATAAAAAATCAAATCAAACTCAATATTGTACTTCAATATAAAAATATACTTGAGGATTACAGAAAACAGTTGCGTATCTTCAAAAGCAACCTTTAGGTCATCGACCCATGTTTAGTATGAGTAATAAACATTCGTTATTGATCGAGAAAAGGTAAGAATCAATACTTGAAGTTTTTATTACTTAGCATTAGTTTTTTTTAATAATTAATAATTTTTATTCAAGTAAACTCCTTCCTTTTCCGTGGATGTCGTAAGAGGCGACTAAAGGAACTTATGGTCGAGGGATGAGTAGCCGCGTCCCTCTTAAAAATTCTTTAAAAGCCTAACTCCGGTTGCCAACCCGCCTGTCAAGCGTGGCAACTACTGGCAAAACTTCTCCAATGGCGAAGGCTTATGTTCAGTAGTAGACAATTAATGGCTGAAATAATAATAACGCAAGTATACTTAATAAAAAGCATTTTTAATATTAATTTCTTTTATGAATCTATCACCTAGTTCGGAATACAATTTCAACTGAGAATGGGCAAGAAATGTAACTATTGCTTTTTTTTCAAATAAAATTAAAGTTTTTAATTCTAAACACATTATAATATAATATCACAATTTGTGGAGCATCATAAGATATTTATATGACTTTAATAAACTCTATAAGTACGTATGTACATTGTATGATTTTAGTACATTCTATTAATACGTATGTACATTGTATTTAATAGAAATTCAATAAAAATAGATACTAAATATATTTATAAAAAACAAAAGATAATTTAGATGACTTCCAAGCTTCAAAACTCTCTATCATTATAAAGTAAAAGCAACTTTTTATACCAAATATCAATATAACGGAATATTTATTTTTCATTGACAACACTCAGATCGTGATTCTATTGACACAATAAAAAATGCTCATCGATGTGTATGCAGTTAGTCAAATAAAACTATTAACACGTGTGGGCGATAGTAGTCGATGTAGTAGTACGGTCCGTTAATAGAACTTAATCAAAATATATAGAGGCTATATTTAGCAGTGGTTAGTTTTTTTTTTTAATGGATGATAATGGAATGGTAACCCCACCCGCGCTATCGGTATACACAGGCGGGGCACCAGTGAAGGATGATAGGTGAGGATGAAGTAGGTCAGTTAGCCCATCGTGACGAATCCAACAAGAATTTTTCACGATGGTTTCCAGGGGGAATCACGTGGAGGTCGACTTAATAAGGCATATTGCTAGCAATGGGGCTGTCAAACTCCATTGCTAACAATCCCTTTCCTCCCCCAGCAGTGGTTAGTTAACAACTAATTTTTTTTTATACAACTTAGAATGGCAAACAAGCTGACGGCCCACCTGATGGAAAGTGGTAACCGTCGTCTATAGACATGAGCAGTACCATGGACATAAGAGAGTATACTGTTTCGCCCATGATACCCCCCATGCGTTGCCATTCTTGAGGACTCAGATGTTATTCTCATCAAACCGAAACACGCCTATGCTAATACAACTGCTTCACGGTTGAAATACGAATGGGGCAGAGGTACTAATACAACAATACGACAATTATAATATAAACAATTGAATAATTGATAGAACCAATAGTCCATAGAACAATCTACCGATGTCCAATAGAAGTACAAATTCAAAATCGATTAATTTATTGAATCTCTTGATATTTATTGGTTCCGTTCGAAGAGTATTTCTGTGATTATCAACATCATAGCAACATCATACCAGAGGGAGATTTTGTACAAAAGTCGATTGCTTAGGTACCTCTGTCCCATTCGTGTTTCAACCGTGAAGCAGTTGTGTTTGCATGGCTGTGTTTCGGTTTGAAGGGTGGGATATACCTGAGTCCTCAGGAATGGCAACGCATAGGGGTTTCATGGGCGAAACAGTATACTCTGTTATGTCCATGGTACTGCTCATGTCTCTAGGCGACGGTTACCACTTTCCATCAGATGAGCCGTCAGCTTGTTTGCCATTCTAAGTTGTATAAAAAAAAGCCATTAACTGGACATTGCTAAATATAAGCCATCCCCATAAGAGGAGTTTTGCGAGTAGTTAACACGCTCGGCAGGTGGGTTATCGTCCGCAGTTAGGTTTTTAGTAATGTTTTAAGAGGCACGCTTATGTCCATGCCTCTATTAGTAAGTTCCCTTAGCTTGTAACACCCACTGGAAAAGAAGGGGTGGCCAATTCTACGCCGGAATCACATGGCGATCTGTTTCTGTGATAACATAAATCCTAATTGCCTTTTTATTAATTAAATTTTATAGAAACAAACTATTCTTGCAATATCATTAATAATAGATATTTGTATGCTTATAATGACTGATTTTAAATGATTTATCCTAGTCTAGTCAGTAATAGTCGATGGGCAGCGGCATCCTTTTTTAAACATCACTAAAACCTAATTACAGTTGCCAATCCGTCTGCCAAGCATGGAAACTACTGGCAAAATACCTCAATAGAGGGAGATCTGTGTTCAACAGTGAACAGATAATGGCTGATATAACGATGATGATCATTATCATCGTCATCGTCATCATCCTAGATTAACATTTACAATATTATTATTTTAAGAAGGGCCAAATTAAAAGTACCCGTAACCGGCGAGCGTGTATGAAAACATTGATGAATGTGAAGGAAGCGAAAGAGGTTTGTTTGAATCGAAGCATTTGGCGTTCCTTTGTTTCTGTCTACCCTAATGGGAGACAGGCGTGACAGATATGTATATATGTATTATTATTTTATTCATTTGGATAAAGCCGCGAGATACAGCTAGTTAAGTTAGTAAACTTATTCACGATAGTATCATTTCATAGATTTTTTTCTACTCAAATGATATCACGTAGGTATATTTATTCTGAAGCAGAAAGGTTTAAAAACATGCCGCAAAAAAACAAGTAAAGAAAATGTATTTACTTTTTTAGAAAGATCATGATCAAAGTCAACAGTCATCGCATTCAATTGAAGAGCTATATAAATACGTGAGGGATTTTAGAAATAGTAAAAATGCTGGTGTAAATTATAAGAGATGGCGAAAAAATAATTAACGGAAAAACCAAAGTTGTCACTGATTATTAATGTACAAACATATATTTATTAGTCGTAACGGATTTTTTTTTATGCAACTTAGAATGGCAAACAAGTTGATGGCCCACCTGATGGAAAGTGGTAACCGTCACATGAGCAGTACTATGGACATAACGGAGTATACTATTTCGCCCATGATACCCTCCATGCGTTGCCATTCCTGAGAACTCTGTACCCTGTAAATTCACTGTCATATATTTTTGCCAAATATTTTAACTATTTACTTACGTGTTACTCACATATTACCAGAGGGAGACTTTGTACAAAAATCGATTGCTTGGGTACCTCTGTCCCACTCGTGTTTCGACCGTGAAGCAGTTATGTTTGCATGGCTGTGTTTTGATTTGAAGGGTGGGATATGGCGCGAATTTACTGGGTACAGAGGAGTAACACCTGAGTCCTCAGGAATGGTAACGCATGGGGGGTATCATGGGCGAAACAGTATACTCTGTGTTGTCCATGGTCATGTCTATAGGCGACGGTTACCACTTTCCATCAGGTGGGCCGTTAGCTTGTTTGCCATTCTAAGTTGTATAAAAAAAATGTAATCTTACTACTCAGATTAATCAATATAGACTAGTGGTCACCTAGTGGTCGAAATTCGACTATAACATATTGTAATAAATGAATTTACTATAGTTAATTTGACATTTAGTAAGACTATTGACATTATTAAAATATTAAAGGCAAATAATATGTTGTAAAAATGGTGTTTTGTATTGTCCTTCCAACAGGATTGATTACTTTGACACCTTAGAGCATCTACTAGAAAATTTAGTGACTCAGTATGATCATGTCATTCTTATGGGAGATTTAAATACCTGCTTGTTGAGGGATGACAACAGAGCGAGTAAACTTAAGAGATTAACTACTGCGCTAAATCTTCAAATACTGACATTGCCAAATCCGACACATTATTTCCCTAACAGTAACCCTTCCTTTATTGATCTCATGATTGTTTCTGATCCCTATATGGCCATTTATCATGGGCAAATGTGCTCTCCTTTCTCTTATCACGATCTAGTATATCTTTCTTATAGGGTACGCCCTCCTAAGACTAAAGGCAAGGTTCGTCTGCTTCGTGACTTTCAGCATATGGATTTGAGTCGTTTGAGAGAGGATGTGAGACGCATGGATTGGTCGAGTTTGCTCTCGGCTGATAGCGTAGACATGATGGTAGAGATCTTAAATCTGGAATTACTGAAACTGTATGATGCTCATGCTTCAGTTCGTCCTGTTCGTATTAGGCATGCACCGGCTCCGTGGCTATCCCCAGTAATTAGAAGAACTATGGCTAAGCGGGATAGAGCTAAGGCCCGGTATAAGCACGATAAATCTCAGGTTAATTTCGGAGCTTATAAGAAACTACGTAACATCTGCAACAGAATGTGTAGGGATGCCAAACGTCGCTATATCCATTCTACCATTCAAAACCTTTCCCAGCCACAAGTCTGGAAATTTCTGCAATCTTTAGGCATAGGCAAATCCTCTAATCAATCTCTTAACAACTTGGACCTTAATGGTTTGAATACTCACTTTTCCACTCCTCCCTCTTCTTTAAGTAATTCTGTTAAGGTCAACTCTCTTTTATATCTTTCTAATGCCGAAGTGCCTGATTGCTCTCCTTTTACTTTCCGTATGGTGTCCACAGACGCTGTCAGAAAGATTATCTGTTCCATATCTACCAAAGCCATTGGCAGTGACAACTTAAGCCTCGATATGATTCTGCCTGTGTTGGATGAGATATTGCCCGTAATTACACACATTATAAATTACTCGCTGAAATGCAATGTTTTCCCAATACAGTGGAAAAAGGCTTTTATTATTCCAATTCCCAAAACTCCGAATCCGACCAGCTTCTCCCAATTCCGCCCCATATCCATTCTCCCCATTCTCTCTAAGGTCCTTGAATCAGTAGTTCACAATCAATTACATCAGTATCTCACGGTCAATCACCTGTTATGCCCTTTCCAATCAGGTTTCCGTCCTTCCCATAGCACTACTGGAGCACTACTTAATATCACTGAGGACATTCGGCGAGCCATGGAGGACACCAATCTCACAGCTATTGTTCTTCTTGACTTTACTAGTGCCTTTAACTCAGTAGATTTTGACATTTTGCTTGCCGTGCTCCGAGCAATAAACGTATCCTCTTCTGCTATTGAATGGTTTTCTTCCTATCTTTTCGGTCGCCGGCAGTGTGTAAGAGCCAATGATGCTTCATCGGATTGGTCTTCGCTCACTGCCGGTGTACCTCAAGGTGGCGTGCTTTCTCCTTTACTTTTTTCAATTTTTATAAACAATATCTCTCGTTATATTAATTCTCCCTACCATCTGTATGCGGATGATCTACAACTCTACAGACACTTCGCATTGCCTGGATTGTCTGATGCCATTGCTGCCTTAAATACTGATTTATGTGCAATACAATCGTGGGCTGATACATTTGGACTTCTCATAAATCCTATTAAATCACAAGCCATCATTATTGGCAGCAGCAGGATGAGATGCAAGTTGAATTGGTCCGAGATACCGGCACTTTATTATGATGGAGTTCCAGTGGCTTATGCCGAGAAAGTTAAGAACCTTGGTCTCATAATGGACGGCACTTTGTCTTGGGCATGTCATATAAATGAACTCAGTAAACGCATGTACTTTTCATTTCACTCTCTCAAGCGACTCCAATACTTTCTCCCGGTAAACACAAAAATTATGCTCGCACAATCTCTACTACTCCCAATACTTGACTATGCCGACGTCTGTTTTTTGGATGTGACTGAGGAGCTTCTAAACAAGCTGGAACGTTTACAAAACCTAGCTATTAGGTTCATCTTTGGTCTTCGTAAATACGATCACGTGTCTGCCTTTCGCAACCAGTTAAAGTGGCTCCCTATCCGACTTCGACGTGATATGCACATCCTTTCTTTCCTTTATAACATACTCAATAACCCCAATTCTCCATCGTACCTCCGCTCCCGGTTTAAATTATTACCACCACCAGTCCGTCCTAAACGCTCCTGTCAACTGCAATCCAGGATGCTTGAACTTCCTGTGTGTAGGACACACTTTATGGGCAACTCTTTCTCGTATCGAGCTGTCCAGTTATGGAACAAACTCCCTTCCCACATACAAGAGAGTCCCTCTATTACCTCTTTCAAGAAGAGGTTAAAATCACATTTTCTTTCCCTTGAGTAATATTTTTTTTTTTTTTTGTATTTTTTTAATTGAACTCTCAAATCTTAAAATCATTAAACGAAATTTCTAATGTATGTAGTATATTAATTTATTTTAACATATACTATATAAGTAGGTAGGTATTGTATATATTTATAGTGTATGTATTTATGTAATATTTTATTATATATTTTAATATTTTATTTAACTGTATATTTGTTTATGTATTAATAGTTGTAGCACTTCAGCTGTCCGCTAACGAAATGCTTTCTTACTGTACTGGGTTGACTGGAAGAGATCTCTGTCAGAGATAAGTCCACCCTTGCTCACAACATTTATAAATAGATTATTTTATATGTAACTTACAAGTGCAATAAAGAATATATATATATATAATATTAGTCTATTCTCAATTTGACCATAGACTTTAACAATAAATAAAAAAATATATATGCGTGTATTTGTCAAATGCACGGTAGTGCGTGTAATGTTTTTCTTATTTATTTAATGTATTTTTATGCATAATTAAAAAAATCAGCATTCTGTACTTCTTCTCTATATAAACTATACTACTCCTCCGTCTGCGCAATTTTCATAAAAAGGGGTACAAAGTTTTTGCTTTATATATATATATATATATATATATATATATATATATATATATATATATATAGTATTCATAATCTGATTTTTATGTTAATTTTATGTTAAAAGTCTTAAAACCTATTATTTCTACAATATAATTCTCTAATGTTTGAATTTTGAAAATTAATCTATTTATTTCTTTAAAATTCTATACACGATTACATCAAATCTAAAGTACAGCATTACTAGAGTACTATAATCTCGATTCGCTTACATTTCTAGCAGCTAAAGTGCGAATTGCAGCAATCAAGTCTCGGTAAGATGCCTCCGCAACAATATTGACGCACCGCGTCCTCGCAAGATTCTCATCACTTGCACCGAACACTAAATTTGCAACATTATACCAACGCATTACAGTCGAAATTCCAATATTATGTATAACAAATATATTTGAAAGATTTCTCAGAAATATTTTCAATTACATTTTTTTATATTGATTACAGATTGATGTTTTATAATAATAATAATAATAACTTTATTGCATAACTACGACTATAAAAAACTCAGCACTGGGATTCCAGTAAAAGTAAGTACTTAAATTTATTTGTACATTTTTGATCAACTTAAACATCTGTGTCTGAACTAAGTTATAAAACCTGTATCTTAGACAACAACGGTACACACTTATTAAATATTATAAAATTAGTTCAGTGAAATTTTTAGTGTTACATATTGAATGATTGATTTTCTATAAAGTTTCATTATCTCTAATAATCTGTATAGAATGATGTTAGTTTTACAATAATTATTTCTATGTACTTCTGTACGATTTGAGAATAATTATAAAATATAATATGTTTAATTTAATTTTTTTTTATACAACTTAGAATAGCAAAGAAGCTGACGGCCCACCTGATGGACAGTGGTAACCGTCGCCTATAAACATGAGCAGTACCATGGACATAACAGTACACACACATACTGTTTCGCCCATGATATCCCCCATGCGTTGCCATTCCTGAGAACTCAGGTGTTATTCCTCTGTACCCTGTAAATTCACGCCATATCCCACCCTTCAAACTGAAACTCAGCCATGCAAACACAACTGCTTCACGGTCGAAACACGAGTGGGACAGAGGTACCCAAGCAATCGACTTTTGTACAAAGTCTCCCTCTGGTAAATTACGAGATTATAGTACTCTAGTAATGCTGTATTTTAGATTTGATGTAATCGTGTATCGAACTAGAAAGAAAGAAATAGATTAATTTTAAATATATAATTTCACTTGACTACACTTAAAATGTTTTACATTATATCATGTCAAAGTTTTATAATAAGATATATTTTCATATTTCTAAACAAGTTGAGCAAAATCGGGACTAGTCGGTAGTGAAACAATAAAAAAAAATAGAAGCAGACTTAATTAAATCGTATCTCTTAAGCTAAATTCACACGCAATAAAATACACTGGCAATTTATTATAGTAATTATATCATATAAAAATAACTGTAAGTCCTGCGCTCTATGCAACGTAGTGAAGACGAATTTATGTATTATAATGAAATGATATCATATATGATCATTAATTCTTGTAATTTATAGTTCGCGAAAGTATTACTGGTTAATGAAGGCCGTCAATAATAATTATTTTAAACGATATTAAAAAGGAGCAGATTCTTAATTTACCTGTGACTTTGTATATGTGCATATGTGTGTGTATGTTACTTGATTTATTCTCTAACTCAGAAGTAATTAGTTTTTTTGCATACGATGACTGCATATTAATTTTTGTTGTCTCAAAACAAATGAAGTTGCGGTTTTAAAAATCAAATATAATAATAATGCTTTTGTAATATTATATATTTAATTAATAGCAAAAAACTTAGTACCAACAGATGTAGGTACTAAATCTTTTTTAATATATTTTTTTTTATATAACTCTTACGGGACCGACACGGGAGTTTTATGTACTAAGTGTCATCATACGTAAATATCTATAGTTATCATATATTACATAAGTATAGGTATTATATATGTATAACTATAGTTACATAAAAGCATACTTTTATGTAACTATAGTCTCACGTAAATACATATATTTACGTGAGAAACTAGAATAATCGTTGATGTGAGACGAGCACTTGTGACCGTCCAATAGCCGTTGAAGTCTTTTATATGGACCATGGTCTTCGGCTTCATTGATCTCATGTCAATATAATATTGTATTCACTAAATGTAATAAAGTTAGCAACGTGTAATACAATGTTATGAAGTTAGTAAGTATTTATATTATTAGTTCAAAAAGAAAATTAAACAATCTTCCCATTTTTGAAGGGGAATTTCGAATCGTATTAATTTGTCAATTCTTTGTAAAGTTTCTAGAACGATTAGATTTTTTTATACAATCAAACTTATAGAAAAATAAAAATGTACTTATTTATTTAAAAAAAAAGATTATTAATGTCATTTACTATTATGATTGTCTCTTACTGTTTTAATTTTAAAATTGAAATTGGTTTTCTTGTAAAAAAAATTAACATTACACGAAAGCAAATAAAAATAAATATATTCTCTGTTAAAAAATAATCACGAATAAAAACACATAATTATGTAAATTATCGTAAAATATTTAGCTTGCTTTTAAAAGTTAAAATGAAGTAACATTATAAAGTATATATTATATGAAATCATTTTTATTTAAATAAGTTCTTTTAAACCATCATTTTTATATTGTAATATATTTTATCTGTTTGAAAACATTTTTAGCGATAATTTTAACAATATTTTCATCTCAAAACGACACTTTGCTTAAAATATTGCATTTTTTTTATTGGTATTTATGAATACTATGTTGCATTTTCTGCACTTGACTTTTAAATTTTCACTATTATTAGATATTATTGAAAGATGGCTTTTTTCAGGCAAGAGCTTTTTTCAAATTTTCATTTACATAATAAATATTGTTTAATTAACCGCAAATTCAACTGCCCAGTTCAGTTTATTTTTAGTTTAATTGTTTTAATTATGAAATTATATAATCTTTTTATTGAAGTTTCGACAATTTTGCTCATATATTTGTTCATATGTCATACGCATTTTCTGTCATATACGTATAAATAAATATTGTTTAAAACTTATCGCGAACATATATTCCCATTTTAATATTGTTTTTCTTAAATTAAATTATCTATATGTCTATTTATTGGAATTAAATCGTTTTTCTTATTTATTTATAAAATTAACTATTTACGTAATAAATAAATAGATGTACTTTAAAACTTACCGCGTACACAAATCGGCGGCCACTGTAATGCGGTTGGCGCAAGCGCAGCTATGCGACGCGCACGCGAGGAGCAATGACTTGGACGCTCGCACTTGACCTTGCGCGCGGCGAGTAGGCACCGAACAGCCGCCGTACTCGTTTTATACTCAGCTTATTGATGTAACATACGGTTCATAAGACCTACGTACCATAATGAAGGTTTAGCACCTTTTTTATCTTTTTAGAAAAATAAAATTATAAATAAAAAATTAAAATTTAAATATGGAACACATTATCATATTGATGCGTATATTCTGTTTCTGGACATCGTGTCGAGACCATGTGTTAACAACGCTGCTATCCTTCCAAATATTAAATTATATATAAAAATATTTTACCTTCTCGTTTATCTTATATTATAAATTGTATCGAAAATTAGATTTGTATATTTCGAAATAATTTAGAATATAAGAAGAAGAAGATAGAATATTTTTATATAGTTATATAATTTAGTATTTGTAAGCACAAGAATAAACGTAAAATTAAATTATAAAGATTATTTTCGTAAGCATCTTCCCTTGTATAGTAAAATAAGTAATCGTTAATCAATTGGATACGTGGTTATATTGATCAATCATTAACAAGGTGACAATCAATCGTATGAATAAATATAAGTACAGTTGACAAATTAATATCAAAAGAGTAAAATTAGAATAGTGGTCCACTAACATTTCTCTCGTACACCACTTTGCTATATTTTTTGGTTTTGATTAAACCCTCTGCCTACATAATATTGATTTTTTGCAAATTAACCAAGTTCAAATATGTTTAATAGAGCCTTAGGTTAACGTTACGTTAAAGAGAGAAATTTCTAACGACCGTTATGGGTTAGTAGAGAAATTTGGGCATCACCATGTCAGATCAAGTGAGTGAATCATTATATTCTTCTTGGTATTCATTCAATATTTTTTCTTGTGAATTTACTAATACACTTTCCCGAGCGTTCTATCGATTACTCGACATTAAAGTCTAAATTTCGTAATTCAATTTTTTTTTATACTACTTAGAATTGCAAACAAGCTGACAGTCCACCTGATAGAAAGTGGTAACCGTCGCCTATAGACATGAGCAGTACCATGGACATAACAGAGTATACTGTTTCGCCCGTGATACCCCCCATGCGTTGCCATTCCTGAGGACTCAGGTGTTATTCCTCTGTACCCAGTAAATTCACGCCATATCCCACCCTTCAAACCGAAACACAGCCATGCAAACATAACTACTTTACGGTTGAAACACGAATGGGACAGAGGTACCCAAGTAATCGACTTTTGTACAAAGTCTCCCTCATGGTAATTTTTTTATGATTTAAATTGCGTTTTTTTGCGGAGTTAGTATTGTGCATTTTTAGAAGATTAAGCCATAGAGAACAAAAACTCACTTGCAAGTATGTCAGTAACGGATAACTTGTAATTACGTACCTTAATCATTTCAGCCATTATGCGTCCACTGCTGGACATAAGCCTCCCCCATAGACTGCCATAAAGAACGGTCCTGAGCCACCTGCATCCACTGACTCCTTGCAAATGTGTTATATAGCATTATATTATCTGTGCATGAGTATCACACAAAAATATTTGACGAGCAGCACGACGGTGTGTAGCCACTGTCCGTTGACTATCCAATTTACTTTGATCCACTCCGTCCCGCTTCCTCCAAACGAGTATGAAAAAATAGACCGAGCTTAGGTATCTGACTAAACTGGTTACTTCTTACCAACCCCATCGTAATGAAGCTCGAGAGGTGGGATGGGAACTGTGAGGTAATTAATAACAAATAAGGATAAAATAGTACATAGATCTCGTTTAACGATTCCCAACTTCCTCGTATCAGAGCTCTGAAGATTCCCATCAGCTTAATATTGCTTTAGCAGTCGATCTAATTAGAAGTTAATCTATCTACAGACGGGCTGTAATTCGTGGCTTTCTCCGCGTAAAATACGATAAAAGCATCTCTTGTGTTAAGCTAGGATACGATTTAAATTTGTGTACTAAATTTCATTCAAATCCCATCAGCCGCTCAAGTGTGACTGAATAACAAATTTTCGAATATCTTTACAAATATTTACATTCATGCATTTACAAATGTTATTTTACTTATGTAGAATATTCAAGAAATTATATTAAACTGAAACGAAAGGAAGATTAGATGGCATAGTAAAATGAAGAGCCCACCGTAAAATGAA
Source organism: Galleria mellonella (assembly GCF_026898425.1). Taxonomy (NCBI): domain Eukaryota; kingdom Metazoa; phylum Arthropoda; class Insecta; order Lepidoptera; family Pyralidae; genus Galleria; species Galleria mellonella. The sequence goes on along the minus strand of NW_026442090.1, from coordinate 2,352,218 downwards.
TGAACGAAACACAAATTTGATGGTAAAACTACATAATAGATGCCGTTTAATAATATTAAAAATGTTAAAATATCGTCCTTCTGGATTTTTATGGTGCGACTTACGACGAACAAATTGTAAAACTCCATTTACTGGGCCGATTTTGGTAAGAACGAAAACACGAAATTGAGTAAAAAATTCGGAATTTCATTTTTCATGGTAAATCCCTAGGAGCGTATTAAGTAATTAATCTCGGCACCGGCGATTCGCGTATTTCTTCCGAAGTACGAATGAGTGCATTTATGTGTTTCAATTTGAAGGACAGTGATATACCATGTATAGTATATTATAGTCCTCAAGAGTGACGTTGCATGAGAGTTGTATGTTATTTTTACGAGAATGTTATACTAGCGAAACTGAATATTTTCAACCGACTTCAAAAGAAATAGGTTCTCGATTTGGCTTTTTTTGTGTTTATTACCTCATAACTCCATCAGTTGTAAATCAATTTGGAAATTTCTTCTTTTATCTGATATAATATACTCAAAGATTATTATGTATTTGTATAAATTTTTATGTTATTAAAATTTTTACTTTTCATCACTGTGACATTAATTTTTGTAATATCTAATTTTAATAATAAATAATAATTGGATTAAAGTTTCTTAAATTAATGATTAATATTATCTATCTATACTTATAATAAATCCGTAGAGAAGTCAATTCTGTACATGAAATATATTTCCAAAATAACTATCAGGGGGTGATTAGTGATCGATACTGATGCCAAAAATGCAATCAGTAAAATTTTTGTCTGTCTGTCTGTATGTTCGTTATAGAAACAAAAACTACTCGACGGATTTTAACAAAACTTGGCACAATTATTCTTCATACTCCGGGGCAGGTTATAGTATATTTTTCATCACGCTACGATCAATAGGAGCAGAGCAGTCAAGGGATCTGTTGGGAAAACGGGAGAAGTTACTTCATTTTCAAGCTTCCGTCGCGTGTGCAGCCTTAATGGCTACTTTTAAAATGTAAAAATGTCCATCCATACGACGCCGGGACGGGCCGCTAGTGTGATATAATAAATGAAGCAACATGGCGATCTATTTTTAATATTTAACATCATGCAACTAAATACCTTTTTAAACACAAAGAACTGATTGACTTAATTGATTTAGTCCCATAGAAATTTTATTGAAACCAGTTTAATACGATAGTTTTCAATCAAAATAACTGGTTTTGTTATAATTAAAATCGGTTTTTTGTGATACACAATTTTTCACAATTCAACGAAACATAGGGATAAAATCAACAAAAATTTTTGAACCTTCCATACAAACTTGACAGCGTGTGTTATGGCATAGTCAAACTATTAAGAATTTAAATATAGCACGCACTTTTACGATTTTGTCACGTTTATAGATTATGTTTATTTTACATTTATTTATGTTTATATTTACCATTAGAAATAGTAAACTAAGTCAAACAACATTTAAGCAATTTGGCAAACGGTCGCTTAGAGGAGACATCTTAAAAACATGCGTTGTTTCTTCCGAGGGGTAAAGTACCAACAGTAAGTAAAAGTACCATATAATTCAATTGCAATTACTATTACCCACATTAAGCTATTGCGCCAGCTTGTAGCTATGAGATAACAATCGTAAACACGATGTAGCCTAAAAAGGACCTGATTAACGTACTGGTTCCGAAGATCCGATAGCGATCGGGCCTTGTAAAATAACAGAACTTGCGTACCTACAGCTTTTACAATTTAGATGCATTTTTGAAATATTAATTCAGTTGAAACAGATTTCTAGATGCATTTCAGTTGAGATTTTTTTTGTACATTACGTGATATATTCGTTAATTGCAAACTGTTTTTTTTTCTTTTTAATCTTTATTTTAAATCGAATGGATAAAATTTCAGGACAGTTCCTAATTTATTAATACTATAAAAATATTTATTTTTGTAACAGAGATTGGAAAACGACTTAGAACATGGTGTAAAGGGGGGAAGGGATTGTTAGTAATGGAGACTAGTATTTCTTTTGCTAGCATTATACTCTGTTAGGTGGATCTCTACTCGGACCCTCTTGGAAACCATAGTGGTTAATTCCAGGTGAATTCGTCACGATGGGCTGATTGACCTGTCTTTATCCTTACCCATCATCTCTCATTGGTGCTCCGCTAGCATATACCGATAGCGTGAGAGCATTTTCATTCCATTTTCACCCATTAAAAATATGCTACACATAAACACACGAATTGTAACCGTCACTTATAGACATGAATAGCCCCACAGACAACAAATTTAGTGATAGCGTGATAGAGATATACCGACTATCACGAGTAAAAAGTAATCTATGTATTTTTAATGAATAATAATGGAATGGTGACCCCACTTGCGTTATCGACATACCCTGGCGAGGCACCAGTGAGAGATGATAGGTGAGAATGAAAATAGACCCATTGGTCTATTATCAAGAAGTGGACAAGAATTAACCACGATGGTTTCGAGGGAGAACCACGTGGAGGTCGATCTAAGAGGATATATTATTGGTATTATTAACAATCCTATTCCCATTAGCGTATGTATTTCTACATCATTAATGGTAAATACGTAGGTACAGAGCCAGTAAACAAACTCATTTATAATATTTGTAAGGATTTCAAAAGTTTCTTATGGAAAGTACATGTACTCTAATTTTATGAATGATGACATCAGCCATTAACTGTCCACTATTGAACATATGCCTCCCTCCTAAAGGGGGATTTGCTTGTATTTGCCACACTTGGCAGGCGGGTTGACAATCGCAGTTTTTTTATTAATGGGAGAAAATGGAATGGTAACCCCGCCCGTGTTATCGGCATACACCGACGAGGCACCAGTGGAACATAATAGGTTGTGAAAATGAATGCAGGCTAGTTGGCCCAACATGATGATTTCGACAAGAATTAAACATGATGGTTTCCAAGGAGAACCGCGTGGAGGTCGACCTGAGAGAGTATATTGCTAGCAATGGGGTTAATAGACCCCATTACTAATAATCCCTTTCCCCCCATAATTGCAGTTAGGCTCTGATCTTTTAAGAGGGACACTGCTGTCCATCCCTCGACCATTAAGTTCTCATAATTGCGTCTTACGACACCCATGGGAAAGAAAGGGGTAGTCTATTCTATGTCGGGATAAGACGGCCATTTTCATGAATACACTGTATTATTACATTTCTTGCAACAGTCTGTCCTTTACAGATTATGGTTTATTCACGTTTTTACCGTATCGCAAAATATATTAGACTATATAAAATCAGCCCCCTATTTTCCCTCGATGCCTCGATCGTGGTTATTTTCAAGTCACATAAATATCATCGAATGCCTGGCATTTTACATTGGCGATTTACATTGACGTTTTGTAAACTTTGACACTTATTATAATAAACGCAGAGTTCGTAATCGTAACATGATTTGTGGGGGTCTTGTTAGCGAAATCGGCTTTATAATACTGGAATACAGGATAAAATAAATAAATAATTCTGAGCTTATTTCACAGTGCAGTATAGTCTCACACTAAATAGTTACTTAATATAATAAAATTGTAACTTAACAGTGTTTTCTAGGTAAATAAGAGATATTTAATATTTTTCTTAAATATCTCTTATGTACATAATAATAATATATAAGAATAATAGAAGCTAAACCAATCATTTTTAGAATTTTTGTCTGTCTGTTCAAACAAAGATACATTCAAATGTATCTTTGTCCCGGTGTCATGCAAAAACTTTGTTTTTTTATTATAGTACGACATGTAATTATATTGAATACGGTTTTAACCTAGGTAGGGTATACGAATACTAAGTCTACCGTTTTAACTTAATACTTAAGCCGTTATATTAAATCTATGGTTTTAACTTAGTATTTACCAGATGGAGACTTTGTACAAAAATCGATTGCTTGGGTACCTCCGCCCCATTCGTGTTTCAACCGTGAAGCAGTTGTTTGCATGGCTGTGTTTCGGTTTGAAGGGTGGGATATGGCGTGAATTTACTGGGTACAGAGGAATAACACCTGAGTCCTCAGGAATAGCAACGCATACCCTCCATACGTTGCTATTCCTGAGGACTCAGGTGTTATTCCTCGCGAATGGGCGAGACAGTATACTCTGTTTGTCCATGGTACTGCTCATGTCTATAGGCAACGGTTACCACTTTCCATCCGGTGGACCGTCAGCTTTTTTGCCATTCTAAGTTGTGTAAAAAAACAATTTTGTACGTTATATTAAGTCTATGGTTGTCTCACTTAAAGTTTTGTATATGTTTTATACTGATATACCATCAAAGAGTGTATATCATCTTCCAAAATTCTTGCAATATCTCTAATTCAATATAAATATCAAACTATTGTAATTACATTTGTTTCAGTTGAAGGGTATGAAATGGTAGCAAAATTGTTGGGTACAGAGGCTTAACGCTTTAGTTTACAGCAATGCAAGAGGGTTATCAAAAGCTTCACAAATTATTATTTCATGTCTTCACGAATTATTGTTTCATATTATCAAGCTATAGGCGACAGTTACAACTTACCATTAAGGGCGCCGTCAGCTTCTTTGCCATTTTACGTTACTTTAAAAACCATAAGTAAAAACTTTATAACTGATGAATGAATGAGTATATTTTATTTGTATTATACAATATAGGAAATAAGCAAGATAATTTACAAATATAACGATACAATTGTATAAGTACAGTAAGGCGGTCTTATTGCTGAGAGCAATCTTTTCAAGACAACCTGCTGAACTTAGGCCGCCTCTTTTTGGCGGGATTGGTGTGTAGTTTTCATGCTTGGAACGCAGATTGATATATTTAGGATTATTTTCCAGGGGGGCTTTATGTACTCTTAATCATGTATTTTTTTAATGGATGAAAATGGAATGGTCACCCCACCTGCGCTATCGGGATACGCTGGCGGGGCACCAGTGAGGGATCATTGGTGAGGATGAAAAGGCAGGTCAGTTGGTCCATCGTGATGAATTCATCAAAAATTAATCACGATGGTTTCCAGGGGGAACCGCGTGGAGGTCGATCTGTTAGGGTATATTGCTAGTAATGGGTCTGTTGGATCCCACTACTAACAATCCCTGTCCCCCCCATTAATCATGTATTTGCACATAACAAAAAGATCCACTCGGGTCTTGGGCACTAGACAATTCTATGGTAAACATACACCTTCCCCTTCTTATATACGCCTATATTGTTAGATACTATCAATTTATCTTTTGAATACAGTGAAGGATTTAAGTTCATGGATCAATAGTTCTTTACGGTATTTGACTATTTAGATAGAGTACATCACGGTACCATATATACAGGTAATATAAATATATAACATCTGCAGTATAAATAGAGACGGACAAAAATATATATACACGTGTGTTACTTTCACTAAGTATGAAAAAAGAATTCGTCCCGGTACTTCCATTAACTTGTAGACTAACTACACTGGTTTGGCGCGCTGTTGTCCTAGTTCAAACTGGTGTGTATAGAAATTCAAAATCTCTTTTATCTACACATAAAAATAAATATGAGAAGTTTGCTTTTAAAGTCCGTTAATCTTGAGAAACATAAAAATAAATGGACGCCTGTTTTCATTATTTTAACGTGGCTATTTCATGAGAAATGTTCATGTGGGATATTTAGATACTAGAGACCCGGCTTTGCGTTAGTGAAATTTATTATAAAGGAAAAAAATATATACATACTTATACAAAAAATATAATTAGGAAGTGTTGTATGTACTAACCTTCCGTAAAAATGTGGTTCGGACAGAGAGACGCGGTCAGCGTCTTTGTTATAAAATTATATACTATGTATTTAAAGATGTCCAATCACAAATTCAATTCAAGAAATAATAAAAAATTAGAACGAGTAGACGTGAGTCAAAAAAAAAAACCGCGTATAAAATTCGTTTTGACAGTTTATTGCACAATATACCCAGTTTATTGTTGCCATTTTATATTTCAAATTGTCATCATGTAGTATAATTAAGTCAAATATATATCTAATGATATACTATTTATGAAAATCTGTCCATCTGTTTCACCTACATGTTACGTCAAATGTCTGAACATAATTTCATAAATGTACACTTTAAAAACATGATTCTCTATACTTCGCTGAGCAGCTAAAAGAAAATCAGTGGAATTAAAGAAGGATCCGTCACGATTTGCAAATTTTATACGGTTTTATGCGGGAGACGAGATAATTAGCCATTGATTGCTGATCTGATCTCCAAGACTATGGTTTTTGTTTTTTTTTTTTTAGTTTCGACTTACAATAAGTAAACAAGCAAACCAGTTTTTAATTCAATACAGATATCGAACGCGACCTTTCACTCATTATTTAGAGTCAGTATGAATAAACACGGTTCTATTTTCAAGCGATTTAAAAAAAAAAAAAGGTTATCAATTCGGTTGTATTTTCAACCAACTTTAAAAAGAAGAAGGTTCTTAATGCAATAGTATTTTTTTACGTTTGTTACCTCATAACACCGTTAGTCAAATCGATTTGAAAATTTTTTATCTGAAAGGATAGTCCAATAGAGATTTTATCAAAATCGGTTCAGCATTTTAATTTTTAAATGAAAATATTTGTTTTTATTTTCTTTCGGTTAGTTACAATCGAAATCGTCGTCAACAAATAATGAACTTTTTGTTCGTTTAGTTTTATTAAAATCATACTCTATTATAATTATCCGATTATTTCAGTTGCAACACAGAAGGAATAATTCTTTTTTCTGAAATTTATCTACTGTCAAATTTTATAAACTTAACTGCTGTAAATGATTGGAGTTCGTAATATAACAAATAACCAACTTACATTATTTCACGTTTCAAGGTCAGTAATATATAGTCTGGATAACACTGCCAAGAAATTTACCTAGAAATGTTTGTATTAGTCTAGGACACACCTTGGGAACCTCGAAATATTAAAATCGTTTTGCAACAGTTTTTTTTTTTTAGAAAATGTTTCGTTATTGAATATTTCTAAAGAGATAGACAATTCAAAATACGGTTACAATGAGTACGTTTCAAAACGTGCAAAAACAATGGCGATGTAAGTATTTCATACGCCATAATTAATGTTAATTTAGTCAATATACTTGTAGAGGATAATTTCTATGTTAATTTTATTCCAAGCAGCACTATAACATACAATTAGTGTTTACAAAGTTGCGAAATAGTCACGATGTTACTACTCATATAAGCATGACAAATTACTCGAACGTAGGGCTCCACAAAAAGGTGCATACCATAGATATATCTACCTACCCTTAGGGCTTTATTAGGCAAGATATAAGATAACAGTATTCAGTACTTACATATATAAGTTGTGGCTAACCCACGTCATACATTTTACATACATACATACATATCTGTCACACCTGTCTCCCATTAGGGTAGGCAGAAACAATGGAACGCCAAATGCTTCGATTCAAACAAACCTCTTTCGCTTCTTCCACATTCATCAATCTTTTCATACACGCTCGCCGGTTACGGGTACTTTTAATTTGGCCCTTCTTCAGCACGTCGCCTATTTGGTCAACATACGTCCGTCTAGGGCGGCCCCTACCGACATCTCCATTCATTCTTACTCGATAAATCTCTTTCGTAATTCTTCTTTCATCCATCCTCTCCAAATGACCAAACCAACGAAACATTCCTTTTTCGATTTTTGTCACTACATCGTCTTTCAGTCCACACATACGTTTTTACCCGTCAAATTGAACAATAGAATGGTATGCGCAAAAGAAACAATATGCTTATCCACAATTTTCTGATGTATTTCTGATTATTTACTGAAATGACGAGAATTTGAAATAAAGAAATAATACAATGTAAATTACCCATCAGGGATTATATGGAATTTTTGAAAATGAATGGTAAGCCCGACCGCGTTATTAGTACACAGATGACTTCTCCAGGAATAAACCACGACAATTTCTAGAGAGGAAGGTGTGAAGTTCGACCTGATAACCTACATTGTGCCTCGCTAGCGTATACTGATAGCGCTGGCGGGGTTACTATTCCATTATCGTCTATTAAAAAAACCCATTGTCACTTCAGCATGGCAACATTTTGCTATTTGGGGGGGAAAGGATTGTTAGTATTTTTAGTCCCGTGCCCCCTGGAAACCATCGTGCTGAATGCCACGACGGCTAACTGACCCACTTGTTCATTCTCACCTAACATCCCTGGTGAACTGCCAGCATATACCGTTAGCGCAGGCGGGGTTACCATCCCATTATTATGGATGATAAAAAATAATTATAAAAATAATAAATAAAAAAAAATACTTTATTGTACTACCATTGCTAATAATATACCCTATCAAGTTGACTTCTCCATAGACCCCTGGCAACCATCATGCTGAATTCTAAATGTGTTTATCGCAACATTATAACTAACTTGCCTTTTCATTTATTTATTCGTGTTTCTGCCGTGAAGCAGCTGTTTTTTGCATGGCTGTGTATCGGTTTGAAGGGTGGGATGTGGCAGTGAATTTACAGGGTACAGAGGATAACACCCTAGTCCTCAGAAATGGCAACCCATGGAGAGTATCGTGGGCGAAACAGTATACTCTGTTATGTCTATAATCTTATAGGCTCATGTCTATAGCTTATTTGCCATTCTAAGTTGCATAAAAAAAACCCTGTCCTCCCTCACTGGTGCCCCGCTAGTATATACCGTTAATGCAGGCGGGTAATCTATTATTATCTTTAAAAAAAAAATACTTTGCTGTACAACGGTTTCTTTAATTCTTCTCTTTTCATTAAGAATTCTATCACATATTAAAATTGCAAGCGTAGTCTTTTCTACAAATTGGTATATATTATATCAAGCTTAGCAATGGGGCCATTTGATCCCGTTATTAAAATCCCTTTCGAAACTACGCCCAAACTCGAAAGAACGTGTATTTTTATACTGTAATATAACTATTTATGTCAGCTTTATTCACCTATTAAATTCAGGAATGGAAATCGGCACTGTAGGGTGCGTCTCATCCACTTTTACCATGCGAATATATCTATTACTATACCTTATCTATTACCTTACTGTGTGATTCCGGAATGGAATGGGCCTTCCCTGTCTTTCCTGTGGGTATCGTAAGAGGCGATTAAGGAAACCTAATCGTCGAGGGGTAGGCAGCAGCCTCAAAGAAACTCCAAAAATAGCCCTTTCCATAGCCCGTTGAATGATTTGAAATTTTTGCATACGGACAATCATGTAAGACCCGTTTCAGTTCAATAAGTTATCACTGGAAACACGCATTGGTTAAAGACCAAATCAATAGTAGATATAATTTACTTATGAATAACTATTTTACCAGATCATTTTGCCTAATCGGGTATCTCTTTCCCATTTCTTTTAGTTGTAAAACAGCTGTGCTTGTAAAGTCGTTTACGTTGAAGAGTGTACAGATTAATTTACAGAGATAACGCTTCATGCGCCATCTTAGACACGTGTAAACTGTGACGTGCGTGGTGCTGTTCATAGGTGATTTACTACTTTCCATCAGGCGGGCCTTAGAATTAATAAATAATTATTATAAATATTAATTTAATCATTTAACATTAAAAAAAAAACTATCTTATGCAATATTGTCTGTTAAAGCATTAGCAATATGCTACAAAATATTTTATTGCACTTTCTCCGGGACAGTCATTAGACAGGTGGCTATTCACCAACGACCATCCACATTATCAACGAGTCATAGAGCACGTCAGCACGTCATCGTGAAAACGCCAATTATGTCACAGAAAAAAATTATGCTGTCCTTTAATTTTAAATTTTAACGTACTTCAAAATCATTTATTTTCTAAAATCCTAGTTAGTTATCGCTTCAAAAATTTGGTGCAATTAATTATTCAAAATCATTTTAAATAAATGTATAACGCACATCATTAACAAAGTCTGTGTAGAATAACTCAACATGTATCATCAACATCATTATATTAGACTTTAAATGCCCACTGTTGAATGTAAGCCTCCTCCTTGGGGTGATTTCTCCAGAGGGAGACTTTGTACAAAAGTCGATTGCTTGGGTATCTCTGTTCCATTCGTGTTTCAACCGTGAAGCATGTGTTTGCATGGCTGTGTTTCGGTTTGAAGGGTGGGATATAGCGTGAATTTACTGGGTACAGAGGAATAACACCTGAGTCTTCAGGAATGGCAACGCATGGGGAGTATAATGGGCGAAACAGTATACTCAGTATACTCTACTACTCAGGTCTATAGGCGACGGTTACCACTTTCCATCAAGTGGGCCGTCAGCTTATTTGCCATTCTAAGTTGTATAAAAATAAATTTCTAGACTAGAGTAAGGAAGATTTCCCTTTCTTATTTAAAATATTTACGTTTTTGATTGAACATCTCTAAAATTCGTAGTATGCACGTTACAAATTGTTTCATTTGTTTTTTCCAAATATATACAGTAAACCTAACAGTAACAAAAAGAGATGTTAAATCTATTTTCTCTTTATATCTATAGGTATTACCTACATGAAAAGATACAAATTCTTTATTCTTTTCAACTGAATTCGAGAAATTATAAACTAACGACAATTAAGTATGTAGGGTATATGAAACACTCAGTCGACCTAAGTAGATATTTGAAACCAATTTTGTTTATTACCTCTTAATGTCTTAACTGCTTAATCTATCACTATAAAATTTTATATAAATGTAACAGTATTATATGTAATGAAGAAGGACGTAGGCTACTTTTTATCCTGGTCAGTGAATATATCCCACCACACAGTCGAAATCGTGTTTTTTTTTTTATACAACTTAGAATTGTTAATTACAGTCTTGCAAGTGTTAATTAATGAGTATGACTCTAAGCGATTGTGAGTATAAATGGGGTTAACAGCACCATTCCTGGCAATACTACACTCAGGTCGGCCTCCACGCGGTATCTCCTGGAAATTACCGTGATTAATTCTTAATGATAGACTAACTGATCTGTTTTTGTCCTCACCTATCATCACTCATTGGTGCTCGGCCAGCTTATACCGATAGTGCAAGTGGGATTACTATTTCATTCTCATCTATTAATAAAAATGGTCTGAAATAGGTACCATCTTATGGAAGTAATTATATGGGATTCACCGCGTACATACCTCTACTCTTACCCTTGTAAACTTTTCATCAAATAGTTTGAGCACCCTTCATAATAATTTCTTACCACTTTCCATCAGGTGGGCCGTCAGCTTGTTTGCCATTCTAAGTTGTATAAAAAAAAAAAAGAATTTGCCACTATTTTCCACGCTTGGCAGGCGGATTGGCAACCGCAGTCAGGCTTTAGAGATGTTTTAAGAAAAACGCTGCTGCCCATCCCTCGCCATGTATCATTTTCCATGCAAGCTTCGACAGCTAAACCGTACCAAGAAAATATTTTATAATTTTATTTACAATAAGACCGTGTGTTATGATGTGTGTGATTAGGCCAGCCCTTTCTGCGTATCGTAAAAGCCAACTAAAGGTAGACGAGCGATGGGCAACAGCGTCCCTCTTAAAACATCTCTAAAGCCTGACTGCAGCAGTGGACAGAAATGCTGACATGATGAATATTATAAGGAGATAAAGTTTGTGAGTTTGGATGTTAGGGATAATCTCCGGTACTACTGATCCGTTTTTGCAAATTCTTTCACTGTTAGACTACATTTTATTTTGATTTTGGTATAACACATTTTCAATAATTAATCACCATAAATGTATTCGAAGTCGACAAAAATTTTATAACAAGACGTGCGCTGCCTGAACAGTTTGAAATAAAAGAATAAAACTTATAGCAAAAATATTTATTAATTTTAGATTATAAATATTACAAAAAAAGTCGGCAACCATATATCTAATTTAATAACTTCAGCCTTTAACAACTTTATCTGATGAATTATGTTTCTACTTTTTCCTCCTGCCTCTTCGTTTTTCACCATTGCGTCGCTGAATAGTCTTATTTTTTGTTTTCTTTTTATTCTCAATTGGATAGTTTTGATGTTTGGTCCTAATGTGAATACCGATGTTGCCTTTGTGAGCGAAACCAGCGCTAAAAATGTGGCATTTGAACGGCTTTTCTCCAGTGTGAACCTGGAATGATGTATCGTGGTAAGTTTTACCAGAGGGAGAGTTTGTACAAAAGTCGATTGCTTGGGTACCTCTGTCCCATTCGTGTTTCAACCGTGAAGCAGTTGTGTTTGCATGGCTGTGTTTCGGTTTGAAGGGTGGGAATTGCGTTGTCATTCCTGAGGACTCAGGTGTTATTCCTCCGTACCCAGTAAATAAATATACACACATGTATACTTACCCTTATATGTCGTATAATATCTATTCTTGAAGAAAATCTCTTCGAACAATAGTCACATATTAACTTTTCAGTGCCATGCACCAAGACCAAATGATGCTGTATTCGAGACTTTGTATAAAACTTCCTATGACAAATATCACACTCATAATTTCTTTTGCCGTGAGTTTCAATGTGGCTTTTGAGGTAAGTTATATTCTAAAAAGAAAAAAAAAATTAACCTTCGGCTCTCACTGCGTACACCGTGAGGGATCTGCAGTATTTATAAATAGACTAGCTAACCCGGCAAACGTTGTTTTACCATATACATTATTTCTAAAACTACACATGAAAATTTGTCGTACTACAATTATTATATTCGATTGCCATCTTGCAACCCTATTGAGGAATATAAAAATCGCGATTAAAAAACAGGAGTTGATCGTAAAAGGATGAAAATATGAAGTTGTATATTTTTTAACATTGAAAATAAAAGTAAAAAAAAAATTGTCAAAAAAATTAAAACAAATATTTAGGAGTGGGTCACCCTTATCATTGAGGGGTATGAAAAATAGATGTTGGCCGATTCTCAAACCAACCCGAATTGCACACAAAATTCCATAAATATCGGTAAAGCTATTTCGGAGGAGTTTGGTAACAAACACCGCGACACGAGAATTTTATATATTAGATTGGATAGATATAGTATTGCTAAAAAAATTACGAATGGAAGGGGTAAAGGGAAGGGAGAGACACGGACATAGTTTTCTTTTTAATGGACGAAATGGAATGGTATCCTCGTCGGTGATGTCGGTTACGTTGGTGGGACACAAATGAGAATTTAACAGGCAGGCCATATGATAGTCATGAATTCAACAAGAACTATGATAGTTTCCAAGGAGAGCCGCGTGGAGGTCGACTTTTTTTTAATGAATGACAATGGAGTGGTAACCCCGCCCGCGCTAACGGTATACACTGGCGGGACCTCAGTGACACAGGGGAGAATGAAAAGGCAGGTCAGTTAGCCCATCGCGATGAATATACCTGGGATTCAGCACGATGGTTTCAGGGGAGACCACGTGGAGGTTGACCTGACAGGGTATATTGTTAGCAATGGTAATTCCGTTACTAACAATGGGGCTTTTAAATATTCAATACTAACAATCCCTTTTCCCCATATGACCAGTTGTCTGCTTACTTAGTACCAGAGGGAGACTTTGTACAAAAGTCGATTGCTTGGGTACCTCTGTCCCATTCGTGTTTCTACCGTGAAGCAGTTGTGTTTGCATGACTGTGTTTCGGTTTGAAGGGTGAGATATGGCGTGAATTTACTGGGTACAGAGGAATAACACCTGAGTCCTCAGGAATGGCAACGTATGGGAGGTATCATGGACGAAACAGTATACTCTGTTATGTCCATGGTACTGCTCATGTCTATAGGCGACGGTTACCACTTTCCATCAGGTGGGCCGTCAGCTTGTTTGCCATTCTAAGTTGTATAAAACAAAACACTGGCCCCTATTCTACTCGCATTTCTGTCGTAAAGCAAACTAAATGATTATTATTATATATATATAGAGGCATAAATCCTTAAATATTACAACATATGAAGCCATTACCTAAATTAGGCGTAAGGGGGAAAGGACAGTTCCTTTGCTAGAAATATATCTAAGAGGTCTACCTCCACGCGGTTCCTCCTGGAAACCATCGTTGTTAATTCTTGTGGAACTTGTTGCGATGGGCTAACTGACCTAGATTCATCTTCACGTATCATCACTTACAGGTACCTCGTCAGCGTGTACCGATAGCGTAGGCAGGGTTACCATTTCATCTTCACCTTCGAAAAATTACATATAAATAAAGATGGCGAAGTATGTAGTTGCTGAAAACATAAAATTTTGAAAAAATAAACAAAAGAAGTACTAATGTAACATACAGTTTTAGTAATGCTACAGATATGACAAATAAATTCCTTCTCCTGATGATATGGATATTCTTTATAAGAATGTGCTATCAAGTAGTGATGCCAATGGTTTATTGCCGACGTAACCTCATAGTCGCACTGAAAAAAGAATATATTTAGATTATTACTAGCTTTAAATACTAAATAAAAAATATACTATGAAAATAGTGTAAATAATATTAACATGTGCCTAACGATTATCACATAATTAACTTACAATTATGTGACATGTGTTTAATAAATATAATGTACAAGCTTCTAAAATATAATTAATGTGTTATTATGTGTATTATATATGTGGTTTCACCACAAATAAAGTTCATATGAGATACTGAAAAGTGTAGCGTTTTACCTTTTCACATTTAAATGGATACCCTCTTATTTCATTATTAGTTTTTTTCCTAATTTTTTTTCCACTGTCGTCATAACAATCATCAGAGCCCTCTGATGATTGTTATGACAAAGTTATCTTTGTTCCAGATCGAAACCCTATCGAAGTTTCGATTTCAGACACAAGCACTCGTTAATATTTACTCGCGTGACTTTCGTTTGACCAGGCATCTCCTGTGCTGTCAATGAATGCATGCATAGCAATGAATAATATTAATCTGAAACATGTCATTGATATTATACAAAATAAAGAGGGTCGGAAATAGCACACAACTTTACGGGACACCGGCATTCATGGGTGTAGTCTGAGCATGCTCATAACCCACTTCGTGAGAAAACTGGCGACCCACTTGTATAGTCTTGCAGGCAACCGAAGGATAGAAGTTTTGAAAGTAATGCTTTGTGCCAACCCGATCGAAGGTCTTCGTAATATCCAGGCTAATCGCTAGGGTTTCTTCCTTACTCTCGAATGCTTCTGCCCATTGATGAGACAAATAGACTAGAAGACCACCACCTGACCGTCCACATCGAAAACTATACTGGCGATTATTAATCAAATTATATTCTTTTAGGTACCAAAGCAATTGACAGTTTATAATAGATCGAATATAATGTAATTAGAGAAAAAGAAGATGATGGCTACTGGCCTATAATTTGCTAGATCTGAACAATCTTCCTTTTTAAGAATCGAGTGCAATAAAGCTGTCTTTCAAAACTTCGGGACTACACTAGACAAGTAGCACATTGAAACTGGTGCCATCTCTGGTACACATGTCCTAAACACAGTAGGAGGAATACCGTCAGACCCATTGAACTTGTGAATTTCAAGGGAGAGAGGTGTAGTGTCTTTGCACTTAAGTTGATGTAACAATTTATAAAGATATTTTTTTATTATTGAATGTTTTGTACTTAATAGCTGAACAGATTTGAATGCAGTTGAAAACACACAAAGAACTTATGATCATCTAACACATAAGATTGATTTTTTTACTGATTCGTTCAGGCAAAACCGCAAGCATATTTAAGATTCTTTTGTAGGGTGCACCTGGCTCCTTAAAAAAGTTGCAATATGTATTTTCAGACATAGACACTGTCTATAGCTGAAAGCACCAGTCTTTACTCTGAGGTGAGCATGGCCCACCCCGTTATGTCTAAATATGCTTATGACTGCACATTGCATGTACTACAAGACAAACAATATTATTTGTTAAAGAAAGAGGAACATATTGATAACTGTAATTATGCACAATATTTATAATACCTTTTTATGCTGTCCACAAATGTTCTTCAATATATCTTGTGCCTTTAGTATTATTTTTATAAAATCATAGCTTTTCTTTAGAAGAGCTATGCATTCAAAACAAGCATAATGATTTGGGTTCAAATTCTGTAAAAAATAAAATTCAAATCAAGTAGAATTATTAAATAACAAAAATTATAATCCAAGGTATCTTTTATACCAAATTAGTTTAATGAAAGTTTGGTTAATATGTTATTAACTTTGGTTTAACAAAAATATTAGGGAAAGGGATTGTTAGTAATGTGGACTATCAGTCCCATTGCTAGCAATATACCCTATAAGGTTTACCTTCATGCAGTTCCCCCTGAAAAACCATCGTGCTAAATTCCAGATGTATTCATCATGAAGGGCTAACTGATCTGCCTTTTCAATTTCACTTATTATCTCTCACTAATGCCAGGCCAGTGTACACCGTTAGCGCAAGCAGGGTTACCATTCTATTACCATCAATTAAAAAAAAAACAAAAACAAAAATATTGGTGTTAACTGAAAGCATACTAGAACATGCAATATTGTTAACTGTTCATAATAAAATATGGCAACATTGCAATTACCTGTAAATTTTTAAACGCAATTTAATATTCTTGAATAATTCTTTCTTGAGATCTATTTAACAAGTGCTCTGCTAGGAAACTTAAATGTTAATTATAGAATATATTGCATAGTCATTTTTCATTTTATTTGTCATTATAACAGTAAGATTTACATGCAAAAACTTTGCACCTACATCTTACTGTTATGGACATCAGAAAAGTCAACAAAATTTTTTAAGCCCCAATTGTTTTTTTAATTTTAGGCTTTTCAATTGTGGCCCAATCTATATACCTTAACTTTAACATTTGCTCCTAAAGTGTTCTTTTAAGAAAGACGCTGCTGCCATTAGTGAACCATTAAGTAAAAATTAAGACGTATATTATACTTGCCACAACAAATCCATTTCGCCTAAATATATCCTGAAGAAATTGTCGCTCTTCGGTATTCCTCAAGCAATAGGGTTTTATATTAAGCTTGAGACAAAGTCTGCATATTCTCATCTTGTACTATTCCAACATTCTCGATATACAATCGAGACAAGAAAAACATTTATTGTGGATTTATAGATTGCTAATCACTAATCATAAAAAGTGGAACCTAAAAAAGTATAACTACAACCGCAAATACCGTATATTGTATACAAAAACTACGTTTAGGATATTTAAAAAAAATTTAAACTGTAAAGAAACTGTAAAATATCGTAATTAAGAAACTTATCAATATCAAATAAAATTTATATAATTAAAGTCGAAGTAACTCAATTAACAATAAAAAAAAGTTTTGGTTATTATTGTTATTTAAATATTATGTATAGCATGGTAGATAAGATCAGGCCCTCGGCAGTTGGAACATTGTTGTTGCAATGACATTTTTCTAAGAAACTATGTTACTACAAAAATAAAAAAAGAAATTTCGAATGACCACAGATATAAAAAATAAAATTATATCATGGTTAATAATATGTAATACAATATTTTAATCTTATTTTTGCTTCGACCTTCTATCAAATACTTCTTCTAAGTTACGACATAAAATAATATTCTGAATCCTAGCAGTATATTGATACAGTCAATGGTGATACAGTCTATTTATAATTAATCTACGTTTATATTATACTTTAGTAAGGATCTCAATTTTTTTCTAGTAATAAATGTAGTTTATGTTACTCAGGATGAATGTAGCTTTCTAATGATGAACGAATTTTTAAAATCGGCGAAGTAGTTTTTGAGTTTATTAAACATACACACAAAAATACAAATCTTTACTCTTTATAATATTAGTGTACATGTAGATATGCCGCGCTCTCATATTCTTTCGCTGCTGCTGACGCTGACGACCCCTCCCCCCTGATAGAATGTGGTAATCATAGCCTGTAGATATTAACAGTACTATGGACATAACAGAGTATGTAACTATGTCGCTCGTAATACCCTTCATTCGTTGTCGTTCCTGAAGACTAAACTGTTATACCTGTACATAAGCTACCAAGCAGACAACTTTTGTACAAAGTCTCCCCCTCTGGTAAAAACTCACAAAATATGAAAGTGTAACACGCCAGACTTTAAGAATGGCAATATATTCATATATTGATTATGGCAAAACCAATTATTTTGATTTAAAAACCAAATTACTGAAAGGCTTATAATACAATTTTTATGAAACTGTATGAGTATATCAGATTAAAAAATTATGTCGCCAAATTGGTTTATAAATAATGGAGTTATAAAATAACAAACATAAAAAATACAATTGAATTGAAAATTCCTCCTATTTTTAAAGTCGATTCAAATACACTATTATATGTATTATGTAATATATTATATAAAGTCAAAAAAGTTATTTAGTTTCTAAATATGTAATTTTTTACAACATAATTTTATATGATATGAACAATCACGGTACAATTTATTACGTGTGTACTAAAGTTAATTTATTAACATTTAAAATGAATAATTATTAAATAAAAATATATGAAAGTTTCAAGTTTCGATTTACTATCGTATACAGAATCGTTTAACCTTCTAATGATACAGTGTGAACGGTGGAGCACTGGTTTATGCTCACATTTACATTTCACGTGCATAAATGTAATCATATTTTCGTCTCGTTTTTGTGATTCTGTCAGTATGTAGTACATTATACTAGGTTTATGATATAAATATATTGGTGTAACACTATGGATATTAATTTGTTTCTTTTTTTATTATAATTTTCGCGGTGCTGTTACTATGAAAAGGTAACATACAATTTTTTTTTCTCCTAATTTCGTTGGCCGGTGCCAACTCTTGCAACTGTAAGATTATTTGCTCTGTGATAGTGGTGCGCGAATTCAAATGATGTTGTTATTCAAATAATTAATAATTACTAATTTTTTAATCCCATTATTAAATTAGTTATATACTAATTTTCGTTATGAAATGATTTTACTAATTAGTAATCAATCAAAATAACAAAAACAAAGTCCTTGCTCTGTATTTACTACTATCAAGTCCGTTTCGCGTATCCATTACTACCACAGTATTACACCAATGTGTTGGTGATAACGAATGACAACTAAAAAAACCCACACGCGCGGTCATCTACATTCATTTAAACAGCGGTTACCTACTTTAATTTCCAATATACGTAATAAAAAACAGCGATCAACTATATTCCTTTCCAATACCAACCAGGTCTCTCAGAAAGTATTGCGAGAAAAAGTTTTTATGTATGTGAGACTGGCCAGTTATAATTTATTTAAAAATATGATTACTTATAAGTAAAAATAGGTACGTTATAAATTCAAAACTTCCCTCCACATTTTTTGCGAGCTAATTAAAATTACCGTATCTCATTGAAAAGTGGATTTGCGTCGAGAACATTTTCACGCTATGATTTTTTACGATTTTAAGTGTCGTCTGAAACCGGACGAATCGTACGATAGACTTCAAATGGGATTCATGGATGAAGGTCCTTCTAAGGCAACTGTGTATCGTTGCTATAAAGAATTTAAGCGCACTCGACTAACTTTGGGGGATGAAGAAAGAAGTGGTCGCCCTTTGACAGCTGTTACGGAAGAAAACGTGTTAGCAGTGAAAATTTTGACCCTAGACAATAGACGAGTTATATACCAAGAGATTCAGTATATACTGCAGATTGAATGAGGAAACCTTCACGAGATTCTACACGTGCATCTACGGTTGCGGAGGATAGTTTCACGCTGGGTGCCGCACAACCTCAACGATGTTCAGAAGTAGGCAAGGGTGGAATGATGCAATAATATAATAGATGAATTTGAAGCAGGCTCGTTTCGGCGTGTTTATGACATCGTTACAGGTGTTGAATGCTGGATTTATCAATACGATCCAGAAACAAAGCGCCAGTAGACGGTTTGGGTGTTTCAAAACGAATCAACGCCTACCAAAGTAAAGCGACCTAGAAGCGGGGGGAAGATTTTGATCGCGAGCTTTTTAATTTGACTGGTTACTTGGTGTCAATTCCTTTACGAAACCAAAGAAGCATTAACGCCGAATGGTATACTACCAAATACTTGGCAGAAGTTTACTCTGTTGTGAGCAACAAGCTACCAAACACAGGGCTCCGCGGTCTATTGCTGCACCACGATAATGCGCCCGCCCACACCGCAATCAAAACGAGAGACTTCCTAGACAGTACACCGGTCAAACTCCTGGGTCATCCTCCTTATAGCCCTGACCTAGCACTGTGTGACTTCTTATTTCCAAAAATAAAAAATCAGCTCAAAGGGATACAATTTTCGTCGCCGGATGATGCGCTTTCAGCGTTCGAGCAAGCTGTAAACGAGGTGTCTGCGGCGGACTGGAAAAAGTGTTTTGAAAACTGGTTCAGACGCATGAAACTTTGTATAGAGGCTGGTGGAGAGTACTTTGAAAAGATGTAATAAAAATAAATTTACCTATACAAAATTTTTTTAGGTGTCGTAAAACTATACTAAAACTACAACTAAAAATTCTGTTATCGAAAATTGGTAATTTTTACTAAATTATAAATTAGCAACACTTTTGCCCATTAACAAAAAAAGATGTGTGCGACTGAAGGACTTGTATTCATGGATATGGATGATATAAATAAAAAAATATTAATAAAAAGAACACCAGCGATCCAGTCGACTCAACTATGTTCGTATTGACTCGTACACTAAAAACAAGGCTCGTATATCAAGAACCACTAATTAATGAAATTGGTAGTTGAATGATATTAGTAGTCGGACGACATTAGTAGCTAAATGAAATTAGGTATCAAATGATTTAAGAATCATTCGAATAATCTGAATGAAGGGTTCAGGTGAATAAAAAATCGAATTAGTAAAGTCGCGCATCGCTACTCTGTGATTACGTGCTCTGTTTTATTTACTGACTTATTTATTTTTCATTTTTATTTAAAGTTCTAAAATTATGAAATTAAAGAAAACTATAATTAACTGAGAATAAAAGATTTAATATATTAGGTATTCTTGTTTCTAAGAAAATTTCTTATCTGACATATTTCGTATTGCAAGGAATGCAAGGTGTTTATTTAACTATAAATTTATTGCTGTTAAAGTTCAGTGAAAGCAAAATATAAATAATCTTGTGGAAATATCTAATAAAAAGAAGTCAAAATTATAAATTGCAAGATGAGAACTTGCAGAATTTGCCTTAAAATTGATGTGAAAATGTATTATTTGGGAGAGACCGAAGAAAAAAAATTTATTCAAGATTTATTTACACAACACGGTTACAATGTAAGTAACATGTGTCTGTAGCAAAAATTTAGCATTTATAGTCACGTATATGATGAATGGTTATTTTAGTGTTTTTTTTTTGTAAACACAATATTTTTTTAAAATTGCTGAACAGATTTTAATATATATTTGGGTAATGTAGAGTGAGATCTTGTAACAGATTTGACACAAAATTAATAATTAAATTAAAATACAGGTATTTTTTATGTAAATGTTTAGCTCATGATTACAGTAATTGAATAATGTATGATATGAATAGAACTAAGGATTTTAGAAGTGTGTAAAAATTTAGAAAACAAAACATTCATGGTTTGTTATCCCTATATTAGTATAGATTAGATATTCCAAGATTAATATAGATATAAATATATAATTCAAGACAAAATATCCTTTTTGATATAATTTGTAAAAACTTTTCAAGTAAGTGACTCTTGCTACTATCACTTTAATTATTAAAATTAAACAGTTTATTTAAGATATGGCATAACAGGGTCTAATTTGAAATCTCTTTATAGATTGATGTAGATATTTAATAGTGTAATGGGTTCTTATCACACTGGTCTAATAAAGAGGCTCATGTCTGGATGTTCTTGGTTGTACCTCCATAATGCTGTTTGTATTTTGGACTTTTATATTATATTCTTGTTTGTGGATCATGCAATTAGTTTTATTGGAGGACATTTGATACTTAATTATAATGTTTATGATTCTTTATGCTAGTATCTGTTGATTGTGCTAGGCTTTTTTATGCAACTTCAAATAACAAATTCTCTCAAAAAACTATAACGTTTGTCAACATTAAGTAATAATAATTCGTCAACTGTTACAATTCATTCTATTACAATAGTCCAATGTCAATAGATGCCAATGTCAAATAATAATCGCATACAAGTAACAAATACAATAATATATGGATTTAAATTCAATTTGTACAATATGAGTATGTCACAGCTTACATATATGTCAAGTATGATACACTAAACAAACAAGCTGACATCTACCTATTAGATAGTAATATAATGAGTTCATGGTTTCCCCCTTTCATTATCATTCTTGATAACTGTTTTATGCCTGCTACATAGACATGCTAACAGCTTGGTAGCAGAGATATATGAGACAACCCTATCTTTGCAGATGACTTTTTTTACAAAATCATTCTTTAATGAAAGGTTGATTTATTAATAACTTTAAGTTTACTGTTAAAATTTAAATATGCTATAAAAGGTGGAATTAATCTAGTAGCTTTTTCTACCAGTTAAACTTTAGGATGAATAGTAAATCACAAATGTGGTACTTCATTATTAACATAAGTAATGATAATAATAGATTTATATTCAATAATAAATGTAGTATAAATAATTGTAATAACATAAAATATATATAAAATTAGCTTTTAAGGTAACATTATTTGTTTTTGTGTACTTTTTAATAGATGTGTCTTAATCAGTTTCAGAATTTAGAACAGCCTCATTATGCATGTTTTGAATGCATAGCTCTTCTAAAAAAGACTTATAAATTTGTGAGCAGAGCATTAAAGGCCCAACATGTGTTAAGAAACATTTTTGAAAATCATAAAAAGGTTAATATTTTTGCTATTCGTCATGTATGATTTCATTTACCAAATACGGATTGTATTATATTTATAAACCTTATTTAAAGTTAGTAAGTTGTTTAGATTTTTGTATCTTTATTTATTTATTATTATTTATATAATATATACATATATTTCCCTTATGGGGAAGGCTTATGATGAGTATGCAGTTAATGGCTCATATAATAATAATATATTGGATTGTTATTATTTTGTACCTCAATTCATATCAACAAAGTGAATTCTGCATCTATCATATGTGATTATTAAGGATACTTTTGCCAAGTTAGCCTACAAGTTAATTTGTCATTGTTGCTTGTAATCAGATTTATATATTTAAAATAAAAGTCTTAATAAAATTGAAGTTATTATCATTTCAGGTGACATTATCATTACTTCAATCTATAAATAGAGAGGAACATGGACTTGACTCAAGTCTGAGCTGCAGCATACCAGTATTCACTGATGTTGATGTCACAAATGAATGTAAAAATGTACCAGAAGTTAATGTAGAAAAATCTCTAGTTGAAATTAAAATAGAACCATTTTCACCAGATGATGAGTGTGATAATACAATTGCTGAAAATACAGAAGATTTTATGGCAATAAATGAAAACAGAACAAAATACTTTGATGAAATATCAAATAACAGTAATCTTAATAGCTCTGCTGAGGATATGTTTATGATGAGAAATAAATCAATAAAGAGGGAAGATGATGATGATTTTCCACCAGATATAACCTATGATGGAAATAGGCATATAAAAAAGGAACCAGAAGACGTTGATTATGAGCCACATATGATATATGATGCCAGCAGTAAGAAAAAAGTAAAAAAAAGAAAATTGAGGGTTTATCCTATGAAATGTGAAATGGTAAATAATGTAATATATACTCGTCTTATTTACGACTTTGTTTCTATGAGCAATATAAATTGATTGGCCAGGATAAAAAGTAGTTTGTCTATTCTATGTAACTATAAGGGAGGTCTTAGTTATAGTTTATTATTCTTGATTGATTCTGATATTACATAAACCACTACAAGAAAAACTTTTATCCTTAAAATTACTATATCTTAATACATTAGATCAACACAATAATTTAGTTTTAGTCAAAAACAAAATAAAAATTTTCAGTGCAGCTACGAGATACAGAAGTCAGCGGATCACTGGAAACATTACTTGTTTACACATTCTGCTAAGGAGTATCCACATAAGAAACAGAAAAATTACAAGTGCTCTTTGTGTGGCGTTGGTAAAAATGTATGTTTTGTTGTTTTTAAATACTATATTATTCCACAATACTCTTACACATCTTTATATACACAGATACGGCTAGTTCTAATAAAGTTTAATAAAGATATTATTTAGTCTTATTACCATGTAATATTTTTGATATTTTCAGAAAAAAGGTCAATTACAAGAGCACATGTTAATTCATGGCGAGAAAACATTTGAATGTCATATATGTCACAAGATGTACCACACAAAGAGGTATATGGCACGACACTTAAAAAGAGTTCATGGCAATGTGAAGTTGATATGTGACTTTTGTTCGAAGAGTTTCGCAAATAGGGTGGATATTGTACGGCATATTAGGGTGAGTCAAATACTTGTACTGCCATATAGAACAATTTTGCCATCCATAGACAAGTGGCAATGTCAATGCATTCATTTTAATAGCATGTTCATGAGACAAAAAGTGATAGCAATGTCCTGTTGTCTTGTTTTTCTTCATGTGTGTGATAACTAAAACGCATCTACATTTCGGCCCCTTGTTGCCTCTATTTCGCTTTTTGTCATTCACTATTTATTTTTCTGTGTACATTCACTCATTCATTCATCTACTACTACATTTGTTGGCCATTTGTCTAATGGGACTGTTGTGTTATCATATAATTAGTTATATTATCTAATATCGAATTATGTTTTATTTATAGGGATATATACAAAACTAATTATTAAAATGCATTAATACTGATATTGCACTAAAGATCTGGGGAGATAAAAACACCTTTCTGTACATAAATCATAATAGATTTTACTGTGTATAATCCACCAACGTAAATGTGTAATTGTCCATTAATATTACGCCTTCAGCGCGGGAGTCCCTTTGCACTTTGTTGGTTTTGCATCGGAAGTCCTAATACAATTCATCACATTTACATTTATAAATAATAATGTTATATTACAATGGTATGAGTGTATACAGGTCTGATGGATAGAATATAGCAGTGAAATTATAAAGTATGGGCACCCAGGATATTGTCTATGGTGCTTTTCATATTCATATGTAACCACTTTCCATTTGGTCGATAATAAATTTTTTTTTATTCACGTAAACTTAAAGCATTTTTGAATTGTCATTTTTCATGAATAGACAATAGGCCTAGTTCAGAATGCAATTTCAGCTTAGTAGAACAGGCAAGAAACCGAGTTGATGTTTTTTCAAATGAATAATTTATTTGCCATTCCTCTTTTCATTAATATATTGTAACGATCGCCGTATAGGTTCCGGTATAAAATGGACCTTCCCTTCCTTTCCCGTAGGTGTGGTAAGAGGTGACTAAGCGAGCTTATGGTGGAGGGATGGGCAGCAGCGTCCCTTTTAAAAGATATGTGGAAGCCTTACTGCGGTTGCCAACCCGCCTGCCAAGCGTGGCAACTACTGACAAAACTCCCTTTATGGGGAAGGTTTATGTTCAGCACTGGACAGTTAACGGCTGAAATAATAATAGTAATTGTAACGATAAATATCATCCTTCATTTTTTACATAGTTTTTATATTTTATTTTGCAATGTACAAAATGGTGAACTTAGAAAGTTGTTCTCATGATCTGGTTGATTATTTCAGATACACACCGGTGAGAAGCCATACAAATGTCACATCTGTGACGCTAGGTTTGCTATTAAAGGTAACGTCGGCATCCATATTCGTAGCAAACACCGCACTTGGCCAATGATGGAAACCAACAGTACAAATAACATTTGTAAGGATAACAATCGCAAAGGAAAGAAGTGAAAGTAAATTATCAAACATAGTCTGTGATTGGTTTATTTTAAATTTGATTAATTACTCTGAGGTCTGTCATATTTGTCTTTGGAATATTTATGACTACAATGAATTGTCCACAAAATATGTATATTAAGGGTTAATATGCAATGTGCATTTTTAACCGCGTCTTGCATATTACTCTCTAAGGCGATAAAATCGATATATACATACGTAGTACAGATTATGTTCAGTTGTATGTGGTAAGAAATGTCAAAATTCACAATATGGATACACACCCTGAGGGAAGTCATATTGTTTTGTAGATTTGTCACTGCACCTATTGTTTAGCCAACTGTGGTGAGTCACGTCGACGTGCATTCCTCGCTCGAAGATCATTCACCCATTATGATTTTCATATTTCAATAATATTTTTTTTTATCTGTCTCTGCAAACATTTGGGTGTTTTTATTATATATTATATATATTATTTGAGGCCTTGTTTAAGACCACATCTTTGTTATTGTTTATGAAGTTGGCAATGTCTGAAAATATTTTTAGAGCCTAAAACATTTATCTAAAGACAGATCTTACATAAAATTCCCACTTCATTAATGCTAATTTCTAAAATTATTAATTTTCATGAAATTTTGTAAATGTGCATTTTTTATTTAATTTGAGAGATTGGATAGGATAATTTATTCCGATGAAAAAAATGGACCCAGTTTTGTTAGTTTTACATCAAATCAAGTTTATTAATGTATGAATTTTGATAAATTGCATCTGTGACTGGCAGATAAATCTTACATGGTATCTATTTAATTTTTAATGACTGAAGTCATTAGAAATTGTATGCAATGAGGTTATAAAATTATAATATTAATATGATACTTTACCAAAATTATTATGGCATGGGCCATCGATAGTTTTATGTAAAGCAGTTCTGATTCAATTTTTCAAAGCAGTCGTCATTGTTTTGCCTTATCCCATTTATTTAGGTTCAGTGCAGTATGTCTTCATCATTCATACTTAACACTTTCATTTACCAACGCATTTCAGACATGACTCAAATGATGAGAATGTTGATGTACTTAAATATTTATAATTAAATAATAAAGTGTACAATGAAATTAGTTTTTTATTTTGCTAAACTCTTTTAAATAATTTTTAAATAAAGTCTGTGTGAAATTGTAAATAAATTAATAATGGCTATAATCCTTACTAATATTATAAATGTTAAAATGAGTTTATTTGTTACCTTATAGCGCATTAATAGTTAGGGCATCAAATCACTATGAAATTTCTATTCGCGAAATTTAAGAAAAATAAATTTGAAAAAATGTCAAATGAGCATGGAGAAATTTGACAAACGGTATAATAGTTTATAAGCACAATAAAATATATCAATAAAGGTAGTAAAACAGAGGGCAGGTAGTCAAGTGAAAGGGTCCGAACTGCCAGTATATTTTATTTTTATTTTATAATTTTTTGTGATTCGGAAAAAAACTATTTGACATTTAGATAAAAATTATATCTTTACCAGATACCTGACCTATCTGTTAAAATAACGAGCCATTTCGGAATAGAATAGATCGAATGCATATTTTACAGCGTGTTGCTTGTTGTATTTATAACATATATAATATATATGTTTTTCTCAAACATGCTTGGAAATGTGAGCATTATTTCGACAATCTTCTTAGAGATAAATCAAAATTGCCGTACTGGCCAGATAATGCGGGCAGCGGCCGGCAAAAGTTGTATGAAAATCCATTTCTGTCGTGTTTTGCGGCCAGATAAATTACTATGTAAACTCATATCTGTCTTGTAATTTAAAAATGGAATGACCTTTTACTTCGAAACATGGCTACCAAGGAGGTAACTAAAAAAAATTTTATTTAAATTTTGAAGTGGCTTGCAAATAGCTGTTTATTGAAAAAAAAAACAATGGAGCGTTATAGTGCGTGAAAGATTATTATTGTTCGTTATTCGTCATTGAACTTAAAAAGTAAAATTGTGTTTTTGATTTCCGCGCATTGTTTGAGAAATGTACTATACAAGCCTTGGCCACAATTAGGCATTGATGGACTCACGTATGTGTCCCTCGGCTACGCCTCGGCCCACTACGACAAGAGTCGAGACTGCTCTTATTATGTATCTATACAATCACTTAGAACTATCGGTGCTATTAAATAAATAAATAAAATATAAGGTATTTTATAACTACTACAACCCTCTTTTATTCAAAATATACATAAATACCAATAAGTATTATAAATTTATAGCTACTTTATGAAGTAAAGTTTTCAAATTTAATGGATTTGTTGCATAGATTTATAAGAACTTTTTTACTTGTAGTAATGCCGGTTTGTTTTTTTTTCAGTGTCAGTGAGCTCAGTGTCAGTGTCAGATTGTCAGTGTCAGTATTGGTAATTAGTGTCATGTTAATAATAGTTGAAGATTTCTGTAACTTTTTGGTTTTATTTTATAATAAATTTTAGTTACTTATCTACGTGCCTATTGTAATTGAACTGTAATTTACCCTGAATTTTTTATTTTTACTTAAATCAATAATATAATTTACATATATAGAGCTATAATATTGCATTCATTGAGGTTAAATACCTAACCAGTGATTTATGATTATGTGTTTACGTTTCGCAAAGTAAACCATAAAGCCGGTATCCGTATACGATATAACTTTTTTTGTATACTCTAGAAAATAATACTCTAGTTACAATGAGCAGTAAACCGAATTCAAAAAGAACTATCTACGTCGGTGGCTTAGCAGAAGAGGTCGATGAAAAAGTTTTGAATGCGGCATTTGTACCTTTTGGGGATCTCGTTGATGTTCAAATACCGCTTGATTATGAGACAGAAAAGCACAGAGGCTTTGCTTTTATTGAATTCGAGAATGCGGAAGACGCGGCTGCTGCTATTGATAACATGGTTAGTCATTATAATTTATATTAGTTTTATTTCAAAAACTCATGCTTCTTTTGCCTTGTAGTTTTTTTTTGTTAATGAATGATAATGGAATGATAACACCGCATGTGCTATCGGTATACACTAGTGAGGCGCCAGTGTAGGATGATAGATAGGACAAAGGAGGTTAGTTCGCCACAATGGTTACACAACAAGGGGTACCAAGAGGAGGTTAAGGTATATTGCTAGCAATGGGGTTGCTAATTGCCTCATTACTAACAATCCCTCCCTAGTACCTGTGTATGGCCGTTTCAGTTGGAAGAGTCTGAAATCAAGTAGAATGGCATTGATATTATGCCATTCTATTTCATATGATATTATAAGTAGAATGGCATAATCCTCAGGAATGGCCATATATGAAGGGTATTATGGATATGGCCCTGTTTTTGCCTTTGGGCAGCGGTTATCATTTTCAATTATGTGGGCCATCAGGTAATCTGTCATTCCATATTGCATGTAAAAAAAAAACAATTATAATTATCACATTAACCCTTTATTATTTCTCTGCATAGTTCTCTTATAAGAGGAGTATGTAGGAGTATGTACTTGAATATTTAAATATTTGTTACTCAATTACATTTCAATGGTTTAATAGATTTAAATCAAACTTGATATTTATATACATTTATAGGTCATATCTTAGATTGAAGTATAAGATGCCATAGGACATAGTTGGTTTATGTATAAAAATCTTTAAATAAATGTTTTTAAAATTTCAGAATGATTCTGAACTCTTTGGTCGTACTATAAGGGTAAATATTGCTGCTCCACAACGCATCAAAGAGGGGTCCACCAGACCTGTGTGGTCTGATGATGCCTGGTTACAGAAGCATGCTGGTGAAACACTGCCTATTGCAAAAGAGAAAGACGGAGAAGATGGTGGTAACAAGGAGACTAGTATGGAAGTTGAAAATGTAAGAATGTAATATTATTAATAAATTATTAATTTAATTTATTAATACATACACATTTCTTTTGCATATTATAGCCCATATAGTTTAAGAAGGGCTAGGTCAATAAAACTATAGACAACATTGCTATTATTAAACCATTGCTTAAGGACTCAATAAAATGTTGCATTATGATTGACTTCATTTTCAAAAATCTCAATATAGTTTTTATAGTAAGAATCTGTCACTCCCACCATTTTTCACAGAAAAAATTTTTACACAAAATTTTTACTACTTTTATGATGTAGGCATCTAGAAATAATGAGAAATTATAATAATTTATGTAGGTTTATTATTATTACCAGAGGGAGACTTTGTACGAAAGTTGTTTGCTTGGGCACCTCTGTCCCATTCATGTTTCTACTATGAAGCAGTTGTGTTTGCATGGCTGTGTTTTGGTTTGAAGGGTGGGATATGGCAGTGAAATTACAGGGCACAGAGGAATAACACCTTAGTCCTCTGGAATGGCAATACATGGGCGAAACAGTATACGCTGTTATGTCCATGGTACTGCTTATGTCTATAGGCGATGTTTACCACTTTCCATCAGGTGGGTCATAAGTTTGTTTGTCATTCTAAGTTGCATAAAAAAACATGTAGGTGATTCTGTATCAACTAGCACTATTATTAATGAAGTAAGGATATTTACTAAAAGCATTTTTATATAATATAAGCTGGGAAATATAACATACATATATAAGATAGTTTAATCTAAATTCTATAGAAATAAATAAAGTAATAGGAGGTAACTAATATGGCTATGTTTCTAGGAAATAATAACAGCACCGAAAGAGAAAAGGAACCCACAAGTCTACTTTGACATCAGTGTGGGCAAGCAAGAGATTGGCAGGATAATCATGATGCTTCGAGCAGATATAGTGCCCAAGACTGCAGAAAATTTCAGAGCACTGTGTACACACGAGAAAGGATTCGGGTACCAGGGCAGCAGCTTTCATAGGATCATTCCTGATTTTGTATCCTTTTAATGTCCTCAATGATACTTTCTAATATGTTTGTTATATATGTTATAATGCAATATGCTGTTGGTGTTCCTATAAATAAATATTATTGTATTTATAAAGTAGAACAAAAATTTTGCAGTGATTGAAAATCATTATATTTTTTTTTTAATTCAATATGTTAAACAAGCCATTCCAAATTGCAAAAAGTTGATGTTTGTATAACTGGGTTTTTCCTTATGTTAGGAATATTCATTCACACATTTCATTTGAAAATTTAACCTTTGCGTGGGAAGAAAGTATAAAATAACATATCCTTATAAAACCGTTCAGATGTGTCAAGGAGGTGACTTTACAAACCACAATGGTACTGGAGGGAAATCAATATATGGACGGAAATTTGAAGATGAGAATTTCAAATTGAAGCACACTGGGCCTGGTATATTAAGTATGGCTAATTCTGGACCAAATACAAATGGATCTCAGTTTTTCCTGTGTACAGCTAAGTATGTATTTACTTTATACTAATGATAAATGATGATGGTTCAAAATAAAAAGTAAAATAATGAGAGTGAAAAATTTTTCCAACCCATATTCCAAAGGGGCAAATATTCAGTTGTAGAATACTCCCTTAAAGGGATGCTTGAGGTCGGTTTTCTTTGACTCATGACAGTTGACCATCTAAGGAGTTTTTTTTTATACCACTGAGGTGGCAAACAAGCATACGGCCCACCTGATGGTAAGCGGTTACCGTAGCCTATGAACGCCTGCAATACCAGAGGTATTACGCGCGCGTTGCCGACCCTGAAGAAACCTCTTTACCCCCCTTTTGAAGAACCCCATGCTGTTCATTAAGTTCATTAATTTCTGTTATTTCTGTTTCAGAACTGACTGGCTCGATGATAAACATGTAGTATTCGGTCACGTTATGTCGGGATTGGACGTTTTAAAAAAAATGGAGAGATATGGTAGTAAAAGCGGGACAGTGTCGTCGAAAGTGATAATTAGTAATTGTGGAGAATTATAATGATTTAATTAAATCGTTGTTTTATTAAAACACAAGTAAAAAGACATTGCCGTACTGTCAGTAATAAATAAGGTTGCCCCGCCAGTGTATACCGTTATCGTAGGGCGAGAAAGGATTGGTAATGGGAATTAATAGTACCATTGATAGCAATACACCCTGTCAGATCGACCTCCTCGCGGTTCCATTAGAAATTATCTTGATGCCCGTCTTTTTTTTTATGGGTGAAAATGGTATGGTAACCTTAGGAATGGCAACATGGGGGGGGGGGGTATCATGGGCGAAACAGTTACTCTGTTATGTCGATGGTACTACTGCTCATGTCTATTGGCTATGGTTACCACTTTCCATCAGGTGAGCCGTCAGCTTGTTTGCCATTCTAAGTTGCATAAAAAAAAAAAAACAAAATATTAAAACAAATTTACTAATGTAAATATTTTTATATAAAAAATTGTGTTTTACAAAAAAACCAACCTCAATTCTGGCAAAACAAAAAAAAATTATTTGAAAACTAAATTAATTAACTAATTTTGATAACATTTTTATGGCACCAATCTGTAAAAAATAATTTTCCAAATCAGTTAATAACTGACGGAGTTATGAGGTAA
This sequence comes from Galleria mellonella, assembly GCF_026898425.1. Classification (NCBI taxonomy): domain Eukaryota; kingdom Metazoa; phylum Arthropoda; class Insecta; order Lepidoptera; family Pyralidae; genus Galleria; species Galleria mellonella. The sequence goes on along the minus strand of NW_026442090.1, from coordinate 2,319,862 downwards.
TAAACATAAAAAATACAATCGAAGTTAGACTTCCTTCTTTTTGTTTGTTGAAAAAGTTGGTCTTTTTAACCAACCTTTAAATTACCGGGTACGCGTGTAGAACCCCTTAGTTCTCAGTGATAGCACCATATTCAGACTTCGTATTATGTACTTTAATGGGTGATGATGGAATGGTAACCCCGCCTGCGCTAACGGTGTACACTGGCGGGGCACCAGTGAGGGATGATAGATGAGGATGAAAAAGCAGGTCAGTTAGCCTATCGTGATATATTCACTTGAAATAGAATACAATAGTTTCTAGGGGGAACCGCGAGGAGGTCGACCTGACAGGGTGTATTGCTAATAATGGGGCTACTAATCCCCATTTTTAATAATTCATTATCCCCCTCGTACTATGTACTAAACATAAGTGATATTATGGTTATCACAGTATATTCTGGATGACAATATTTTTCATCAGATAGTTACCAGTTTTAATCAGGTCGTCTAGTGTTTTTATTATTTTGTAAACTGTCTAAACAATCGTTTTAAAAAATTACAAGGGTAGTGCGATGCAACGACAGTCTATTTCGAATTTTAAATAACAGTTTTGATTTAAATCTGTCTTAAATTACAAATTTAGTTAGAATATAAAAGACTCCGTTGTAATATCAAAATAAAATTTCAAATTTAGAAGTATGTTAAAAGAAATGACACTTCAGAATCAATCCTACTATTGAGGCGTTGCGCACTGTGAAAAAGGGCGCGAATAGAAATATGGACCACGCGAAAAAATTTCAAACCGCGCCAATGTTCCGGAAATGAAGTTTGGAAAGAAAGCCACAGGCACTTACCTACTGTTACACGACTTTTATTTACATATCTTTTTGTATAATTTTTTTTCTCGTAAAGTACCTTTTGTGCGTGAAATGAAATTCTTTAGTTAGTAAGTTCTTATTGCCGTGGCATTTTTACGAATTCCTCGTAAGAACTTTCTTATTTCTTTTCCTTTGTTAGCTCCAGTTACTACTCTTGTAGAGATAATGTGCTTACTTGTATAAACTTATTAGAAATTCTGAAACTTGCATATCGAGATTCGCATATACGTAGGTAGATACGAGTACAATAAAGTAGATCCTATAACTTCTGCTAAAATATGTATCTAAAAAGTATAGAAACAGAAAGAAGAAAGAAGAAGAGTATAGAAAGAAAGAAATATTTTTTACTTAAGTAAACTTAGATTTAAGCATTTTTGAATAGTAATTTTTCATTACCGCCCATTCGGAACGCAATTTCAGCCAAGAAGAACAGTCAAAAAATTCGGCTGTTGATTTTTTCAAGAATTTTAATTAAATAAATAATGAATTTGTGTGAATACAAACTATTAAGCAGTATCAGATCATAAAATTTAAAATATATGTAGTACACAAAACAAACCAATAAAATAACTAAGTTACAGTGACTAGAGCAGACCAGTCTCTACAGGTAGCACTCGTTCATGAGTATGACGCATGCGAAAAGCCATCATTGCGGTCGACCATATTTTAGGGAACTCAATAACCCGGCCCACCACGTCGCCACCTCTTTGGACATTTTAGTAAGCATGACTTACTCAAAGCCCCAACTACGTCATAGCCAATTTATAATAATCTTATGCTATATAATAGTTACAGTACCCACACATTACACAGTGAAAGGTATAGGTTAATAACATAAAACCGCTACACAATCTAAATTTAATAATTGTGATAAAATGACATTATTGTCAGCAATTGAAAAAGAAAAATATAAGAACAGTAGATTTTTTTCCTATATATTGTTATTTCCCACAGACAGAATAACTAACCTTAGTTAAATGTAATTTTTGTAAAATTTTTAATTATTGCATAAGATTTTACTAGTAGAATCGCTAACTTCTTTAAAAATCGTAATATTTTTTCTAGCATACATAATATTCTCGTAAATGTATTGGGAAGCAAATGTGAGGATATTTGAATCTTTAAAACGTTCTCGTATTGACTCCTTTGAATTCTAACCGTAAATAGAACGAATGGTCCTCTATTGTAAAAGAAATATTGTATTTATATCAGCTGTTTTACTTCACAACAGTATTCCATATAACATAATGCTATGGAAATAGCTAAAATAAACAAGTTTAACAGTTGCTACATCCGTTAATTGCCTAGTTCGTCTAACTGCAAATGCAGCTGAGCTAAGCCTACTAGCTAATTTAGAAATATGGGCAGCCGATTGCAACGTTGTATTATGTTCTCTGTAATCTATTGTGAAAGCTAAAAATACGGTATTGTTAACAAAATTTAACGGTTTATTCTCCAAAATTACATGGGAATCTACCTGCTTTAGATTAGGAAGTATAAATTTAATACACTTAGTTTTGGAAGCATTTGATAATAAATTATTAGCAGTTAATTTAGGACTTTAGGACAGCAGATAGATATTTTTTTTTCAATGGATGATAATGGAATGGTAACCCCGCCTGTGCTATCGGTATACACCGGCGGGGCACCAGTGAGAGATGATAGGCGAAGATAAAGCAGGTCAGTTAGCCCACCGTGACGAATCTAACAATAAATCAATCACGATTGTTTCCAGGGGGAACCACGAGGAGGTCGACCTGACAGAGTATATTGCTAGCAATGGAGCTACTAATCCCCATTACTAACAATCCCTTCTCCCCCCCAGATAGATATATTTAATTTACATGAATTGTACTTAGATTATATAGATAGCCCATCGATCCTTAAAAACAGGCGAACTTTTAGTCAGCTAATTGTCAAATTAGCTGACTAATTTTTTTATCAGTATTCTATATAATTACGCATAAAATGTATCTTGATGTATTATTTATTAAATAAGACGAGTGTTTACGCATTAAAAAGATGCGGAGAATATAAGACAAAATAAAAATAGAAGTTATAAAGGAATCACTCATAACTATTTATCATGCAAATTTGTGTGAAAAAATTGACCTGTTTTTCTTGAAGCATTTCTATGGAGACATTCTATTTATATAATCTAAGGCATTGCATTACATATATGGCTGTGTTACGGTTTGACGGATGGGATACGGCAGTGAAGTGATGGGGTACAGGAGCATAATATATGGTGTTATGCTTTCGTACCCGAATTAAATATAATTCCACGCCCTTAGAAATGCCAACGTCCAATATTCATAGTTTGTGTTTATACGAATAGATAACATTTTTCATCAGGTGGGCCGTCAGTTTGTTTGCCATTCTATGTTGCATAAGAGAAGTAATTTTATATATACCATTTGCAATCAAATATAATGGTTCGACAGATGGTGAGCGGCCACCGGAGCTGTATGGCCAAACAGTTGATATTTCCACAAGGGATTTCAGAGTATATGGCGCGGAGAAAATTCGTAGTGCATTTATGTACTTACATACCTGAGTAGGTTGTCTGGAAGTGATTGCTGTGCGATATGGTCGCTTTTTGTAATCACATTATCTAATTTGATTTACTGTATTCCACATTTTTGTAACTGGTGCTGGTAACTTTTGTAAATGAAATAAATGGGGAGGGGGTGGGGGAGGGACTGATAGTCATATGGACTACCTGTCCTATTGCTAGCAACCAGAGGGAGACTTTGTACAAAAGTCGATTGCTTGGGTACCTCTGTCCCATTCGTGTTTCAACCGTGCAGCAGTTGTGTTTGCATGGCTGTGTTTCGGTTTGAAGGGTGGAATATGGCGTGAATTTACTGGGTACAGAGGAATAACACCTGAGTCCTCAGGAATGGCAACGCATGGGGGGTATCATGGGCGAAACAGTGCATGAGCAGTACATGTCTATAGGCGACGGTTATAACTTTCCATCAGGTGGACCGTCAGCTTGTTTGCCATTTTAAGTTGTATAAAAAAAATATAACCTGGTAATTAGACCTCCACGTGGTCCCCTCTGGAAACAATTGTGTTGAATTCTAGGAGTATTTCTCACGATGGGTTAACTGACCTGCCTTTTCATTCTGACCTATCATCCCTCACTGGTGTCCGTTAGCGTATACCGTTGGCACTGATGGAAATACTATTATGCTATCATCCATTAAAAAAAAATTATAAATAATTACCTCAGGTACGACTTATATTGTGTTGATTGTATGGATTTCACACTATATAATAAAATTTTTACAGTTTTATTCTTTTATTTCTAAACTAGACTTTAGCTGCGAATTCATCTGCGTGACCGGGATATATCGATTGACCTGGATAAATATGCTATGCCCTTCTCCGTCCCATGGTTAAGTATCTAAGTGTATATAAAACTTTACGACGATTTTTTGAGCCGTTAAAACGTAAAGAGGAATAAACAAACTCATTTACACATTTCATAATACTGGTTGTCTTCTGCGGTTTCGTCTATATAAATGTATGTATAATGTATCCTATATTCTACGTTAGGATATAATTTATCTGTATACCAAATTTCATTTAAATCTGTTTAGTAGTTTTTGCGTGAAATAGTAAGAGATATCTATCCATTTAAATATCTTTTTTAATGTTAATTCTCGCATATATAATATTGCCCTCTTCCATATGTTGTTGTTTTACATTTTTAGTAATTATAGAATATATTATAGAATTAATATCACAGTACAGATTAGGTATCAACTATTTTCATTTGATTGCGAGCAAGTATTCTAGTATTGATTTACAACTATCTAAATCGGACAAGTAGCTCTTAGTTAGGATATTGATATAACTTTGCCTTTGTAGAAACTTAGATGGGCAGATCTGTCACGGTTTATGTCTAGAAATTATTATGAAGGGTGCTCAAACTATTTGATGAAAAGTTTACAAGGGTGGGAGTAGAGGTATGTACGCGGTGACTCCCATATAATTACTTCCATAAGAAGGTACCTATTACAGACAATTTTTATTAATGTATGAGAATGGAATAGTAATCCCATCTACATTATCGGTATAAGCAGGCCGAGCACCAATGAGTGATGATAGGTGAGGACAAAAACAGATCAATTAGTCTATCATTAAGAATTAATCACGGTAATTTCCAGGGGATACCGCGTGGAGGTCGCCCTGAGTGTAGTATTGCCAGGAATGGTGCCGTTAACCCCATTATTACTCACAATCCCTTAGATTCATACTTATTAATTAACACTTGCAATCTTTTACACATGACTTCGACTGCGTGGCGGGATATATTCACTGAACGGGATAAAAAATTGCCTACGTTCTTCTTCATTACATATAATACTGTCCATTTATATAAAATTTTATAGTGATAGATTAAGCAATGTAGGCATTAAGAGGTAATAAACAAACTCACTTTTAAATTTCTACTTAGGTCGACTGGGTGTTTCATATACCCTACATACTTAATTGTCGTTAGTTTATAAGATAATTTCTCGAATTCGGTTGAAAAGAATGAAGAATTTGTGTCTTTTCATGTAGGTAATACTTATAGATATAAATAGCAAATAGGTATAACATCTCTTTTTGTTACTGTTAGGTTTACTGTATATATTTGGAAAAAACAAATGAAAGAATTTGTAACGTGCATACTACGAATTTTAGAGATGTTCAATCAAAAACGTAAATATTTTAAATAAGAAAGGGCGATCTTCCTTACTCTAGTCTAGAGATTTATTTTTATACAACTTAGAATGGTAAATAAGCTGACGGCCCACTTGATGGAAAGTGGTAACCGTAGCCTATAGACATGAGTAGTACAATGGATATAGCAGAGTATACTGTTTCGCCCATGATACCTCCCATGCGTTGCCATTCCTGAGAACTCAGGTGTTATTCCTCTGTACCCTGTAAATTCACACCATACTCGTATTCCACACTTCAAACCGAAACACAGCCATGCAAACACAACTGCTTCACGGTTGAAACACGAATGGGATAGAGGTATCCAAGCAAACGACTTTTGTACAAAGTCTCCCTCTGATAATGTAAAAAAAATATCTGATAAAAGGTTGACAAAATAGATATAATCACAAAGCGAAAGTAGACAGTAGTAGATACCGAGGTCCCCCGGTGTCTACCTACACAGATTATAAAGAACAAATGCAGCGGTTTTTTTTTGTGAGGGGGTAATCAAGAGTCAAGCATGAGATTTATAGAAGTAAATAAAACAAAAGACGGAAAGATTATTGGGGTTTAATTACACTCGGGTTCTCTTTGCCAACCTCGCAAGATACTTTGTTTATTTAAGAATAGCCAACAAAGAATACATGTGTATTAACTTAAAATATATGGTATAGTTGCATTACAAAGTGACGTCTTAATTACCACGACATAAATATTCATATTATATATAACTTTAGGAATGAAAAATGATCTAACTTAAACATAGTACCATAATGATAAATAGATTGCAGTAATATACTAGATTTGTATATTTATATTAAAAAAATATCTCTATATGAATCTACAATCAAATCATTAGTTTACTGACATAAAAGAAAGCCGATTATCAGTTGCACACACACACTCATAAATTATTGATGTCTTATTCTTACGAGAATACAGAGAAAAAATTAAAAAGTACATTATAATTTATAGGACAAAACTAGAAGTTACGACTTTCAATTATAGATATGTGCACACACACACACATACACGCATGCACGCTCCCACGCACGCAAGTACGCACGCACGCACGCCCTCCCTCACGATGCCTTCTTTTTTCTATTCTTTCTTCTTTTTTTTATTCTTATATTCTATACATAGATGCGATATTGTTAGTAAGCCAATTAATCAGAATCGATAGAATTTATACAATATATGGATTTGAATATATTAAAAGTGGTATTAATATCAATATTACATTTGTAGGCAATCGTGACAATTATACTTGGCATGAATTTGGTCAGATAACATCTGAATCAGCCCGAATTTTATTTTCTGTGCCCATTTTAAGTAACTACAATTTTATCTTTTAATAGTGCCAAATTAACTTCGTTTCCAACATATTTTTCCCTGTTCGAAACATTTTAGAATTTCACTCGGGTAATTTTGCACAGCTCGCTTTCACGGCGAATCATTTAAATTCTGTCTCTAATTAAACTCGAGCTATTTGAATGGTTGTACTAAAATATAATCTTATGGCTCCTTAATAGATTCGACTGTTGTGCATAGCATTAAGTAACACGTAATTTAGTATTTCATTATTGTTTTAATAGTAGGTACGGATATTTGAAGATGGGAGTATATGATCATTGTTTTTATTGCACCTATGTGCGATACGTTTATTTTTAGGAAAATCATCATAGTTAAATGCGATGTTTAAATATAGATAGATAGGGTTGCCTGCTTTCGTCGTAGATAATGAATAGCTAATAATAAAGGTACTGTGTGAACGGCAAGACCTTTGAACAAGTGTACTGTTTCACATATTTTGGGGGGTTGACCAAACTTTGTACAAAAGTCGTTTACTTGGGCACCTCTGTCCTATTCGTGTTTCTTCCGTAAAGCAGTTGTGTTTGCATGTCTGTGTTTCAGTTTGAAGGACGGAATATAGCACTGAATTTACAGAGTACAGAGGAATAATACCTGAGTCCTCAGGAACGGCAACGCATGAGGGTATCATGGGCGAAACAGTCTACTCTGTTATGTCCATGGTACTGCTTATGTCTATAGGCAACAGTTACTATTTACTATTAGATGTGCCGTCAGCATGTTTGCCATTCTAAGTTGCATAAAAAACATATTTGAGGAGTTGGGAGTAGTAGAAGCAGACAGTAGCGGAAGCATGTAATCAATAAAGCGTGATTCATATGGTTAAGGCTTCAAGCCTTAAACATCCAAACATGTCACCAGTAGGTATTTAATTACATTACGATCTAATCACATTAAAATCGGAGTCAAATCGGTTCTTCTATGCAAATGTGAGATACGGTATATAGAATAAGACGACACCAGTAGACTTCAGGTGTTTGTGCATAAAAGTTTACGACACATATTGAGATTCTGTTGGCCATAAAGCATATCTAATTCGAGACTCCGGAAGGGAAAAGTAACGGACCAGAATCCCATTTACCAAGAGATGTTATAAGAGAATGAGTTACGGAGACTGGTCATATATTCAAGTTAATTATTGAATGACAAACACGTGTCAGAAGAAGACCAGGCCACCCTAAAACAATGTATAAGCGATTGATTGAGACAGAGGTCGCATTAACTGGTCCTAGTTGGAAGGACTTGAAACTTATTGCACAAGTGGTATCATAAATGAAAGTTTTTTCTATGAGCTCTGTGTCCTTGATTAGATATAACGGGTAGACATTGTCATCATCAAATAATAAATCTTAATAATATACTAAAATTATAAGCAGACGATATTTGTACATGGGTGTATCGAATTGGTATATGGGTATGTAGAAGGGAAAACAATAGTTTTTAGAAATTCTGCCTATCTATATGTTTGTTCTGATATCACACAAAAACAACGCCATTAAATTTGATACAGTTTTACATTTGTTTTTCTAAAGGTATTACTTAAATATCTGGCGTATGTTTGATTCGAATACGCCATCTAGAAATAGTATATTTCATTAGCACTTCTTGCACTAAATCCTTTCAATAATATTTTCAGTAATGCTGTTTTTGTTAATTCTTGACGCGTTTAGACATAAATTTGAAGTATGAACTACGAATGGGATTTTGTCAAAGTTGTAGACACGGACAAAGTTTGATATAAAAAGCTCATGTAGATGAGGCATCTCTTACAGTAAATGTCTGTAGCATCTACTTATATATGCTAATTTAGTCTATTGTACAAAATTAGTTAGCTAGTATATCTCCCTTAAATATGTATCTCACTTCAGGTGCAATAATTATTTTATAATTCACAATAACAATAGAGCAAGAAAATTAATAACATAAATAATTATAATCAAGTTACCTAATTATCTGTGAAACGTGATGAAATGTATACACTCGCGTAATAAACACGAAGCTTGTTATAAAGCGGGTTACACACGACTGTAAATAAAGCCCGCCTTAATTGAAATACTCACGTGACTTGATTGCAATGAACTAAGGCCAAACTCATCTTACTGATACCATGTCAAGTGCGAGTTGGCTGACATACGTTGACATCCGCCGGCGGCAAGTCTTCTAGGGGCTTGTAAAGATTTCTCTACTTGTTAATTTCAGATCAGCGAAACTGTTACCACTTTCCATCAGGTGGGCCGTCAGCTTGTTTGCCATTCTAAGTTGTATAAAAAAAAAAAAACTTTTTACGATGAACAATTCCTAAAATTTTATATAAATTGGCAAAATTTTAATGTATTATTTCTTATCAGTATTTATTAGATTATCCATATGTATGTATCTACTGCCACCGCTATCTTTGTCCCTACTCCCGCCCGGGCCGATGTCTTCACGATCTCTGCGAGCTGGCCTATAGTGTGAGGAGAGACACTGCGACGTAAAGCACCGTACTTACTCTAATAAAAAAGATGTTGTTAGATATAAAGATACCTATGCTATATATATACAACTTAGAATGGCAAACAAGCTGATGGAACACTTGACGGGAAATGGTAACTGTTGCCTATAGACATGAGCAGTACTATGGACCTAACAGAGTATACTGTTTCGCTCTCGATACTCCCCATGCGTTGTCATTTCTGAGAACTAATGAATAATGGTACTAACGAAAAATTAATCCTGACGGTGGAGGAGTTTGTCCGCCGGCTGGCACGTGCCATGTTCAGTCAGGTGTAGAACGGCAACCAATCCCCTCTGAGGGACTTGGCTCCACTCCACGCACGCTCTCTTGAAGTGACGTGTGTTCTACTAAGAGATCTTCTACATAGCAGCATCCACTTAGAGAGACGGCTTATTGTTTATTTTCTCACTTTTTATTCTTTTAGCTGGTGCTGTTTACAATAGTACCGACTTGGTCCTCTGGGCCAAAACTCTTCAACACGAGGGCGGCAAACCCTCTCAGTTGACGCTCGGGTAAAGAGCATATTGGTCAAGACCCGCACCTGCGTCCTCATAAGGGGTCGCGAATGATCCTGTAGTAGTAGTAGAAAAATGATTGGAAGTGATGAAGTCAGGTCAGTTTGTCCATCGTGCGTGTGAGATTTAAAATAATTAATCGCTATAATTTCCAATTTTCAACAATCATTGCAGTGTATTTAGCAATGTTCTTGTTTATGATGACGATGTTTGCCATTCTAAATATAACTGTAAGTACTTTTGGTGTGGTGATGGCGTGGTTGTAGTGGTCGGCTGTGTGGTCGCGGCATAGAATAGGACAGCCCTTCCTTTCCCGTGGATATCATAAGAGGCGACTAAGGGTGGACGAAGGATAGGCAGAAGCGTTCCTCTTAAAATGTTTCTAATGCCTAATTACGGTTGCCAATCCGCCTGCCAAGCATGACAACTACTGGCAAAACCCTCCAAAGGGGAGGCAAAAACAACATAATTTAGCAATGGACAGTTAAAGGCTGATACGATGATGATGGCTTTTGGTAGAATTCTTTGTAACAATCGTCAGAATATCTACTATTGATGATCTCTCCATCTCATATTATTTGGAGTCGTATAATTTTTTTTTTATAAAAATTAGTAATTACTAAACTTTTTATTTTAACTAAGTATATGAAAATTAAATTAACTTATTGTAAATAAAAGAAAATTGACGTCCTTAATCGAAAGAATCCTGTAATTTAAAATATCAATAACAAAATTGCTATATATTTTTTAAATTATTGCTAATGTCATCGTTTATTTGACTCAATTGTGCAAACCTATGATTTAAAATGCGAATACTGTTTAAATTTATCTGAAAACTCAAGCCAGTGGACAATTTCTAGCCCACTCTAGCCTGTAATCCCGTTGCCTAACGAGATATGAGATTTCCCGCCAGTTTCCCACAAGATATCGTATGCTGTGGACGTAACTCACGTCTTGCGAACGCGGGAGGAATCCGAATTTGAACACGAAATTGAATATTAAATAATTTCGAGTGACCATAGACTACCTAGTGATTTTTTAAGTTAATATTTTTTTTACAAGTAAACGTTAAGAGATTACGGGACTGTTGGTATTATTTTTTTATTAGTGTTCAGTAATTAGGAACTTGGATAAATGTTTAACTAATAAGGTAAGTACATAAATATAAGTAATGGTTTAAGGATTTATAGAATACACATTGAACTTTTTTTTAATAATAATAATCTTTAGAAAATTAACGGCCTGCATATGTTTTTATATTTTTCTATATTTGTTTAATGTTGAATTTAACAATTTTATAATAGTGATTACCGGAACTTTATTACAATATTCTTTAATATTTATATTAGTTTTTATTATTTATTTTAAAAAGTTTTATTATTTATAGTGGATTACTTATTAGAAAAATTGATGTTTAATAAAGTTCCTTACTTACCTGTAATTATTATTAAAAAGGAAAAGTTTATATAATTTTTGCGATATCCTACTAAAAGTTACAACGGTTCAAAGAAACTTTTTGTTTACGTATTTTGATTTATGTTAAAATTATTTCAATTGAAAAATATTTTAATTCGTAAACATAATTGTCGAGTGACATTATATATTAATATTATTGTAATAAGAATTATCATATACCAGTTTACTTGAATAAAATTATGTTTTGCTTTCTTTCTTCCAATAATTATGGAAAAAATTTCGACGCAACCGAGTATTTATTCATTTATTGAACTCTCGACTTCTACGCCGTGGTATTTTATCCTTTAGACTTTAGTTTGTTTACTGCAATATAACAGTTGTCATATTTCTCATTAAAACATTATGAATGTGCGTAAATATATTTTTATTAAAATGAACTTGATTTTAAGTGATCAAGAATTTTTTTATGATTCTATCGCTCAATTCGGAAAGTAGTTTCAACCGAAAAAAATAGGCAGGTAAGTAACTAAGTTATTGTTCTTAAAAAAAGACATTTGACAACTTTAAGATTTTGAGTAAACACAAACTTTCAAATAGGACAAAATCATAAAATTGAGACAATAAAAATCTTGTAATTGTAAGTAATACAGTTCTTCTAAGTAATACAGTTTTTCACTTGTAACTAGAGCATACAAAATTTACAACGTATTAACCTTTTGACTCTTACGCTGTTTATTTTATAAGAAACTGGTATTAACGTGATTATTTTGGTAAACTATGATAATTTATCCGTGGCACACTCACGAAAAATTATGTTACCACTTTTATGTACTTTTGTTTTCTTTTTTTGTATATGTATTTTTTTTAAGTATGCACCAATATTTGATGTTTTTTTGTGTGCTGCAAATATGTTCTATATCTATCTAGCTACCTGAATTATGTCGACGTTTCGACCAGGTTACCTACAAACTAATACTCGGTTACGAGTATGATGAATAAGTCAGTCGCTATTGCGTTCACGAATATAATAGAAAAGATAATTATCCAGAATCACCACGAATGATGCCGTATACTTAGATATTTTAGTGATCGTGACTTAAGAAACAGACCGGAATAAGGGATAGGTCACTACAATAGGTCATTGTTGATTTACGTCTTTCAATTAGAAAGTTATTTGTACTGATGTCCATACTGCGTAAACATAAGTCCCTTCCATATGATCCCTTATTACTTATAGACAAAAGAATTACTCATAAAGTTTGTAAAATTGATAAATGTCGTCTAGATGTAGTGAACCGTCAATATAAGTACATGAGTAACAAGTTATATAATAAAATAAATATGTTATTAACAATCTATCCACTTTCTTTACGAGATTGCAAAATAAAATTGATTAATTGGCTAATGACTCTTGAATATGATGATGTCGAGTCATTGATCAAGGTTTAATTATTAAAATTAAACATGCACATACACACACACACACACATGCTCGCACACGCACGCACGCACGCACCCGCACAAACACACACACACACACACACACACACACACACACACACACTCGTACAAAATCCATTGATTAGTTTTATTTTTAGTAATTTTATTAATTTTCTTCTGTGTTATTGTTATTTAAATTTTGTACCGCATGTTATGGAGCGGGCGTTAATAGCTGCGACACAGTCTCTTTGTGACTAATGCAGTTATTATCGAACCTACAAAAAACTGTAAATTAAGCTAAGGATCCCAAATAAACATTTTTATTTTTTATTTTATTTATTATAATTTCGATTCCTCATCGAATACTCATATTTTCGACTGAACAGTGGGGATCTGTTACTGTACTATATCTTATACTGAATTCTGTGTTATTTTATGGAAGTCTATATCACTGATTCAAGATGATCGTCATTTTAATCATTATTCGACCTCTGCTAGACATAAGCCTCCTCCATAGATTGTCATAAAAACAGTCCTGAGCCACCTGCTTTCACTGATTTCCTGCAATGCATTTCAGGTCGTCACTCCATCTAATTAGGGGTTTTCCTACACTGCGTTTACTCGTACGGGGTCGCTGCTCAAGAACCTTTCTTACCCAACGGTTATCGTTCTTCGAACTATGAGACCAGCTCATTGCCATTTTAGCTTACTCATCCCTCGGGCTATGTCGGTGACATTGGTTCCTTTACGGATATCCTCGTTTCGGATTCTATCACGCAAAGAGACTCCGAGCGTAGCCCTCTCCATAGCCTGCTGAGTAACTTGTAGCTTTTGTATACGGGCAATCGTACAGGACCATGTTTCGGTTCCATAAGTCATCACTGGCAACACGCATTGGTTATATCACTGATTAGTTGATTAGAGTTATTTTGTTTAATCCACAGTCATTAGTATTTATTTATTCATTAGTACAAATATGTGTACATGCCAGACTTAATGCGAAAAGCATTCTCTCCCAGTCAACCATAGGGAAGTGTCAGAATACTCGAATGCGGCACTATTAATTATTGATATACATACATACTAAAATTACATATAAAAATGAATAAATATATATAAATAACAAATATACTTACACATATATGACATATACTATATTATACATGAAATTGAGAATAATATAAAGTACTTACTGCTCGGATAAAATAAAAAAGTGAGCGTGAACGTTTTTTTTTTAAAGACGGTTTAGTCGGTAGTCTCTCAATGGCATCAGGAAGCGCGTTCCAGAGTCGTGAACTGCCTACATTTGAAGATTACTATTATTATTAGGAAAGATTATACGACCTTTCCTATGAGTTGTCAATCTCCAACTGTCGTTTAATATAAGCATATGTTGCCATATGTGTTTTACCTTTAAATGGGGTATCATTAGGCAATTAATAAATAACTGATTACAGCCTAGTGTTGGCGGTTGGCGCCTAGACTGCGACTGTCTGGGCGTCGAACGGTTAGGTTAATAGGGAAGGTCGTAGGACTCCTACAAAAAATACTAGCAGTCAATCTTTAAATATTGGTTGTCGCACATATATTAACGGTAGCGGAATTAAACTAAATAATTGTAATCAACTAACCAGTGAGGATTTAAACTTCATTTAATTTAAGACGATTGAAAAAGAGATAGTTAGATTTGGTTCCACTAAAATTCAACTTCAGTTGGTTATTTTTTTTTATGTGAAAGAGCGATAAAAGTAATATAGGATCAACAAAGGAGTAAAAAGTATATATTGTTAAAGTCTTTTCAGATTTTTTTTCTTATTGGATGATAATGGAATGTTACCCCGCCTGTGCTATCGGTATACACTGGTGGGGCACCAGTGAGAGGTGATAGGTAAGGGGGAAACAGGTCAGTCAGACTATCGTGACAAATTCAATACCAAATCATTTAAGATGGTTTCCGGGGACAACCGCGAGGAGGTCAACCTGGTAGGGTTTATTGTTAGCAATGGGGTTACTAATTCCCATTACTAACAATCCTTTCTCCCCCCGGTGTTTTCAGATTACGACAAAGTTAATATGATACCAACTCGGAAATAAGGGAAAGTAGAAAAACATTAATGGTACGTAATTTTGGACACAGTGGTTTTATTGTGTTAGAACGTGGTTAGAGTTTTGCATTTACCCTCATTTTAAAAACTATGGCACATCTAACGCTATACGGGGAGTCACGAAAATCTAGATATGAATATTTAAATTTTTTGGGTGTTTTCCACGTAACTTTTTAATGAAAAATAAATTGTAGTTGTATTTTTATTTCTATGTACAATATAATTATAAAGTTTACGGACTAAAATGTCTATAAATTAAAAGTTTCATTGACATTAATGCTAACATATATATGTAAATATGATCTAATAACAATTCGTCGTCTTTGTATATTTAATGTACGGGGTAATCACGAATGTATAATTTTAACAATAGCATCTTATAAAAAGGGAAATTAAAATATAAATTGACAATAAAAAAAATGAAAAACATATAAAACAAAGAAATATTGTAATAAAACGAAATTTACAGGACCTATGATATTGTGTATATATTAATTGAAGCAAATTTTTAATAAAATTTACAAAATATCCATTTTAAAGGTTGGATTACGTGTCATATCTTTTGTAAAACTTGTACTCATGGACTGTCAATCATTTATATCATATAAATTGTATAATTACGTTATAAGTTCATAATAAATTTTTAAAATTTTATTTTTATTCTTCTAAGCGCATTTAAATAAAAGCTTATTTTTAGAAAGACTTTTTTAGTTTTATTTTATCCCGGTCAGTAAATATATCCCGGTCAAAACTAGTATTGCTTTATTTTATTTATTTATTTATTTATTCTTTATTGCACAATAAAATTTTGTACAAATGACGAGCTTAATGCCATATGGCATTCTCTACCAGCTAACCATTGGGTAAAAACAGAAAGTGTATGAAGGGAAGTTGTGGTGAAAAATATGTGACAATTATATTATAAATTTAGTTTCAAGTATTATGATTGTTTTTTTGTTTTTAATAAAAACTATATAGTGGCTGTATAGATACCCAAAAGATTGATGATTCAACGGTAGCCGTTCGGCGTGACTCGCTATTCTCAAAGCTTCACGGGACCGAATGAAAATCAGATAGAAAAATACCTACGTTTCATTCATGCAGACAGTGTCCTATTTTCTTAAGAATTTGCTTTACGATTAGGCATGTAAAATATAGGGATAACGGCAAGATTTAAAATTGAGAATGAGAAACAAACGTTTGTGTACATAAACAGTTATTAACATTGTTTTAAAACTATGTAATATTATTTAAAGTTTTACAGTTCCGTACCAAAGAAGTACAAAGGAATCCTTAGTGCGCGATTTTGTCCATCCGTTCGTTCGTCACGGTGCTGTATCTCAACAACTACTAATGCTATTGATTTAAAATTCGGAATAGTTGTATATATTGTTTACTTGTAGGTTGGTGTATAGAGGAAATTTTATTAGCGATAAAGCCGCCTTGTATATATATATATATATATATATATATATATATATATATATATATATATATATATATATATATATATATATGTATAATTCTTTAAGTGGTGCCATGGAGTAAATAAATAAATAGTTGGTATGCTTTATAAATGTGAAGAAATATAATACTAATAAGTAACACAAATGGGGAAGAGATTTTTTTTATAGATGATAATAGAATGATAACTCTGCTTGCGCTATCAGTATACGCTGGCGGGGCATCAGTGAGTGTTGATAATTAACTAAGGTAGTTTTTAGAGAGTGGATCTTATAGGATACCTGAAGAGGGCAAGGGATTGTTAGTAATGCGGAATATCACTCCCATTGCTAGCAATATACCCTGTCAGGTCGACCTTCTCCTGAAAACCATTGTGGTTAATTCCAGGTGTATTCACCACGATGGGCTAACTGATCTGCTCTTTCATTCTCACCTATTATCCCGCACTGGTGCTCCGCCAGTGTATACTGTTAGCGCAGGCGAGATTTCCAATCCACTATCATTCATTAAAAAAAAAGATAGGATAATCTGCGTGGTAGGTGGTATAGTTCTAGTAAGGGGGCAGTTAGTTCCCATTACTACCAATGCTATTTCTGTCATTTCTCCGAGGGAAAGGAATTAATAGTAACAATGTCCTGAAATCTTCGTGCTGAATTCCTAGTAAATTTGTCCTAATGGGCCAGGGGCTAAATGACTTTATTTTCACCTATCACCCCTCACTGGTAACCAGTCAGCGTAAACCAACAGCGCAAATAGGGTTATCACTTCATTTCCAAAGGATTCATACCATTGAAATGAAAAAAAATATGAGACGAAACTGAACAAAAAAAATTCGTTGTGTAGAGGCTATCAAGTCTCGATTTGTCTCTAAACAACATTATTTGAATTCATATTTGAATGAATATATCGTTTTTTTTTTAATTTAAGTAGATTAATAATTTGATATCAGCATACTAAGCTCTTATAAAATGAAGCTACCACTTTCAAATCTATGTATGTAAAGTCTATTATTCCCATGACCCCTTTAAGTAGTAAGTGTCGTTTGAAAAGGTGCTTTCAAACTGGAGTTTCGTCAAAGTAGGTACAGTCGCCTTGAAATACAAAGTTGCTATTTTGAAATAAGGAAATAAGTAACGCTCGAACATAACATGAATATTTGCATTTCAAAACATTGCTGTATTAATGAATGTTAATGTACTTTTTTACTTATTATTCAGCCTGAAGTACAGAAGCAGTTAATGTCCATGCAGTAGACAGAATTTGCGTTTGTCCGTGACTTTTATATACAATTTGAATTAAATATTAATTACTATGTAGTTTTTATATACCTACTTTTCACAGTGAATTAAATAATAAGTGAAACAATAATTATATTCTGTCACAAAAATATATAACTGTCATTTTATAATATAATTGATATTAGCCTTTTTGTAAGAATGCAAAAATAAATAATACCTTAATATCAGTCTTTAAACATTCTAATCGTGCTCTAATATTCGTATCAGAAGTGATTAAATGAAACAATTTCGTGTACATGGCAAATCAATAAAACTCACATCAAGTCCCTTCCCTCCACATTTCATTTATTTTCATTTAGTTGAAGGGGGAGGGAGGAGAATCTAAATCGTGAAAAAACCTCATGTAATTAATGGATGCCCCTTTAAGTATATGTTATGAAATCAATGCTGTGTACATTGCATGTCTTTTCCCTTTTTAATTTTGGTTAAAAATAGAGTAAGTTATGAATGAATATTTAACCTTGCATATAGCATCGAGATATTTCGGTTCGTTAATTCCATACGAGATCGGTTCTATATCAGATTATATTTATCACTAGCCTCAAGATTAAGTGTACCTACTTGGAACTAGATAATTATAGTTTGAGACGATAAATCAAGTGTCCTTGGGGGTTACTGGCTAACTAGGCTTCCTTTTGGGTCGCACCTACCTCAATGTACGGAAAACTGACAAATAATTATAGCATACATTTTATTATAGAAATAATCACCTACTACTATTACCTTACCTACTACCTGTAAATTATTGGGAGTAATAACCTGCAAGTCTACCTCCATGTGATCCCTTCGGAAACTGTCATTGTTAATTTCTGACGAATTTGTCTCGATAGGCTAACTCATTTAACTTTATACTCTTTTTTATTTCGTCACTAGTGCCGACCAGTGTGCGTTAATAGAGCAGGCAGGGTTACACTTCCATTTTCAAAACATCAAATATACTATATATATACATGCATACATATCTACGAGACTATGAGTAAGTACCTATTTTTTTTTTGATGGGTGAAAATGGCATGGTAACCCCGCCCGCGCCAACGGGATACGCCGGCGGAGCACCAGTGAAGGGTGATAGATGAGAATAAAAACAGGTCAGTTAGTCCATCATGATGAATTCATCAGGAATTAACCATGATAGTTTCCAGGGGGAACCGCGAGGAAGTCGATTTGGTTGGGTATATTGCTAGTAATGGGATTCTCAGGCTCCATTACTAACAATCCCTTTTCCTCAAGTAAGTTCCTATTGTCTATAGTCACAGAGTACGTATCTAAGATAGTTTTCGTTTAGTCAGTTATTTTACCTAAATGGAGACATTATGTCTAGTTGTCTAATATGTGGGCTTCAAAAATATTTAGTTTCTTTCTGTATAAAAATGCTATAAAAGGATACAAGGGGTAGACATTTTGATTTCGATTTCACCTAATGATATTTCCTACTATATTGAAACATTGGATGGTAGCAATCCATTGGGTAAATAATTACTATGTTATTTAAGAGTCGGCACTACCTTTATATTAACGAAATTAGAAAATGTATCTATGCAATCATCTTGAAGTATCAACATAAAAGTAAATTAATATTCATAGTTATGTCCAACTATTTATGATATGCTTCTGTTCAAATATAGATCGATACTTTTTGGTATCATAAAAGATCTAGTTACTTCATATCGCAAATTTTCAAATTCAATGAATTGGTTAAATTTCATATAATTTTTTTTTCGTAAGAAGTACTGCGTAATAAATTAATCCTTATTCTATTTGTAATCAGCTTTTTTTTTAGATTAGATCTGTTGTATAACAATTATGGCCGTTAAGAGATGAAGGATATCAAGTGAGATGCCATCTCTAACAAATTAAATTTTTAAATGTTGGTGAGTCAATTAATTTAAACCTAGATAATTTTAAACATTCGCGCTGTTGTGGTTATTCTGTAATCTACGTAGCCAAATAGGCAATAAAATGTAGGTATGTAGGTACTATTTATTAACAATAAAAGTATTAAGTCCCGGTAATGTATTTAAAATATTTTTTTATCAGCGAAAATCGAGACTCAAACATTCACCTGTACAGCTATGAGTATTTCTAACGCGACTGTATTAGAAGCGGAGTCGTGTAACGCGAACTCGCATCAATGAATACCTTCATTCATGCCGAGTGAAAATAGACCGTTTCTTTAGTGTAAACATTTTAGAAGGTACGCTTATTTTTAGCAATTTTAGTGAAGGCCGAGTACAATCTTGATTTTTGAATTAATGTAACGTGGAATGGAAAGGGTTTTTTAATGTACTTATTTTAAAAAACTTCAAAAGGGAAAGTTGTTGAAGAGTTCAATGATATCTCATTGTTTAAATTTCATTTCAATCGAAAGCATGATCTTTCTTTATTTTGTATGTATTATGTCATAGTTTTTATTGGTAGCTGACTTTGATAATTATTTAAATAAAATCTATTCCTTTAAAATTAGTTTAAAATTACCGAATAATTAAATTACGTAAAATTCAAATGAAAAAATATTTACTCCGGTTGAATTTCATCGAAAAGAATATATTGAGGTTTCTTCAGGGTTGGCAACTGACAACCTTGGTGTTGCAGCTTCCATAGGCTACAAGTACCGTTTTATGGTAGACGGGCTGTATGCTTATCATACCACCTTTGTGATATAAAGAATTATTAAAAAAATATTATTATTAATAGTATTTTATGTAAGTATCATAAGACTCAAATTAGATTAGACCTAGGTAAATCCCTAGATTAGATCGTATTAGGAAAAATATTTAAATGAGTAATTTTGCTTTTCCCCAAATTATATTAAGATCAGTACTTACTTTTTAAAAGAGTAGTTAATTATTCAATTATCATTTTAGAAGGAAATTCGTTGTAAAAGAGATATTAGTTACTATCCAAAGTGGTGCTTTTAAAATACAGTTGATTATTGATTATATAAAACAGTCAAATATTATTTACTGTATTCTAAAATAGAGTAATAGTTGAATTACAATGTGAGTAAATATGACCGTTATTTCTAAAAGAGATCTTTTAAAGTTTTTGTAATATCATAGACATAATATAGCATATTATATACTGATAGACTGGACTGAATATAACAACAAAACTGATGCAAGTTAATTATTGCATTAGTGTGTGTATTTTGTAAATATATGCATGTAACAGGTCTGAAGTTATATGGAATTAAAATTGTAAATATAGCAAAAATTCACGTATTCGTCATTAAAAATTTTAATTTCACTCGATGGACATTAGAACTTTGAATGGGTTAAATTATATATGTTTTTCAACTAATTCTTGTACAAAATATTTATAAATGTTTTACAAATTTGCATTTAAAAAGATAAATATTTAAAGCGTTATTAGGTATGTGGACAATGTGCAATTTTGTGGTTCTTTTTACAAATTTATATTATATACCTGTACAGTTACATTCACTTAAAATCAAATCCACTTCTGAATTAAAAAATATAGGTAATAATAATTTATTTTTCTTCATACTCCCGTCAATATAACAGTTGCATAGGAAGTAGCAAGTGGATAACAGAGAATAGATAAAATGTAACTAAGTATAAATTTAAAATAATATTTTTAAAATTAGCCGTTTATTATGAAAGTAACAATTTGCCAACTGATTTGACTTCATTCTTACCTGGGATCCTTCACTGGTGCCCTACCAGTGCATACCGACAGCGCGGGCGAGGATACCATTTCATTATCATCCATAAAAAAAAAAAAACATTTAAACACGAAAATATCCAAATATCTTAAAACGTTCATACTTCTAGTAGTAGTTGTATCCCGCGGTTTCACCAATGTGAATTTTTATATAAAGTATTCTAAGTTTATTCGTGTACCAATTTTAATTTAAATTCGTTCTGTAATATTTGCATAAAAGAGTAACAAACATCAATTCTTATATACATCTTTACAAACTTTAGCATTTATAATGGTAGTAGGCTTTTCTTCTCTATGACGCTATATTGATAGACAGTGTCTATTATCTTTAGATGGACATAACTATAGTAATCTATACACAGAGGACTTGTTTGAACATTATATTAATTCGTCTATTGATTCTGATGTGTTTGATAACTTCCTGTGCCAATTAGCTATCAGAAATGTGAAGTAAGTGAGCCGCAACACGGACATTAATTAATTGGCAATTGATAAATTAGTTGGTTACTTAAAGTAATGACTACTTAATATTTAGTTTGGATGCGAACTCGTTGACCGTCTTAAGTTTTATTAAAGTAAAGAAAATTCATTACTGCAGCGGCCAGCAACTGAGGCATTGATGGACGAACGTGCAAATCTGGGCCGAGGCTTAGCCGAGGCACACATACGTGAGTCCATCAATGCCTAGTTGTGGCCAAGGCTTGTATAGTTCTTTTCTCAAACAATGCGCGGAAATCAAAAACATAATTTTACTTTTTAAGTTCAATGACGAATAACGAACAATAATAATGGTCCTTTGTTTTTTTTTAATAAACAACTTTCTATTTGCAAGCCAGTTCGAAATTTAAATAAAACCTTTTATTAGTCACCTTCTTGGTAGCCATGTTTCGAAGTAAAAGGTCATTTCATTTTTAAATTATAGGATAGATATGAGTTTACATAGTAATTTATCTGGCAGCAAAACACGACAGATATGGATTTTCATACAACTTTTGCCGGCCGTTGCCCGCATGTATCTGGCCAGTACGACAATTTTCATTTATTTCGAAGAAAATTGTCAAAATAATGCTCACATTTCCAATCATGTTTGAGAAAAATATTTTTTTTATATCGCCACACATTTTTATATGCTGGCTGATCGCATTCGTAACACAGTAGCGCGTTATCGAGTTGGTCTGAAAGAAAGTCTCGGTGTTGAAATAAGAAAGGGCAGGCCACGTTGTATTTTTAATGGAATGGTAACCTGCCTGTGGTATCGGTATACATTAAAGGGGCACTAGTGATGGACGGTAGGTGAAGATAAAATCAGGTCAGTTAGTACCGCGTGTTAAAACGGCGTGGAGTTTGACCTGGTATTTTTATCAATGGGGCAGTTAAACCCCATTATTAACAATCCCTTTTCCCCTGTTTCGGTGGTTGACAAAACAGATATATCTTGCGAATGTGGATAGATTCAGGTATCGGAGGAAACATAGACTAACCTATTAAATCGTCAGTGGTAGAATACTGACGGATCTGACAAATATTACATATATATATATATATATATATATATATATATATATATATATATATATATATATATATATATATATCCGTCAGTATTCTATGACTATGACGAAATAGACCATGTTCTTTCTGAAGGAGGAGTCAAGAGTCGCCTAAATCGGCGAGCGTACATAAGACGAGTTATGAAATCGAGACGACTAGGAAGCAAGAGATGTATGGTAAGGATAGAGGTCTTGGCACTCAGTTCTTTTAGCCTACACCGCAAGGGCTTGGTGTGAAGATAATCAATGCAATCAATAGAGTTTTTAGTGTTAATTCCATAATTATTAATTTCGCGGCAATTGAAGCGTAGTTTTTCTTTGCGGAATAAAAAAGTTGCTTATTTGCAATATAATAATTACTGGCAAACACATGATATTTCGTTTTAAATTATTCTATATATTATATTACCAGAGGGAGACTTTGTACAAAAGTCGATTGCTTGGGTACCTCTGTCCCATTCGTGTTCCTACCGTGAAGCAGTTGTGTTTGCATGGCTGTGTTTCAGTTTGAAGGGTGGGATATGGCGTGAATTTACAGGGTACAGAGGAATAACATCTAAGTCCTTAGGAATGGCAACGCATGGGGGGTATCATGGGCGAAACAGTATGTGTGTGTACTGTTATGTCCATGCTACTGCTCATGTTTATAGGCGACGGTTACCACTTTCCGTCAGGTGGGCCGTCAGCTTGTTTACCATTCTAAGTCGTATAAAAAAAAATCTCTGTATGTTGATAGCAACATCTCATTGTTCAGCGGTGTGTTTTGTGATGACGTCTATTTCAATGATTTTTTAGTTAGTTAAAGTTTAACGTCAGCACAGTAATAAATTTTCATTAATGTTTTCAGTTTTCAATTCAGCAAATATAATACGATGCTATACACTCCAGTAAATTGTAACAGCCTCCTAAATCTAGTTTAAGTTTATTGAAATATTTGTCGAATACAAATCATTTAAAAAATAAGTAGAACGTGAGAAATAAACTAAGAATGAGTACATACAGTACCTACATCGTTATTAGATATTTATTAAGCTAATATTATTTACGAGTATTATTGTGTACATATGCATTATTTCCTAGTGCTTATTCTTAAGATGATCAGTCATTCAAGATATTCAGAAGATGATATCAGTCGATTGGCAGGTGCGTTGGCCACCGTAGTTAGGCTTTAGTGATTCCTTAAGAGGGACGCTGCTGCTCATCTTTCGACCATTAAGTTCCTTTAGTCGCCGCTTACGATACTCACGGGAAAGAAAGAAGTGGCCTATTCTTTGCCGGAACCACACGGCGATTTATTCATATAGCAAACTAAAATGTTTAACAAAATGTGTACTTTTTTATGTAAAATAGAATGGTAAGCAAGCTGACAGCTCACCTGATGGTAAGTGGTAACCGTCGTCTATAGATATGAATAGTGCCATAGACATAACAGAGTATACTGTTATGATACGCCCATGATACCCCCCATGCGTTGCCATTCCTGAGGACTAAGGTGTTATGTCTCTGTACCCTGTAAATTCACTGCCATATCCTTACCTTCAAACCAAAATACTGACATGCAAATATTACTGCTTCACTGTTGAAACATGAATGGGACAGAGGTACCCAAGCAAACAGCTTTTGTACAGTCTCCCTCTGGTACAGTTTATAATATTAATTATTATTTGTCGCAACATCTAGTTATCGCCTTCCATTTAATGTTTAACTTATATTTTTTATATGTAATTAGGAATTGTCGAAACTGGTCTCGAAACTGGTCACGTGTATAAATAATAAAAATATTTTAATATAAACAATGTACAGGCATTTTAAATAATATTATATAGTCGATAAATGAAATTATTACAGTATAATTTTATCCACCTAAAATTAAATTGGAAAAGTTTAGCATTAAAAAACATCATAATCGAATGCTGACTCGGCGTCATATCACGTCCAGACCAATTTGAAAGGTGTCTGAAAATTACGGATTATATGAATTCAAATTATCTCCACGATTTAAATTTAAGGTAACGGTAATGGAATTGGTTTAATTTTATATATCTCTAACAGCTTTGACAGCAGTTGAAATATATATATATTATGTAACTTAGGATGGCAAATAAGCTGACGGCCCACCTGATGGAAAGTGGTAACCATCGCCTATAGACATGACCAGTAGGTACCATGGACATAACAGAGTATACTGTTTTGCCCAAAATACTTCCCATGTGTTGCTATTCCTGAGGACTATTAGTGTTATTCCTCTGTACCCTGTAAATTAGTAAATTTATTTATTTTATTAGTATTATTAGTAAATATGGCAGTAGCTATATCCCACCCTTCAAGCCGAAACATAGCCATGCAAACATAGCTGCTTCATGGTAGAAACACGAATCAGATATGCTAATAAGAGAAGATAAAAATATAGACTTTACGGCTAGTCGCGTTTCTGTGACACGTCTTGTTTTTATTTCATCAGGAAGGGTTCAGATCTAGGCAATATTAAGAACATTGCGTGCCAAGTTTGGTTTTTGATGAACTCTCCGGTGACAAGAAATAACGATATTCCTTAACAAAAAAAAAAAAAAATTAATACTACGTTAAGCACGAATTACGTTTATGTCAAGTATTCTGTTCTTCATGATGGTTATAGTCGACAAATGCTTCTGCCTGCCTCATTTGGGAATGAGGGAATACAGTCATGCTATGCGCATTTAATTATTTTTATTAAATTTGTATGACAAATTTTTCAGTTTCAGTGTAAGTAAACAATTTTTTAAAACGCAAAATATTTCCCTGCAATATCTATATTGATCAAGCCTCTAAGGAATCACGGATATGTAAGCTCATCTACTTTTATAATGACGTAAGTAATCATTGCTAGAAGGTTGCTATTACTGGGAATACGTAGGTAAACATATTCATAAAACATGGCAAACCTCTCTGGTTTATTGCACTTTATGAATGTTATAGCATACTTATTATGATAATATTATATCCTGGTCATTTTAAGAAATCATGAGTATGTAGTTATGAATATTTTAAACCGACTTCTAAAATGAAGTTCGAAATTTAAATATAATTTTTATTTGTTATCGATATCTTTGCACATTTTGATCCCATTATCATCATGTTTCTATCTACATAGATTATTATCATATTGGCCCCAATAAGGTACATTAAGTTTTCTAAATTTGAAGACAATTTTTATAGTTTTTTTTTAATGTGAGCAAAACTGATGTAAAGTGGTAACCGTCGTCTTTAATTCTGAATCATCATTATCATATCAGCCAGAGGGAGACTTTGTACAAAAGTCGATTGCTTGGGTACCTTTGTCCCATTCGTGTTTCAACTGTAAAGCAGTTGTGTTTGCATGGCTATGTTTCGGTTTGAAGAGTGAGATATGGCCTGAATTTACAGGTTACAGAGGAATAATACCTGAGTCCTCAGGAATGGCAACACATAGGGGGTATCATGGGCGAAATAGTAAACTCTGTCTTACCCTTGGTACTGCTCATGTCTATACGCGATGGTTACCACTTTCCATTAGGTGGCCTGTCAGCTTGTTTGCTATTCTAAGTAGTATAAAAAAAACATAGGCTTTCTATTATTGGGGGTTTTACCAGTAGTTGCCACGTTTGGTAGGCGGATTGGTAACCGCAGTTAGGCTTTGGAGATGTTTTAAGAGGGACTCTGCTGTCCATCCCTTTCCTTCCCTTAGTCGCCTTTTACGACATCCACGGGAAAGGAAGGGGTGGCCTATTCTATGCCGGGACGACACGGCAATTGACTGTTAATGTATGTGTTAAAATTTTGTTAAATAAATAAATATACCTAGTATAATGTCCAAATGTCCAAACATCGTCATGGGAATGATATATGGTTTTCCTTTTATGATGATATAACTCCCACTCACGTATTCCGCTAAGGGCGGGCGGCGTGCGTAGTGCGTGCTCATAGTTTTGATTCTATGTTATTATATTGTTAACATAAACAAGTATATATTGCACCATAAAAAAGCGACCTCCATCGTAAACGCACCGATACACGACGTGAAGTTTCGTAAATACTTTTTAACATTGTAAATATTGCGTGTTTATCAATCGACTTCAAAAACGTGAAGGTTCTCGATTCGGGTGTATTTTTTTTATGTTTGTTACCTCATAACTTCGTCAGTTGTAGAGCGATTCGGCAAATTCTTCCTTTATTTGAAAGGATGTACTGACAGATTGGTGCTATAGAAACAAACATACTATTTGTTTTTTTTTATACAACTTAGAATGGCAAACTAGCTGACGGTCCACCTGATGGAAAGTGGTAACCGTCGCCTATAGACATGAGCAGTACCATGGACATAACAGACTATACTGTTTCACCCATGATACCCCCCATGCGTTACCATTTCTGAGGACTCGGGTGTTATTCCTCTGTACCCAGTAAATTCACGCCATATCCCACCCTTCAAACCGAAACACAGCCATGCAAACACAGCTGCTTAACGGTCGAAACACAAATGGGACAGAGGTACCCAAGCAATCGACTTTTGTACAAAGTCTCCCTCTGGTAATTAATAATTAGTAATTAAATTAATAATTAGTTCTTCTTTATTAAAGCTTACTATTTAAGTGTGTGTTTGATTATAATATTATCAAACTATTTTGATTGTGAACATTCAAACGAGAGGAATGAACGGGTAATTAAAGTACTTGTTCCTTTCAAACAAACGAAACTTTCAAGTTTCGAAATTTCTGTGACTACAAATTACCAAAGAGAGTCTTTGTACAGAAGTTAAGTTCTAGGATGTCTCTATTCCATTGATTCTGTTGCTGTGTTTCTATGATTATGTTTCGGTTTAAATAGTAGGATGTGCTAGTGAAATTATTATTTATTTATTTAACTCTTTATCGTATCAAGAACACAAAAATATAAAATGGCAATTAATACATACAAGTGAAGTACTGTAGCGCAAAGTACAGATCACAATATTGATATAAAGGTACAAAAGGCGGTCTTATCGCTAGGGCAATCTCTTACAGACAACGCTAATGGAGATCAGATAGAAGTGGGTAGGTGGTGTAAGAGTGAATGAATAACTTTAAATTTGAAAATAAATAATTTTAAAAGGATTAAAGGATACAGAGGCTTTTTTTTATAATGAAAGAGTGAGTGAATACTATATTAAGTCGACATTTACGTGGTCCCTCTTGGAAGTAATCATGGTTATTTCTTTTTTTTTTTATACAATTTAGAATGGCAAACAAGCTGACTGCCCAGCTGATGGAAAGTGGTAACCGTCGCCTATAGACATGAGCAGTACCATGGACATAACAGAGTATACTGTTTCGCCCATGATACCCCCCATTCGTTGCCATTCCTGAGGACTCAGGTGTTATTCCTCTGTACCCTGTAAATTCACGCCATATCCCACCCTTCAAATCGAAACACAGCCATGCAAACACAACTGCTTCACGGTTGAAACACGAATGGGACAGAGGTATCCAAGCAATCGATTTTTGTACAAAGTCTCCCTCTGGTAATTCGTGGTGAATTTGCCATGATGGGCAAACTGTACTGACTTCTTCTTCATTTATTATCCCTTGCTGGAGTTCTGTCAGTATACACTAACAGCGCAGGCAGGGTTACCATTTCATTTTCATCCTTTAAAAATATACTCACCTTACTAACTTACCTTGCTTTCACCCTTCTACAGGTAGTTAAAAATTCATTATAACTGTATACGTTCTAATTTTTGTTGGAGATTGAAACTCAACTAAACATTTTTTTTTTTACTTTTTCAACAGTGGTGTATTTTTCCGACATAAAACTTGAAAATAGTAAAACCTGACATGATATAGTGTCTGACAAGAGGGCGTTTATTGTTTCATGAATCTGTATAACGTATGTGTGCTCATATAAAAGCATTGTACACTAGCCAATACTAAAGTTAAAAATATTAACAAAAAAAAAACAAACTAGTCCATAGTATATATTGGACACGCACCATTACAAAAAGATGTTTATTTCATAACCTGAGATATTTCCCGTCTGGCGTCTATTGTTATATGAAAGAAAATATGCCAAAAATGTTGGTTTACGTATGTATAAGCAAGAGTCGTGGTAACTATTTACTAGATCACGATATGGTGCACTTTAAGGTTTTTAAGGTTTTAATACTTTAAGGTATTTATAAAATATAATTTTAAACTATTGTTATCACTGTTGTTTTTCCCCTGTAGTGTTCTAACTTAACTGTCAGAACACTAGAGAGAAAATAAAAAAAATAGTTAAAAATACACATTGTATCAACGACGTCAAAATGCGTGTATATTTAATGGTCTTTCGAGCCGAATGTTTCTAAAATTATTTTAGTTATAGTTCGCTTTTAATAATATAGAAAAAAATACTCTTTTTTCTGTTTAGGCTTGAAATTTCGAATTCAGTTTTAAGTCGTTTGCTTGGGCACCTCTGTCCCATTTGTGTTTTAACTGTAAAGCAGTTGTGTTTGCATGGCTGTGTTTCGGTTTGAAGGGTGGGATATGGCGTGAATTTATAGGGTACAGAGGAATAACACCTGAGTCCTCAGGAATGGCAATGCATGGGGAGTATCATGAGCGAAACAGTTTACTTTGTTATGTCCATGGTACTGCTCATGTCTATAGGCGACAGTTACCACTTTCCATCAGGTGGGCTGTCAGCTTGTTTGCCATTCTAAGTTGTATAAAAAAAAAAGTTCTAATATTTGGGCATACTTAATTGCTAATATAAATAATTTAACATTAAAGATGAAAATTTATGCCACCTGGGAAGAAAGAATTTATTAGGAATTGTTACTAATAAGCTCATTGGTTCATCATGCATACATTCATCGTCGTGTAGGTTCCGGCATAGAATAGGCCCTCCATTCCTTTTCCATGGGTGTCGTAAGAGGCAACTAAGGGAGCTTATAGTGAAGGGACGGGCAGCAGCGTCCCTCTTAAAACATTACTAAAAGCTAAACTGTGGTTGTCAACCCGCCTATTAAACGTGGCAACTACTGGAAAAATCCCCCTTAAGGAGACGAATATGTACAGCAGTGGACAGTTTACGGCTGGTACTACAACAATAACAACAAGCTCATTGCTAGCAACATATCCTACCAGATCGACCTCCACACGGTTCTCCTGAAAACCATTGTGATTAATTTTCGATGAATTCGATATGATGGAACAACCGACCTGACATCATTCTCACCTATCATAGTCAGGGTAAACCATAGCGTCAGCTAGGTTTTCTTTCAGTTATTATTAAAAAAAAAATCCCGTGACCTCCTTTTACAGTTCTCCGTGTCCCCCATTTCTAAAACATTGCTTTAAATAATGTACATCTAGTTTTCAGTTAATTAAAAAACAAAACATGATGCAATAGCGTATGCATGCACAGTTCTATTCATTACAGCTGCCCACTGAGAAAATAAGTTTTAATTATGCTTGAAAATGGTTTCCTTTAGTTTTACAAAGGATAGTTTTGGTTTTTTCTCATTCAAATTTGAATGCGTTAGTTTTTCTAATTCACTAGAGACCGGCACAAATTTCGTGCGGTTTATTAAAAATGAAATATAGCCTATGTTACTTATGTTTTCTATAGGTGAAATATTTTTTGAAATCAGTTAAGTATGAGTATTTTTTGAGTTACAAAGAAAAATTCTTTCTCCTTTGTTTCAATAAATAAATAAATTTATAATAAAACTATTAAAGTTTAGATAAAGATACATATCTAAGATTTTTTAAAATTATTGTTTTGAAATCTACTGGACTTATTAAGAAACTCATATTAATTTTTCTCGGCCAGTTATAATTTTAATATAATAACTAAAATAAGATACTACTTGTATAAGGGATTGTGTTTTGATGAATTATTTAAATTGATGCCTACAGTTGCCTTTTATCATCGCACCGAACGTCATCGACAGGGAATTCATTCTCACACGCTTGAGCCAAAATAGTCATTTACAGTGCAATTTCAGAGAAATTTTCTCTCACGAACGCTCAGGCTGTGGAATGAGCTCCCTGGCGATATTTTCCCTAGAGACTACAGTATGGGGTTCTTCAAAAAGGGTTAAGGTTTCTTCTGGGTCAGCAACGTGCATGTGACACCCCTAGTGTTGCAGACGTCCGTAGGCTACAGTGACAGTTTACCATCAGACTGACTGCATGCTTGTTTGCTACCTTTGTGGTATAAAATAAATAAATAAACCAATAATAATACTTTTTTAATTACATCGGCTTCTTATAATGTAATCATAATTTCTGTCGTAGCGAATCCTCCGGTTATTTGTTTGAAAATAATCGTAAACGAGTCGACTGCGTTATACATATCTGAAAATGATATTCAATATTGGAGTCAAAGAAATTGGGTTTCCAGCCTACACATTTTGCGGTGGGAATTCTACTCAAATTGTATAAAACAAATATACATGTTCAAAAGTAATAATTGGGTTGATTGAAAATTTTGATCTGTGTAATTTTGTAAAATAATTTATGTTTGTATTTACATGACTTCCCCAAAATAGAGTGGAAAGTTTTAAGGGTTCATGTAGGTACGTGTTTACGTATGTTTATCCAATTTTTTATTCCCTTTTGTCATGCAAAGGGTTGGATTTAAATATAACACGCGAATTCTTCACGCCAGAAACAGGTACGGCAGGTGAGTACCATTTTTAAGTGGCTTCCAAACGAAGGTATTTTCTAATGGGGGAAAATAAAATAGATGAATCGGTAACACCACCTGCGCTAGCAGTTTACATTAGCGGGGCACTAGTGATGCGGGATGATAAGCGAGGATGAAGGTAGATCATTTGACCCATTGCTTGGAGGTCGACCTGATGATTATAGTGTTACTTTTCATTATCCAACAATTGCTTTCTCTTGGATGATGGTAGTTACTTATCACTAGGTAACATACATGCTTTTTTCTTTTTATGAAAAAAAAAATAGTTATGAGTGATTCCTTTATAACTTCTGTATTTATTTTGTCTTATAAATTCTGCACCTTTTTAATGTGCATAAATTAATTTTATTCATTAAATAATTAAATAAAGATACATCAAGATACATTGTGTGTGTAAGTATACAGAATATTAAAAAAAATTGAGCTAATTTGATAATTATCTGACAAAAAGTTGACCTGTTTTTGAGACTATGTTCTATATAATTTAAGGGTAAAACCTATGTCGGATACTTTTCTCAGTTCATTTACATGTAATAATTGTAAATATTGAAGTAACTCTATCTGTTAGACTTCATTACTAACAATTTCTTCCCCCCGCTAATAGGTATTAAGGCGTATCTTTTATTGTGTCTCCAAGGTTTGAGAAAAATAAGTGGAGTAGGTACCTACCGTTGAAGCGGCTGTAGTATCGGTTGGTGTTCATAGCAACATGGTTCTTGACTATCGACTTCACTTTATTCCTATATTAAAATTAATTTTCATCAACATTTATTAGTAGGTATAAAGTAGACGAGGGCGCTGTTTACTGTACTTAAATTACCTATCTAACATCTGAGTACTTAGAATTGAGAAAATTTATTCAATTATTTTCTAATGGAGCTTGAAATATAATTTAGTACATAGCAAGTATCAAGTATTACGCTATAGAATTATGGTAAGCGGTTACCCTAGTATAGACTAGGGTAACCGCTTACCATAATTCTATAGAGATGCTTGTATTATTAGCGGAATAAACTGTATAATGAGGTAAATCTGTTTACGCTAACGGTATACCTAAACGGTGTTGAAGACGATAGGTAAGGATACCAGCAGATCAGTTGGCCCATCATGATAATGTGACAATAAATTAATTATGATGATTTTCAGGGAAAACTGTGTGTAGGTCGACCTGAGAATCCCTTTTCTCTAGCATCGTCTATTTTTTTTATGAATATTGAATGGTTGTCTTGTCTACGCCATCGGTATAGACCGGCGGGGTACCAGTGACGGATAATAGGTGAGGATGAAGTAGGTCAGTTAGCCCATGGTCAAGAATTAATCACTATGGTTTCCAGTGGAAGATGACCTAATAGGGTATATTGTTAGCAATCCAGCTGTTAGACTCAAATACTAACAATTCTTTTTCCCTACCATCGTCTATTGCTAACACCAAAGGAGTATAGGTTAAAAAAACTATAAAAAGTCTCAGTACCACTTATACTAACGTGGTACGTTCAACTGTAGGTTAGTATGGGAAACCCTAAATTTTTTTGTTATGTTTGACATTCTGTCCTGATATGTTCTATACCAGGGGTGGCTTACTTGACTAGACTCAAGATCTACTGTTTACCGACGAAGCCCCACCAATTACATACTTCTTGAAATCTCAAATGAAACGACATAGCTCCCTTGCTAACAAGTTGTTAAACTAATCGCTGTATGTATTGTTCAAGTGCAATAAAGAGTATATACATAGTTCAGTACACGATTATGTAGTATTGTAGTATTTTTTATTTTATTTAAAGGAAAAGCATTGAACTGGAAATTATTCTTAGTAACTACTTATTTATAGTAGTGTGAGTATTGCGTCTGAGCATCTTCCGCTAGATTAGCAGAATATTAGGTATATTTATTGCTTTGCACGATCGACAGGGTTTTTTTGATGGGTGAAAATGGTATGGTAACCCCGACTGCGCTAACGGGATACGCTGGCGGAGCACCAGTGATGGGTGATAGATGAGAATGAAAACAGGCCAGTTAGCCCATCATAATGAATTCTTCAGGAATGAACCATGATAGTTTCCAGGGAGAACCGCGAGGAGGTCGACCTGGTTGGGTATATTTCTAGCAATGGGATTCTCAGTCTCCATTACTAACAATCCCTTTCCCCCCGCGATCGACCGGTTGGCCACTGCTGTTCTATAGCATATATACATGATTCTTAATTTTACTAACCGCTAATAATTTCGATTTCACCTTGTATATGGGTAAAAAAATTAATATAAGTTTTAAAAATAATACGTCATATCATAACATATAGAAATATATGAGTAAATCCTTAATCAGCGCTACGCGGCCGTCATTAGAGCTGCCAATCAATGTCGAACCCAGATCGTGTGACGAGTGCCATCGTACCTAATTACCGGCCAAGAGATTTCTGTTTACCTTACCAGTATCGTTGTTACAGACGTGTCACGCTTGTTTGAAATGTTATTTGTTTACATTTTTATCCAGTTACGAAAAAAGTAATTTTATCTCAGACATGCAGATATTCCCGTTTGTATTCAACATTCGCACGCAATACAAAGATCAGTATCTAATAATAAATGATAATAATACATAATAAAATTATAATTAGTTTATGTTCCGACATTTAAAATCTAATGTTATTTCTAATATTGGTATGTAAGTTAAATTTTATTAATATGTTAGCAATCGAAATACCGTCCGCCGATGGTAGTGCAAGAAACAACGGCGACCCTGTTGTAGGATCCCTAAATTGGGCCCCGATAATGGAGAGATGTTTAAACTACAGAAACAATGACTTGTAGAAGTCCTTCTACGTATTTGTTACCATTGGTTTATAATAATTACGTCCCGTGTGAAAGTAATGGTTACTGTCGTTCCTTGTTTTGGGGTTTAGGGGTATTCAAAGGGGGCATTCCTTGATTGAACCGTGTAATTAACACTTGTGGTTAACGTAGTGATTGTGATATATAAAATTATAATAGAGTAAAGGAATAAATCATATAATTTGATCATGTAGAATTGTTATCTAGTTAATAAATTAGTACTTTAGAGACTCTTGTCTCTTGTATCCAATAAATATTATTCTATTTAATAGTAAAGTATATGTATTGTACACGTACTGATACTTTTCTGGGCGAGCATACTGGGAGACTGTAAAGCTCACCCAATTGTTGAATTAAATAAATAATTAGACGATATGTATACATTGGAGATATTTAAGAAAAGTTAATTATGCAGCGTCTTAATACGACCAATAAATACCACACAATATATTTGTTTTGGTATCATGCAAAAAATACTGCACTAAATTGGATACTATTTACACAATTATATTCCTGAAGGCCTAGCTTAAAATCTGGTATATATTTCATCTTAATATTCCATCTAAAAGTGAATGAATGAATGGGTATACTTTATTTCCATTATACAATATAGGGGAAAAACAAGCCAATTATTAAATATAACGATACAATTGTATAAGTACAGTAAGGCGGTCTTGTTGCTGAGAGCAATCTTTTCAAGACAACCTTAGGGTAATGGACTAATTGTTGTACAAGTAGGTATTGTATAATTAAGAAAATTAACAGAATAAAACATTAAGTGGCCAAATAAAGGTAGTCTATTTAATTGGTTTTTCTGCTATCGATATCTACGTGTATGAAGCGTAACTAGCGTGCAAAAAGCTAGTTTAGTACATAAAATATCCTATGTGTTAAGTTAGGATATAATCTGTACCAAATTTTATTTTAATCGATTCAGCTGTTTAATATTAACAAACATACAATAATCCAAACATTTACAAACTTTCACAATCATAACGACAGTAGGATATTTACTAGTAGCCATGCAGGCATCGGAATAGCATAGGCCATCCCTTCCTTTTTCAACGGTGTCATAAGAGGCGACTAAGGGAACTTAATAATCAAGAGATGAGCAGCAACGTCCCTCTTAAAACATCACCAAAAGACAAACTGCGGTTTCCAACCTGCCTGCAAAGTGTGGCAACTACTGGGAAAGCCCCCCTTATAGGGGAAGCTATGTTCAGCAGTGGACAGTTAACGGCTGATTCAACATTTATTTAATTAGTAGATATTAGGTAAAGATTAGTTTTAATAAAAAGTAGCTTATTTCCTTCTCCGTTCTAAATACTATGTATATAATAAAATTTATGACTTTTTTCGACGCGTTAAGGCGCTATGAGATAACAAACAAACACACTCATACATTCATAATATTTGTAAGGCGTTATATTATTAAGCAGCTATTGTTGACACTGAACATGTATTTACGAGTATAATAACAGTTTTAATTAAATTTTAAATTAAAGTCTTAATATTCCAAATCTTTGCCTGTGACGTAGGATTCCAGATGTTTCCCCATATTGTTTGTTGTTGGGGGTAAATTGTTACCAATAGAACTACTATTTTTAATGGAAAATAATGAAATGGTAACACACCTGCCTTGACGGTATTCGCTGGTAGGACATCAGTGAAGATTGATAGTTGATCGATCTGATGGGTTATATTGCTAGCTTTGAGACCCTAGTCCCCGTTAGTAACAATCCCTTCCCCCCAATACTTCTGTATTTTCTGAAGCAAATATAGCAGTTGGGGCTGGGGTTTTATGAATTAAATGAAATGGTGACCAATCTACGCTATTGGTTAGGACGAGGATAAGGTCATGTTAGTAGGGTCATCATGATGAATTCATCAGGAAATAACCAGGGAGACCATGAGGACGACTATATTTTTTCTATCATTACATTTTTCTGGATGAATGCAAATGGAATGGCATCCCTGCTTGTGCTATCTTTATACACGGGTGGGGTAGTAGTGAGGAATGACAGAAAAGGATGAAGTCAGGTCCATCAATAGCTACCAGCGAGGACCGCGAGTAGGCCAACCAGATAAGATATATTAGTAACTATAATAGTAGTAAAATTAGGGGCCATTATTAGCAATCTTTTCTCACTCCCCCCCTCTATTACATTTAGGTTTGTTACGGCAAATGAATTTGAATTCATTGCAAGGAAATTCTTTGCTATATTAAATGAAGTGAGCACAAACACGATTATTTTAAACTTCTTAAAATATTTAAACTATTCTAAGGTATTCCCCAGTACGGCGAGGTTTATGTTTAGCAGTGGACAGGTGATGGCCGATATGATGATGACGATGATGATATTCCAAAGTACGATATAATATAGTATTATATAATAAATAAATTATAACATTCAGCAGATTTTCCACTTGGATATAAGTATTTATACCATAGAATTTCTACAATGTCTTGTCACGTGCGATGCAACACTCAGCTGAAATTGAAATTTCCTGAATATTTTTAGTACTCTGAAACGTGTCTAGTTTGACAAGTGGATAGTATTTTACAAGTACGTACAATTTTGTTGACAAGTAAATGAATCATCATTATTATATTAGACGTTAGCTGTCCCCTGCTGACCATACGTCTTCCCCTATTAAGGGGTTTTGTCAGTCGCCACGCTTGGCAGCTGGGTTGGTTGGTTGGTAGCAGTTAGGCTTTAGTGATATTCTAAGAAGGATGCTACTTTTCATATCTCGACTATTAAGTTTCCTTAGTTGCCTCTTACGACACCCACGTGAAAGGAAGGGGTGGCCCATTTTATACCGGGACCATTCGAGTGAATAAGTAATGCCCAGTATTAGGATTACCTGGTGAAAGATTCATTGGAAGAAAATTTTTTAATCTATAATTTTTTTCATAGATTTATGTGAATTTACAGAGGAGTAACACCTAAATCCTCAGGAATACGAACGTATGGGGAGGTATCATTGGTGAAACAGTATACTCTGTTATGTCCATGATACAGCTCATGTTTATAGGCGACGGTTACCACTTCCCATCAGGTGGATCGTCTTTTTGTTTGCCATTGAAAGTTACATAAAAAAAATAAGTCCTTTTTTCGATGTCTCCAATGTAAAATATGTACAATAAAGATTTACAAATAACAATTCCATTATGAACATATTATTTTACATCGTAATATTAGATTTTACGCGAATTTTTCGCTCAATAAGATACGATCTGCGAATCTGTCATGACTTGTGACGCAATCTATTTAGATCAAATCAAAATCACATGAAAAGACATCAAATGGCCGTCGCCTTACATTATATACGACGTCTACTTGATTTCATTTTGACATGATCCCTGATTTTGTTAAATCACTGGACTATATTTGTCATCTTATATATAAAATTCTCGTGTCACGGTGTTTGTTACCAAAGTCCTTCGAAACGGCTTTACTGATTTTTATGAAATTTTGTGTGCATATTGGGTAGCTCTGAGAATCGGCCAACATCTATTTTTCATACCCCTCAATGATAAGGGTGACCCTCCCCAAAAATTTTTTTTTATTTTGTTAACAAATTTTTCCATTTTTATTTTATTATGATTAAGCGTTGAAAAATACATACAACTTTAAATTTTCATCGTTTTACAATCAAACCCTGTCTTTTAATCACGATTTTTATATTTCGCAATAAGTGGTAAAACAACGTTTACGGGGTCAGCTAGTAAAAATATAAAGTTATGTTCACAAAGATATCATTGATAATAAAAGTGCCCTGACATTAATTTATTTTTTATATATTTCAATCCATGTAGTAAGTCTTAGCGTATATTTATTATAAGAGTTCTTCTAAGAACTCTTCTTCGTTCTTCAATTTAAGAACTAGACACATTGTGTTTGAAATGTTATTTTTTTAAAAATTGCATTATATTATATGTATGTGTGTTTGAAATAATAATCTAGTTTACTTATTAAATTAATTTGTTAATATTATCTATCTATTATATATACACCTTACATCTAAGTATTATAAATATTAATAACAAGACTTTAACTGTATTACTTAAAGATAAAACAATTTATTTGAGCTCATTATTAAATTGAGAAATATAAATATTAAAGGTAAATAAAGTATTCATTAGATAAACTTTTTTCAGAACTTATGAACTCATTATGTTTTTCGCTTAAACTATTTAACGCACGCACACACGCACGCACACACGCACGCACACACGCACGCACACACACACGCACGCACACACACACACACACACACACACACACACACACACACACACACACACACACACATTTTATTTTGTATATTCGTTTTCACAAATTTTAATTTTAGCCTTAATGCAAGCTGTACATGGTGTCCGAGTTGGGGGCCTGGATTCCTGAGATACAGATCTCTGATCTAGTTTAGGGTCCAGTCTCCCACAAGTTTTACAGACCATTTTAATTATACATACATATATAGTTATATTTTTTTCATGTAACTTTCTGTAAAATTTGTGGAGAAAATAAATAAATAAATAAAAAAATATATATATAAGACTTTTTGAACATCCCATTATCACAATGTCGCCAATAAGGATCGCACATGACATCAGTAAAATCCCTTAAGCAATTAGCCGCCTACTTTTCTAGATCTTGAATGAAATCTTCCTTTAATCGGCTGCCAATGAGTAATGTGATATCGGATATAAGATAAAGTCACTCAGTTGTTCAGCGGAATCTACAATTTATTTTAGCGATTAGTCTGCACGTAGATATTTAAATAGGTACTTTTTGGCGTCTCAAACGGCTTGAATGTACGAGATAAGTGGAAAACGAAAACGTTTCTATTCCCAGAACGTTAACGCGTTTCTATGTATTTATTTACATAAATAGATACTGTATTTATTATATATAACGGGGTTAGTCTTAATGGATATTTGAAACTGAAACCTGTATGAATATATTGACGATATATTGAACATGTTTATCGATATACATTGCCAAGTTTTTTACTCAAGATGGTATCTACAGTTCTAATGGATGATAATGAAATGGTAACCCCGTCTGCGCCATCGGTATACATTGGCGAGGCACCAGTGACGGATGATAGGTGAAGATGAAACAGGTCAGTTGGCCCATCGTGTCGCATTCAAAAATCAATCAAAGGTTTTCAAGGGAAACCGCGAAGAGGTCAATTTTTGACTATTATAATTGTATGATAATAATGTAGTTATAACCGGTTTAATTTACATGTATATTATTTAGACAGTCAGACACTCGCATCATAGTTACTTATGATTAAGGATCACGAATTGATTCCCAAACTAGTCGAGTTATTTTTATATAATCACACGTAAGTTAAACATTTAATTTTATAATGTCTGCTTACGAAACTTTTAACCATAAAATTACTACAAATATATTGTAGATACTTTTAGAAAATAGGTATAATATATAGATTCTAGATATAAATAGTCACACATGCACATACGTGAACGTAGCATTTTATCGCGAACGAAACAGTTATGAAACAAACGCGAGCGAGCCAGATGGCCGAACTTTTTTCTCAAAATAAATTATCATTAACATTAACGATACGTATTTCTTTTTGTGAAAACATTTCAGGCGTCTGGTACTGGTAGGTATAACATGTAGCAACACATTCGACTGTTCGCCCGACACTGTATTCGTGTACAGGGTCGTTTGAGTACCTTAATTTCTATAAAAGATCTTTATTGCGGTTGATTTTTTTTTTATTTTAGTTAGTCTAAGAATTACTGCAGATTGGCAACCGCAGTTACGCTTTAAAGATGTTTTAAGAGGGACGCTGCTGTCCATCTCTCGCCCTTGCTTAGTCGCCTCTTACGACACCCACGGGAAAAGAAGGGGTGGTCTATTCTATAGGACCATACGGAGATGAACATGTATTAATATAATTATTATATACTAGCGTAAAACTCAAATTGACTGATAGTATTATAATATCTGTATTGTGAATTATAAGATTTTTACCCATACGTTTTGTGAATTAATTATATTGTAAGAAATTTTAATGCTCCGCTGAAAATCGGAGCTCTCTGTAATTTTCTATCCACTTACGGTATAAATCAGAGATAGCTCTTTCTGTTGTACTGTCTGTTTGTCATAATTAGACTTTTTTACTGTGTTTATATAGCAATTACTTTGTAGCAATAAACATATTATATATTTTTTATTTAAATACTCATCATACCCAGAGGGAGACTTTGTACAAAAGTCGATTTCTTGGGTACCTCTGTCCCATTTGTGTTTCTACCGTGAAGCAGCTGTGTTTGCATGGCTGTGTTTCAGTTTGAAGGGTGGGATACGGCGTGGATTTACAGGGTACAGAGGAATAACACCTGAGTCCTCAGGAATGGTAACGCATGGGAGTATCATGGGCGAAACAGTACACTCTGTTATGTCCATGGTACTGCTCATGTCTATAGGCGACGGTTACCACTTTCCATCAGGTGGGCCGTCAGCTTGTTTGCCATTCTAAGTTGCATAAAAAAAAATGTGGACATAAGTCTTCATTGCTGTCAGGTCGATATTTACGAGGTCGATCTTGAAAACCACTGTTGTTTGGAAGGGTTTAAGTTTTTCATTGAAAATAGTAAAATAAAAACATTAACTATATGGTTGTAATACATAAAAATTTTATTAAATAAATGTTTACTGAGTGAGTTACTTATTATAAACATTCTTAAATTGAAAATTGTCTTATTTCAACAATAAAAGATAAAATTCAGCGGATAATAGTCACTTGTCGATGACAGTTCGACATGCTGCGTTGTTTTTGGCTAGCGGCCATGTTTAAAATATATAATATACACGGAAATGTCTAACATTTATTACAAGATTCTAGCTTCAAAACTGTAACATCTTAAATTATTAATAATTGCGGACGTACGTTTTACACTTTGTAACTTTAAGTTTACAAAAAAAATGTTTACTTTTGATATTTTATTGGAATTCAAGCATAAACTACGTTTTTTTTTTATTTGAAATGAAATGAAATGTCTGATGCTGGTATTTTCCTCGTATTTGAGTAATTTTTGGTTCGGTATATATAATATGTACATATTATATATGTAAGTAATATGACTATTATATGTATGTTTTTTTTTTTTTAATTACTGTTTAATTTTAATATGGTTCATTATGTTACACCGTCAATCATATTTTCTGTTATTCCCGTCTACGGTTGACTGGTAGATAACACCTAGTATTAAGTCCGCCATTTACACTTTTCAAAGTGTATTAAAGTTTAATAAATAAAGAAATAGATACGAGTATTTATTAACCAATTTCACTACTCTTATTTTGGAATAAATAAAACATAAGCACGGAGATATTTTATAGTTGTTGATATTAGATTTAAAAATATTTGCATATTTAACTCTGAATTGTGTGTTGTTGTTTTTGCTTCGCAACTTTGCAACATTTTGTTCCGCAAAGAGGAATAGCAATTTCAATTATCATAAAATTAATTCGGAAAGTTTGTTATTTCTTAACACAATAACTATAAACTCTTACATATAGTATGTATTATATTGTGTAAATACTTATCACATACTATATTAGTCGTTCATTGTTTACTGCTAAATATAGATCTCTCCCTATTGGGGGGTTTTGCCACTTGCCATACTTGGTAGGCAGTTTGGCAACCGCTTCTAGCCTTTACTGATATTTTAAGTGACACGGCGCTGCTCATTCCTCTATCTTTAACTAAATACTTACGTTTTAAGACATTTATGTTTCTTAAATTTTTTACATAAATCACTATTTTCATATCATCCAAACGTTGCCTGGAAGAGATCGCTCTTAGCGATAAGGTCGCCCATTGTTTTCTCATTGTGATTATTTCTTGTAATTATTTCTATTTATTATTTATTAGTTTACTATTGTAATCTTTTGGAGGAAACAATAAAGAGCATTTATCTATCAATTTTTTTATGCAATGGCAAACATGCTGATGGCTTATCTGATAGAAAGTGGTAACTGTTGCTATGGAACTAACACAGGAAGTATTCTAGGTGCTAAAATAAATAAATTTCATACTGATTAGTAAAGCTGTAAGAGGTAAGAAACAAACAAATTTACTTTTACATATATAATATTAATAAATAATAAGGATATTTATTGAATTTTTTAAACTTTAAGTAAATAATTAAGGAAATTAAACTATTTTTAAAATTATAATGTGCTTATGGAACATCTAGTAGTAGAGAATTTCCTTATTCATTTTTAAAATAATGCTATCTAAATAATAATTTTTGCAATAATTGTTCTCTTGATTCCAATCACATCATATATACCAACTTTCATGACGGTTAATTAATTAGATACTGCATCAAAAGTTAAGTAAAAAACAAAGAATTTCACTTCCCCATTTATAATATATATTACTAAAGATAATAATAATAACGCCATTGTTGAAAACTGTGATAATTGCGATGCAAATGCGGCTAAACTATTTATACTATATAACTATTTATAAGGACGACGAGATAAATAATATACATATTACGTTTCCAACATCCATTTTACTAAATTTGAATAGAATCGACAGAATGCATTACATTTTTAATAGTAAAAAAGTATAAGTGGCCAGTACGTGCAAAAATAAAAAGAGTTCATTCTTACATATTAAATTGAATCTGCAACAGCCATGTTGTCCGGGCATAGAATGGGCCACCCCTAGCTTTACTTTGGATGTCGTAAGAAGCGATTAAGGGAGCTTAATAGTCGAGAGGTGAACAACAGCGTCCCTCTTTAAACATCACTAAAGCCTAACTGCGGTTGCCAACCCTCCTGTCCAACGTGATATCCACTGGCAAAAGGCCCCAATAAGGGGAGGCCTATATTCAACAGTGATCAGTTAACGGCTGACATGATAATGATGATGATGAAAAATAATTGCGTCTTGGACGTAAATCCAAATTATAAAACAAGCATCGCCAAATTATCTGGCGTTTTGCTATTTTCAATTGTTCTGTAGTGTTTATAAATTCTCATGTCACAATTTTGTTTGATATGAAACAGACGTAATGTTAAAATATGTGAATAATATGACGTACGTACGAGTCACATTGGTACATACGTGTGTGTACCAATATCAGTAACACATGTGTGTTCGGATCTAAGGTTGGATATATATCGTGACAGGTATACAGGGTACAGAGGAATAACATCTGAGTCCTCAATAATGGCAACGCAAGGGGGTATCATGGGCAATAATATATTCTGTTATGTCCATGCTACTGCTCATGTCTATAGGCGACGGTTACCACTTTCCATCAGGTGGACCGTCAGCTTGTTTGCCATTCTAAGTTGTATAAAAAAAAATCCATGATCAGTTGCAGATTTCTGTCCAAATCTATATAAGGAAATTCTCTATCGAAATCCACTAACTTAACGTTAAGGAGAGCTCCTTGACTTTAGATTAGGTTAGTGGTATATAAAGGGAAAGGGAAGCTGTAATGTATACTATTTGGTTTGAGTAATTTAATATTGGGCTTAGATGCGCAGTGTACTTCAAACGTAGCGTCATCTCTAAATCATTTAGTTCCATTAGTGGTCCTTTTGTGGCGCGATTGTATTAAATGACTAAATACGTCATTGCACGATGCGACCAACTTATCAAAGACCAATAATAAATAAAAATAAATATTAAACAATTTAGTGAATGTTGTAATTAAACTGTAGTGTTTAAATAAATAAATGATTGGATAAATGATAATGATACTAAAAAGATATAAAAATATGAACAACTACATAAAATTGCATTTAAATAAAATAAAACATATGGAAATAAAAAAAATTGTTAAAATAATTAAATTAATTTGGAATTTAATTCGAATTTGATTAAATTATGAAATTGAAATTGAATTATTTAAATCTTTATGAAAATTTAAGGATCAACGCCCTCCTCGCTTTTAATTTTGCATAGCATTTATCCATTGTTAACATCTTTCATA
Organism: Galleria mellonella; assembly: GCF_026898425.1. Lineage (NCBI taxonomy): Eukaryota > Metazoa > Arthropoda > Insecta > Lepidoptera > Pyralidae > Galleria > Galleria mellonella. The sequence continues at coordinate 2,275,418 of NW_026442090.1, read as the reverse complement.
ATAAATATTATAGAATGCAATAAATAAATTGAAATTGAATGAGGAAATAAACAGTACAAACGAATTTACTAGAGAGAGGTTTTTAACAAAAGTCTTTTGCTTGTATATCTCTGTTCCATTCGTGTTCCTGCTATGAAGTAGTTGTGTTTGCATGGCTGTGTTTCGGTTTGAACTTTATGGCAATGAAATTTTAGGGTACACTTTAGTTTTCAGGAATGGCAACGCATGAAAAGTATTGCAGGCGACACAGTATACTCTGTAATGTCCGAAGTACCGTTCATGTTTATAGGCGACGGTTACCACTTTCCATCAGGTGGGACGTTAGCTTGTTAGCTATTCTAAAATGCACAAAAGAAGAATAAATAAATGAATAAATAAAATAATATTATTAATATTAAAATTGTTATAGATGTCTATGAAATTTGATATGTGAATGAAATTTGATACAGAAGTAGGTTATATATATATACATATACATATACACATATACATATACACATATACATATACATATGTATATAATATATTCTATATATTAAAATACATACAATATATTATATATTGATTCGACGTAGAAAATAGCTAATAAATATATAAACTGAATCCAAAAGCTTAACCAGTTAACTGAATCAATTTTCTTTACACATAGAAGCAGAATGTGTCTATAATGTTCCTCTATTTGAAGTCCATATTTCTTATCTACATGGATTCTTGATAACGCGTAACTTTTATAACGCTGGGGAGGCTCTGGATTAGAGGATAATACGAAAATATCTACTATCGCCGTTACGTTGATGATATTTGAAGCCCTACATACATGGAGAGATTTATCTCTTTGATCAATAGAAATGATAACCTCAACGATCTATTTGTGTAACTCAGAAATGCGATTTAGCTATGGTAGTATATATATATGCTCGGCTAACATATAAACATGCAAACTATACTATTACGTTTGTGTGTATATACATACATATACATGTAGTGTACACATACATAAAAATTATAATGGAATTACTACAAATAACACAATACAGCAATAACAATGAATATAATAACAATAAGTAGTTTTCCGGTGAAAATTAAAGTTTGAGGCTCAATTATATTAGCGTGTAGTCTGAAGCAGTTTCTTGCGATTATCGTAGTTTAGATTCTATAACCAATCCTTTATCCTTACCCTGGTCTTAGCAAGAGAGCACTTCTCGATATCAATTAATTTAATTATTCTATTGTAAGTAAAAAAATGGTAAATGATTCTAAAAAGTTATACAAAAGTTCAAACGAGTATTCCCATTTTATTAATAGCTAAAAGTTGCTTATTTAGTAGAAAAGTTAAAAAGGTTAAGCTGGCAACACTGCGTCTGTGGATGATGATTACGTCCGATCTCGCTTCACACGTGCGATTATGTACGAACGACCTTGACATCGCTTCAGATATTTTCGTGACTTTTCATTGCAGTTGTTAGATCGAAAAATTGGAAGCGATATCGCTACACGTGCGTTCCGTCATTATATTTCAAGCGCGAACGATAAATCGTCCTTACGATTATCGATCTATGTATAGAAATTATATGAAATTAAGTTAAAAATCGCAGGGATGAATAATTATTAAATTTTATATAAATAAAGTAACACGAGAAAATTGGCGCAAAGTAGCACTAACAGCCTTGTGCGTTAAAATTTATTAACGAATAAATCAGCTGTCAACGGTTAAATTAGTGGTTAAGATCAGAATTCTGATTTATCAATTTTTAACTTTGACCGTTAACGTTAAGCTTGAGAGCAAACTATAATTTTTGGCTATAGTCCAAAAAATTACCTGTTACTTGTCTAATGTTATTACGAGTAATAATTTATTTCTTCTAATTAATTTTCTTCGAGTAGTTTACATTATTATATCTGTATATTTTGTAATTAAATTTTTTAACAAATCTTCTTCCTGAATACTAAAATTACTTGATCTAAATTTGTAATTCATAAAAATAATTAAAAAATGTAGCAATTTATGATATTTTAAGAAATTATGCTGCGGTAACATAGCATGAAATACAGTTGAAATACGCGGATAAAGAGCCATCTCAACATTATTTTGTAATGAATCTATGGTAATTAGCAGAGCAGAGCGCCATATCGCACAATTCACGCCATATCCTACCCTTCAAACTGAAACACAGCCATGCAAACAGAACTGCTTTACGGTTGAAACATGAATGGGACAGAGGTACCCATCCCACCCAACCCACAGGAGGTATCATGGGCGAAACAGTATACTCTGTTATGTCCATGGTACTGCTCATTTCTATAGGCGACGCTTACCACTTTCCATCAGGTGGGCCGTCAGCTTGTTTGCCATTCTAAGTTGTATAAAACAAAAAAACACCCAAGTAAACGACTTTTGTACAAAGTCTGCCTCTGGTAAGTCCACCTAGTTAGCATGGAGCAATTCTTTAGAATTTTATTCTTTTTATTATTTAGGGTCTTGCGATTAATCTCAATCTTGTCAGATAGAAAGTGATGATAAAGTTGAAGTTGGAGTATAAATAGTCTATTCACTTTAAAAAGGTCTACATTACGTAAGCTGAGAAAAATAAATCCAGGTAGAGAATTGCTCTCTTTAGCCATTCATATACAATGAATAAAAAGATGCGAAGCATTTTGTGCAAATAAATGAAATATCAATGATTACTTTTTCATGTATTATTGAGTTAAATCACATTTTTTTTCTGTCAACCGTTAACTGTCCACTACTAAACATAGGCCTCTGCTATAGACCGCCTTTGCAATTGGAATGTTTCGTTAGTAGTCGCCACGCATGGCAGGTAGATTTGCTACTGCAGTTAGGCTTTGGCGACGTTTTAATAGGAACGCTGTATTTTATTAGCACCTTATTTTATATATACAGCACTATTTTCTGGGCACACTTTATTACATACATATTACAAGCTTAATTTACATACATATATATATACTAAGTCATGTAATGTATACTTTGCATCTAATTCATGTGGTCAAAACCGCGGATCGTAGCTAGTACTTGTTTAATTCATAACCGTAGCGCCACGCTACGCAAACCTCGTAACGAGTTAAGTGGGCAATACCCAAATGATGACGTAGCTATTTCTCTCATGAATAAATCCTTCATGCTCATTGCAATGACCTCATCAATTTCAGTCCATGACGACGATATCTTTTAGCAAAAAAAAAGAAGTGTCTCAATAGAAATGTTGTATTATGCATGACAGAGAATGATTAATAGCTTATTTAAAATTCCTATTGTGTTCAAAATGGCTTCCCTTAGCTTGGCATGTCGTATTCGCGGTTCTACTGAAATACACTGGCAATAATTGTTTATTGTTTGAAATTTGGCAAACATCTAGTTTTTTTAACTTACAAGTATTCTTGTATATAATACCATAAAAAGCTGTTGACGACGTAGTGCAATTTACGTCGAAAAGTCGGTAACAAAACTCCGATATGTAGGTACTATTCGTTTTAACTGTAACTAAGTCGCAATAAGTCCAGATCGTGATTTTAAAATATGTGTAAACAACGCAAAAGTTTAAAAGTAACAAAGTTAGAATAGTTTGAAGAGTAATGTAAAATTTATTAGTGTATTTATTATAACATATTTATGTTATGATAAATACTATAATGTAGGATGCAGATGGTTCGGGATTGTTCCTTATGGGAGTCTGTGGGCGAGTCTATATTTAGCAGGGGGCAGTTACCGGCTGATATAATAATGATGATTTTGTAATACTAAATTTGGAGATAGTTTACGTATATCTAGAATACCTTGAAGTTTAAAGATGAAGGTTTTTGACCAATGCGTGTTGCCAGTGATAATTTATGGAATCGAAACATGATTCTACACGATTGCCCGTATTTAAGATTATATGAGAATCCAACTTGTGGCTTATTTTTTAAAATAGATATATAGATATATGATTTATTTGCATTACTTACAGCACACAAATCACAACAGACATAGATAGGCATATACAAAAAGCCATATAAAAGAAATAAATAATTTATTTACTATTTATAGATTATATATTTTTTATTATTATATATAAACATAACAACAAGTGGTTGTGAAACTTGAACACTCGTTATGCTCTATTAAAAAGCACTCGACCTGCTACGACCGGTTTGAAGTGCGCATAATTGCATGCTCTGACGCATCCGTGTATTGTACAGCGCATGCACAATGCACTGGCTGGAACGAACTCACTTTAGCGTACTTGATTCAAAGGACGTTCGACTTTTAACTTATATTCTTGCATTTTCATAAGTTTGAGAACCGCTCTACGTTGCATAATATTGACATATCTATTTTTAAGTGTATGTATGTGAACGTTTTAAGGATTGCCCTGTAGAATGGAATACGTTATTTAGTTATTAGTTTTTGGCTTAATGTATTGTGTTACAGTATTGTTACAGTAATCATTTGTACCTTTAAAAACGTTAAAAGAAGAATTTAAGTAATAGATAATTGTGGATCTGAGTATAACAATACTAAAAGTATATCGCAGTAGTTTCGGATAATACCTAGCTCATTAGTAAAAAAAAAGTAATTTAAAAAAATATAGAATATATTTTTTTCATTCAGCCAGTCATTTTATTCAAATGATTCAGTTTTGGTTGTTCTAAAAAATAAAATGTACTATTTAATAAAATTAACGTTTTAAATACTTTACAACTTCAAAAAGAGGAGGTTCTCAGTTTTAAATCGATTTGAAAAAATATTTTTTTATCCGAAAAGATATTTTCCAATTGAAGATATTTTATTAAAATCTGTTCAGTACTTCAGTTTTTAGATTAAAATAACTGGTTTTGTCACAATTGAAGTCGTTCTTTTTTGTGCGACGCAATCTGTAATCATCTATCATGTCGCGTACAAGCGTGGGACACATACGTCCTACGCAAATATTGCGATATTTAAATAAACCAATCAGTCGTACAATTGTCACGTAATTACTCGTGAGCCACCTGTTAATTGAAAATCGCTCGTATAAATTCTATTTTTGTCATCTTAAAATTAATCTCCAGTGATTTTATCTGTTGAAAATATATGATTTTAATTTGTCGTCACTTTGATTGGTATTTTTTTATAATTTTGGCAAAGGACTGTGCCAATAACAAGGTGAAAACGAAACGGGATATTAAAAAGGAACAATAGAGATTTTGGTATTAGTGATAGTTATTGTTTGATAGAGTTATGACACTTTTATGGTACTGCTCATGTCTATAGACGACGGTTACTTCTTTCCATCAGGTAGGCCGTCAGCTTGTTTAGCATTCTAAGTTGCATAAAATATCAAAAAAAAACCGGTGTTAGTTTAAAATTGACAGAAGTTTTGATTGGAAGAGAATGCTGTTATAGAATTAAGTGCACCTTTTGTGCTGTGATCAATAAAGAATAAATATATTTAATGAACTAATTTTGACTTGTATTTTATTTATGTTTGCCTAATGTCATTAGTTTAAGTAAATTTAAACTACTAAAATTAAATTACACTAAAGTGTTATGTGTAGTGTAATGAAAACTGTTATACATCTGGTGTAAAAGGTTTTTTTATTTATTTATTTCACATTGCAATATACCATTATTTATCAATTTGTTTTAATTCGTTTTAAAGTAATAATACGTGTATTATAATGGAAGAAAGAAAGATAAAAGAAGATATTATTTTTAAGGCATTAAAGAAAAAAGATTCTTAATTTCCAATACTGCTCAATCGCTTTTGATGAAATTTTGTAAATTTATATTGTTTATTTCAACTTAAGAGATAGGATAATTTATATCCTGATAAGAAAAAATGGACCCTTTAGGTTGCGGTAGGGAACAAAACAAAATTTATAGGGCAGCTGGTAGAGTTATACATTTGAGATGGATTTAGAGTTATTGAAAAACAAATATATATATAAGATGCTGCTAAACTGACTGACTGCTTGACCCATATATAAACGAATAGCCAAAACCGCTAAAGCTAAAATTTTAAAATTTTGCAGTTATGTTCTTTATGTAGCATAAGTAAACAATAAGAATAATTAAGTTTAATTTAAAAATTTAACCTGTAAGTGCATGAGATAAGAAACAGTAATAGATATAATAAAAATTACATTATATATGGAATAAATTTAAATAGTTAAAGATAAAAAAAAAATCCTTCAGTAAGTAAGTAGGTAAACGGGGTTGGAAGTACGGAATTTTGATAGTTTTGAAGTTAGATACGTGAAATTTTAGATTTAGGCTAAATGCTCAAAGAAAGAAAATTCGCGAGAAATCAAATATCACATGCGAGCGAATTCGCCAGCAAAATCTACTTCTAAAACATTTAAATGCAAAGTAAACATTTTAAAATGATTAAATACTTAAATGATCTCTATTCAAGACAAACGAGACGCTTCAACCTCGAGTTTTCAATAAAATGTACAACCCACATAAAATGTAGGTAAAGTAACAGGTAAATAGGTCATCTTACGAGACTACCGCGTTTTACGAGCTCTTAAGAATTATGGTAGCTGTTTACTAAAATAAGTGAACTCGTTACACGCCAGATTTGACTTGCCCACTGTAAGAACTTACTTTTACTTTGTGGCTTTTATATTTGGCTCTTTGCCATAAGCGTGAGTTAGGTAATAGTGATTTAGTAATACTTGTTAATAAGTCGCTATGAAAGTATAGTAGATCGAGTTCCAGTCATAAGTTGTATGTTGAAGCAGTCTTTCAGCTTTAGTTGTTAAGTTTATTCTTATTGATGTTGATTTATTATATGATAAGTATCTTTAGAAACAACAAAGAGTTTTGAAACTAATAAAAACAATCCTTGATAATATCATTAATATGAAAATTTGTCTATTTATTTGTTTTTTTATTACTTTTTGGTGTCTTAACGGCCGAACCAGTCGTTCCATGTACAGACGAGAAAGGATGTATGCTACTCTTTGTTCCGATCAGCCAATATGATATATCCCCGTCCCTCGGATGAAGTCACGAATAAAAGCTAGTTTTATTTGTAGATAAAAGCGTTAACAGTAGACTTAGTTGTGTTACGCAGCTTTGTTGATGATTGCAATACACGATCTTTACAAGCAAGTTTACAAACGATGCGGTGCGGACTCGAAACAGCATTTACGTTTACAGCATGGAGACTTGCTCAAGTAGACTTGTCGTAGGTATAGAATATCTGGTTTACTAGACTCTGTTTTAAGACCGTTGTCAATTTGATCGTATAAAATTTCAATAACGTGCATCCAAGGTTTCATAAAAATACTAAAGTATGAGGTTTTTAAAACTAAGGGGATATTTTGGGTTAAGCTTTTGATGGATTTTTATCCGTAATAAGCGATCTCGTTATTGTTATTGTTGTAAAATCTTTATTGAACATAATTTGCATTGGATACATAATCAACCTTTGAGCAGTTGAGGAAAAATTAATGAATAAATTGAGGTTAAAAGCTATACAACTAAAGATAAAACTCGTGTGTCGTGATTCGTCTTTAGGTACATGATATATACCAAAAGTATTTCATCTTACTATTTTATGTTTTTACACTTGAACATTCTATAGTTTTCTTTCAGTTCCTCAAAGGTTGACTGTGAGAGTGTGATCCTTCTATGGGATAAGTCCACCATTTTATAATAAATCTTTTAATGTGTCTAATATAAATTACGTACAATGAAGACTTTACAATACAATACAATAAATAATAAAATTGTAATTAAGCGATGTATGTACATAGAAGATATTTTAGAAAATTGATGATTTTTTACAACACAGGGGGCAAACGAGCATGCGGCTCACCTGATGGTAAGTGACTACCGCCGCCCATGATCACCCACAACATCAGCGGCATTGCAGGTGTGCTGCGGGCCTTTTAAAAAGGAATATACTCTTTTCTTGAAGGTTATGTTGTCGTATCGGTTCGGAAATACTGCTGCTGGAAGTTGATTCCAAAGAATGGTTGTGCGTGGAAGAAAGTGCCTTGAAAAACGCACGGAGGAAGATGTGGGGTTTTAATAAGAGTAATAGAAGTCAAAATAATTATTTTAAATAATTTTGTCTATTTGTCTCTATGTTAGATCTGGAATCATGCAAAAACATCTTCGTCAAATTGGATGCGCTTTTCACAGTTGTGTTATTGACGATCTAACATAAAAACTGTGTATATTTTATCTTGATACGCCATTTACAAGTGATCTATTTCATTTGTTTTGCTACTTCTAAAATCTACGCGTACGAAGTAGTAGTACCATACAGAAGCAATAAGGTGTCAAAAATAAATTTAACACAGCGGTTTTATGTGAATTTGTTACGTCGACTTATTAAAATCTTCGACCTTTTGTGCGAAGTATAATGTAAACTACGACCTTCATAATACGGTTTAAATTAAAGTAAGTTTTTGATTACGTACTCATTTTACATAATTTTATTTAATCAAATGTTTTAATATAATTTTTATCATTTAAAATCTTTATAACTTATTATTTTTATGTTTAAATTTGTTTATTATTATGAATAATTGTTATTATTTTAATAATTTGTGCATGATATTAATATTTACTGTGAACTGAGCTCGTAAACTGAGCGGACTTAATTCAGACTAGCATTTGTTTTTAATTATCTTTTACACGCGACTTTAACCTCGTGACTTGAATATGTTTACTAATTCTGATAAAAAGTAATCTATACCTTACTCCATTCCATACAGCACGTATATATGAAATTTAATATTGATTAGTTAAGCCATGAAGGCGCTATAAGGTAACAAACAAATACACTCACTTTCACATTTATAATATTACTAGTAAGGATTGTACTATAGCATTTTATAGTTGGTATTCATATCTACTGTTTCTTGCTATACTATTTCCGCGAACCGTTATATTCTCTCATTCTTGTATAAATATCAGAAAATAACATCTCACGAATGCTATACAAGAATTTAGCATGTGCGTTAACATACATACCAATCTTATCGAATATTTTGAATGCTTTAGCTCAAAGATTAAGGAATACACCTGTGGTTATTCTCTTTCTATGTTTTAGTTAAATAAAATCTCTCTTGTGGCATATTGTGATATATATTTGATTAGCTTTACCCGTGACTTCGTCCGCGTGACCGGAATATGCTTACTGACCGGGATAAAAGGTAATGTATATCCTTTTCCATCGCACGTAAATACCAAATTTCATTAAGCCGCTAAAGCGCTATAAGGTAACCTTAGATTATATGGATAAAGCATCGATCCTCATAAACGGTCAACTTTTTGTCAGCGACTTGTCAAATTAGCTGACTTGTTTATTTTTTAGTATTCTATATACTTATGCACAAAATATATTTTGACGTATTGTGTAATAAATAAAATGAGTAAACACTCATATTAAAAGATGCATAAATTATAAGACAAAATAAATATAGAAGTTATAAAGGAATCACGCATAACTATTTATCACGCAAAATTGTATGAAAAAGTTGACCCGTTTTTCTCGAAGCATTTCTATGGAGACACTCTATCTATATAATCTTTACCAGAGGGAGACTTTGTACAAAAGTCGATTGCTTGGGTACCTCTGTCCCATTCGTGTTTCAACCGTGAAGCAGTTGTATTTGCATTGCTGTGTTTCGCTTTGAAGGGTGGGATACGGCGTGAATTTACTGGGTACAGAGGAATAACACCTGAGTCCTCAGGAATGGCAACACATGGGGGGTATCATGGGCGAAACAGTATACTCTGTTATGTTCATGGTACTGCTCATGTCTATAGGCGACGGTTACCACTTTCCATCAGGTGGGCCGTCAGCTTGTTTGCCATTTTAAGTTGTATAAAAAAATCTAAGAAGGTAAAACAAAATCTATTTCATATTTATAATTATTAAAGTTTAAAAGTAAAAGATATAGATATAGACAAATCTTATATTAAATCAGTCACTATTGTAGCACTTAATGTGCTAACTACATTAGTTATATTACCCTTCGATATCAACGTGACCTATTTCAAGCTAAGTCGAGCGTTCCACATCTTTTGACAAATTACTGCGCTCATACCCTTCGCTCACTATGTCATATTTGGCTATTTCGCGTAATGTCGTAATACGCCATCTGCCGGCGACATGTCGATGAATGGTTACGGAAAATTTACGGTTTCAGTATACATATGGTGTAAATTTATTGCCGATACAACACATCCTGTATTGTATAAAATGATTATGTTTATTTCACTTGGCATAAGAATTGAGAACGTAAGTACGGGTGTAAGGTATGCCCGTTGTGTTTTGGCTGTAGTTCAATCTCTATGAAAGTTTTGTGATTTATTACTAGATTTATAGGGCTTTTGTATCGGCGTATATTGAATAGCACGTAACGTTAAATGGTTTTTTATTATTATTAAAAGTAAACGTGACCAGTTCAAGATCTATTCCTGCCAAAAGTGTTCCTGAGTTTATTTCAATGAAAAAATATATTATATAATTATTTTATACTAACTATTGCCGTGGATTTGTCAGTGTTTCGTGGAAATTTCGGCATTTTCCATTTTAATGATCGCGCCTGTGCAAATTTTATGCTTCTAAACTCAACGATGTTGGGTTTTCTCTGAACTGCTGATTTATTAAGTTTAACTTGTCTTTATTTATTTACAGTTTGGATGTTTTTAACTCAGTTTAAGTGACTTATATTGCGCTTATAAATAATTATATATACAAAGTGGTGCTGTTTATGTCTATAGACAACGGTTATCACTGCCCATCAGGTGGGCCGTCAACTTGTTTGCCATTTCGAATTGTATAAAAAATTACTTTAAATTAAATTATTGATTATTTAATAAGTATAAATAAATGAATACTCAGTAGTTTTTATACCTAAAACTTATTGTTAGAGTTTTATTACGTAGCTATGAGCAATCTTTGGGTATCATCAACAAGATACGAAGGGAGTGTTTTGTTAGTAACGGGCTCTATTTTTTTTAATGGATAAAAATGGAATAGTAACCCCGTCCGCGCTATTGGTATACACCGACGGGGCACCAGTGGAATATGATAGGTGAGAACGAATGCAGGTGAGTTTGTCCACCATGATGAATTCGACAAGAATTAACCATGATGATTTCCAGGGGGAACCGCGTGAAGGTCGACTTGAGAGGGTATATTGTTAGTAATTGGGCTATTTTTTTTTATGGGTGAAAATGGAATGGTAACCCCGCCTGTGCTAACGGGATTCGCTAGCGGAGCACCAGTGAAGGGTGATTGATGAGAATGAAAACAGGCCAGTTAGCCCATCATGATGAATTCATCAGGAATTAACCATGATAGTTTCTAGGGGGAACCGCGAGGAGATCGACCTGATTGGGTATATTGCTAGCAATGGAATTCTCAGTCTCCATTACTAACAATCCCTTTCCCCCCAACGGGCTCTATTACTAATAACACCCTGTCAGACGCTACGCGGTTCTCTCCGGAAACTGTCGTAATTAATTCGTCACGATAGGCTAACTGACATGCATAATTATGAAATACTCACATGATGATGGTATCAATATGAAATACTCATCTGTTATTACTTCAGTGAGTGATGGTAGGTGAGTATTTCATACTTAGACGAACATCGTATACTGATAGTACAAGCAGGGTTACCATTTCTTTATCACATATTTAAAAAAAGAACACAGAGGAGTCAGTGGATGCAGCAGTGGATAGTTAACGTCTGATATGATGATGTATAGACTTCACAGAGTTCAACTACATGAAATAGTAATATTACAGAGTGAGGAGAGTAGTTTTTTTTATATTATAGTAAAAATATATAATTGTTTCAGCCTCAAAGAGAGAAACCGTACTACTATGAGAATGCGTGAATCCAAGAGCATCGCTTTCCGTATTTTTAAGCTATTGTATAGCTTTTATCGCGGGCCTTGAGCGTGGAGACCGAATGTAAAAATTCCGTAACGGCAATGGAACCTAACATCCCCCACTCTTACGGCGGCAGAGCGGTGCGAGGACGGAATCCGTGCATCGTCTAACGTCGTTTCAGTTCGGCAGACTTCGGCACGGTGTTTGTGTGCGTGCGAGTAGACGTATGCGTGTAGACTAGCCGCTGACTGCTCATAACTGATTTTATCTCTTTTATTAGATACAATGCTAGGTGAGACAGCGTGCTTTTTGCGAGCTGCTCCGGAATTGGACGAATACGTAAGCAGCTTTTGTGAGAATGTATATAGGTGTATAGGTATCTATCATCTATGTCCAACAGTGAATAGCTGTACGTGTAAAATTTGTGTATAAAGTGTTTTAATATTAAATATGAATAAACAAAGTGCATTTATTAATGAAGAAAGTAATGAAAAAATAGTGAAAGAAAATGAGTGAGTACTCTATATAAATTTTATTTATTTATTTACATTTTATTTATTATCACAAATGTAGTGTTTTTGTTTTTGAATTTATATATAATACTGCTATAAAAATACATAAGCTAAATTTTGGATTTTGAAATGAGCGATTTTAAAAGTAGCCCTCTTTTATATACATAAACACACACCCATATAGTTTAAATTTTCAATTTCGATTCTCAATATGTATATATATATATACATATATATCAATATATATATATATATATATATATATATATATATGTATATATTCATTCTTCATTATGTATATAATAGAAACCATTAACCCAAAAATAAATAAATAATTATAAAATTGCATAAGTTGATAAAAAATGCTATACAATAGCCTTACCGCGGCAGTCCCCGACTGCCACACGTCTTTTTTTTATTTTACTAGCAATTGAAATTTGCATACAAATTTTTGTCTTCAATAAGATCATTATGTACTCTTTTTATTGCAATTTATATATATATATTAATAAGATGTGATACAAGAGGTATATAGACAACGTTTGGGTAGAGGACATATATATATATATATATATATATATATATATATATATATATATATACAAAAACATACCTATACTTTAATAGCACACATACAACAGGAGAGAATGAAAGTGGAAGTTGTAGAGAGAACACGGGAAAATAGTACTTTAAAGGGAGAAAGAGAGAGAGAGAGAAAGGAGAGATAGTAGGGTTTAACAGAGATTTTGAAGCACAAAATATACACCTATGTATAACATTTTGTGATATTACTATGATGATACACATTAATGATAAAAAATGGACAACGACAAGGTGCTTTTCGAGCCCTGAACCAACGACCTTAATGTGAGATAAAGTAGATGATGTAAACAAAAATTCCACTGAAATTCCTCTAATTTAACTATAAAGGCAACATAAATGACCTTTGATATATATACATACATATACAATATCTAAACAGAACAACAAAATACAACATCTAACTAAAACATATATATATATATATATATATATATATATGTATATATTCATTCTTCATTATGTATATAATAGAAACCATTAACCCAAAAATAAATAAATAATTATAAAATTGCATAAGTTGATAAAAAATGCTATACAATAACTTTACCGCGGCAGTCCCCGACTGCCACACGTCTTTTTTTTATTTTACTAGCAATTGAAATTTGCATACAAATTTTTGTCTTCAATAAGATCATTATGTACTCTTTGCTGGACGTAAATTTTCCCCAAATGTTTTAAATAGATTTAAAAGAGTTTAATTTCAATTAAATAAGGTTGGATTGAAACTTTTATATATATAAAAGTTTCAACATTTTTCGTACAATTTGAAAGACTAGTTGTCAATGTTTATTTTTATTTATTATTATTAATGTAGAATATAATAAACTTTACTGATTGTTGCAATAGTTTGGATGAATTTAAAAAGTAAGAAGAAAATAAAAATAATAATAATATTATTAAAATAAAATTGGACTTATAATAAAATTTAATTTTATATTTTACAGAAAAGTGGGCTATAGCTCAGCATAATACTAAAACCGTAGCTTTCAGCACTAATTTTCAGTTACATTAAAAACTACAAAGTAACAGAGAGAGAGAACTATTAAAGTAAACTATAAAAGAGACAAAAAATGGAAAGCAGTAAAATTGACATTAGAACTTTTTTATCATTCCTTATGGCATTCTATATATATCGATATCTGTGGATTCCCCTCTTAGTCATAGACGTATGTACCTATAGGGCGTCACGTATGATAATATAAACCTAACCTAACAGTCACCAGTCGTAGATTAAAATATCTTGGTCACGTAATCAATTTGGTATGGAGGTTTCAAAAATTTAATACTAGCAATCCGCCCTGCACGGGTAGATAGTGTAGGGATTTCCAACTTTTTGTAAATAAAATATTGTTCATGTTACTTGCTGGTAATGTAGCTTTCTGTAGATGAAATTATTTTTTAAAATCTATTAAATGGAATTCAAGTATAAACTACGTTCTTTTTATTTAGAATCCATAAAATCGTAATCACTTTGCCTTGTCTGATGCCGATGTTTTCCTTGTATCTGAGTGGTTTTTCGTCCGATATCGCTAGTTTGTATAGGTGGTATATATTACGCCACTTGGCAAAGTGAATAAGTTAGTGACACGCTCATACACCGTCATAATCACATACAAGTATTTACGATAAAACAATAATATTACAAGAAACATCCTTTGTGTACATATTTAAGATTGTGTTTAATATTGAGAGTATTTATGTCCAGGAAATTATTGAATGTTTTCCTAAATATGAAAAAAGCTTTTGAAGCTACCCTCATTCTCATCCTTTTTCGGAAAAGGTGGATGGATCAGAGGTATTCTCTTGGAACTAATGAAGGACTATTTCCGTGATCACAAGCGTCATATTAGAAATGGGAAATTTATTAGTAAACAGGTTGATGTGACCTTCGGAAAGTCTCAATATAGCATTTTAGGACTGGCCCTGTTTAGATATTGTATATGTATGTATATATATCAAAGGTCATTTATGTTGCCTTTATAGTTAAATTAGAGGAATTTCAGTGGAATTTTTGTTTACATCATCTACTTTATCTCACATTAAGGTCGTTGGTTCAGGGCTCCCGAAAAGCACCTTGTCGTTGTCCATTTTTTATCATTAATGTGTATCATCATAGTAATATCACAAAATGTTATACATAGGTGTATATTTTGTGCTTCAAAATCTCTGTTAAACCCTACTATCTCTCCTTTCTCTCTCTCTCTCTTTCTCCCTTTAAAGTACTATTTTCCCGTGTTCTCTCTACAACTTCCACTTTCATTCTCTCCTGTTGTATGTGTGCTATTAAAGTATAGGTATGTTTTTGTATATATTTGTTTATATGTTTGTATATATTAGTTTATATATAATAGTGCGCCATCTACCCTTTGTCTTTTTTCTCAATGTCCTCTACCCAAACGTTGTCTGGAAGAGATTGCTTAGCGATAAGGCCACCTCTTGTATCACATCTTATTAATATTAACTATTTACTATTTTATAAAAATTGCAATGAGGTGTAAAATAAATAAATAAATGTACGGATATAAAATAAATAAAACAATAAATATCCAATGGTTATTTTGAATGAAATTATTGATTTAGTATTTATTTTATGAGTCGACTGCCCGATTAAAATAATTGGACAGTCGACTCGTAAAAAGTTTATAATAAGGAAATTGCCTTTGGAAATGTAATATTCAATGGCAGAACATTCTCTTAAAAAGATCCTAATGATTTTGATTTTACTCTATATATAGTCTTTGATTATAATCTGTAATATATATATATATATATATATATATATATATATCTCGAAAACTATTGCAGGGATTTGCATGAAATTTGGTACATAGATATAGATAAGTTATATTCTAACTTAGCACATAGAGTAATTCATATACTGATTCACATAGGCGAAGCCACGGAATACAGCTAGTAAAAAATAAAGATAGCAATTAACAGTAAATAAAGCTCTAATAATGAATGTTTGTCTCTTGGCCAATTTTTCGTTTGTTTACTCTTAATTTAAGGGTAGGGAAAATTAAAATTAGCTTAAATTTTGTTAAGTAACCAAAAATGAAATATTTATTTGCCCTTAAATTAAGAGGCTCCAGCTAGATAGCGGTCGAGAAGGGGTCTTTATTAGAAAATTTCGTAACGAGCGCACTGCGGGTAGTTAGATTTATTGCGGGTTTAAACCCGTTCGGTACACGCGTACCTTATTCACTCTTTTGTGGTGTGTGCACTTAACATTATATTTCATCCCGTCCTCAGTAATATATTACTATAGAAAGTAAATAGGTAATTGATTCATAACAATTTTGGGATTTTGAAAGCAAAAATTTTATTTTCCGAATAGAATGATGTGTTAACTATATAAATAAATAGTTTATGATTTGGTTAGAATAATTTTACTTTATTAATGTAATTACATTATAATATAATAATATAAATACAACTTATATAATATAATATACATTGACATGGGAGATATTTAAGAAAAATTAATATGAAGACCAATAGATGTTAAAACAATAATTTCTAGGAATTTATTGTGTTTTTCGGTCGGTTCATCTAGTCTGTATGTTTGTTGTGGCCTTACATAGAAACTACTTCAATAAACTTATTTCCACTGTTGTGTTTCTTTAGAAACACAATTTTTAAGTTAGACCTTTAGGTCTAATTTAAAAATTAGTTTACGTTTAATTTTAATATGCCATTTAAAAGGGGTTATTGGTTATTGGTTTATCTACATTTTTACAGATATTTATTTTTGCAATCTATACTAAACAATAAGTAAACTCTATAGTTTACTTTCATAATTAGATTATAATCTATCACCATGAAATTTGGAGACGATTGAAATAAAAAAGTAAAACACAAGTTGACGTTCTACTTAATAGAAAATATTAGTACTTATATTGTGTGTACTTACTTATATTATTATATGAAGTGATCTATACTACCAAATATACTGTGACACTTATGGCACCCCTGAGGATTATAAGCTGTTATTCTTCTTATGTTAGATATTTTATTTATTTACACTTTATTGTACGAGATAAAAAATAAGAGTATAATATATATAATTTGAGTGAGAATATAAAACGTGGACTTATCACAAAGCAATTTGTTTCAGACGATTTTTGAGTGGTGGGGTCATTGACAGAAAAAAAAAGAAAAAGGCAGATTTTTTTAAGAGATTTATAAAAGAAGGATGTTCCCAGTTCATATGATTTTTTTTATGTTGTAATTCTAAACAGAAGTTTACAGGTTCTTTACGAAGCAAGTCATTGTAGAGTGTCTAAGATACATCTCAAATTTATCGGTGCGTTCACGATTAAAGTAGCTTTTTTTTTGCGTAGAAATATAAATATTTGTGTTGATATTATCTTACCCCTTCGATCACAGATCAAACATTGCTGTTTCTTGGTAGAAATATAAAATATATTAAAATAAACATATTACAGGGCAGGCTGCTGTTTGACTTACATAATGTATATACCGTCATCAATATACATTTTATACGTCACGACACAAGGGTCCACCCGATCGGATTTGGTTTATTACTTACGCTCCTATGATAATTTAGGGTCATTCAGTTTTAGAGGCAATAAACTGGCAACCCTACTTGTTTCGTCCTTTACATCATACTTATTCAATTTTCTGCTTTATGCCTCACAAAATACGATCGTAGAAATATTGATGTCCAAAGAAAAGTTTTGGGCTAAATTTTTAGAGATATCACATATCTAATTCTGTTATTTATATGCGGGTATGTATGTGTGAGTATATTGGTGAAATTTAAATTGAAGTGAAAAAAACATTTGTAAACACTTATTTAAATATCAACAAAAATTTTTGTTCCTAAGCCTTAAATTAACTCTATGTGCAACTCGTATCTCATTAAACATTGTGTTTCTGTTTCTATTAGTATTGTACTCACAACTAATCCCGACCTACATTTACTTTATGCGTCCAACTCTAGAATTGTTAATGAAACAATTCAACAAGCGACAATTCTGAGTTCAGTGGATTGCTGTATACTCTAGTGTTGTTTTGTTGTTGGTCTCAATCGATGGATCCGATTCGTTCCTCTTTGGGAATGCATTTGTTGGTGGTTTCCACCATTTTATGAAAAGAATGTAAAAATATAAATATATATTAAGAATATGAAAGAAGGAAATATAAATATAGACATGATTAAACAAATCCCTTAATTGCTAATTATGTCATCAAAAACTTTTTTAAAATTATAATTTGTTTGTCGAAAGACTTAAAAATTATCACAACAATTTTTATATAAAAATCTTGAGTAATATTTGTATAGATCTGGTGTTATATTTTTAGGTAATTTTTCGATATTTAGGTATTTTTAATTAGAACTTGTCCGCGATATTTGTAAAATACATTACCTCAAAATTTTTATGAATACAAATTAGATTTTTATAGTGATATAACTATGTAGGTAGACACAGATTTTTATACGTGACATTTAAAAATTAGAACCGAAAATAAAATATATGAAATGTGTATTTTATCTATAGCTTCAAATCATGTCGTTTCTAACATTATTTTTATATGAAGAAATATTTACTCTATGATGTCGACAAACAAAAAAATTGACGAGCGTTGGAAATTATAACCATTAAACAATTCTTCCGGACCATTAACCATACGACAGATATAAAGCGAACGAATATTAGTAAAAATCTAAAATGCTTCGATCAATAAAAAATGGTGTAAGCGGTCTTTTTCAATATAAATATAGGTACTACAGGCACAGTTAATATTATACAATACTACATGTATGTAAATATTTACGTTTTATTAAATATGGTGTACTATTAAGCTTATTTTTTAATTGTTGAAAATATGTAATATATATTTTTTATTGTGGCATTGTTTTTTTATGCAACTTAGAATATCAAATATGCTAACAGCCCTAATGGAAAGTCAACTAAAGTGTTGTCTAGAGATATAAACAGCATCATACGGGACATCATCATTCTATGATATTTATGAGGATGTATATACGTAGGTATATATGACTATGCCATTCCTGAGAATTATGGTGCCGTGCCATTGTACTCTGTAATTTCAAATTATATACATAAACGAATATTACAGTAATAATAATGCCTTAAACGACCTATTTCTCTTAGTGACTATACTCACTCGTGTGCATATCACGCGTCAAGTTGCATTGCACTCACATCGAGCACTCGTGACGACAGATTCACTGACAAGTGATTTAGTAATGAGACCGATATCGATAAAATGTACGCTCGTATTTTTATTTTGATAAAAATGAGAACATAAAAATTTTCACGATATGAAATGTTAAATATATAAATAAAAATTATAAATAATTAAAAACTTTGTTCTGCAAAAACAGTAACCAATCATCAAAGTTAACATGGGAGTAACATGGGAGTAAATATTAATGATGTAAAAGAATATTACTGTTGCTCTGGCCGCTTAGGTTGGTTTACTAACGTACATAACTATATATTGGGGAAATACTGTAGACGTTGCATTAATCTTTCAATTTTAAAAGAAATGTCTACCTATTACCTAGAATATATAAGAAACATATTTAAAAACAAAAAAAAATATATATCTAATCTTGATTAACATATATATTATGGAAATGTGTGTTTTTGTTAAGAATAATATTACATATTAACAAAAATTACTAATAAATTTGATATTATTATATATATTTGTATTTGTTATATATATATATTTGTATTTATACAAATATGATATTTCTCTATCGACAGTAAATATTTAAAAAAAGTAATTTTAATGGGTTTTAAAGTAAACTGTCTTCCCTTTGATGTTAAATGTAAAGACAAGCGTATATTTAAAATTTAACTCGAAGCCTGGTTTCTTCACAACATTTTTTATAATGTAAGTGAATACTTTTATGCTAAAACTCATTAATTGAATAATAATGTAAACAAAATGATATCTACTTGCTTATCATGTATATAATTTGATTTTGATTGCTCTCTGTTATATATATAATTATATTGCTAAATAATTCATATTTATTTTCAATTATGTTATATTTAAGAGTATTGAAATGCTTTTATAATATATAATTATTAATTACCAATTTTAAATTTATTGCATGCCCAAAGCAATGTATACTGCATATATGTATATAGTTAGCAAAAGAATTATATCCTAAGTTATTGTGGAACATATACTTAAAAAACACTGACACATCGAGAACTTTGAAAAGGGTAAACAATTTTTACTAATCAAAATGTATCTGTCATTTCTTAATTTAGTTTTATGCGAAATATTATTATAGTACGAAACACAAATCATAGTTAAGTGAATCTTCCTGTAAAACAGTAAAAATGCTCATTCATATCTTGAAATAGGCATATAAAGATAAGTGCGTCTAAATGGGTACCACTCGATTTGACGGCACGTCGTAAATTTAGATTGAGCTGTTCCATTCATTTGTGATTAATCTCCATAAATATAAAACATCTCTTTTTTTATATTTCATGAAAAATGAGATATTTCACGGACTTTTGTAACATACTGAGCGTACGTTAGTCTACTTTTTATTCGGTACTACTCTTGAGAGCTTAGGCCTGCTTTTATGTGTTGTCAAGTTTTACGTTTAAGCATATAAATGTGCGTTACAAATTTATAGTTTTTACTAGCAATTTCACGCGGCTTTTTCCGTCAGTATATCAGTAACTAAAATATCCTATGTTATTATTAATATAATATTAGTATAATGACGTATTTGTGTACTAAATTTCATTCAAATCTGTTAAGTCATCTAAGAGTGATCAAGAAACAAACATATAAACATCTTCACTAAATTTCCCATTTATAATATTACTAGAATTCTTAATAAGTAGCCTATATTCTTCTCTATCTTGAATGCTTAATAGCATTTGGCGTACATGTTGCTAAATTTCATAATTATTGCTTGATTCATTGAAGAGTCAAGAGGTAAAAAACAAATTCACTTTTACATTTATAATGATGTATTGTTTATTATATAGAATAATAATACAGTAGATATTCTTTGATTAAGTCATAAGTCATTTGCATGGTTACCATTTTTCTTGCATTTTTGTCGCTAAGCAGTTGAATTGTACGATATAATTTTAGTTGATAGGGTAGAATTTTGTTGGTTAGGTAGAAGTTACAAGGAACAGAGTTATAATATCTTAGTTCTTAGGAATGACAGCACATAATAGGTACTAGGAATCATAGTGCTGTGAAATTCGTAGTGTCGTTTGTTCGTAGGTGATGTTTTGACAATTGTTCGAGATTCCAAGTTGTATAAAAAAATAAACAGTAAAACCAACTTGAATATTTTTTTCACAGTTGTTAATTAGTGACATATAAAATATTTAAATAACATATCGATATATGGCACAACACTACATAGAATTTGCTTACTAAATTCAATTTGCTCGGACAGCACACACCGTATTAAACAAAGCGATGTTGACAGATACGCGTAGTTGAATATCTATTTGTTTTACATTGTATTTTACGAGTGACCAATGTAATAAGTAAGGTAACACAGCCAACAAGCTTTCATATTACAAACTAGCTATATCCCATAGCTTTGCTCGTGTGACTCATTATACAAAGTACTCTATGTTTTAGGATACGATATAATCTATACACGTGTCAAGTTTTATTAAAATCCGTTTTGTAGTTTTTGCGTGAAAGAGTAAAAAACATTCATCCATCTTAACAAACTTCTGCGTTCATAATAATATGTAGTAAGATGTGTAATTGTTGGATTTATTGTCCACTGTTTCCAAAACTAGTGGAATAAAAATAAAATGTAAAAATAAAAAGAAACTAGGTACTTTTTTTTAAAATTCGTCACGTAGAGTCAACTGACCTGCTTTCATCCTCACCTATCGTATCTCACTGGTGCTCTAGTAGCCAATAGTACAGCCTAGGTTACGGCGTGTTTTACCTTTTAAAATCCTCTAATAATAAGATAAAATATGTTATATGATGCAGGAGTCAAGAGTTTACAGTCCACGCATATGTATGAGAAGAGTTATGAAAGTGAATACAGCAGGGATCTATTTAAGGATATAGGCTTTTGGTACTTTATCTTTTTTGCTCTTTCATGATGAAAGATTTGATAATATTGGTCCAATTTAAATTTTTATTTGGGATTTAATATCCTCTTTTATGTTGAATGCCGGTCGTCGAAGAGTAGTTAGGAAAACTCGTGTCGAAATTTATTGAGTAATGATTTCCGTTTGGACATTTCCGAAAAGAATATAAATGGAACTTTAAAAAAGCAACGCAATAAAACAGCGAAACTATCTGTGCGGTGCGTAATAAAATTTTATTCCACTCGTTTCGTAACAAGAAATAAGTAATATCAGACGAGAATGGCACGAATCAGCTCTATCTGGTTTCATAAATGGTTTGATTGATCGGATAGGTTTTGTAATGAAAATGGATGGTTACAAAGATTTTTTTTATAATTGTTTCCAAATAAATCACGCTTTTCAATTGTTTTCCAAATGTCTCCGATTTTAGGATTTTAATAAAAAAAAAATTGTTGATAAATAAATGTAATTGAATACCTGATTTGATGATTTCAATGAATTTTAATTAATCAAATACATCTCTCGTATTTGATTTGACCGAGATTATAGTTGGTTTTTTAACATATTATTTAGATTTTATTTATTTAAACAAGATGATAATAACAAAAATAGACGTAATTTGTAAAATAAAAAATAAAAAAATGCAGTATAATATTGTCACTCTTACTATTATTTTTTTTTTAAAGCCCGTATTGCTGCCGTACCCTTAAAACTTCAGAATCAAATAAATTAATGGCCTTTGTATGCGATTGGTATGCATGAGACATTCATGCAATTATCCGCTGTACAATGAAGTAATTTCCACAAGAATTTTATGTACATATTTATTTGCATAAATGCACATGACCTTTGTTTTATGGCTAAGTAAGGAATTTCTAGAATGGGTATAAAATATATCACATTAGGAAAATAGAAATAGGTACATTCGTAATATTAATAAAGAAATATAGTTTGTTGTTCAAAAAACAATAACTTTATCTACGACAAATATAATATTGAATAGTAAATTGAATATATAAATATCCACACATTAACAAATACTGGGTATATTACTATTGGTATAGTATTTTATTACCTGTGCTACTATAAACAATCTTAAATACAGTCCACAATCTTAAATACCACACTGCCACATTACTAGAAAATACTTTACATCGTCTACCATTACATCTTACTTCCTTGGAACCTCTCCCACATATGGTTAAAACCCGTATGGGTGAGTACATTTTTTTCTACGAACCTTGATATGTGAAGAAAAGAAAGAAAAATAAATAATAATAATAAAGTACAATTTACATAAAACAGATATAGACAAAACAGAAGAGAGATAATAATTATATACTTCGGAATAAAATAAATCCACCAATGAACGACGAAATATTTCGTAAATATATTAGATTTGAAATGTTTACATTTAGAATACAGAAACATGTGTCTACAAGTAGATTTGGAATTGTGTTTAACAAACATTTGAATTAATATCAATTACACTAATATCATCACAGAACTATTATGGGCCTAAGAGGAGAGTCAAATTTTATATTAAAAATACAAATAAAAAATAAAAATTCGATACAGATATGGCATATCAGTACATCATATCCTTAGATTATATAGATAGAGCGAAATAGAATGTCAAAAACAAGTCAATATTTAGTCAGCTAATTTGGCGTTTAACTAAACAAATTTTACACATTTTTTTTCATCAAAACAAAACGTGCTCTCATTTCAGTGTTGCAAGTAATTGGATTAACAATTTGGCAGATCAGGTCAATTTAAATTTGAATTGGAAACAATTTTCCTAATATAATATTATTATATATACGTACAAATCGTGCAAGTCTGGCATAAAATAAGCTACTCCTTTCTTTACCGTGGGTGTCGTAAGAAGCGATTAAGGGAACTTAACGGTTGAGGGATGGGCAGCAGCATTCCTCCTAAAACATCTACAAGTCCTAACTGTAGTTGCCAACACGCATGCCAAGCGTGGCAACTACTGACAATATTATTCTAGTGGAAGAATCTCCATAGTCATTTAGGGGGGAAATGCAGTAAAACCTCTCGGTATCCTGCTTATATTATACAGGTAGAGCTATACCTATAAATTTGTCAGTTGGCAGTGACCTTAAAGAATTTTTTACCTTTGTTTAATGTTTAAACATCTTTCCTTTCACTTCCATATTTTATAATATTATTTTATTCTACGTATTATTAATACGGATATTATTTAGTACTCTATGAAATCAGGATAGACTTATTTTACAGCGTCGTGTAAAACAAAATACATAACTATTAGTATATTTATGTACTATTATTTATATTATACGAGTATATATATTTATGTAATTTAGTCTTATGTAAATGATATTTAGAATAATATGCCTTTTATTTGGTTACTTTTTTTCTATTTACTGTGTCTGACTTGCGCCATCTACCTTTCTCTCGGTACTTATTTACTATTTATGCCAGGTTGCCTGTAAGAGATTGCTTTTAAGAATAAGGCCGCCTTTTGTATATGCACATTCTGTATAAATATTCCTTGTATAAATCTCTATTGTGTGCAATAAAGAGTTTTTATTATTTATATGTTTTATGTTTTAATTAATTAACAATATTTAATAAAGATTTTATTGGAAGAATATGATATTTTGTTTAAACCTTGAACACTATCTTTGAATTGAGATCCAAAGTGGTTTTTGAAGTGTGTTAAAAAACAACCCGACTCGTTACACTGTAATAGCACGACGATAGCGGTCATAACCTTGTCAAGTGCTACGAATATGTGCATACAGCTTTATTGTTCTGTATATGATCATGGTCGTAGTAAACTCAAGTTGAAGTGCATCTCTGGAGCCGGACATAATATTGACTATGGTTATTGACGGACTTTATTGCATTTCTCCCTCATTTTGTTATATTAAAATAGAGAAGTTTATGTAATGCATTGCGAAGGTGGCGCCACTGTAAAATAACGTAATTAGCAAAATAGTTATAGAAGGCTGAAGATAAAGATTATTAAAAAAAATAAAATTGTTTTGTTTTAGATGTTTTAAAACATGATTGTAAATGGGGTTTATTTGCTTTTTTAACCCAAATTTTTCACTTTTTCTTAAAATTTTTCAAATATTTTATTTCCTCCATACCTTACACAATAAAACAATAACATGTGTTCCACAAAAATCCGACATCAATTGTGGCAAAATTTGTTATTTTTAACAAAACTAAATTACTGAACCGATTGTGATGAAATTTATATGGGACCAATCTTTAAGTATATACTCTCATCTAAAAAAAAATTTTCAAATTATTTGAAACATAAAAAACGAGTTGTGAATATAAAATAAATAAATAAAACTGAATTGTGAACCTTTTTGAAGTCGGTAGAAAATTATTAACGTCTTATTTTTTCTTTTGATGGGTAAAAATGGTATGGTAACCCCGTCTGCGCTAACGGGATACACTTGCGGAGCACCAGTGAAGAGTGATAGATGAGACTGAAAACAGGCCAGTTAGCCCATCATGATGAATTCATCAGGAATTAACCATGATAGTTTCCAGGGAGAATCGCGAGGAGGCCGACCTGGTTGGGTATATTGCTAGCAATGTTATTCTCAGTCTCCATTACTAATAATATCTTTTCCCCCATTAACGTCTTATTGTAGATTAACGTGAAATTAGTTTTACAGCATAGAATATATTGGCCACAACAGAATATCAGTGTTTTGCTCTTTTTTTAAAGGCCAAGTAGTAAACTAAGTTGTGACTATTTTATACTATTGTGGCAAATGCACGAAATGAAAATTTATGTTACTTCTTGTATGTATATTCCTTTTTTTTTGTATATGTATTCATTTATATCTTGCCTTTGTGTATGTATCAAAACGTGTTTCAATCGTGGAGCAGTTGTGTTTGCATGGCTGTGTTTCGGTTTGAAGGGTGGGATATGGCGTGAATTTACTGGGTACAGAAGAATAACACCTCCTAACAAGTCCTCAGGAATGGCAACGCATGGAGGGTATCATGGACATAACAGAGTATACTCCATGGTATTGCTCATGTCTATAGGCGACGGTTATCATTTTCCATCAGGTGGGCCGTCAGCTTGTTTGCCATTCTATGTTGTATAAAAAAAAATGTATGATTATTTGAAAGCTGAAAATAGCATTTCTTTTCTATTTCATATATATGCCATTCCTGTTATATGTACCAATTTGTATATGTATGTATCCATGTATGTAATTTCCACTTCGATTCCACGTTATCCGCTCTGCCTGATAGAGTTGTATAACGGCTTATTGGCTGACATGATGTTCTCCAAGCATTTTCAATATATATTCTTCAATAAATACATCTATATTTCTGTGTTCCGTAGGATTATGGGATCATAAGAAAAGATTGATTTAAAATGTTTGTGAATTTCGTATTCACAAATTAAGATTATTTCTTCATCTATAACAGAAAAGTATTGCACTCTTTTAATTTTGTCATCTTTGATTATTCGAGGTTAACAAATTTTGTATTTTATGAAAATAAATTTTTTTTTTTATACAACTTAGAATGGCAAACAAGCTGACGGCCCACCTGATGGAAAGTGGTAACCGTAGCCTATAGACATGAGCAGTACCATGGACAAAACAGAGTATACTGTTTCGCCCATGATACCCCCCATGCGTTGCCATTCCTAAGGACTCAGGTATTATTCCTCTGTATCCAGTAAATTCACGCCATATCCCACCCATCAAACCGAAACACAGCCATGCAAACACAACTGCTTCACGGTTGAAACACGAATGGGACAGACGTACCCAAGCAATTGACTTTTGTACAAAGTCTCCCTCTGGTATATAATAATTCTTATTACAGAAACATAAATAAATTTTATTAATATTTCAAATGCTGATCCACCTGCCAAGCGTGGCGACTACTGGCAAACTCCTTTTAGGGGAGGTCTATGTACAGTAGTAGATAGTTAACGGCTGATATGATGATGATGATGATGATGATGAATATTTTAAATGCAAAAGTTTATAACAACGGATGGATGAATGTTTGTTATTTTTTCACGCATAAACTACTGAACGGATTAGAATGAAATTTGGTACCTGGATAGGTTATATTCTAATTTAGTATACAAGATACTTTATGTACTTATTGATTCACGTGCGAAGGGCGCAGTATATACTTAGTATAAATATAATTTTTAAAAGATGGACGCCACATTTCTCCTTAGTATGGTACTAGATGATATCTGTTAAACATACATATAATAAATTTTTTTTGGACGTAAAATCCAAACATGCTATGGTCTATTATGGGTAGCGGTAATCGTCGCCAATAGGTATGAATAGAATCATTACTATCACAGTATACACTGTGACATCTATGGTACCTTCATGTGTTACCATTCATGAGAACTATAGTCTTATGCCTCTATACCTTGTATTTACACTGCCACATCCCACACTTCAAACCGAAATGACTTACGAAACCGAAACGAGATCCTACACGATCGCCCGTATGCAAAAGCTACAAGTTACTCAGCGGGATATGGAGAGGGCTATGCTCGGAGTCTCTCTGCGTGATAGAATCCGAAACGAGTATATCCGCAAAAGAACCAAAATAACCGACATAGCCCGAAGGATAAGCAAGCTGAAGTGGCAATAGGCTGGTTATATAGCTCGAAGAACTGACAACCGATGGGGAAGAAAGGTTCTTAAGTAGCTATCACGTACGGGTAAACACAGTGTAGGACGACCTCCCACTACATGGAGTGACAACTTGAAATGCGTTTCAGGGAGTCAGTGGATGCAGTTGACTCAGGACCGTTCTTTATGACAGCCTATGGGGAAGGCTTATGTCCAGCAGTGGACGGATAATAGCTGAAATGATGACCATGATGATCCAAGCAAATGATTTTTGTACAAATCTCTCACTGTCAGATAAAACAAAAAATAAAAAAGAAACCAGGATAATCTCGTTTAATTATCAAACAAAGCGTTTTATTTTGTCTTTAACGAAGTACAGTGTACAGCGAAATTAAACTATGTAATTTCTACCATTGAAAGCTCTAAAACTCCCTTTGACCAGATTCAAACCCGTTTAAAGTTCGCTTTAATGGAGGTACGTAGTTACAGGGCTTAAGTAGCGGGACCACTTTACATAATAATTTAGAGGGCAAGGCGACGTGGGCCGAGTGGGTTAATAAGGTCATATTTGAGAACGAAGGACTCAAAATAGTAGACACAAAGTCAATTACAATGTTTTAAATAATGTCTAATAACTTATTTGAAGATATATTTAGTATTGTAATACGTTATTTCTTGTCAAATGTGTGAAAACATTATGTTAAGATTGTAATATAATAAACAATTAGCTTTTACTTACTTACTTGCGACTTTGTCCGCGTGATCGGGACATGTTCACTTACTTATCCTTCGGTCTATGTCGGTTAATTTGGTTTTTTTGCGGATATTCTCGTTTCGGATTCTATCATGCAAAAAGACTCCGAGCATAGCCCTCTTCATAGGGGGGAAAGGGATTGTTAGTAATGGAGACTGAGAATCCCATTGCTAGCAATATACCCAACCAGGTCGACCTCCTCGCAGTTCCCCCTGGAAACTATCATGGTTAATTCCTGATGAATTCATCATGATGGACTAACTGGTCTGTTTTCATTCTCATCGACCACCCTTCACTGGTGCTCCGCCAGCGTATCTCGTTAGCGCAGGCGGGGTTACTATACCATTTTCATCCATAAAAAAAAGCCATCTCTGTAGTCCACTAAATAACTTGAAGCTTTTGTATACGGGCAATCGTGTAGAACCATGTTTCGGTTCCATAAGCCATTACTGGCAACACGCACTAGTTAAAGGTTATAAAATATAGGTAAACAAAAATCTGTGGAAATGTATTCTAACTTGGATAGATGAATTCCAAACTAAACCTACGGCCTACAATCTTTAGAATCGCTGTTTTTGTGTCTAACTTTAATTACTTATAATTACCCAATACGGTATTTTCATAAAAGGAAATTAAATATTAGTCCATTGTATGTAATCTGAAACACGTACACTCCGCTCGGTCCATTAAGCAGTTGTTATTTGTCATTTTTGTGTGAGAAAAACGGAAAACACCTAAGTAAATCAAGGGGTAGCGGTATAAAACGACCACCGCCTCCGCCGTGCGCGACCTAATTTCAGAACACAGAAAATAAACGTTACTTATCCCTTATACTTCTCATTTCAGGTTTTAAAACACCTCGTAAATTTACTCTGTGTATAATTAAAAGTAAACGTGCGAAACGCATAGTATTACAGAGGAGTTTTTTCTAATGTACTCAGGACAGTTAAAATTTTATATGCCTGGAAAAAATATGATTAAAATTTCATTATTCTAACTAGGTCGTCCGTAATTTGGTCTGAGTAAATTTTATTAGGCTTGGGTTAAAAGGGAGGGTATAATATAAGTATGAGGCTTGTATCTGTATGTTGTTTAAGACTGTAAGCAGTCTCTACAGGTCTCTACGGTACTGCAGCATCACAGTTTTTAAACTTTGTAGTTGAGCGACTCTCTGACGATATTATAACCAGGGTTGCCAAATATTACTTAAAAATATAAATGTAAAACTTTAGCATTTGATTTTAATTATGGTTAAATGGCTATATGGATTTAAATGAAATTTAGTACACAAATGAACTATTTTTTGGATCAATAAATAGAATAGAACAGAAAATATTTATTGCTAGAAAAACACATAACAGAAAATTTAGTTATGTATAAGAAGTGTTTCATATTAGGCAAAAGGAACTGGCTCAACTGATGCAGTGAGTGTCCCAGTGCAATGTATACAGCTGCACAGCGCTGGTTTTCAGCCAGTCCCTTTCATAATTTAAATAGAGTGTTTGTACTATTAATTAACGGCGACATATCGCATTATTATCATACAGTCATACGAATGGCGTTATACTCAAGCTAGGTTACCTAATTTTATGAGGAGCTAAGTAATGGACATATAGGAGTACAATTAGACTTCAGCCAATTTAGAATGGTTCATTTCCTAAATTAATAGACCAAGAATCGAACCCGAGACTTTATTATGCAAACCAAAGGACCTGAATTATATAAGCAAGTACAGCTAAATTTTAAAAGCTAGATAGATGTAAAGAAATGATAAGAGTTTCACATTGCTTACTTTATTATGGCACCATAAGGTTCCCGTGTAGTTTTCAGAAGATAATGGTTCTGCACTGGTAGAAAGTTATTTTCTATTATAATATCTGAATAATAGAAAGTAACATTACTCAGCATTATTTTTCTATTAACACCTTTATTACAATTCAATTAAAGATCTATTCTCTTTGTTACAGATGGTGGAAAAGCAATGAAAGCTTAGTGATGTCAAACAAAAATGCCTTCAGATGTGACCTAGCATCGTCATGTTATAGAAATTGGATATGACGAATTACACATTCGAATACACAAGCCAGGATTTACAATGTCACTTAACAACCGGAGAAGGGTGTGGGAACACAACATACTCTGGACTGGATTGTGAAATCGACGCACATTCAATATATTACAACTGTGAACTAAATATTGATATTCAAAATGAAACACTTTACAATTGCAATGCGTGTATCAATGATACGATGGGCCTTGTTAACGGTAGTGTATGTAACTCTGGATTCAAGTTGAACATGTATACGGTGGTCTTCGAGAGTGCTTTAAAGAGTCTATGGTTACGACTGCCGTACTTCGACATTTGTGAATGGGACACCTTACTCTGTTATAGTGAGAATTTCAATAGGACGTTGTACATTGATGTAACTAATAGCAACATTGTAAATAACGTACTTGACAGTTTCCAATGTGGATGGAATTTCCGTAATACGTCGGACGATCCGTTAGGAAGTAAGACGGGGTATGATTGGAGTTTTCTATTTGTGATATTATTTATAGTCGCTGGGGGTGTCGGTAATATATTGGTGTGTTTGGCTGTGTGTTTGGATAAGAGATTGCAAAATGTGACAAACTATTTCCTGCTGTCGTTGGCGATAGCTGATCTGCTCGTCAGTCTATTTGTGATGCCAATGGGAGCGATACCTGGATTTTTAGGTGAGTTAAATTACACTTCAAATATTATTTAATACTGGCTGTATTGTACAGTTTTACCTGCGTGAATATACATATATAAATAAAGTATCCTATGTGCTAAGTTATAAAATAACTTGCCTGTGTACCAAATTTCATTGCAAATACATTGAGTAGTGTTTGCGTTAAAAAATATCAAACAACATCCATCCATTCATCCAAAAATCAAATTATTGCATTTTTTTTTATGCAACTTAGAATGACAAACAAGGTGACGGTCCACCTGATGGAAAGTCGTAACCGTCGCCTATAGACATGAGCAGTACCATGGACATAACAGAGTATACTGTTTTGCTTATGATACCCCCATGCGTTGCCATTCTTGAGGACTCAGATGTTATTCCTCTGTACTCTATAAATTCACGCCATATCCCACCCTTCAAACCGAAACACAGCCATGCAAACACAACTACTTCACGGTAGAAACACGAACGGGACAGAGGTACCCAAGCAATCGACTTTTGTACAAAGTCTCCCTCTGGTGATTTATTATATTAGGCTAATAATAATTTGTGAATATAATAAAGCATGCACTGCGATTAAATGCAAGTGTTTTTTAAATAGCCAAATTCTGTGCGAATACGTGTGCGTAAAGCCGAGAGATAGTTTTTGTAGTCAGCTTGAAAATAAATTTCTTGAGAACAGTATATAACGTTAACCAACAGCTCTTGCATGGATCTGCTTTCCTAGCATTTTATGGGAAATAAACTGGGTATTTTAACTTTCTAAAAGGACGTGCTTTCTACCGCGCGCAGTTAACTGCAATACGTCCGCCTTCTTACCAATATATGGGTTTAAAAAACTTTCAAATCAATGCTCGACTTTTGCTTTTTTGAACTGACTTCAAAAAAGGAGGAATATTTTTGTGTTTGTTATCCCATACGCGTAACTTCGTCATTTATAAAAAAAAAATATTTTCCAAAATTATTTCTTTCCCTGAAAGGATATATTTTATGCAACTAAGAATGATAAACAAGCCCACTTGATGGAAAGAGGTAACAGATTTTTTAGATTATATATTACCCGATATATTTTAAGATTAGTCGCATAAAAATTTTATCAAAGTTACTTTAGAATAAAATTTTTGGTTTCGCCAGTATTTGTTGTGAAAAACAATCTTAATTATTTTTAATTGTTTTATAAATGCCAACCACTTATTGGGTTTTTTAAAATAACCAAAAGCCGCATCCAATTTGGTGCAGTCGTTTTTGCGTGATACTGGAACAAACATACAGACAGACAGACAAAATTTCTAAAAACTATCGTTGTTTTGCTTTCTATTGTTGTTTTTAAAGCCTAATATTAATTTCTTCTAATATATTTGCCATATATAATTGAAATTTTATTGTATAAGTAAGATAATATAAAATAAAACGAAGGCCATTCTGTAACTTTACAGCTTTGTAAGAATTTTATAACGATTGTCCTGCATTTTTTTTTTTTTTTTTTTTTTTTTTTTTATACTACTTAGAATGGCAAACAAGCTGACGGCCCACCTGATGGAAAGTAGTAACCGTCGCCTATAGACATGAGCAGTACCATGGACATAATAGAGTATACTGTTTCGCCCATGATACCCCCCATGCGTTGCCATTCCTGAGGACTCAGGTGTTATTCCTCTGTACCCAGTAAATTCACGCCATATCCCATCCTTCAAACCGAAACACAGTTATGCAAACACAACTGCTTCACGGTTGAAACACGAATGGGACAGAGGTACCCAAGCAATCGACTTTTGTACAAAGTCTCCCTCTGCATTCCGGAATGTTAAATATTAGACCGAAAAATTTAACCCTCGGCCCTGATAGCTGAGAAATGCGGGACACGGGTTCGAATCCTGTCGTATTAGGCTCCCGTCGAGGAATTATTATTTTTTTATCTATTTTGTTTATTCAGGGTGAAATTAGACATCAAAGAAACATGTTTTAATAAACGATTATATATATATATATATATATATATATATATATATATATATATATATATATATATATATATATATATATATATATATAGAGAAAGAATTTGTACAAAAATCGTTTCTCTTAAAACATCTGTAAAGCCTTACTGCGGTTGCCAGTCCCCCTGTCAAGCATGTTTCCAAGCTTGGCAGGCGGACTGGCAAAATTCCACAAGCGGGCTTATGTTCAACAGTGCCATGCAGTTAAAGGCTGATATGATGTAGATGATTTTTATTATTATTATTAATAATAATTTTATTTATTATGATTTAGGGTATAAATATTTGATCTTATAAATTAAAAGTACCTTACAAAATCTGCTTAGGTCAAGCGTAAAAAATATTGAAAACATAAATAACAATAATTTAATTTAAATTTTTTTTGTATCATTTAACCATTACGAAGGTATATAATAATAATATAAGAATAATAAAAATATTAAGGAATGTAATATAATTTATTTTATTCAGCCAATTAGTTTAAATAGTACTGTAAGTTGGTTTATTACTCCTTCGTGTGTCTCGAATATTTTGCTGAAATAGAAATTTATTATTTGACAAAAACACAAGATACAATGGGCCCCACACTAGGCAAAAAAAAATAAAACTTTTTTCTTTCCTTCGTCATTAAATACAATGATCACAGCTATTCATACAATGCAAAAGAAAAAAATATTACTATACATAGAATTCTCCACCCCATACAAAACGTCATAGCTTAGAAAGGGCCCATAAAAGGAATATATTGCAACACTTTGCTACATTTAGTGGATCCTATGAAAGTTCGTGGGGCACTTTAATCGAAACCATTAGTAAGAAACATAGTAATAATACATAGTAATAGCACACTAAAATTATAGTCCCTATATATATCTTTTAGTAGAATATATCAGTATTGCCATAAAAAAGTTGGCCTTGCTATATATAGATTAATGTTAAATATATGTTTACTACAAGAGTGTCTGGAATCTATACGTATTTATGTCTATCTAAAGGAAGTATTGTTCTGTGGTCCTGGTATAACGAACCACCCTTCTTCTTTCTTTCCATTGGGTGTCGTAAGAGGCGACTAAGTGAACTTAGATGATGAGCAGCAGCGTTCCTCTTAAAATATCAGGAAGTCCTAACTGCGATTGCTAACCTGTCTGCTAAGCGTGGCGACTACTAGAAAAACCCTCCTTATAGGGGAAACCTATATTCAATAGTGGACAATTAGTGGCTAATATGATGATGATGAAAGGAAGTCTGTTTTATTGAAAGTAAAAGGTTTTTTAAAGTAATAAATTTTATTGTAATTAACTATAGCTTTTGATACATAATATTACAAATAAAATAATAATAAAAAAACAATACTACAATGTTATTATGAAGCGAAAAAAAATAAAACTTCTTAACAAAAGTCCATGATATACTGTCAGACATTGTTTTGAGCACAGCCGAAATGCTATGCATACAATGACAATGCCCCGAAATTACCTACTCTAGGAGGAACCCATTTAAATATTTACCAGAGAGAGGCTTTGTACAAAAGTCGATTGCTTGGTTACCTCTGTCCCATTCGTGTTTCAACCGTGAAGCAATTGTGTTTGCATGGCTGTGTTTCGGTTTGAAGGGTGGGATATGGCGTGAATTTACTGTGTACAGAGGAATAACACCTGAGTCCTCAGGAATGGCAACGCATGGTGGGTATCATGGGCGAAATAGTATACTCTGTTATGTCCATGGTACTGCTCATGTCTATAGGCGACGGTTACCACTTTACATCAGGTGGGCCGTCAACTTGTTTGCCATTCTAAGTTGTATAAAAAAAAAAATATTACGAGTAACCATACTCTTATGCCCATGAATAAAATAAGTGTATTCTTTCGATTGTACGATACTAGCTTTTACCCGTGACTTCACCGCGCGTCCTGGATAAATCACTGACCGGGGTAAAAAGAAGCCTATATCCTTTTCCACTTTATATACATAGTATTTCTATACCAAACATACTTATTTGTTAACTCATTAAAGCATTATAAGATAACATACAAACTCTCTTTCAAATTTGAAACATTTCTAAAGATTATTTAAAGTATTTGTACTTTGATTCACTGTCTTTATATAAATCACATAAATAATAAAATATAATAATAAAAAATCCCGCCTGCGCTATCAGTATACGCTGGCGGGGCACCAGTGATGGATGATTGGTGAAGATGAAGGCAGGTCATTTGGCTGTGACACAAATTAATCATAATGGTTTTCAGGGGGACCCACGTAGAGGTCGACATGATAGGTTGCTAGCAATGAGGCTGTTATTATCCATTATTAACAATCCCTTTCTCTTTTTGGACCTTTGCAGGTATATAGTACCTAACATACATACATGCTTTTTTATTGCCGCCATTTCGACGTGGATTGCACCACGTCATGGTCACGACAGGAAAGGGGAAAAAATTAACTGCATGCATTTTTAATAATATTGTTAATACTATAATCAATATAATGAAATATCATCAGGACGTCACAACACAAATAGTGAACATTGAATTTTCTTCTTCACCAGGGTACTGGCCGCTTGGCGTGGTATGGTGCAATGTGTACGTGACATGCGACGTGCTAGCCTGCTCCGCCAGCATCATGCATATGTGCTTCATCAGCATTGGCAGGTTTGTCTTAAAATATTCTAAAATTTTGTATATTTATTTACCAAATAAGCATGTAGTGGGGGGAACCGCGAGGAGGTCGACCTGGTTGGGTATATAGCTAGCAATGGGATATCAGTCTCCATTACTAACAATCCCAGTAATGGAGACTGAGAATCCCATTGCTAGCTATATACCCAACCAGGTCGACCTCCTCGCGGTTCTCCCTGGAAACTATCGTGGTTAATTCCTAGTGAATGGCTAACTGGCCTGTTTTCATTCTCATCTATCACCCTTCACTGGTGCTCCGCCAGCTTATCCCGTTAGTGCAAGCGGGGTTACCAAACAATTTTCACCCATAAAAAAAAATAGCCATGTAGTCTCGGCATAAAATGGGCAACTCCTTCTTTTTCCATGGGTGTCGTAAGAGGTAACTAAGGGATTTTAATTTCTTGCGAGTTCTTCTCAGCAGATAACAATATCCCGAACCTAGCAGTACAATCATAAAACAATGACGATTTAAAAGAGCTGGTAATCAAGTCTTTTTGAATAAAGATTGTTTATATTCGATACGGTCGAGGGTTGGGCAATAGTGTCCCTGGTGAAACATAATCAAGGTCTAACTGCGATTGCTAATTTACCTGCCAAGCATGGCAATTACTGGCAAAATGCTCCAAGAGGGTAGTCTATGTTCAGTTGGGGACAGATGATGATTTACCGATCTACTATCTAACTATATATCTTTTAACTGCGACTTTGTCCGGCTGACTGGGATATGTTTATTGATAGGCATAAATAGTAACCTACGTTTCTACATTCCATAGTACACGTAGTAGCTTTATACTAAATTATATAGGGATTGTTTAAGCCGTTAAGGCGTTACGATGTAATAAACAAATATACTCACTTTAAAATTTATAATATTAGTAAGGATTTAAACAACCTAGCTTTTGAACTGTAATACTCAGTTATCTCTTCCTGTCTCGTTAGAGATCTGATTTGAATATTAATTGAGATTTATATTGAAACAGCTTTGGATCAGTTAGAATTATCGTTTTTATTTTCTTCATTGAGTTCCATTGAATTTTTATATTTAAAATGTTTGATATATTATTATTATTTTATAATACATTTCACATTAGAATAAAAACTAAAGAAATACGTTAATTGTATGTAATTGTAGTATGTAGGTATATCAATATTAACATTCGAGTATTCTGACATATCTCTATGGCTGACTGGAAGAGAATGCTTTTAAGTCTGCAATGTACACATATATGTACTAATGAATAAATAAATAAACAAAATTTATAACTAAATCTTATATTTTCTCTCCATCCAAAGATTGCTTGGAAGAGATCGTTCTTAGCGATGAGGTCGCTCATTGCTTTCTCACTTTTGATCATTTGTAATTGTTTGTACCTATAATAAGTTTACTACTGTAATCTTTTAGAGGAAACAATAAACAGTATCTGTGTATTTTTTTTTTTTTTTTTTTACAACACAGGGGGCAAACGAGCATGCGGCTCACCTGATGGTAAGTGACTACCGCCGCCCATGGTCACCCACAACACCTACGGCATTGCAGGTGTGCTAAATAAATAATTTCTTAGTTAGATTATATCAGTGGCAAAATAAAGTTTAAATTTACTTTTAAAATAAATATATAATATTTGAAAATATAATCTGACTTACACAGATTTCACGAAGTATTGTAAACGAATGATTTAAATATTCACATTAAATATAATTTTAGGATGAAACTCTCTGAAAAAACTTTTATTATGAACAGTATCTGTGGTTCTTTCTCTTAATGAGTTCCCGATTGGGGTATTATTGCTAAAGTTTCATGCGCTCGAAACCCTTCAGATTTAACTTTTTATTTTCAACAATTTCCCAAAAAAGAGGTTTTTAATTCCATTGTATATTTTTGTGTGTGTTTTATCGTTTGCCGAATGTGAACATAAGTTAAAAAAATAATTTAAATTAAATTTAGAGTTTGCTGATTTGAAAGCAAATTATTATATTTCAGAATGACAGCTGTTTTTATAAAATCAAATAATATTTTGACATATTCATTATATTTATAAGAAACAAACAGTTCCTTTGTTGAATGTGTTTTTTAATCATCTAATATTGGATAAGGATAAAGAACCACATAGAGAATATATATATATATATATATATATATATATATATCACTCACGTGACTGTTTCATATTAATTTTGTGTCATTTAAGAGAGCAAAAGCAGAGCAAAATCCTGCTTATTTCCTAGCATCGTTATATGTATAGTAGATACACGATCCTGCGTTCTAAATTCTAATAGTTCCTTTAAATCTAATGTGTTAATGAAAAACCTCGTTGTTTGTTTGTTTTTAATGAGATTTATCAATATTAACTCTATCACGATTGTCGCCGTATATTTAACCGACTTCAGAAAGAAGATTCTCAGTTCGGTTGTAATTTTTTTTTATGTTTGTTACCTTATAACTTCGGCAATAACCGATTTAGAAAATTATGTTTTTTTATTTGAATGAACATACTTATGGACTGGTCTTTAAAATTTTTATCAAAATTGATCTAGTAGTTTAGGTCTGAAATCAAAATAACTGGTTGGTCACAATTGATGTCGTTATTTTATGGGACACAATCTTAGTTCATGGTACTGCTCATGTCTATAGGCGACGGTTACCACTTTCCATCAGGTGGGCCGTTAGCTTGTTTGCCATTCTAAGTAATATAAAAAAAAAATCAAAATTTTTATTTGTATGTCAGCAAACTTGTTTATGAGTTGTATATTGAAACGTCTGTACAAATAATTTATTTGCAAATCTTTTTTTTTCTAATCAAGATTAGCATGGAAAACCTGGGCCCCCATTTGGTGCGTATTCCGGTATATTACGCCGAGATACGGAAGGAGCCTTGCGCAAACATGATTAACGCACGCAATATATTTTGGCGAAATTACTTTTCACTTATTTCGCTTTGAATGAGTAATGAAAAAAGTCACATCACATATTCACGTATTGGATTAATTTAATCTTCCCCGCATCGTTATAACTCGAAATTTGAAATGAATATTCAATCGACTACTATAAAGGGTATGGTTTTTTTTTATGTGTGAAAATGGTATGGTAACCCCACGCTTGCGGAGTACTAGTGAAGGGTGATAGATGAGAATGAAAACAGGCCAGTTAGCTCATCATGATGAATTCATCAGGAATTAACCATGATAGTTTCCAGGGAGAACTGCGAGGAGGTCAACCTGGTTGGGTATATTGCTAGCAATAGGATTCTCAGTCTCCATTAGTAACAATCCCTTTCCCCCCAAAGGGGACGTTTCTTAATTCAAGTTTTTTTTCATATGATTTGTAATGTAATTTTATAAATTTTTTATTAAATATTAATAATATTATTATAATAATTATAAATATTATTATTACTTTAATAGTATATTCTATTTAACATCTCCCTTTTTATGGGGGTGAAATGTTTAGCCATGCGGGCCTTAGCCAAGCATAGTTGATATAGTTGACGATGACGATGATGAAGAAAGAAATTTTCTAACTATGCTACTGGTATTGAGGTATACACTTTCTGTAACAAATCTAATGTGTAGGAAGGAATTTGTAAAATATCTAACTGCTTGCGAAGATTTTTGGGTACGATTCCTTTGGGCGATAGTACTATGGGTATTTTTTTTAATGGATGATAATGCAATAGTAACCCTGGAATATTATAAATAGTTACACAGCATTTTTTTTATGGGTGAAAATGGTATGGTAACCCCGCCTGCACTAACGGTATACGCTGGCGGGGCACCAGTGATAGATGATAGATGACGATGAAAGCAGGTCAGTTATCCCATCATGAAGAATTCCACGAGAAGTAACCACGATGGTTTCCATGGAGAAGCAAGTGGAGGTCGATCTGATTAGTAACATTGCTAGTATTGGGGTTGTTAGACCCCATCGCTAACAATCCCTTTCCCCCCCAGTACTATGGGTATTATGTAGATGGTGTGCGCTTTCCATTGCTTCTTTACTCCTATTGCTAAGTATGTATATTTTGATAGTATTTCATTAGTAGTTCTTTGTATATTGTGTGTATTCGGAATAGATATGTCAACTATGTATACTACGTTATTGACTTTATCATGTATAGTTATATCGGCTCTATTGAAATTAATTATTTATTATAATTATTATTGCTTTTATCTTTTTTTCTGAGCATTAGTTGGTATACACGCTATTATACTAACATACCTACATATATTATACTTACGAGTCGTAACTGTGTGTGTGCGTGTGTGCGTGTGAGTTTGTGCGTGTGCGTGTGCGTGTGCGTGTGCGTGTGCGTGTAATTATTATTATATTATACTTTTACCTAGTTTTTATTTGATTTCGATTATTGTATTCGTAATATCGTTATGTTTCAGTACCTTGTAATTATACAACTAACCTTTCTAATATTATAAATGTGAATGTGAGTTTGTTATAACACCTTAACGGCTTAGCCAATCACAATTAAATTTGGTATACACATAATATATGAGATGGAGAAGGATATGTACTACTTTTTATCTCGGTCCGTAAACATACCGCGGCCACGCGGACGAAGTCGCGGGTAAAAATTAGTATTTCATAATTCATACTGAGTCACAGTTTTTAAATTAAATTGGAAAATTATTATGGGATCAATCTTTTATAAATTGTATTAAAATCCGTTTAGCAGTTTAATCTTTAGATTAAAATAACTGGTTTTGCCACATTCGAAATCGGTTCTTTTTATGAGACACAATTTTTAATTATATATTACTGCAGTATCTAATTTGCAATTTCTGATGCAATATGATTAGATATATAGAAATATATATTACCATAAACTTGCTTTATAGGTGCGATCTTATCCAGAAAATGCCTATTTTTCTTACTGGATGAAGAATGAATACAGTTTTACCTTGTTATTTATTTGTTGCCCTGTTTTTGCCGTGCTTCCAACAAAGGAAATAGGGCAGAAAATCGGACTTCTCTTAAATAGGAATTTAAAAAAACATGAAAATCCATTCTCAGTAGCTGGATGAAATATTATGCAATTTTTTTTTCCGGGCTATGTAACCTATTTAGTCTAGCTTTGTTCAGACAGTAGTACTCGTTCTTGAGTGCTAAAAATTTGACACAAAAAAATAAATAAAGAAAAAGTATTTAAAATTCGAATTCTTTCAGAATAAACATTAGGGAAACAAATTTTTTGAGTATTATTATTAAATTTTAATATGTATTCATAGTATACACGCGTATTAAAAGTTGAATGAGATAAGAGAAAAGGCTCAAGATAAATATTACCTATTTTAACTTAACAATTATAATAACTTTAAAACTTTTAGTATAATCAACCATGAATTATGTATATTTTCCATGTAAATATGTATCTGACTTCCTATTAAAATATTGTAATTGTGAAAGTTTATAAAAATGTTTAGTCTATTGTTATCCAAACACATTTAAATGGTTAAATAACATTAATATAAACCTACGGGGTTTCTGAATGGTAATGTAATGCAAACACAACTGCTTCACGGTAGAAACACGAATTGGACAGAGGTACTCAAGCAATCGACTTTTGTACTAAGTCTTCCTCTGGTACTCATAATAGAATTATGATCTAAAATTTTAGTTTATGGAATGTCTAATGAATTAAATTTAATTACTACACTAGCTATTTCCTATGGCTTCGCCCGCGTGATATAATATATCCTATGTTTTAAGTTTGAATATAACAGGTAGGTTATATCTTAACCAAAAACATGGGACGTATTAAATTCCATTCAAATTCATCCAGCGTAATTATATATATATATATATAATTATATATATATATATATATATATATATATATATATATATATATATATATATATATATATATAATATGATGATTTACAAAATTTCATATTTATAATATTATTGTAGACAGAATAGGTACGTAATGTTCTTCGGGAACAAATGTATGTGAGTGCATACAAAAAAGAAGAGTGAGGCCAAGTATTACAAATGATAAGGATCAGTGGAGGAGGAAAACACACTGCGTCACAGGCTTTTTGTATACCATCGGTGTCAACCACAAATAATGGAACAAGGGGAGTTTTACTGTATCACGGTGCGACATCGTATGATTTTATCGCCGAGATATAATAATAAAGCAAAATGTATGCGATTATATAAAGATGCCTATTTTTTCGTGCACGTTCACTATATTGTTGTGAAAGTTTAAAAAACTTTCTATGTTATTTATCTTCATTACAAGTTCCTTGCGGTGAAGACAGAGAGAATTGAGTGTTAAGAGAACATCTTGTCTTATATTCGCGTATCGGGGATGGATGTTTCTAAAAACTACTGAACGGATCTCAATGAAAACACGGGTAGGTTATGTCCTAACTTAGTACAACTTAGTATAAAGTATTTTATATACATACTTATTCACGCGAGCAAAGAAAGTAAGAAATAATTTATTCAAAGAATCATGTGACTCACATTGTAGCATACAAAGCAAGTATAAAATAAACATAAAAAGAAATAATAATATACAAAATATAAAGCGTCTTCCGTTTTCTGCTAAATTAAAGACTACATAAAAAAAAAAAAACAGCAGTAATCTAATCTTGAATTTAACATCGATATCAATCCATTCTCAATGACAATTTGCACTGCAATCATGAAACAACAGTTAAGAATTAGGTTACAATTAGGATCGATATGCAATAGTTTGTTTTAGCAAATTACACTAATATGTACCTATTATAACAGTATAAAACTATTTAGTTACAAAGCTGCGGGATATAGCTAGTAAATAATTTATAAATTTCTACAATGATGTATACATCGTCAAAGATATTTATATATTATTATAAATATTTATATAGATATAGGGATATATGTAAAGTATAATATATATGGTTTGACAGATTTTATTAAATCGTATGCCATTAAATTGGCATAATTTATAGAAGTGCCAAAGGCTACGTGACGAACTGACGATAGTATAAAATAAATATGGCAGTCGCAAAGTGCGAAATGCTTGTGCAATGTAACAGTTGTTCTTTTAAGTGACTTTCAAATGGAGGATATACTCAGTTCGTCTGTATATTTTTGTGTATAACACACATGGTATTACACTAAATTTTATGTTAGTACATTAAATATGAACTAATTTAGATTTCAATTTTTAAAGTACTAGCTAATTATTAAAGCTAAAAATTAAAGGTGCTGTTTTTGTTTGAGTGTACTTGAA
Source organism: Galleria mellonella (assembly GCF_026898425.1). NCBI lineage: Eukaryota > Metazoa > Arthropoda > Insecta > Lepidoptera > Pyralidae > Galleria > Galleria mellonella. Next base: position 2,232,312 of record NW_026442090.1, on the reverse strand, counting down.
GTAAAATCTATTTGTAAACATTTGACCTAATTGTATTCTGCCTACGAATTGCTAGTGCATTTTTTTAAATAAGATTAATAATTTAATACTACCCTTTTTTGCGGAGGAAAATCTACTTGCTGTTGTTTATCACATTTCCTTGATCAAATGATCTTGATGAATAATGTAAGTTTAAACAAATCAAATTCAATAACATAACCAAATTATCTTTAATATATATAAGTCTATAATCTTAAAACTAGACACAAAATCAAATTTGCTGTTTCGAAGCATTTTTTAGAAAAAGTTAATATGTCTTTTATGGGAATGCGAATTAAATGTTTATAATAAGTAACGAAAGATATTTTGTATCTGTCTTTTAATAAATTGAAAACTGTTATTAAAAACACTTATCGAATAAAGCATATTATACACTAAACGAGTACTATTATGATTCACCTCATAGGTTGAATGGTAGAAAATGCTAATAAAGCGGACTTAATGCTAGTAGCGTTAAGTACGCTTTTTATGCTGTATTTGTTGGTCAATAAAGTTATTTAAATAAATAAATATTGTTTTAGCATAGTTTGAGGTTATTTAGTTTAGTCATTGAATATAATTGAATAAACGGCGTCGCTTACTTTCCAAGACGGTAGGAGAAGCCTCGACTAACAATTATCTTAATTGCAAAATCCTAACCGTATTCATTTCACGTGCCTCGCCGACTTGTTACTGGAGGCAGGCGCCAGTTTAATTCTCTCTTTACTTTTAAATATGCTCACAAGGTTGTCTCAGGTGGTATAGTCAGAGGTTTCAACTGCTACCTGTATGTAAAACTGGATTTGCCCGGATTTCACCGGTTAAATTCTAATTTAATATGTTGGGAAATGAGCCCTTTTACCTGACTACAGGAAAAGAGAATAATGAATGGTTTTTAGTTCTTTAAGTTAGTGCAGTAACAGTGACCACAGCCACTGCTCATTTAAGGTCCTCACGCTAACTTGAAACCGTATAAAAGTCGTTTGCTTGAGTATATCTGTCTTTATGGTAAAGCAGTTGTGTTTGCATGGCAGTGTTTTAGTTTGAAGAATGAGAGATGCCAATGAAATTACAAGTTATAGAGTCCCTTATTATACATATAATTAGATATTTTGTATTGTTTCCTCCAAAAGATAACAATAGTAAACTTATTATAGATACAAACAATTACAAGACATGATCACAGTGAGAAAATAATGGGTGACCTTATCGCAATAAGCAATATCTTCCAGGCAACCTTAGAGAAGAGTAATTACAAACATTCTGATCGGATGTACGATGAAATATTTATCTTATTATATTATATTTACTGTCATTGTTGGTAAAATTGTTGCTCTTTCTAATAAATAAATTAAGGTGTTTATTTAGTCCTCAGGATTAGCTCGTAAAGGTTATACATTATGAGCCACACAGTCTGTTATGTCCTTAGTAAATTTTATGTATATAGTTATTATATTTACCACTTTCCATCAGGTGGTCCATCAGCTTGTTTGTCATTCTGAATTGCATAAAAAAGAAACTGAATTCACCTGTGATCGAAGTCACCGCTCATTTTACGTGCACACGCGAATTTGAAGTCACCTGTGACCAAAAACATAGCCTATTTCACGTCCACATACCAATTTGAAGTTGTCAGTGACCAGTCATTGCTCATTTCCCCGATAAAACAGTGTTTTATTTATATAATACGATATCTGTAGAAGTTAGATTTTTCCTTCCTGAATATTTTTATAATATGTATGACGTACGTTGACATTGAATAACGATCCCTTTTAACGGTTCAGCCTCAAAGCAATAAAGTGCTTAAAAGCAATTTTTTATAACGACGGTGGCAATCATGCATTCGGTCCAACTGACGGTAAGCGGTTACCGTTATGTTTAATATTTTAGTAAAGAATAAACGATGTTTTCAGTTATAATTAAAGACAAATCAATATCGATTTCATGTGGATGTGGTTAAAGAAAGATAGTTAAGGGCTAAAATGATAAGTATTAGCGTACTATTAAAATTCACATAGAAATTTACATGTAACGGAAATGAAAAGAAATGAAATGAATGGAAATGAAACGAAATAAAATGAAACGAAATTATATAACGGAGTAACAAATATTTCAAAATTCTTTGATACTTCCATATTTTACAATAATTTATTATTTTAAAACAGTGACTTTATTATTGAGTGGTATTTCCACTACTCCTTATTTTAAAAAGATAAAAAACACGAATTAAACAAAAGACAAACGAAATGTTCCTTAGGCGTATTAGATCTAAAATATTTGAATTCAGAATGCAGAATGTATGTTAATTATAAGTAGAATTGTTTTAAACCAACCGGGATGTGCTTCGCAAGGAAAAAAGAGATCAACAAGAGAAAGATTTCACGTAAATGATTATCACAATCGATTCAGAATTTGATAATTATTTCGAGTAATTTCGTGTAATTACATAGATCGAGAAAGTATCACAGCCGCTCATGATTAAGAGCCCCGAATTGGTCCCAAAACTAGACGAGTTTTCTCAATCGAATTACGTGTACGTTAAACTGATAGTTATTACATTAAAATAAATGTGTGCTTACCAAACTTTTAACAATAACACCTCTTTCTTATTAAAGTCGCTTAATAATTTAATCAAAATTTCTTGAAGGGAAATATTATTCCAGTTTCCACAGGACTGAGAAAATTAAGCCGAGTCTGTGTCATGATACTCTATGAGCCATAACCTGGCTGACTTACGTAGTATGTACGCGGCGTACGACATCATTCCACGTCAAAATAAGCCGGTTAATGACGCACCGGATATAAATTTGCTAGTGATGTACCGAATGAAATAATGAAATATCCGTGCTGATGTTACAATAACCGGATCTATTAAAGCGACTTCAAAATGGAGGAAACATTATTTCACAAACAATAAAATTGTAACAAGGTGATGTCTGTATATTCGACATATTTAAGAAACATTAATATGAGGGGATAGGTTTTAATAAGACAAATAAATACTTAAATAGTAATTTTTTGAAATTGTGTCTGTCTGTACGTTTGTTACAATCATTATGATAATTATTTCTCATTAATTATCGGTTTTTCCAAGTTATATCACTTCAACTTGCTAATTCTTCGGGCTATGTCGGTTACTTTAGTTCTTTTGCGGATATTATCGGGTTACCCACTGTACAATCTGGCCCACCCATCTGATGATAAGTGTTTAATACTAATTACTATATAAAATATATATTACTAGATGGACACTTTGTACAAAAGTCGATAGTTTAGGTGCCTCTGTCCCATTAGTGTTTCCGTTACCGTGAAGCAGTTGTGTTTGCATGGCTGTGTTTCGGTTTGAAGGGTGAGATATTGCGTGAATTTACTGGGTACAGAGGAATAACACCTGAGTCCTTAGGAATGGCAACGCATGGGGGTATCATGGGCGAAACAGTATACTCTGTTATGTCCATGGTACTGCTCATGTCTATAAGCGACGATTACCACTTTCCATCAGGTGGGCCGTTGTCTTGTTTGCCATTCTAAGTTGTATAAAAAAAAAATACAACTGTGAAAATCGAATTCAATTTGATGTGGTAGTTTTATTGAAACTGTAACAAATAAGAACATCACCAAAGCCTAACTGCGGTTGCCAATTCGCCTGCCAAGTATTGCATATAGTGGCAAAACCCCTAAGGAAGTTCTATGTGCGTGCGTTTTTCAAGGCACTTTCTTCCACGCACAACCATCCTTTGGAATCAACTTCCAGCAACAGTATTTCCAAACCGATACGGCAACATAACCTTCAAGAAAAGAGTATATTCATTTTTAAAAGACCGGCAGCACACCTGCAATGCCGCTGGTGTTGTGGGTGACCATGGGCGGCGGTAGTCACTTACCATCAGGTGAGCCGCATGCTCGTTTGCCCCCTGTGTTGTAAAAAAAAAATGTCCAGCAGTGGGCAGTTAACAGTTGATGTGATGATGATGAAGTTGTTATGTCTCCATATCCTGTAATTTCACTACCAAATCTAAGCGAAATAGGCATGCAAACATAGCTGCTTCATGTCATTAAGTCATGTGGTACAGTAGTACCCAAACAGACGACTTTTGTATGGCTCTTTCTCTGATTGTGACCGTTGTTAAAGAAATCTTAGATTTTTATTTCTTAATTATAATAAAACTCCATTAAGAATAAATGAGACCTAATTGGAAGGAAAATATTAAAGTTAGAATAAATAAAAAAAAAAAATATATATATAATTATCGCCTTTTCAAATAGGTTTCGAGGGTCGCGTACATACGATCCAGATCATTAGTAAGGCGCCCCTATTATTTTTACTAACAATACGTTGATTTTTATAATATTTAATATAGTTAAGTACGTAATAAGGTAAGTTAGATTTTATATAGGAGCATAGATTTCCAACCGATTTTTTTTAAACAAAAAAAGGTACTAAATTCTGTTGTATTTTTTTATGTTTGTTACTTCATAATTCTATTAGATACAAACCGATTTGATCTTTTTTGTCTGTAAGTACCTATATCTACGTTTTTATCAAAATTTGTACAGTAGTGTAGTTTTTAAATTAAAATAAATGGTTTTGCCACAATTGAAAGAAAAACACAACACTTAGTGTACGCACTATGCCGGCTAGTGAGCCGGCATAGTGCGGTCAATAAAACGTTCTCTTTTTGGTTGGTCGCATTCATGGACCATATCGTCACTGTGTTCACAGTGTCATGGTCACATGTCGTACTATATTAAAAAAAATTACGTAGTTTTTTTTGTGGGATACAATCTTAAATTTCTTTTATAAATATTAAATTATCAATAAAATAAAGCCATTTTTATTGAATTGATCTATTTTTTAAACGAATTCCAAAAAAAGAGAAGTTTCACTTTGTGATTATGTTATGTGATTACGTCACCAATTCTTAACCGATTTTCATAGTTATTTTTAAAATCTATATTGTTTATTCTCAGGTAGGTTTTTTATTAACTTTGTGTTTGTTTGCATTAAATTGGCGATATACAAGTTTAATTAACCCACAAAAATAAAGATGAATTGAGAAGCTCCTTCCTTTAAAGGTATCATTTATTCAAAGTATCCATTTCACAATGTTGGCTTTATTATTACATAAAGTAACTAGAAACTATGTAATTGATGCTCATCCTAATAATATTACGGATCCGGATAACCGGTTAATCTCATCTCTAATAAAGTTCCCGGCACTCATTTAACTTGTGTGTACTTATGAATAGAAAAGAAACGGTACGGTAAATGTACCGTTTCTTTTCTATTCATAAGTACCTTTCACCCCTCATACCTTGAAAATTCAAGGTATGACGGGGTGAATTATGTTAAAAAATGATGTAAGTTATAACTATATGTTAAAAGAGTCTATCTATAATGAATATCTATCTACAATGTAATATATACTTTTTGTAAATTGTACACTGTATAATATATTTTTTTATGCAACTTAGGATGGCAAACAATGTGACGGCCTACCTAATAGAAAGTGGTGACCGTCGTCTATAGACATGAGCAGTACCATAGACATAAAAGAGTATACTGCTTCGTCCATGATATCCCTCATGCGTTGTCATTCCTGAGGATTAAGGTGTTATTCTTATGTACCCTGTAAATTCACTGCCATATCCCATTCTTCAAACCGAAACACTAACACTATACTTTTTATCAAATGGCTAACTAAATTGTATACTGTATAATAAAATGAAATAAATATAATTAAGAATAAATAAATACTTTTTGCTCAAAAAATAGCAACATACAACAACCACCAGAGGGAGACTTTGTACGAAAGTCGATTGCTTGGGTACCTCTGTCCCATTCGTGTTTCAACCGAAAAGCAGTTGTTTGCATGGCTGTGTTTCGGTTTGAAGGATTGAATATGGCGTGAATATACTGGGTACGGAGGAATACTTTTATATGCTAATTTACACAAGTGAAGTCGCGGGATGTTGCTAGTTAGATTTAAAAATTAAGGACCTTAGAATGTCGTTTCATGGCCATTGTAATTTGAGAGGACACACCGAGAGTACTATTTACGAGTACACAAAGTGAAGGACACGGGACCTTTGAAACTTGGAATATATACCTACTGGACCCATGTCAAGTGCGATCTTGAATAACAAAGGGAAATTACAATTGTAAGTGCATGTGAAGTCATAGTATATATTTCATTTAAATATCTATATATGTATGTGTTTGTTTGTTACTTTATAGTGCCTTAACGGCTTAATCAACCACTATACGATATGATATACATGTTCTATGTATGATGGAGAAGTACATTTTATCCCAGTTGGCAAACATAATCCGATTACGCGGACAAAGTCGTAGGTAAGAGCTAGTAAACAATAATTATTTTATCCTATTAATAAATTATTATTTATAAATGCGAAGGATTCTAAGTATGTATATGGATGTTTATTACTTTATTACGTTAAAAACTACTGAATGAATTTGAATGCAATTTGGTACACGGGTAAGTCTTATACTGATTTACGCGGACGGAGCCGCGGAATACAGCTAGTATAATATATAAAATAAATGGGACTTATAGTTTTTAAGTGACTTTTTGTGATATAGTGACACATACATATGATTTAGTCAATTACATTTTCATATTTTTTCATTTCGTTATACGTATTTTTTCAATCGATAGGGTTTAGTTTGGTGTTAGCCCGCTATTAATTTTGTAAGAATTTAAATACATTGTGTTTCTTTAGATTAATCATCATCAGCTTCCTACCCTTATTACCAATTATGATTTGAGGTCTTTTTTTATGGGTGAAAATGGTATGGTAACGATAACTCCACCTGCGCTAACGGGATACGCTGGCGGAGCACCAGTGAAGGGTGATAGATGAGAATGAAAACAGGCCAGTTAGCCCATCATGATAAATTCATCAGGAATTAACTATGATAGTTTCTAGGGGGAACCGCGAGGAGATCGACCTGGTTGGTTATACTCGTATTGCTAGCAATGGGATTTTCAGTCTCTATTACTAACAATCACTTTCCCCCCTATTATTTGGGGTCGGCGTAATATGTTTTTTTGTCCATATTACAAAAAGATTTGGCTTATAGTTTTATGTCTGGCCTGCCTGAATTTCTTTGGATTAATATGTTATATATAAATATGTTACATATACATGTCTTTTTAATGGGTGATAATGAAATAGTAACCCCGCCCGCGCTAATGGTATATACTGGCGGGGCACCAGTAAGGTTGAGAATGACAGTTGAGAATGAAAAAGCAGGTCAGTTAGCTCATCGTGACGAATTTCACCTAGAATTAACCACGACAGTTTCCAGGGGGAACCGCGTGGAGGTCGACCAGGGTGTATTGCTAGCATTGAGTTAATTAGACCCCATTACTAACAATCCCTTTCCCCCTAATACATATATATGTTTGTGTTATATAAAATAGTCCCCTCCTCTCCTCCTTCTTCGGTCGGTTTTTGGCCACAACAGAATATCAGTGCCTTGCTCTTTTGAGGGCAAAGAAATAAATTAAATTGTGACATTTTTGGATTGCTGTGGCACACTTTTGTATATGTATATATACAAAAGTGTATATATATAATACATACAAAATTTATATTTGTGTGCCGTAAGTGATGCAAATAAAATAAATACCTATGTATATATGTTTAATTTCGTATATTAGTTTTAAAAATAGGTTTAATATTATAAACTTATTTGTATAATATAGCTACAAATATACATATGAATAATAATAAATTGTGAGCCGTATCTTTAGAAGCCGCTTATATGCTAAAGCCAATTTCATTTCAACGGGGAGACGAGAGTAGCATTTTGAGAATATTCTGCAGAGTTTCCGTGAGATATTTCAATATCTAACGTCATCAAGTTTAGTAGTGGACTCGTAATATCACAGATAATGCAATTCTATAGGTGCTATAGTATATCTTGGCTGGACGGAAGTGAGGTATGCTTCCAGTGAATTTATGGCGTTGAATGTGCTGGTCCCCGCAGTCAGAATATTCAGTTTTGTATTCGAAGCATAAGTTGCAAGATATCTGCTTGACTGCATTTTTTTAACTTGTGAATACGAAAGTTCGTAATGATGGTTAATGGGCAAACAAAGCATGCATTGTAATCACTACAATTAATATTATTAGTTTTGATATCTGTAAATGTTTCTAAAATAAACAAATAAAATAAATATAAATGTATGATTATAAATTAACATTTAATAACAAAACAAATATTAATTCATAATTAATTAAGGAGTCAACAAAAGCGATTTTTTTGTCAGTGGGTCATCGCTGAAGTATAATTAACTTTTTTATATAGTCAATTCTAATGATAGAATTAAATAAATGTGATGTTAGATTCAGAGTATGATATTTTACAAGCGACCTCAATAAATACTCTTATTGTAAAGTTACCACAAAATGTCAGACTTGTTCATTAATAACACACAATTTAAATATTTACTTAGCTCCCTTTTGTTGTGAACATTAAGAAAACAAGGAACTTTTGTTTATTTTTATTAGTCATTCAGTATTGGGTATTGAAGAAAATTCGTGCATACTTTATTCCGTACACGAATGAAGGGAAGGAACTTTCTGGTTCAAGAAGTAACTACATAGTTGTCTTATTTACATATTTAGTAGCTTTTTTTCTGGTTGCTTCAAATTGTTACATCAGCACTACTTGCTTGTGATTATAGAAAACGCAAAAAAGCGCAACTACCATACAAAATGCTAAAGGTCAGGTTGACTGTTTCTATCCAACTACATTAGGCTTTATTCACACATCGATGATTTGTTAAATACGAATCGTGATTTATAACGGAATTATTAAAATTTTTGTTTAATTTAAGAATACGTAAAGATACGTTTAATTTATCAGCACGGTTGATAAACATTTACGATTTTATATGATATACTTTTTTTTTATATACAACTTAGAATGGCAAGCTGACGGCCCACTTGATGGACAGCGGTAATCGTCGCCTATAGACATGAGCAGTACCATGGACATAACAGAGTATACTGTTTCGCCCATGATACCCCCCATGCGTTGCCAGTCCTGAGGACTCAGGTGTTATTCCTCTGTACCCAGTAAATTCACGCCATATCCCGCCCTTCAAACCGAAACACAGCCATGCAAACACGAACTATTTCACGGTTGAAACACGAATGGGACAGAGGAACCCAAGCAATCGACTTTTATACAAAGTCTCCCTCTGGTACTCTTGTTAATCATGAAAAATTACGAAAGTAAAAATAAAAATCCCATAACAATATGTTACAATGTTTAACGATTCATGATTTAGTTTTAGTAAGCATTCAAAATTATTGAAATACTAATTAATATTATTATAATTGTGAAAGTGATTTTGTTTATCAAAGGGTACCGAATACTTATTCGTTTTGACGCCTTAAAGGCTTAATTAATCGTAATCAAAATTAACATTTGTTTAAGCCAATTACTATAGATATGCTAAGCACTAGTAGGTACTATTTATTTTGTACGCGTAAAATAAAAAAAGCGAATAATGAAGCGAAGAATGAATGTTTTAAATAATTAATCGTCATTAACGAATGTACTGTGTGAATGGGTCATTATGCTTTGTTATGCGAACCGACAACAGATACAACGAAAATGTGGAATCTAGTGTAAAAATATTGAGAAAAAATGAATTCCAAAAGTCTTCTATCTTTATTATACCCATAGACGGTCCACTTTCATAATTCATCTCACGCTTACACACTGGAGACCTATTATATCATCTGTGAGCATAGTTTGCCGTTTATGTATGTACTCTGTGGACTCTGGGATTTTCTATCAGTCTGTATCGGATATATATTAAGTTTCCCCTGATATTTGGATTTTCCTACTTCTGCATTGTATGCCTGTTTTATTCTTAGATTAAAAAAAATCATAAATTGGCATTGTAAAAGAGAAAAAACTTAATACAAGTCAGAGCATATAGAAGGTAGATCATTCACCTATACAATATAAGCTCGAAGTAGATTTGGCGGAAGAGGGATAAAAATAAGTGATGATTATTTTTATTTGGATTTCATTTTAAGTTAATATATTTGGTTGGAATTAAGTGTGATTTTCCTGGATATAACTTAAATTGGAAAATACCACAGAGTTGCATATTTGTCAAGTAATTTCGTTTTAAACATTTGTTTCTTTAAATATAATCATCATCATCATCATCTAAGCCATTATCTATCCATTGCTGAATATAAACATCCTCCATAGACTGTCATAGGAAATGAAGAAATGGCTGGTCCTGAGCCACCTACATCCACTGACTCCTTACAATGTCTTTAAAACAGTATTATAGAGCAATCAAAAATACTTTATACAAGATTTAGTAGCAAAAATATTTTATTTCATCCAAATATAGTTCTGAACGTCTATGAATTGAATTTGAAATACGAAAATGAGTACGTGAATTTTTGAAATTTTTGCAACTTCAGTTCCATATAAATTCGAAACTGTCACATGTGAACATTTACGTCATACGTACACCAGTTTAAGTATTTTCAGGTCACGATTTTGTGATATCATTTCCAGTAAACGCAAGTACTTTATATACTAGGTTTAAAGTTTTATTTTTCTTCATATGTTTAGTTTTATTCGATTTTTAGATGACTATTATTCGTCGTTGTATAAACTAAACTGTTCGAGGCTTGACAATATTATTTTTATCAGTTACTTTACTTTTTGTTTAGATATAAACACATAATTGCGTAGGAAGACCAGGTCGAAATTAAGCTGAATTAAAAGTACGTGCATTTAGATGACTTAAGACAAAAAATGGTCATGCAAATTAGAGTGGCGGCAACTAATTAAATTTGTGTGTAAACCTTGTTGTTTGTTTGTGTACAAAACCCAATGCAAGTCTGAGCGTACTGGTTTCTATATGTAACCGAGGTAATTTGGAATTATTTGTTTTATACTAAGGTTTATTTGTGTGTTAGCTTGATTGGTAGAATTTTTGGAGATTTTTTTAATGGGTAAGGATAAAATGGTAACTCGGCCTGCACCATTAATATACGCCGGCGAGGCACTATTGAAAGGTGATAGATGGACGAAAGTATGTAGTAAGTAGGTCACAGTTAGTTCATCGTGACGAATTCCACTACAATTAATTAACTTTGATGGTTTCTAGAGGAAACCGCGTGGAGGTCGACCTTATAAAATATGCTGCTAGCAAGGGGACTATTATACCCCCTTACTAATAATCCCTTTTCTCTCATATTAAGTTTAATTTTTTTGTCTTCATATAATATAATATATATGCTCGTGTTCATATAACATATTTTTTTCAGGTACTTAGGAATACGAAATCCGTTGAAGAGCAGGCATCATTCTACCAAGAGGGTGGTACTTATCAAGATAGCTCTCGTCTGGTTACTCAGCATGTTTGTGTCGAGTTCTATTACGGTTTTGGGTAAGTACTATGCGTATTCTTTAAATAACTTTTAATTTTAACTTTCAATAACCAGTGACAAATGTTTATCTTATTAATTTTATTTTTATTACTGTATTGTTTTTGGTATAGAATGTAATGTCAAAGGCTAATTAAGACGATAATAATGCTACTTATATCTATTAACAACAAATGAGTATTTTTATCCACGCGTTATCTTTTTCAGTAAAGTAAAACGTCCTATTTATAACTATAAGATATAAAAATATATAAAAATAAAATGAAATAAGAAGTTATGTTTTCCTTTTCGGCGTCAATTCATTTATATATTTAAACAAATTAGACTGGCAAACAAGCTGACGGTCCACCTGATGGAAATATATATTTACCAAATTCAAATTTATTTAGTTGTCTATGTTTAATTGAGTAACGAACATTCAAAAATCTTTTGTTTCTCTAGTTGCAGTGCAGTGTTTTTAGAATAATCACAGTACAGCTATTAATAAAAGTATATTTTGGTACACATTATTCTCACAATCCTTTTGTTTGGTTTATAAATAAAACATATTATTTTCAAATGAAGTGCACCTAAAACAAACATTTCGTCCTATGAGATTCTAAAGCTTGAAGTTTCAAACTACAGTTACCCTTGAGTCTTACCCCACATGTAACTTGGTAATAGTTCCTAAAGAGCCCCAAAACGATGGTTTCATAAGCTTTGCCACAAAGTTTTCACACTTTTATTGCTAAACTAGTGATCCACTCCAGCTTTGCACGGATAGATAGAAAGATAAACTAGCATTTTATATCAGCTTTAATAGGCAAATTTTTGTTACTTTGGATTACGTTATTGTAATTTTTTTAGGAATCTTTTTTTTTTTTTTAATAAAAGTATATGTCTCATGTCACTTGCTGATAATGTATGTAGCTTTGTATTGATGAAAGAATTTTTAAAATCAGTTGAGTACTTTTTGAGTTTATCTGTTGTAAACAAATAATCAAAATTTTCCTCTTTACACGTAATATTATACAAATATCCGTTAATCTAATATTTTAATTAGATAATTTTGCAAAATGATTGTTTATTGGACTATTAAAAATAAATTTATAATAATTTTAAGTGTAATTCATATTATTGGTTCTTATAATAAAGGTTTTGCTCTGATATAAAATTAACATTTTACTTTTAAAGATAAAAGGGAAATAGCGCCTGTTTTAGTAGATTGATACTTGGTATTGTAGATTGTTTTCCGATAACGTTATATAATTATATCGTTAATAGTAATTCGTTTTTTAAATTCTTTTGAAAATATAGTAGTGTTTGTTTCAGTCACAGATAATATAACTTTCAATATTTTTATCACATTATTTTATTATAGATTATAGTGACCGTTTACTTAGGCTTTATACAAATTTAAATTCGTGAGATAAAAAAATATATAAGATTATGTTTCCTTTAAAAAGCTAAAAGCTGTTTGTTTTACAGCAAAATCTACTTATATTCTGAGACACAAATCTGCATTCTTAATTAAAATATATTAAATCTATTAACAAAACATGCATTTTATTAGTTTTAAAATATGAACATTAAAATTATTGTTTTATTTAAAATGTTATTTTTAGCTGTTCTATTTAAGTCGCTGCTTTTTTTTTATAATATACAAATTCAGTAACTATCGATCGCATATCTGTTTTGAAATATATAGACTCGGCATCCCATTTGTTCGTGTTTGTATTATAAAAAATCCTGATTCGGAATCAAAGTGGGTGCCTTTATAGAATCGACGTATTAACTATTCACATTTTGTTTTCCCAAGAAAGAGTTAGTCGTGTGCCCTTGTGAATATAAAAGTCACTTTATGTATGCATTGAGAAAATATTCTCAAAATCAGATGGAAATATTGTTATGGTATGTAGACGTAGAGGGAGACTTTGTACAAAAGTCGTTTGTTTGTTTGGGAACCTCTGTCCCATTCGTGTTTCTACCGTGAAGCAGTTGTGTTTGTATGGCTGTTTCGATTTGAAGGGTGGGATATATATATAATGAATTTATATATATATATATATATATATATATATATATATATATATATATATATATATATATATATATATATATATATATATATATATATATATATATATATATATATATATATATATATATATATATATATATATATATATATATATATATATATAATAATACTTTTGTACAGTCTCCCCTTACGTCTACATACCATAACAATATTTCCATCTGTACCATCATATATATATATATATATATATATATATATATATATATATATATATATATATATATATATATATAACTAGGGAATAAAAAACGTCATTAAGAGTTTACGCCAACTATCGCTACTCTCAACATGAGATATATGTTACGTATCTATACACCATATGTTTATTACCAAAAACAATATTTCTGCGGTGTTGTTATTCACAAACAGAATATATTTCCTTCATCCGGAACATCAAACATCCTGTTGCAAGGGATGTAAATTAACAAGAAAAAAAAATCTCTCCGTAACAACATAATTTTATTCAAAGTCAAATAATTTTATTTGAAATTTTTTTTAAATAAATTCAAGATTGAAAAATTTACCTCCTGGCAGCTCGTTCCAGTGGGATTTGAACCTAGATTTCTCTCGAGCTTGTTTTCAGTTTGTAAATTTATCAATCATTTTTTAAAATATCATTACGCCTAATATTGGTACTATCTATCGATGTTTTAGCGAATAATAAACAGTGGGTTTGAATCCCGAAATGTCTATTACAAGGAAATGGACATAACAAAATATAATCTAATTAAGAAACTTTTTCTTTTTGAAGTCGGTTGAAAATCACAGTATTGGGGAAAGTGTTTTTTTTTTATACAACTTAGAATGGCAAATAAGCTGACGGTCTACGTGATGGAATGTGGTAACCGTCGCCTATAGACAAGAGCAGTACCATGGACATAACAGAGTACACTGTTTCGCCCATGGTACCCCCCATGCGTTGCCATTCCTTAGGAGTCAGGTGTTATTCCTCTGTACCCAGTAAATTCACGCCACGTGTCACGTAATATCATAGAATGAATAAGAGTACTAAGTAATATAAGAACATCATGTGGTCCCGGCAAAGAATGGACCACCCCTTTCTATCCCGTAATATCTTTAGTTGTATTTTACAATAGACGATTATTTGCAATTTGTCTGTGTTTTTTAAGTAACTCAAGAAGAAGAAGGTTTACAATTCGACTGACTTTTTTGCGACTATTTAATATTATGTTACACAATTACTTCGCCAATTCTGAACCGATTTTCATGATTCTTTGTAAACGATAGGGTACACTTCTGTGTGAGACTTATTTTAATCGATGTGACGATTGAGTCGTTGCGAAGTAAAAAATAAAATTGCATGTTTCGACACAAAGTCTATATTATAAAGAAGCAATATCCACAATATAGAATATTTACGAAACAAGTTGTTGTCGAATAAAAGAAAACAGATATAAAGTTAATAAATAGTCTCTGTTTATTTATATCTTCACGCCCTTTGGTCTTGGTATATGCAATTTATCTCCATCTAACCAATTTAATGATAATGTAAACAAAGTATGTATGTATATATAAATAAAATAAATTTCCTCCTGACTATAGTCCCTACTAGTATATAGAAAAAAGGAAAGATTATCACTATAAACAATTAAAAAATATATGCTCACGATTATAATATTTAATGGTGTAGTCAGAGATTCTTTTTTAATGAATGATAATGGAATGGTATCCCTGCCCGCGCTATTGGTACACTCTAGTGGAAGGAAGTTATTTAGTTCATCATGAAGAATTCTAAGAGGATTAATCACGATGGTTTCTAGGGGAAGGGGGGGGGGGGTTGTTGTTAGAAAGTTAGTTAGTTGTTGTTGTTATTGGCGTTTTCCATCACCAGCGGGTTGGTCGGATTAACATTTACATACAATTTTTGGTGTAGGCTAAATTCAATTTTACGATATTTGCAGTCTTTTAGTTAGATCTAGAAGAGTGACGACTTTAAAGTGTTCCAGAGCATTAAATGTAAGTAATTTCAGGCGAAATATGGATTATTTATAAATTTTATTATTGTTTTTAAAACGATGTATACTATGACATCGTATTAAAAATAAAAAATAAATACAGACATAGAAACACGTATATAGATGCGTGCTTCTTCCGAGCGCCCCTATGTTCCCTGAACAAGAGACTTTATACAAAAGTCGATTGCTTGGGTACCTCTGTTCCATTCGTGTTTCTACCGTGAAGCAGTTGTGTTTGCATGGCTGTGTTTCGGTTTGAAGGGTGGGATATGGAGTGAATTTACAGGGTACAGAGGAATAACACCTGAGTCCTCAGGAATGGCAACGCATGGGGAGTATCATGGGTGAAACAGTATACTCTGTTATGTCCATGGTACTGCTCCTGTCTATAGGCGACGGTTACCACTTTCTATCAGGTGGGTCGTCAGCTTGTTTGCCATTCTAAGTCGTATAAAAAAAAAATAACAAGACTTTTGGATGAAGAAGAAACAATTGTTGGACACGACAAACACAGTAAGTTCGTTAAATCCCCGTTGTGCATGCGTACAGAGATCGAGATATATGTTCAGCTGTGGGCAAAAGATAGATTTTAATGATTATGATTTACAAGTTTTTTTTTATCTATTGTATTTCTTTCAGAAATTAGAAAAAAAAAATTAAATAGTCTATACTCGTATGTTAAGCTAAGAATTCCATTAAGAATTAAAATCGTGACCCAGAATTAAAATATTTCTGTTTCGGGCATTATATTATCATCTGTACCTTTGTTAAGGTGAGTTTATTGCCTCTTAGTGCTTTAACGGCTTAATGAATCACTATGAAATTTGGTATGTATTATATAAGATGGAGAAGGACATAGGAGGAATTTTTATCTCGATTATTATTGAATTCAATTTATATGTTATTATGCTATGAACTAGAGGTAGGTAATATATAGCAATATGTATATATACTTGTCCTATTGGATAAGTATGTTATAAGTTTTGTAAATTTATTAATAAAAGTCTGTTATCCAAAAATAATTATAAATAACAGACTTTTAACATTCGAAAATAGATGTACGACCGATATAGGTGATATTGAAATGAGTGATGACCTTTTTTCTGCTAGTGATGTCCAAAGGAACTCAATATTTAGATATTGGATCGGTATCTATACTATAAATATGCGACAGTTACACTTTCCATCAGGTGGGCCGTCAGCTTGTTTGCTCTTTCAAGTTGTATAAAAAAGATTAAATTATAAGATACTTTTATTCTAATTCACACGATCAATGTTGTACTTTTTTTAGTGTTTCTTTTGCAGTTTTAAGACACAGTTCTAAGTACAGTTATATAGATATTTGTTACTCAATCAAGTTCATTTTTTTATACAAATTTCAAGGAATACTGAAAGTCAAGAGAAATAAAAGAATAAAAGACAAGGCAAAGCTGTATATAGCTTTGACTGATAAATTTATGTTTGTGATAAAATGATTCAATTATCATCAAAAATATATAGCAAATGTCAACTCAGAATAGCGTGATGAAACGTGAATAAAAGCGTCGCCGCTTTTTCTAGCAACTATTGTGTACATGGACGTATAAATTAGTTATGAAGAGTTATTTATTGTTTTATAAAAAGAAAACAATATATCGGCCTTGACAAAATTAGTTTAAGACTAACTTGTGAGTTAAATATTGGTAATTGTTAAAACAATTCACAGCTAGTAATATTTCGCAAGAAGATTTTTGCTTTTTTGCAATTTCTCTAATCTTAGAAATTCGCCATGGCTTTGTTCCAATACACAGAAAGATAAATTAGTATGTATATAACGTTAAGTTTTTAAAATCTTGGATTGTTATTTTATTTTTCGTAGGAATTTCTTAATTTTTTTAAGCAATATACGGCCTATGTTATTAATAATGTATATTTTTATAAGTGAAAGATTTTTTTGAATCAGTTAAGCAGTTTATTGAGTTTAGCCATTATAAATAAACATACAAAAAAACAAGTCTTTCTTCTTTATAATATTAGTATAGATTGTGGAGTTACAAGATCTATATAAAGCAATAAAAATATATATTTTTTAATTTGTACAATTAATTAAAAAATTATAGACTGATGGACGATTTTTTTTAATGGATGATAATAGAACGGTATTTTTTTATATACAACTTAGAATGGCAAACAAGCTGACGGTCCAACTGATGGAAAGTGGTAACCGTCGCCTATAGACATGAGCAATACTATGGACATAACAGAGTATACTGTTTCGCCCATGATACTCCCCATGCGTTGCCATTCCTGAGGACTCAGATGTTATTCCTCTGTACCATGTAAATTCACGCCATATCCCACCCTTCAAACCGAAACAAAGCTATGCAAACACAACTGCTTCACGGTAGAAACACGAATGGGACAGAGGTACCCATGCAATCGACTTTTGTACAAACTCTCCCTCTGGTAAATTGAATGATCGATCACTTATGTCATTACTAAAATTTAAATCCTATCTATAATTATAGATGAAATATTTGACGGATCACAGTTCACTGCGCATATGAAAATGTGCTCAGCGAACTGTGGCCAACATACACTGATTATATTTGAATAACGTGGTAGGGGACAAACATACATCCATCCGACAAATTAATTTGATTTGTTAAAGGTGTTTACCATTACGGAATCGCAAAAGAGAGGGAAAATTAAATTAATAGAATTTTTGGATCACAACATAAGACTTTTAAGAGAAACTGCTAAATAATATAATGCTTGAAGATGAGTACTTCAAGGGAACTATTCAACATCAAGCATTTTATTCTAGGTAAAGATACTTGGTCTTGTTAGGAATGCGGACTACCAGTCTCATTGCTAGCAATATACCCTGCTAGGTCGACCTTCACGTGGTCCCCTCTAGTAACCGTCGTGCTGAATTCCAGGTTTATTCATTACGATGGACTAATTGACCTACTTGTATCTTTTCATTTTCACCTATAATCCCTCATTGGTGCCGCCCCCCGTTCAGCGTATACCGTTAGCGCAGGCGGGTTTACTATTCCATTATCATCTATAAAAAATATCAGAAGCAATAATAGAAGACAATGATAGAGAAAGAGAACAAAAGATGTTATAAAATAAATAAATAGAAAAATATGGTGGTATTTATTATACGCCATAATTATTACATTAGGAGGAGGGAAAGGGATTGTTAGTAATGGGTTCTAATTAACCCACTGCTAGCAATACACCCTATTGGGTCGATCTCCACGCGGTTCCCCCTGGAAACCGTCGTGATTAATTCTAGTAGAATTCGTCATTATGAGCTAACTGACCTGTCTTTTCATCCTCACCTGTCATCCCTCCCCGATTCCCTGCCAGCGTATCCCGATAGCGCAGGCGGGGTAACTATTCCATTATCACCCATTTAAAAAAAAACATACCTACTTATTGGTAACGACGAATTCTACCTACAGTTAGTTTGCATAATCACAGAACGATGTGAAATGCCGAACGTATTAAAATTTTTAACTAGCTCTCCGAGTTGGGCTTCGGACATAAAGAGAAAGGGTAACTTTTCCAAGAAAAAATGAAATAATTAAGTTCATAACTCGGTACCTATTTTTATTTTATTTGTTTTACGCAAGAGGGGAAAATATTATTAATAGAATAGAATTAATACAATAATGTTACGGCGGATAAAGAAGACGGAATTTGTATAAAACTATTACGAAAGCAAGACCTTTCGATAGAAAAAATCATTAAGCTCAATCATTCGTTTTAAATTAGCAACGATATTAAGGGTGAAGTTTAAATTATGAACATTTTTAAGGGATAATTGAAAATCAAAACATAAAAATACATCTTATTTATATGATGAAATTGTAACTAGGCGATATCTGTACATGGAATGGATGGAAGATATTTAAAAAAAAATGAGGGGAAGAGATTTAATAAGACTAGTGTTAATTAAAAGAAAAAAAAATTAGGACATGTATTTGTATTTGTAGGTGTGTTTGTTTCAGCATCACGTGTGTTTCTAAAATTTCTAAATTAAATAAAAATAAATATATACGTAGTCGTGTGGTCTCAGAATGGGCTACTCCTTCCTTTCCCGTAAGTGTCATAGGAGGCTAAGGGAACTAAGGGAACTTAATGGTAGAGAGATGAGTAACAGCGTCCCTATTAAAACAACATCAAAGCTTAACTGCGTTTGCCAACCCGTCCGCCAAGTAAGGCGACTACTGGCAAACCTTCCAAAGAGGAGGTAGAACAGTAGACAGTTAAATATGGGAGTTATGTAATACGAGTATGTTAAATAAGATTCTTTAGGGAGAATGTTCTGTTTGAAAGGAAAAACACGCATTTAAATGGATAATAATAAAATCAATTACATTTATATATACACACAAGAAACGTCGTAAAATCGAGAATCTAATTCCTTCGAAGTTGGTTGACAAATTACGCAGAGGAAGGTTTACGTTAGAAATCGCAAAACATCAAGCGAAATTCGATATCAGAAGAAATGACAACACTAAACGAGAGTAATTGATCGTGAATCGAAGTGATCGAAACGAATAAAATCTGTTTCTTGTATTTCTTGAGAAAGTTTGATCGTTTATCAAGTAGGAGAATTTAACGGGACAGTTTATAAAGTGACTTGTAGACTTATGATTTCTAGACGAAAATAATTCAAGATATTATTTCAATAAGTTCATATTCATTATCATTACTGTGTTCACGATTTCGTTCGCATTTTGAAATAAATTTTGGGTAATAGTTATTGTTATACGAAAAAAAAAACCACCGACTTCAATCGTGGCAAAACCAGACAATTGAATCGAATGTGGGATCAATAATGTATATTGAATCTATGAGCAAATAAGCATTATTCATTCGTTCACTCATTTGTTACTAGAGGGAGACTTTGTACAAAAGTCGATTGCTTGGGTACCTCTGTCCCATTCCTGTTTCTACCGTGAAGCAGTCGTGTTTGCATAGCTGTGTTCGGTTTGGTTTGAAGGGTGGGATATGGCGTAAATTTACAGGGTACAGAGGAATAACATCTGAGTCCTCAGGAATAGCAACGCATAGGGGGTATCATGGGCGAAACAGTCTACTCTGTTATGGCCATGGTACTGCTCATGTCTATAGGCGACGGTTACCACTTTCCATCAGGTGGGCCGTCAGCTTGTTTGCCATTCTAAGTTGTATAAAAAAAATTATTCATTCATTTTTCATTCATCACTCCCTCGTTTATTTACCAATTCGTTTATTCGCTTATTCGTTAATACGCTTATTCATTCATTCATTCAATTGAATGATTGATTTATCTATAAGACCGTCTACTGATGTTCAACGGTAGATCAAATCAAAACTCGAATAAACTATTAAATTCTTTGATTTATTACTAATACGATTTAGAGAGATTTAGATAAAAAAATTTAGACAAAACTTATTTACCTTTTAATTAAACTCTATTGAAACTGTCTACAGTACTCACAAAGGAGTAACGATTGTGTAATGATTATACTTGTAAGTATAGTATTATTGTCTGTTTGTTAAATTTTAAAGAGTAGTGTCTTTAATTTGCCGAAAAAATATTTATTAAGATTCAAGATTTTCAAGATTCAATTAATAAAAATATTATTAATTAATTACTTAAGTTAATTAATTAAGTAAGTACAATTAATTAAGTAATAAAAATATTATCATTTATTATCTAACCATGTAGAAAATAAAGGCCAGTTTTCAAAATCACTGGTTTGAGCTCTATGGAAAAATATTGTTAGAAATTTTGTTACTTTACAAATAAGGTGTAAAGTAGAGGGTACTTAAGCGAGAACCCATTAACCTTAGCCTTTTCTGTCTTAAGCGCATTTCCCTTTATCTCACAGAAGAATTATTATCCGTTTTGAAATTACATTATAATGAACATCTTGGGTAGAACAGTATATCTTATGTAACAGTATTAAACTTTTTAGCGTCTCAGATGGATTTATTTAGCAGATAACTTGTATCTTCTATTTATTTAATTGATTACTACATTAACAATTTTTTAACAGAATAAAGCACATTATAATATTTTAAGATTATTTGTCATAGTTGGAAATATTAAATTATTTAAGATTTTTTTCCATCAAAAACAAACCGATTTCAATCGTGGTTAAACCAGTAATTTGGATTTGAAAACTAAACCATTTAACCAAATTCTTTAAATTTCTATAGGACTAATCTGAAAATATATCCTTTTGCATAAAAAAAGAATTTTTCAATTCCAAAATGATTATTATAATTATGATACAGTAAATATTAGAAAAAAAATCAATCAAGTTGAGAGCTTTTAAAGTCGGTCATCAAATAAAGTACAATATAAATTTGCTAATTATCTAGTGGCACGGCAACTGCTAAAAAGCCAAGCGATCAAAAGGTTAATAAAAAAAAAAAACAACCAGCAGCCTATCGGACGAGGATTATTAACAAGGCTGTGTAAGCTATTAATATAAAGTAACCAAAAAATTTTTATCATCGTATAAAGCCAGTATCATAGTTTGGTTCAGAATTTTTCACATGCATATTTAAAAAGGACGAGGTTTGACATTTTTCGAGCTATTTTTCGTGTTCATATCTTGTGAAAGAGACGATCCATTATTATTTTTAAATTTAATCTTCTTTTCATGTCATTTAATGTATTTTTACATATTTATAACCGTTGGATATTTGTGGTGACCGATTAAACATAAACGGTTACCTATTTTAATATTTCTTTGTATGTCAATCACCACTGTACATTTTGCTGTGAATTTTTATAAAGGTTACAACGAACAAAGACAATAATGACATATGGATAGACAGTTATGAAGGAAATCATACGTGTTCGTAAAAATGAAAATATATTTTTTTTCGGTTCTCGGTCAGACTAAGAGTTTTTCCAAAACATCTGTCTTTTGGATTGCGTCTCGACGTGTAAGTACGTTGTTTGGTGAACGGGATATGTTATTTGTGGATGGGAATTGTCAAGCTATAAATATCTGATACTGACATAGGAAAATACAAGCCCGAATGTACAAGTACCTTTATAAACATAAACAAAATTTCAAACTAATATTCGGCGAACATTCAGAAGTCTTTAAAACCTCGTTTCCCTAGGATTATATAAATAGACATTATTTGCTTCGTGAAGTATTCGGTTAAATTAGAAACGGTTTACATTAACACTTGTTGTATTCCGCGGCTTTCCTCGTCTACCTTAATTTGTTGAGTTATTGTATATATAACTCAGGACATGATCTATTTAATCTGATGATATATTGTCTAGTCGTTTAAGCTCGATTGAGTATTTAATATTAAAAATTTTACATTTAAAATATTAATGATTTTTGTCCGTCATTTTGTTTGTGTAACTACATAGGTTTGTTTTGATGGACTGGGATAACTCATATTTATAAGAATAGAAGTAGGATTTTGATGGATATCATATATATACAATGATGAGATATCCTTGCAAAATAATATTTTACTGATTTTTTTTTATACAACTTAGAATGGAAATAAACTGACGGCCCACCTGATGGAAAG
This sequence comes from Galleria mellonella, assembly GCF_026898425.1. Classification (NCBI taxonomy): domain Eukaryota; kingdom Metazoa; phylum Arthropoda; class Insecta; order Lepidoptera; family Pyralidae; genus Galleria; species Galleria mellonella. Next base: position 2,209,218 of record NW_026442090.1, on the reverse strand, counting down.
TGGTAACCGTCGCCTATAGACATGAGCAGTACCATGGACATAATGGAGTATACTGTTTTGCCCATGATAACCCCCCCCCCCTCCCCCATTCGTTGCTGAGGACTCAGGTGTTATTCCTCTGTACCCAGTAAATTCACGCCATATTCCACCCTTTAAACCGAAACACAGCCATGCAAACACAACTGCTTCACGGCTGAAACACGAATGGGACAGAGGTACCCAAGCAATCGACTTTTGTACAAAGTCTCCCGCTAGATGTTATATTACGGAAGTCCATATGGTTATTTGATTAGAATTATTTTGTTTCATTCTGCTACTATTATGATAATATGTATGTAACTACCAACACTCAAAGATTGTCCACCATTATTACTACCAGAAGTTCCACAATCTTCCATAATAGCCATCATTCTCCGACCGCCATCCAATCCGAACGGTTAACATTAGGCTCCGAGCAGTGATCTCATAATTTGCCTGAAGATGCCTCGTTCAGAGATGAAACACGTGTCGCAAAACGTGCGTGAACAAAATGGCAGTTACATACATACTAATGGTAGCGGAATTTAACAATATAAATCTAATAATCAAACAACCATTAAAAATAAAATAATATTATAATAAAGTACTTATCAGAATAAACAATATGTTTACGTCTTTATGTGGTAGTTTGGTTAGCATTACGCCGTGTGTTCCGGCATAGCATAGGCCATTCCTTCCTTTTCCGAAGGTATAGTAAGAAGCGACTAACTTAACTTAAAGTTCAAGGGGTAGGCAGCAGCGTCTCTTTTAAAACATCTTTAAAAGCCTAATTGCGGTTGTCAACGTGCCTGCTAAACATGGCATCTACGGGCAAAACTCCTCTAATAGGAAAGGCTTATGTTCAGCAGTGGATAGTTAACGGCTGAAATAATAATAGAGGTATTATTCGACTTCTATCATTATGGAGAACTAACTACTTATTCAAATTGTATCCACATTTTGCCGAACATAGTAGCATCCAATGCGACAGAGGGCGAGCTTACCGTCATTATTTGGATTAACCAATACACCGCAATTTACTGTCTCTGTATAGCGTAACTATTGACTGGTAGAGAATGCTATCAGACATTAAGTCCACCATCTAGATATATTTTAATACAAGCAAAAATATAAATAAATAAATTAATTCGGTTTGTTGACACTGTTTTATTTCACTGGAGATTTTTTAGTCAGATATTAAAATTGACACAAAATATTTTGTGGAAAATTCCAACTCACGACCTTTGAAGTTCATAAGCCACGTAAGTATACCACAGCGTTTTCAATATTATCGCAAGTAAATGTTACCGCGCTAAATTTTTTGGTAATACCCTCTATATATTTTTATATACGTGCAACTTGACTTTATTATGCATATTGTTAACTACGGAGCTAATGAATATTCACGAACAATGTGAAAAATATCAGCGGTTTCGCTTACGGAAAACAGATTAACAAGTGTCACTTAATATTTTTTTTTTGTAATTTGAACTAGTGATTCCGCTCGACTTTGCACTGGTAGATAGTTTAAGGAAATAATATATACCCTATGTTATTCGCTGATAATGTAGCTGAAATTATTTTCAAAATCGGTTGTGTAGTTTTTAAGTTTATTTATTAACCCTCATCATTTCAGCCATTATCTGTTCACTATTCATAGGCCTCTCCATAGACTGCCGTAAAGAACGATTCTTAGCTGCAGGTTTATTTATTATAAACAATCAATTCTTTTCTCCTGATAATTATAATATAAATAAAACGGGTTTCGACTTTTAAGAGACAAAATGTGTCTACATTTTTAAATATACAAAACAAAGTCGCTGTCTATATCTGTCTATTTCTCCTGTTAATTCTAAACTGTACAATGAATTTTGATATGGAATTCACTGTCATTTAGATGTTTTTCTACCGAAGGTTTGTATGTACAACTTCTATCCGTGCAAAGCCAGGGCAGGTTGCTAGTGTTGTTTATAAGAATATTTATTTTATAAGTAGGTTGGTGTAGGCCTAATAACATTTATTTATTTTTGCCTTTTACCCACAATCATTTCTTCGTTTTCATTACTTCATAATTAGATTACGTGTATGCCAATTTAGCCCTTTGTGAGGAATTTAGCCAGGAATTAACTATGATGGATTCCAGAGCGGACAGACTGACCTGATAGGGTATTTTGTTAGTAATAGGGATTAGAGTCCCGTAACTAACAATCTCTTTCCCCATGGCGATTGGTTAAGCCGTTAAGGCGCCAAAAGGTAATAAACAAACAAACCCCAATATCGAATTTATAAACTTTGGCACTAGTAAAGAAAATATTAGGATAATTTTAAACAGCTAAATGATACATCTAAAGTATAAGTAAACTGAAGTGGAAATTGGTCAGTGGAATACTTCGGAGAAGGAACGTTCACGATTAGTTTTGGTAGTTATTTGAAGTGTATTGTAAAAGAATGTATAAGCATATATTATGTCAAATAAGATGTAATATAATATATAGCTAAAGGTATAAAATATAATGGAACAGACAATATAGTATGTAATAAAAGGGGAATAAATATATATGACATCATTTATATAAGTAAATCAGGAAAGATTCTGTGATGATATTGTTTTGTTACGAGAGAAATATTTAATATGACCAGCAATAGAGAATATATAATAGGAGTTAAATATTGTTATAATTATTGTGTTATTAACTGAAAAGGCAACAATTGAAAAACTTAACATCGATAAGTAGATTATGTTCTAATAAAAAAAAAAATATGGAAATTAGTAATAAATAGTGTTTTTTTTTATACAACTTAGAATGGCAAACACGCCACCTGATGGAAAATGGTAACCGTTGCCTATAGACATGAGCAGTACCATGGACATAACAGAGTATACTGTTTCGCCCATGATGAACTCATGAGAAGCGTTGCCATTCCTGAAGACTCAGGTGTTATTCCTCTGTACCCAGTAAATTCACGCCATATTCCACCCTTCAAATCGAAACACAGCCATGCAAACACAACTGCTTCACATTTGAAACACTATTAGTTGGTGTGCTATCATGTTATTTGAAATGCTATCATGTTATTTGAAATGTTCTAAAAATATTATTACTAATGTTATTACAAATGTTACTAGTAAAATTACTAGAAACGCTGCAAGAAACTATCATCATCATCTCAGCCATTATCTGTCCATTGCCGAACATAGGTCTCTCCCATAGACAGTCACAAGGAATGGTCCTGCATACACTGACTTCCTGCAATGCATCTGAGGTCGTCACTATATCTAGCGGGGGGACATCTTACGCTGCGTTAAGGCACTCAAGAACCTTTCTTCGCCATCGGTTGTCGGTTCTTCGAGCTACGTGATCAGTCCATTTCCATTTCCTTCGGTTATGTCGGTTACATTGATTATTTTGAGGATATATTACTGCGAGAAATATTAATCGTTAATTACTGAAAGTGTTGCAAGAACCGTTGAAATATTACTGTGAATGTCACTAAAATACTATTAGATTTTTAAACTGTTTTGTTTTTGTCAACAGGTCTTATAAACCGTACCAACATCATGCCAACCCCAGAGCTTTGTGTCATCAACAATCGTTTCTTCTGGATTTTTGGATCTCTAGTCGCATTCTATATCCCCATGCTGATGATGGTAGTCTCCTTTGCGTTGACGGTCCAACTTCTGAAGAGGCAGGCGAGGTTGGCTGCTACTCCTGTACCTGGCGGCATGCAAAGACGGTAAGTAACTAATTTAAATACAAGTTTAAGGTGGAAACAATTAAAAACTTGTTTAAAGACATCAAGTTTAAGTGAGGAACAATTGTTTAAGTACACTTGATAATGATGGGCCTTTTAGTTGTTCAATACAAAAGTTTTTGCTCTTGAAAATTGTTAACTTTTATTAGCATCTACATTCGTATTACTTTTAAGTGATTTTCATTTTCTTTCTATCTTATTCGCATCTAATTAATAAATACTTTTATCGATAGTCCCATTCGTAACCGTGAAGCAGTTGTGTTTGCATAGCTGTGTTTCGGTTTGACTGAATTTAACAGAGGAATAACACCTGATTTGGCAACGCATGGGGGGTATCATGGGCGAAACAGTATACTCTGTTATGTCCATGGTACTTATTCTATAGGCGATCTAATTTCTAATAATTCTGTATTTATATAAAATTTTATATATTATATTTATTATGTAATATCTCAATATTTTTAGTAGTATTATGTATTCGTTGATTTGATCAAAATCTTATATTTGAGAAAAACATTCTGTGAATTTAAATTGATTTTTGAGTTCTAATATATTGTATTAATAATCAAATACATATATATCTGTTAATTGTTCTATAGAATAAATAACTTAAAATAATGAAATAACATTATAATCAAAATCTGAATGAAATATTTGTGTAAATCCAAATTAAAGTCAGTTAACCTCACTTACCAATTTAAATACAATTATATTGCGACAATTTGGGCTCCATTCTAGTTTATTAACACCCTAATAACTCCTGGCCGGCCGCCAAAGCGGGGCTCAGCATCCATCACAATGAGACGAGTGAAGTACGACTATAAAGCAGCTCTCCAATTATCTTAGAGTAAATGGAAAAAAGATTTTTGCTTGCAACTCGATCATTGATATTACGAAAGTCCAAGATTTAAATGTTGTCGATTCCTCATCGTAATTAAGAAACTATAATCTATTACAATAGAATTTAATGAAAAGAGAAGGAAAACCATGTTTTGTCAAAATTAACACGGATTCTCTCTCAAAATAAAATGATTAACAAATCAAAACATTCAATTAACTTTCGATTTGTAATTATATATTCTATCCATTAGGATTACCAGACCGTTTTTGGTCATCTGTTTACATTTTTCTTAAATTGTAGTGAAACAAATTTTATATTTTTATAAAATTTATAAGAATTTATTGTATTACGTTTACCACAACGGCAACAGTCAACAAATGCCTTTGACTATTGTATTAAGATCTATAGTCGTGAGTATATATTTTTTTTTCTAAGAATATTTCGGTACGTTTAATTATAAATGCCACTGGTTAGAATTGAGCGCAAAATTTGGTTAAATGCGCTCTATTTTATTTCAGTTTTTAGCTTCTTACTGTGTATCTAGGATGTTTTTATATATCAATGAACTCGTTTTGAGTATTCAAATTGTTGAAATATCTACTATTTTTACCTCACTGAAGACAGGCGGGTAATGTTTTTTAAAAGTATATTTGTAAGTTGCCAATTGGCATAAATCTTAATAAATGGATTGTCATTAGTTTAATATAAATTGTAGGAGTATTACGTAATATCATGTTTCCACAAAACACAGGTAGTGTTACAGTTGTACTAGCTGTTGTCTGCAACTCGTACATGTGGATATTGGAAATAGAAAAATCAACGAAATAGAACACTTTTAAATTACTTTTCAAGATAAAACACACATACACACACACACACACATACACACACACACACACACAACTATGAATACTACATCCAATTTGGTGTTGTAGTTTTTGCGTGATGCCGGAACAAATATATGTATATACAAACAGACAAAAATAATTGAATTTCAAACGTGGAACCGTTTGTTCTTTTGCTTTGCAACGATCAGTTTTTGCTATGCAAATAATAAACAACACAATCTTCATAAAATTAATATTCGACCAATATTGGGATAAACATTGTGGATTGAAAAAAGAATTAGAAAAATAAAAGATCAGAATCAGTTGAGAATTGGCGTGGTAATGGCGTAATATGAGTCACAAAAGTACAGACAAACTGGGAATCTCCTTTTATCCTTTTGAAAGTCGCATAAATGACATGTACTTATTTATATTTTGTTGCTTGTTGGCTGAAATTTTATTACGTACTTCGAAACAAACTAAACACCACTATTGGCCAAAGCAAACAATTACATTAGGGTTTTACGGGCGATTATGTTTATGTTCGCATATATGTGGCTTGGAGCGTTTATTGCGTGTTTAGGAGTTTATTGTCCCAATCTGCTGTGATCTTGTTTACTGAATATCCCCGGAGTCCACTGACTTTTCCATTTGTTTCGGAAGCGGAATTAGCGAGTTAATGTTAAAATTTTTTTTTTTTTAATTTGTAGATACATATTAGGATAGTTGAAGATAACGGTTTCATTTCTTATTTCTTCGCCATTCAGGCATATCGAAATGCGCTATTTTTTGATATTTTTATCTATTGAAACAAATACATTTATAAATATAAACTACGGGTTCACTTCTAGCAAAAATTACAATGTAACATATTTTTTAATCTCTTTGTCTTTTTTCCTTTGGTTTTTATAAAAACGAAATATTGTAATATTTCTGCCTGTTTTTATTGTAATTTGCTGTTCTGATTTATCATCATAAGAATTAAATTTGTATAAATATGTATATTGTATTAAAGCAATAATGTTTATAAAAAGCTTTAAAGTGACGATGAAGTGCATCGTGACGAATTTATCAGAAATTCACCACGATGGGTTCCGGGGGAGATAACGTGAAGGTCGAAATAACATACCCTATATTTGTAGTAATGGGACCTCTAGTGCTGGTAATGTTTTTCTTCCAACAGGTTAACGTTTAGATAAAATAAGCATAAACCTATCTTACTATCTTATTATACGAGTATATTAGTAAGATAGTAAGATTAGTAATCGAGGCCAAACAATATTTTTTGTCTCTCTGTATGTTTATTCCGGTATCATGCAGAAATTACTTCATCCAATTGCATGTGGTTTGTATTTGTTTCTAAAGGTTTTGCATGAAAATTTAGTGTAGTTATATTTTATTTTCACCTACCTACTTCTAAAATCCACGCCTACGAAGTTGCGGCCAAAAGTTGGTTAACATAGCACAAGCCACTAGCCACGTGGCTCTTCCCATAAAGGACTCCGAAAATGGTAAAACATTTTATTCGTAGACAAAGTTTCTCTTTGTTTATATTATTATACAACACGTGTGTGTTACATTATGCAATTTTAGGGTAAGTAAATAAAATTATTTACACACTGGCAACCCGATTCGGTTTCGTACAGTTTTTTTTTTAATAAAATATACTCCATGTTTTATTTTCTTTTTTTTTTTTAATGGATGATAATGGAATGGTAACCCCACCCGCGCTATCGGTATACACCGGCGGAGCACCAGTGAAAGGTGACAGGTGAGGTTGAAGCAGGTCAGTTAGCCTATCTTGACAAATTCAACAAGAATTGTCCACGATGGTTTCCAGGGGAACCACGTGGAAGTCGACCTAATAAGGCATATTGCTAGCAATGGGGCTGTCAAACTCCATTACTAACAATCCCTTTCCCCCCATATACTCCATGTTATTCGCTCATAATGTAGCTAGCTAGGCAAAATTTTGATATTTTGGGTTACATTATTGTAATTTTCGTAGGGACTTCTAAGTTTTTGTAAATAAAATATATAGCGTATATTACACTTACAATGTAATTTTCTACAGGTGAAATAATTTTTAAAATTGGGTAAGTAATTTTTGAGTTTATAGATTACAAATAAAGAATCAATTCTTTTATCTTTATAATATTGATTTAGATGATTCCCCGAAAGACGAATGTTGTTACCAATTCTCGTTCTTAGGAATAAGCTTTTTAAATAAGAGAAAACATATGATTTTCATATAAATTTACTGTTTAACATTATTGTTGTCTACCTTTGTTATTTGCTCTCTATTATTTCAAAGTTATAAACGTACAATATGTATTGTTACGATAACCTTTAATGAAGTTACTCAAAGTACTGCATTTTGAAATGTAACCATATCACGTATTTGAATTTGATGAAAGACGTCCTTTGTTGGATACCCTTAAACAAATTCTTTGGTAAGTTAATTAACTTTATTTGAATATTAAAATTTAATATTGTACATCTGGCAGATGCAACATTTTATTTGGTTTTCTGTTGATGATTGTCACAATTGATGATTGTATTACAATATTTTAAAATATAATATAACGCTTTTTAAGATCTATTGTTAATATAATAAAACTGTAACTAGACATTGTCTGTACATGGTAGAAATTTTAGTATTATTAACACGAGTGGTCTTCAGAGGACTAATAAATATCAAGACAATTTTTTTTTAGATTATTTTTCTAATTTTTTGTTCTGATATCACATAAAAACTACAGAATCAATTACATCCAAATTTCACAGTTTTTTTCTGAAGGCGTAACTTAATATCTTGTGTGTTTTATTTTAGTTCGTCATCTTGAATTGGTCTATTTCGTTGATTTTCCTATATCCGAAATTCACGAAGAAGAAATAGTTTATTTTGTTCTCTGATCAGTCAATATGTTTCGATTACACTAAGTCATTATACCGCTACACAGGTAGCAATTATTCGTCACACGTCGGTTTTTAGTCGTCGACCCTAAAATTATTTTAAAGTGACGTCTCTTTTGAGTCGCATACGTCACCTTGCTACCTGAATAGTTACTTATATAATTCTATTAATGTTAATATAAAAACCCATGTACAGTTTATAAGTATTATATAAATAGTTATGAATATTTATCTAGTTATAAATACATAAAAATATCTAAAATATGTGTCTCAATAAAGACAATTCGGGATATCTTATTCTGAACAGGTATCGTTTTCAGTACAGTACTAATAAGGGTAAAGGACGGATAATCTCCATCCTCTGCGTCCAATGTTCACTACTAAGAGTAAAATATTTTATATAAATTATACGAACATAGTATTGTTTATTACGATATCTTTTGTCGTGATCTTGGAGGATTTGTCGGTTCAATTGACGCAGCCTTTAGCTCGCAGGACCAGAGGCTGCGTCAATTGAACAGTTTTTCATGACAAATCCTATTTTTAAAGTCTCTTCGATAAAGTCCTTTGAACACTCAAATGAGGTTTAAGTCTCTTTTAAATTTTCCTCATTTGATACGTAGTACGAGTTCTAGTGTAGTTTATGCAGCGTTGCCTGCATTTTATTTCTTGAACAGGAGAGCTATGTTTTTACCATGTACGTATAAAAAACACGTGTTTGAGTATCTTTGAACTAAAATAACGAATAAATATTGGATGAAATCAAATTCAGTGTTTTATCAGTGAAACGGACCTTTATTCCCAAAGAATTATGGGTCAGAAAATCGACAGAAAATTTAGAGATTCCCATAATAACTTAACAGTCGAATGCGCCGTGTCCCATTTTCCTTTGGGGGAAATATTCAGTTTTACTGGTACTGATAGCTTATCCGATGGATGGATGATGGTAGATTTAGGTGCAATGTTAGCATGGGAGTTTCAAAATGTTTTATCGTTTTTTGGCTAAGGTTTCCTTAGGGAAAATACTGGTGGAATATTTTGTAAAATTACAGTTGAATGTTAGTAATTTCCGGTAGGAGCTGAAATATGTTGAAAGGTTCAATTTCATGTAAAATTTGGTGTATAGATGGACCATAAAATATTCTAAATATTACATATGTTTATAATGTTATATTAATTAAGCCATTGGGTGTTAAGTTCGCTTACTTATATATTTGTGCATTGAAATTTAAATAAATAAAAATATATGGGTCATTTTGGTACTACTTTATGTGGTAAAAATCGGGGTTTTAAGATAATCGTTTATAAAGACGATATTTGTGATGCTGTTACAAGAATATTGCTATAGCAATAAAGGTCCAGGTTCAATTTTCGGTTCAGTCAAATGTAGGTCTCTAACTGGGACTTCATACAGTTTTAAATATAAGTCAAGGAACACTTAGGGGTATCAAATTCTAGAATAATTTAGATAGCTTTATTCAAATTTAGAAATTCCGTGAGAACGAAACTCGGCTACTGTGACGCTACTGAGATAGTAAAATTTAAATTCCATTTAAAATTTATTGTACAGGTAAAAACAAAAGTATGCCAGAGAAAAGGCTACAGAGCAAAGTGTGTTCTTATAAATTCTTTCTTTCTTTTTTCCTTTCTGTTCCATTTAATTTCAACATTCTCTTACAAAATAATATATTAGCGTAGTCTAAGCTTATAAAACTAAAATATGTTAACAATTCTAATATATGACGGGGTTAGACAGACACATTTGTACTGCTGACGAAATGGCATACGTAATACTCGACATAATCATGTTTTGAACATATAAGAATCCGAAGAAAAGTTCTTCAGTAGCGACCCTGTACGGGCAAATGTAGTGTAGCACGACCCCCAATGAGAGGAAGAGAAGACTTCAAATGCATTGCTGGGAGTCAATGGATGCAAGTGGCTCAGAATCGTTCCTTATGGCAGTCTATGGTGAAACCTATGTTCAGCAGCGGACAGATAATGATTCAGATGATGATTATGATGAACGAAAAGTAATGTACAGTGGTACCCTGCACTTTGGTTGTTTTGTTAAGAGAGGGACTGGCTGAAAAAAAACCAGCACTGTGCAGCTGTTCACTATGCGCTGGGACACTCACAGCATCAGTTGAGCCGGTTCCTTTTGTCAGGTGTGGGACACTTTTTGTATATGTTATTTATATTTTATATTGTAAGTTTACTGGCAATAAATGTTTCTATTCTATTCTATTCTATTCATGATAATAGAAATTGATTTGATTTCTTGCCAGTTTTTTTCAACATCAGAAAGTTAGTCGAAAATTTTAATTGACATTCAATTTTGCATTCGGTAGATATATATTCGGTAGACAGATAGAGTCGATGAAAAAAACAATTGCAATTTTTCTGATGTTGCCGGTGTCTATAATCTTTTACCATCAGGTGAACTGCATGTTCGTTTGCCCTCTATATTATAAAAAAAAAAATCGGTCAACATATCTCAGTTGGAGTCGCGAATAAAAACTAATATAGTAATAAACAGACTTTAGCAATGGACTGTGAATATCAAATGCTTACGGAGAGAAATGAAGCCAATATGATATTGTATTAACCCTTCAGCAGACACTCTTGCGTGACCCAATTCCTTAGCAATTTGCTTTTATCTATTTCATATCTGTTGTTATTTTTACAACTGAATTTACGAGCAAAACGCTGTCGTCAGTTCATAAAATATGGTTTTTAATATTCGTCTTTGTGCCTCTTTTGTTATTTGTGTTGTATTTTGTGTTGTGGCTTTTAAAGGATTACAGTAAACAGCAGGGAAATGGAATCTTTATATATCTCATATATGGGTAGCAAATATATATGTCATATACTATATCAGGTCTACGGCGTAGAATAGGCCACTCCTTCCTTTCCTGTGGATATCGTAATAGGCGACTAAGGGAGGACGTGAGATCGGCAGTAGCGCCCCTCTTAAAACATTTTTAAAGCTTAATTGCAATTGCCAATCTGCCTGCCAAACGTGGTAACTACTGGCAAAACTTCTAAGGCGAGGATTATGTTCAGCAGTGGACAAATAAAGGTTGATATGATGATGATACTATATTTTACTTATAAAATAAAATTAGAACTAGACGTTAGTGCATGGAATAAAGAAAAAAAATTACCAGAGGGAGTCTTTGTACAAAAGTCGATTGCTTGGGTACCTTTGTCCTATTCGTGTTTCAACCGTGAAGCAGTTGTGTTTGCATGGCTGTCTTTCGGTTTGAAGGGTGAGATATGGTGTGAATTCACTGGGTACAGAGGAATAACACCTGAGTTCTCAGGAATGGCAACACATGGGGAGTATTATGGGCGAAACAGTATACTCTGTTATGTTCATGGTACTGCTCATGTCTATAGGCGACGGTTACCACTTTTCATCAGGTGGGCCGTCAGCTTGTTTGCTATTCTAAGTTGTATAAAAAAAAACAAATGATGGGTCTATTTAATAACTATTCGTTGTGAAACAAAATATACACTTTGTATTAAGGATGAAGAGTTATATAGGCTACTTTATCTTAGTCGATAGCATATCCCGGTTACGTGGACGAAGTCGCGGGCAATAACTAGTATATACTAATATTATAAAGAAGAAAGAGTTGACTGCTTCTTTGTAATGGATAAACTCAAAAACTACTTCACCGATGATAATAATTCTTTCAACTATATAAAGCTATATTATCAGCAAATAACATAGACTATATATTATTGTTGTTATGTAGAATTGCTAGTAAACCACAAAGAAAGAACAGTTATTTTTTTTTGTTATATTTCTTTAAATCTTATCAGAAATTTTAGAAACTCTTATCTTTTAATTAATTTTTTTAGCGCACGAATTTTTAAAGTCTTTTAGTGTTCCCTGCTCACTCAACTCACTTTCACATTTATTATATAAAAATTATGTCTCAGAATTATGGCTAACATAGATTACAGGAAGACATGTAAACCATACTTTATTAAACAACATTTTAACTTTACCATCAATGTACATACTGGGAACGTGCCATTTTGTTAAATGTAATATGCATCTATTTCCACAATATACATTGCCCTCAAACATGGCGACCGCAGTGTAGATTAGCAAGACCATTCTCGAAACTACAATTATTCCATTCAGGCCCTTGCGCAATGTCAATTAAAATTTACTATAAAATTCCACTAAACTTAAAAAAATGTAAAAGATTTTAAAAAGTTTAAAATAGCTTTGAAAAATATTTTAATTATCAAAAAGTTATTATACACTGCAAGAATTTTTCAATGGGAAAATATAATTTTATTTGTACGTATTTGTTTTGTTTTAATTTAATAATGTTTTTTTTTTTGTTCATTGACTATGCATGTATAATATAAAAATGAAGTTGTATATTTTATATAACATTTATTAATATGATTGCTGTGCCCTTCCAGAGTTCAAGTCGATACTGTACCTCTTAAGATCTTTGATCTGCTTAAGATCTATATTGTTACAACATGAAAATGCCATAAATGATTGAATTAAATTATATTGGTAAGAACATTGTTAAAATACAGTTTCCTTGACAGACAATGCGGGGGCTTTGACAACACACCGGTGCAGGGAGCTCGTCGGTCAGGCACCAGGAGTTCACCGGACTTGTCGCCAAACAACTCAGTATCAAGACAGCTGACGTGGCGGGTAACCAGTACCAGGTTAGCATAACACTGAGGCGTTATTCCGAGATGTATTTGTACCTTATACCTGAGTATGAGGCAACGAATGAAATGTTTGTGGTGCTGGTCATGTCTGTAGGCGACGGTTACATATTTTATCAAGCTAGAATGCGAAAGTGAATCCGTGGCCCCGAAACTACAGCGAAGTGACGAAGCATTGTTAGGGTTTAACGGGCAGGAATCCGGCAGCGCTTGCTCGCCTGCTGCTTCGTCTCCGAAAGAACGAGTCTCTATAATGAATTTCTGCGTCAAAATTTGGAGGACATGCTTCTCCCTTTGAATCAAATCACAACCATGCAAGTACACTTAGTGGCAGAAATATGAGTTGGCCATAATATATTAACTCCAGAGATACAACAGAATGTGCTTTTTATTTTAATACTATTGTACATATTACAACTTCTAATTTCAAGCTAAGTAGAGTTTGTTTGGTACTAGATAATTATTAGCAGTATTTAAATACTTCTTTTGTAAATACATACATATAAACATGTAAAACACCCAGGCCGATACAAATACACATGCTAATTAAATACAAAAATGTTTGTTATGTGGGGGATCGAACTCGTGACCATGTGCAGTTAAGGCAGTGTGTTAAACCGTTACACCACCAAGGACATCAAAAGTATAATGTAATTATGTTATGTATCACACCTCTGTACGAATGTAATAAAGCGAAAGTATTTGTTTGAATACGCTAACCTCTGGAACTACTAGTTGTATTTGGTAAATTATTTTTGATAGCTTCTTTATTTAGGAAAGTTATAGACTATTCAATGTCACGATATGACCACGGGAGAAGAGGCGAGATACGATTAGTAATATATATATTTATTATATATTTAATTATACAGGACTCCACGCAACAAAGTCAGTATGAGCGTGTCACATCCTCAACTGAGTTATATGAACGGCTGTGGAGGCGGCGGAGGTTCTGGGGGTTCCAGAAGAGGGCGCGATGTCGCCACTCAAACTCCCCTGAGTATAGCAGCGGAAACCAGGAGGGCGAGGCTGAGACCGCTCAAGCTTACTTTGGCGGCTCCGAACGCCTTAACTTTGAGGTACGATTAGAAAAATAATTAAAAATAACATTTTAATTCATATTTATTTATATATATTAATTATCATCAATATTATGCGTATTGAGCAAATACACGCAAGAGCACAGAGCATATTCCTTTTTAAAAAGCCAGCAGAACCCCTGCAAATCCTCCAATTGTTCCAGGTGCTCATGGGCGGTGGTAGTCACTTACCCTCAGGTGAGCCGCATTTCCGTTTGCCCCCTGTGTTTGGTAGAATACAAAATCTCTGATCCCTGGCATACAACATTGTTGTATTACCTACATACAACATTATCTACTTAGGTGTTCCTTACCACTTTACGACTGTCTCGTAAATATCGTAAATACAGAATACTGCTTCTATCCAGGAAATTGTGCAACGTAGTAAATCATCGTATCAAATTAAGGTAATATATAAATCTAGGTATATATCTATTAATATTATAAACATGAAATTATAAAGATTTTTGGCAACTGATGAGGAAGAAAGGTTCCTGAGTGGTGACTTCGTACAGGCAAACATATTGCAGGATGACCTTCCACTAGGTGGAACGACGACCTAAGTTGTGTCTAGAACTGACTCTCTGTGTGAGTGTGAGTGGATGCAGTTGGTTCAGAACAATGCATGGGGGGTATCATGGGCGAAACAATATACTCTGTTATGTCCATGGTACTGCTCATGTCTATAGGCGACGGTTACCATTTTCCATCAGGTGGGCCGTCAGCTTGTTTGCCATTCTAAGTTGTATAAAAAAAAATGTTCTTTATGTTCTTATCTGTTCTTATTCGTTCTTGTTCTTCGTATCTCTATGTTTCTGTTCTTATCTACGGAGGAGGTCTTTTTATAACACAGAGACAGCTGATAATGACTACCGTCACTCATGAGTACCTGCTTATGTTCAGCAGTGGACAATTAACGTCTGAAGTAATGATGATGTAGATTGAGCAAATCAAGTACTAACAAAAGGGGCACTTTTTATCTTAGTTTATGCAACCAAAGTTACGGGATGTAAATAGTAAGTAACATAAAAAAAAACGCATAGCCGAAGCTATTATAGTAGTCATATAGCGTGGCGGTTATCAAAACTTGAAATTTTGCATAGAGCTTCTTTATAATCATGAGCACTAACGTGGTCGAAGCTGTGAGAAACAGTAAAGTTTCAGTGCTCTTGCTAATTGTAATAAAAGGATTATGTAGGTAATTTGCTTAAATTACACAGTGTAAGAAATGAGTGAATATACGTATCTGTTGGACGACTGGTAGGTTGGTTTTTTAGACTGTATGAATACGATAAAAATGCTAATACTCTACTGTTTTTTTTTTTTTTTTTATATAATTGAAAATTAAAAAAGGAATTTAGAAAGATCAAAGCTTAGATTAAACGTATAAGAGCAAAGATAAAACGATACAAATATTAAAATTACAACTTGCTTACGTAATTTCAAAATCATATCCAGCTATCTGTGGAAATTATCATGAAATTACAATTTAATTCATAATAAAAAAAAAAATTGTATTCTTATGTAAATGTAATGATAATGGGATATATTTAAAACAAATTATATTTCGTCCAACGAAAACTGAAATGAAGGTTTCTCTCCACAAAGGTCCCAATAGGTAATTTAATACTATACAAATTATATGTTGTACTTTTCAAGATGTTAATGGAGACAGACTAAATAATTATTGTTTGTATTATTATTATTATTTCAGCCCTTAATTGTCCACTGCTAAACATAAGCCTTACCCAGCTTTCCAGTAGTTGCCACGCTTGGCAGACGGGTTGGCAACCGTAAACCAGATGTTGTTATAAATGACCATTGTGTAGATTTCATTAAAGGACATAAATACAAATTACATCAAATTATTTCTTTTGAAATAAGTTTTTGTTCGTGTCGTGCGTGCAACTGATTTAATTTCTTTTATTTTACTACAGACAGATATTATAACCAAAATTTAGGAATGACAATAACAGACTTCATATTTCTAGTATCTATATATATAGTGTATATATATATATTGATAACTATATTGCAAACATAACGCTTATCGCACCTTTAAGCGCAATAATTATATTAAAAGCGATTTCATCCGAATTTTGTGTGAAGCGATTTCATTTAGCAGAATTTATTGTAAGCTTTATATCAAATAATTTGGTAGTACGATTTTCTCATTCATTAGTATTGAAAATTAATTCATGATATTATAATATACCTATCTCCAATGTTTTATGCCTCGACTATTTAACTTAATAACTTTTTAAAATCAGTAATGATATTATATATTTATATTGAAATTATCTACTGGAATATACATATGTATTATTAAATTTACGAGTAAAATGTTTAAGTAACTTTTTTTTATTAAAGAGTTTCCTCTTATCGAAGTAACTAATTCATGCATTCTTTTCCTTTTCTTCCAGCCAGCTCTGTGTTGGCCCATATCTTTTTTTGTATTTTTCTTACGTTTTGTAAAATAATTACCAAGAGTTGCCAAAAAAATTTATCCATAATTAGCATTAACATTAATTATATAAAATAATTACCCTATTTATTAATTAATTTAACTATGATTCAGTAACAATATCTCTATATCACAATCAAATCCCGAAATAAATCACGTGTGGGGATATATCATCATCCCCATACCAGTCGTTAACTGTCCACTGCTGAACATAGGTCTCTCACACATCGCCATGTTTGGTTGGTAGATTGGCAACTGTAGTTTGGCAAGGTTTTAAGTGGGACCTAGAGACACCCACGCGAAAGGAAAGGGTGGACTATTCTATGCCGGGGTC
Source organism: Galleria mellonella (assembly GCF_026898425.1). Taxonomy (NCBI): domain Eukaryota; kingdom Metazoa; phylum Arthropoda; class Insecta; order Lepidoptera; family Pyralidae; genus Galleria; species Galleria mellonella. The sequence goes on along the minus strand of NW_026442090.1, from coordinate 2,192,273 downwards.
GCACGGCGAAGTAACATATATACATATATATTTACAAATTTTCACACTTACAGCATTAGTAATATTGATAATTTTAACATTCAGACGGCTCTTGAACCATCGAAACTTTAAAACATTCGATGTTATCTTTGTCTGTAATTAATTATATTTAAGCTAGACTAAATTACTTCAAGTCGATTTGAATCACTTCTTAAAATTAATTAAATTCTTATTCTGTTGAATGTTACTTGATTTAAAAGATAATCAGCCAGTACCTTCTTGTGTGGTGCTGGCAGATTTCGAAGAAGAATTTTCAATGAAATAAAAACGAAATGTTCTTTTTTCGAATTTAATTGGTAGCCTGGAAGCTCCGAGAACTCGACGACTCTTTTGAAGCGTAGTGCAAAGACGAAACTTATTAAATCGAAAAATATAATGTGAAGAAAAATAACGATACATCATGGACTCGTCCAAATAAAAAATAACAATTCATTGTGCACAAAACCGATATTTTTTATTAGGGAACAAAAGTTTCTTTTTATAGAACTTAAAATGGTAAACAAGCTGACGGCCCACGCAATGAAAAATGGTAACACATATTCCTGAGGATCCGGAACATTGAGGACTAAGGCTTTATGTGTCTGTACTACGTAATTTTACTACCACATTTCGTTCTTCGAAACGAAACACACCGAAACTGTTTCAAGGAAGAAACACGAATAGGGATGACCAAGCAAACGATTATTAAATTATTGTTTTTTTTTGCAGATTCCTAGCCAATAGAAAGAAAGGAAGGTCGCTGTCAGCCAATGCGGTGGCTAATGAACAGAAGGCTACCAAAGTCCTTGGACTGGTCTTCTTTACATTCGTATTGTGTTGGGCGCCATTTTTCCTGCTAAACATGTTATTTGCGTCGTGTCCTGCGTGTATAGTACCAGGTGAATCCTATTCTACTTTACTACTATTAATATAAACGCGAGTTTGTGAGGATGTATAGATAGATGTTTATTATTCTTTAACTTAAAAGCTACTAAATTAAATTAAATTTGGTATCCGGATAAATTATATCCTAACTTAACATATAGGATATTTTACACAGAATATTAGCTAAGCTAGTCATTACAAATTTGATACTCGTAGTTTGCAAAATTATTTGCATGTTTGTTGCTCACTAACATTCAAATAGCTGAATCGATTAAACGATATTTCGTATACAGATGGTTCATATCCCATATTAATAAATAGGACAATATTGTAACAATTTTACTGAACTTAGTGTTATTTTGCGAAAGTCCATACCATTAGGCAGTTGATTAGAAATATTTTGTTTAATTCCGCTACCATTGTTATCCGTGCGACTGGGGGCGAGAACGGTATAGTTACTAATGGGGTGAAATAGCCCCATTACTAACAATATACCCTGCCAGGTCGACCTCCACGTGGTTACCTTTGGAAACCATCGTGGTGAATTCTATATAGTTAAATGCGTCAGGATGGGCTAATTGACCTGCTTTCAATCTCATCAGTCATCTATCAATAGTGCCCTGCCAGTGTATACCGATAGCGCGGGCGGGGTTACCATACCATTATCATCCATTGATAAAAAAAACCCGTGCGACTGCCCACACTCGAAGATTGATTACTATATTTACATCTGGTAATAATAACATCGGCAACGCACAAGCAACTCCTTTCGTGTTGCAGGTGATTATGGGCGACGGTAGCCACTGTCCATCAGGTGGACCATCTGTTCGTTTGACTCCTTAACAATAAAAAAAAAGTAGTGAATCTTCAAGTGTTGGCAGTCACACACATACTAATAGTAGCGGAATTAAACAAAATAATGTTAAATAACTAACTATACTAATTAAACAAAATTTTTAAATAAATATTTGAAAATGCCATGAATTAAATAAATGACGAAAGTAGTTAGGTATTTATTACAACAATTTGTGTGAGAGTAGTGTTTTTCTAATAATTTCAATAGTATTTACAGGTTATGTAACTTTGTCGTATAATTATTACGAAATCAAAATGAATAGTTTTAAATCAAATTAAAATGTTGGCGAAATATTCCTACTATAACTAAATAGAAGCAATATATTAAAGTAAACTAGCGACCTGCCCTGGTTTCTCATGATTTTTTGGAAAATAATATACGGCGCATGTTTTCGCCCAGATTTGCATGGCTGATAACGAAGAATTTTTAAAATCGGTTGTGTTTTTTTTTTAGTTTATCAATTACAAACAAAATCAAGTTTTTCTCTTTATAGTATTAGTTTAGATAATAATAAATCCCGTAAACATCTCATAAATCCAATAGGAACTTAATATATCTCTTCTCACTACATTATACGATAATGCTTAAAAAATATATATCGAATCCATAAAAATAGCTGTTAAGGAAGAACGCTGGAGTCCTCACTGGAAGATTTTTTATTAATACTAAAGTAATAGATATCTTCGGATATAAAGATGAATATCAGCCGTCCAATACTTACTTTTATAAGGGTCTCATTTTATGATTTATTCTGTGTCAGTTTCCAAGTATTTAACATTATAGCTTTTATGGCATATCATCATTAGATGATAGGATATTTTACGCGAATTTACACTATACTATATTTTTACCAGTTTCTCCAATAATATTTTATTTGACTACACAGAAATTGCGAATAAAATTTGTCTTATTTATTTATTTATTAATTCATAGGAAAACCAGGGCTACACTAGAGCAAAAAATACAGTTTAGGATCATAAAATAAGCCACTAATAGGTTTCACAAGTAGCAACAATATATATACAAGGCGCTGTATACAAAGAAACAAAAATAGGAGTTAACAAAAAAACTAAAGTTAAATAAAAGCTTAAAAAAAAAAATTACAAACAAGAACGAAAACAAAAAAAAATGATGAATTATTAAGTACATACCTCTATGTGTTGTACTCTTCTATATGTGTTTCTGCCTAGAAATTGCTGTTTGGATTGTATTTCGGATTTAAGTCTTAAATATGGTGGTTGTTGTTATAATAATCTAATATACGAATAAAAAAAAGATAAGATTTTTATTTTATTTTTGAAGAAAAATCAAAAGCAAAAAAAAAACAACAATTATAAAAAAAAAATATTAAAGACAAAGGCATTTAATGTAATCATTTAATGTAGTTGTGACAGATGTTAATATATTGACAAATAATATAAATGATAAATAGTGACACGTGTAAGCTTATAAAGGTAGCAGATGTTATATCAAAGTTGTGAAATTATAAGATAGGGAGACATAACATCTTATTCATCAGGAATTAGAGTTGCCATGAGTATAACGGTATATTCTGTAACGTTCATGACACTGTTCATGTCTATATGTGATTTTTAATACTTCCCATCAGGTGGGCGTTACCTTATTTACAATTTAAATAACAGTGTTATATTAAAATAATATAATTATACTATATTTATTTTGTAGTATTTTGCAAAAAAATTCATTTAACAAATAATAATAAAAAAGTAAAATAATATCACATTAAAAATAACACACATTAAAATGGAGCTAAAATTTTATTTATACTGCTTTATAACATCGGTTCTTAAATTTTAGAAGTTGTTGGATCAAAGGTTATCTCAAAAAATACCAGGTTAAGGAAACTTGCTTTTAATCGCATAGGAACACTATTAATTTAGAAGCAATGTAGATACATTTCGGAAATTCTTAAAAGCTTTTAAATTGTGATTTAACTAAACGTATTGACAAATGACACTGATAACGGAATAATGCTGGATTTTGCATGGAATACGATTTAGGGATCGCTGCACTACAATGTCAAGGTCACAAATGCGCTAGCGTATTGACCTGGCGGCGCCAGGTGTCGCTTGTTACGTAATTTTAGTAACAATGCAGTCAGGGAAGCATTTGAAGAGAGTTCCTTAGATTATATAGATAGAGCATCGAGCCAACTTTTTGTCAGCCAATTGTCAAATTAGCTGACTCGTTTTTTTTATCAGTATTCTATATATAATTGCGCATAAAATGTATCTTGACATATTATTTAATAAATAAAACGAGTCTTTACGTATTAAAAAGATGAAGAATTTATAAGACAAAATAAATAAAGAAGTTATAAAAGAATCACTTATAACTATTTATCATGCAAAATTGTATGAAAAAGTTGGCTTTATGAAGCCTTTTTTCTCGAAGCATTTCTGTGGAGACACTTGTATCTATATAATCTATGGAGAGTTCATACAGCGCCAACTAGCATCGGCTCTAATCAGAGTATGTTATGAGTATTAGATAATTGAAAGGTATATTAAAAAATATATTTATTGTAAATACATATAGATAACACCAATATATATATATATATATATATATATATATATATATATATATATATATATGAGTATAAAATGCTTGTATTGCGCAGTGAAATCCCTTTTTAATATTGATTAATACCTGACAAATTCCAAATATTGTATTTTTATTTTATTTTACCTGCTACTTTAAACGCGTCTATTTAAAAAAAAAAATAATAAAATATACTACCTCTAGATATGCGAAACAGTATACTCTGTTATGTCCATGGCACTGCTCATGTCTATAGGCGACGGTTACCACTTTCCATCAGGTGGGCCGTCAGCTTGTTTGCCATTCTAAGTTGCATAAAAAAAAAAAAGATAGCGTATCAAGATAAAATATACACCACATTTTAAGCTAGATCTTAAGGAATGTAACTGTGAAAACTGCATTCAATTTAATGCAGTAGATTTTGTGTGATACCGGAACAAACATGCAGATAGACAACCAGATAATTTTTTTAAAAAATATTGTTTGGATATCTATTGGATTTGTGAAAACCCTTAATATATATATTAATTTTTATTAAATATCTCCCAAGTACAGATATCGTTTAGTTGCAATTTTATTATATTAGTAAGATGCTGTCTCTATTTCTCTATTTGTTAATATAGTAGGCAGTTAAATGACGGAAAAAACAAACATTCAAACACAAATTCTGTCTCGAACAATCCGAGAGGGGCAGTGCACGAAAATATTTGTTGTCTGAAGCGGTTAAAAGATTAATCGTTTATTTTTGTACACAGAACACGTGGTCGATATTTGTCTTTGGCTGGGCTACGTGTCTTCCACAATAAATCCCATCATTTACACAGTCTTCAACAGGACGTTCAGAGGAGCATTCCTGAGACTATTGAAATGTCATTGTAACAGGTATGGCTAAAAATTAATTACTTTTTTATTTGGATCCTCGCATATTATTTTCGATCCAAGTTTTTTGGGGCAAATGTTCAGTTTTATTGACAGAGTATTGCCTTAAAAGAATGCTAAATATTTTATTTTTTGTTCTGAGAGATAGATCTCTCAGATATATATACGATACTCATAGATCTCTCGCGCTAGAGCGCAAAGACAGTAAATTTATTATGATAATTAAAATCTATGTTAGTAACGTTCCTTCACACTATTCTCCGAAATCGCTCGACTGATTTTAATTAAATCTCGTAAATATGCTTTGTTCGCTCCATTTTTTAATGGATGATAAAGACATGGTAACCCTACCTTCGCTATCGGTATACGCTGGCGGGCACCAGTGATGACGATAACTGAGAATTGAAGCAGGTTAGTTGGAGCATAGTAACGAATTCAACAATAATTTACTAGAGGGAGACTTTGTACAAAAGTCGATTGCTTGGGTACCTCTGTCCCATTCGTGTTTCAACCGTGAAGGAGCCGTGTTTGCATGGCTGTGTTTCGGTTTGAAGGGTAGGATATAGCGTGATTTTACTGGGTACAGAGGAATAACACTTGAGTCCTCAGGAATGGCAACGTATGGGGGTATCATGGACGAAACAGTATACTCTGTTATATCCGTGGTACTGCTCATGTCTGTAGGCGACAGTTACCACTTTCCATCAGGTGGACCGTCAACTTGTTTGCCATTCTAAGTTGTATAAAAAACATGGTTTCTAGGAGTAACACTGTGCTCTGTTTGTTTATTCATTAATTGCTTATAGCGGACAGAATAACATTAATGGGGTTAAATTGTTATATTATAATAATGTAATTCAATTAATTAAACATTCCCGATAATTAATTCAGCGATTTAATTACGACTGCCAACAAATATCTTTCTAAATATTCTTTAAAGGTATTCAAATAAGATTTTAATTGCATGGCTTAATATTGGAAATGCAAATAAGTGTTGTCTGAATGGAATAAGGCAGAATTTATTGCGCCTATATTATTTATTACATTTACCAACTAAGTGAGCTTGACAGTTTCCAATTCGGATTCTTAGGAATCAAAATATATGAAACATAATAAAATTTAATTGCTGGACACTTTCTAAATATTGTATAGCTCATTCTGCGAAACTCGACAAGTTTACAACTCTAGTATATCAAAGTCCGGATGCTGGCTCATAATACCGTTTAGCAGAGTCAAATGCTTTTGCTAGCTTTATTCTTCTTAACTATTATATCTTATTCGCTTACAATTAAGTGGGTCGTATGCTGATTTACCGCTTTAGTGGTATAAAAAAAATTTAGACTATAAAATAAATTTAGATTATGAAAGTTGTATTAAAAGGGCATGCCGAGTGTAACGTTCATAACAACGGTAATAGACGATATAATATCCCTGATTATCTATATTTGTGGTTACAGACAGGATATTTTTTTATTCTTAATCTGTAACTTTTTTATGCATTTTGAAATAGTAAATTATTTAACGGCTTACCTTATGGAAAGTAGTAACCGTCGTCAATAAACAGGAACAGCAACTATGCACATTGTGACGACTTTGGTTTCTTCATGTATTGGCTTTCTTGAGGACTAAGGTGTTATTTCTCCGTATATATTAAATTATCGATTAAATAACTTATTATTTGCGCAGACGAATGCTCACCTAGCGTTATATAACTATTTATTAGTGTTTGCGCTTGAAGCTGAGAAGTTCTTGACGAAATAAAATGCTTGTCCGTGCCTCAAGTTTTATATTATAATAAATAAAAAAATACAAAGGTGCCTGTAGTCCTATCCGTTATCAAAATTTGAAATATTTGACCTTCCGACGGTTGAACGATCTATGTCTATGGTTCTAATATTGCAAGTGCGAAAAATTTTACTCCTATAGAGTCTGATCTTGAACAATTAGCTAAAAAAATTCACATTTCAATTGTCATTAAACTGTATATTATCAAAAACTTTACACAAACTTTATCTTGCCCACATTCAATTAGATCTTGTCGAATTACCGGTCGGATATGGGTATTTCTTTAAAGAGGAGATTATAGCCTTTCTCTTAAGAATAAGATATAGCTGGTAAATATCACAGTAGCCAGTGATTATAACTTTAAAAATAATAACACTGAGAGCTCACAAAAATGTTGATGAATAACTCATAAATAAAATGTATGAAATCTTTTGTTTTGATCTAAATAAGTGCTTCCTATATAGGTGCAAAAATAATTTTCCATACATTTCCTGTAAGACTTGGATTATATCCAAAGCGATTGTAAAGTCTGGTTCCCTATAACCTTGAGGCTTCCGTTTGTAATGTTCCGCCGGCACTTCCTCCTCTTGATTTGTAGTTTTGTTATTTGTATTTTACAGTTAGACTGAAAACAATATAAACTGGGTATGTACCCTAGCATGCAACTGCATAAAAATGCTTCTGTTATGACATTGGATGGTTATAGCATAAAAAAGTAAATACTTCCTTTAAATATAACCAGGTTCTCAATTCGTCCGTTTTTTCTTGCTAACATATTATGCTTTTTGCAATCGATAGGTTTTTTTAAATAGATGACAATGGAGTGGTAATTCCGTCTGTGCTAACGATATACGCTGGCGCGGCAACAATGAGAGGTGATAGGTGAGAATGATAAGGCAGGTCAGTTAGCCCATCGTGATGACTACACCTGAAGTTTAACACGATGGTCTTCAGAGTGGATCGCGTGGAAATCGACCTGATAGGGTATCTTGCTAGCAATGGGAATAGTATTCCGGATTACTAACAAACCCTTCCTCCCAATCGGTAGGGTTTACCCCATTTTAATTTTGTTACGATTAAAGCTGCTGTTTTACTTGGCAGAGCAAAAAACTTTTTGTTGCAAATTTAATTTATAAGATAAACACACAAAATCTGGAAGTGATTGTTTTAACGATTATACCGCCTTTTGTACTCCATAAGTGTAATTTATAATTATCTTTGTATTATTCGTTAAGTGATGCAATAAAAAGTAAATAAATAAATAAATAAACGATTCCTCGTTTTAAATTCAAATATTTCTAATGTATGCATGCGTGCGTGCGTGCTTGCATGTGTGCGTGCGTGCGTATAAGTGTTTATATGACTGGTACGTCTGTTTCTCGCAGTAAAATGTGCTTGTTTACACATATTCAACATTATCATCGTCATATTTGCCGTTTACTGTCCACTGCTGAACATAGGTTTCTCCCAAAAGAGAGGTTTTCCCAGAAGTTGCCATAGTTGGTAGTCTGATTTGTAACCGCAGTTAGGCTTTGGTGATGCTTTAAGAGGGACGCTGCTGCCCATCCCTCGACTTAATTTCCCTTACACGTATTAAACATTTTAAAATTTACAACCGGGAACTATGTGCCTATTTTGTTTGTATACAAAGAGATTTTGTTCCACAAAGAAAAACGGCGGTCCTAATATGGCGGCGGATTAATATGTCGAAATACGGAATTAAATCGTGTAGATTGTAAAAAAAACTTCTAAAATAGAAATGGCCAAGATATTGCGTTACGTACCTACTTATATATTTAAAAAAAGAAACATGCGAATTTAGAAGTCCTTCTCTTTGGAACTCGTTTGATATAAATTAATCATCATAACTCACGTACTACACGAAATAATAAGTAAATTGAGTCCAATTGTAAAAGTATTCCAATTTGACACTTGTATATAAATGATCAAAAGAAAATTGGTTAATGTAAAAAAAAAAGTACTAAAACAATTTCTTGCATTCATTTTGTTCGCATCGAAATTGGATCTTGTTATTTTTATTTTACAATATCAAAGTATTATATTTCCTTTTCGATTTATTTAATATGGCAGCGTTCCAAGAAATTATTATACTTTTTTTACTATTGAAAATGACGCTCGCATTGCTGTTTCATAGATGTACGATTTCATTCATTAAAAAAATGTATATTTTTTTTTATTAATGAAAATGAATGTTTGTATGTATATATTATTTATTAATTATATTATTTGTAAGTAAAAATGCCGTCTGTTGACTTGATGTATTTTGTATATATATTTTTGTTTTCATTTCAATTGTTTAGAAATTTTCTTTTTTATAAAAAACTACATTTGTCAGTATATGTAAAAAAGGTTCATTTTGAACAATGAGGATGGTCGTTAAAGCTGTATTAGTTTATGGTAGCGGAGTGCGGTGAGGAATGTTTAGTTTTAATGGACGATAATGGATGTAACCCTGCCTACGCTATCGGTATATGCTGGCGGGGCACCAGTGAAGTAAGGTCAATTAGCCTATTGTGATGAGTTCAACAATAAACCAATCACGATGATTTTCAGCAGGAATCGCAAGGAAGGCAACCTTATGGGGTTTTAATGTTAGTAATGGGGTTGCTAATCTCCATTATTAATAATTCCTTCTCCCGGTGAGAGATGGGTTAGTTGGCCAATCTTTACGAGTTTTAGGAGACAGCATATTTTTAGATACTTGTTTATAAAATGTGCTGGTTCTTGTATGTATATATTATTTATTAATTGTAAAAAAAATTGCCGTTTGTTGACTTGCTGTATTATATATATATATATATTTGTTCTATTTCAATTGTTTATCAATTTTCTTTTTTATAAAAAACTATAATTGTCAGTTATATGTAAAAAGGTTAATTTTGAACAATACTCATACAGTTTAGAATGCTATAGATTATATTAGGTAACATGTTTTTTGAGCAATTTGAAATGGCAAACAAGCAGACGGCCTCAAGTGAATGGTAAGTGATAATCACCTATAAATATGACCATAACAATTACAAAATATACTGTAATACTGCGGTACCCTCATGCATTGCTGTTTCTGAGAATTTACCATATATATTACGATTTTAATATAATTTCATCATGTGCCACTCTTTTATATTGTTTTTTTTTTAATAGATGATTAATGGAGTGGTAATCTCGCCTGAGCTAACGGTATACGCTAGCGGGGCACCAGTGAGGAATGATAGGTGAGAATGAAAGATGATGAATTCACCTGGAATTCAGTACAATGGTTTCCAGGGGTGACTACGTGAAGGTTGACCTGACAGGGTTTATTGCTAGCAATATGACTAGCAGTCCGCATTACTAACAATCCCTTCACCCCCAGCACTGCTTTTTTTTTTTTTTTTTTTCTGAATGTGTTTGCTGTTGGCCGTGTGTGGCCTTTACAGCTTCACCGGACGCGAATGCAGGGGCGAGTGCTGATGGCACTCCAAGCCCGCGAGAGGGGAGCGACAGAGGTGTCGACTCTTTCTTATGGACTGCGGTGTGTGTGTGCGCCTAAGGGCGCCAGAGTGGCTCGGCCTCGGCTTAGGCCACCGCACTTCGACCCCCGTCGAGGGACGGCGAAGGGTCGGTACGTCTGGGTGGGTGAGATTGCGACGCGGTTGTTATGCGCTCGGGCGCAAACCTGATCGCGCGCGGACCGTGTGTCGCGAGGGTTCTTCGCCCCCGCCGGCGGGGGCGGTGTGTGCGATGTGTGGGTGTGTTTGTAGGGGCTCTTGTCGAGGGTTCCGCGGTAGGTAGGGAGGGAGACGCGTTTGCCGTCGTAGTTGGATCATCGGGGTCCAAGAGTGCGTGCCTCGGGCGACGACGTTTTGGAGCGACGTTCTCTATGGGGGGTTTGTATTTGACCGCTCTTACTATGAGCGGATTTGAATGGGACTCGGCTGAGGCAAAGTAGCGTCGAGACGCTTGCTTCATAAATTGCCTTATAGTGGGTATTTTGAGGTCGCGGTGTAGATCCACGTTGCGCACGTACCACGGGGCGCCCGTGGCCCGTCGCAGAAATTTATTTTGCACCACCTGAAGGGGGTGAAGTAATGAAGGAAGGGCGTGGGCGAAGACGACACTAGCGTACGTCATCACCGGTCTTATACATGCTTTATAGAGCGTCAGCTTTGCGTTAAGCGACAATTGGCTGCGCTTGTTAATAAAGGGATGGAGGCGTCCCAGTATAAAATTGGCCAGGCCTCGGACGCGCTTAAGATGAGATGCGAAACTCAACTTGGAATCTAGTGTCACGCCTAGGTATTTGGCTTCGTTCGTCCAGGGGACGGGCGTGCCAAACAGCTGAATAGAGGCGGGAAGGGATGGTTTTCTTTTGGCCGTGAAAAGCACGGCGGCGCTTTTATCTGGGTTGACTTCGATGCGCCATTTTCTGAACCAGTAGGCCAGCTCGTCCACCGCCCGTTGAAGCCTGTTGGCTGCACAGGCGGCCGACGTGCTGTCCACATATAGGGCTGTATCATCAGCAAAGAGGGCGATTTGCACTCGGGGCTGACGCGGGATGTCGTTGGTGTACAACGAGAAGTGGGTGGGGAGAGGACAGCGCCTTGAGGGACGCCGGCTCTAATCGGTCGTGCGCTGGAACGCACTCCATTGACGCGATAGCGATATGACCTATTGGACAAGAAGGCTCGTATGATGTGCACGAGCCTGTCTGGCACTCCCATCTTGTGCAGTTTGAAAATCAAGCCGCTGTGCCAGACTTTGTCAAAGGCCTTCGCTACGTCGAGAAACAGGGCACATGTGACCCCGTTGGATTTCAGGTGTCGGGCGTTGAGGACGTGTTCTACTACACGATGTACTTGATGAACAGCTGAGTGCTTGGCTCTAAAGCCGAACTGCTCATCGATCAGGATGCCTTTGGACTGTAGCCAGTCTTTCAGGCGTGCGAGTATTAGCTTCTCATACAGCTTCCCCAGCGAGCTGAGGAGACTGATGGGGCGAAAACTGGTGGGAAGGGACTTATCTTTCCCAGGTTTGGGAAAGCCTACGACATCGGCTTCTTTCCAAGCATCTGGAAAGATGGCATTGGTAATTGCCGCATTGAAGATCGCTACTAGAAGTAGCAGAATGGTTTCTGGCAGACTCTTAAGGAGTCTGTTAGAGATACCGTCGGCACCGGGTGCCTTTCGGTTGGGGGTTCCTTTGATGAGTGTTCGCACCTCATCCAGTGTAACGGGGGGGAGTGACTCTACTGGAGGGATCGACAGGATTCGCTCCACCTCGGATTCTACCTTCTCTAGATGATCATCGGGCACCGGAAGGGTACTCGGCATGCATTGGGCCTCTAGGCTGTCTGCTAGGCATTCAGCCTTTTCTTCATCAAATAAGGCCGGACTGTTGTTTGTTCGGACTAAGGGCGGAAGGTCGGAGTAACACTGGTCTGTTTTGAGGGTTTTGGCTACTCGCCAGTACGCGGTATGGCAGGGGGTGAGTTCTTTGGTGAACTTATCCCATCTGTCTCGCCGAAGTTCCGCTATGCGACTCTTTACTTCGCGCTGTAAATCTCGCAGGCGGGTTCGGTTCTCTTCTGAGGGATAGCGGTCATACGCTCGTGTGGCTGCATTCTTAGTGCGCAGCAGAGCCCTTACATCATCAGGCAGGTTCCATCTACGGTCGCCCGTATCCGGAACCTCCCTGGAGCAGTCCTTGACTGCCGACTGCAGGTGCTCTGTTAGCGCGTCAATGGCTGTAGTCGTCTCCTCGATAGATTCGACTACGTCCGGGATGCGGTCCAGTACCGGAGAGTTAGTCGACTCGAGGACTTTCTCGAGCCGGCTCCAGTCCGTGACCGTTTTAAATTGAGGCGCCCCGTCTGCAGGTGGGCCTAGCGAGAATGTGACGGGGCGGTGGTCGGAGATGAGTTCGGCATGGACCTCCATAGAACTCAGCCTTAAGGCTACGTTCTTTAGTAGGGCCATGTCGAGGATGGAGGGCTGATGAGCAGTGTTTGCCGGATAGTGCGTGAAGTGCACTGGGGGAAGGATGTCGAAACCCATGGAGAGCGAAAGACGTTCCAGGGTGAGACCGTTTGGGTTCGGATAAGCACAGCTCCAAAGGCTGTGCTTGCAATTTAGATCTCCGGCAATAATTACCGAATCCCCCAGGTCCATGAGAGCTTGGAGGTCGGCCCGGAGTAGCTTTTTGGAGGGAGGGAGATATGCCGATGCTATATAGATCGGTCGGTGGTCTGTCATCGCGAGGAGGCATATCGAGGCTTCCATGTTTACGAGCGGAGGCGTGTCGATCGGAATGCACTGAAGGGACCTTCGGTAATAAATTAACGTACCGCCGCCGCGACTGATGCGGTCATTGCGTACGATATTGTAGTTTGCGATTCTTGGACCGCGTGTTGAAGGCTTGAGGAAGGTCTCCTGTAGTAGGAGAACGTCCACCTGATGGACGGTGAGAAACTCACGGACTTCGTCTCTTTGCCCTTGTAGTCCGTTAGCGTTGAAAAACGCTAACTTAACGGACCGAGGTTTGCATCTTTTCGCCCTTAGATCCATAATTAATTGTTAAAATTGAGGATGGCGACTAGTACGCCGATGTGCTCGCAGACGGCTGCGAGTCTTTCTTGTGGGTCGTTGACTGACCTTAATTTGGAGGCCAGGGCCGTAATCTCGCCAGCGTCGATGGAGCTGGCGAGTTTCGCTACCAGTGCGAAGTCGGCTGCGAAGCTTGAGCCTATGTTCGTTCCAGTTTGCGGGGCGGGGCGCGGAGGAGCGGGCGATGCCACAATCTTGGCAAGCGTGGGAGCGGTTGCAGATGGCATGGTGGGTGAGGGGGTCGCCTTGACGACCGGAGGTCGCACCCAAGCATTTTTTGGCGGGGGAGGTGGTGCAGCTGAGGGCTGCGGGATAGTAGGGGGCGCGGGGCGTGCTGCGCGGGGTGCCTGAGCCTTTGTGGCTTTTGCGGAGGCCTTGTTTTGGCCGGGACGGGGAGCGCGGGGACATCCGCGGTAGTTAGCTGTGTGGCCCTGTGTGCCACAGAGTACACAGCTAGGTGGGGTCGGGGTGCCACTCACGCGAGTGCATTGCTTGGTGCCGTGGTCTCCCAGGCACTTGACGCAACGTTCGCGCGCGTAGCAGTTTCGGGCGGAGTGCCCATAATTTTGGCAGCGGTGGCACTGCCCGGGGTAGGTCCGCTTATTTGGCGGTTCTACTGATAGGCCTGAGATCAGGCAGACACTTCGGATGTTGAAGATAGATTTCCCCTCTGGGGAGAGATCTAGTACCACTAGTACCATGTCTAGTGGCGTTTTGGCCCTGCTGCGGTACATCCTGTGTACCTCGTGGACGGGGTAGTTTTGTGAGCGGATATCTGCGAGGATGTCCTGGCAGTCCAGCTCCTTAGGGACGCCGCGTATTACTACGCGCAGTCGTTTCTCCTCCTCGAGGGCATAAGTGTGGTAACCCACACTGTTTGTCCTGAGGAAGGAAGTTAACTGGCGATGATCCGTCGATGTGGGAACCACTACTCTGATTCCTAGTGAGGTTACCCTTGCATGGGTAAAGGATATGCGCTTTTCCTTCAGCGCAGCTGACACCCTGTTCCAGGCTGTCTTGTCCTGGATGATTATAGGAGGAGGAGGCCTCACTTTCCCCGCGTGATCGCGGTCGGTTTTATCGGCGTTAGCCGGAACGGGTGCGCCATCGTTGGCACGTTGGGTTTTAGGCGGGGGAAGATCGCGCGCCCGCTTCGCGCGTTTGGTGCGCTTGGCACCCACAATTTGAAATTCCTCTTCCGAGGAGGAGGCAGTGTCGGAGGAGTCGCCTGTTTCGGCGACGACGTTGGGAGCGTCTAGCTCCATTTCCGTTTCAGAGGAGGGGCGGTTGGGAGCAACCTCCTGTGGGGACATCGGCTCCGGGGTACTCACTAGGTGGTCCCCGGGGGAAGGTGGGTTTGAGGACAGCTCGTCGTTGGCCTCCTGAAGGGAGGCCGCCGGCGAGGCAGGGGCGTCGTCATGTATCACATGTGCGCCCCTGCGCTCATCGAAAAATGCCTTTAAGAGGCCAGGACATTTGGCCTTTAAAAAGGCCACGAATTGTGGAATGTCATCCTGGGACAGCGACATGTTGTCCCAGGAAACACTCCTCTTATAAATTAGCAATGCACCCGACTCTTAAGTCGGGTGCCAATACCTAAAAATAATTTAAATTTATAATACGGACAATGCGCTACTATAAAAGTGGACACAAAAAATAAGCCGCTACAAGCCGCGTATATAAGGGCCTGTTGGGACCTGTCCAGGTATGAGTCGCCCTTTATACAAGGATTAGTCACCGGCCGGGCGACGGTTACCCGGCCGCTTTGTGTACAGTTAACCGCCCCGCCGAGTACGGCGGGGGGCTGTGTGCCTATTGTTAATGTAACAATGGAATGTAGTCACCGGAGTGACTTGTGTACCTGTTGCCGATACTTGGCCGGGGTGTCGAAGGCGGCGCGGGTCGCCGGGGAGGAGAGTGCTGGTCTCTGGCACCGGCTCCGGAGCTGGTGCGCTGCGCTTATGGCGCAGTACACCCCCAGCACTGCTGCTTAGCCGCATAAATAAGAGTGGGACAGAGGTACTTATGTATATAGTACGACTCATACGAATCCTAAAGTGAAATGAGTTAATGAGCCGGCAGAGTGAAAGTCAGCGCTGTATAGGTGCATCTTGCTGGAGGTGTGCATATATAGCAACAGCCGAGGTGGCTCTTATTACCAGCAAAATATACTGATATTTTTTCCTTTATTGTTGTTGTTGTGTAATTATTATTTTTTTATTGTTGTTAGTATTAAAAGATCTATCATCTGTCTATTTATATGTAAATATTCTGTTTTGTTCAGGCGCGGCCGTTGTACACGCTACCACTCCGTTGGATCCACTCGCGGCGCGTCGCAATTATGCGCGAGGTCTGCTCTACCCCTTGCAATATCACTGCGACCGTCCGCTATGCAAGCAGCGTCTCCTGCAGGTCAGGAGACGACCGAAACTGTGCTCATTGAGACTCCATTAAGTGATTATAACGTGAGATATTAAAATGTACAAATCAGTATTTTATTATGTTAAATTGTATTGTGAATTTGAGATTTATAGTAATAAGGGGAAATAATCTAGTACAGTCAACGCCAAAAATCAAAAGACAAGATGTAAACGCGAATGTGACCGTAAGGCTAGTGCTGCATAGGTTATTAGACCGATCTTCCTTCGCGTTTTTTCGGTGACGGAATGTCCTGACATTAAATTGCATACAAATCCTATTAAAAGTAACAATTGATACGTAATTTGATATATTGTGCTGAAGATCGATTATTATGTCGACGTAAAACCGTAGAACGTGCACGATCGGCGTTTGTTCGGTCGTAAGTGCATGGATCTTCAGTAGACGTATGTTCGGCAACGCCATATTGGATAGTTTCTTATGTAGCGCGAACCGAATTTTATCATACAATGCATCATGTTCGCCGGACGGTTGCATTGACAGCTCACGTCGAAAGTTTTTGTAGCTATTGACTTCGGCGATGTTTTGTCGTTGAACATACGCGACTGACATTACCCCTAATTTAGCACTGGCCTAAATCACATTAGACGTTCTATGGTAGATCATTTTTATTTATTTCCATAATACGTTTTACAAATTAATATTACGTTTACTATTCGTATTAAATTTTTGTAAATTTATTTTGCAATTTTCCAAAGTACTTCATAGAAATACATATAGATGCACAAACATATTTTTGTGGTCTGAGTAATATTAAAATACGGGTAGGTACAGAATTGTGTGTTTGTATTAAGTTGTCAATGTATCAAATATGACTGATATCAGGACGATAAATGTTGTATAACTCATAAAATATAAATTTTTAAATATAATTTCGCTCAAATATTACACTGTATAGCGTGTTTGTATTTATTTTATTTATAATTAAATATATGTGTTGAGACAAGAGTTAAGTGAATAGTAGGTAGGTACAAATTTTGAGAACCATAATAAAGTGGGTAAATAAGTATCTATATTTTTATTTATAAAGTTATTATTATGAATTTTTAGTCATCAAATAAATGAAGTATTAGTGGGTAGCTGTATTACTTTACATTAAGTGCAATTTGGCGTGAATTTACTGGGTACAGAGGAATAACACCTGAGTCCTCAGGAATGGCAACGCATGGGGGGTATCATGGGCGGAACAGTATACTCTGTTATGTCCATGGTACTGCTCATGTCTAGAGGCGACGGTAACCACTTTCCATCAGGTGGGCCGTCAGCTTGTTTGTCATTCTAAGTTGCATAAAAAAAAAAAAAAATCGTTTGTGAATGTTTATTCTAGTAGAATATATAAAAATAATATTGTACAATTTTAATTTAGGTTCGAGTTATAACTATGTTAAACATTTTATATAACGATATAATTAAATTATTTTTTATTATTTATATATTCATTATGGTCGTAAAAAATTGTACCTATTTTAATCTAAGTCAAAAATTTTTAAATGTAAATTGTATTGTGCGATTTATATTTATTATTATAATAATAATTTTAAAGATTATATTTAAGTGTATTACATAACTAGAACATTAGTATCTTAGTGACTTCTAAGAGAATGTAAATATGTTTAAGGCCAATATAGAATTTTGACAACTCAATAAGCGATGTTCAATTATAATATTTATTTTTGTGTACATGTATAAAATATATGTAGAAAATTATTTATTAAATATTATTTTCAAACATATTGTGGTGGTATTTTTATTTTATTTATAATCTTATTTATTAGTGACATAATGATGATGATGATGATGATATCTGCTGATACTGTCCACTGCTGAACATAAATCTCCCCCTTGGCGGGGGGGGGGGAACAAAAGTTGACACGGTTTAACATGTGGGTTGTTAACCGCAGTAAGGTATTAGTGAGGTTATAAGAGGGATGCTGCTGTCCATCCCTCGACCATTAAGTTTTCTACTTAGTCGCTTCTTACGACACCCACGAGAAAGGAAGGAATTGCCCATTCTATGCTGGGACCACACGAACGTATGTAACATGCTTACAAAAAACTCTATATGCTATTTCTCGAAGATGACTGTCCAAAGATATGGAGGCTTAACACTTTAGTTCTCAGAAATGGCAAAGCAGGAGAGATCCCATGTGCGTCACAATGTATTCTGTAATTTCCATACCGCTGTTCATGTTTATAGGCGACAATTGTAACCTTAGATTATAAAATATATAGTTTGGCAATTGAAAGAGAGAAAATATAATAATAACATATCCATTAGAGCGAGACAAACAAGTATGACTGTCCACTTAAATAATGTCTGATCGTGGGCACACGCACGTTTTGGTGGCTTGGTAAATTAAATAGAAATTACAGAATTCACATTTTGATTTATTTTTTGTAACTGCACTAACAAGTATTCTGATTGAACAATATCAAATTATAACAATATTACATATGTCATTATAATTTACTAAACAACTGAAATATAATCAAGTAATCAAGCATTAAACGGAAGAGAACGAATCAATGACAATCGTAGTTTCATTTCTTTACTAGATAAGATAGATTATAAGGAACTAAGATCCTGCTTATTAGGAATAAATTATGATTAAATGAATTGAATATAAAAATAAGATTTAGACACGTTGAAGCATATAATATTGTGTAAACAAGGACATTCCACTACAATTGAATTTACTGGGTACAGAGGAATAACACCTGAGTCTTCAGGAATGGCAACGCATGGGGGAATCATGGGCGAAACAGTATACTCTGTTCTGTCCATGGTATTGCTCATGTCTATAGGCGACGGTTACCACTTTCGATCAGGTGGGCCGTCAGCTTGTTTGCCATTCTAAGTTGCATAAAAAAAAAACTATATCTAATTATTTGTACGTTTTGAATTAGTTTTAAGTGTTATGTACTTGGATACGATATAACTTTTTTTAACTGCCTTTAATGAATAATAAATTACATTTAGTTAGATCTATTAGCCACTGAACTAGGCAGAGTCTGTATCTCAGTGGATAGTTAAAAAACTTTCATTGACTTAAATATTTATAAAAGACGTTACAATATCGAATATAGACACACTGAAATTTGCAATGTTCAAGATATTTTTGTAAATTAGAAAAAGAACTACAAAATTTTAGTACATATTTTTCACAACATGACGACATGTTGTTTTGTGGTAAGATTCACTACTAAGCCGACGAAAGCATAGTCCATACAGGATATTCCAGCTTAGTCAGCGGGTCATTCCAACATCCAAGTTAAAGCGAGATGCTCTTGTTGGCAAAATTAATAATATACTGCACAGGGTTTCTTCTTGGGGCGACAGTAATCTTGTCACATTTAACGCCAACAAGACTTTCTCCTTCCGCTTCATTGTGTGGTACTTTTTGAAAAATACGAGAATAGTTTAATTCACTGAGAGTATATCTGCGTCCCGATCTTACAGGATCTACAGGAATTAGGATTGCAGTATAAACAGCATTAAAAAAACTCTCTAAAGTTCCGAACAGCGCGACGGTACTTCACACCGGAGCAAACCCTCTGTTATATAAAGCACAAGAAAGGTCGTGTGTGGAGTACTGCTTGCGTCCTTGGGATGGCTTCACTAAGTACCTTCTATACGCTTTCGATGTTCTAAAGAGAAAAGCTATTCATATCGTGGAAGACGTTGAGATGAGTAAAATTCTAGAACCTCTATAACTACATGAGTTCCTGGAAGTACCTGTAACTGTATTTCCTTATTCCATCTTTTCTTTTTTGATATCCCCTCACGAGGATGGGCCAGGGACTACACCTATACGCGGTTAGCCGCCCGCGTTCGCGTATAAGTTTGCCGACTCTTACGGGAACCGTACTGTAGCAATATGGAATGGCCTTTCCTGCGACGTATTTCCTTCGTTCTATAATCTCGGATCGTTCAAACGTAGTGTGAAAAAGCACTTAGCCGGCATAGTGCAGTCAACTATTGAGAGTAAATCATTCCCTTTTTGGTTGATCGTACTAATGGACCATATTCTCTCTGTATGCCGTGTGGTCCCGGTATAGAATAAGCCACCTCTTTGTTTCAATCATTCGTTTGAATGTCATAGGAACCGACTAAGGGAGGGCGAGGGATGGGCAGCAGCGTCCCTCTTAAAACAAGTCTAAAGCCTGGCTGCGTTTGCCAATCCGCCTGCCGAGCATGGTAATCATAATTATCAATTAGTAATGGCTACTGAAAATTGTTTAGTTATAATTGAATATTGACAGATAATCCCGACGTTGTCAGATTTCCGAAAGCTTCGGTATGAACCCTCTTAATTTATGTTCTTTACTCACGTAATATTGTTTACCTCGCTTTCGGGGGCTGCAACTTATTGAATGTAACACTACGAAAGTTTCAGGAGATAAATCTAGTTAGTTGTTACGCTAGAGTTTGGTGGACGTGACAAAAGAGTTAACAGAAACTAGTGAGCGACACCGCGCGTAAATTATACAAAATTAGTGCTAGTATTGTATTTATTGGGCCTGCGTGAAAGATACAATTTAACAATTCGTTTTACATAAAAATCCGACTTTATTACTCACAAAGTTAGTATAATAACAACACTAGAGATAGAACTTTTGTTTTAAAAAGATTCATAAAAATCGGATAAGAACTGGAAAAATAAAAATAAAAAAAAGATTATGAGCGACTCAAAGTAATTTAATAGATAGACGCGCCGCGCCATTTTAATATGGATGGTTAAAAATTTCTTAATTTACGATCCTAGTGTAATCCTTTGGTGTAAATATTCAGTTTTACTGGTAAACGATAAAAAAAAACCTATAAAAGGAGGCTAATAAATTTGATTTCACTCTGTATGTTCATATATATTACCCAAGTACCAGGCAGTCAATAATATACTCCAGTTATTATCTACCTGTATAATCAGAAATACATTTTGTATTTTTTAGTTTAACATTCCGTGAACTAAGTACAGAGTAGATTGAGTATATATATTTATAATTTTCATTATTAATAAGAAAAAAATTCCAAGAACCTCTTTTTCATTGAAGTGGGTTGAAAAATAAAGTTTTATGTTTATTTTGTTATTTCTTCTATTCGTATGTTTATTTATAAATCTGAAAGCAAAGAAACACACGCAACAAAAACTTTTATATTTGCAGTCTTGAGTAGAATCAGCATAACTTACAAAGTCAAAGCACTCAAAAAATTCCCATTTCTCATTGAATATGCATTATTAAGGCTTTCAGTGAATTCAGAGTTTTCGAGAGACTCATGGGATCGCTAAGTTTGTTCGTTAATAGATCGCTCAATATTATCATCTGACGTGTTACTTTATTTTTTGAACCTATTAAATATATCTTTAGTATATTTGTATGATCTGCTTCAATATAACTTAATAAAATATTATTTATTTTATTTTCTTGTTTCTATGTCGTTACAGGATACATCCCAATTAGACATGATACAACAAACAACAATGGTTCGATTTTACAGTAATAAATAGTAAATATTCCAGCCCTTGTGAATTTCGTCAGAGAACATATAAAGGGATCAGTGCCTCTAAATATAACTGAACGGATAACAGAGCCAATTATAAGACAGTTTGCTGATGGCGAACATTAGTATTCATTTCATTAAGTTTTGTTGGAACAAACTACTATATCATACAAATTTTAAAAATAATCTATTTATTCATTTATACTTTATTGTACACACTAATAATACATAAAAAGTATGACAGAGATAAGTAAATGTACAAACGCGAACTTGACTCTAAAGAAGAGTTCTCTTCCAGCAAACTCAAAGTAAAAAGGGAAAAAAAAAATCTTTTAAAAAGTTATTTTATAAAATTTATTTTATAAATTTTGATATACTTAGTTACTTGTCAATTTTATGAGCACGGTGTACTATTTTGTTATACATAGTATTTTTTTTAATGGGTGATAATGGAATGATTATTCCGCCTGCGCTATCTATTCTGGCGGGGCATTAGTGAGAGACGATAAGTGAGGATGACAGCAGGTCAGTTAGTCCATAGTGACAAATTTATAAAGAATTAATCAAGATGTTTTCCAGAAAGAACCGTGTGGAGATCGACCTTATATAGTATATTGCTAGTAATGGGGCCCATAGTTTTCATTACTAACAATCCCTTACCCCCATATTGTAGATAATTTTAAGACGAAGCAGTCACATTTTCTAGCAAATTCGTTTTATTTCTTAAGAAGACATATTATTCTTATTTCTTTGACAAAGTATTCGAGCTCTCCGTTCTGCAAACGAATGTAATAATTAGAGATCTGAGAACTAATGCAGTTTTGTAGTTTCATCTGGCAGAGTAGACAAATAATCTGATTGAAGTGAAGTAAGAAGGTACTAATGGTAGGTCAGTAATATAATGAAGTCTCTGTATCATTTATTTCACAGAAGACTGCTAATTAAACGGATTAATTACACGGATTTTACAATGAAAATGTTGCTACTGCATTAATTTTGTACCGGAACTTCATTTGGAAAAATTCTAGCCTGGCAGTAATAATGTCTTTATTAGTATTCGGCTTGTGTTTTGTTCACTAGAAAATTTGTACTGGACATGTATAGAGAGAAAATTGATCCTCAATCTATGGCTAATATAGGGAGGGAGGGAAAGGGAGGGAGGGAGACTTTGTACAAAAGTCGATTGCTTGGGTACCTCTGTCCCATTCGTGTTTCTACCGTGAAGCAGTTGTGTTTGCATGGCTGTGTTTCGGTTTGAAGGGTGGGTTATGGCGTGAATTTACAGGGTAGAGAGGAATAACGCCTGAGTCCTCAGGAATGGCAACGCATGGGGGGTATCATGGGCGAAACAGTATACTCTGTTATGTCCATGGTACTGCTCATGTCTATAGGTGACGGTTACCACTTTTCATCAGGTGGGCCGTCAGCTCGTTTGCCATTCTAAGTTGTATAAAAAATAATAATAATAATATTATATCAGCCGTTAACTGTCCTATGCTGAATATACTCTGTTATGTCTATGGCACTGCTCATGTCTATAGGCGACGGTTACCACTTTCCATTAGGTGGGCCGTCAGCTTGTTTGCCATTCTAAGTTGTATAAAAAAAATAGGCCTCCCCTTTTTAATTAGTTTTGCCAGTGCTTGCCGCGGTTGGCAATCGCAGTTAGATTTTAAGGGACGCTGCTGTCCATCTCTTGATCATTAATGTCCCTTTGCCACCTCTTACGATGCCTACGGAAAGGAGAGGTGACCTATTCTGCGCCGGGATCACACGGCAATATTATGGGAAATACTTGTGCAATATTATGCTTAAAAAGATGAAATTTTATTATTGTCATTAGAACCATCTTTCAGTTTCCTTGTTAATTTTTTGCTTTAAGTAATATCGCTGACGTAGTATAATGTATTTACATACTGTAGATTAGTAATGCAATTCCACAGACTAAGAGTGAAGTACACTAGTGTGCGTGTTATATAAATGTGTGCATGGAACAATTCAAAATTTGCAACTGATTGAATTGCTATTCATAAACTAAATTGCGTTCATATCCCTTTAGGCGGTAACGCGTGATTGAATAATAATTATCCAAATATATTTCTTTTCATCATCATCAGACTTTAACTATTCACTGCTGAACATAAGCCTTCCCCTTGGAGGGCTTTGCCAGTAGTTGCCATGTTTGGCAGGCGGATGTGGAACCGTAGTTAGGCTTCACAGTTATTTTAAGAGGAACGCTGCTGTCCATCCCTCGCTCCCCCTTAGTCGCCTTTTACGACACCCACGGGAAAGGAAAGGGTGGCCTATTATGCCGCGACCACATAGCAAACTTTTACATTTATATTATTATTAGAATGTACTTAATATGTATGTGAGGCACATGCTGAAAATCAGCGCTGTAGTGTCCCTGACACTACAGCATAATGCTGAGCACGGACTTCATTTTGCAGGTATTGCGACGCACGCACACACACACTCATTTTGAATGAAACTGTTATAATACGAATTGTTTTTTTTTTCTATTTTAATTTTATATTTTTTTATATATATAAATATTGTGTGTAGTTTCGTTGTTATAATTCTTAATATTTTTTTTAACCCCTGTGTGGGTGTAGTTGCATACTTCTGTAGAATAAAGTTTCTTTCTTTCTTTCTATTTTACTCGCTATCTTCTTTTTACTGCTGTAAAGAGGAACGTTATGAGTTTAATATCTATGTATCTCTTTGTAGCATCGTAGCTCTCAAACAGATAAAACTTAGCTCAAGAAAATCTATTTGTTTATTAATATGATCACTTTTTTCCAGTCCTACCATTGTGTGGTCTGTATTTTGAATCTTTAATTTAATATTTGGTACATATTTCTCGTTACGCGGGTGAATGTCGGTGGAATTTTTTCATGGATAGATGCCAACAAAGCATAATATGTTTATCAACCTTGCACTCTCTGGCAGATTGCAACCTTTCCAGTGATTAAAAAGTAAATTAAAAAGGCGTGCTTCATCCAAACACTTTTACAACTAGCACTATTTAATCAAACATTTCTATATTTATTTAGTGATATCTTAGAATGAAGAAATCTATACTAATAATAAGCGAAAAGTTTATTTGTTTGAATGCGTTAACTTCTGGAATCGCGAGACGGATTTAAATTTTTTTTTTGTATTTTATAGCTCATTTCTTGCGGAAGGTTATAGATTATTCAATATCATGACAGGACTACGGGCGAAGCCGTGAGATACAGCTAGTTAATAAAGTTTGGCTATATTTTTAGTAGCACCTAATTAAAAAATGATAAAGATTCTTGGTCTTAAAAATACTCATTATTACTTACATCTATTCAACGTTTTATGTTTCTTTATTAAAATTATTTTGCATGTTATTTTTGAATAAAAACTTAGCTCAATGGAAAGAATTTGTGGATTGCGTTAATTTTCGTTTTTTATAAATCATAAATCATAGAATGTGAAAGTCTAAAAGTTATTGATTGAATCATTTAGTTAGAACATTTAAGATTTTTTTTTTAAATATATAATTGGCTAATTTCTAAAGCGGTGGTTATTAACTAACTTTACCGAAGACCGCCGTTCGTCCCCTTATATTCAAATTTACGGGCACCTTGGGAATTTCAATTTATACAAATCCTAAAGTTGTAAAGGATATAAAGACATCTGCTTCCGTCCACTTATAAATCACGGTCCCGTGGTAGTTAAATTTTAAATTCTCATAAATTCGTTAAACGAGCAAACTTTTCATGTTCAACCTGAGACTTGCAAAGTACACCTTTCTTATGAGTTCGTCGCATCTGGTTATGACTTTCACTACTTTATATGCGCTGGATCTAGCCATTGTTAATTATATCCTAAAGTTTTATTAAGAGCATTCTTACCGAAAGCTATATTTCTGTCTGATTTAACATTCACTTTTAAAGGATTATCAAAGGATTTCGAAGTATTTGTCGTAATTCTTTTTGAATTATCAGCCATTTTTAAAAGACAATTAATCAGTTTTGTTAATTCTGTTGATTGATTTGATTGACACTGTTGACAAGAGTTTTCTCATTGATAAAGATAAATTAGTCATTTCTCGATATTTCTAAATGATTGTTTAATGATTATAACTACAAACAGCAAAGGTTTACCATTGAAATGTTGAATATTGATGGTAAAAAAAGTATTGAACATTTTAAAAGTGAAATATTAAGTAATAACAAAATATTTATAATCTTTTATACAGATTGGCAAACAAGTTGATGGCCCACCTGATAGAAAGAAGTAACTGTCGCCTATAAACATAAACAGTATGGTACCTCTCATGCATTGCTATTCCTGATTATTAATTATGTATTATGCATTGTTGTATGAAAAATATTTTACGATTTATAGGATATGATAATTAATACGATCATTTAGGTAAACAATGACAATTTACCTGGAATATCTAATTACGATTAATTATGATAAATTAATCTTTAACAATTTAAATTATGATCGCGTTAGTAATATTTTAGTTATACAGTATATTTTTTAAAATATTAAGAAATATTGTAAATAGTTTATTATTGAACTGAAATAACATTTCAGTATGAACGCCTTTAATTTCTAAAGCATAGATATAATATATAAATTAGAGGGGAAGGAAAATTGGTGAGTAGTATTTCCGTAATACTGAGGACTTCAAAATAGAGGTGACGGATGTAGAAGACTCAAAACTGTATTATTAAATTGTACATTAAATTAGAGTAATATAAAATTGTGTTACGAAAAAAAACCGGCTTCAAAACCGATTATTTTGATTTATAAATTAAAGTGCACAACCGATTTTGATAAAAATTTCTATGGGACTATATAAGGTAACGAATATAAAAAAATCTTCAACTAAATTGAGAACCTCTTTCTTTTAAAAGCCTCATAAAAAATAATTTTATTTGTAATAAAATTTTATCCTGGTATATACAATTTTATATATTAATTTATTTACTAAATAATTTATTTATAAGCGTTTATGAACTTGAAGACAGGGCTAGTAATTCAGTATTCGATTTCATGAAATTCTCACGATTTTTTATCTCTACTTGTCATAACAAATAACTGGATTATAATTTTATTAGAAAATATATTATATTTATAAAACTTGACAGTAAAATTAACTTAATAATTTAATTTCAACAAAATACAGACACAGTTAGATGAATTGAGAATGTTTAACATTTGAGGAGGGTATCATGTAACATTGTTGGCTGGCAATACTATAATTATATTCGGAAAAGGTTCAAATTTCGCAAGATTGATGTCCGCCTGAGATGTAGTAATGACTTCATTATAGATTTGCTTTGTTTTAATACTTAAAGCTATGTCAAGTCATTTACTATACATGCTGCATGTCTCTGGAATTTACTTCCTTATAACTTAAACATGTCAGAGTCATTAAAATTCTTAAAAGCAGGTATTATAAAATTTTATTCAGAAACTCCGTTTTCATTGAGCCAATTGTGAATATATGTATCTATGTATTTGTCATATATGTATGTAACATAGATTTATTGTTATTTACATATGTTGATGTATACAGTTACTTTTTATTGAAGTATATATTAAATTTTTACTGTACGGTTTCTATCCTTGTAGTTTTCTTTCAGCTTCTCAAAGGTTGATTGAACGAGATCCCTTTATGGAATAAGTCCGCCATTATATATTAAATCTTTTAATGTGTCCAATATAAATTATGTACAATAAAGATTTTACAATACAATAAATTTTTATATCAGCGACATTTTTTTGTACTCTCGCAATAAACCTAAAACACATGAAGACGCAAACCCATCGTGGGTTTGCGTCTTCGTGTGTTTTATTTTTCACGTCGATCTCAGCGATTATATATTTAAAGTTACAATCCTTCCTACAACTCCCTACAAACGTCCATTATATAAAAAATATAGTTGAAATTTTTTTTTACAGTTAATCTTTTTACGGAAGCTGGTTATAGTAACCACACTCTACCTCATGATAAGTAAGTAATAAAGGTCGCCATCGCTGCAATTTAAACGGTGTTGGCGATTGTCATCATGAAATCCTGCAAATGTATTTATTTACGCCCCGCTTGAATGTCATAGGGTCGTAGGTAGGAGGAAACATGTGGTTGGGAAGAGAATTCTAAAGTTTATTAAACTTTTCGATAGAGTGTATCCAGTTAACGCTTGCACTGCGTGTGGGTGGTGTCTGAACCCAACACGTGTACTTTTCAAAAAGAAAAGGCAGTAAGGGATTAAATAAAAAAAAACACTTCAAAGGAATTGAAAAAAATCCTACTATTTTAAATCGCATAGAAAGAAATAATGGCCTCATATTCACTATGTGATCAGTATTCAGAGCCAGCTATAAATAATTTTAGTTTTCTTACAGGGTATCGACTTTCATCGAATACTTCGGAAAACACGTTCAATCGTTAATACTCTCTATTAAAACAGTCTAGACTAAAGGATTACTCAACTTATACGGCATATGAAAGTTGAATAAAAAAAAAAAACAAGCGTAATATTGCTACGCGTAAAAGCGAATACAATTTTAAACACAAACACCATTATTTCGTAGATTGTCTCTTCATACGAGAATTTTGTAGATGCTTCAAATTATAAATATTACGTGTGTACATATAGATATTGTTTCGCAATAGTTTTTTGCTGTGCAAGAATAACGGTAGATTAATTACAAAATGAAAATGTGGCCAACACGGGAGTAAACCCTGTCAATCGGGTTACTACTCAACATCCAATGAAATGCCTCCTTTTTCGCTTCCAAAATACTTTTGAAATTAATTAGTGCCATTTTATATAGAAATAAACATTTTTAAACCGTAAAATAATTCAAATAATTAAATTTAAATTTTAAATAAGCGACCAGAACTGTAACTTTTTTTTACTTCTTTACTGTTTTTTTTTTTTGGAAAGTAAAATAAAAGTAAGGCTACATAAAAGAGAGAAAGGACCAATTTTAACAATAATTATAATAACAACTGAATAAATAATTTTTACCCTAGTGTTAATATTAATATTATTACTTACATCTTAAACTATTTGGCAGTATATTTTATGTCATTCTATCTTTTGTATTTTTCTTCGAAAGAAATAATAAAGAGCGTATATGAACTCATTCATTCTTTATTCAGGTACTTTGTTCATATTTTTATATTCAACTGCTGTCAGTTTCCATTAGGCATACGCCGTCAGTTTATTAGCTATTTCCAGTTGTAAGTATATACTCGGATATGACTACCTTATTGCCCACTATTTCATATGCGTAGATTTCAAAAGTAGGAAATTAATGAATTATACGACTTCTAAGTTTTTTTTACACTGCTGAGGTGGCAAACAAGCATACGGATCATCTAATCGTAAGCGGTTATGCTTCCCGTCAGGAGATACTTATAAACGTCTACAATACGAGGGACATTACGCGCACGTTGCCGACCCTGAAGAAACCTCTTTATTCCTTTTTTGAAGAATATCATGCTATAGTCTCTTGGAGAAATTTTGACAAGGAGCTCATACCATAATCTGAGCGCTCGTGGGAGGAAATATCTCTGAAACCGGACTGTACAGGACCATCTAGCCTCTAAGATATTGGGGTGAACTTCTTATCAATGGCGAGTTGTACAATGGTAGGAAGCCATGTGCATCATATTGAATAATTCCTCTGAGCACAGTCTGATGTAAAAGCGGTAGAACATGCAGAGTGAGGCAAAATCTCTCCTAAGATTTAAAGGCTTGATACCGTTTGTAAGCCTAGGATTATCAACAATTCTCATAACTCGTCGTTGCACTCAGTCGAAGAGTTCAAGCTGATATCTAGGTACTCCCGCCCATAAGAGACAGTAATACTCCTTGTGGGGCTGGATTTAAGATTTATAGAGCATTAATTTTTGATCCGGCGTGAAGAGTTGCTTCGCTCTGTTAAGAACATCAACATTTTGTATGCCAGCTTCACCTTATTTTTGACGTGGCTACAGAACTTTACTAGAGAGAGAGAGAGAGATGAGATACCAAGGATCCTAATGCTTTTAGAGATATTCACTCCTAAATAGCGCATTAAGATAAAACATATACCAATTTTTAATTTAGATCTTGAGAAAAGACAAGACTGTATTAACCGCTTTCAGTTTATTTTCATAGTTTTTGCATGATGATGATGACAAACATACTGGCATACAGACAAAATTTCTAAAATCTTTAGTTTAGCTTCTATTGTTCTTATTAAGATCCTTCACATCATATTTTCTTTAATATTAGTCATGTACAGACATCGTCTATTTACAGTTTTATTATATTCGTAAGATAACCTTTTGTTTCAGGTCACAGGAGACGCAATAATACCCAAACATATAATTCTGCCAGCGGATCGTAACAGATCCATATAATTTCGTGTACGAGTTGTTTAGTCGACGCGATCCCGTCACGTCATTTACCAGTCCGCGTCTGAATTAATTAGCTACTGTTTACATACAAAATTCATGAATTATAGTGGTCTATATCATAAGCGGAAATATATACTGAGATTTTACTTTTTACTAATATGCAGCTTAAGCTGAGCTGGGAACCAAAGATGAAGTGAACTAGTTCAGTTGCTACCACAGAATTAATTATGAAAACTAATTAGGTATATGCAAACACGAGTATAACGCATCGGTTTTTAATTTTGCTGCTAAATATTTATTTATATATTTGTACACATTAAAATATGTATACGGGGCGGACTTAATGCCTGATGAAATTCTCTACCAATCAGCCGTTAAGCTAAACAGAAGAATCAATGGTGGTGCATTAATCTAACAAAGACAATTTGTAAATGAAATAAATATTTTGATAGATATCAACAGAAATACATTTTAACATGAATGAACATACATACATATATACAATAATATACTTACAGAAATGACATAAAATACAACACATATATAAATAACTATACATAATATGTATTACATAGTAAATATATAAGTTAAGGCCAATTATATAATAGATTGATGCTCTTCATTGTTGTAATAATTTGAAGAAATGTTCACAAAGGGACTTTTTGACATCAATACATAGTACATTCCAAAGTTTGATGGCTGAGAAAATATTAAAATAATTCTAGTAGATTAGACGCATATAGTAAACCAATACATAGTATTATAATTGGATTAATATAATAAATAATAATGAATACACTAACATATTTATTTTGGTGTGTGGTCCCGGCATAGAATAGGTCACCTCTTCTTTTTACGTGGGTGTTGTAAGAGGCAACTAAGGGAAGGCGTGGGATCTGTAGCAGTGTTCCTTGTAAAAACATCTCCAAAGCTATACTGCGGTTGTTAATTAGCCTGCCAAGCGTGGCAAAAGTACTGGCCAAACCCCCCCAAGGGGAAGGCTTATATTAAGTAGTGGTCAGTTAAAGGCTAATGATAACTTACATATTTAATTTTGTGTAGTTATTTTTGCGTGATGCAGGTTCTCGCTGGTAGCATGGTGCATCGCTTGTACGGCTGAATTAGTTTGAAAGGACAAAATGGTATGATATCGCGTTAAATTTTGCGTAATATTTAATAATTACCAATGCTGCTTGGAATGGCAAAGCATGATATATACCATGGTCGGGGACGTTTTGTGTATAGGTTTGAAATCTTTGGTTTACATCAAAGGTAACGGTTACCATTTTTCACTAGGTGGACCGTTCGATTCTTTGTCGTGTCAAGTTTCATAAAAAAAAGTTTAACATACAGGATACTTATTATTCTAATAAACACGGGAATAGTCGCAGTATATAGTTAGCAATTTAATATTTAAAACGCTGAACACCTTTGACATATGCCTCACGGTGTGGTAAGTTCAAAAGGCAGATAAGCGCTGTTTATTGTTCGTGGCATTTCACACGTGAAGATAAATTTAGTTATATATAACTTAAAATAGAGTTGTATTTAATTTAGAGTATCGTATTCTTTTATTGCTTTGAAAATATAATATAATTTAAAAAATATTGAATATTTATTTGTATAATTTAAAAAAAATATTGAATATGTAAAATTACAGACTAAATATTGTATGTTTTTAACCGTACCTATTATAATTAGTCTTTTGGGGTAAGCTTAAAAACTATAACACGTCATCCCATCGAGATCTTATATGCTTCCTTCTGGCTTATTATATAATTTCTTTAATAGATCTTATGTATTGTACTGTATGTACTTTTGGGTCACTGTGACACACTTGGTGAAAACATATCTCCAATATTCATTTTATGTTTTATATGTTGTTTTATATTTAAAAAAATGTAAATAATCAAATTGTATCATTTTATTCATTAATTTACGTGTGTTAAATGGCTCAAATAAAGTGTTTATCTATCTATCTATCTATCTACTATTGTATTGGACATGTTTTGTATGCCCATACCAGGATAGAGATACATAATAAGATGATTTAAGAAAGGTATTAGGTATGAATGTGGATGGCTATGAAGGCAGAGGAAGACCTAAAAAGACATGGATGGACTGTGTGATAATGGTCGGAATGGAAGTGAATGCGAAAATAAATGTAAATAGAGAAGAATGGAAGAGAAAAACATATTACGCTGTCCCCAAATAATAATTGGGGTAAGGGTATGAAATGATGTACTGTACTATATGTATAAATAATTAGTCTTACGATACCAGTAGTTTAAGATATTTATAGTCTTCTGGCTCCAGATAAATAGCTATCCATAGATTTATATTCATACATGCCATTCTTTCATACACATAAATTACAGTTGTACATGAGGTTTTACTATGCATACTTACTAATTCATCATGTCAGCTCGTAATTCTCTACTGCTGAATATAAGCCTTTCCCAGATGGGGAGTTTTGCCAGTAGTTGCTATGCTTCGCAGGCGGGTTGGCAACCGTAGTTAGGCTTTGGAGATGTTTTGAGAGGAATGCTGCTGCCCATCTATCTCTACCATTATACCATTACCCATAGTGACCTTTTACGAGACCCACGGGAAAAGGAGTGTCCCATTTTATGCTGGGACCTATACGGCGATCATAATAATTAAAAAAATATTATTAGAAAAAAAATTCTAATAGTATTATTTTAATGTAATTAATAAATTATATTATTCATTACAATTAATGTAATTATAAGTGATGTAAATTTTATTATTATAATTATACAGTCCAGTTGCGAGCTAGTAAGAGCTTGTCGACAGTGTATGATAAAGTGAGATATTGTATTAAACCACTGTGCTACCGAGTCTATGTTTCATTTCGACAGGTTGTCTGTTTGTTTCGTTTATCCGCGATATACTCGTAGCAATATTTCAACCGATTTTATAAAGAAGAAGGTTCCCAATTCGATTTTTGTTTCTCACTTCATAGTCCTCGGACCTCAAATCCATTTGGAACTAAACGGACCTGTAAAATTCTTATTTTATCTAAAAGATATATATTGATAGATTAATCCCGTAGAAATGTTATCAAAATCGGTTCAATTGTTTAGTTTTTAATAGTAAATAATTGGTTTTCTCACAATTGAAAGGAGTTTTTTTTGTAAGACACAATCTTTAATTATTTAGTGGATGAATATGAAATAAAGCACTTGCCTATGTACACAATATGTACCTATACAATGGCGGGACACTATTGGAGAATGAATTGATAAGGATGAAGTCATGATAATTAAAAAAAAATTGGGCTAGCATGTGTAAATTATTGTAATATAAAAAGGTCGTTAATACAGAGCATGGTACATTGCTCCGAAAGAAAATTCAGGTTTCTAGATATTACTTATTTCAAAGGTTTATTTTCTGTTTATTTTTAGATAAAAATATAAAAATTGTCAAATTTTTGTAATAGAAATATGTTGTTAATGCAGTCTGCTGGGAGCATTGCTCTGATAGAAAAATATAGAATTCCAGTTATTGCTTTTATTTTAAGAGTATTTTTCTATTTTATTTTTAGATAAAATTCATATAAAAACAGTCTGCGCTTACACAATATTTCGTGCCGTGTGAAATGAATTTTTAATTAAAGAATATTTTACTAGATTTTTCAAATATTAAATATTAAGAAATTCTGACATATGATGAAAATATAATTTAGAAAATAAAGCCACCATCCTATTAGCTTTTAATATATTTTTAAATGAGTACGTATATACTCATGCTGAGTTCATAAAAGGGTGTACAAAAAATGATAAATGACTACTTTTGACAAAAATATGTCGGGAGTACTAAATAAGCTGCCAAACACCTAAATTAATCCAGTAGTTTAGCCGCATATAGTAAGCCTAGAGTAGTAAGTAAGAATATTAGTTTAAATGTGCTTATAAATGTTACTGACTGGTTTAAAATAAGTGTATTAGTTAAATCTCGTATTGAATATTTCAGCTTCTTATCAAGTAGCATTTCGTATTATATATACGAAATATTATTATTATATATAGAAATTTATTCTGTGACCGTAACTTACCATACATTAAAAACTATTTCAACGGCCTACTGTTGGGAACAAGTCTCTCCATAGAGCCCCCACACTATCCCCATAGTAAACTACTATAATCACCGTGGCCAGGCGGTTTGGTATAGGGCTTTCCTAGTTATTTTGTACGAGTTACTTGTTATCAAAAGAAATCCCTAAAAGAGTTTATAAAATTTTATTTTAAACTCACTCTATAGTCATAGAAAACAGAATCTTATTTTACTGTATCTATGCAGTAGTTCCATTTACATTTTCGTGAGACCAGGTCCCGTGAGATTCTGCGGATCTTTCCGAACTACTAAAGCGACATTGTAAGAATACCATAAAAACTACAGTTGTTGTGTTAAACCTGGACACGTCAGCGAAATACGTGATAAAATTACATTGTAATGTGAATAATGGTGGAAAAAGGGGTAAACCTTTTGCACTTTGTACAAAATACAAGGCGTAGGTAGGTTTATTTTGAAATACTATGGTTACTTATAGCAGGCTAGTCGTTTGAAATTATTCTGTTTAATTCTGCTAACATTAGTAGTCATTAATCTCCGACCGTTATTATGTCCATGCACATGTTGTGATATGTGTGTTACTTCTAAACGAAGCATCTTCAGGCGAATTCATAGAAGGCTGCCCGGAGTCTAGTGTCGACTGTTAGGTGCCAAAACTGCGAATTTTTGAAGAGATGGTGAGAGACGATGACGAGGCAGTGTGTTAAACATCATCCACAATCGAAATCCGATGTTTGTGAATTCGACGCCCTTACAATACAATTAATGATTTTCATGAACATTTCGTTTTGTTTGACAATAACAACATATGATCTCCTGATATAAATATATTTTGAAATCATTATTGGATTATTAAAAAAATGCATTTAAGTATGTTTACCAGTTGTATACGAGTACATAGTAAGTATAAACTGTAATTACATAGTTTATGACTAGATGGTGTTCTATACTGTTAAGCAAATTATAGAAAAATTCTCTTTATTTATTCTTTATTGACTAAATTACAAAAAAAAATCTGGTACAAAATGCGGACTTAATACTATATATAAGCATATATTTTTATGCCAAATACAATCAATACTATCAAAATCAAAAATGTCTGTGAAATATTTTTATAAACAAAGTTTATAGATTTATCGTGAAACAAAGGTGTTTGTGACAATCTTCCTCTGTATATTTGACGGTTTTTTTTGTTTATATGTTATCGTTACATGTAAAAACGACTGAATTGAATGAGACAAAATTCATAGTAGCAACTATGGGTGAACATATAAACCTAAAAAATACTCTTCAAAGGGGTTAAAATTATATTATTTTTTGTCTGTGCAAAAAATTTTTTTTAATTATCGTATAGATAGTACATGCGAATGAAGTTACGAACACAGCTACTCTAGTGTATAATTTCTGTGATTGTTGATATCTGTGGTAATAGATCCTGAGAAATTGGATTATGTACCTGCTGCTTACATAATACATTCACTGTTTGATTCAAGACGCCTAGTTTCTGTCCAGTCCTCGTGAGACTTGCTTATTAAATAAATCAGAACATTCTATTCGTTTAGGGTTGTCAACTATTGCATGTAATTAGATTTTTGTTTGTACTAAAGAACTGTCTTAAATTTTTATAAAATATGAGTAGAAAGATTTTAATAAAAATCAGTCTAAAACTCGTAGAATTCATTGTAACTACATTCTAATTTGTTCCCTTTTGGTTTCAGATGTCTAGAAGAATTCCCAAAAAGATAATATACGTGTTAATACAATTTTTTTTTATAGTATATTCTAGTACATAGCTAGTTCGTATTCCAGAGTAATAATTTGACATTTATATCGTGAACACATAGGTTAAGGATGGTATATCTGCTAAATGCCACACCTTTATTTATGATATACAGGCAAAAAAGTGGTTTAATATTATAATATATACTTTATCATCATAGGATTACCATTAATATGATGGTAATGATTATATACACGTATGTGATTGTACAAAAGTCGATTGCTTCTGCCTCTGTCCCATTCGTGTTTCTACTGTGAAGCAGTTGTGTTTGCATAGCTGTTTCGGTTTGAAGGGTGGGATATGGCATGAATTTACAGGGTGCAGAGGAATAACATCTGAGTCCTCAGGAATGGCAACGCATGGGGGGTATCATGGTCGAAACAGTATACTCTGTTATGTCCATGGTACTGCTCATGTTTATAGGCGACGGTTACCACTTTCCATCAGGTGGGCCATCAGATTGTTTGCCATTCTAAGTTGTATAAAAAAATTGTGAAAATGGATCCGTTTGATTTTTACCTCGTAACCAATCACTATGAAAATTGGTATACAATCACCATAAGGGATGGAAAAGAACATAGGCTATTTACTATCCTAGATAATGAATATACACTACGGACAAAATCGTGAGTAAAAATCAGTAATAAATAATTTTAAAGTTTGAATTGTAAACTCAATTAAATATGATTAATTTGTCAAATGGTAATATAGACAGAACATGATTATCTTGATAATAGACTATATCAATGTCAACTGAGATAGGTGATACAGAATGGTTATTACGCAGTACATCTATTTATGATCGGACATTAATTTAGTTGGTTTCCATGGTAATCCATGTGTTATTAACTTAGTAACATGGAGTGCAGCATACAGCAATCTGTTGCTAGTTAACGCGACTATTTCGTATGTAATAGTATCTAGTACTGATTGATCGGGGGAAAGGGATTGTTAGTAATGGGGTCAAATAGCCCCATTACTAACAATACCCTATCAGGTCGACCTCCACGCATGGTTCCCCCTAGAAACCATCGTGGCTAATTCCAGTAGAATTCGTCAGGATGGGCTAACTGACCTGCTTTCATCCTCATTAGTCATCTATCACTGGTGTCCCGCCAATGTATACTGATAGCGCAGACGGGGTAACCATACCATTATCACCCATTAAAAAAAGTACTGATTGATCAAGACGACTCCATTTCTCATTTTTTAAAACTATCTATAAGAAAGATTGTATATTCTGTAATTCACAATAAATGTGAATAGATATTTTTTTACACAATTCTTATATGTATTATAAATCTGAATATTGGTTTATTTCCTATGACTTTACACCGATAAGGTTCAACTAATAGTTTGACATGTACTATTAATATGTAATAAGAAACAATGATTCACATTCCCATACAAAACTCATATAAAAATAGCGATATCTAGATTGATAAATATCTATCTATCTACAAGCCAAGTCCCTTGAGAGATAAGCAAACCGAGTGCAAAAGATCTTTATCCTTGCACACATCTCTTCATAAATGTCCTGTTATGCAGAAAACAGCTATCTTTTGTAGATATCCCAGAAAACGTGGCTGTTTTCTGTACTCAAATAAAAAATAATAACCGGTCAAGTGTGAGTTGAACTCACTCTGCCGAGGGTTTCGTACATATGATGATCTTTAAATGATAGGTTTTTGTTTACTTTAGATAAAAAAAAATTAATTATTTGTAGACGAGAATAAATGACTTTATTTTATTTTGATATGAAATTGACATGTAATAATTATTTATTGTTAGATAATTAATTATTTTCAAATATAAATTACATACAGTATAACTATGCCTAAAAACCCAGCCACATAACAAGTTTGTTTATGGAGGACTTATTTTTTATTAAAAAAAAAATATAGTTGGGTATAGAAATATTATTTTATTTTTTTAGTAACATTATGTATAATTTTATAAATAATTGTAATTATTTTAGATTTTTATATCGTAAAACTCGGAGAACTCTTTTCTATTGTAATATAAAAATATGTTGTGACACATGTTTCATTTCTAAACGAGGCATCTTCAGGCAAATTAATAGATTAATAATTGATTAATCATGTATTTGTTTCGCAGTTTGGGCGTTGAACGGTCACCACTAGGCATTACGCTAAGACTAGATAAGGTTGGAGCTTGATGTCTAATATGAAAGGAGAATTAAGCAAAATAATTATAATTAACTAATCAATGGCAGTAAGGTAAGAGATGACCAGATTCGAGTACTTATGAAACAATTTTTTAAAACTATCATGTCCAAACATGAGAGTTTTAAAAAATTTGTAAGAGTATTTCAGCACTTTTGGATTGAAACGTCACTAGTTGTTCAGAAATTTGTATATAACTTAAGTACATTATATATTTGTTTCTGATCTCTGTCTGTACTTATTATCTCAGACATTATTATCATAGACGTAGCATTTTGCATGAAGAATATAGGCTTTCTATTCTCATCTCGATGACATGAACATATCAGATGTATGATTTATTTTAAATTAAAAAATGTTTAATTCTTTAATTTAAAATAAATAAAAATCCGTTAATATTAGCTTAATAACAACATGGTATATTTCATTGCACATGTGTCACATGCACACTACATAGTATTAAATAAAATTGCTGTCGCTGTCTGTCCGTCCCTATGTATGCTTAAATCTTTAAAATTACGCAACGGATTTTGAAGCGGTTTTTTTAATAGATAGAATGATTTAAGAGGAAGGTTTATATGTACAATATAGTAGAGAAATACTGATAATTTCAGATATTTTTAATGTAATGAGATGTAGTGTGCACCCGTGCGAAGCCGGGGCGGGTCGCTAGTTGATTATAAGTCATACAAATCTAGTATATTACTATAGTTAAACTGTTTCTTGTATTGTGGTTGTTTGAAAATGTTTAATTTCTATTTATTTATTATATATATGTAGGTACGTAATATGAATATGCATATCGTGGCTGCCTTTAATTAATGCAGCAGTTTATAATGAAACCGTATTTTTTATTATAAGTTGGTATATGTGTATGGTTTACTGGCTATCCTTAAATAAATAAATAAATAAACAGGAAACTTAGAAGTGCCAACCCTATGAATATTAAGTACCGCATGGCTGATTCAACAGGCGGCTAGGGGCCCGTACAAGTTTTGAGGTATAAACGTAGTGAGATTGCTTTGTAACTCCAGTCAAGTAAACCCGGTTCCTCTAGTGGTGTATAATACAGCAATAATTCTCTCAGTATTGTTTCTACTGTGTTTAATTTTGGTGTTCAACAGTTCTCGACAGTGTGTACTTACCCTAATTTACATTATTTGTGCCAAGGAAATATATGTTAGTTGCAGATATTATAAACTAGTTTTGAAATAGAAGAAAACAATTCTCTATTTTAAAATGCATGATCTATGTATGCATGCAATTTTATTCTTATCAGTTTAACCGTTTAATCAACGATTGTGTAAAAAAATATCTTTCTAAACTTTCACGTTTACAAAATTAGTAGATTATAATCTAGTTTAAAAATGAAACAATAGGAATATTTTCCATCCAGAATTTTAAGGAACAGTTTTCTGTATTTTGAACCGACTTCAAAAAGAAGGAGCTTTTCAATTCGGTTGTATTTTTTTATGTTTGTTACGTCATAATTCCGTCAGTTGTAAACGAACTTGGAACATTCTTTTTTATCTGAAAGGATATACTTACAGATTGGCTCGTGAAACACAATCTTTAATATAAAGGACATTTTTATAAAGAAATTTTGAATCAAATATAAATAAAGTACATATTAAATATAACATATGTACAAATAATTTCTATTTTAACAGCAATATATTAATTAACATAATCCATTGTATAAAACTAGCGTTGGTATTCATTGAATGGGTCTCAAAAAAGAATGTTTCCTTAGAATAAATGTTTATATTACCAAAAACTAAAATTCTTGAAAAAACCTGCATCTGTATCAATGACTCTATATAATAGGTATGTACATATCTTGTACTTTTTTTTTAATGTGTGATAGTGGAATGGTACCCCACCCGCACTATCGGTATACACCGGCGGGGCACCAGTGAAAGATGATAGGTGATGATGAAGCAGGCCAGTTAGCCCATTGTGACGAATTCAACAAGAATAGTTCACGATGGTTTCCAGGGGGAACTACGTGGAGGTCGACCTAATAGGGCATATTGCTAGCAATGGGAATGTCAAACTCCATTGCCAACAATCCCTTTCCCCCCACATATCTTGTACTGTGTAGAGTTGTTGGTATAAATACAGGTTGTTATTTTTTTCCAGGTATTTTTATGGTTTTTCCCCCCATGATAAAAATAGATTTTTTGAGATCCTATTAATAAATATAAACACCAGTTTAAAGGAATGGGTTACTTTATACTGTACACCATCTCGTACTGTCGATTCGATCGAAAATGTCTAACTAAATCCCTCAATAATTAATTTAATATTGATTTATTTAATTCAATAATATTATCATTTTCTTTATCCGACTATACAATGCAACAAAAGCAATATAATACAACAACCAAATAGATTTGAGCCTAATAAAATCATATTACATTTGGACAAAGCAAAGATGATCATTTTTATCAAAGAAATCCTATAATTTTTCTGTTACGTTATGAAATGGACGAATTGTAATGGCGTCTGCTCACTCAAGCACAATGAAGTCTGTTTGGTTTAGACTAATATATATTATAAATAGGTGATATAGAGGGCGCTATACGTCAGGCAAAGGTTATTCCTTTGTTAGACAAGGCGATATTACTCGTATGTTAATCATCATACAATTATATACATATATATTCTTTATTGCACTAAAACATACAGTAACAACAATAAGTTAATAACAATGTTAGCAAAGGCGAACTTATCTCTAAAAGAGATTTCTTCCAGTCAACCTAACGCAGTGGCATAGGAAGTAGTGAGTGGGCAGTAGTAGTGCAAGACAGAAATTTAAATAAATATTTACATAAATTATAAATAATTATATATATACACACATACACACATACACACACACATATATATATATATATATATATATATATATATATATATATATATATATATATATATATATATATATATATATACATACATACACACACATACATATACACACATACATACTCACGTAATTATCATAAAAAAAGAAAGAAAAACATTTATACATTGGTGTATATCAATAACAGTTACAATTATGTAATAATAGATGTTTAGTAATATATTGTAAAACTCCGGAGAGAGCCTGGAGATCTGTAGTACAGGTTTCGACCTAGTTCAGACACCAGACTCTCACAAGGATAACAATTTTAATTTAAAGTACTAAATAGTCACACACAGTTACAGTCTAAACAGTTTCCTTGTGAGTAGTGAATAAAGATTATTATTATTATTATTATACAATTATCATAAAAGAAAGAAAGAAAAACATTTATTTGGCGCATATCAATAACAATTATAACTAAAACATGAACAATTATAAACTGAAACATATAAAAATAAACTTATGAAAAATTAGGAATTATGTGACTAAAATAGTCGCCACTGTGTCACTTGACTAGGCATTCATACATAACGTCTCAACGCTGATTTTCTGTGGAACCAATGCGAGTGGTAGATGGCGCTACCAAATACACATATTACTATATGAGAATACAATTTTCGCCAGAGGGAGACTTTGTACAAAAGTCGATTGTTTGGGTACCTCTGTGCCATTCGTGTTTCAACTGTGAAGCAGTTGTGTTTGCATAGCTGTGTTTCGGTTTGAAGGGTGGGATATGGCGTGAATTTACAGGGTACAGAGGAATAACACCTGAGTCTTCAGAAATGGCAACGCATGGGAGGTATCATGGGCGAAACTGTATACACTGTTATGTCCATGGTACTGCTCATGTCTCTAGGCGACGGTTACCACTTTCCATCAGGTGGGCCGTCAGCTTGTTTGCCATTCTAAGTGGTATAAAAAAGAAACATAACTATTAATTGTCCGTGTGGTCCCGGCATAGAATAGGCCACCCGTTTCTTTCTCGTGGGTGTCGTAGTGAAGACTAAGGGAGAGTAAAGTATGGGCAGCAGCGTACCTCTTTAAATATCTCTAAAGTCTAACAGCGGTTGCCAAACTGCCTGCCAAGAGTGGGAACTACTAGAAAAACTCCCCAAGGGGGAGGCTTATGTTCAGTAGTGGACAGTTAAAGGTTGGTATGATGACAATAAGTATTTATTCGTATAACAAAAATAATTATCCAATATTTTTATGCCGTGATGTATATATGTATGTAATTTAGGTTCTATATAGTTATATGTGTGTATTAGAAAGGTTTACTTTAAATATGGAACAACTAATCGGATATATAAGCAAAACGGAGCCAAAGTGGAGAAGGTCAATGTGCCATTCTATTCAAGTGGCAAATCCTAGCTAACGAGTCCATGAGGTAGAGCAAGATGGCAACATGCGCCGTCTTATTCTTTCATGTGAATGACCGAGATGTTTCTATCGATAGATATGTGAATTCGTCTACAGGACCAAGTCTTGACAAATAGTAAACAAGTATGTCGGTAGATATGTTTTCGTCACTGTACTACGTAGAGGAACGAAACGAGGACGGAATTTGCAATGTCGTTCCCTCTCATCTACCTATATTACAATCATATCCCACCCGGCAGCAATTTTGATAGGGTTGTCCCTATGTTGAATACGACTCGTTTTCATTGTCTTACGTTTAAAAAAGCCGTTTCAATTTTAATCATAACAATTTTCGACGCGCAATGGGCAAACATACTGCATATACTACTTAGGTAGATGGAAACACTCTAAAATAGCAATTATAAAGCAGCAAAGCTGTATAAAAGCGTTAAATTAGAACGTTAATAGAGCATTATTACTTTATAATTGAATATACAACCCTATTAAATAGGGTTGTTACTTACACATTTTGGGTAATTACATAAATAGGTATTAATTTAGTAGAAATATAAATGTATTGCTTTATTTGTTTTTGAACACGGACTTGAGTATGAAAATGTGTGTCTAATTAATATATTAGCTGTTTCCAGCGATTTTGACTATGTGCATATATGTGTATAACCTATGTGTAAATGAGGTTATAACCTACCCGTATGTTCAAATCCATTCTGCCGTCTACTCGTGTTTGACTAACAAACAAACATTTTTACAAATTTTTAAATTATTAATATTAGTATAAATAATATAAAGAATTCATATCTAATGTAGTAATTTTGAAACTTCTAGTAAATTTTTCAAATAGTAATCGGAACTATCAATAAAAGAGCACATTGTCATTCCTTTTTAAACGGCTGGCACCACACCTGCAAAGCATTTGGTGTTGCGGGTGATCATGGGCGGCGGTAGTCACTTACCTTCTGGTGAGTCGTATGTTCGTTTGCCTCGAGTGTTATAAAAAAATTAAACAATAACCAGAGGGAGACTTTGTACAAAAGTCGATTGCTTAGTTACCTCTGTCCCATTCGTGATTCAACCGTGAAGCAGTTGTGTTTGCATGACTGTGTTTCAGTTTGAAGGGTGGGATATGGCGTGAATTTACAGGGTACAGAGGAATAACACCCGAGTCCTCAGGAATGGCAACGCATGGGGGATATCATGGGCGAAACAGTATAGTCTGTTATGTCCATGGTACTGCTCATGTCTATAGGCGTCGGTTACCACTTTCCATCAGGTGGGCTTTCCGTCAGCTTGTTTGCCATTCTAAGTTGTATAAAAAAAGAGCCGTATTCTCGTATTATAAAAAAAAAAAGTATCCGAATTCAAAACAATTTTCAATAATTCCATTTGATTTATTTAAAAAGTTAATTCTGTAGCGAATTAAAACGTTAATCGCAGGACAAGTTCCACATAAAACTACCACTAAAAATTATGCACCTATTTCATATTTAACTATGTTATATAAAATTCTTATAAATTTTATTGTACTCCTCTAGTGAATCAACTTGTTCGTGTTGCAATGTAGCTTTCGACACTTGACATTTCACAATCAGTCGTAAGAAAAGTTACTGAGAATTTTATTTATCAAACTGTATCAATACTAACTCGTACTTTATTATATTAGCCGTGACCTGCAAAGAATAAGGGAAATTTATTATAAAATATTTTTTTAATAATTATTAAACGAGACAATAAAGTACAAAGTATATATATATATATATATATATATATATATATATATATATATATATATATATATATATATATATATATATAATGATAATGATTGATTGTAATGATAGCTAGTAGGTACATATATATAAAAACTAATTGTAATGTAATGTAAAAATATTATAGAATAGCTGTCAAAGCCTTTTATTCGGAATATATTAGTTATTCAATAGACCGAAGTCTTAAATACGAATAATACACTTTATAAAGCATAAATTTTCTGAATAAAAAAATCAATATTAAAATCTATTCTCAATTTGTAAATAAATGTATTTACGCAATGGCGTATACACACAAAAAAATTGTGTAGCACAAAAAAAGATCGAATATGAAAACCTTCTTGTTTTTGAAAGCGGTTAAAATGTAATATTTGAGCGCGTTTATTGTTTACAGTTGCACGGAACAGCACGATTTTATCGTCGTGATTTATTAACAGAGTAAAATGTATGCAATTGTATTAAGATGTTTTTAATAATAATAATAATAGTCTTTATGGAATAACAAATTACACCTAGTTACATCTTCTAGCCACCGAGTTAGGCTGAGCCTGTGTCTCAGTGGTTAGTTTTAGCTTTTACTTACTGTTTTCCTTATTTCAAGCGACAAGTTTATAAACATAGACCCATAGATAAATACCTTATAGTATGTACTTTACATAATAAGA
Source organism: Galleria mellonella (assembly GCF_026898425.1). NCBI lineage: Eukaryota > Metazoa > Arthropoda > Insecta > Lepidoptera > Pyralidae > Galleria > Galleria mellonella. The sequence goes on along the minus strand of NW_026442090.1, from coordinate 2,147,551 downwards.
ATTATATAATATTGCTCACACGTTATGGTGGTAATGTGTGATGTACCGTATTCATATTACTACGAATATATAGTACTTTATCGTATTTCTCAATTTTTTTTTTATACAAGTTAGAATGGCAATTAGCAAACAAGCTGACGGCCCACCTGATGGAAAGTATAGAAATGACCAGTACCATGGACATAACAGAGTATACTGTTTCACCCATGATACCCCCCATGCGTTGCCATTCCTGAGGACTCAGATGTTATTCCTCCGTACCCAGTAAATTCACGCCATATTCCACCCTTCAAACCGAAACACAGCCATGCAAACACAACTGCTTTACGGTTGAAACACGAATGGGACAGAGGTACCCAAGCAATCGACTTTTGTAGAAAGTCTCCCTCTGGTAAATTTTCTGTTATCCTCATACAACTGCATTTTTTTTCTATTATAATAGTCAAATAGAGTTTTAAAATATAGTACGTTCCCGTTGCAAGGCAATGAGCTTCTTACGAACGAAAGAGCTTCCTTCCGAGACTTTACAAGAGATATATTACGAAGAATGTTAACTATTGCACCACTGCTTTGACTTAACAAATAGTAATTTAACAATGAAATATATTGCGATGAATTAATAAATAATAATAATAATAAACCTCTATTAATAAATACAGGGTTGCACTTATACATATTTTTTGCCTTGGCTTACAAATTAGGGTAACCTGTGCCTTGTAAGCCAGTTCTTTCCAACACACAAAAACTAATATTATGTATTTGTACATGCAGAATTAACAAAATTAAATTTATATATAATATTAAACTAGGGTAACCTGTGCCTTGTAAGCTAGTTTATTCCAACACACAAGAACAAAAATTATGTATTTGTACATGCAGAATTAACAAAATTAAATTTATATATAATATACATTACTTACAAGGCATAGGTTACCCTAGTTTACTAGGGTAACCTATGCCTTGTAAACTAGTTCCTTCCAACACACAAGAACTATTATTATGTATTTGTATGTGCAGAATTAACAATATTAAGTTATAATATGAATATAATAAACAGGACGAAGAAAAAAATAAAAAAAAAAAACAAACTAAACTTTAACTAGAAGATTACAGTTAATAAAATGAAAGTTATTATTGTTTCTCTCAAATAAAAAAAAAAATAAAATATTTACTCGTATATATGGTATAATAATCACATAACGTGAGTAATAGAACAATATTATGTTAAAATGTCGCATTGTATTTGTATATTAATAAACGATTACAATTTACACTATGGAATAAAGAAAAATGGATAAACAATGTGGTCTATGTAATACGTTTGTAGCATGTTTAATTTATTTTATAAAACCTAGCCTAATTGTTCATAAGGCAAATGCACAAAAATAATATGCCAAAATTATTTGCGTAACTAATTGTACCTGACAACCCTAGATCGCGGCTAACGGAGCAAGTAATCCGGATGCACTGTATTACATTTACGTTTATCATTAATTTAAATAGTTTCATTAAAAAGACTTATATCTACAGATGTCAGTCAGTGGGATCTTAGTTTATGAGAATTGAGTGCCAAACTTCTACTCGGTTTGAAAATTCATCATTTGCTTTGTCTACATTGTAGCATGTTTAATTTATTTTATAAAACCTAGCCTAATTGTTCATAGTGCAAATGCACAAAAATAATATGCCAAAATTAACGTAACTAATTGTACCTGACAACCCTAGATCGCGGCTAACGGAGTGAGTAATCCGGATGCACTGTATTACATTTACGTTTATCATTAATTTAAGTAGTTTCATTAAAAAGACTTATATCTACAGAAGTCAGTCAGTGGGATCTTAGTTTACGAGAATTGAGTGCCAAACTTCTATTCGTATTGTAAATTCATCATTTGCTTTGTCTACATGAGTACTTTCGTCAAAATATATAACGCTGGTTCCAAGGAATATATTTTTAATGCAGATAATGTAAGTCAATATATGTTTTTTCCTGTTAATTCTGTAGGGTAAATAAATTATATATTATACTCGTAGGAATACTTACCTCTAATAATTTTTGTCTGTCCAATGAAAACAAACCCATTCCAGTCAGCGCAACGAAATCGTGGGCTAATTGATTTTTAAGTCTCTTTATCTGCAAATGAATAATTTCGTAAAAACTACAGATATATTATGTATATGCCGTGCGGTCTCAGCAATGAGACACCCCTTCCTTTCCCGTGGGTGTCGTAAGAGGCGACTAAGGAAACTTGATTACCAAGGGATGGGCAGCAGCGTCCCTCTTAAAACATAAAGCAACCAAAGCTTAATTGCAGTTGCCAACCCGTCTACAAAGCATGTCAGTTACTGGCAAAACTCCTTTTATGGGGAAGGCCTATGTTCAGTAGTGGACTAACTGTCCACTACTACTACAGCTGATATAATAATAATATATAATTATGTATAAGTTAATGTAATAGTAATGGCATTTTAATGACATAAATTTATATTTGCTATAATTCCTGTTTACGATTTATTGGTACATGATATTAAGTCCGCCTTTTAAAGTTTCTTTTTATGCAATTTAGAATGGCAAACAAGCTGACAGCCCATCTGATGGAAAGTGGTAACCGTCGCCTATATACATAAGCAATACCATGGACATAACAGAGTATATTATTTTGCCAAAGATGCTCCCCATGCGTTGCCATTCCTGAGGACTCAGGTGTTATTCCTCTGTACCCTGTAAATTCACTGCCATATCCCACCCTTCAAACCGAAACACAGCCATGCAAACATAACTGCTTCACGGGTGGGGGGAAAGGGGTTGTTAGTAATGGAGTTTGACAGCCCTATTGCTAGCAATATGCCCTATCAGGTCGACCTCCACGTGGTTCCCCCTGGAAACCATCGTGAACAATTCTTGTTGAATTCGTCACGATGGGCTAACTGGCTTGCTTCATCGTCACCTATCATCTTTCACTGGTGCCCAGCCGGTGTATATCGATAGCGCGGGTGGGGTTATCATTCCATTATCACCCATAAAAACCTGCTTCACGGTAGAAACTCGAATATGTTTAGGTGAACACGAATAACTGTTTAGGTGTATTAAAGTTAGTAAGTCTATAATGTGCATATTAATGAATTAACATTGTTTAAAATGAATTCATTAATGATTTCGACTAAGTAAATCTATATTTAGAGTTTACACTAACTACTATAATGGATTAATAGCTTTATTAATAGCTATTAAAGTCTAGAACAATCAACTTTATAAAATAGATTCATTATTTATCACAGAATTCGTGTGGCTACCCCATTGTACTAGCTCAGTAGTGAATAACCCGTCTAGTGCCTAGTTTATTATCCCAATATAATTTTAAGTGAGGCCATTGAACGCACTTTTGTTTTTGTTTATCCTCTGAATCTTTGCTCATAATATTGAATAGGTATATATAAAATTTTAAGACCAGAGTTGATGTTTATTATAATATATTAATATGTAAACTTCGCTCCGTTCTCCAATATCAGTAATAATTTTTAAATAGCTCTTGCACGTTTATTCAGTATTTTTTTTAATGGATGGTAATGGAATGGTATCCCCACCCGCGCTATCGGTATACACCGGCGGGGCACCAGTGAAGAATGATAGATGAAGATGAAGTAGGTCAGTTAGCCCATCGTGACGAATTCAACAAGAATTGTTCACGATGGTTTCCAGGGGGAACCACGTGGAGGTCGACCTAATAAGGCATATTGCTAGCAATGGGGCTATCAAACTCCATTGCTAACAATCCCTTTCCCCCCTTTATTCAGTATTAGAAAAGCTATGTTACTGCACTATACATTAAGCAATTTTTAAGAAATTTTTAATTCCATAAATTATGTTAATTAGGAAGGAGTTTGACTCCTTTCCTTCTCCATAACGTGTAAGTGAAGAGTGATATTATGTGGCAAGCTGTAGGAGGAGACATAAGTTACGTGACGTCACATCCTAAAATATACATTTTAAGATATACTTTAACTTATACAAGTATTGCATTAAAATACGAAATTTTACTTGTTAACGACAACCTTAAAATACTTCCAACTTTACCTGTACGTAAATAAAACTATTTTCGGCACTTATTTTAATTTAATATAAATTAAATTGAAATTTAAATTAAATTATAAAAAAAATGTAGAATGCAATAAATAATTTGAATTGAATTGAATTAATCATTTCTAGATGTAAAATTGCAAAACATGTGACGTCACATAAGAGAGTGGACCTCATAAATATGACCAGCTAAGACAAGGAGTGGGGTTTATAAAAAAAACCATGAAATTCGTGTGACGTAATTTTTGTAATTTGCCGGGTGATCCCGGCATAGAATAGGCCACCTCTTTCCCATGGGTGTTGTAAGAGACGACTAAAGGGTCTTAATGGTCGAGGGATATAGTGTCTCTCTCTTTTGTGAGGTTAAGAGTTAGGTAGTTAGGCTTTGGAAATGAAAACATTTCCAACGGCTTCCAAAGGCGGTTGCCAACACGCCTCCCAAGCCTGGCAACTACAGGCAAGACTCCCCTTATGGGGAAGGTTTATGTTCAGCAGTGGACAGTTAAGATCCGACATGATGAATTTATGGATGGCCCCTAATAAATAATATACGCGTACTGCAGTAAAAATGATACAGTCCTATATAAAGATATTATGAAAGTACATGGAAAAAGAGAGAATATGAAACAGGACACTAATGTGTTACTTCACCTAATGGTAATGTGTTTGCTAAATCTTATTAAATATTAACATACATTTGGTGTACTTACTGCTTGTACTTTATGTAAATCCTCCATTATTACACATTAAGACTTAGAACAAACAATTAAGCAGCCCAGTAAAATTATAATGTACCTTCCTACCTTCCAGGAATAAACAAACATCTATTCAATTTAGGCGAACCTAATTGCCTAACGCTAAGGATTTTAGGGCAGTTGGTTTTACAGAGATTGCTTCTTGGAAATTCAGAGCTACTACACTAGGTTATTATATTTGTTTTTAAGAAAATAGTAGTAAAATAGCTAAGTTTCAGTATCAGCGTTGCCAGATGCAATTTTTTATTTCTGCCCACATTTTAAATATTTTGTTCTTCAAATTGATACCATTTATTTACTTCTTCGAATCACGAACTTGTGTTTGTTTTCACCACGTTTTACCATCAATGAAATTATAATAAATAAATAAATTATTCAAATTTAATTGCAATTAATTTAATTAAATAACGTAGAGTTAGTGAACAGCATTGGTGGTTACTGTCATCGCGTGAATGAGATAGAACGAGACAGCAATATCTTATGGTTCGTTCTTTCTCATGGACAGCTAATTGAAATGTAACTCTCAGTGGACTGATGTTATCTGTATAAGGGAAAAGCTTAGACGCATTTCAGATCTTTGCTATTTTTTCTATACATGAATAAAAGAATAGAACAGAGGTAATCTTGATTCACATAGACTTGTTTACAAGCTCTCTTAAATTGATTTTTTTTATGATTGTACTGCTAGGTCTCGAATTATATGCTGGCATTATCTACTGAGAACTCACAAGAAACTTAACAGTTGTTCTTTTCAAATTATTATTTTAAATTTGCATGACTGTGACTATAATTAGAATTAAGTTCTATTTATATTATAGTAATTATTTATCAGATTAGGATAGGTTATTATAAGGTCTTCGTGGTGGAGCAAATTGTAGGTAATGGGGATAGATAATCCAATAGCCAGCAATATATCCTATCATGTCGATCTACACGTGGTTTCTCATGGAAACATCGTGAATATTTTTTGATGAATACGTCGTGATGGAGCAATTTTCATTTGCTTAAGCTACTTTCATTCTCATCTATCATCTCTTACTGGTATCTTGTTAACGTATATCGACAGCACAGACGAGTTACCACTGCATTATGATCTATTAAAAAAAACTTGTACCTCTCTATCTCTCCATTCTTTCAAAAATGATACTTACCTCTACATTATATCCTGACTTTGGAAGAACATTTAAATAGCTTAGTGCCTTCTTCGAATGGAGGTGGACATCAGCAGCTGCAAGCACTACGCTGCATGCTCTGAACAGCAGCCAACCAAGTGACAGAAAGTAGTAAGTACGGTTGATTATACCTTTTTCACCTTTACTGAAAAAGTGTTGGAGGATATTTATTTGTACTAGAATTCAATTGTTATAATAAGATTTTTATATTACAAATTGGAATTGCCAAGAATACGACTTACAAAAAGTATGAAACAAGGCATTCATTTAAAAATAAAAATGTATAATAAATTACTCATAACAATAACACAATTTCCAAGAAATAAATTTAAAAATAAAATAAAGACATTTTGAGCGACATCTGTTTTACAACGTGGCCGAATACCTAAATGCCAATATTAAATTTTGACATATTGTAATTTATTTATTTTTAATTGTAATAAGTGTGACAATTCCAATTTTATAACTTGTAGTCATCATTATTGATGTGTACCGTAATTAATTTATAATGTCATTTTTATTTTATATTACAAATATTGTTATTATCATTGTTATTATTTATTTTAATAATTTAAACATTATAATGTAAATACTGACTTGCCATGTACAGTGTGACATGAAACTGTTGTTATATTGGTTAATAAAGAAAATAAACAAAACCAACAAAACTGCGTACTTGATACATATGGCTGTACCTAATACACACAACGTACAAAATACAATAGCAGAGAAAATATCTAAATACACCGAATTCCAATACGAAATAACACGACTGTGGCACTTAGAAAAAGTGACAATTGTTCCGATTGTACTCTCTACGACAGGTGTGATATCGAAACAACTGCATCAGTCGATAAATACCCTAAAGTTATCATCCAATACTTACCATCAATTACAGAAAGCCGTAATCCTAAATACATGCCGAATTGTCAATTCTGCAAATTGGAGTAGAAATTCCTGGTACATCTACAGGTTAACATTCTAATACAGGTTAATATAACAAACAGATTACACAAACAAATTATGTTTATACAAAAAAAAAAAAGCACACAGTTATGTATTTGGCTTATGTTTGTGTACACCTGTAAAATCGGTTTTAAGCCGAAATATCCTAAACTTAAATAATAATAATATAATATTAAGAATGGCAAACAAGCTGACGGTCTACTTGATGGAAGGTGGCCATCAGTCAGAAAATGGAGGCCTATAGTGATATGATAAAGATGGTACATTTTCTTACTTGATTCCAAGGAACAATTGCAGGCAAATGAAATAGAAATTATTGATATTGGACAGTAGCATGAGTGGTCCCAGCTCTTTATCGACCATCCGTACTAGGGCTGCTTGACGTACATATTCCTCTCGAAGCTTCCGCCATTCTTGCATTTGTGTGTTTATTTCTGATACGAACTGCAATTAGGAGACATTATTATATTATTATTAGGATATGATCTCTGACCGAGATAAAAAATTGTCTATGTCCTTTCCCATCTTATATACTAAATTTCATAGTGATTGTTTAAGTGATTGAGGCGCTAAGAGCTAACAAACAAATACTCGTATACTTTTAAAATATTAAGGATTCTTTTATATTTTTTTTGTCAGATTTTTGCTATTATCTTTACCTAATTAACGGGTTCTTATCACAATATTTTTTTGCTTAATTCTAGACATTGTGAGTATGTACTTTTGTGACGACATTGGAGTGCATTCCGGTAGAGTTGTTCCAGACTAAAATAACCCTTGAATAAAAAGTGTAAACATGTGTATTGTGTGTAAATATTTACACTTGCATTTTATCAGTTACGTCATAACCATGACTCCTGCAACAGGCTTGAAATATTGACGCGTTCAAAACAAATAAATAAGCATCACTAAAATCGATCAACCAGTATGTACGTTATTATTTTTTTCTCTAACATGCTTGGAAAGGTGAGCATTATTTTGAAAATCTTCATCGAGATAAATCAAAATTGCCGTACTGGCCAGATACATGCGGGCAGCGGTCGGCAAAAGTTGTATGAAAATCCATATCTGTCGTGTTTTGCGGCCAGATAAATTACTATGTAAACTTATATCTGTCCTGTAATTTAAAAATGGAATGACATTTTACTTCGAAACATAGCTACCAAGGATGTAACTAATAAAAGGTTTTATTTAAATTTCGAACTGGTTTGCAAATAGAAAGCTGTTTATTGAAAACAAAAAAAAAAGGAACATTAGGGCGCGTGAAAAATTATTATTGTTCATTATTCGTCATTGAACTTAAAAAGTAAAATTGTATTTTTGATTTTCGCGCATTGTTTGAGAAAAGTACAAGCCTTGGCCACAACTAGGCATTGATGGACTCACGTATGTGTGCCTTGGCTACGCCTCGGCCCACATTTGTACGTTTGTCCATCAATGCCTCAGTTGCTGGCTGCTGCAGTAATGTACTATTACATGAAGATAAAATGAATGGTCTATACGTAGCCCTGTAACAGTACTAATTATAAAAATTTATATGTAATAATTACATCAGAAAATTGTTCACCTATGTTCATAAACCGGGATTAAAATTAACCCGTATCCTTCTCCATTCCACATTCTATGTGTAGGTAAAAACTAAATTTTATGATATCGTTAAATAAATAAACTTACTTTGACATTTATAAAATTAATAGGTACAAGTACATTTTGCTATGCAAAAAGGTTTTTGCTCCTCAAAGCAATCATTAGAAAAATAACAGATCTCCTATACAGGAGTAAAAACTATCAATTGCAGAAATATTTATTACAATTAGTTCAGAATTATTGAAGAAAATTCTATAAATCAAGATAAAAATACAGAAGAATAGAAAATTTACTCTTTATGGACGTCGTTTAATAAAAAAATTAAAAAAACACAAAAGTCCTAATAAATATTGTCAATTTTAATTATTGTATTTATACCACTGATTTCGCAAACAATCATACGGTCCACCTGATGGTAAGCGGTTACTGTAGCCTATGAACGCCTGCAATACCAGAGGTATTCCGCGCGCATTGCCGACACTGAAGAAACCTCTTTACCCCCTTTTGAAGAACCCCATGCTGTAGTCTCTTGAGAAAATAAACAATAAGAACATCTACAAACCTATTTTCATTATTAATTTTTTTTTGCGTATTTAGTGTAAAAGAAAAAGAAACACTATATAGTATATAAGGAGGAAATCGTTATTCAAACAACACTTTACTACCAACTGACTGACCTTTTTCTCATTCCTGCTGCGTTTCACTAGATTTTTAACATATACATTCAAGCGATGGTACCTCGACGTCAGTCCCATGCTTAACAAGATGATGATAAGATCTTGGAAGTTCCACAAAATGGTCGCAGATTTACTGAGCATAAACACTGGGATGGCTAGCCATAAAGTGTAGTCATCTGTGAAAGAAATTAGCCTAGCTTCACGACTTTCGTGGTTAATTCTGGAGGCATTTTATGGTGTACTTAATTTCGGTTTTATTTACAGCATTCTTAACGAAGTGTTGTGTAGGTATGATTTGTCAATTTAAAAAAAATATCTATAAGAGTTGAATTCCCGCAACGAGGGTTCCCTAATTAAATATATATACGTGAATTTACTGGGTACAGAGGAATAACACCCGAGTCCTCAGGAATGGCAATGCATGGGAGGTATCATGGGCGAAACAGTATACTCTGTTATATCCATGGTACTGCTCATGTCTATAGGCGACGGTTACCACTTTCCATCAGGTGGGCCGTCAGCTTGTTTGCCATTCTAAGTTGTATAAAAAAAATATTAATATGATATAAATTTAACTTTACGGCATTTTTCATACGAAATAAATACAATTAGTATTAAGGTTCGTAATTTATTATTTTGGGCCATAATTGTGGTTAAAAAGTTAACCGCATGACAAAGTTTGTTTTTGGATGTTTTTAGGTAATTTTTCAAAAATGATACTAGTTAGAAACACACTTTTAATTTTCCTGTAATATTAATTTATATCTTTATAAACTGTAATTATATTAGATTTTTATCTTCACAAACTTCGGTGATAAGTGACATTTTCAGTCATTACTTAAAAAAAAACTATGCATTATAAAAATAAATAAATATCAATTGAAAAATATAAAAAATATTTTTATATACGATAACCTACTTGAACTAGTAGGTCAATTTAAAAAAAATTAATAACCCTTTTTCAACTTTATTATTTTCTACTAATAGATTTGTGTACCATTTATTTATATTATAGTACCTATAATGTTTTAATTTACTATTAAAACACCTAAAAAATCGCGCGTAACACCAGGGATATTACGAACGCGTTGCCTTCCCTTAAGAAAACTTAATACGCCCCATTTTGAAGAACCCCATGCTGTAGTCTCTAGAGGAAGCCTTGACAGTAAGTTCATTTTACAACCTGAATATTAGCGAGAGGAAGGTGCTCAGAAAGAAACGCAAGAACCTTTAGGTGTATGTAATACATTAAAATATTTTTCGCAGATGTTATTATTTTGTTTAGTTGTTTTGTTCTGTACATTCTTCCTTGACTATAGTAATTTCACTTTGATTATATATTTTCCTACTAAAAACAATTTTTCCCCTTTTAATTATTTAGATCCTAGTAATTCATATCCAAAATAATATCCTAGAGTCCTTTCGTTCACACTCACCAGATATCTTCTCCACGGACAAAATATTCCCTTGTTTCTAAGAAAACAATAAAAAAAAAGAAACGCAGACAAAACAATATCTGTCGGATCAGCTAGTACCTATTATTAGTATTGTTAGTAAAATTTGAAGGGTAGACATTCTGCAAGTCATTATAGGAAGTAGCGAAGATGCTGACAACGTTTCTTTGTGGCAAAGTGAAGCTTAAGTCGCGTAGGTCAGGGATTTCTAGGATCTTTAGTTAAGTAATCCCGGATTAAAAGTTGCCACAATCCCGTTGTTTCCATTTTGAAAATGTAAATGCATTTTTCTCACTTAAGTACCTACCAGTAAAAATGGTATCCGTTTTAAGAACAAGATAAAATTTTATTTTATGTTTAATTTTTTTATTAATTCGTTTTTACTATTTTTGTGTTTTATTTTGCATTTCGTAAATTTGTATACAAATTTGCTAACTTTTAGATTTTTTTAATAACCGTACGTCTACACTAATTTTGCTAGGAAATTAGTAGATATTTATACTCCGTATTGAAACACAAAAAAGGAGTAAACGTTATTTATTGCAAAATGAATAAAAAAAAATATAGACATAATAGTATATTAAAAATGAGAATGAATTGAGAATTATAACATGCTTTTGGAATCAATTATTATTGTATACTTTTTTAAATAATTACATATGTTTACCGACTGGAAAAACAAGTCGCCTATACTCGTATTCTACTCCAGTCTATATATATTATTATACCATAGTTTACAGTGGTCGAGTAAGCTATCGCTAAGAGGTAAAGAGCAAACAAACACACTTTATATTTATAATATTAATAAAGATAGTAAACATGGCGAAAAACATTTATTTTATTTTATTTATACTTTATTATACACAAAAATCACATTGTTATAGTTTATTTCGAATAATGATGTACAACAGGTGAGCTTAACTTTGAAGAGTTCTCTTCCAGCAAACCTTGAGTGTAAAGAAGCAATTATGGTACATCTACTTTTTACTCGTGTCGTGCCTCTAAAACTCTACAATGTGAGCATAATTAACACTAATTTGGAAAATTGGATAACAAAATATTAAAATATCACGTGAAGCACTTACCGTAATCTATCAAAAATCCATGAGAACTCAAAATGTATTTCTCAAAATATTTTTCCGGAGGTATCTCGAAACCAGTCGCCGACATCATACTTAACATGTGCTCAACTGCAAATATGATTGTATATAAACAGATTTATATAGTTACACTATTGTATTAGGTTAGTACATGCAAAAATAGGGACAAGTATAGATATATATCGGTGCAGTACCAATATATATATATATATATATATATAATTATTATTACATATTTTATGCCTGATGCATAGAAACATCTTCGGGGAGTAGCCAAGCGTTGTAATATAAATATTTTGATAAGCGGTGACAACTTATAGGTAAAAACATAAAACGATATAGAACAAAATTTTGTGCGTTTCATTCCACACGACTTTCAAAGGGTAAAAGGTTAGACAACCCTGTTAGTTATTCACAAGTTCAAACAGGTGGAATTAAAAAACCCAAGTACATTATTTATTGAATTATAAAAAGAGGAGGTTCACAATTAGGCGGTATTTTTTGTGTTTATACATTGATAAGTTCTGGAATTTATTTTTGGAATCTGTGGGGTTGCCACCAAATTTTTGTATTAACATACATGTAACAATAATTCAAATCGAAAAACTAGACAGATATGCCCCTAATTTTTATACGCGACTTCATTTGTATGACTAGAATATGATTACTGACTTTGACCTGATATGAAGGACGAAGAAGTAACTTATCCTTTTCTATTCCAAATAATTCGTGTGTATTAATTTCAATAGTAATTTAAAATGGATCGATCAGTGAAGAGGTAAGAAACTAACTTTTAGATTTATGAAATTAGTAAAGATCATAAGGATTTATCTTTTAGCTTTTAATCGTAGTTTCTTCCACATGACTGGACTATATTTACTATATAGAATACGTCCCTACTTATATAACAAATGTTAAAATAAATGAATATAGGTACTACCTATATTATAAGTTTATTTAAATGATTTTAAGATTTGACAGTTCAATTAGAAAAATGAAAAATTAAGAATATGACTCAATGGAAAGAAAATGTAATTTCAACTTACTCTTAAAAGAGGTAATTGAAGAATAATTTATAATATTAATAAGGATATTATTGAATCACTCACTGCAAGCACAAATACCAACAAGGTTTGTCACGAACATAATTCTCCTTCGAATGTTACGATCACACTCGATATGTAAAGTGGACGTTGTCTCTATTTTCTCCCATCGCGTCGACAGCCACTTCCAAGAGGATATTAGTCTCCAAGATAATATTAATGACAACAATCCGTTACAGTAAAATATGGCCCCAGATAACCTGGCTGTTACACCGCCTGTAAATTTTAAAAAAATTGTCTCTCTTTTGTTTTTTACGAGCGTGTAATTTTTTTATGATACTTAGAATGGCAAACAAGTTGACTACCTACCTGATGGGGAGTAGTTACTGTCGCTTATAGATATGAACAGTATCATGAACATTACAGAATATACTATGATATCCATGATACTGCACATGCATTACTATTCCTGAGGACTACGATGATATGCCTCCTTTACCTTGTTCTTTTACTGCCATTATCCATATATTCCACCCTTCAGGGTGTCACTGGCTGCAAATGGTGTAGAACGGGTACTTTGGGATACCTATGTTCAACACTGGACAATAGATAGGCTGTAAAAACGATTTAACTGTTCAAACCGAAACACAGCCATGCAAGTACAGCTGTACTGCAGAAATAAGTAGATTATTGATCATAGTTATAATGCTATGGTAGTCAGAGACATTAATAAATTATTAAGTTGTGACAGATATAAAATGGCGTGATCTATGGCAGTTTACTACATGCATATGGTAAATACTCGAAGGTGATACAGATATGACCAAAGGATAAGACAAAGTCTGGTCATGCCTGTTCACGTTGTCTTGTTTCTTATAACACTTCTTATAGCTACACGATTGGTGTGTGTGGTGTGTTACGTAGTACTTTATTATTATTATTTTTCAAAATTCACAACTCTCCTCTTAAGGAGAGGCACAGTCTGTTGAATATTAGGGTTCCAGGAAGAGACTTTAGCGCACTATGTGGACAGTGCTAAAGAGCTATTTGCACCTTTCTTGGAAAAGACCTATCTCAAAATCACAACCGTTTAAGTTGTTATTCCAAACTGGTCGGGATAAAACCTTTGTCCTATATAATAATTATATTAATGTAATATCTCCATTTTGATTTTAAATAAATAATAATAATACTAAAAGACTACACGCGTCAATCTACAAATGTATAGGTTTACTGCGTTTTAGATTTGACATTAATTTTATTGATTCGGTAAGTCTTGTTACTATTGATTTTAGGTAATAAACTTCCTAAAGTTTTACGCTTTAAATGGAAATGAAATAGTTACCGAATGTACATTCAGAAATTCGAATTTTAAAATTTTACAGTTACTTTCTTTGCAGCGGTGTGGCAGCGGTCAGACTATCTCTGAAGTTTTAAGTAGGTGTAAAACTACGTTAAAGTTTTACCTCTTATAAATTGTATGGCAAAAGTTTTTAACGATTTTTATATTTTGTAGTATAACATCTGTTGATGCAATAGAGTGATTTTTGCATCCTTATTGGGAAAAAAGGATTGATTGGCACCGAAAAAAATTGTTTATGTAAATTTCCTAGTTTCTCTCTGTACATTTTTTTGAAATATGTGATTAAAATATATACAAAAGTTAAATACTGTCTTCTTAAAAGTTTATTAATTTGTCTGAAAAATACAATATGTCTATATATTTATATTGATTTTCGACTTGGGATCAAATCGAAATGACATCAAATGGACGTCAAATAGTATAACGCTACGTCAATTTGACGTCTATTGTCGTCTATTTAAAACATAGATTTAGTATAACCTACATATTTACTAATCATAATCTAAGATTCGACGTGATATTAATTTGTCTACAGTAAGTATTATAAGAATGCATACATACGCTCATCTTTGTTATCAACTAATCCCGCCAATGATTTGATAACTTTCCATATAGCTGCAAATTCAATTGCAAACAACATAATCAATAACACGATGGCCCATACAAAAGCTATCTTGTTCCCGTACGTTGGTATTCCGAACCATTTGGCTATAGTGAAGATGCGAGTTATTGTCCGTAGAGAGGGCTAAGAAAAAAAATTAATAAAAACAATTATATGTCTGACCTTCTTGATTTGAATGAATGATCTTATTTTTCCACAATCTTGGTGAAAGGTAGCTGTGTAAGTATTATATACTGGGGGGAAGGGATTGTTAGTAATGGAGACTGAGAATCCTATTGCTAGCAATATACCCAACCAGGTCGACCTCCTCGCGGTTCTCCCTGGAAACTATCATGGTTAATTCATGATGGTGGGCTAACTGGCCTGTTTTCATTCTCATCTATCACCCTTCACTGGTGCTCCGCCCGCGTATCCCGTTAGCGCAGGCGGGATTACCATACCATTTTCACCCATCAAAAAAAAAGTATTATATACCTACTAACGATCTTTTTCGGCTTCACATGTTTTTTTTTTTATTTCAGCCTATTTTAATTCATTATATCATCATCATCACTAAAAATTTGGTAAAACTAATGTTTTATATTATTATAGTGTTTTAATGAGGTTTTATTGAGGGGTGGTTGTTTGCGATACAGGTTTTATAACCTACTTCAGAAACAGATGTTTAAACTGATGCAAATTTACTAATGAATTTACTACCTACTTGTACTGCAATTTTCAGTGTTGTGTTTGTTACGATCATAGTTCATGGTTCCACCATTTTGACACAATTTTTTTGGTGTCATGCGTCAAAAAAATTGTGTCAAAATGGTGGAAAATTCACATCTGTGGCGTCCCGTTAGCGGACTTTGCACAGACTAGGTATTTTTAGTGTATAGATTTAAAAAAACCTGATTTTTCCGAAATCTAATTGGAATTATACAAAATTCAGATTAGATTTATATTCCAACTAGATTTCTTATGTAATTACTTACACTATACTTTACTTGAATTGCATTGCAACTGTTCTATGAGAAATAAAATGGGATCACCTATAAATTACCTTCTGTTTTTCAATTATTAAAAAACTAAGAATTTGTTAGATGTAAAATTATATATTTTTTGTACAATATAATATACTCGATAAAATAAAAATAAAATGGCTTATGTTTCAATACATTTTTTTTATACAGCACTTGTTTATAAACATGGACCAAAAAAGTCCCTCTTCAATTGACACTTAAGTGGGTCTCCTATTTCATTATTTTGCGTACATTCTTGGCGTTAGGGACAAGAGGTGGTTTGTTTACAATAATTTAAGCTTATCGCCAAGCTAGTTTAGACAAAACAATATATATGACATTATTATCTAAATGTCCTCTGAGCGGACGCTACACATTTGAGAGGTTAAGCAGTTTTTGAGTTTATTTATTACATAACAAACAAATTAACATACAGAAAATCGAATGTTTTCTCTTTACAATATTAATTCAGATTACCATTCCCTTTCATTTCTTTTTTTCCTCAGGTAATTGTAAGTACAAAAGAAGGAAAGCTTATAATAATACCCTACAGTTACCAAGCGGTTACGCCAGTATGAAATAGTAGGCTATATTTTTATCTTATGAAAAGGGACCCGAGTTCAATAAGAGGACCCGAATTCGATAATGGGTTATTATGATTATATATATGGTTTTTAACTTTCAAAGTTTAATGTCACCATACCACTAAGAGTGTGGACAAGTGAACAATAAGGCTTTACGAGTAATAAACCCATCGACCACCATACGGGATGGGGTACGGTGAGGTTTTTAAACGGGGAATATACCTTTATTTCTCCTATATACAAATATAGTCTATAGTTTCGTTTTTTTTTGTATTTATTATATAGATATTGGTATAGTTTTAGAGATGCTATTAAACAGTTACATATAGCTAGGAATATGAAATGCATAGAAAAATGTAAAATATTAAATACTAGTGTTCCGGCCCGGCTTCGCACAGGTAGGTAGAAATTTCGAAAATAATTACAGCTTATGTTACTTACTGATAATATAGCTTTCTATAGGTGAAAGAAATTTGAAAATATGTTGAATAGTTTTTGATTTTACTCAATACAAATAAACAAGCAAATTATGAAATTTTTCTTCTTTATAATTATAAATATAAACTGGAAAAATTATGAAAATATTATGACAGAAAATAACTGTAATGTAATAAATACATGTTCAAATGAATTTTTTTGATATTAATTTATCACAACGTGAATTATAAAATGATCTACGTCTAAATAAATAGTTATTACTTACATCATCTTCTTTTGTCATCTTCCCTCCGTTTGTAACACGTGCCTTTCTCTGAAATGCAATTATAAATTTCTTTGTTATTTATTATTATCTTATTCTTAAGTCCTTGTGTACTTATATAAAATACTTTTCCTTCGTACTTAATTTTTCAAGTTCCAAAAAGTACCTAACATCAAAGAAAGAACAAATGGCGAAAGGGCGGGAAATAATGAACAACCTTTTTATATTTTTTAAAGCCAACCAAATTATTTTTTATGACAAACACACTCGTTTATTTGAATTTGGAATTGTGAATCAAATCAGCCAGTATTAATAAAGGTTTTGATCTTTATACGTAGACAAACTACACGTTATATTTAAAAAAATGATTAAATATTATAATTATTCATATCGGCTTTTACTCACGTATTAAATTGTGATACATGAGAATTAATGTTAAATATTCTATTGTTTTGTACATAGCTGTCACGCAAGTGTAATTAATAATTGATGTGCGAGTTCCCGCTAGTTTTCCCAATAGGTTTTTTCTTTTACATACATAATAGAAATAAAATTTTCCAATATTTGTATTAATCTAAAATTAGTAGCACTATGGGAGTTAATCTTTTTAGAAACAATCGTCTAAAATTTGTTTGAAATTGGCAAAGAAATCGAGTGCCATAAAAAAAATAGTTGCGAATACGAGCCTGAGACAGCAGGCGTACGAAGTTGCACCATAAGGATTCCTTTATACTATTTTGGTAATAAGTCGAAATAGGAATCTCCTCCGTTACAAAATCGGTCTAAAATAGAAATTGTGTCTCAGTACCGGAAATAGTTTGTATAAGTTGAACAGAATACACACCTCTGGGAAATTATCAGATAAAATAGAAATCTGAGCTGTGTTGCCCATCGTTGCTGTATTCGAATAGAACATCACTACTTTCTTTACAGGCAATATTGACTTGTAAACATTTATTCGATATATTAATATAATAATAGGGCTAGTATACAATCAGAGTGATATATATAAATCACGGTCAGTTTGTATAGTTGTTAGTTGAGGCTTGATTACAGCGAAACAAAAGAATGTGTCATTTATTTATTTATATGCTTTTGTAAATTCACTTATAGATGTTAGGTTATAACAAAAATGTATCATTTATTCATTCATTCATATATATGGTGCAAAAATAATACTATAAATTATAAAGATATATTATTGGTTGCTACATAGTTAATAACAGTGTATAGATAAATTATAAATATAAACATATATATACATATTATGAGTCGTGTGGTCCCGGTACAGAATAGACCACCCCTCCCTATCCCGTGGGTGTCGTAACAATCAAAGGGGAGGCTTATGTTCAGCAGTGGACGGTGATGATATACATTCTAAATATATATATATATATATATATATATATATAAATGCCTGGTATTTTCATGAAGAATTGCTAGTTTGTAATTATCATTCTCCCATATCTATAGATATAGTATAGACATAGTATACATTTAATTCTGTTTCGTGCGCTGAAAAACAACGCTGTTGTGCTTTATTTACTACAAAAACAAGCAACTAAAGTCATTATTATTGTGACACAACCAGTTATTTTGATCTAAAACTAAACCACTGAACCGATTTTAATAAAACTTCGACGACGTTAAAAAAAAAGGACTTCTCTTTAACGTCGATTGAAAAATATGTGTTAATATGTAAATTATATAAGATACTATCTACTTAAAACAAAAAAAAAATAAAAAAAAACAAATACGATAAAATAAAAAATAATTAGTGCTCCATAAGCGAAATTTTGAGGCCGGTTAAACGTATTGACTGGTATCTCTAATTGTTAACTTATTACGTATACATTTTTTTTTTGTTATTTTTCTATCCATGTTTCTTTGGTCAAAATTATTTATTTCATTATACTTTACTGAATGTAAAAAGTATATTATTGTGAATTATTTTAAACTAAGAACTACAACTCTTTTATGTTTGCAAACCCGATAAAATTTTCGGTTTTATTAGTAGAACGCTCCTTTAGACTTCCTTAAAGTTTTAAATGATTCCGATTTTATATAAATATATAATTTTTTATTTTATTTTGTATTTTATCCATATGGATGAGATTCATTCATTCATGACGACAACGACGACGATGGTACAATCGAAGCTCCACTGCTGAGGATAGGCCTTTCCCTTGGCGGGGTTTGCTAGTAGTTACTATGCTTGGCAGGCGGGCTGGCAACCGCAGTTAGGTTTTGGTGATGTTTTAAAATGAACGCTGCTGCCCATCTCTCGTCCACTAAATTCCTTTAGTCGCCTCTTACAGGAAAGGAAGAGGTGGCCTATTCTATGTCGGGACCATACAGCCACATAAGTTGATTATAATATGGGTTTAAGCTTTTTTTTTTAATTTTAAGCCATTATTCTTCTCGTCTATCATATCTCTCAAACTACTCAGCAGTAAAGCAAAGTCGAATGATAAAGTAGTCAAATAGTATAATAAAAGTTGGTAATTGTACTAAATTAGAGTAGATCGGTTTAAGTGCGCACTAAAAATTAAGTCGTAAAACATTGTTATTACTCCCTCAGGTGTTAAATTTATTATAACGGAATTAATAACCTATTCGTATTCAAAAACAAGTATAATTGAACTCTGTGACTAGATAAATAGAGCTTATTTTCATATAAGATTGTATTAGAAAATTAATAATTTTATATAAAAAAAACAATACTGACAAAAATGCCAGTTTAGGGACCATTAAACAAGTATTATACATAATATATAAAACTATATAAATTATTTATTAGTATTATACATTTATATGTATATAACACCGTGTGGTCCTGGCATAGTGTGGCCGGTCATCCTTTCTTTTCCCGTGGGTATCGTAAGAGGCGATTAAGAGAACTTAATTGTCAAGAGATGGGCAACAGTCCACCTCTTAAAACTAAATGCGGTTGCCAACCTGTCTGTCAAGCGTGGCAACTATTAGCAAAACCTCTCTTATCACAGAGGCTTATGTTCAACAGTGGACAGACAACGGTTCATATAATTTATGTACTTATGTACTGTTGTATTTCTGTACCCTGTAAATTCATTGCCATATGCTACGGCCTACCCTTCAACTTCAAACAAAAACACAGCCATACAAACACAACTGCTTCACGGTAAAAACACGAATGGGACAGAGGTGCCAAAGCAAACGACTTTTGTACAAAGTCTCCCTCTGGTAACTAGTAAGTTGACAAAGTATGTTTAAATGTAGTATAGATCTGTCTAGCCTGTTTTTGAAAGAAATTACTATGTACTTGACTTCTTAAAATTTTGACATTTATAAACCTAAATCTTAAAATAGAATAGAATTAACCTTTATTCAAGTAAATTGATCACATTACATTTTCATAATAATATACTTTTAGATGAAGCGTCTAATAATAACATCCCAAATTGACGTAATAACGTCTCAAAAATCTGTTGGTAACGATTGCTACTAAATTTCATAACATTAGATTGTGTTATACAAAAAAACAACTTCAAATATTTTATTTTTAAATCACAATGATGATTTAACTAATGAACCGATATGGATAAAATTTCTATAGTATAGATTTTTTTGTAGTCCATTTTTGTTTTTCCAAAGGTTGGTCGAGAAAAAATGTTGTTAATTTCTTAATGCTATAAGTTCGATTTTTGTTAAACATTTTATGACTTAACAAAAAAAGACTTATCAAACATTTTTTTTTATACGACTTAGAATGGCAAACAAGCTGACGGCCCACCTGATAGAAAGTGGTAACGGTCGCCTATAGACATGAGCAGTACCATGGACATAACAGAGTATACTGTTTCGCCCATGATACCCCCCATGCGTTGCCATTCCTGAGGACACAGGTGTTATTCCTCTGTACACTGTAAATTCACGCCATATCCCATCCTTCGAACCGAAACAGCCATGCAAACACAACTGCTTCACGGTTGAAACACGAATGGGACAGAGGTGCCCAAGCAATCGACTTTTGTACAAAGTCTCCCTCTGGTTTTGTAATGTGATCAATAAATATTAAATAAATAAATATTTTGATGAAACGGTTTATTACTAACTGGTAGTTCTATTATATTATTAATAACAAAACTTCTTTACCATGTGGTGGCAAATTAGGTCAATTTGATCTAACTTCATTTCCTTTTATAAATGAATGATTTCCTCACCGGCACTTGACCGACGTAAACTAATAGCGCAAGCCAAGTTTTCATTCCATTTTCATCCACAAAAGTTACGACTCCAGTAATTTTACATCTTATAATACAAATTCTTCTCAGATAAGACTAAAAAAGTGAGACTGTTTTTATCGAAGCATTTGTAGAGAGACGCTATCTAGATGTTGTGGATCTAAGTTTATTAGTATTACGAACACGTATAAGCAAATTTCCAGTTGAAGGCACATTGAAAGTCGATATGAACTGTTTTAGTTACACTATAGAAATATATATAGCATCCTATTTTGTCGGCGACTCGATCTATTTCAAAATCTTCATGACGCAGTGTAATATTGGGTAAATACGGGTCAGGGTTTGAAACACAGCCTGGCTGATTTAGGTAATAATAATAAAATTTGATGTTTAAATACATAACGTATTAATATTACTGGACCGAAATCTACTAATAGTAATCATCGTCATCATATCAGCTTTTAATTGTCCACTGCTAAACATAGGCCTGCTCTTAGAGGGATTTTGTCAATAGTTGCCATGCTTGGCAGGTGGATTGGCAACCGCAGTTAGGCTTTGGTGATATTTTAAGAGGGAGGCTGCTGCCCATCCCTCGATTATTAAGTTTTCTTAGTCACCTCTTACGACGCCCACGGGAAAGAAAGGGTCATGGTCCCTTATTATTTATATGAACAATAACAAAAATCTAACATGTAAGTTAGTTTTATTGTTAAAAATTTCGTAACAGACATTATACTTTAATGTAAGCACTACCGGTTTAACTTATTTGTAATTAGATTGAGTCCACGTTCATACCCGAGAAGTTCCGAACGCCCGTTCTTTCTTATCTGTGACAGAGCCGCGAGCGCCTTCAACCCGCGTTCAGCGAGCCGTGGCGCGCAGTCAGGATCGCGCTCGCGTCACAGCCGCTCGTGATTAAGGATCACGAATTGATCCCGAAACTAGTCGAACTTTCTCTATCTAATTACACGTAAGTTAAACCGGTAAATACTACATAATAGTCCAATTTAGTTTTATGAACTTTCAATATTATGTTCATAATTCAATTTCCGGAAAAAATTACAACCATGTAGTTACCAAAATTAAGTTTTCGCAAAACAAATTTTCCGTGGCGTTGGCCATTTTAATTATACGTTATCTAATAACAATAGGGATCAAGCCCTTACCCTTCTCATCTGAGATATTAATCTCTGATGTTATTAAAGCAGAAATTGGCACCCATCCTTTTACTATGTGCCGCGGTTGGCCACGTGATGATGGGTGAACACATAATTTGATTCCATGAATTTTTTCGTCCCGAGGACAACGAGGAGGAGTTAGGAAAGGAGGAGTTAGAGGCAACTTACGGAACAAATCATAATACGACAGTGAAATAAAGGAAATATTTGAAATTGTCATTAATAATTATAAATGTGAAAGTAATTATGTTTGTTTGTTTGCTATCTCTTAGTACCTTAACGGCTTAACTTAAATTAACTGTAAAATATGGCATATTTATACTATAAAATATGGGGGAGGTTTATGTTCAGCAGTGGACGATAAATGGCTAAAATGATGATACTATAAGATATTAAGAAGGGCATAGATTGTTTTTTATTACTGTGCCCAATAAAGAGATCTATGTCATGTTGACGAATTTGAGTCGACTGATGGCACAGTGCTGTTCGCGGCACAGCTATGAACTGCGCTCATGAATATGAGTTCCTACTGAGTTCAAACCAGTTGGGTATTCCTGTACTTTAAAACGTAAGTAAAGCTGGTATAAATAATTACAATAGAGTAAGACATCCACATCATGTCCACGCTGATTTTGTGACACTTGTTTTATCTGTATACGAGGCATCTTTAGGCAAATTATTAGATCCCTGCTCAAGCCCAGTGTCAGTGCCATTCGGCACTTAAATTACGAAATTTGTGACTTCTTGTAATAAAAATGAGACAATCTTCGAGTGTTGGCAGTCACACACATACTAATGGTAGTGGAATTAAACAAAAAAAATTTAATCAAATAACCAAAGTAATTAACTTATGCTCTTTCTAAGGTATAAATATGCACAGTATCGAAATCGGTTCACCCATTTAGCCATAAAAGAAAAGCATAGACATCAAGTTGCTCTAATTCGTCTGATTAAGTTATATATCTTAAGTAACTTTAGGTTATACAAAGAAACTAAATCTTTTAACTTATAACAATGCTTACTTAAGACTATCTGTAAACGTTCTCATCCAAGACTTTAAATTAAAAATAACAAAGAATTGAGACTCTTCTACCAATGGGACAAAAACTTTTTTAATTAAAACTACGAAATACCTATATTAATTAAGAATAAACAGAATTGTAAGACAAAGAGGATTCTGTAAATTTGGATATTTAAAAAAGTAACTTTTGTCAGATTGTCACTTATAGGAATAATATCGTTCTTTCAAATTCTGTATTATGTAGTAATATTTAATGTGTGGGTAGATATATATTATTTATTATACATTTAAAAAAATTACATAAAATTATTGAAATAATTATATATATAACATTTTCTACTAGAGGGAGACTTTGTACAAAAGTCGATTGCTTGGGTACCTCTGTCCCATTCGTGTTTCAACCGTGAAGCAGTTTTGTTTGCATGGCTGTGTTTCGGATTGAAGGATGGGATATGGCGTGAATTTACTGGGTACAGAGGAATAACATCTGAGTCCTCAGGAATGGCAACGCATGGGGGGTATCATGGGCAAAACGGTATACTCTGTTATATCCATGGTACTGCTCATGTCTATAGGCGACGGTTATCACTTTCCATCAGGTGGACCGTCAGCTTGTTTGCCATTCTAAGTTATATAAAAAAAAAAATTTGTAATGTATGGGTATACTGAATGTCATATGGATTTTGGTATCTATATTTTGGCCTAATTGTGTATCTTGAGACAAGTTACGTTCACTTTAATATCCAGATCAGTAGCGGCGTGGTAGGCCGGGTCGTTGGGCTCCCTATAATATGGGTGAACACAACGATGGCTGGCTCTTCCGTCATACTGGTGAACGGGTGCTTCTAGGGACTGGTCTGTTCAAGAATACTGTGATTGATTGTAGCTAAATAGCTTATTATTTTCTTTTTCATTATAAATACGAAGTATGTGACAGTCATTTTATCCATTTCTAATTATTTTGTTGTAAACTTATATTAAAAAAAAGCAACAGCTCTGTTTCTTGCCCGTTCTTCTCAGCCGAAACTAAATTCCGAACTGGACTTCATACCGTACATTGTTTTTTAATAAACGTTTTTTAATTTTATTGATTGCAAAATTTATTGCGTATACCTAATAAAATAAAAACGAAATTATCTATATACCAAATTTTATTAAAATTCATTTAGTAGTTTTTGTGTGAAAGAGTAAAAAATATCCATTTATACATTCTCAAAAAATTTCATCTTTATAAGAGCAGTAGGCCATATAAAATACCAAGGAACTAAAATACCTATTCCTATTTGACGTCAGTAAAACGTCAACAACAAATGACTCGGCCATCATCGTTTTGCATCGAATGTAAATTAGATCCAAATTGCAGCTCTATATTCGCTTTGAGTTACCCAATCACTGGTATCAGAACAAAGCGTATGTATGAGAGATCTCATTACATTGACTAGTTTGTGGAGTTTCATTACAGATAAAGACTGGCCGTTTTCATTTTATTTTAATTTATTTATAAAACTTATTAAAAAAAGTCCAACGTCTAATAATAATAATACCAATTGAATATAAATATAATATTTCTGTCCCATTTGTGTTTTTGTCGTGAAGCAGTTGTATTTGCATGACTATGTTTCCGTTTGAAGGACGATCTCTCTCTTCAGTCGTACACTCTTGACAGAGTGGTTTTTATGATGATAGTCGATCGTCGAGGCCCTCTTTCGCGATGAAGGTCCTCGCAATGCGTCTCCATCTACTTCTGCTCACAGGCGAGCGAGAGGCCGTTTTGATGAGGTTTGAAGGATAAAGGATGGTACAGAGATATAATAACTATGTTCTTAAGAATGGCAACGCGTAAAGGGTAAGGGGCACATTTTACTCTATTATATCTATGGTACTGTTCATGTCTATAGGCAACAGTTAACTCTTTCTATTATTGAGGTTGATAGCTTGTTGCATTCTAAGTTGCATAAAAATAACCTCTCTTATCAGTTGAAATGTTTTGTCTTTTTGATAGTGCTAAATTTTCAATTTAAAAAAAGGGAATAACTACTCTAATAATAAACGTAGACGAATTTTTATTCTTTATCATTTGGAAGTTTTTAAAACTAAAAATGTGCTAACAAATTCGGTTTGCTAACAAAATAAGAAAAAAAGAATTCCAATAAAGTACAATACAATAAACACACTAATGTTTCGTTTTTATTTCTAAATCTGTTCACTTTAAGAGTCCATTATTTCTTTTGTTTGCACATTGCGAGGAAAAATCTCGTTTCGTATTCGGCGAGATTTAAGAGCGTCCATACAGAAGTTTGGTAATATCGAAATATTTGTCAATTTTCAATATCTTTATAAAGCGCTTTGATAGCGAATGTCAATAAGAATGCCTCTTATATTTTATGTTCTTTCAGTATTCATTAACCTTACATTATAAATATAGATAGAGCATCGAGTTTCAAAAATTAGACAACTTTTTGTCAACTAATTATCAAATTAGCTATTTATATCCATAACTATTTATCACGCAAAATTGTATGAAAAAGTTGACTCGCTTTTCTCGAAGCATTTGTATGGAGACATTCTATCTACTCTAGTATATAATCTAGGCCATCAACTTATGTAATATTGGTGTTGTTAATCATTGTAAATCGAATATTTAGCCTAGCAACAATTTTGTTATGAAAAGTAATTGAAGAAAGTAAATTTTGTTAGTAGTTAAAGTCGTTTAATTAAAGTGGTTGTGTCATATTGGTACGCAAGAATATTTAAATT
Organism: Galleria mellonella; assembly: GCF_026898425.1. Lineage (NCBI taxonomy): Eukaryota > Metazoa > Arthropoda > Insecta > Lepidoptera > Pyralidae > Galleria > Galleria mellonella. The sequence continues at coordinate 2,121,270 of NW_026442090.1, read as the reverse complement.
AGTTATAATAAAAAATATAATTTGTGTAGTTTTTGCCCACCACGGGCACGGTTAGGTTACTTTTTTCTAGCTTCAACACCGGGGTGACTACCCCTGAGTTCTAGAATAATGCCTCATCAGATGAAGCGTGGTCTTTTATTCCTTCTTCATGAGATACACGATAACGATAATGTAGAGATATTTTTCTTGAACCGACATATAAGTTTTTAGAAATTTTGATGCATGTGTAAAATTTTTAGTAGTATAAATTTAATGTGTTACTCATACTAAGATTGACTTGTGTTCGCTGTAGGAATATGTTTAAAAATATTGCAAATATATCAATTGTTAATTTTAAGTGATCGGCCGCCGGAATGAAGTCTCCTAAGTATGTTAAATACATAAATTTTCAAATAAATTTTAACAAAGTTCTCGACTGTTCGAAGAAATATTTTGTGTGATATTTTATTTGAAAAAAAAAACAACTTTTTGATTAATAGGTATTATGAAATTCCTTATAAATAAAAAACAAATATTGTTGTTGTATCAGCCGTTAACCGTCGTCTGCTCAACATAACCTCATCTATAAGGAACGTTTTGTAATTGCTATACTTGGCAGGCAGGTTGGCAACCGCAGTTTTGCTTCTGGTGATGTCTTAGGAAGGACGGTGCTGCTCATCTCTCCACCATAAGCTCTCTTAGTCGTCCCTTACTTCACCCCCTCCTATCCCGTGAGTGTTGTAAAAGACGACTAAGGATAGGAGAAGGAAAGGCAGCAGTGTCCTTCTTAAAAGATTTCCAAAGCTTAACTACAGTTGCCTACCCGTCTTCAAAGTAGCTACTGGCAAAACCTCCCTAGGGGGAGGCTTATGTTCAGCAGTGGATAGTTAACATTTGATGTAATAATAATAATATTTAATAATAATGGCTTTTATACGAAGGTATCGAAGTCTAGTTTTTTTTTTTTTTATGGTAAAACCGTATATTTTTATTAGGATCTCTGTAAACCGAGATCATAGACTATGATAAGCGCCTCTTATATACATTTTAGTAAATTAACAATTATTCGCACTAAAGAATTATTAACTCAGATAAGACATAATTAATCTGTACCGAATAATACAATTTTCCCGTGGAACAATTACGCCCCTAGGCACGAAATGTTATTGCGCCTTCTCACGTAATAGTGTTACGTTACATATACACTTAGATACTACTAACAGATATAATTACACTTACCCTTAATACCTGTTCTACAAGAATTATACAAACATACGTAGTTTGTAATACTGAATAGTAATTGTGTAATATTTACATTTTATTTATGTATGTACACTTTATTGCACCATTTATAAAATAGTAAACACATTTAACTGTAATAAGAAGTGATACAAAAGGCGGCCTTATCGCTAAGCAATCTCTTCCAGACAACCTTTGGGTAGAGAACATTGAGAAAAGAAAGAAAAACAAAGGGTAGGTGGCCCACTATTATACATAAACAAATATATACAAAGATAATATATATATATATATAAAATTTACATTGTTGTGTAAAATATTGCACTATATACGAGTAGATAAGATTCTGTTCCAAAAAAAAACAGACTTCAATTGTAAAAAACCAGTTATTTAGTTTTCAAAACTAAATTATTGATTCAAGTTCGAGAAAATATTTAAACGATAATCTGTAAGTGTCTTTGTTTTAGATAAAATAAAAAAAATCTCAAATCAGTTTATAACTGACCGAGTTATGAGGTAATAAACATAAAACAATGCAACCCAATTGACAACCTTCTTTCCCTTTATAAAAATACCGAAATAGATTTTTAAACCAAATATCCGATTTTTTTTTATAAAACTTAGAATGGCAAACAAGCTGACGGCCCACCTGATGGAAAGTGATAACCGTCGCCCATAGACATGAGCAGTACCGTGGACATAACAGAGCATACTTTTTCGCCTATGATACTCCCATGCATTGCCATTTCCGAGGACTCAGGACTCGTGTTACTTAAGCGATTATTTTCTTAATATTGGATAAGTATTAATATGCTGCGTGGTCCTGGTATAGAATGGGTCACATTTTTTTTTCCGTAGGTGTCGTAGGAGGCGACTAAGGAAACTTAATGAATGTGCAGCAGCACTTCTTTTAAACATCATCAAATCAGCATACTCTGTTTTGTCTATGGTAGGTACTGTACATGTCTATAGGCGACGGTCACCACGTTCCATCAAGTAAGCCGTCAGCTTGTTTGCCATTCTAAGTTGCATAAAAAAAATTACTATATGGAACAGAGACGGATAAGCACCTGTTTCTTTCAGTCAATTGGCATGTCTCATACATATGGACGAAGTCGTTGGTAAAAACTAGTAATCTTTATAGAGACGATTATTATTAACTGTGAAATATCTGTTTAATATACATTGTGTATTTCGTAATAATTGTCTGGATATATACCATTGGAATGGAATCCATACTGGAAGTAATTAGTACTGAACATTTGGTACAGTTGTTTTGAACTGTAATTTAATTAATCGCATTCAATAAATTGTGTTATAACTACGGTAGGAATTTTGCTGCGTAGGTAGGTAATATTGTAGAAACCAGTATGCGGATATCCGCTAGAGAACTATGTTAACAAATGTACATTTTAATTGAACTCTCTTTCCGCACTAAGCCTCTCATTTGGGCCGTTATGCGTATGAGTCGTTGCTAATACAGCTAGCCAAGCTCCGCCCAGTAGCACAGAAACTTGCTGGGATCTTCACAGGCTTCATGAAGCGATTTCACTATTCCAAGGGTTTCTAAACGTTGAGGGACTACAATTTCACATTTCAGGATTACGTGAGTAGCCGTTTCTTCGGAGTAAAAAAAGCCTCGACATAGAAAGCTGTCTGTAACTTCTATTATATATAAATGTTTATTTAAAGCCCGTTATTGTTCCTATCATATAGTTTTAAGTTTATAGTTTTAAGGTATTCCTTATTTAGATGTAATAAACTAAATCAACAATGTAGTATGAAGTAATTGCAAGCGTTAATTACCCGATCACCCGATTCTGTATCCAATAATTTTAGTAACCGATAATTAGCGAATATAGCTATATAAATAGCAACTATTTAAGTAATAATCCAAAGTCAAAGATTGTCATTATTTATTTAAATTTGTTTTATTTGGTCACTTTTGATATTAAGACAGAGATTATATATTTTATAAGGTCTCTATGTAAGGGCACGTTTTAATTACAAAATTGATTTGATGTGTGGACGCGAAATCGAACTACCTATTCTGTAGCCACAATGTTACATTACAAGTCGACTATTATAGTCCCTCCTCCCTTTCCGCCTTGTTGTAGACGTAGAACGATTATAACAGGATATATGCGATTACCTACATATATTATGGCAGTAGTATATTTTAGTTAACTACAAAATTTTATTTTTATTAAATTATCCGGAAATATATACTAGACTAGAATCACTTCTACTTTCTATAATATAAGATTAAAACGCATTGTCCATTTTTCAATGAAAATAAAACAAAATAAAATTTGTATTCGAATTTTGAAATGAGACATTTACATGTCTTAATATACAGTTTTCAAAGTTTTTCTCGCCTAGAGTATCTATAGTGATTAATTATTCCGTGGCCCAGAGTATTCGTTAAGAAACTCTTATCTATAATATACTTCATTAGGTACTTATATTTTATCATCATAGCGAAGGAAAAGTCTGTGTAACATGGAGCTGAACTTTATTATATGCTTATGACAAAGTAGAAAATGTCATAAGTTTATTCTGAAAAGTTAGGTAGAGCTCACGTCAAATGTTCGTTCAAATAAACTGTACGTAAGACAAGTTTGTATTTTGCGATATGACATGTAAACTAGACCGTATATCTTTAGACAAAGTATCTCAATACAAACGCTTTGGCAAAATCAGTACATAGACACGGAGCATAGAATGATATGAATCTATAGATAGAATCATTTTGGTCAGCATTCGTATAAGAAGGCCAACATACTGCTTAGATTATAAAGCATACGAGTATATATTGGTAATGTAAATGAGACATAACATAATAACATTTATGTTAGAGCAAGATAGACGAGTAGGATACCCATATACACAATATAAGCTCGAAGCTGATTTAACGGGATTAAAACAAAACAAATTTTTATTATTTAAAAATTTTGCATGGTGTTAATTTTAAGTGAATGTAGTTGGTTAGAATTAAACGTGTTGTACCTGAATATAGCATAAATGAGAAAAAAGAATCACAAAATTAACATAATTACAAAACGATAACAAACATACTTGTCTTTGTCGATTATTTTAATTCTCATATGAGATATTTTAAATATATAATCGTTGTCAGAATCATTAAAAAGTTGCTATTTTAATTATATTAACTTTTAAACAATATTCATACATACATTTATTTATATTTATATTACAAGGTAAATTTTGTATCAGCCAAAACTCTACGTTCGCTGACTAGATTTTGCGCCAATTTTTTTATTCAAACCCCATCTCACCGTATATTGGTCTATGACCGTTATGGAATTCTACTTACAATGATATCAACCTACCTATAATACTGTATTTTTATTTAAAAATATCCCAAAGTTATTTTGATGATGGATGACCCTCAAATGTTTCGTTACCTAAAGTGACTTGACCTGGAGGGAATGGCGAAATTGAGCATAACGAATTCCGCGTTATCTTTTCAAACGAGTCATTTTTCCCTTTTATTTATATTAATATTATCTATTTACATGAAAAATGAAACAGAAAAGATTTATAAAAGAGTATTCTTCGATTCATCCATCATTGTCCGGAATTTAGGTAGTTGTAGGTATTTCTTGTAATGTAAATGTAACTTTCAGTAAAAGGTAAGTTACTAATATACATAAAAATTACTTTTGCCTGCTACTTCGCACGCCTTGATTTTAGAAATAGGAAAACTAATAATAGAATATAGGTAATTTGCTTGGACACCTCTGTCCTACTCTAGTTTCTACCGTAAAGCAGTTGTGTTTGCATGGCTGTGTTTTGGGTTTGAAGGATGGGATATGGCAGTGAATTTACAGGGTATACAGGAATAATACCTGAGTTCTCAGGAATGGCAATGCATGGGGTGTATTATGGGCGAAACAGTATAGTCTGTTATGTCTATGATACTGCTCATGTCTATAGGCGACGGTTACCACTTTCCATCAGGTGCGCCGTTAGCCTGTTTGCCTATGTTTGTTTGTTTGTTTTGCCTATGTTCAGCAGTGGACACATAACGGCAGATATTATAATAATAGTTATGTAGGTTAGTATACGTGTGCATAAAAATTTTATCGTTACACACAGAAATGTCAACAGGAAACGTTCTCCGCAAAGCTTCACTTATCTTTTCGTGTTATTGTTTTGTTTCACTGCAGTTCGGAGTTTCGGACGGCGAGTGTTTTGTGTGGAAGCACACTTTAGGCGGCTTTGGTGTCATTCATATGAGTAAACAGCGAAAATTTATTTGCTTCTATGTATAGGATTATAGTCAAGTAGGCATGGGAATAGGGAATATCTATAATATATATATATATATTATAGATATATATATATATATATATATATATATATATATATATATATATATATATATATATATATATATATATATATATATATATATATATATATATATATATATATATATTATTTGTGTTTGACTAATGTTACCATCGTATAAATTGACAACTATTGACATCAATATTTATACGATATTATTGCCTTCCCGGAACCTCTTCCCCTTGTGGAGAAGGCTTATGTTTGGCAGTGTACAGTTAACGGCTGAAATATTAATGATAATATTTACAAAAAAAATTTGTACGGTGGATCCTATATGCGATAATATAAGAGCAATAAATGACAAATAACTTTTAGAATTTCTGTCTGAATGTAGTTACATCAAAATTACTGCGCAAAATTTGATGCAATTTACACTGATATGTTCATGAAGGTCGACCTTAATGTTTAGCGTATGTTGTATCTTGATACGCTATTTAGAATCGTTATATTTTATTGGTCTTCCTATTTTAAAAATTCTCAATGAAGATTTTGCGAAGTTGCAGTATATATATACATACAATATATATACGTCACTGTTAATATGCTGTGATATCTATGATAATTAACATTCACTGCCATTTTTGAGGCTCAAAACTTATACTTGCTTATCATAATATTTGTAGGTATAAAAATTATATATAGAAGAACTATGTATATATTTAAAATATATACATCTATGTATAAAGTATAATTTGGGTAAAATTCGAGCAAAGTTATGAGATACGGCTAGTTCTAAAACGCAACAGCCGTAATTTTCAGTTTTCCTTATCCAAAACATTTTCCATTACGCCTAAGTACATATTTTTTGACATAATCTGAATTTGCGGTCTGCATTAATACCAATTCCAATAATCTAAGGATTAGAGCAGAAGACGTGAAAATACACAGCAAATATTTATTACCGTGGCCGTTATTGTAACTACACTGTAGATTTTAACTAGCTACTTTCTGCAGCTTTGCCTGCATAAATCAGTACATAGATAGATAGATAGATAATTTATTTGCATTACTTACAGCACATAAATAACAATATATATATATATATATATATATATATATATATATATATATATATATATATATATATATATATATATATATATATATATATATATATATATATATATATATATATATATATATATATAATAAAAAAAAAAAAGAAATAAAAGAAAGACACTTTGTACAAAAGTCAGTTTACAAAAGTCGATTGTTTGGGTACCTCTGTCCCATTCGTGTTTCAATCGTAAAGCTGTTGTGTTTGCATGGCTGTGTTTCAGTTTGAAGGATGAGATATGGCGTGAATTTACAGGGTACAGATGAATAACATCTGAGTACTCAGGAATGGCAACGCATTGGGGGTATCATGGGCGAAACAATATACTCTGTTATGTCCATGGTACTGCTCATGTCAATAGGCGACGATTACCACTTTCCATCAGGACGTCAGCTTGTTTGCAATTCTATTTGTATAAAAAAAATACATATACAAAAACAAAAAACAAAAGGAAAATATATAAAGGAAGTAACATAATTTTTCATTTCGTGAGTATGCCACAGTAACATAAAATGGCCACAACTCAGTTTATTGCTTTGCCCTCAAAAGAGAAAAACACTGATATATCGTGGCCAAAAGCCAGCCACGAAATTACTTGACAAAAAATAAATATAAATTATCAGAAGTATGAAGAGCCTCAATCTGTACTATAAACTAATTAGTTATTAATAGTTATTATTAGTTATAATATAATTATGTTGTTAACACTTGTTCCTACATTTTAAAACAAAAGGAAACGCGCTTTTTTCAACCGATTTAAAAAAAGGGGAAATTTTCAAGCTGATTGTATTTTATATTACATTTGCTACCACGTAAAAGCGTCATTTATAAACCGACTTGAAATTTTTTTTATCTGAAAGAATATACTTTCAGATTAGTTCCGTAGAAATTTTATCAAAATCGATGCAGAGCTTTAGTTTTTTTTTAATAGAAATAAGTGCTTTTGCCACGACTGAAGTCCGTGTTTTTGTATGGAGCAAAATCTTAAATGTATTTACAGTCTACCGTTCTCAATCACAATATTCTGTCTCTCATTTTTTTTGTTTTGCCAAATCAATAAGGCAATTTTCCAAAGAGGTATATTCTTTATATCAATATTTTAAGACTTGACATGGATTGTAATTTGTTATTAGTATGACATGTAAAATTTAATTAATAATTTAAATTGACATGTACATGTACCTATAAAATTTATTGATTTAATTTAAATTTATTTTTTTCTTTAATCTTAATAATAACCAACATTAGTCTTATATCCTTATTTAATTAATACATTAAATTTGCATGCCTACAATCTTAAGGTACCAGGTAAACAAATACCAGAAAGTTCTTTCACATGGCCTTTATTATGTCAACTGTCTCATTTAATTTCATTTTCATTTCAAATGTCTAAGTCATTTAATTATAATTATAAATGCTTTCGAAAACAGAAAACAAAAAATGTAGATTTTAGTACAATAGTCGTGCATCAATTTCTTTCACGAAATGAACCGGCTTATTTAAACAAGCATTGCGACAAACTTATTAAAGATAATATTCGACTTAATCCAAAATTATTGAGGAAAGTGATTATTAACCAGATTTATTATAATTAATTAATTAGATTATGGAACACAGTTCCTCATGAAATTATCTTTAATAGCTTAAAACCTATATTGTTACAATATGAAATAGCAATAAATGATTGAATTGAATTGAATTGAAATTAGATACAGGCCAAGCATTAGGATTTTCAAATTATGTCTGAAAAATTAATATCTTTCACAATGCAGAATGTATGTATATATGTGTATGTATGTAATTACGATGTAACCTGACCGAAATATCGAGATAATTCAGGTAAATTGTTATAGTTTACCTAAATGATCACCTTAATTTCCGTCTCTTAAAAAACAGGATCTACCACTTCTTTCGTTCATTCTTATTCATCTATCACATCGTTTTTGTATTAAAATCTAGAGACTGGGTGGTTACATGTCCAGCTATTATAAAAAAGAATGAATAAATCTAACAGCACCGGATTGATCAAAATCCATCACGCCGTGAAAGCTACATTTTGCACCAAAGTTTCCGGACCTATTTATACACCTACCTATATGCAACACAAAAATATAGCCAAAAATCTACTCTTTTTTGTATCATGAAGTTGGCAAACAAGCAAACAGCTCCGATGGTACAAGTCTGATGGTAAAATGTTCAAAGTAACTGTACTTATATTTACGAACGCATAGAAATATTCATAGCTTATAATTGTTACAGAAATATTATTGAGTTATGTGATTATATAATACTTTAGAAAAAGTAGTATATGTGAATGGTAAACGAACGTAAACGGTTACATTTAAATTACCATCAGAAAGAGAAAGGAAAAGATGGTGGGCGGTAGTGTCTCACTAAGCATGCCGTATCTAATAATATATACGTTTGTCACTTCCTCAGAAGGGCATGGGAAAACCGTGGGCGTTGCTGTCCCCGTGGAATCCTTTTCACATAGTTTTTGATGAACCCCATGCTGTAGTTTCTAAGGAAAACTTTTGCAAGGAGCTCATTCCTCAACTTGAGAGTTCTTGGGAGGAAACTTCTATAAAACCGCACGTTACGTGACCATGTGGAAAATAAATATATTTTAATATTGTTTCTTATTTTTGCATAAATTTCTTTAAAGAAATTGTTTCTTAATTAGGAACCAACTTATTTTTAAAAAGGAAAAAGCTATAAAATGCTTTTTTTATGTATTTGTTATGTGACATCTTCTCCAATTGTGGTCACATTTTGGTGATTCTTTCAATATATTTTATACTCATATTAGATTCCTTTAAAAAAAATTAAATATATATTATATTGTTTCACGTCTTTTATTAATAAATAAATGTTAATAACATAAAAGAATACAGTTTAAATGTAGTAAACAAGTATATAATTGCACCTAAAATTTGACTAACAATTTGAAACTTTATTCCCCTCACATTTGTTTGCTATCAGCTAACAAATATACTTTTAAACTTGCAAATTGAACAATATATGATAACCTTGAGCATTCAAAATCCGGCATTAAGCCAAGAAAGTTGAAGCAGCCGAATTTGTTAAAGAAAACGTTATTAATATGTTTCCTTAACTTTTCAAAACACGAGTTTGTTTTTAAATGTCTTTCAACCGAACAAGTAATAGCATTAACTGCCGAAAGTTTAACATCTTTTGTAAGATAAGAAATATGAATAATTTTTATTCAAAAATACAATTTACAAGCACTATTCAATTGTTATTTGTACAATTACAACATATAATATATATAAAATAAAGATGTACAGCAGGCGAGCTTAACTCTGTAAGAGTTCTCTTCCAGCAAACCCTGAGTGAAAAGGAACATTAATTACTAGCGGGCAGTGTGCGTACAATAATAGGATGAAACATTATAGATGTTTCTATTAAAAAATAATAAATATGTTGACATATATAAGTAACTCATACAATTAAAATCAAAATAAATACATATCTGTATACGATAATACGTATACATATATACATAGACATAAATATTATTTATTTATTTATAGTTTACTGTTATCATCATCATCATTTCAGCCATTGTCTGTCCACTGCTGGACATTGGCTTCCTCCAAAGACTGTCATAAGGAACGGTCCTGAGCCACCTGTAATCACTGACTCCCTGTAATGTATTTCAGATCATCACTCCATCTAGTAGGGGTCGTCCAACACTGCGTTTATCCGTACGGAGGAGAGTGAGGAGGTCACTCAAGAATCTTTATTTCGTATCGGTTGTCGGTTTTTCAAGTCACGTGACTAGCCCATTACCTCTTCAGCTTTCTTATTTTTCGGACGGTGTCGGTGACTGGTTCTTTTGCAAATATCCTCATTTTGGGTATTTTATTTTTAACACCAACAGTGCAATGAAAGCAAACGTACAAAGGTGAGCTTAACTGTGCAAGAGTTTTCTGCCAATAAACCCAATATAATAAGTATAATATTAGTACTGCTTTCAAAATTGTTTTTCTCAAAACTCAATTGCAAATAAATATACATAACAGTTGAGAAATGTATTTATAGTACATATATCTTTAGTTTATGTATCTTTTACTACTGGAGTGTTAAATAAAAGAACAACTTTAGAAGTTGAAAATCGAACGACCTGTGGAGAGTTAAATTTTCTGGATTCAAAATGTACTCCGCGTGTCGTTTTAAATAATTTCCCAAATTAGTCGATAACTGTGCTCAGAGTTCTAATATTCATTAGCATTAATAACAGCAATGTATTCTTAATTGAACATAAAAGGAAGCGTGAAATAGAATGAATGAGTATATACTTTATTTGTATTATACAATATAGGAAATAAGCAAGACAATTTACAAACACAACGATACATTTGTATAAGTACAGTAAGGCGGTCTTATTGCTGAGAGCAATCTTGTCAAGAGAACCTTAAGGTAAAGGACTAATTGTTGTACAAGTAGGTATGATACTGTATAATTAAAAAAGCATCTTTTGCAACGATATCAATATAATATAATAGAAACGATTATCAGGCACAGCTCCGGCATAGAATGGGCCATCCTTTCCATTCCTCTGGATGTTGTAAAAGGCGACTAAGGGAACTTAATAATCGAGAGATGAACAGCAGCGCTTTTCATAAAACATTACCAAAGCCTAACTGCTGTTGCCAACACGTCTGCCAAACGTGGCAATGTTTGTCATCATATCAGCTTAACCTGTCCACCGCTAAACATAGGCCTTTCCCTCCTCCCATATGCTGTTATGAAGAATGGTGCCAAACCTATTGGGAAATTTTGTCAATAGTTGCCACACTTGGTAGGGTTGGTAGGATACGGGTTGACAACAACAGTTTTTTTTTACGGGTGATAATGGAATGGTAACCCTGCCTGCGCTATCAGCATACGCTGGCGGGACATCAGTGAGAGATGATAGATGAAGCACGTGATAATATCCACGTTTGCGCAGCGCCTTATTTACATTGGCAAAATAAAGACTATCCACGTACTACTTAGGTAATGATTTATTATCACCAGGGTCCTTGCCAAATTCATCTGAATAAACAATTGTTCTCCTGATGGTTTCATGTACTGCAGTTTATCTTTTGTACTGCGTGTGGGTAAACATGAAACGTCTGGTTCCGTGACGGATGAGATATCAATGTTCAACTGATTATGGTGGGACGGTTGGATATAGTTATCAGACTCTGGTGAATTACAGTGACATCTATCCGTAAGAGAAACAAACCGCTCCATGTTGTAGTTACCTAATTTTATTAAATTATCCAACTATATCAGAATATTCATGTATTTCATTCTTATATGATTCGTATTTCAAAGATAAATTGGACAACGAGTTCTCTAATAGTTTAATTTTTTGTGATAATTCATCTATTTCTAAATCTTTGTTATATATTTTTTTCTTTACAATTATTTAATTCTATTGATAAGTCAATTTTTTGCTTCCTAGTAATAATTGATTTTAAACACTTTTTATGACTTTTCACTAAATTTTCTGATTTTCGAATAAATTTATTTAATTTTACATATTTTTTTAACTTCTTACTACTATTAATAGGTACTTTATTAGGACTATAGGAGCTTGGTGTATTTGTCAAATCTATGGTCACAAGGGGCAGAGCAGATGTTTGATCACTAGTAGTATTTAACATTTCTGTATACAGATCCATGGTCTCGTTATAACTACTCAACCGCCTGTGATCCAACAAAGATTTATTTTGTGATTGAACTTCCTCAAGGTGCCGCTCTAGATGAGTGATTTTCTGCAATGCTGACTCATATGTGTCTCTGCACAGATCATATTTATTTACAATTTCTTGAAGTTTTTCTTTTTCGATATGTATATATGAACTTCAAAGTCTGTACTGATCTTCACTAGGTCATTATTCAGAGCCACATATTTATCAGACATCAACTTAATTTCAATCTCACTTTCATCTCGTTCCTGTAATAAGGCCTTATTTAATTCATTGGATTTTTTAACTCTAAGAGTGTCACCTTGAGCTTAGCATCAAGATCACATGCTCTGCGGGACATCATTTTTAATTATTATGTTAAATATCTACGAAACAAGACAACAATTATTATTCAATAGAAGAAATACAGTGTTGAAAGTGCGCTATTTCCCTTCAATAAAATAATACAATAAATAATGTAATAATAAATAAATAAATAAATATTGTTAGTAAAAACTTTAAATACCAATACTGTTACAAAAAAAATAATTAATCTTATATATTACCACTACAGTAAATATGTCTTAATTTGTCATATGATATCTAGCAATGGCTATGGATTACTAATATTGTATTGTTATTTAATAAAATACATAAGTTTAGTTTCGTACAGCTATTTGGAATATATTATCAATATGATAATAAATAAATTTTATGAGCTGTAATTATTGCAATAATATTTTATGTTAGTGGGTAGTTTTTTTTTTTTTTCCTCTCAACAACAACAACCGATCTTCACTATCGAATATTTGACTTTAATATTATTGTTTATTTGTAAATGGATATAGTAATAGTGAAGTGTAATAACTGTATTTAATTATTAAAGGAGTCAATAGAAATCCAAGACTTCTATTGTAAATTACCAATACTTTGACAGTTGGCGGTCCCACAAATTTTGTAACGTAGATTTTTGTCACAAAGAAATCACAGATTTACACACCAACAACAATCGACGTTACTTATGACCAAAACTCACTGATTATATACACTAGTATCGTTATTTCACAAGTAATAAATTAAAAACAATAAATAAATAAGAGCCAACTGACAAAGACTGTTATCGGCAGTGTTGCCAGAGAGAAAAAAAAAATATTATTTAAATTAATTATTATTTAAAAATAGGATTTAAACATAATGATTTTCGGTGATAATTTGTCTGTAAATGAACTCACTTCAAATAACTAAGGGCCAAAAGTGCCATCTATCAGGTAGTTTCGAAAAGGAACTTGAATTGCTGATTAGTATAGAATAGATATTTGAATAAACATTATTTCTATAAAAATGTTTATTTAAATAGACGTGTTTACTAGCTCATTCAAATCGTCATGTTTTATTATTATATTGCTGGGCTCGGGATGTTGTTATCTATTGAAAAGAATCTGCAGAAATCTCAACAGTTACTCTTTTCTAATTATTGTATGTACAAGATAATTTAACATTTGCATGGATACTGTGCAGATATTACTGATTAATAGTACTACTTTTATGTAGTACTTCTAAAGTTCTTACAATTAATATAATATAATTTAATAATATAATATTTTAATTATCAATTTTAGTGGAGCACATCTGTTCTCTAACATATTACATAAACCTGGCGTTCAGATGCGAGGAAAATATTGGAACATTAAGTGAAGTCATCGAAAAATGCCTCAGGTTTCTAGGATCATATTTTTTCAATTATCTACCCTACAACAATATGTTAGCGATTTTTATAAAGGTATGCATTTAAATTTTTATAAATAAATAAATATGCTCACGAGTATAAACTGTAATGAGGTATACACAAGTATGTTTATATTTGCCGTTGTAGTGAACGTAACACTGAATCCACATTCGTCTAGCATGGAAGCAAGTCTACTGTCGTAATTCAAAGTTATCTGGTATGTTCCGAGTGAGTTCGAAATTTAAATTAATAATTTTTTTTTTTGTGTTTGCCAGATTCAAATTCGTGATCATTGAGTCACTGCCATTCATTCTTCTTCTATTTGTTATATTTTTATAGTTGTAGGGACAGTCATGCATTTTTATTGACACAAAATTTTTTACTTGCTTGCTAGAGTTAAAAATTTTTTAATAACAAACTTTACCTCTTTCAGATCGCGAATGTACAAGCTACATTTCTTTGGAGTTTCACTGACGTGATATTAGTATGTTTTAGCATTTATCTCATCTCGTACTTTCAAGATTTGAATAAAATTATTGATAATCCTGCAAAACAGGTAGGTGATAATATATTAAAGTTTTTTTTTTAATTAAAAACATAAGTGAAATTTATTAAAATTATTATCAATTTTTCACCGGATAACCCTACGTCGCGACTAACTGTAAGCAGGTAACTTGGGTGCATTGCATTATATCTATTTCAGTTCATCTTTCATTTAAACTAACTATTATTGTTTGGCTTATAGTCGTGTTTCTTGATCGTTTTTCTTAGCAGAAATTCATTCCGAACTGGGCGGTAGTTTATAAAAAAAATGACTATTCAAAAATGCTTATTATTAAGTTTAATAGAATAAAAGTTATTTAATTGAATGAATGAGTATACTTTATTTGCATTATACAATATAGGAAATAAGCAAGACAATTTACAAACACAACGATACAATTGTATAAGTACAGTAAGGCGGTCTTATTTAATTTTTATAAAAAAATAATATACCTGCTAAAATCAGCGGCATTTCAGGCTACATTTAGGATTATATATATTACATACAGGTTTACAGGCTAGGCTAAATGTCAAAATCATGGATGAAGTTTGTCATCGACATTGCCCGTTGCAAGATTTTAATCTGTTTAAATTGCAATTTATTTTTCAGAAATATATATCTTGGAAACGACTGCGTATATATTATTCGCACGCCGTGTCACTGGTTACGAAAATTGACGCTCAGCTTGGCAGCATGATTCTTGTCACGTATTTTATTTATATAATTTTCATATGTCGCCAGTTATACAATGTATTAAAGTAAGTTTTTTATTTATTTATATGTATAAGCTTTATTGAACATACACATTAAATATAGATATCAGTTTATAAAGAAAATGACAGGTATGCTGGTGGACTTATCCCTTGAAGAGATATCTTCCATCCTTAGATTATATAGATAGAGTGTCTTCATGCAAGAAGCTTCGAGAAAAGCAGGTTAAATTTTTATACAATTTTGCGTGATAAATAGTTATGAATGTTCCCTTTATAACTTCTATATTTTATAATTTTTGCATCTTTTTAATAAGTAAAAAACTTATTGTATTTATTAAATAATTAAATAAAGATAAGTCAAGATACATTATGTGCGTAAGTATATAAAACAGTTATAAAAAAACAATTCGGTTAATTTGACAATTAGCTGACAAAAAGTTGATCCGTTTTTGAGACTCGATGCTCTATCTATATAATCTGAGTTTCCAATCAACCTTTTTTATGCTCTAAATTTAAATTATTAATAAGTGTTATGTAACTCTGCTGGATCTCTACCTGTAATTTTTTTGTGTATTTTAAAATATAAATATTAGATATTATTTTAAAATGATTCTTTTCTTAAAAAAAAAATATTGACCCGTTACACACGACTTTTATAAAAGTAAAAGTCCGTGTTATTATTCACTTTAATCATATAAATATATAAGTATAAGCATTTCATGAAAAGGTCAGACACATCATGAAGTGATCAATTCTATGATCTGTCCACGAGATGAAATGAAATGAGATTTATTTCGTAAAAATATAACTGTAGTTTTATAAGTTACAGTACTTATATTAATATTATAATTTTAAATGGGTACAGTAGTTGTGGTTTTAGAACTAGGCTCCTAAATAGGTTAATAAAATAACCTATGTTAAGGGTGTAAGATATGTTCATACGAACAAAGTCGCGACCATAACAAAACAAGTTTTATTGTACAGTAATACCAACATTGACATAAGCGGATTAGAGTTGCTACATGAAAATATATTAATCGATAAATCGAAACAAAAATCATTTATCAATTATTTTAATGATTAATTAACTTCACTTGATTATTCACAAAATTGTTTTTGGAAACAAATAATGAATTTCTTAGACAATACATTTAGTTTACAAATAAGAATATAATTTATTTATTGTAATTATTCCTTGTAGTCGTCTCCACGTTCACATCAAAGTACACGAGTGTGATCAACATGAAGCAGATGAGTAAGTACTCGTATACAAGGTGGTGTTGAAATCATTAGTATCAAATGAACATTTTTATCAAAAAGATTTTTTTTTTGTTGTTATTGTCGTTATTTTTTGTTTTTTAGATAGAATACTCATTAATAGGATGTAAATGGTTTATTTTATATTTGTTTGCTTTCTATAATGTCACAACAGTTGCCAGTTAGCTAATATTATTATAGTAGGGTTGTTGACTGTATCGGGCCTAGCAAGTACTTAAAACTTGAAAAACATAGTCTTAATAGATTCTTTGCTATGTATATTTTTTATTTATATTCCACCCTGTAGTAGTAAATAGTCTTAAGATTGATAATTATATTTTATAGAATATTATAATTTGCACTATATACAGATAGTATAAAGAGATAGGTGGGAAACAAGTATACAGTCCGTCTGATAGTAAACGGTTACTGTAGCCTATGAATGACTGCAACACCAGGGATGCCACGTGACGACTTTCAATGATACTTTTTTAATAACCTCCAATTTTTTATTATTATTTTATCAGACTTCAACTGTTCACTGCTTAACATAGGCCTCCTCCATAAGGGGAGTTTTGCCAGTAGTTGCCACGCTTGGCAGGCGGGGTGGCAACCGCAGTTAGGTTTTGCTGTTGTTTTAAGAAGAACAATGCTGTCCATTTCTTGATATATAGGTATATATTTATACAACTTAGAATGGCAAACAAGCTGATGGAAAGTGATAATCATCGCCTATAGATGTGAGCAGTACCATGGACATAACAGAGTATACTGTTTCGCCCTTGATACCCCCCATGCATTGCCATTCCTGAGGACTCAGGTGTTATTCCTCTGTACCCAGTAAATTCACGCCATATCCCACCCTTCAAACCGAAGTATATGACAATAATCTTATTTTTATGAGTCTTAAGCCGTGACAAAGGGAATAAAACATACATAATATGCAAGAGAAGGAAATCTCAAAATTGACTCCTATACCAAATCACATGGCCAACGTAGTAATAACGTTAATACCATCCTGACATTAATCGAAAACTGCTAACATCGCTTCTTATGATGGGTATTATAATAGAATGTATTTACTGTGATTTTACGAGCGATGTCTATCCGTTCTTGTGATGATCAAAGCATTTATCCACTTTATTAGTTGTCAACATTCAAATTACCTGTCAACTTCAAGGAAAAAAGTTTTTAAATGCGTCTGCTTAAAATGTCTTACCCTTACTTATTATGTTCATTTAATAATTTAAACAAATTTTTCCATAGAAGACTTTAGGAGGATAGTAGTAGTTTGAGCGCCTCTGTTCCACGCATGTTTTTACCGTTTATTTGCATTACACTGTTTTGGTTTGTAGAGTGGGATATGATTTTTTTTATAAAACTTAGAATAGCAAACAAGCTGACGGCCCACCTGATGGAAAGTGATAACCGTCGCCTATAGACATGAGCATAATAGAGTATACTGTTTCGCTCATGATACCCCCCATGCGTTGTCATTCCTGAGGACTCAGGTGTTATTCCTCTGTACCCTGTAAATTCACGCCAAATGGTAGTCAAATTAAAGAGTACGGAGATGTTATACAACAAAATTATGGAGCCAACACCCAACAGCAGTACTTTCAAACCTTATTGAAATCTTTAAGAAAAGAGTATATTATTTACTAAAAAACCGGTATCATATTTGCTACCGGTTTCTCTTATGTTGCAGGTGCCTATGGGCGTAAATATGGCTATAGAACTAATTTTATTATAAAGATATATTAAGACAAAATGTTTGAAACTAACTTTTGTAATATTACCATATCACCATATTGTATCACATTTTAGCAATAAATTACCTTCTTTCATTTATTCAATGTTGATGATTTAGAAAAAAACTAATAGATATTTCATTAATTTTCAGATATTACCTAACGTGGGAGAGAACAACTTACTTTATTTATTCAACTGTTTTTCTGCTTATGAGATTTTTCACATCGTCGCTGTTGGCAGCGAATGTTAATTTGGTGGCCAAAAAGCCACTGATTGCTTTGTATGAGGTGCCGTCTTCGGAATATAGTATCGAGGTATCTTATTAATTTTTACTCATATGTGTGCTAGTGTTATAAATGTGAAAGTAAGGTTTTTTTTTTATAAAACTTTAAAACGTATTTTTAAATGGTTGATAGTCGGACATATATCGACAAAATAGGCGACGTGCTGAAGAAGGGCGGAATTAAAAGTACCCGTAACCGGCGAGCGTGTATGAAAAGATTGATGAATGTGAAGGAACCGAAAGAGGCTTGTTTGAATAGAAACATTTGACTTTCCATTGTTTCTGCTTACCTTAATGGGTGACAGATATGTACGCCATGTAAGCTAGCAATATTTCCCGTCAGGTCGATTTCCACGCGGTCTATCTTAGACTATTGTGGTTAATTCATCTGCGTATCGTATCGTAAAGGTTACTTATTAGAGATGGATAATATACAGTAATATCTATATATTAATTAGCTCAATAGGATGAGACGATATTTCATGCCAGAACACCGCCTGAAATTATATAAAGCCCAAGTCAGGCCGCATATAGAATACTGTTCTCACCTGTGGGCAGGAGCGCCACAGTACCAACTCCTTCCGTTAGACCGCATTCAAAGTCGGGCGGCTCGAATTATCGATAGTCAACGCCTTACTGTCCGACTTGACCCATTGAAACTGCGCAGAGATGTTGCATCTCTGTGCATCTTCTACCGAGTTTATCATGGGGAGTGTTCTGAGGAATTGTTCGGATTGATACCTGCTGCTGATTTTCACCACCGTACAACCCGCCACAAACTAAAGTTTCATCCCCATCATCTGGACGAGTGGCGGTCTTCCACCGTGCGTTTTTCAAGGCACTTTCTTCCACGCACAACCATTCTTTGGAATCAACTTCCAGCAGCAGTATTTCCGAACCGATACGACAACATAACCTTCAAGAAAAGAGTACATTCCTTTTTAAAAGGCCGGCAGCACACCTGCAATGCCGCTGGTGTTGTGGGTGATCATGGGCGGCGGTAGTCACTTACCATCAGGTGAGCCGCATGCTCGATTGCCCCCTGTGTTGTAAAAAAAAAATATTAATTTCAATGTCTATATATTGGTTTCAATAATAGATATGTTAAATATCGGTATACCACTATATTGTAATTTCGAAATGAAGAATCGGATGTAAAGGGATATTACGAGTCGATTTCCGACGGGTAAATGCGATATCGAAATAGGTGATGACCTTTTTTTCACCGTCAATATCTAGAAGAATCCAATATCATATATAGATATCGAGCGGTACCGATGTTACGCATATCAATAGTCATTCCATTTTCATGTCTTTAAAAAATATGATGCAGGTGCAACGGTTTCATCTACAGATCGTACATCAGCCGGTCGCAATGAGTGGAGTGATATTTTACATAACCCGGGCAATTATATTGACTGTAAGTAAATAACGTAATGCAGTGAAGCAGATGTGCTTGCAGTCGCAGCTGTGTGTGGATTTTTTTATAATACAGGGGTCAAACGAGCATGCGGTTTGAAGAGATACGGCAGTAAAATTACAATGTCTTCATCATTTCAACCGGTAACTGTCCACTGCTGAACTTATGGCTTATGCCTTCTCCATAAGGATAGTTTTACCAGTGGTTGCCATGCTTAGCAGTCATGTTGTGAACTGCAGTTAAGCTTTTTAAGCTAATTAAGTTCCTTTAGTCGCCTTTTACGACACCCGCGGAAAAGGAAGGGATGGCTTATTCTATGCCGGAACCATACGGACTAAAGATTACAGTGTACGGAGGTATAAACCCCATAGTCCTTAGAATAAGCAATTCACGAAGGGCATCATGGGAATCTCAGTATATTCTCTGATGTCTAATGCTGTTCATATCTATTTGTCGATCGGTATCTGTCCTATCAGGATATTTATTATATTTTCATTTCAGACTGTTGTAGACTATTGGTATACTTACTACCGCAACATATTGACCCCAGAAGTTACAAGTTTAAATCTAGTCGAAACAAAAGACTGTGTTACTTTAACTTATTGATTAAGTTTCAAGTGTGGAAAACACCATTAATAAATCAAATTAATATAATATGGATAAGTCGAATGTTACGTTCACCGTAATGGCAACAGACGACAAATGTATCTGACTACCCCATTAGAGGTTATAGTCGTGAACATATATATTTTATATTTCACAGCAAATTATATCGTAATCTAGAGGTCGATGCTTTACCATAATTTATGTGTGCACTTATCACGAAATTCTAAATGGACCCTTTTAGCCCTTCTACTATAAAAGGTAATGAAGAGAACCTTAAATCATAAATCAAACTCCTTATTCAACCCCAATCTGGTTAATTACATTTTTAATATATTTTTTTGTATATGTGTTATGTGATACGAGTATATTCATCAATTTTGAAACGATTTTGACAATCCCTTTGCAATCGATATACATAGTTTATTCGCATATTTATATTGATTCGATTGAAGTCCACGTCTTTCTTGTGAAACAAATTATATTTTACTATTAGAAATCTAAGAACAAGGAATTACATAGAAGGAATTATAAAATAAAAAGTGTAAATCATATGGTTGCCTCCTTTCTTCTTATGTAAATATAATTAATAAAAAGAGAACGAAAGATACAACATCAGTTGCTATTTTTCCTATCAGGCTATTCATAGTAGGCTAGTGTATAGAAAATGTGGATAAAAAATGTTTGTTCATTTACTAGATTATATATTCGATACAGTTTATGTAGAAAGTATGCAAGCAGGTTCTATCTGAATTTGGTAAGGTTGTAAGGCCGTATAATATTTTCATATAAATATTAATAAATTGTTCTTTATTTAATTATTTATTATTTTATTCAAAATAATTGTCTGTATTTTACAGGTGATTGCCAGTATCATTACTTACGAGTTGGTGTTATTGCAAACTTCTCAAAAAATAATTTAAATTTACAATTACAGTGTTCATCACAATTTTTAAAAGTTTATTGATAAGCAATGCGAGTTTAAAAAAGGTTTATATAACAATAATTGAGTGCATTTTAATTGTGTTTTGATAATTTGATAAATAAACAAAATTAAAGCTAATATTCAGATTTTTTTTATTTAAGAGTTATAATTATTGATATTTTCAAAAGAGCATTTTTTATATATGTAATTATTATTTATTTTGAACTTGAACTGAACAATTTCATTCCTTTTTTATTTTTTGTAACTTTTATATTCGTTTATATATTTATACATGCCTAGATAAATACATACAAATCTAAATACATTTGTATGCATTATACCTCAATATGTATTTATAAATGGACAAAATTTTAACGTGCCGTCTCCCCGTCTCCACCCAGGTTGATTGGAGGAGATCGCTTTCAGCAATAAGGCCATCCGTTAGTTTTTATTTAACTATATATATATATATATATATATATATATATATACTAGTTTTTCTATATTATATTTCATAGTAATTAGTTAAGCTGTTAAGACGCAATAATAGATAGATAGATGCTCTTTATTGTTTCCTTTCACATTTATAATATGTGTATTATAAATTTTAGGATCATAAATTTATCATATAAAATATTATCCATATTGCCCTGTCCAGACATGTAATCTAATAAATAGAAATTATTATAAGTTCTAAATAACCAGAGGATTTCTCAGAAGGGGCCACGGACTAGAATCGAATTAGACGGGAACCCGCCGGTGAAATTGTCCATTAGGAATACAAATGGCCACGCAAATAACTGTAAAATATTATGATTGATATTTATGAATACATTAGAGAACATAAGAGAACGTAATTACCGAAAACTGATAAGAATGTTGGAGAAACAAGAAATGGTAAAGATGTATATCATGGGCTCTTCTTTTAATTGCTGAAAAAAGGTCTTCAAAACTTTTTTTTCATGACCAAACATTTATTTGGCCAATATATTCGATAGAAAATGTAGATGGTGTAATAGTAAAAGAAAATCATTAGAAAGATTCATCATTGTCATATCAGACATTACGAATAACTGTCCATTGCTAAATGTAGGCCTTTCCAATAGAGTGTCATAAGGAACGGTCCTGAGCCACTTGCATCCACCGACTCCCTGCAATGCATTTAAGATCATCACTCCATCTAGTAGGGGTCATCCTACACTGAGTTTGCCCATACGGAGTCGTTACTCATGAACCTTTCTTCCGGATAGGTTGTCAGTTGTTTAAGCTATGTGACCAGCCTATTGCCACTTCAGCTTGATTATAGGATAAGGTCTTTATTTCCCGCAAAATAAATATATACAAGGAGTATTTATATAGGATTTGCATATACAAAAAGCAGTCTTATTGTTAAAAGCAATCTCTTACAAATAGCTTGAGTTCTATCAAAATCAGTTCAGTCGTTTAAATTTAAATTTAAGATAATTGATTTCGTCACAATTAAAGTAATTTTTCTTTATGGAATGCAGTCTCAAATTATCTACAATAAAGTATTCCATAATATGTATTCTATATTTGTTGAGTTAAATACTAAAGTTATTCAAAAATTGTCCAGTAGCTTTTGATGTAGGCACAGATACAATCTAGTTACTATTCTATTTCATACTAGTTTTTAACAGCGACTTCAACATACGTATCTAGTTCACGTCCTTATTCATCCCAAAAACTATACATATGCCAAATTTTATGAAAATTGGTTGAGCTTCTAATATGTTGTGAAGTAACAAACTCAATTTCACATTTATGATATTAGTAAGTATAGAACATGATAAAAGCGATCAAATATCATAAGTTATTACCTAACAACTTGTAGGTAACCTCGCGAGTATATAATCTCTTTACGATCTTAATATATAGCCGCAACATATCAATTCTAGACCTAGATAGCAATCTGTAAATTCTGTAATGTAATTACTAGCTATCACAGAATAATATTTAGTTTAAAATTCTTTTATCATCAGCATCATCATTTTAGCTATTATCTGTCCACTGCTGGACATAGGCCTCCCCCATAGACTGCCATAAGGAATAGTCCTGAGCCACTCGCATCCACTGATTCAATGCAATGAATCTGAGATCGTCATCTAGCGGGGAGTCGTCCTACACTGCATTTCCTCGTACAAGGTCGGCACTTAAGAACAACAATTGTTTTATATTATTATATAAAATTTTAATAGAATATTAATTAGATAAAAATTACATAAATTTAGTCAAATATATAGAGTGAAACGGAAATCATGAGCATCTTTTTAGCAGTGTTCTACCAGATGTTAATCCCACAGAAATTGGGTTGAATTTTTTTTTTCCAATATGTGTATTTGCTGTACTGTATATTGTAACAGATCAGGTCGTGCTTGTTCACTGCTGAATATAGGGCTCTCCCTATTAAGGTGTCTTGCCAGTAGTTGGCTACGCTTGGCACGCGGATCAACTGCAGTTAGGCTTTAGTGATATTTTAAGAAGGACGCTGATGCCTGATTGTTGACCATAAAATTCCCTTAGTTGCCTCTTACGATACCCACGTGAAAGGAAGGTCTGGCCTTAGGTCTTATGTACCAGATGGAGACTTTGTACAAAAGTCGATTGCTTGGGTACCTCTGTCCTATTCGTGTTTCTACCGTGAAGCAGTTGTGTTTGCATGGCTGTGTTTCGATTTCAAGGATGCGATATGGCGTGAATTTACAGAGTACAGAGGAATAACATCTGAGTCCTCAAAAATTGCAACGCATGGGGGGTATCATGGGCGAAACAGTATACTCTGTTATGTCCACGGTACTGCTCATGCCTATAGGCGACGGTTACCACTTTCCATCAGGTGGACCGTCAGCTTGTTTATCATTCTAAGTTGTATAAAAAAAATATGTACGCTGAGACCACACGGTAAGTATTTTAATGAATATTAAATTAGTCAACAAAGTCCAAAATACCCTACTGCACCTCCGTAGAAAAATTGTTAACGCAATACAAAAAGCAGCAATTCTGAAGTGGAACTGGGTAAGACATGTGAGATGCATGTTAAGCGACAGGTGGAGGAAAATATAGATTAATTCGGTAGAAGAAGCACAGAGATGCAATTTCAGTGGATGTAATGGAGTATTACATTCGAGTATTCTGACACTTCCCTATAATTGTCTGGGAGAAAATGCTTTTAGCATTAAGTCCGCCATGTACACATATATGTACTAATGAATAAAAAAAAATTATGTTTTAGCCTTTAACTGTCTACATACATACATATCTGTCACGCCTGTCTCCCATTAGGGTAGACAGAAATAGTGGAACGCCAAATGCTTCGATAACTGTCTACTGCTGAACATACCTCATAAGGGGAATTTTGCCAGTAATTGCCACATTTAGCAGGCGGGTTAGAAATCGCAGCTTGGCTTTTGGTGATATTTTAAAGGGACGTTGCTGCCCATCCCAGCATCATGAGTATTATATTGTTAACTAGTAGTATAGCTAGTTAGTTATATGAATTCTCTAGATTCTATTACTAACACGCCTCTCCCCTTGAATAATAAGAGTTAAACCAGGGCAGTGGTTGTGCGTTTTCAGTACCAATATATGTTAGTCTAGAACTATTTATAAATATAAATTTTTATTTATAAATTTTTAATGGCCTATCAATTAAAAATAATGTATCGAATAATAGTACATTTATGGGTATTTTAATAATTATCATATATCTGTCATATGGATAACAGGTTTGTTATGTTGTACGGAAAATAAAAGGCGAAGATTTAAAATTAAAACGAAGTTTGCATGAAAATTATTTAATTGTATTAATATAAAAACAAGTGAAAGCTTTTTTTTAAGCTTTTTCGTAGAAACCTATTTGTATTATGTTCGAGTATACTATGCTACAAAGGTAACAAAAAAACATACGGTCCATCTGATGCTAAATGATCAATGTGACTTACAGAAGCATACAGCATTAAACCCACTCCAGGCAAATCTTTAACGAATCTATTTACAGAAAAGTTTCCGTTAATACACGCTTAAAAAAGAACAGGAAGCTAGATGTTACTGTCTCATTCTACTTCATGCACGCACAAGCGACAACGTATCTATCGATATGTTAGTCTCTCACTATCCTTTGTCACTTCTAATAACGCGCCCGTGACACCCCTGTCACATCGCTATCCTTAAAAGCATCTTATTACACCTTCTTTGAACAACGCTGTGGTGTACTCCTGAGAAAATTTCGCCAGGAAACATAAATAGTAAAAGCACACTTAAATACATATACATTTAGAGCTCACTTTTGATTATCCAGTTCATTAGATTTAACCCTCTATTAATCGAGCTTTTCATGCATTGGTAATATCGGTACTATTTGGATATCTATATGTAAGGTTCTTCTGAACATTGACGGCGGGAAAAATGTGGCATGCCAGTAGGATATCCAAATTAATTTCGGGTCATTGTGTCAGTATACAGATATTGTAACAATATACAGATATTGTCCACTTATTTATATGTTTTTTTTTTACAACACAGGGGGCAAACGAGCATATGGCTTACCTGATGGTAAGTGACTACCGCTGCCCATGGTCACCACAACACCAGCCGCATTGCAGATGTGCTGCCGGCCTTTTAAAAAGGAATATACTCTTTTCTTGAAGGTTATGTTGTCGGAAATACTGCTGTTGGAAGTTGATTCCAAAGTATGATTGTTCGTGGAAGAAAGTGCCTTGAAAAACGCACGGTGGAAGACCGCCACTCGTCCAGATGATTGGGATGAAACTTTAAATTTTGGCGGGTTGTACGGTGGCGAATATCAGCAGCAGATATCAATCCGAACAATTCCTCAGATTTCCTTATTTATATGTCTTTTCATTTTATTTGCTCGCACTTTGGGAGGAAAACGTATCATTATATCTTCATACTTCACATATTCTTCTGAGTGATTAAATTCTTTGTGTGATTATCTTTTCCTGGTGCTTTAATTGGCTTTACCGCTTAAGATTTCAATGTGTGTGTACATCTGTAAATCCTGATTCTATAGAAGTCACATGGATAGGATTGTACAGGTTTTTTTCGTGCTGAAGGGACCCACAATCTTAGTAGCTATAAGTACTTTAGTACTAATATGTATATATACTTATTTATTTATAGTTGTACTAAGACTAACTCGTATGTAATAATTAAGCGCAAGATCTGAAAATAAGACATAGAATTAGGAACTGAATTTTAAATCAATATCTATATAGATATTACATATACATATATCTTATTTTTAAAAATGTTATCATTATCATTTCAGCCGTTAATTGTCCACTATTGAACAAAGGACTCCCTCATAGACTGCTATAAGGAACGATCCTGATCCACCTGCATCCTCCACTGACACCTTGCAATGCATTTGAGGTCGTAGTTCCATCTAGAGACTAAACAGTTACATTGAGATGTAATAGTTGAACGGTTAAGGATTTCTAAGAGGCTAATGAATGAAGTATTATTTACCTGAAATAATAGCTTCGATGGAAAAAAAATAAAATATATACTATTTGTAAAACAAATAAATAAGAGATACTTAAAACAAATAGATAAGAATACTGAACAACTTAGATATCATTGCCCTATATATGTTGGATTTCCTGTAGACTGTCACCAGTGATAATATCATCTGTGAATATAAGTATGATGATGAGAATTACTTACGTGAAGTATTGTGTCTTGAGTGACGTAAAAGACGCCAAGACCACTGAGAGCTACGCGAGAATTGTATACTTGATACATAAAGCGATGTGCCTGTAAAAATGTAAAATACTACTTAAAGAGTATACTTTGTTTTGTGAAAAGACACAGCCACACGCACGCACGCACGCACGCACGCACGCTCGTATGCATGGTCGCACGCACGCACGCACTTTTATAATAAAAGCTATTCAAATTAATTGTAGTGATATGTTGTGTAGGCCTTTCAAATAAGAACCCTAATTTGAGTTTGAGGTTCAAATATTCAAATACTTCATTCAACTCGAGTATGTATTCAATTGATTTCTGGAGTTTAATGAGGATATATTTTTTTAAATAACTTACTATAAACATGTGACTAGTATTCGAGTACTGAAATTACACGAATCTTATTTATAGACAGAATCATGTAAAAGTAAAATAAAATAATAATATAATAAGTTACATTTCTTTTTATACAGCTTAGAATGGCAAACAAGCTGACGGCCCACCTGATGGAAAGTGGTAACCGTCGCCTATAGACATGAGCAGTACCATGGACATAACAAAGTATACTGTTTCGCCCATGATACTCCCCATGCGTTGCCATTCCTGAGGACTAAGGTTTTTTCCTCTGTACCCTGTAAATTTACTGTCATATCCCACCCTTCAAACTGAAAACACAACTGCTTTACGGAAGAAACACGAATGGGACAGAGATACCCAAGCAATCGACTTATTATCTATCACATTAATTAATATACGTACATCAGAATTGTACATAGACGATGGAATAGTATGGAGGGCTTTCAAGGGTTCACGGCTAGAAGTGTAGAGGCGTGCGGCAATGCCACACATCACCACCGCCCTCAGAAGAGTGAATGAGAAGGAGAAAGTATAATACACTTTCGCTATCCACGTGCCACTGTAATATTCAAATTGAGATTTGTACTGGGACGAAAATGAAGTAGTAAATGATGTCATCATTACACATTATATATAATACATTGGCGGGACACCACTGAAGGTGAATTCAGGTTAGTTGGATTATTGCAGCGAATTCAATAGGAATTAATGACAATAACTTTCAGAGATCAAGTGGAGATCGACCTGGTAGGTACATTGCTAGCAATAGTCTCATATAGTCTGTGTTTCTACAATAGTAGAAACACAGCCATGCAAACACAACTGCTTCACGGTTGAAACACGAATGGGACAGAGATACCCAAGCAATCGACTTTTGTACAAACTCTCCCTCGTTTTTCTTCGCCTAAGAAAACTTTAAGAACATCTTCCTTTCTAATAGAAGTGAAAAAATGAAGTCAGAGACATTTCCATAACTAAAATCAAGTTTTCCCAAGGAAAAATAGTGCATTTCTATTTTCATTAAGGAAAACGTACTATAGTTTTCTTCTCGTGTTACTAAAAGTTTTCTCAAGAAAAGTTAAGCATTTTCTCTTTTCAATTGAGATAATGATATATCTATAAGGAGCTCAAAAGATCTATCGTTTCTAGATTCATATTACCATAAGTACCACTCATAGTGAATATTGTTGCCATTCCTGATGAGTATGGTGTTATATGCCCATACCTTGTAATTTTATTACCATATCTAATCCTTCAAACCAGAACCGCAGCTAGGCCTTAGTAATGTTTTAAAAGAGACACTGCTGCCCATCCGTCGGTCATGAAGTTCCCTCTTAGAATCTCTTATGACACGCACGGGAAAGGAGAGAGTGGGCCATTTTATGCCTGGACTATATGCCAATATCTTATATATATTTGTTATTTATATTTTAGTATTTTCTGTATTCGAGCATTCTAACACTTCCCGAAGATTGAATGGGAGTGAATGCTTTTAGCTTCAATTCCGCCTTATACACATATTTTGTTCTAAAAAATAAATAAATAAATAAAGTTATATTTACTTATATTTGGTGACGCATGGTGGTGTATATGCAAATTCACTGACACTATTTCTTCTGAAATATAAAAATATATTAATTTATTATAAGAAAAAGTAAAGTAAGCAGCACTTGTCCTCTCAGAGTTCCGTATCGTTGAGAAATAAAAATAAAAAAAATATTTATAAGTGCTATTTCAATGTCAGTATTATTATAAACTATGCAGACAACATATAGGACATATTATTCGTTAAAAATCTATAACTAAAGACTTGCAATATTTTTTTTATAGTAAAATATTTCATGTTACTCACTAATAATGTATCTTTGAATAGGTAAAAGAATCTTTAAAATTGTTTAAAAAGTGTTTGTGAGTTTAACCATTGCAGAAAACAAAAAAAAAAAAAAATACGTAACCAATCACTATGAAATTTGATGTAATCTTAGATACTATATATATATATATATATATATGCGTATGTAAGAGTGAAAAGGATATAGATTACTTTTATTTACACAATGGAATTAATTAAATTCATTAGTTTCTTCAATTCTATAATTTAGCAATAAAATTAAACACAATTTGCTTTACATTTTATGGTAGCTAACTTAATAGTTTTTTTTATGGCGTTCCTTTACTTGCAGAAATTCTGCTCATTCGGCTCAGCCGCAACTCATTAAACTTTACTGTATTTATTATTTTTATAAATAGTGCAACAATGTGTAAACAAATAAATATCGTACCATATATTATAGTTTTGCTAAAAAAATACTTTTTCGAACACGAACAGATAACGAAACGGCTAAATAACGGTTACGTTTTTCATTTGGAGATAAGGAACCCTGAATAGTCAGGGAATAGTTTGTGATAACTTACTCAATAATAGAATAAAACTGTATACAAACAAAGAATAGGTTTCCACCATATATAATAAAAAACGTAGGATTAATATGTTTGTCGATGATTTTCACTAGTTCCGTGAGACGTGTGTAATGTTCGCGTAGTTCGCACCAATTGAACCTCTCCCCAGTTGTAGAATGCTGAAACTAGAAGAAACAATTAATAAAAAATATATTATTCTACATAGTTTTATAAAATATAAACAATAATTACACAGGTAACAAATTTAACACTACATGGCTCTAACTTGGAATATAACATAACCAAAAATTACTCGTAAATTCAAATTCAAATCATCTTTATTCTTATTATTATTATTTATTTAAAGAGAGATATGTCCCACAAAATACCCGACTTTAATTATGATAAATCTAAAAACTAAACTCCTGAACCGATATTGATAAAATTTTTATTGAATAAATATGTAAGTAGGTATACCTTGTCAGAAAAAAGAATTTTTTTCAAGATGATTTAGAACTGACGGAGTTAAGAGGTAACAAACATAAAAAAATACGACCGAATTGAGTAGCTCTTTGTTTTTGAAGTCGATTGAAAAGTAGAAATTTAAGTTTATATAGTAATCAAAGATAAAAATATGTATATACCTTTTTTTGTCCCTCTGCTAATATTCGATTTAAATTCGAGAAACGATTCTCCAAATACAAAGTGCATGCCCCCACGATTACATTATTAAACACCCAAGTATATAATATTTGAACTTTTGGTATCTACAAATTACAAAAATTAAATTAAAAATTTCAAACAGGGTCGAAATTGGAAAATATAAACTTCAGAAATTGAATTGAATTGAAAACCGGAATGGCGAGTTCATTAAAATAAATATAACAAATTTATATTTACTGTTTACATGAAATAAAAAAAAACATATCATTATTTTATTTATCGATAAAAAGTTATTTAAATAATAATAGTAAATTAATTTATAATTAATTAGCTTAATGTGAAATTTAATTGCAACAATATTATTAGAATTAATCATTACATTCCAGGTAATTAGTTTTACTAGTATTAAAATAGTGAAAGTTTGAATAGATGTTTGTACATATGTTATCCAATCACGATGAAATATTTTAATAAATTTGAATGAAATCTAGTATAGGATAAGTATGTAATTTAACATATACTTCGTACGGACTTGCTAGGGATATAACTAATTATTTATGAAAATAAATATATTAAATCTGGCGACCGCATTACAGCCGTAAATGATTAAAGATCCCGAATGGTCCCGAAACTAGTAAAATTCCTCGACCAAATTAAACGTAAATTAAAATGGTAATTATTACAATACAATAAAAAGTTTATGAAGAGAAATAATTTAATAATATTTTACATAGAGTCGAACCACAAATAAAGGATTACTCTTCAAAAACACTTGTCATTATGTTTTTTTTTTTTTTTTTCATTTAAGAGTTTCCTCTTGTCGGTGCAACTAATTCATGCATCATGTCATTATGTTTACATAAATAAAAATATTTTTTACTATTGTCATTATACACTTACTATTTTGTTAATAAATTTACTAATACAATATTAATTTACTAAATTAATATTGTAACTATTGTTTGATTAAATAATATTATGAACAAAAATTATTTCTAGTTATCTTACTTAGAAATTACATTCAAATCACATTGTTAGAATACAATAAACGTAAGTTGATATTCAACAGACAGAGACTTCGTACAAAATCATCTGCATGGATACCTCTGTCTGCTAATAAATAACTTTAATTGGATAGCTGTGTTACGATTTGATGTGTGAGAAATAGCTATTGATCAAAAATAGAAATGGAAGACTTTATATTAGAATAAGAGAAGGCTCCGTTCATTCGCTTTTCTATTGCAATACAGGTGTGCCTATATAGAATAGAATAGAATAGAATAGAAACATTTATTGCCAGTAAACTTACAATATAAAATATAAATGACATATACAAAAAGTGTCCCACACCCGGCAAAAGGAACCGGCTCAGCGGATGCTTTCTGATGTCCCAGCGCAATGTGAACAGCTACACAGCGCTGGTTTTCAGCCAGTCCCTCTCTTATAAAACAACCAAAGTGCAGGGTACCACTGTACATTACTTTTTACAAGAATTATTTCTGAATTAAGAATTATTTATCGTAGAATACTGACGGATCTTTATATGTAATATTCGTCAGATCCGTCAGTATTCTACGACTATGATGATATAAGCATATGCTTTTATTTAGATTAAAAAGGACACAATGGCGGACTTATCCCATAGAGGAATCTCTTACAGTCAACGTTTAAGAAACTAAATGAAAGCTATAGACTGTTTTTAATGTATGTTACTAACTAACGTACTAGTTTTTATCCGTGAATTTGCTCACGTGAAATAGTTACGAAGTTATGTAGACATATCTTCGCTATCAGTTTTTATGTAAATCTTTCATAACGATTGATTGATCCGTTAAGGCGCCAAAATATATGTAACAAACAAACTTACTCTCACATTTAAAATATTAGCCTAGGGTTATATTTTTTTTTATGATAATAAACATTAATTGGATAATAATAAAATAAAATTGATTAAATATGAAAGAATGAAAAGTGCTGAACATAATAAGCCTTCCCCATAAGGGGAGTTTTGCTAGTAGTTGCCCCGCTTGGTAAGTGGCTTGGCAAACGCAGTTAAGCTTTTAGAGATATTTTAAAAGAGACGCTGTTGCTCATTCCTCTACCATTAAGTTCCTTTAGTCGCCTCTTATGACACCCACGGGAAAGAAAAGGGTGCCCTAGAGGAAATAAAGAGGTGCATGTTCTATGCCGGGACCACACGGACGATATTCCCTAATTATATTATAATAAATTTATATCAAATGATAATAATAGCGTAGTATCAATGATTACAAATATAAAATAGTAATATTAAATATGCTAGTTAATGATTAAGTAAAACTTACGTCTAATATGAAGGCAGCTGTGTAATTAAATTTTATAAGGCGAAATATCCCGGAGTTAATGTAAATGAAATAGGGTTTCAGTAATTCAGTCTCTTGTGGAAAGCAAGTTCTTGTCAATTCAATGAGGTGAGTCATAGTGGTAAAGTAATCGACTGAAATGCAAGTACTTCATATAAATATATAGTTTATTCAACTGTCTATTACATTAACACAATGATATAACATACATATTTTTGATATGTTTACAGTATTTTAAAATTAGTTAGCATAGATAGAAAAGTATAAAAACAAATTATTAAAAAGTTACAAATTTTTTCTTTAGATAGATACTCTTTTTTTTTATACAACTTAGAATGGCAAACAAGCTGACGGCCCACCTGTTGGAAAGTGGTAACCGACGCCTATAGACATGAGCAGTACCACGGACATAACAGAGTATACTGTTTCGCCCATGATATCCCCTATGCGTTGTCATTCCTGAGGACTCAGATGTTATTCCTCTGTACCCTGTAAATTCACGCCATATCCCACCCTTCAAACCGAAACACAGCCATGCAAATACAACTGCTTCATGGTAGAAACACGAATGGGACAGAGGTACCCAAGCAATTGACTTTTGTATAAAGTCTCCCTCTGGTAAAATTTTTATTTTTAATATTGTTTCCTCTAAAAGATTACAATAGTAAACGTATTATAAATAACAATTACAAGAAATAAATGAGAAAACAATGGGCGACCTTATCGCTAAAAGCGATCTCTTCCGGCAACGTTTGGATGGAGAGGAGTAATTCTACAATATATAATTTTATCATTACTTTTTCAGCATATATATATATATATATATATATATATATATATATATATATATATATATATATATATATATATATATATATATATATCATCATTCTCGTATTAGTCTTTAACTGTCCACTGCTGAACATAAGCCTCCCCCTTGACGGGTTTTGCCGATAGTTGCCATACTTGATAGACGGGTTAACAACCGCAGTTTGGAGATGGGATGCTACTGCCCATCTCTCGCCCTTCTTAAGTCGCCTATAGGCTATGTTACTCGCAGATAATGCAAGCTGCATTATAGGTGAAGGTTAAAGATTCTTTAAAATCGATAGAATAGTTTTTGAGTTTATCCTTTACAAACAACCAATCAAATCTTTCCTTTTTATAATATTAGTATAGATTTATGTAAACAAAATATTATATAAGATTTTGATAAAAAAAATGTTGAAAATAACTCACTTACATATAACAGATAGAAATAGGACGGCAATAAATTTATTGATATGATTTACAAAGACATTAATTTTTGGTATTGGTAATTTCTCTTCTATCTTTTGAACTGCTTTGCATAGTTTTTCAAAGTTCTTACTTAAAATCATGAGATAAAATGAAGATAAAAATCCTCCAACAAAATAAAACGTGAGTACTGTGAACAGAATAATATATATATTTTTTTTATTTCATTCTATTAAATAAGGTAACATAACAAATTGAAATTTAATTACATGATTTGTATAAAGAATCATTTTAAACTTTTATTTAATAAAAAAAAATTCTTTATTTAATAAAATAATAGTTGCAAGCAATAGAAATAGTCTCCTTATCAAAATTGACTAAAATTTTGTATACATATCCGTGAGTTGATTTAATATCGCAGTCTGATAATGTCATGATTTCCGCTGTAGTTAAAGTTGACGCACTGAATTAGTATTAATTGTGTTAAATTAGATGACTTCCTCTGTTATTCTCAATATTATACATAAAGACTTACATTACATAGATAGAGCATCGAGTGTTAACGTTTTATTATTACACTTTATAATTTGGTCCGTTAAACTGACATTTGGCTGACACAATTTGACACATTCCTTTTTTAAATCAAAACATGATGCAACTTTCTTTCAGTGTTGCAAGTGATTAGATAAAAAAAAAAACTCTCAGACGAAATAAAGTTTTTTAATCTGAATTGAGATCTTTTTTTCATAATTATTACAAATTAATATACATGAATTAATTAAAATTGCCGCCATTTGCAATATTTTTTTTTAAACGAAGAGATATAAGTCTATATGTGAATATAAATCAAAGTTATAACAAAAAGACAACATCAATCAAAATCATTGTGCTCTGTGTATTTTGTTCTATCAAATATACTCTTAACAATTTTGTATTATTTTTATTTTTTAACGTAATCTTACAATTAATTTCTCCCATATACTATGTAGTAAATTTATATTATGGTAACCCTATTCATGCACAAATGAATAAAAGTTGGTCGAACATTGTTCGTCCAACATTTCGTGAAACATTTATATGAAGACACTTTGTCTATATATGTTAATCTAAGCTAAAACGAAATTATTGAAAGTGTCGTTAACTAGGTAATATCTTGCGGAAGTTCATATCACTGGTTATTTGTTTACAATTATTTTGTTTAATTCTGCTACTATTATGATAGTTTGTACGTGACTGCCAACACTCAAAGATTGGCCACCACTATTACTACCAGAAGTTTCACAACCTTCCACATTAGTTATCAATCTCCGACTGCCATTTTGTCTAAGCACCTTTTGCAACACGTGATTCATCTCTAAACAAGGGGCCTTCAGGCAAATTATTAGATCGCTGTTCGGAGCCTAGTGTTAATCGTTCATATCGGTACATACATACTAATGGTAGCGAAATTAAGCAAAATAATTCTAATCAAATAACCAATAATAAATCAATTGTTATAACATAAAAACTAAGGGACGCTACTCTCCAAAGCAGCTCAACTGATTTTAATGAAATAAAGCAAACCCAATATTTGGTGATACGGTGAAAAGAATGTTTGTTGGAAGCGAGTAGATGCTAATTAACGCATAATTATCTGATTAATTTTTAAACCCAATAATTTTTAATAAATGTCAAATCATTCATTAATTCCAATTAATATTGATTTAAAATTAGCTATTAATTTTACCCTTAAATTAACTTGAATTAATAATTAATTATATTTAACAATTATTCTGAATTAATTATAATAATAAAATTTAATTATTTAATAATAATAATTAGTAATTATGACTTACGTAGCTTATTAAGAGCTGCGCCGTTAGCGATGAAGTCAAAAAGTGTGAAGCTTGCTATCACAAATTGCAGAAATACAGTCGGTGTGTAGATGAACAAGAAATAAGGTGACGTCCATTTGAAACTGAAGCTGTATATTCATACTGATAAAATTATTGTATAAAAGTATACTACGGTAATATAGATAGATAGATAGATAGATACTCTTTATTGTTTCCTCCAAAAGATTACAATAGTAAACTTATTAGAAATATAAATAATTACAAGAAATAATCACAATGAGAAAACAATGGGCGACCTTATCGCTAAGAGCGATCTCTTCCAGCCAACCTTTGGATGGAGCTTGGAGATTGGATATATTGCTTTTATGCTTGATTTATTTTTTTATGTTACATAGAATGGGAAACTATGGCTCACACAACAAAAAGTGGTAATGGAAATTTCTATGAAGCAGCTATATGGATCATAATCATCTCAGCCATTATCTGTCCACTGCTGAACATAGGCCTCCCCCATAGATTGCCATAAGAAGTGGCCCTGAGACAACTGCATCCACTGACTTCCTGTAATGGATTTGAGGTCGTCTCTCCATCTAGTGTGGGGTCATTCTACATTGCGTTTGCCCTTAAGCATAACAACACTTGTTGATGGCACCCTTATATGTCTGCTTCATGATAATAACACGAGTGATACTCAGTTATGACTATATGTATATGTTACTATTATTATTATTACTACTATATTATTATTCCTTTTATATTATCTGTGTTATTACTATATTCATATATAATGTAGTATATTATAATATATTATGACTTTTATACAAAGTTGCCATATGGTAATTGTAACCAATACTGTATAAAATAATTCAACTTTTACTCACTTTCTATTTTTGCTCAACATCCCGCTAACAGGCCATAGACCTAAGCACCTACACGACACCAACACCCATTTTATGCATTCGTAAAACTCTCCGTTATTGTTGGATTTTCCCAATGAGTTTTTATGTGTATTCGACATGTTAGTATCAATGGTCAACATAATCTAACATCTATTTATTCGGTGCCACAAAAGATGTGAATCTCTATTGACACATGATTTGTTATTATGATATATTATTTTGTTTGTTGCTTTATTAGGAGGGAGGATATTTTTATATTCTGACATTATGTTTAATCTTTACTCAGGTGGTATTTAGGGTTGTCACTATTGTGTTCTTTTTTTTAAACTGTATAACGGTTTAAGATATTTATTTCTCTAAAGATTTATACATAAATCACTTAAACGAGAAATTTAAAACTATAAACATGCACTTAATATCTACTTTTAGCGAGCGTAATTAAACAAATAATTATTTTGTTTGTCTCTACGTGGTCTCTACGTGGATGTCTTGCTAGTATAATAAAATTATAACCAAAAATCTGCACATTGAAGACATTTAAGAAAAAAATATACAAGGGCTCTTTATAAGAGGCACAGAAATGTATATTAAATTTTTAGAATTAACGTTTGTCAATCTATATTTCTTATCCGCATTTCGCAAATCCACTGCAGTAAATTAAATGCGGTTTTCACAGTTGGGTTTTAAGATCTAACTTAAAATCTGGTGTATGTTACCTAAATCCACGCATACATATTTCCAACAGACTACAGCATGGGGTTCTTCAAAAAAAGGATAAAGAGGTTTTTCAGTATCGGCAACGAGCATGTAATGCCCCATGGTATTGCAGGCGTTCACAGTCTATGGTAACTGCTTAGAGGATGACATAAGATTAAGGCAATTATTATTAATTAACGAAAATACTTATGTCATTGATGTCCTCTGTCTCATTCGTCTTTCTACTGTGAAGCAATTGTGTTTGCATGGCTGTGTTTCAGTTTGAAGGGTGGAATATGGCAGTGAATTTACAGGGTACAGAGGAATAACACCTGAGTGCTCAGGAATAGCAACGCATGGGGGGTTTCATGGGCGAAACAGTTACTCTGTTATGTCCATGGCACTGCTCATGTCTATAGGCGACGGTTACCAATTTACATCAGGTGGGCCATCAGCTTGTTTGCCATCCTAAGTTTCATAAAAAAAATATTGATCAATACGAGTGCGTTTTATAACAAACTATTGAAATAAAAAGTATGTAGGGAATCGTTACTATAGAGAGATGCAAGTGGTAAATTATAAGTGAATATAAAATATATACAACAACAAATATGATTTATGAACAGCCTTTTGAAAAATGAGAAAAAAATAATTTTGATTAATTGTAGTAAATAACGCTTAAATGCTTGAATATATCGTTAAATTTACATGTCTCTTTTTCTGTCATTGTAGAATCATATATGACAATTGTACTAAATTAGGACTCGCAGGATCATTCTGAAACAAGATAATTAGGACAATAATTTGTGATTTATATTTTATTGTTTAAAACAGCATTCAAGATAAAGGTACAATCTATGTAAGGGCGTTCAATATATAGCAATATTTATATATTTTAGTTACAACATCTATATACTGCTCCAATAACGAATATGTTAAAAGTCTGTTATCCAAAGAATAATATTGGATAACAGACTTTTAATATATTCGAAAATCGATATTTGCTCGATAAAGGCGATATCGAAATTAGTGATGACCTTTTCTGGAAAATAGATATTCGATCGATATAGACGATATCGAAATTAGTGGTCACCTTTTCTGGAAAATAGATATTCGATCGATATAGACGATATCGAAATTAATGATGACCTTTTCTGGAAAATAGATATTCGATCGATATAAACAATATCGAAATTAGTGGTGACCTTTTCTCTGCAATCAATATCCAGAGGAACTCCATATACAGATATTGGATTGGTATTAATCTTACCTATATAGTCTAGTACTATATACTATTAGAAAACTATTTTCAGAAGGAGACTATGTACACAAATCGTCCGTTTGGGTATCTCTGTCCCATTAAAATACGCATCGGTACCTACTTATAATATAGTTGAGACATTAGTGTGTTTACCAAAGGGAGACTTTGTACAAAAGTCGATTGCTTGGGTACCTCTGTCCCATTCGTGTTTCTACCGTGAAGCAGTTGTGTTTGCATGGCTGTGTACGGTTTGAAGGGTGGGATATGGCGTGAATTTACTGGGTACAGAGGAATAACACCTGAGTCCTCAGGAATGGCAACGCATAGGGGATATCATGGGCGAAACAGTATACTCTGTTATGTCCATGGTACTGCTCATGTCTATAGGCGACGGTTACCACTTTCCATCAGGTGGGCCGTCAGCTTGATTGTCATTCTAAATTGTATAAAAAAAAAAAATACTTATAAATAATCTTGATAAGAAATCGCCAGTATAGTATATATGAATATCTAAACAGTGGTATTCTTTAATTTTGAAGTTATGAGTTTATTTTAATTATATATAAAATATTGGTTACTAGAATAACCCATGTTATTCATAATGGCTGCTCGATATGAAAATTATATTTCATTTGATTATTACAAACAATCCAATCCAAATAGCGACCGTTTCTCTAAGTAAATCTTGAATTTCAGTCTTTGAATATATTTTTAGTAATATTATAATAATATGAATCCTTTGGGAAACAACTATGTAATAAAATTAAATATGAAACGGTAAAGTTAACAATGAATTTAAATGAAAAATAAACACTTTTTGAGCCATTTTTTAAAGAAGGAGGTTTTCGATTCGCTCATATTTATATGTTGTGTGTATGTTATGCAATATTTTTGTGTGTACAATTGTAGACCGATTTTGATAATTCTTTTACCAATCAATAAGGTTTACGTTATTATTTATAACAGCAATGCATGATTATTACTACCGTAATAGTATATGCTGTGAAGTCCGTGATTCATGGTTCATTTGCATAGGCGACGATTGCCCCTTTTCCTCAAGTAGACTAACGTATACCATTTTAATTGAAAAATTAAAAAAAAATTATGGAATGGATGTATCAAGTTTACATCTCTTCCTTTAATTTTTTTCTTATATTTCATTTTATTTTCAGTTCTTACAAACACAGCAAGTCACGATTTCAAAAAAAATTATCAAAATGCGAGATGCATAACTGCCTCCGGCGAGCCATGCGTCTTTGTAGATGGATGGGGTTTTTTCCAATTGAAGGATTAGATCAATCTTCTTTCACAAAACTGAGGTACTTTTAAAATTATTGAGTTCGGTTACAACATAGATGTGGAGCTCAGGCAGCTTAATTTGTTTATAGTTTTATATTATTGTTTACCAAATTCAAAATTGATACATTCTACTATTGTTCTCTTTCGGCTGTATTTCACTGTTCTAGTTTCCTTCTTTTAACACACAAAAACACACATTTTATACCGTTTTCATCATCATCACCATCATATTAGCCGTTAACTGTCCACTGTTAAACTAGGCCTCCGCCTATAGGCGGTTTTCCAGTAGTTGCTACACTTGGTAGGCGGATTAGCAACCGCAGTTAGTATTTGGTGATGAGAGACACTACCCCCCCCCATTCTTCGATCACTGAGTCCCTTTAGTCGCCTTTTACAACAGCCACAGGAAAGGGGTGGCCTATTCTACGCCGGGATCACACGGCAAATAACATTATTATTGTTAGTAGTTTATTAATTAATTGTCATCTACTAAAGTTTTTAAGGGCACACCTTAAAAAAAATTCATGAAATATAAATCATTCACTAAAGTTACTGCACTCTTAAAAAGTCATAAAGTATAAATATATATTTATATATTAGTTTTAATATAATAAATAGTTTATAATAATATTATAGTGATAACGACGTTGCGAGATACAATTTCGTCGTTGTATGAACAATTGTCGGAAATGACAGTTAATTATATAATATTTTTTGTTACAGATTCAATTTAAAATCTGGTTACTTCTTATATTTTTTACTAACGTATCTGGGACAAATCATTACCACAATGTCCACATTTCTTATGCTCATCCATATAAATAAGAATCTTCGGTCTTTGTGTATGTATATTTGTAATTAAATATTGTAATTTAACTTTTACATATCGTGTTGCAGTCTCTAAAAATTGTAGTAGCACAGATCAAATGATAATTCTAATATAGTGATGCAAATATTTTAATTTATCTTTAAGAATTACTCTGTCCGGAAAGTTCGTATAAAAGTGTCTGGAATGCGAGAAAGAGGAGTGGGGAGGCATTTCTTATGTCCCTAACATCCATATAAATAAGAAACGAAACCCCGTCGGCATCTTCGGAAGAGCAGCGCGTCTTTGTGTATGTATATTTGTCAAGACAATGTTGATTGTTTTTTTCGATGTTCTTGTCCATCAAGAATTCGTCCCTCCAGGCCAGACAGTTGATGGAAAATTCTACGTCGATGTGCTCAGTCTCTAAAAATTGACAATGCCCCTGCCCACACCTCTCTTGTTGTCCGTGAGTTTTTGAGCCACCGAACACCCCCCTATTCGCCGGAGATCAAAAACCAAATGATAATTCTAATATAGAGATCCAAATATATTAATTCATCTTTAAGAATGTGTATAATGTATATTATGTACGTGTATGCATTTGTATGTATGTTTTTTATGCGACTTAGAATGGCAAATAAGCTGAC
The DNA here is from genome assembly GCF_026898425.1 of Galleria mellonella. NCBI lineage: Eukaryota > Metazoa > Arthropoda > Insecta > Lepidoptera > Pyralidae > Galleria > Galleria mellonella. The sequence continues at coordinate 2,079,523 of NW_026442090.1, read as the reverse complement.
GGCACACCTGATGGAAAGTGGTAACCATCGCCTATAGACGTGAACAGTACCATGGATATAACAGAGTATACTGTTTCGCCCGTGATACCCCCCATGCGTTGCTATTCCTGAGGACTCAGGTGTTGTTCCTTTGTACCCTGTAAATTCACTGCCCTCCAAACCAAAACACAGCCATGCAAACACAACTGCTTCACGATAGAAACATGAATTGGACAAAGGTACTTAAGCAACAAATATTTGTACAAAGTCTCCTTCTGGTATGTGTTTTGTGTTTACACTTGTACGTATGTATGTATATTAAATTATTTGTATCAATCGTGCGTAGTCTACCTATTTTTTAGTCTATAACCACTTTCTATCATATCTGATAGAGATTGCTATTTTAAGTGATAAGGCCATCTTTCGTAAAGTACGATATTTTGAAATGTTTTTTAATTTATTATTTTTATTGCGTAATAATTCTTTTTTTTTTTACAAAATTTACATGGCAATGTAATTCTCGGTAGAAGCACAGTTGTACGGAATTCAAGGCTCCATTTTTATTTTTACTAAAGTTTCTTCAGAACCGGCAACGGACATATGATACCACTGCGTTACATGTTTCTATTGACGACGGTAACTGTTTAATATCAAATGGGTCGTATGTTAATTGTCTGTGACATAAATGTACTAATGTATAAAATAATAATAAAATTGTGATTATAAAATCGGGGTACGAGTATTCAAACATATAAAACCTAAATATATTAAAAAAAAGAATATGTATCTTTATAGAAGATCACTAATGTATAGACAATTCCTCTGATGTAGTTAGTGTCTATGGACTGTAGGGATCTCTCACCATCTGATAAGGCGCAAGTAGGTTTTCAAATATTTCACATAAAAAAAAATTAATCTGAAAGTAAAGTATTTTTTTTAGCTTTATTCCTATTTAGCGCGACGAATTTAATGACAGCTTTTATAATAATGAAACTAGGCAGAAACTGGTGTGTTATTATGAAAAATATCGCAAGAATCGAGTTGTCATTAGCGGAAATTAAAATTTCGAAAACTGTCGCAAAAAAGTGTGATATTATTTTAATTATAGTATTCACTTTATTATTTGGTAAGTTATTTCTTTTTAAATATTTTTAATTTAGTTGTATTATTTTTGATCGATTAATAATAATCGTAATTTAGAGAATGAACATTTTGTTAATTTGTATTTAATTCGAAATTGTAGCGTTTTCAAATTTCATCATCATTTCAGCCATTGACTGTCAACTGGTAAAAATAAGGTTTTCCCATAAGAGGAGTTTTGCCAGTAGTGGTTGGCAACCGCAATTAGGCTTTTAGAGATGTTTTAAGAGGGATACTGATACTAATCCCTCGACCATTAAGTTTCCTTAGTTGCCTCTTTCAACAGCCATGGGAAAGGAAGGGGTGGCCTATTCTATATTTAAGTTTAATTATTATTTTTTATTTCTTTACAAGTATTATTATTTATTATTATTTCTTACTACAAACAATTAAGGACTTAATATATATAACTTGCAAAACGTTTTAACAATATTATTTGTGGGAGCTGGTGCCTGTACTAGGTTTTAAACCTGTATCAATTTATTTTCATTTTGATGATATTAATGTTAATTTACGATTAGTATAAAAAGTACTTGGCCGTGCGGTCCCGGCATAGAATGGGCCACCCCTTTCTATCCCGTGAGTGTCGTAAAAGTCGTCTAAGGGAGGGTGAAGGACGAGCAGCAGTGTTCCTCTTAAAACGCCTCTAAAGCATAACTGCGGTTGCCAATTCGCCTGCCAAGAATGACAACTATTGGCAAAACCCCCCAAGGGGGATGCTTATGTTCAACAGTGGACAGTTAAAAGCTGATATGATGATGATAAAAAGTACTAAATTTAAATTTGACGAAATGACGTACGTAACGTAATCGAAAATTTTACAATACATTTAACAAAGTCTATTATTGTTTTAGTGGAATACATATTCAATAGCATGCTATTTTCACAATTGGCCTTCCGATGTTTCGGTAAACCGGATAACATAAGTGATTTCTTCGAGAAATATTATTCATTTGTCCATGTCGATTATTTTAAATATATACCTTATAACGTCTGGATAGGAGTTCTTTTGCAGGTAAGTTCAATTTGATTATCACACTTTTATTTTATTTATTTACAAAAGGTGTTTCTATTGTTACATCTTCTATTTCTACCACCAGGAACTTCACTTAGATTTTAAAAAACTACAAATTCACTCCAATAATTGGTCCATAAGGTAGGGTATCGTGGCAAGGCAACAAACATCTGGAGACATAACTATACTCGGATCCAACCCAATTTAGAAAAGTCCGTTTCCTAAATTGGCCCGACCGAGATTCGAACCCGGGTCCTTATAATACAGTTTGCGTTATGAGGGTATTACATTCAGGACCCGGCACTCCCGAGTACCGGGTCCTGAATATAATAAACGAACAACCTTCAAGAAAAGAGCGTAATCCTTCTTAAAATGTCCGCCTGTCTCATATTTGTTTCGAGACCATACAAAGATTACTGAACAAAATTGACTGCAGGTTTCACAGTTGAATTTCTGAAGATTTATTTTAATATCTGGTGTATGTTTTACTATCTAAAAAAGGTCTATATAATTGATTTCTCTACTTCTGAAATATTTGCGTACGAAGTAGCAAACAAAAAGCTAATTAAAAGACGAATAAAAAAAAACTAAATCCTCTTGGCTTTACATTGTTGCTGATCATCTCAATAAGAGATACCTACATATTTCCATCAGAGCCAATAGCTTATTGATTGTTCCAAGTAGTATGTTGAAAAAGTATATGTATTAATGTAATCACTATAAGCAAGCTGAAGTGGCAATGGGCTATTCACATAGCTCGAAGAACCGACAACCGATGGGGTTCTTCCCCAGGTTTTCCAGGTTCTTGAGTGGCGACCATGTACACGTAAACGCAGTGTAGAACGACCACCCACTTGATGGACGACCTGAATTGTGTTGAAGGGAATCAGTAGATGCAGGTGGCTCAGGACTGTTCTTTATGGTAGTCTATGGGGAAGGCTTATGTTCAGCAGTGGACGGATAATGGCTTAAATGATGATGATGACGAATCACCATAAATAATAGTACTGTCATCATCATATCAACCCTTAATTGTCCGTTGCTAAATATAGGCCTCCCCCTTGGGGGGGTTTTGCCAATAGTTGCCATACTTGACAGGCAGGTCAACAAACGAATATAGATTTTGATGATGTTTTAAGAGGGTCGCTACTACTCATCACTCGACCATTAAATTCTTAGTTGCCTCTTACAACACCTATGGGAAAGAAAAGGAAGGGATGGTCCATTCTATCTGGGATTACATAGCTAATAATTGTAGTGTTATATTGTTTCAGATTGCAAATATCCAGGCGATATTTCTCTGGTGTTTCAGTGATGTGCTTTTAATGTCAGTTAGTACATACCTTGTAACGTACTTTCAGATTTTAAATAAAATTATATACACGAATAGTAGTGAAAAGAAGGTAATGTTGTGATTTATTTCTACTATAGTTTAGCATTTAAATATTGGGGGGTATCATGGGTGAAACAGTATACTCTGTTATGTCCATGGTACTGCTCATGTCTATAGGCGGCGGTTACCACTTTCCATCAGGTGGACCGTCAGCTTGTTTGCTATACTAAGTTGTATAAAAAAATTTATGTTTTTATTTTTAATTATAAAAGTAATTGGACGTTATTACTATTTACCGTAGCAAGGTATAATATCGTAAGATTTTATCGTCACGGTATACAAGTAGAGACGTTTTAAATTTTTCGTGACGATATTTATGGAGATCTTTATTTCTTTTAACATTATACGTTTGACAATCAATCTAGTAAGATTGAAAAAAGAAGGTAGTAATTTAAAAATGTTGATAAAAGTGACAGATTGATAAATTGAATCTCATTTTCTTTATTACTACACCTGAGCAAGGCCAGGGCGGGTGGCTAGTTTATTATTAGAAAACATAGGAATGCCCCAAACGGCGAAATAATTCAGGTATTTATTATAAAGCCTATTTTGTGAGTGTACTAGTCATCATTATTATCATGTCAGCTGTCCACTACTAACTGTCCACTGTCGGGGGGAAAGGGATTGTTAGTAATGAAGACTGAAAATCCCATTGCTAGCAATATACTCAACCAGGTCGACCTCCTCGAGTTTCCCCCTAGAAACTATCATGGTTAATTCCTGATTAATTCATCATGATAGGCTAATTGGCCTGTTTTCATCCTCATCGATCACCCTTCACTGGTACCCCGCCAGCGTATGCCGTTAGCGCGGGCGGGGTTACCATTCCATTTTCATCCAATAAAAAAATAAAAAAAACTGTCCACTGTTGAACACATGCCTTCCTCAGAAAAGGGTTTTGCCAGGCAGGCGTTTGGCAGATGGCAGATGGGTGCAACCGCAGTTAGAAATATATACAAGAAGTACAAGTGTTTTCTAACAATATCAATCTGTATACAAAGTTTAACCAAGTGCCATAATCACTACTGGGGGGAAGGGATTGTTAGTAATGAGGTCTAAATGACCCATTATCAAGTCGACCTCCACGCGGTTCCTCCTGGAAACCATCGTAGTTAATTCTAGTGGAATTCGTCACGATGGCCTAACTGGCCTACTTTCATCGTCACCTATCATCTCTCACTGGTGTCCCGCCAGCGTATACCGATAGCGCGGGTGAAGTTACCATTCCATTATCGCCCATTTAAAAAAAAAAACAATCAACACTATTAACATATTTAAGACGTAAATATATTTTAATATCTAGATAGTATTTGTACGTATGGCTTTCAGAAGAACTGGAAACGACTCCGTTTGCTGTACTCCCGTGCAGCGGCTCTGATTTCAGAAGTAGATTCTCACATGAGCAGCATGTGTCTGGTTACCTTCTTCGTTTACCTGTATTTCACTTGTTGGCAGTTATATAATACCATTCAGTAAGTAGTAAGCGAGTGTAGTTTATTTATTTTACTATTTTAGGTGTTATTTTGTGGAAGACCATATCAGTGGTTAGAAGTTATCATATCATACCGTCATATCAGCCTTTAACTGTCTACTATTAAACATAAGCTTGGGGGTTTTGTCAGTAGTAGCCACGCTTGGCAGGTGAGTTGGCAACCGCAATTAGGCTTTAGAGAGGGACGATGCTGCCCAGTTCTCGCCCTCCCTTAGTTGATTCGAATTCGAATCGAAAGGAAGGGGTGGCCTATTCTATGCTGGGACCACACGGTTGGTTATAATTATTTTGTTTAATTCCGCTAGTGCGAATTTCGCAGTTTGAGTGCCGAAAGGTTATTAACACTAGGTTCCGTGCAGCGTTCTAATAATTTGCCTGAAGATACTTCGTTGAGATGAAACACATGTCGCAAAACGTGCGTGAACAAAATGGCAGTCGGAGATTGATGGCTAATATGAAAGGTTGTGGAACGTCCGGTAATAATAGTGACGGTAGTCACAGACAAAATAATTCTAATCAAACAATTATTTATTTCTTGTTTAGTCATTATTAGTTTATTTAATGGATGAAAATAGAATGGTAACCCATCTTGCGTTATTATGGTATGGGTTTCCCAGTGATTGTTAATAGATGAGGATAAAGTCAGAAAAGTTGTAAAATCGTAGCGTATTCACCAGGAATTAATCACAATATCTACTTAAGACCAGGATATAGTAGCCTACTGTAATAATGGAATATCAGGCAGCAAGGTACAGGGGGGTCTACCATGAAATCGTGTTTCAACCGTGAAGCAGTTGTGTTTGCATGGCTGTGTTTCGGTTTGAAGGGTGGGATATGGCGTGAATTTACTGGTACAGAGGAATAACACCTGAGTCCTCAGGAATGGCAACGCATGGGGGTATTATGGGCAAAACAGTATACTTTGTTATGTCCATGGTACTACTCATGTCTATAGGCGACGGTTACCACTTTCCATCAGGTTGGCCGTCAGCCTGTTTGCCATTCTATGTTGTATAAAAAAAAAAATGAAATTCCGAATTTTCGGGCTCAATTTCTTGTTTTTACCTACCTAATGTTGTAAAAAAATGTACCTACAAAAATTGGGCAAATAAATGGAGCTTAACATTTCGTTCATCATAAATCCTACTATAAAAGCCCAAAGCAAAAGGTATTTTAACATTTTTTAAACGGTATGTATTATATATACTGACTTTTTTTACAGTCAAGCTCAGGGTAAAGCATTTGGATGTAATCACACAATAATTAAGGAGTAAGTACTTTAATAAAATTTTCTATAATATAAGATTCCCATATTATGCTTGTTTATTAGAGAAATATTAATTAGTAAGATATACGCTTTAAGAAACAGTAAAGTAAAATGTTATAAATATTTATTTATTAAACTATAATACGTATAGATAGTGTAAAAAATGAACTTTTTATCATAACATGACGATATTTAATTAATTAATTTAATTAATTAACATATACAAGCCAACAACATGTAAAACTTTTCCAAATTTCAAATCAATAGTATAAGTGGTTGTTGAGAAATAGCGCTGTAACAAATGAATGAATGGATTGAGAAAGTCGTACTATAAGAGTACATTTGTACCTTTTTGGTACAGAATCCTAAAAAATTATATATATAATATACATTTAATATACAAACACAAACACAAGGCATGCTGTGGTTGCCTATAAATGTTAGAACAGTTGGATTTGATCTACCAGTGTATTGTTTTGAAATGTTTAGCTGTATCTTATGTTGGTAATCCTACAAATAAATAAATAAATACATTTTATTTTCAGTGACATTAGAACAGTCTATCGCGCTGTTTACTACATTTATTCTACTATATATTTAATCGTAAGATGTTTCGTGACCTCTTTAATGGCGGCTAACATTAATATAGTGGCAAGGAAACCATTGGTTGCCTTGTATGATGTACCATCGTCGGAATATTCTATAGAGGTAACATATAATTTAAATATTTTGTTTTAAAGAGCTGAAAATTCTGTTTGATGATTGGTGTTTTTTTATGTTTTTTTCATTTATGTTTTTTTTTACAAACAATAATGGCAAATAAGCATACTTCTCGATATAATACTAGCTGTGTTCCATTACTTAAGCTGTGTGAATCAGTATCTCAAATATTCTTCGTGTTAAATTAGGATAAAGTAACTTACGATGTAAGTAATATCCATAAGTATGTGCAACATGATTGATGTTATCTAATACCATAGGTGTCACAGTGTATTCACTTGTAAATAAAACATAGATGGGCCGTCAGCTTGTTTGCCATAATAAACATGGCAAACAAGCTGACGGCTCACCTGATGAAAAGTGGTAACCGTCGCCTATAGACATATCATATCAGCCTCATCATATTATTGTTTATTACTGAACATAGATCTCCCCCATAGGTTTTGTTAGGCTTTGGTGATGTTTTAAGAGCGACGATACTGCCCATCGCTTGACTATTAAGTTTTCTTAGTCACCTCTACTACACCAATGGTAAAGAACGGGGTGACCCATTGTATGCCAGTATCACATGGCAATTTTTATTCATCTCAGCTCGTTGCAAAATATGAGTATTTAGGGGAGAAATCTTTTCTGAATTGCTGCACCTCTCTAAAACGTGATTATTTGGGTTGGAAATTCATTGGGATGGTAGATGGTGACAGAGATAATTTCTATCGAAAACTATCATAACGAAAACTGGCACATATTGCGTTATTTAGAGAGCTCTAGTAGAACTAACTAGAGTTAGTTAGGAGATGAGAGAGTTATGGTTTATTATGAGATATTTTCACATCCAATATAAAATCTTACTCCCTTATTCATAAAAACAACAAACCTAATACACACCTATTTTAGATATTAAACTGTTTTATCCTTATAGAATGACATAACATTGTAAAAGTTAAAAAAAAATTGTACCACAAAGGTGGTCAGCAAGCATACAGCCCGTCTAATGGTAAACGATCACTGTAGCCTGTAGACGCCTGCAACACTATAGGTGTCACGTACGCGTTGACTACCATGAAGAAATCTTAATATATAGTAAGTTTTTGAAGAACCCCATACTGCAGACTCTAGAAAAAACCGCGACAGGGAGCTCATTCTACAGCCTGAACGTTCGTGGGAGAAAATTTCAAGCGTGTGAGAATGAATATAATTTAATATTTGTAGGTTTTTTTTTATACAACTTAGAATGGCAAACAAGCTGACGGCCCTCCTGATGGAAAGTGCTAACCGTCGCCTATAGACATGAGCAGTACCATGGACATAACAGAGTATACTGTTTCGCCCATGATACCCCCCATGCGTTGCCATTCCTGAGGACTCAGGTGTTATTCCTCTGTACCCAGTAAATTCACGCCATATCCCACTCTTCAAACCGAAACACAGCCATGCAAACACAATTGCTTCACGGTTGAAACACGAATGGGAAAGAGGTACCAAAGCAAAAAAAAAATAAAAAAAAAGCAATTTTGTACAATGTCTCCCTCTGGTAGGTTTCAGTTTACTGTAGAACATTAATTTATTTTATGCAGGTGCAAAGATTTCAAATGCAGATTAAATACGCTCCGGTGGCACTGAGCGGAGTAAGTTTCAATATAACACGGAAAACTATACTTAATGTAAGTAGCCACAAATATTAATTTGCCTTTTATATAAATCCATCATCTATCTCACAATTATAATACTTTTATCATAGTTTTATTCTAATTAATGAAAATCGAATGGTTTCGCTATCGGTATACGCTAGCTGGATACCACTGAGAGATGATCAGTGAGGATGAAAGCATATCAGTTGACCCATTGTGACAATTTCAAATAATTAACCATGATAGTTTCAAGGGATCCACGTGGATGTTGCCATGACGGTATATTGGCAGCAATGGGGCTTTTCGATTTTCATTACTTACGATCTTTCTCCCTCCTCTTATCATGGTTACTTGACGGCCAAAGTCTACAGAAAACTTGATATAAAGATATATCTCTGTCTGTGTGATTCTGTTGTGAAACAGATGCGTTTGCGAAGCTGTGTTTCGGTTTGAAGGGTGGGATATCGCAATGAAATTATGGGGTACAAAGGCATAACATATTAGTCTTCAGAAATAGCAACGCATAGAGTGTAACATGGGCGCCATGGTATGTCGATGGTACTGTTCATGTCTATAGGCGATGGTTACCACTGTCCATCAAGTGGGTCGTCAGCTTGTTTGCCATTTAAATTGCATAAAAAATCATTATAATGCATTTAAAATTAAAATGCATTGTTCAACAATTTTTCTTTCAAATGCTGATTTGTTGGGAAAAACATCAGATGATTAAGACTTAAACCAACTTCAGAACACACTAGCTGTGGAGAAATTTTGACATCCTTTTTCTCAAATTAGAGTTAACAATACATATTTATAAAATTTCTTTAAAATCGGTTGACTAGTCCCGTAAGGATCGCCTTAAGACGATATTGATAACCGACTTCAATAAAGAGAAGGTTCTATGTTTCACTGCATTTCTTTTCATTTCATAGTCACCTCTAGTACAAAAAGTATTAAAATTGACGTGTTCAGATTCGTCTTAATTATAGTAGTCAAAACAAACAGTACGATAATATGATAACAATAAACTATGAAATACAAATTAATTATTTATTACAGATCTTGTTATTCCAGTGAAGTTAATGTATTTTGTTTTTTCTTTATATTTGCAGGTAATTTCCACAATTACGACTTATGAGTTGGTAATGTTGCAGCTACCTATTTAATTAAATTAGTAGTCACTCGGAGGTCGAAATTCGACCATAACATATATTGTAATCAATTATTATTGTTATATTTGACATGCAGTAAGACTATAGACAAATAATATTAAAGACAAACACTATTATCTATTCTCAATTTGACCACAAACTTTAACAATAAACAAAAGAGTATATATACGTGTGTGTGTCAAATACATAATAGTGTATGTATTTTTTTTTATTGATTTAATGTACTTTTATGCATAATTAAAAAAAAAAAAACATTAGTATTCTACACTGCTTCTCTATATAAACTCCTCCGTCCGTACAATTTTCATAAAAAGGGGTACAAAGATTTTTTATTAATATGTAGATTAGTAGTACGAGTAAATAGTAACTAATATTTGACAAGATCATAAATAAAATTTTATTAGATTGAGTTCCACAAAAAAAACAGACTTCAATTGTCATAAAGCCAGTTATTTTAATTTTTCAAGTAAACTATTGAAATGATTTTGGAAAAAATTCTATGGGAATCCTACCTATCTGAAAATATCTGAAAATCTTAGATAAAAAAAATCCAAATCGGTTTATAACTGTTAACTGTAAAAGATAATATAATCAGAATAGGGGGTGAATGCGGAAATGTCTGCGAATAGAGAAGAACGGAAGAGAAAACTATATAATGCCGACCCCAAATAATATTTGGGGTACGGGTGGGAAGACGATAATGGTTTATAACTGATGGAATTATGAGGTAACAAACAAAAAAATACAATCGAATTGGAAACTACCTCATTTTTTGAAGTCGATTGAAAATAGTCTTGCGTCTCAATGTACGTATGCCTGTTTTATCAAATAAATGTCGTAAGAGATAAATACAGTTTTATTATTATATCCACATTATCCTTTCTATTATAAAGAATAGGGATTGTTAGTGATGGGGACGTTAATCCCCGTTGCTAGCAATATACCCAATCAGGTCGACTTCCACGCGGTTCCTCTTAGTAATCATTGTGTTTTATTCTAGTTGAATTCGTTACGAAGAGTCAGCTGATATGTTTCCATCCTCACCTGTCATTTTTTACTGATACTCCGTTAGCGTATGCCGATAGCACAGCCAAGGTTAGCATTTCATTAAAAAAAAATTGTAAAATGAATTTGTTTGTTTGTTACCTCTTAGCATCTAAATGCTTCAGCCAATAGTCTTATAGTTAAGTGAGATGTGAAAAGACTGATTGGTTGACCAGGGTCATTAAACATTATCTCAGTTACCCGGACAAAATTGCAGGCAAAATCTAGTGATTATATGTACAATAGTTTCGAGAGACATTTAAATTTACTTTACATTGTCACATATTTGAATGTTTGCTGCTCAATCTCGCATAAACAAACAGATGGACCATATTCTACAAGAATTATTATATTATACACAATTAACGCGAGCAAAGCCACGCGTCTCAGCCAGTATAACATTCATAAAACGTTACATTTCTCTGTAAAAGTTTTTAAGTGCCTTTAATATACGACCGACGTGGACATTCAACTTCAACCGATTATTTGCAGTCGATATGAATTTATGTTGACAAATAACGTATTATTTTGTTTTACTCAAATAATATACACGTATTGTTTTGTTGTTTGTTTCAGTGGGTGGGCGTAGACGTTTTATGTTTTGATTGTCATTTAATATTTGAAGAGACGTATTTTAATAGATATACGACTTTTATAATACCTATCTTAGATTTGAAGTTTGTGTACATTATGTTGTTGGATGTGTGGGCGCGAGAATATGTATTAAACTATTAAAAATATATATTTGTATCCAAAACAAGAATGCTACAATACATATAATAATGAAAGTGAAAATAATATTAGTTAATAATTGAATATATATATATATATATATATATATATATATCTACCATACCTTACACCTATCTTATGTAACGATACTGTATATCCATGCAAAGTTCAAAAACAGCATTGTTTGCTTGTGTTGTTTCCAACAATGTTGTTCCTGTTAAGGTAAAAACAACAACACTTACTACTCAAAAACAAGATCAAGCATACATTGTTATACTTCTTATTGCTTAAACTTGAACCGCGAATTTTTTTAAAATTTTTTTTCAAAGTGTTATTTATTATACCTGTACAATATTATTCCTTTGACGTACTCTGTGAGTGTTTATGATAACAAAATCTTCGAACCAATAATCAATAATTAATCTCTTTCCAGATATAATGTTACTTTTATCATTTGTGTTATAGTTACATAATGTAGTGAATTAAGGATTTCAAAAATATAAAACGATGGGCAAAGATTAATTATTTCCAAATCTTTCCTTATTTTGGAATCGGTTAAATGTTAATGAAATGAGATTTTCAATTGAAATTTTTAATTATCTTCTATCTATTAAAAAACAATAAGATTCTAAATTTGACTTCATTTTTTTGTGTTACGCGCTATGTACGCTAATTCTAAACCCATTCTTATGATTATATATATATATTTTATACAACTTAGAATGGCAAACAAGCTGACGGCCCACCTGATGGAAAGTGGTAACCGTCGCCTATAGACATGAGCAGGACATAACAGAGTATACTGTTTCGCCCATGATACCCCCCAGGCATTGTCATTCCTGAGGACTCGAGTGTTATTCCTCTGTGCCGTGTAAATTAACGCCATATCCCACCCGTGCAAACACAACTGCTTCACGGTAGAAACACGAATGAGACATAGGTACCCAAGCAAACGACTTTTGTACAAATTCTCCCTGTGGGAGACTTGAAATGAAATGAAACAATGATAATAAATTATAATTTAATAATTGTAATTATTTATGTCAAGTTTATTTACGTTTTCAACTCGGGGATGTCCAACTACAATCAGCCCAATCACCATTGCAACCGCCGCTGACGAACAGCATGCTGGTCGTGCAGTGCTGCTCGCGTAACAGCCGTGAACTGCGCTCTTGAATAAGAGCTCCTATCGAGTTCGAAACTAGTTAGACATTCTCGAACTTAAATCGTGAGTAAAGCCGACACATTTAAAAATAAATTAATGCAAATTATTAATGTCAACTTAAAATCTTTTAAAGAAAAAAACTAGAGATAGTTAAAACTGAAATCTATTTCTGTACTTTCCTTATCATTTACCGGTAATATCATCTGACTGATATAAGGCCGGTATGATAGCCAAGATTACATTATTGGGTCCAGGCCAACCCCATTTACATTTCAATATCAAATGCCAGTTTATGCAAATCCTCGGAATATTGGCTACGGGGACAACTACCCCCGTTTATCTAATACGCCTAACACTTTTGTAACTTTATTAAAAACTTTTGCTATGAATTCAAAATTTTCTTATAACGTTATGTTCTTGTTGTCACAAATTCTTCGCTATGGATAATGCTTTGGTCACAGATTTAATAATGTAATGAGTACTTTAATTATATTAAATTTTAGACTTACACACTCAATGTTTTTAAATGCATGTAAACAATGCGAAAGTTTAAAATTAACGAATATTTTATGGATTACTACTTTTTTCCCGCAGCTTCGTATGCGTTGATTTTATAAGTTTTATCCCCTTAAGAGTTGATATTTCAAAAATCCTTTCTTATAGTTCACCTACATTTTATTAACAACCTACTTGCAAAATATTAAGATTGATTGCTTGATTCAGCGGTTTCGGCTGTACGTTGATATAAGGTTTAGTTACTTAGTCATTCTAAGATAAATAGATAAGAAACGGGATTTAACAACAAATAGGATTACGCGTAAAAATAATTGTAATTTGTAATATTGAGTATAACTATATTTTTATAAAAAATTTTTAGTTATAGATTATTTGTTAACCACTATATATGAACACAACTGCTTCACGGTAGAAACACACAGAGGTACCCAAGCAAACGACTTTTGTACAAACTCTCCCTCTAGTGAGTTTAATCTAGGACATCTGAAATCAATTAGTTCCAAAATATTATAATGTATTACCGAGAAATATAAGATTATTAAATAATGTCACGTTAAAATATTTTAAAAGAAAAGTTAAAAAACTTTTTATAGAACAGTATTAGATTTAATTTAGATAGTGAATGTTGTGGAAAAAGGGGATTTTACTGGTATGAGTGTATATTCATACCAGTAACATCCACTTAGTATATGCATGTGTGTCTGTGTGTATATGTATATGTATATATGTATATATGTGTATATATGCATATCTGTGTATATGTATGTATAAAGATATAAGTTTAGTATATAGAATTAGGATATAAGTTTATAATTGTTTAAAAAGCTGTATGTACAAGAGCGCAGAGCTGCAGACAAACTGCAATGCAGTTTCGCAGCACTAAGAATATATACTGTCTATGTAACTGTTACCTTGAAATAAATAAAAAAAAAATATTGCTTAAAAATTATGTATAAATATGTATAACATCTCGTCATTTATCGGTGTGAGTTTAAGATTTGCATGTACTTTTATAGTTTACTTGCTCGAAAATGGGCGGTGTTCAGCGGAACAACTTTCATCTTATAGAGGGCCGCAGACAAATAACGCTTACGCGGCTCGAGGCGAGGAAAGTTCTCGTAGGAGTGACAAACTTCTGTTTCTAAGTACGAATGTACTCGTATCTACGCTTCAGTTTTAACGAATAAGTATTTAACAACACAAGCATATTTTCCTCCCTTAGAAACTTATTTCAAATTTTAAACAGAAAATTACAAATTCGTAAAGATAGTGATATTCTTTTAGTAATGACATAAAATTGGAGAGTGGTAACTCCGCCTGCGTTGTCGGTATATGCTGGTGGAGCACCAGTAAGGATAAAGGCAAATAAATTAACCAATCGTGATTAATTCAATATATCAATCTGACGAAGTATATTGCTAGCATTGGAGACACGCGTGTCCATTGTACAAAAATCGATTGCTTGGGTACCTCTGTCTCATTCGTGTTTCAACCGTGAAGCAGTTGTGTTTGCATGTCTGTATTTCGGTTTGAAGAGTGGGATATGGCGTGAATTTACAGGGTACAGAGGAATAACACCTGAGTCCTCAGGAATGGCAACGCATGGGGGGTATCATGGGCGAAACAGTATACTCTGTTATGTCTATAGTACTGCTCATGTCTATAGACGACGGTTACCACCCCACGGTCAGGTGGGCCGTCAGCTCGTTTGCCAATCTAAGTTGTAAAAAAAAACCTCCCTTATCTAAGAAATAGTAATATTGCAAGACTAAATATTGTGTTGACTTGTAATGAATATTTTTTTTTATACAACTTAGAAAGGAAACCGAAACACAGTCATACAAACACAACTGCTTCACGGTAGAAACACGAATGGGACAGAGGTACCCAAGCAATCAACTTTTGTACAAAGTTTCCCTTTGCTATATGTAATATATATATTGAGATCCATAAACATGATAACTTGTACTTACTTGGGGACAAGGGATTTTTGATAATACGATCTAACAGCCCCATTGCTAGCAATATACCTAATCGTATCGACTTTCACGTGGTTCACCCTATAAACTGTTTTCATTTATCCTTGTTGAATTCGTTGCAATGGGCCAATTGGTTTGCTTTCTCATCGTCATCATCATCACTCACTGATGCTGTACCAGCAAGTGGTCTGCGTTGTAGTGTAGGTGAGGTTACCATTACATTTTTATTATAAAAAACCTGTCTGGTCGACCATCACGCGATTGCTGGAAATCATCGTGGTTATATTCCAGTGAGTTTCTGATGATGCGCCAATTGACCTGATTTCATTTTCACCTGGCATCCCTCACTGGTACTCCGCTAGCGTATATCGATAGCGTACACGGGTTGTTATTCTATTTTTATTTTAACAAACAAAAGTTGTACCATGTACATAACACTATATATACTGTGACACCTATCATATTCCTTATGCAAGACACCATTTTAATTTGTATTTAATGAACATTTTGTTCATATTACATTTATATTTATTTATATTTATTCATTTTTATTTAAACCAGTTTAAATATTTTCATTCTGTTAAAATAAGAAGGATTAAAGCAAATTTAATGGACCGTTAATAAAGCGTTAACCACAAAATCCGTTAAGCTTTATCTTTTGTGATGTTTTACCTTAAATAAAATTAAAGGTAAAATAAATAAAACCGGTCAAGCGTGAGTTGAATTCAAACAATGAGGATTCAGTACACAAGCAAAATTTTTACAGAAAGTTTGTAGGTATATAATACATGTACAATATATCAATGAATCAGGAATGTTTTTTTTTATACAACTTAGAATGGCAAACAAGCTGACGGCCTACCTGACGGAAAGTGGTAACCGTCGCCTATGGACATAAGCAGTACCATGGACATAACAGTGTATACTGTTTCGCCCATGATATCCCCATGCGTTGCCTTTCCTGAGGACTCAGATGTTATTCCTCTGTACCCAGTAAATTCACGCCATATCCCACCCTTCAAACCGAAACACAGCTATACAAACACCACTGCTTTACAATTGAAATATGAATGAGAGGTGCAAACGACTTTTGTACAAAGTCTCTCTCTGGTAAAATGTTTTTAGTTTGCGTAAATACGATCATGTCTCCATCTACCGCAAGCAACCCAGCTGGCTCCCAATAAGGAACCCACGTAATATGCACATCCTATCCTTGTTCGAACAAGATTTTGTTTGACCTCTCCGCCTCTGATTACCTCCGAGAGAGATTTTCTTTAGAATCCCCAATCCCCGTGTGCTTTATCTTAAACACAATACCTACATTGGAATTACCTATCCACAACTCCCACTCTTACCCAAGTCCTTTACAGTGCAAGCTGCTACTTTGGAATTCCCTTTAAAATTATAATAGATGGACGCAGACTGTTCATGCCTCCGAAAATCAAACTAAAAAATGTTACAATACAATTGATAGTTGAGTTACTTACATACATAGTTATTCTATGTTTTTATTATAATTTTAATCTGTTATTTATTAAGCATAAAGAAATAGTTCAACAACTGTTTTTCTATGTTTCATATATTTATTTATTTATAATTTTATTTTACTATACTCTGTTATATAAATATACATAAATTATATTAGTAGTTATATAGTTTATATAGCTACTATTATATTATTTATCGTATTATTTTTCCATCATATATGTTACACTTTATTAACGAATTCTGTAGATACATTCTCCTTTCGGGTTCTCAAGGTTGACTGGAAGAAATCCCTTTAAAGGATAAGCCCACCTGTGTACATTGTTATTATGACCTAATATCTATATTGGGGGAAAGCGGCTGTTAATAATGCGGACTATTAGTTCCATTACAAGCAATATACTCTGTCAGGTCGACTTCCACGTGGTCCCCTTGAAAACCATTGTGCTGAATTCCAGATGTATTCATCACGATGGGCTAACAGACCTGCTTTTCCATTCTCACCTATCATCCCTCACTGGTGCCCCGCCAGCGTATACCGATAGCGCAGGGGGGTTTCCATACCATTATCATCTGTTAAAAAAAATATCTATATTAAAATGTATAAACAGCATATAAATAATAAATGTACCATGTAAAGCCAGGGCGAGTCACTAGTATATTACTAGAATACTTATTTCATTTAAGTAGTTAAAGTATTTATTATATATTTATTCGTGTTAAGTCAAACTACTAGTAAAGTATAATTACGTATAAATGAAATAAAATTATATGAATATAAATGTAAGTTAATGTATCATGATATTTCGATAAGTAAACTCACTGAAGGCCATAGCAATTTAAATATTATTATTATCAAAGTAATGATAGTTCTAAAAATATCGAACTGGTAATTGTCATAATAAATCGGAACGATGAAATGACAGGACGAACAAACAACAAAAGGAAAATGTTGTGAGATAAATAAAATATACATTTAGTGTACAAGCTATATCGAGTGGAATTAGACGCATCCAGAGCCGTAGAATATTATATAAAAAGAAATACATTTCATCACGAAATCTCATCACCGTTGATTATGAATGAAATAAAACCAATTAGTATCACCGTGCAATCAACAGGTAAGTGTTTTTTTTTACTAGTAAATTCATATAACGTTATAAATGTAAAAGATAAATTTCAAACATTTCAAACAATACTTTTTGATATTATCATTATATGAAATTACAAGAAATTCAATATGTAGTTAGTAAGTTTATCAAATCTCTCTTTTCTGTATGATATTCAGAATGGATTTCCGCCATGCGATCCCGGCATAGAATAGGCCACCAATTTCTTTCCCTGACGTGGCTGTCGTAAGAGGCGACTAAGGAAACTTAATGGTCAAGAAATGGGCAGTAGGGCCCCTCTTAAAATATCACTAAAGCCTAACTGTGGTTGTCAACGCGCTTGCCAAGCGTGGCGACTACTGGTAAAACTTCCCTTATAGGAAAGGCCTATATTTAACAGTGGACAATTAACGACTGATATAATAATTAATAACTTAGCATGGCAAATAAGTTGATGGAAAATGGTAACCATCGCGTATAGACACGAACAATATCATAGACATAACAGAATAGATTAGTATTCCCATGATATTTCTCATGCGTTACTATCCTGAGGACTACCACATTAAATCTCTGGGCCCTGTAATTTTATAGCCATATCCCACCATTCAAACGGAAACATTTTTTTATGCAACTTAGAATGTCCAACAAGCTGACGGCCTACCTGATGAAAAGTGGTAACCGTCGCCTATAGGTAGAGCATATGAGCCATATATGTAAGCCCAATGACATAACAGAGTATACTGTTTCGTATAACTCCATATTTTTTTTTACTCCAAGCACGTTTATCTTCTTAGTAAGCATTTAAAGTAATAAAGTTTACTCAATAAGTATTTCTTAATACTTTTAAATGTATAAGGTTTAAAATAAAAGATTTGATAGTTGTAAATTCAATCCTATGTATATTTGAAGACGGTATATTATGAGATTTCCAAGTTTCCTGTGTCATCAAGAAAGTTCACGTTCCTTCTCTGGTATAGTTAATTTAGTTCAAGTTTAAACTGGATTCGCTAAATTAAATTCACTGTCATGTACCTTATATACTTGTATCTTATTATATATATCTACACGATTGAATGAATTGCTGAATTTAACCATTGTACAATCTGCCACAAACTAAAACAAATGTATTATTATTAAACTTCATCATCATCATCATCATCATATTAGCCGTTAACTGTTTACTGCTCAATATAGGCCTCATTAAAGGGGGTTTGCCAGTAGTTGCCACGCTTGGCAGGCGGGTTGGTAACCGCAGCTAGGCTTTTGGTAATATCTTAAGACGGACGCTGCTGCCCATACCTCCCCAATTAATTTTACTTTAGTCACCTCTTACGACATCCACGGTAAAGGAAGAGCTAGCCTATTCAATATCGGGATCAAACGGCCATATTATTATACTTAATAAATTTTATGATAATTGGTTAAGGTTAAGACAATAAGAGGTAACAAGTAAATAAGTACATAAACAAACAAAATTATTTTTTATACCACGATTTATTACGAGAAAATGGCCGAATGGCATGGTATTATATAATGATTATAATAAATATGGCGGCGATTATTGTAATAAAATTATATTTCACAGATCGCTCGTACTCCAAATTGTATAACGATTTGGAAAAGTTAAACTTCAAAGCATTGCATCATAAGTATCCTACTATAAATTACGGGTGAGTGTTTAAAGTACAATTTATTTACATTTAAGACAGACTTAATGTAAAGTGCCGTTTTTTATTACAGAAATAAAGAAAGTACAACTACTTCGAAGACTCCAGGAAAATGGACGTTATGTAAAGGTGAGCATTTTAGCTGATCCCATGCCTGTAACTAATTACGTTTGTCTGAAAGAAACAACAGTAATTTTGTCGGCGGACCACGTTTATTTAATTATCGGTACAAAATAAGGGTTTTAGAAATAACAAAAAATTAAGTATTCTACATATGGTATGTACAAGTTCTTCTAGTCGCTTAAGTATACTACATATAGTCCAGCTTTTTGTACTAGTACTAAAAGCTAAACTATATATAGAATACTTTTGTTAGTTAAGTGAGTAAGTTAGTTCTTCTAGTTACTTAAATATACTACATACAGTCCAGCTTTTTGTACTAGTACTAAAAGCTAAACTATATGTAGCATACTTTTTTTAGTTAAGTGAGTAAGTAAGTTCTTCTAGTCACTTAAGTATACTACATACAGTCCAGCTTTTTGTACTAGTACTAAAAGCTAGACTATATATAGCATACTTTTTGTAGTTAAGTGAGTAAATAAGTTCCTTTAGTTACCTAAGTATGCTGCACATGACCCAGCTTTTTATACTAGTACTAAAAACTTAAGTATGTTACTTAAATATACTACATACAGTCCTGCTTTTTGTACTAGTACTAAAAGCTAGACTATATGTAGCATACTTCTTCTCTTTCTCTTTTTTCTGAAAACAATAGAAAAAAACATAAAAGAATGTATTTATAGCATCTTGTGACTCACACAGTAATATAGAACTTACAATTACATTTAAGTTGTATGATAATAGAGTAGTACGTTAAACAAAATATATTTTTGGTTAACTTACTATGGGACTAATATACTTAAAATGGACCAAGTAGTCGAGTAAAAAGATTTTTTATTCTCTTCAAATATTTTCTTATTTAATGTTTAATTCGTATAATTCTTTAAAACGTTCCTATTTATTGTTCTTAAATCAATGAGGATACTGAGCTAATTTCAGGAACATAAAAACTAATAAGTACATTCTATAATTTTAAAAATAAATATGAATTTAACCTTAAAACATAATAAGGCATGCACGTAATTATTACATAAACATAATATATTAGATACATTAATATAAGCACTGAGGGTAAGATAATATTTTTAAATTATATGCCATCTGCTATTTTAGCTATACAAGGACATGAAAGTGACGATATAAATGATCAGTATTCTTTATTCCAACATTCAATGAAGTGGGTACTGATTTGTGGACAGTGTGTGGGTATGAACCCCGTTTCAGGGATATTAGAGAAAGAAGTTTCAAACATAAAGTGAGTTTTGTGTATATAAATTTAAGAATCAAATTGTGTTGGTATAATTTGAGTCTTAACTACTTTTCATAACTTTTTATTAATAAATGTATACTATTTTAATAAAGTGTGGTCTCGGCATAGAATAGGCAACCTCTTTATATCCCGTGGGTGTCGTAAGAGCCGACTAAGGGAAGGCGAGGGATAGGCAGCAGCTTCCCTCTTAAAACATCTTTAAAGCCTGAATGTGGTTGCCAATTCGCCTGCCAAGCGTGGCAACTACTGGGAAAACCCTCTAAGGGGAGTCATATGTTCATCAGTGGACAGTTAAAGGCTGATATAATGATGATGACGATGATGATGATGATAAATATAATAAAGTAGAAGAGTTTGTTTGAACGTGATTTTTAGAACTGCCTAACTAAAAAGGGAATGTTACATTGGTTTGGCTATTTGGAGAGGATGTAAAGTGAAAGAAGAATTGAATATAACAGAACAGAGTAGTTTCGCCCAGATACCCCCCAGGCATTGTCATTCCTGAGGACTCAGGTGTTATTCCTCTGAGTAAATAGATGAAGATGTCGCTTCACGTTGAAACACGAATGGGACACCCTACTTTTGTACAAAGCCCTCTGGTGAAAACCTATATTTTTGATCAAATAGGTAACTTGCTGTAAAAGGGCCAAAGTAAAAGTACCCATAACCGGCGAGTGTGAATGAAAAGACTGATGTATTTGCTATTTCATTGATTCTGACTACCCCGATAGTATACAAGCTTAAGAGATATGGATGTATGTACCTGATAACAAGGGAAATCTTTGGTGTGTACTATGTGTAAGTTATCTACTATTTATTTGTTTTAAACTAAATTCGTTACAGCCAGTATTTTTTTTTCCAACAGGTTCAAATATTTTTCATGGAGGTTTTTATATGGTGCATTACTGTGTTTTTTTCAAATTACAGCCTCAATTCTTTGTTTATTCAAATTATATAGAACATTTGTCTCTGTAAGATTATTGGGTAAGTTATTTTCAGATTGAAGTTTCTTAAATTTACTTTTGATTTTATTTTTGATTTTTATGTGATATTAATTTACTCAAGTGAACCAAAAACAATAAATAGAATAAAGATCATATTTATTCAAACATACTTGTTCGCAAGCTGTTTCAAATACTTACTTTTTTATAATTCCACTGTTCTGTTCGG
Source organism: Galleria mellonella (assembly GCF_026898425.1). Lineage (NCBI taxonomy): Eukaryota > Metazoa > Arthropoda > Insecta > Lepidoptera > Pyralidae > Galleria > Galleria mellonella. Next base: position 2,057,457 of record NW_026442090.1, on the reverse strand, counting down.
AATGTTTTTATCTGCTAAGAAGAGTGATTTATAAATTATTTTATACGATTAAAAAACAATTGAAAAATATTTTGAAAACAGCGAATATCATCATATTATCAATATATTTTTTTTATAACTTATAATGGCAAACAAGCTGACGGCCCACCTGATGGAAAGTGGTAACCATCGCCTATAGACATGATGTTGTTGCCATTCCTGAGGACTCAGATGTTATTCCTCTGTACCCTGTAAATTCACGCCATATCGCACCCTTTAAACCGAAACAGCCATGCAAACACAACTGCTTTACGGTAGAAACACGAATGGGACAGAGGTACCCAAGCAATCGACTTCTGTACAGTCTCCCTCTGAAGCAATAACAAAAATAGGATGATTTACCAGTCATGCAAATATTATAGAGGTGATAATTTTGCACCATTTCCAGGTTTCATTTTCGGCGCATTTATAAAGTATCTCTATATTTTGCATTTATTAACATACTTGTTCGAAAATTTATAAGGGCTTGGTTCTTTCTTATTTCAGTAGAAGAAACAATACGTCTTTTCTTAATAATAGATAACAGTATAAAATTTTAACTAGATAATATCTGTACATAAGAGATATTTAAGAAAAATTGATATGAGCAGTCTTAATAAGAGCAATAAAAGTTGAAACAATAATTTTTAGAAATTTTGTCTGTATGTTTGTTTCGATATCACGCAAAAATTATCACATCAAATCAGATGTGGTTTTCACAGTTGTATTTTTGTAGGTCTAACTTAATACTGCTATTAATCTTTTATATTGATTTTCCTACTTCTGAAATCCATGCATACGAAGTAACACACAAAAAGCTAGTCTCTGATATATATTTATTTATTTATTTAACACTTATATTACAGGACTTGTTGAAGAATTTTTGATAATTACAGTGTAGTAGAAAAGACAGTGTTATTGCTTTGTTTGATATAGTTATTATCTGTCCACAGCCCTTCTTTCCTTTTACTCTGCTATTGGGATAAATACGTTTTCATTCATTCGTATTGGTAAAAAATGGCCAGCGCTATTACTAAGCATGTACAAAACAAACCTCGATGAGTATATTGATCTGAATCTCAAAGTGAAGTGTACAGCTGCAATGGGTATTATGTTAATATTGGCAATAGGTACGTATTTATTAGTCAATTTCAAAACGAAGGAGATTCCCGATTCGGATGTATTTTTAATAATAATAATAACTTTATTGAACAACAATAATTAAAACATACTCAGCACTGGAAATTACAGTAAAAGTAAGTATGACTTCATCTGTACATTTGGATCAGTTTAAACATTTGTTTAAACATCTGTTTCTGAAGTAGGTTATAAAACCTGTATCTCAGACAACAGCGCTCAATCCTCATTAAATACTATAATATTAGCTCAGCAATATTTTTAGTGCTCTATATAGAATATTGATTTTATATAAAGTTAATTTATCTAATTACAACTATAAGTAGTAATGGAAATTGTGAAAAAATTTACTCCCTTTGTATAATGTGTAATTTTAATTTTAATTAAAATTTACATTTATATATTATATTTGTTACGTCATAACTAAGTTATAAGCTAATATATAAAATTCTTTTTTTATCTGAAAATATATTATAGATTAGTTACATCGAAATTTTATCGAAAATAGTTTAGTTTTTAAATTAAAATAACTGGTTTTGCAACAATTGAATGCGGTTTGTTTGTTTTGTGGAACACGATTTAATTTTCATACAAATAATAGTCATTGTATATTAGATGCATTTTACTTACCAGAGGGAGACTTCAGAAGTTATTTGTTTGGGCACCTCTATCCTATTCGTGTTTTTACCGTAAAACAGTTATGTTTGCATGGCTGTGTTTCAGTTTATGGCAGTGGTATATGGCAGTGAATTTACAGGGTATAGGGGAATAACACCTGAGTCTTCAGGAGTGACAACGCATGAGGAATCATGGGCGAAACAGTATATTCTGTTATGTCCATGGTACTGCTTATGTCTATAAGCGACTGTTACCACTGTATGTATAATAAGAAAGTATCTTACGTTTCTTTTTTTTATATAATAATTAGAGATATACAAATATTTAATACTTATAACTGAATAAAGTTCATGCTTCAGCTTATCGTAGTAATTAATTATTAAATAAATAATAAATTTGCTGTTAATTTTCAAAAACAATTTTCAACATTCATTTTTCAACAAAATTCTCATCTATTATTTAAAAAGTTATCTGCTAGCGAACATTTATCATGCAATAATATTCATATTAAGTTGTCACCGAGAATTTGGATTTTGATAGAAAAAAAAGTTTTTTAAAAATGGCAAAGCAAAATATTAAGTAGGTACAAAGTTTTAGTGTTAGATTTATTTGCAACGCATTTTATGATTAACGTTTCAGTTCATATCTAGCAGAGCACTTTTTGAATAATCGATCAAAGTCATTGTCGTTAGTAATTGTCAATTTTCTGAAGCAATTTAAATTACTGATTATTGCCGAGTTGTAACACTTCGATAAGCTAAAGTATTGCTCTTAAGTAAGGCTCTTAATCATCCACTGGTGGATATATAGGATAGCGGTTTAATAATATATATATATATATATATATATATATATATATATATATATATAAAGAGAGAGAGAGAAATATATAAAGAGAGAGAAATACTACACATATTTCCAAAGTCTGTAGAATCAATTTGAAAAACGGCGAAAAAAATTGCTAAAATCTTGTAGAGCAAACCCAATGAGAAAATAAATCTTTTCCTAAGTGTGTTTTCAAATCTCGACGTGTAAATAAAAACAATTTGAAAAACAATTAAAATTAAGGCTTCTAAATTAATGAGCGCCTTTTTTTGTTAGCTTCTCTAGATATACTTTCCGCTATGTATTTTAAGGAAAACAGAGAATTTGTTAGTATTTAGTTTAAAACATCAATTACTCTCCCTTCTGGAAATATTTCTTTTCTCTAAATTCGTACTTAACGTTATATTTTTAATTGTAAAAATAAGTATATTTATATAATATATTGTAATAATAAATTGAATAAGTATTTTTTATTTATTTCTAACCGCTCATTATTAAAGGTAGTAAGTTATAGTCTGAAAAGTAGTGTAACTTTCTGTACATAATATACTTATTTAGTATTTGTTTTGACGATTAAAATATATGTTTCTTTTTTGCAACTAAAAATGGAAAATTATTATTTAGTTTAATTTAGATTAGTGTTGATTGACGTCAAATATGATGACTGTTGATTTCGTTTTAATAGCTCAACTAGTAGGAATACTGGCCCCGGGATGACTGAAGAAGAAGAAGAACATAATTAATAATTATTATGTAATTAATAATAAATAATATATAATTAATAATAATTAAAAAAATATATCATATAATTAATATGTGAATTCACAGGGTAACGAGGTAACACTAGTCTTCTATTATGTCCACGTTACGATTACTATGGGCATCACAGATTATTCAGCGATGTTATATTTATTTATTTTCCATCACCTTTCTATTCTAAATATCATAAAAAAATATATTTTAACATGATTTTTATATTTTATTAAACATTATTATTATTGTAATTGATCTTTTAGTGGAACACATTCTATCCTTAATATCGAATATGATAAGAGGTCTTCATTGTCAGGACGAGCCGTATAATTTTTATAGAGCCTACCTTGAACATTCATTTTCTTGGCTCTTTGAAATTGGAATACCTTTTAGTTTACCGCTTGGCATTGTTATGCAGGTAAATTATATGATTTTTTTTTATTAATATTTCCTTTTTTTATTTTGAGTGTAAATTATTCGTAAAATTAATTAATCACTTGTACAATTGATTAAGTAACTATAAAAAATAATTAATTGTAAAACTAATTCATCAATTGTAAAATTAATTCACCAATTGTAAAATTAACTCATTAATTTAAGATTTTTTTTCCTATAACGGAAATAGCGATTAATTTATAGAGAAGATGTTACTTTCTTCTTAAATACAAAAACTTCTCGTAACCATGCTATTTTTCGCTTCAGATCATCAACCTGATATGTATCATAAGTTGGAGTTATTCAGATTTCTTCATTGTCTGCATCGGTTTCTATTTAACATCGATTTTGGAAAAAATCAATACAAAGGTTACTTCTTCACGAGACAAGGTATGCAATAAAAAGATGGAAAAGTTTTTTTTTAAAATTTAGTTTAATACACTAACATTATATCCCTATCACAAAAGTGTGTAAATTATATTTAAAGCAGTAAAATTTCAGGATAACATATGCGCCACAGTGCATTTTACGATGTTCTCAGTACTAACAATGTCTATAGATGACGATTACCACTTTCTATCAGGTGGGCCGATTTTTTTATTGATCAGATAAATAGCGGACTCAGGGGAGAAAGAGTTTATTAGTAATGGGGTCTAACAAAACTTCCACCAGGAAACGTTTGTGGTTAATTCATCGCGGCGGGTCAACGGATCTGCTATCATCCTCACCTATCTTCTCTCATTGGTGCCTTGCCAGCTTATACTGATAACGTAGCCGAGGTTACTTACCTTACTTACTTATATGAGTAAAAATTAAAAAAAAAAAAAAATTAATAAAGATTAAAAAAAAGATTATATCAAAATTGGTTTCTTAATGTACCTACGACAAAAATTTAAAAAATAAAGAAGATGAACAAACGTTGATTCCAGTGTATGCCGCCCGCATTCTGGAAGCAACTACGCGAGGACTACACGCAAGCTGGCCGGTTGGTTCGCAACTTCGATAATGCAATCAATGGAGTTATATTTACTTCATATGCAAACAATTTATTCTTTATATGCCTGCAGATGTTCAATGTACTTTCGTGAGTATATAATGTCATTTTCAACCGATCTCAAAAAGAAGATTTTAAATTCGGTCGTATGTTTTTTTTAAAAAAAAACCACCGGGAAAAGCTAGTAATATATAATTAAAATACCTAGTCTTTTACCAGAGGGAGACTTTGTACAAAAATCGATTGCTTTGATACTTCTATCCCATTCGTGTTTCAACCGTGAAGCAATTGTGTTTGCATGGCTGTGTTTCAGTTTGAAGGGTGGGATATGGCGTGAATTTACAGGGTACAGAGGAATAACACCTGAGTCCTCAAGAATGGCAACGCATGGGGGGTAGCATGGGCGAAACAGTATACTCTGCTATGTCCATGGTACTGCTCGTGTCTATAAGCGACGACCACTTTCCATCAGGTGGACCGGCAGCTTGTTTGCCATTCTAAGTTGTATAAAAAAAAAATCTAATAAATTAAATTTTATGCGTAGTAAATCTTTATCATCATCATCATATCAGCCATTAACTGTCCATTGCATAGGCCTCCCCCACGAAGAGGGGTTTTGCTAGCAATTGTCATGCTCATGCGCTTTCCAATCCGCCTGGTCCGAAAGTGCAATTAGATTTTGGTAATGTTCAGAGGGGCGGTACTATTTATCTTTCGACTATTAAGTTCCCTTAGTTGCCTCTTACGACACGCACGGGAAAGGAAGTGGTAGCCTATTTTATGACGGGACCACACGGCAAAATCTTATCTTTATGTAAAGTTATTAATCATAATTTTGATTTCGATATTTTTTTATCCAAAGCAACGTCTCACTCGAGCTGTCTAAATAATTAATAAATTATTAATTATAATTTTTGAATCTCATATTTTCAGGCACAGATATAAGGAAAAACCATCCGCAGCACCGTGTCCTAATTTGCCAAGCGGGTGAGTGCAATCAAAATAGCATTTTTACACAAACATTTTTAACAATACATTTTAATATTTATATTTATTAAATATATTTTAAAACAATACAAAATACAACAATATATGTTTTTTTTACACAGATTTTGTTAAGAGAAGGTTCTGAATTTAGACAGTATTTTTATATACATATATGCTTCCTGATATTGACAATTGTAAACCGATTTTGATTATTCTTTTTGTTTACTCCAATGATGGTCTTGTACTAGTTAAAGAATAACATATTGAATTAACTTACTATAGAAACTTTATAATCATAATAATCTAGGTCATTATCTAAGATATTATCTATTGTCAAAGGTTGATTGTGAGAGACTGCTATATAGCATTAAGTCCGCCTTTTGTACCAAATATTTTGTGTAATGTTATTCATTAAAAAATAAATAAACAATACTGGTAATAAATATTAGCTTGTATATGCTTTCAAACATTTAATAATAAATTAATATGTGAAAGTAAGTGAAAAATTGCAGTACGAAATACAAACGAAAAAAATAGCGGGAGTTTATTTTGTTCATTAATTTTATTTGAGAATTATTAATGATATTTATTATGGTCAAAAATAAATATATATAATATATAATATTATGGTCAAAAATAATAATAAATGTTACTTAAAAACAATTAAATGCTATATTTATAAGTATACTGTCTGTTTGTATTAGTCAGCGAGTAATCTCGGTAATTAATGAATATGCTACTCAGTAATAAATAGGTAAACCCTCCTCCAAGGGTTTAGAAAACCTAGATTGATTAAGGGTGAGGTAGGAGTTCGGGGCGGATCCCTTTGCCCCGGTTTCAACTCCGAGGCGACTATCCCCAGGCCACTGGGTCTAAGCCTCTCCTGGATGAGGCGTGGTCTTGTTCTTCTTTGCTTGTAAGTGGTTCAGGGCCTCATGTTCTCTCTTCCGGAAATGTATATATATATATATAATTTATGAATAAAGTCTAAGCAGGGCTATAGTTATTATGGTTAATAGGTATATAAAATACTCTACTCGGTTATAAACTAGATGGCGTTGTGTATGTAGCGATACATCAATAGTCAATAAGCAATAATTTCATTATTGTTTCAGTCCATTTGGAGGATACGAAAATGTTATATATTTTACATATTCTTTGTCTTTCGTGCTCGGTCGGTTTTTGGCTGTGTCACTAATTACTTCTGGTATCCACACAGCCTCGAACGAACCTGCATCAGCTTTATATGATATACCATCTACTATGTATTGCAGTGAGGTAATATCATAACTAATATTATAAATGCGACAGTGAGTCTGTGGACACTAAATTGATTATGGTGCATTATATGATTTTAAATGAAAAAAACATGACAAATATTTGAAATTTACCGGAAATAATTTCTACTGGTTTTTAGTTAAAAATAATGTTCTGAATTCACTGTTTCAATTTTTGAAACCTATGCGTACAGTATTCTATAATATTTCTAGGGTATAACATATCTATGTGGAGGAAAAGGAATTGTTAGCAATGGAGTTCGACACTGCTAGCAATATGCCCTATCAGGTCGACCTCCACGTGGTTCCCCCTGGAAACCACGTGAACAATTCTTGTTGAATTCGTCACGATAGGCTAACTGACCTGCTTCATCCTCATCTATCATCCCTCACTGGTGCCCCGCCGGTGTATACCAATAGCGCGGGTGGGGTTACCATTCCATTATCACCCATTAAAAAAAAAGTCAAGTAGTTTTGCATGTTTTGCGTGAAAAAGGTTACGCGGGCGAAGTCGAGAATAATTACTACTTTACCATATTTTTCAGGTCCAAAGGTTCATCGAACAAGTGCACGGAGATACTTTGGCTTTAAGTGGTCTGCAATTTTTCTACGTCACAAAAAGCTTAGTTCTTACAGTGAGTGTATCTTGTCGTCTATTCCTTAATAATTATTTTATCTCACACTAGTTGTATCCCGTGGATTTTACCGCGTGTATCGTATGAAACAACCTTGATAAGATATAGAAACATGACACTAATGTCATCATCTTTCGATTCTACCTTCCTTCTGTTTTGATGAACTAATCTAAATCTAAAAGCGCTTATTGTGACTTAACTATAATAGTTATCTAACCATATAGTCGTATCTATATACATATATTTAGATAAATACTAGGCTATGTGGTTCCAGATATAAAGCCTCGCAAATTTTTTGTAGGTAATGATAAGTACTATATTTATAGTACATATTTATGTATATAAGTATATTATTTTATATATTATAGATTTATTATGTCTGCCGTGTGGTTCTAGCATAAAATAGTCCACGCCTTCTATTCCCGTGGGTGTCGTAATAGGCGACTAAGGGAAGTTAAGAGTCGAGAGATGGGCAGTAATATCCCTATTAAAACAAGACCAAAGGTTAACTGCGGTTGCCAACTAACCTACCAAGTAAGGCAACTACTAGCAAAACGTGCATAAAAAGAGGCCTATGTTCAGCAGTGGACAGACAACGTCTGATGGTGATGATGATGATTTACCAGAGGGAGACTTTGTACAAAAGTCGATTGCTTGGATACCTCTGTCCCATTCGTGTTTCTACCGTGAAGCAATTGTGTTTGCATGGTTGTGTTTCAGTTTAAAGGGTAGGAAATGGCGTGAATTTACAGGGTACAGAGGAATAACACCTGAGTCCTCAGGAATGGCATATGGGCGAAACAGAATACTCTGTTATGTCCATAGCACTGCTTATGTCTATAGGCGACGGTTACCGCTTTCCATCAGATGAGCCGTCAGCTTGTTTGCCATTCTAAGTTGTATAAAAAAAAAGGCACAAATGAATAAATAATTTTAAGTACTAATTTAGCTGAGACGAACTAGTTTATAATTATTGTAAAGATAACGATGTAAACATACTATTATTGTTTGATACTTTTCAAAGAAACTGTTCCAGTTTAAAATCTGTTTCAATACTACACTTTTATCTTGAATCTGCAAGCAGTGATTACGAAATTCACGTGAACAAAATCCATTTAATCAAGTAATAAGAATACAGTATCATCGATATCGGACTTTAGCGAGGCTAATCGCTGCATCGTTGTAAAGGACCTGACATATTATGTTCACACAATATATACTAATATTATAAAGTAGGGGAAAAGGGATTATTAGTAATAGGAATTGGCGACGCTATTACTAACAATAACAACTCTTACGACATCTACAGGAAAAAAAGAATAAATATATTCTTGAATATATATATATATATATATATATATATATCAGAAATGTAATCTTTAAATTAGATCGTTTTCGCATTCTAGTATCAGCATAAATAAATAACAACCTAGATTTTGACACCAATTTTTATTTAAATAATACTCATGAATTAATTTAACAAATTGTAAAGTGCGTTAACACCTTTATGTGTAAAAAGTGGACAAAAACAGTCGCTCTTCAGCTATCGAAATTAGGTAAAAAGGTGCCAATACAAAGAGCTTTAGAAAATGTTTCCAATCTCTTCCCAATTTCGCCATTATTTTGCGTAAACAAAACAAACATTACTTTATTTTTAGGATGGAGTTAGTGGATACAGTTTATGAAGTCTATATTCAGCAATGGACAGATAATAGCCTAACATGATAGTCATTATTATTGATATTCACAATCTTTTTTACTTTTTAATGAATTGCAAAAATTCATATGTATGTTTTTTAAACAATTTAGAATGGCAAACAAGCTGACGGCCCACCTGATGGAAAGTGGTAACCGTCGCCTATAGACATGAGCAGTACCATGGACATAACAGAGTATACTGTTTCGCCCATGATACCCCCCATGCGTTGCCATTCCTGAGGACTCAGATGTTATTCCTCTGTACCCTGTAAATTCACGCCATATCACGCCCTTCAAACCGAAACACAGCCATGCAAACACAACTGCTTCACGGTTAAAACACGAATGGGAGAGAGGTACCCAAGCAATCGACTTTTGTAGAAAGTCTCCCTCTGGTAGTATGTATAGAAGTAAGAGTATTGTATGTAATTTTTGATGTCACATGTAGTCTAAAACTATTCAGTATATTTTTTAAATAGAATGTCTCTATCTTAGAAGTGATTATTTTCATCATCATATCAACAGTATACTGTCCACTGCATAGGCCCTCCCTATAAAGGAGGGTTCTGCTAGTAGTTGCCGTTATTGGCAGGCGGATTGGCAATCGCAGTTAGACTTTGGTAATATTTTAAGGTGGATACTGATTTCTGGCGTGAATTTATAGGGAAGAATAACACCTGAGTCCTTAAGAATGGCAACGCATGGGGAGTATCATGGGCGAAACAGTATACTCTGTTATGTCCATGGTACTGCTCATGTCTATAGCCAACGGTTACTACTTTCCATTAGGTGGGCCGTCAGCTTGTTTGCCATTCTAAGTTGTATAAAAAAAAACTTGACAGCAAGGTAAGTAAATAATTTAAAATACTTTTGTTGAACTTTGTATATTTGATGCGCTGTTTCTTAACTTCATGGTCAGTATTGTATAGAGATTGAATGCATATTATCAATCTTTCGTTAACCCTTTTATTTCTTTACTTTCTTTCCTTTCTGTTTTGAGAAGTAATAATAGGAATAAAATGTAATAATACAAGAGAAGGAAATCTCGAAATAAAATCTATAGTAAGCCGACTGGTGAGGAAGACAATAGCAGTGTAACGTTTGTGTAACATTTTGCAAGACAAAACGTCGTACAAATATGATTTCAGTTATATAATAGTTCGCTACTCGTGTAAGTCCTTAGGTCTCAATTGGTCCTCGCATAACGGGTACAATCTGAATCCAAGATCGACACACTTTTGTCGGACGAACTATGAATTTGAATGAAGGTTATGTGGGCTAGTGTGACATCTGTTTCGAAATTCAAAAGATCCTGATAAGAAAATTGAATTCGAAAAAAATCCTTGAAAAGAGATCGGATATAAAATAAAATTATAGGATATTTTTTTAAGTAAAAACAAATAATTGAAATAAGATAAATTATAATGTTAGGATAAAATTCGGAGAGTTCGGAATATTCTAACGGGCGGTAACCCTCTGTAAGGCCTATTAGAAAGGGTATTTGAAATGGGGATTCTCAAATATAATTTTAGCACGTACGTGTTAGATGGGGACTGTTATCCTACATAAAAATTATGCATCCTAGTCAATTCTCAAGACGCATGGCTGTGAATATATATCTAGATGGTAACATGCTATAAGTAGTATAGTGAAGATCTCCATGATGCAGTGGTAGGTAAATTGCTTTGCGTAAAGAGGTCTCGGGTCCGTTCTCGGTAGGGTCAATTTAGGAGACAAAATTTTATATATTGACTCGACTCTGGGTAATTTGGGTTACGTCCCCAGATGTTCGTTATGTAGTTACTTGTGACACAGTGTATTCTTAGCATGTGTATTCTAGCTTGAAGATGATGGTGATTGGGTAGGGTTTGTTAATAATTTCGTTTAGCGGACCCATTGCTAGCAATAAAGGGTATAATATATAGTGCTGTCCTCATTTTATTAATACATTAAATTTGCATGCCTACAATTTTGGGGTAATTAAAGCCAAAAAGTTCTGTCACATGGCCTTTATTATGTTAAATGATTGTTTAAAACAATTTTTTTTATATCACTGAATTGGCAAACAAGCATACGGCCCACCTGATGGTAAGCAATTACCGTACCCTATGAACGCCTGCAATACCAGAGGTATTACGCGCGCGTTGCCGACCCTAAAGAAACCTCTTTACCCCCAAGGAAAACCTCGGCAGGGAGCTCATTCCATAATTTATTTCGTCATTATAGAAATTATTATGGTTATTTCTGAATGAATTCATAATGGCAGATGTTAATACTGACTGCTTACCGTACTATTATGTTTTAAACAACAATGTATAAGACCTGTATTATGAACTAAATTTGACCATACATAATTACACCATCCAGTGTCAAGTCCCTAATATATATATAAATCGTTCAAACTGTTTATAATTACTCCTCTCCATCCAAAGGTTGCCTGGAAGAGATCGCTTTTAGCGATAAGCTCGCCCATTGTTTTCTCACTGTGATTATTTCTTGTAATTTCTTTTATCTATAATAAGTTTACTATTGTAATCTTTTGGAGGATACAATAAACAGTATGTATGAGTTACTTTGATTTAAAAACTAAACTACAGAACTGATGTTTATGAAATCTATGGGACTAAACTGTAAGTATATCATTTTAGATAAAAAAAGAATTTTCCACATCACTTATAAGGCAGTTATGAGATAACAAACATATAAAAAAAAACAACCGAATTGAGATGCTCCTTCATTTGGTAGTCGATTGAAAATTATATTTTTTTTTATACAACTTAGAATGGCAAACAAGCTGACGGCCCATCTGATGGAAAGTGGTAACCGTCGCCTATAGACATGAATAGTACCATGGACATAACAGAGTATGCGGTTTTGCCCATGATACCCCCCATGCGTTGCCATTCCTGAGGGCTCACGTGTTATTCCTCTGTACCCAGTAAATTTACGCCATATCCCACCCTTCAAACGGAAACACAGCCATGCAAACACAACTGCTTCATGGTCGAAACACGAAACAAAATATGATTAGATTGAAAATTAAACATTTCTTTACGTCGTTTCAATTCTAAATGAGATTTTAATATCGCAACGCGTCGACGTAAGAAATACAATAACATAATCAACAGCTTTTTTTCCGAGAATCGAAAATAATGGTTCCTTTTAATTTTATTTCAGGTCGCAAGCACGATTGTTACGTATGAACTTGTATTGCTACAATTCAATGGTGAAGAAATGGTTCATAAAAATTAGAATAAGCGATGATAGTTTAATTAATAATTCGTATTACATATATACGAGTACATATGTATTTATAATATATAATCTGTTCTAATAAAACTTATTATTATAAGTATTATATATTTTTTTGTCGTGTAGTCCCGGTATAGGCCACCCCTTCCTTTCCCCTGGGTGTCGTAAGAGGCGACTACGGAAGAGCGAGGGATGGGCAGCAGCGTTCCTCTTAAAACGTCTCCAAAGCCTACCAGCGATTACCAACAAGCGTGGTAACTAGCAAAATCCCCCAAAGTGGAGCCTTATGTTTAGCAGTGGACATTTAAAGGCTGATATGATGATGATGATGATAATGCTTATTTGCCATTCTTTATATATATATTCACTTACCTCTACTGTTGTCCATCTCATGCGTTTGTTTTATGTTCCGTACATAAGTGCGTGGAGTCCTATTATTGGCTATCTGTTTCTTATTTCTATTTATATTTACTGTTATTTTTTAATTTATTAATTTAATGAAAAGTGTAAAATGTAAAGTGTAAAATAAAAAAAATATATAAAATAAAATAAACTATATTTATTACAATATAAATTTAATTTATCGAGTACTAACTGTATCCCGCGGGATACAGCTAAAGTTACAAGTAAAGTTGTGACTTTATCTATGTGAATTAGCACATAAAGTATCATATGTGCTAAGTTAGGATATAAATTATTAATTTACCAAATTTTATTCAAATTCTTTCAGTAGTTTTTGCGTGAAAGTGTAACAAATATCTATTCATCCATCCTTACAAACTGTCGCAATTGTGATATTAACAGGATAGAAAACAAGATAAGATATATGCTCACGACTATAGATACTAATAATGATGGGATAGTCAAAGGTATATGTTATTTTTTACTGTTGTGATGCACGAAACATTTAACCTACTAGACATTAACCATGACAGGCGGTAAGCAACCCTCGTCACTAGAATCAATTAGGTTAGTCCATAAAAATTAATAACCAAATTATTTTAATAATTATGACAGTAACAAAAACAAATTAAAAAAATAATAACAAATAGCAGCTATTTGAAATAAAATAAAAAGAAAATATTTAGTTTTCTATCTACGACATTATATGATTTTATATTTCGAGTACGTAACAAGCAATAGGTGAGTTACGAGTATAAAAGTGCGTTTACTATATTACGCAACTCTATTTTAATACTGAACGCCGCAGCCGTATGAAACATATAGAATTTACACTACATTTCTACAATATTTTACGAATTGAAATGGTGAATTTATTATTTTATTAGATAAAAATTATTTCACAGAAAATAAATTTGATACATAATAAACAATATATTTTTATTTTATCAACAATAAATAAAGAAAAGAAAAGAGATTAAGACGTTTTTATGATTGATTGATTTATTTAATTTTTCACTAATTTATCTTTGCCAATTCCAAAAGAGATATGAAGATATAATTTTTGAAGCAATAAACTGATGCTTCTTATCCACACTAAGTTTTTTCTGTTCTTTGCATGGTCGCAGTTCTTCGTTGATATTACAGGTATTTATAAAGTTCCTCATTTTAAAGACCTACACTAATGTCCATCATAAGATGGACATTAAGTCCGTAAACAATTTCCCTTTACGTAAATTATGTATTTACGCAACATATGTGCACTGTAGCATATAATTTATACTCTAAATAAAAGGTAACCAATTTTTTTATTTTGTATTACAGAAACAGTTATATGAAATTAGTAATAGATCAAAATATAAATCGAATGATCCAATCATTCGATTTTTTATTCGGAATAAATAAGATATTAGTTGAATATGGTCGGATCAATTATTCATTTTTAGATTTTCATTAAATTCTATTGAAACAAATGACATGTGTTCTATTATGATCAAGCTAATATTTACACCGTGAATTATCTTTTAAATTATTTACATAGTTTGTTTTTATACAAATTAAGAATAAAAAGAGCAAGCTCATAGTGAGTTATTCTTAGCTGAAATTGCACTCCGAAAGGATTGCAGAATCATTAAAAAAAAAAAAAAAAACACTTAAAAATTCAAAAATTTAAATTTATTTCAATAAACAATATTTCTTTCTTTTTTATGTTCAGACGGAGCAAAAAGTAAAATTTTGTCCGCGGTTGAAACGTTTCCTTGTTTGTGCAAGCCATGTCTTCGTCATTCTAGATTTTTCCTCAATTTTTTTACTTTTATGTTGACATTAAAATTACTATCACTGTCAATGTAAACTGTCAAAAATAGTCATCACCCATTTCGATATCACCCATATCGATCGGATTTCTATTTTCGAATAAGTTATCCAATATTATGTTTTGGTTAACAGACATTTAACATATTCGTTATTGGACCAGTATATAGATATTTTAACTAAAATATATAGACATTGCTATATATATATTATCTGCCCTTATTTAGAATATCTTTCAACTATATTGTAATGAATTTTACTCTGTCCATTGTAAAAACACTGCTAGACTCACAAATGACAATGGAAACCCGTTTCACGTCCAAACGCTTTTATCTAACACAAAGTATTTTCTCTGTATTATATTATCTTTGTTTGTTTAGGGGTTTTTATCGGACATACATGTCAATCCCATTGTATAAATTTGTGAAAGGAATTCAATGGAACCAAGAAATAAATTTCTTATAAATGTTTATAAAACTTCAAGGTTTAGAAGTGAAAGGTCAAATGGTGTTTGGCTCTCAAACACTTCGGTACCAAGACGCGTGTGACGACGTATGTCGGGATCTGCCCATTGATGATACGGAGCCTGTGTGTATGATGATCAGTCGCTACAAGAGGGGATATCAGTTCTTTGTAAATCAATGTCACGCTAGGCGTACAATTTGTAAGGAAAATTTGGGTAAGTTTTTTCTATTTTAATTTTATTTATGCTGAATGCCAAATGTGAGTTACACAAAGGTTACAAGTTATGGTCACATTTTGGCAAGTTTGTATGAAATTCTAAGCTTTCGAATCTATTCGTAGAGTTAAATTTTCAATACAAATTCTGGCATTAACGTTTCCAGAAGATTTATGATTGGAAGGGTATATTATTAGCAAAGGGACAACCAGACCCTAATGTTAAGAAACCCTCCCTCGTCTCCAAGTATCATTTAGATAATTTTTTTCTGTGGAAGATAAAACGATGAGGAAGTCAAACCCATCCTGATGAAGTAACTAGAAATCAATCACGATAGTTTGTAGGGAGAATCGTATGGAGAAAATATTACTAGCAATGGGGACTGATTAATACTGCTTACTAACAATTCCTTCCATCCTTTTTGAATACTTAGATTCTAGCGTTTAAAGGTGAATTCACTTGAATTAGTCTATTGTTATTTATTCTTCCAGTCCTCGCTTGCGATATTCCAGGAATAACTATAAATGGTGATAGGTACATTGCATTTTTATTCCATTTATTTTCAGTATTGCATATGGTACATCCAAGTAGATGTGTGAAGAGCAACCAGTATTTTATGCCAGTAAATTAAATTTGATTACATGAAATTAAACTTTTGAAATACAATGCATAGCTTGAATTTAAATTATTTTATTTTATTCTATCGGATCCATTAAACAGATAGCAGTATGGTAAACGGGACGAGTTGGGTCGGGTTGATAAGTATGTAGTAAAAGTTTTATGAAATTTGTCTTCACCATGTTGCGATAAACAGCATTGCTGTGTTTCATTTGCAAAAATAACTAATTCTAATATGAATGCATTTATAATTTAAATTTACTATATCATAGTTACTATTGTATATAAATTAAAATGTTAAACAAGCTGACGACCCACCTGATGGAAAATGGTAACCGTCAACTTGTTTGCTCTTCTAAGTTGCATAAAAAAACCTGCTGCAACTAATTAATTATAAAATATTTTAATAGGCTTACAGGTTAATTATTATATCAGCCTTTAACTGCCCACTGCAGGAAATAGGTCTGCCCCGTAAAAGGATAAGCTGACAATAGTTGCAACGCTTGTCAAGCGGGATGGCAATTGGAGTCAAGTTTTAGTGACATTGCCCATTACGTCGATCATTAAATTTCTTTAGTTGCTTTTACGACACGACATGAAACAGGGGTCGAAAAAGAAAAAAAAAAACAACGAGTAACAATACTTGACAGTAACAACTTGACAGATGGACACGCCATGTTAGTATGGGAATTTCAAAATTAAATCAGTTATTTCGATTCGTTTCATTGGGAAAATGCTCAGTTTTATATTTAGTACATTACTTTAAAGTAATGCCAAATTTTGATTTAATACAAGTAATGAGTACAGTTAGCATTAAAAGTTGATAAGCAGGTGAATTAAAAGTTAATGAATATTTAATATATAGTTTTATAAAACAACCTCAACATTCAGTAGCAGCCTTAGATCATCTATCTTACTTGCTCCCCAACTTGCATTCTACCCACAAATAATACAGAATGTGTTCAATAAAACAATTATTCCGCCATTCGTATTAAATAGCAAGGACAGGATGTCCAAATATATAAATCTCTAACTAAAAAGACGAAACATTATTGAATTAAGTCGCTCAAGAAAAATTTGCATCAGAATTGTGTGGAAACAAATTGGAAGAACATCGAAAAAAAATTGTAAAATATTACGAAACGATATTTCAGAATCGATGAATTATAAAAATATAATTGTGATCATCGACTTTTGATGCTGACTGTATCACGTGTTATGTCGCCATCTTGTTTGCTATTTTCACAGATAAGAATAAATTGACGTACGTAATTACTTACATAAAGAAACCTCTAACTTATGCTTGTTCGAGCAATATTTGAGAATTTGTCCTACAATAAAGTGTCACGAACAAATTCTGGCGGAACATAAAAACAGGTCAGTAGAAGCCCAAACTTGTCATTTTATTTGATGACTTAGGGATCGGATGGGTGGGTTCTACTACTCAAATAGTGTTGTTTAGCAAACGTATCAATACACCCTAAAACCTACTGACCCTTTTTATTAGCAACAACTTTTTGTGATGTCTTTTCAATTTATTACGATGCTGTCATAGATAAATAATTAAATGTAATACTTTATTTATTTTTCTTTTTTGTTAATGCCTTTCTAGGCCTAGAAATCTGTATGAAAGTGATACGTTCCATAAACTGTTTCAATAAAACTTAACCAAGTATCAGAAGGATACTTTGTATAAAAGTCGTTTGCTTGAGCACCTCTGTCCCATTCGTGTTTCTACCGTGAAGCATTTGTGTTCGCATGGCTGTATTTCGATTTGATGGGTGGGATATGGCGGTGAATTTATAGGGCACAGAGGAATAACACCTGAGCCCTCAGGAATGGCAACGCATGGGGGTATCATGAGCGAAACAGTATACTCTGTTATATCCATGGTACTGCTCATGTCTATAGGTGACGGTTACCACTTTCCATCAGGTGAGCCGTCAGCTTATTTGCCATTCTAAGTCACTTAAAAAAAAAGTTTTGTTGTCACATAAAAGTACCGCTCTAAATTAAATTCAAATATTTAATCAATTAATTTTGTCACATGATTAGTTCAATTTATTATTTATAAGTTACTATCTTTTACTTCGTCCATATATCTGGGATTAAAGTAGCTTATATCCTTCGACATTCTGTTTAGTACGTGTATACCAAATTTCATAGTGTGATTTGATTAAGTTTTTAAAGTGTCATAAGGTAACAATTAAACAAACTCACTTTCACATTTATAATCATATTAATAAAGATTACATTGTCAATGTCCGTTTGGTTCCGGCGTAGAATAGGTCACCCTTTCCTTTCCCGTGGGTATCGTAAGAAGCAACTAAGGAAGGGCGAGGGATGGGCAGCAGTCCCTCTTAAAACACCTCTAAATCCTAACTGCGGCTGCCAACCCACATGCCAAGCTTTGCAAGTACTGGCAAAACCCCCCAAAGAGGAAGGCTTAGGTTCAGCAGTGGACAGTAAAAGCTGATATGACGATAATGATATTGTAAACGTATAGTAATGGAGTAAGAATGCATGTAACCAATCGTTCCCTAGGACGTCTCTAGATGTGACAAGAAGAATAAAATATAATGACACCAGTACAAGAGAAGGAAATTTCGAAATAAAATCTATACTAAGCCACTCGGCCAGGAAGGCAATAGTAGTCTAATATTCTCTTTTATAGAGAGACCAGTATACACAGTCACTTAACAGTTCACGTTCTCATTTATAATTTGAGAGTTCTTTACTTCGAAACGTAAAATAGCGAGTGTTTTATAGCTCAATAAAATTCAGTCTCTAACCATTAAAGTAAATAAGTTTAAAATATTATGAAAGGTATTTTACGTTTGGGATATCAAAGGTTTTTAATACTTCCTTATTGTTTTACGAGATTGCCTGATTGTAAGTATCAGTAAAGTTGTAAATTCTCAATTCGCCCGTATTTATATTACGAGTATTTAAACGATATCTCTTCCTTTATTTTCTCTCTTCTTTTGTATTGCTTTTTATACTTTTTGCTTTAGTCATTTTTTTGCCTATATATGTATGTATGTATATATATTGGTAACAATATTTATACTTATTTTAGTAGTAAATTTACTACTTAATTTTCTGCTTGTCTCATTGTTGACTGATAATGAACACAGATTTAACTCCGCCATTACCACTTATTTATTTACTACTTATTTATATAATTGTGTATTGAAGTTTAAATATATATCCTGTAGATACCTTGTAGATATAAATTGTGCCATAATTTGCCTATTAATTATTTATTATCTTGTAGAATAGGCACCCGTTCCTTTCTTGTGTCACGGGTTGTTGGTAAAGTTAGTTAGTAAAGTTGGTAAGATATAACAGTTAAATACAGAGTAGTTAATGATTAACATTGGTCATGATCGAGAAATGGGTAGCAGCGTCATAACTGCGGTTATCTGCATGCCAAACGTAACAACTACTGACAAAACCCCAAAAGAGGGAGGCCTATGTTCAGCAGTGAACAATTCATGGCTATAAAATAGAGATACTCGTAATTGCATTGTCAGACATATAATACTATTATACATACTTTACAATGGAGACATAAAGAAGATTTAATAAACAATGGCGGAGTTATCCCATAAAGGAATTTCTTACCGTCAACATTTGTGATGTTGAAAGAAAACTATAGACTATTCAATAGTAATTTTTTTTAATTTTTTTTATCAAGGCAACATTTTTTTTTTAATAATTCTCTATGAAAAGTAGTAAATTTTGTTCATTAATATAAACAGTAATGTAGACAGACATCACAGAATAAATGACACCCACGATACCTCTCATGCACCGACATTTCTTAGAAGATTCTGACAAGACACTTTCTTATCCAATAATTTCACAGTATATCTCATTTACCAGAAATACAGCCACTCAAGAAAAACAAGTTTTAATGGCAGAACTATTTGGCGATAGAAATATAAATGGAATAGAAATATTCATCCTGTGGGATTATTAGTAAAGAAAATTAGTCATCTCTGGAAACCATCGGGTTTAATTACAAGTAAATTTATCACGTTGGGCCAACCGATCTACCTTCTCATCCTCATCTATGGATGATAGACTCACTGGAATTTCGCCAGGCCATACCATCAGCACATGTGAGGTTTTTTTTATACAACTTAGAATGGCAAACTAGCTGACGGCCCACCTGATGGAAAGTGGTAACCGTCGCCTATAAACATGACCAGTACCATGGACATAACAGAGTATACTGTTTCGCCCATGATACCCCCCATGCGTTGCCATTCCTGAGAACTCAGATGTTATTTCTCTGTACCCAGTAAATTCATGCCATATCCCACCCTTCAAACCGAAACACAGCCATGCAAACACAACTGCTTTTTTTTTTTTATAAAACTTAGAATGGCAAACTAGCTGACGGCCCACCTGATGGAAAGTGGTAACCGTCGCCTATAAACATGACCAGTACCATGGACATAACAGAGTATACTGTTTCGCCCATGATACCCCCCATGCGTTGCCATTCCTGAGAACTCAGGTGTTATTTCTCTGTACCCAGTAAATTCATGCCATATCCCACCCTTCAAACCGAAACACAGCCATGCAAACACAACTGCTTTTTTTTTTTTATAAAACTTAGAATGGCAAACAAGCTGACGGCCCATCTGATGGAAAGTGGTAACCGTCGCCTATAGACATGAGCAGTACCATGGACATAACAGAGTATACTGTTTCGCCCATGATATCCCATCCCATGCGTTGCCATTCCTGAGGACTCAGGTGTTATTCCTCTGTACCCAGTAAATTCACGCCATATCCCACCCTTCAAACCGAAACACAGCCATGCAAACACAACTGCTTCACGGTAGAAACACGAATGGGACAGAGGTGCCCAAGCAATCGACTTTTGTACAAAGTCTCCCTCTGGTACTGCTTCTTCAGCCGTTAACTGTTTACTGCTAAACATAAGCTTCCCTCTTATGGTGTTTTGCCAGTAGCTGCTATGATTGGCAGGCGAATTGGCAACTGCAGTTTTTTTTTTGATGGGTGAAAATGGTATGGTAACCCCGCTTGCGCTAACGGGATACAGTGGCGGAGCACCAGTGAAGGGTGACAGATGAGAATGAAAACAGGCCAGTTAGCCCATCATGACGTATTCATCAGGAATTAACCATGATAGTTTCCAGGGAGAACCGTGAGGAGGTCGACCTGGTTGGGTATATTGCTAGCAATGGGATTCTCAGTCTCCATTACTAACAATCCCTTTCCCCTCTGGTAACTGCAGTTAGGCTTTGGTGATGTTTTAAGCGAAACGCTTCTGCACATCTCCTGACTATTAAATTCTCTTATGACACCCACGGAAAAGGCCATTCCATTATTGCCCATTAAAAAAAGATATGAATTTTATTTTATCCCCCACTGATACCCACTCCCACCATTATAAACCAATCCATCTTTATCCATTAAAAATACAATTTGGAATAGCAAACACCCATTAAGAAAAAGGTATCCATCCTGATATTTTTTATGCAAATTCTCCCTTTTCTTTCACTGTAATCCCGAAGTTATTTGTATCCTACTAATCCTATTATTGTTGTAAACGCGAGAATGTTTGTTACTCTTTTATGCAAGAAATACTGAATGGATTTAAATTACATTTTGTATATGGATAAGTTGTATCCTATATTTACTATTCACGCAGGTGAAACCGCTGGATATAGCATGTATTATAAATGTGAAAGTATTTAAACATATTTGTGTGTTTGTTATTTAATCACACTTAAATTATTATATGGATTTGATTAAAATTTAGTACACAAATAGTTTAAATCGTAACTTAACTATCTTGTTCTCCTTCAATCAAAGGTTGTCTGTAAGAGATTGTCATACAGATAAGACCACCTTTTGTACTTTTATGTATATATTTTAATCTTTACATTATTTCATTGTATATTTTTATGTTTTTAGTGCAATAAGGAGTTAAATAAATAAGTAAACCCATATGATACTTTATATACAAATATATGAGGATAAAGCCGCGGGAAATAGCTAGTTTAAATAAAATATGATTATTAACGTTACGACATACAAACAGACTTAGTCATACAACATTAAACTACTTATAACCCATGACTGCATTATGCAGCAAACAACTACTTTGTAAAGTAGTTGTTTTTAACAAAAAGTTAATTCTATCAATGATTAGAAACATAGTTATCTCAATTCTAAACAATATTCATATTGTTCAGTCACTAATAAATTTGCAACTTTGTTAGTGTATTGAATTAAATACTGTAGAATTAATCCTTTTTAATGTTTTACTTTACTATTTCTAACATTTAAAGTATGTTTGCTTGTCTGTTTGTTTGTTTTAGTTTTAACATAAATATAAATGTGTAAATGATAGAGAAAAATAGTTACTCCAATACTAAATTATTTTATAATTTCGCTATGGTCTATATAAAATTTGCAAGAAACTGAAGTAGTATTTTTTTTAATTTACCCTTTTTCTAAAAAAACTACAGCATGGGGTTCTTAAAAAAAGGGATAAAGAAGTTTCTTCAGGGTTGGCAACGCGCACGTAATGCTCCTAGTATTGTAGGCGTTCATGGGCTACGGTAACTGCTTACCATCAGGTGGACCGTATGCTTATTTATCACCTCAATGTTATAAAAAAAACTAATTTGTTAATGAGATTTTTTTTTTTGTAACAGATAAACTCAATAAATACATAACCGATTTTAATAAAACTCTTTTACTTATAGAAAGCCATATTATCTGCTTGCGCCATCTATCGCGTCAAACAAGTTTTTATCACACAAATATATTCACCCGCATCATCATTATCATTGAATAATATAGGTTATATTTTAATTTTATAAAAGGTGTGCGAAGCCGAGTCGAGTCACTAGTAATGAATAAAGATGGAATACTATACACTTATATTTGATTATCCTAAATTAGTTGTTTATAATGATTGAACAGCAGTTGAGGTCGAAATCATGAGGACGAAGGAAGTTTGACCCTTTGAGACTAATATAAATTACTACAAATTAACTACGACGGTTCTAGGAAGACCGCAAGGAGGATTGACCAGAGCACATTGTTAATAACGGATACGAGAGTCCCCATTATTTTACTAAAAACTTCTTCCTGTTGAGATAGAAACTTACTGGCTTCTTTTATTACTTACGGAGTACTTGCTACCTCTTAAACTGTATTTCTCAATATGTACTTAAAAAACAAACAGAGTTTCGTGTCTCCAGTCAAACTGTTTATAATTACTCTTTTGCATCCAGCTATGAGCAATCTCCCCCAAGCAATCCAAAGATTCGCTGGAAGATATCGCTCTTAGTGATAAAGCCGCACATTGTTTTCTTAGTGTAATATTTTCTTGTAATTGTTTGTATTTATAATAAGTTTACTATTGTTTATATGAAGGAAACAATAAATAGTATCTGTTTATTTTTCTATCTCAGTATTAGACTCAACAATATAGAATCACCTATCGTTTATTTTTTTTTTATACAACTTAAAATGGCAAACAAGCTGACGGCCCACCTGATGTAAAGTGGTAACCGTCGCCTATAGACATGAGCAGTACCATGAACATAACAGTACACACAGATACTGTTTCGCCCGTGATCCCCCCCTTGCGTTGCTATTCCTGAAGACTCAGGTGTTATTCCTCTGTACCCAGTAAATTCACGCCATATCCCACCCTTCAAACTGAAACACAGCCATGCAAACACAACTGCTTCATGGTTGAAACACGAATGGGACAAAGGTACCTAAGCATCGTCCAAATTACTAAATTGTATTCAAATAAAAAGTGTGCATAAGGCTTTGCTAACTGTGAGGAATGATCTAAAACTTTCTGAAGCGTCTAAGTAATACTATACTAAAAACAAAGGAAAACTTTTTTGGCTGCTGAATGTCCGGAAATTTATCTCAATAACACTTTTCGTGTTATTTGATAATTTTCCAGCAAAAGTTTTGCTGGAAAATTATCAAATTATCCATTATATTGTAGGCCAGGAGCAGGCAACAAATATATCATAAGGTCATTAAATTTGGTAATCTCAATAGATTTTTTATAGCCACTCAAAACAGATCTTGATCATTACACAACTGGCAAAGATAGGTATCCATGTATTCAAATATTTGTATTTTAAAGATATAAACCTGTCGCAAGATGAAGTAGCGTATTAAACATAGATTTAGTGTAACGTACTACGTATGTATTATACCACTACACCACCGACTTTTTATAAAAGGAATGCAATTAAAAGGAACGTTTTGTAATTATTATTAAAATTATTGCCCTTATTATTAATTTGCTTTATTATAAATTATTGCCCTTATTATAAATTAATGTATTTAAATTTTCTTCTTTTTCATCCTATCTTTAATTGCGGCTATAGCCAGGGTTAGCTTACCTGCTGTTTCTATTCCACTTTATCCGATCTTATGGGGATATGATACTGACGAATATTTTAAGGTACAGGATCCTTAGGAATAACAATGCATGAGATGTGTCACGGATGCACAGTATATTCTATGATCTCCGTAATGCTGTTAATGTATATGGCGACAGTATTTCTATCTGTCCGTCTGTGACCGTGTCTGTAACCCGTCATCTTATTCTTTGTATTATATTATATTGTATTTGAGGGCAAAGCAATAAACTGAGTTGTGACCATTTTGGCACATGCATGAAACAAGGAAATTGTTGTTTTATATATTTTGGTTTTTGTTTTTTTAATTGTTGCTTTTTTGTTTTTCATTCTTTTATCTCTTTTACTGTGTATTATGTGTATGTTTGTATTATAACTTGTGTGCTGTAAGTAATGCAAATAAATTATCTATCTATCTTATTTACAACTTAAAAAATTTAAATGCATAAAATTTAACCATCATTTATTTGTCGTTGTGTCTCAGCCTATCATTCAAACAGATTTTATAATTTATCTTAGTTTTAATGTTCTCTAAGGGATATAATAATTTCAATTCGGGCTTCCGTCGAGACGAAGATTCGTCTATTTAATTTTGGATAGCCAAATATATAATTTGGCATTACAATAATTTTATTGCTTTTATTTTAAATTTGTGGTATAAAAAATATAAAAATTCTACAATGAACGCAAATGTAAATTATGTGCTTAATTTGGATTAAAATTCAATCAGAATAAAAATTTTCATATAAAGATATGATAAATATTGAGAAATTTTTAAGTTTCTTAAATAATAATAATTCTAATAAATTATATATATTTAAAAATATCTTCTATATAATATAATTACTTGCTATAGATACCTGTTTTTAAACGACTTTATTAGTCTGAATTAATATTAACAAAACAAAGATTTTCATTTGTATTTTTAAAATTTTTCAACTATAGAAAAATGTCTTATATTGTTTAAAAAAAAGTAGGTTCACTATACTTTATACGATATAAATATAAAATAGTACTTAAACTGATAAATAAAAGATTGTAACTTAAAATAAGGTGTAGAAAAAATATAATACGAGATTTTTTTATTATTAATAACTGATATAGATTTATACAATTATTTCAAAATATAAAGTGATGTTTAATGCAATATCTTACTTATATGAGGTATAAGGGTTTAATATTTAGATCTCGAGAGTAATAATAACACATACAGATAAAAAGTACTATGGACATAATGGACGTTATATTGTTTATGTTAATCATTTAAAAAAATACCACTAATAACGATTTCTAATAGTATATATTGTTTAAAAAAAGCAACAGCTAAGTTTCTTGGCCATTCATTTAAGATGAAATTACATTACCGAAATAGATTCATGAAAAATGACTATACAAAAATGTTCATAGTTAGGTTTACTTTAATAAAAAATAAGGAGGAGACTTTGTATAACAGTCGATTATTTGGGTACCTCTGTCCCATTCGTGTTTCAACCGTGAAGCAGTTGTGTTTGCATGGCTGTGTTTCGGTTTGAAGGGTGGGATATGGCGTGAATCTACTGGCTACAGAGGAATAACAGCTGAGTCCTCAAGAATGGCAACGCATGGGGGGTATCATGGGCGAAACAGTATACTCTGTTATGTTCATGGTACTGCTCATGTCTATAGGCGACGGTTACCACTTTCCATCAGGTGGGCCGTCAGCTTGATTGCCATTCTAAGTTGTATAAAAAAAAAAAAATTTTGTAAAAACCACTTTTTAAAATTTTTATAATATAGTTTATTAACTATTTAGTAGCATAGATATAATAATAAGCAAGTTATATATAAAAGGAAATTTTACTTCATATACAAAATCCACGCTCTAAGCGAATTGTTAAGATACGGCAAGTCAAGTATAATCGGACTGAGCTACTAAGAATAATCATAATTCTTCACCTCGTATGCCATAAATACATAGAAATTCCTGGTATAAAAGACAAGGTCGAGAATAACAAGGTTGGAAATAACAAGGGGTTACTGCAAGGCCGGAGATAAATCAGTAGGGGAAGGGATAAATCAATTACGGTCATTCCCTCTATTGCTCAGAGTAAATTGCTGAAAAAAGCCTTCAAAATTTATAGTCATATCGCACCTTCGAAATACGTGGCAGGAAGGGTGTTTCTTTAGTAGAAAATAGATAAAATCCTCTAGGAAAAAATGCAAAAACATTGATCTGTCTTAATTTTTAGAATATTTTACTGAACTAGGTGTTTTTTTTTTTGATGGGTGAAAATGGTATGGTAACCCCGCCTGCGCTAACGGGATACGCTGGCGTAGCACCAGTGAAGGGATATATGATAGATGAGAATGAAAAGAGGCCAGTTAGCCCATTATGATGAATTCATCAGGAATTAACCATGATAGTTTCCAGGGGGAACCGCGAGGAGGTCGACCTGGTTGTGTATATTGCTAGCAATGCGATTCTCAGTCTCCATCATTAACAATCCCATTCCTCCCTGAACTAGGTGTCATCTTGCGGACGTCTAAATCACTGGTTATTTGATTAGAATTATTTTGTTTAATTTCGCTACCATTATTATGTATCTCACTGCCAACACTACTACTGCCAAAAGATCTACAACCTTCCATCATCATCATATCAGCCTTTAACTGTCCACTGGTGAACATAATCCTTCCCCTTGGGGGGTTTTGCCAGTCGTTGCTACGTTTGGCAGGCGGATTGGCAATCAGGCTTTAAAGATATTTTAGGAGGGACGCTGCTGTCCATCGTCCACCCTCCTTTGGTTGCCTCTTAAAACTGCCACGGGATAAAAATGGGTGGCCTATTCTATGCCGCGAAGATACGGCCAACCTTCCATATTAGCTATCAATCCGACTGACTGCCATTTTGTACATGCACATTTTGCGATACGTCTGTGAATTCTATATATTGTACAATTCATTAAATATTAAACAAATATATCGTCATAGTCGTAGAATACTGACGGACTTTATATGTAATCTTTGTCAGATCCGTCAGTATTCTACGACTATGACGATATACTGACATTGTAGGTTCATCCTTATTAATCATCGCGGACAAAGTCGCAATTAAAAGCTAGTGAGTTTAAATAATGACCGAATTACTTGTTAGTACTTGTCTATTGCAACTATTTTCTTAATTACCAGTTCAAAGACGTCAGTTTTAGGGTTAAGACTTTAAAATGACTAAAATATGACGTCCGTTTAGAATCATTTACGTCATCGTACAACTTGGAACACATATAAACCTAGTAGTTTACAGTATTATTACTAGTATAATCGAATTCAACGAATAACTTTATTCTGAAGCAGGGTCTCCAAAATACGACCCACAGGTCAAATCCGACCCACCAGTGCCATCAATCCGGCCCGCGGCAGCTTAAGTCTAGTGTCTTCAATCCGGTCCCCGACAGTCAAGGGCAGAAAAATTAAAACTGTTTTGGCCCTTGGAACATACTGGAAAAATAATTATAGCCCTAAATGGCTTTAAAGTTTAAAGACCCCCTATTCTAGAGATACCAACTGTTTTAAGAGTCGAATTTTTCATAGATCCAATCCAAATTTCATTAAAATATTCACTTAGATCAGATGCATTTTTTAATTATTGCTGAAATTCTTAATGGTATTTGAAGATCGACAGAGAGAATTATTCAAATATAATTACTATTAAATGAAGTCGTTTGAACTTTAACATAAAGGTCAATGCAATGTACATACATATATGAACATTCACAATTGTTCACGATTTGAAACAAAGCCCACGATTGTGTGTGTATTAATCTGATGGACTTTGAATGTTTGTGTTCAATTACTTAAAATATAAAATGTTATTTATATATTTATACTTTATTGTACATATTAATGTATGTGATTATAACATAAAAATATGACAGAGGTAAGCAAATATATAACAGCGAGCTTCACTCTACAAGTGTTCAGAGAGATATTCCAGCAAACTCAAAGTGGAAAGAAGTGTCAATGTCAGCGAATAGGATATTTATTATTATTACATAGTTGCATAGTATTTATCTGTATAACTGATGCTTTCCTGGTTGAGCGTATTGGAGAACTGTAAAGCTGACCTAGTTGATCAAATAATTAAATAAATAAATATGTAAAAATAAAGTTAAAAAATAATTATCCTACTATAAGAATAGTAAGAACGAGTATAATAAAATTTGATCTTGATAATATCCATATATACGTGAGAAATATTTAAGAAAAAATGATACAAGGGGTCTTAATGAAAGCAATAAATGCTAAGGCAATATTTTTTTTTAAATTTTGTTTATCTGCCTGTCCGTCTGTATGTCTGTTCCGGCTTCCTACAATAACTATCACACGATTACAGATTTCACAGTTGTGTTACTAAAGATCTAACTTAAAAAACTATAGTATGATTTATCTTAATACGCCATTTAAAAGTAGTCTATTTCATTTTAGAAATAGGCAATACTTCTGAAATCCACACGGACGAAGTAGTGGATAAAAAGCTAATCTAATACATATAATAACGTTTAACTGAAAATTCACGTATTATATAATATCTTAGAAAAAAATTGCAGATTCATAAAAGAGAAATCAACTGATTTATAAGCAAAATCAAACCGGTATATATTTCTAAACTTAAATCCCATATAAAATTTTTGCTACCCTCCAGTCAGTAGAAACTGAAACAGATAACGTATAACTGTAAGCTGAGTCTCTTTGGAGCTTCCTTTACGTGTTATCTCCTCTATTGCTTAAGTCAAGAGAATCTCCCAATACAATTCAGTTGAAGCTCTAAAGCCGCAGTTGCAAGGTTTACGCCTCGGAGTCATAAAGATTTTACGGTGGAGCGTTACTAAATAAGACATGTGTGTAGGTACATTTTGCTCAGCAAAATACATTCACATACGCGCACGCACACACACATGCACACACAGAAAGAGAGAAAGGGAATGACGAGGTATTTCGTAGCCGAGATTATAAAGTGTATAAATTTGCAATTTATTTATATTTAATTATTGAAGTAACAAAGACTCATCTTGTTAGTAAGAGTTAAAACTATATTTTTTTTTATTATTCATTACGATATAAATGATATAATAAGAATAATTCATCATTTTTGCATCATACCGCTCGATATGTCAGCGATATAAGCTCGAAGCGGATTTGGCAGGAAAATGATCAAAAAACGTTTTAATTATTTTTACGTTTTGAAGTGTAATTAGTTTTAAATGAATATAGTCGGTTAGATTTAAACGTACCGTTCCTAGATATATTAATGAAAATAAACACAAAAGTGCATATTTTTACGTAATTATTTACCTTTATTTAACATTTAACTCTTTAAATGTAATATTATGGAACCATGATAAATATTTTATACAAGAATTGGTAGAAACACAGTACAGTAGTGTAAACCTTTTCTTGTCTTGTATTTATGATTGTATTGCCAGTCTGTTAGTACGTAAATATATGTTTGGTAGACACATTAAATTAAATAAATTTGAATTTAGAATGCGGATTCGTGTTGCTACTTTTATTTTTGCTTTTTATTTTCGCTTTAAACAATCGATTTTTTTGTCTTACAAAAAAAGGGCAGCTTTAATCATCGATAGATGTATATGGAACCGACATGAGTTTAAACTCTATTGATTGTAAAAAAGAATTATATAAATTGGCTCAGCTTCGGAGACGTATTCATAATCACAAAGAAAAAATAGTGAAAACTTCCTTTTTCAGAAAGTCGTTTAAAAATTAATAAAATTATATTTTTTATCTTACTAACAAAATAAAATTATAGGCGATGTTTGTAGATGGGAAATATTTAGGAAAAATTTATGTGAGGGATTTTAATAAGAACAGTAGACATTAAAACAATATGGATGTAATTTTTAGAAATTTTGTCTGTCTGTAGTCAAATTATCTGGCAAAAAGCTGATCATGCTATATAATTGTACAACATTAAGAAAAAATGAAACTTAAAACAATTAAAAACAAATTTATTGTCTTTAAAATAATGTAGTCTAAACAACATTTCGGTCATATCCATTATAACTACAAACCGCTGTGGAACTATTCATACGGAATACTTATTCTCAGAATAATATGTCCGGAGATCAAATATACAATTTTGATCCGGAAAAGCCATATTACTTTGCAAATTGTACCAATTCTTGGAAAATTCTTTAAATAGAGAACCAAGTCCAGTACAGTTTATATAAAACCAGTGTGACATATATATGTCATACTGGCTGACCTAGCAGTTATGGTTTCGCCCACATTTATTACTATCTGGTTAAATACTATTCTATCTCTCAAGTTGGAGTAACATACATTTATAAAATTTTATCAAAATTGCTTGACCGATTTTGGTGATTAACGTGCAGCAACAACGAGACATGGGATTTTTATAGATATATGTAATAAGAAGATATCAAAATATTTAAATAACTACTAAGCAGCTATGTTTGTTTAGCTACGTTTCGGTTGAAAGGATTGGCAGTAAAATTACATATCGGCCTGCTCACACGCACGCACGTACGCACGCACGCACGCACGTACGTACGCACGCACGCACGTTGTATTTGGAACTAGGTAATAAAATACATACAAAAATTAAATCTTCAGAAACAATTGTAATGAACATAAACCACGCTCAACTTATGAATTATAAGTAACTTATTTTAACAATGACTCATGTAAAATAGGTTTTTAATCTTCCACCAGTAAACCTTTCAAGACACATTCGGCAACTAAAATATTCCACTAAGTATGACTCGACTACGAAAGTTTTGCCACTGAATATTTCATTTGATCACTTCTACCTCCACTTCTATAGTGTGAGACTCGAACGACTCTGTTCTGAGCGTTCATAACTTTCGCTTGCCGAAGTGTAGCAACGTCGCATTTATCTGTTAATTTTCAAAAAAATTACAACGTTTCTGATTCAACGTTTAAAAAGTACTCTAGGTACGAAATAAAATGTTAATCATAGAATAAGTTACGTATAAATCTACCACTAAAATCTTTGCATTTACTTCACATTTTGCTTTGGAATTTTTTAAATACTTTTTTGCCATTAAAACCCAAATTTTCAGTTGTTGTTAATAATAATCTTGTAGTTGGCTAATAGAGCACGTTTTATCTAGTCAATCAGAAATATTGAAAACTATTAAATTGTTTTTGTAAATTGACAGATAACTGCAACATTGCAACACTTCGTCAAGCTAAAGATATGAACGCTCTTTAGAAATTTGGCGTGATTGGTGTACAAGAAGGTATGAATGTTGTAGTTGGCTAATAGAGCACGTTTTATCTAGCCAATTAGAAATATTGAAAATTATTAAATTGTTTTGAAAATTGACAGATAATTGCAACGTTGCAACACTTCGTCAAGCTAAAGATATGAACGCTCTTTAGAAATTTGGCGTGATTGGTGTACAAGAAGGTATGATAGTCTTTAACAGTTCAATGTTGAACATAAGCCTCCCCTGGGGGGTTTGTTAGTAGTTGCTATGCTTGGCAGGCGAATTGGCACCAGCAATTAGATTTTGGAGATATTTTAAGAGGGACGCTGCTACCCATCCCTCGCCCTGCCTTAGTCACCTCTTACGACTCCACTGGGAAAAGAATACTCTATTCTCATCTAGGAGTACACGGCAATATAGATATTATATTGTTATATTATTTTACTACTGTATCGTATTACAAAAGGTTAAGTAATTAAAACAACTCTCATAATTAATGTAGATAAACATTCATTACGGTAAAATAATAATATAATAAAATTAATGTTAAGAGATAAAGACCACAAAAAGTGAAGTTGACAAAAAAAAATAAGATCCCGATAAAAATTAAGATCACGTACCGAACTCATTTTCTGTCAGAGCATGCAGATTGAGGTATCCGGAAAGTTTACTAATTACATCCTTATCTAATCAGAGGGTGGAAGTTCCTTTTTTTTTTCTTTCTACCTTTTCTTCAATTTTACATTGTTGATTTTTAAATATATTGAAAATTTCAAAGTTGCAGGTATAATTTGTTTAATTTTGCATAAATCATCATCCGGTATTCTCCATTCTTCTAATTTGCATATGAAGCTTAAAATTATAAAGACTTGGATAACTCCAATAATTCGAATTTTTATTTCATTATACATTGCGCAATTTGTAAATTATGGTATTGATTTATCTTGTATTGGCTTTTTTTAATTCATAGTAATGCTTGCAAATCTAAATATATAAAGATACCGTGTCACAATGACGACGTTTGTTCACTCTAATCTTCGAAATCGCTTAATCGATTATAATGAAATTTTTCAAATGGGTATTGCTTGCTTTTACTTGAGGGATAATATAGTTTTTATTCTAGTATGGAGGTATTAAACTTTAATACTCAGGAATGGTAATGCATGAAGGCTATCATGAAAGTCGCAGTATACTCTTTGCGATGTCTATGGTGCCATTCATGTCTATAGGCAACAGTTGACGCTTTCATGTACTGCGTCAGCTACTTTCACATTCTAAATATCATAAAAGTTTTACCAGTAGCTACCACACTTGGCAAGCGGGTTGACAACCACAGTTACGCTTTGGTGATGTTTAAAGAGTGATGCCGCTGTTCATTCCACGACCATTAAGTTCCCTTAGTCGCCTTTTACGACATCCATGGGAAAAGAAGATGTGCCCCATTCTATGCCAGGACTACACAAAAGTCAAACTGCGGTTGCCAATCCGATTGACAAGTGTGGGAGCTACTGGCAAAAAATGGTTAACTACCATAAGGAAAGGCCTCGTCCTTTATGACAGGTCTATGTTCAACAGTGGACAGACAACGGCTGACATAATAGTGATGATGATGATGAAGTCATCATGATGCTATAAATAGTAAACAAACTCAGGGGAGAAAGGGATTGTTAGTAATGGAGACTGAGAATCCCATTGCTAGCAATATACACAACCAGGTCGACCTTCTCGCGTTTCACCTGGAAACTATCATAGTTAATACCTGATGAATTCATCATGATGGGCTAACTGGTCTGTTTTCATTCTCATCTATCACCTTTCACTGGTGCTCCGCCAGCGTATCCCGTTAGCGCAGGCGGGGTTACCATAGCATTTACACCCATCAAAAAAAAAAAAGTAAACAAACTCACTTTCACATTCATAATATTAGCAAGTATTTCAATATTACTTATTTATTAACGTCCTCTTTTATATATAGATATAATAAATCATTGCAATATATTATTTTTATCAAAATTCGTCATAACAGACCTCTCTATGTAATATCTTACCGTCTAAATGTCCATATATGTCGGAGTTAACAGAAATATCACTCACTCTGTCTTCAGTAATTGTCAAATGATTGACTTCACTCCTTGGTAATAATCTATGACGGCATTGCTTATATAGAAAATTATGCTCGGCAAAATACCCCACGGCTATTGTTTGTACTCCCATTACTGTCTTGTGAAACGACACCTGTGTAGTTCATTTTAAACTTTCACTTTGTTTACACGTACACACGTACATTTGAATACACAATCGGGACTTAACGTAATGTAAAAACGACAGGACTTATGACTTGAAATTTGAAATAGTTTCAAACATTGTTGACTCACATATGTTAATAATTGTATTTTTTTTTTTTTATCAATTATTTTCATTAGGGAGTCCAAAAGGAATATTCAAAATTCCCAAACGGTTTTACTACAGTTCAAATAATCCTTAACAAGAACATGGACTATAGGAGTGACACATTAATACGAAATGGGTCACGTT
The DNA here is from genome assembly GCF_026898425.1 of Galleria mellonella. Taxonomy (NCBI): domain Eukaryota; kingdom Metazoa; phylum Arthropoda; class Insecta; order Lepidoptera; family Pyralidae; genus Galleria; species Galleria mellonella. The sequence goes on along the minus strand of NW_026442090.1, from coordinate 2,023,079 downwards.
AAATTGTTACCGGAGGCAACACTGCAAGTAATTGTTAGTAATTTTTAATTACTAACAGTTACTTGCAGTGGAAATATTTGGAAATTTGGATATTAATATAGTTCTTTATGTGTTGCTAAAATAAATCTTCTTCTCGTATAAAACAATTATTATAATTAAGTATATGTATTATTTCTCAGCTTATAGCTGGTTTTGTAAAGACAAGGACGGGTTTGTTACCAAGTCACTTGTCCTCATATTTTATTTTAATGGAACTATTTAAAAATTTCCTAACTATGGAGAATGTGTACTGCTTCTGGATTTCTGGAGTTCAATGAAGAGTGTTTTATTAAGGTGCAGTTTATTTAATGAGTTGTTCTGTTGATTTCTGGAGTTCAATGAAGAGTGTTTTATTAAGGTGCAGTTTATTTAATGAGTTGTTTAAAGATGCAGGTTGGCAACCGCATTTAGACTTTGGTGGTGTTTTAAGAGGGACGCTGCTGCCCCTCCTTTAATCATTGAATTCCCTTAGTCGTCTCTTATGACATCTACAGAAAAGGAAGGGATGACCTATTCCATACTAGGACTATACGGCAATTTATTATTGTTATTTAATAATTCCTTTGTTATGTATTAATACTTTGTATTTGAAAAAAATATCTATTTTTGCTGTTATTACTGTAAACATACGAAATTACTCCAAAGAAAACATTAGCAATCCGTCCCAGGCTTCGCACGAGTATATAAACGAAAATATAAATTAGTATTTTATACTTTTTTGATACAATTTTTATTTTTTTATTGTTGATACCTTGGGTTACATTATTATAATTTCCATAGGAATCTATATTTATTTATTTTTTAGAAATTTTATTTTTGATTTTTATTTTTTTTATCTTAATAATTAATTTTAATTATAAATTTGATTTAATATAATAATAATACATTTAATAAAACTAATACATTTCACATATTTTTTTTAAATATTATATATTTTATATTACTCGCTGATAATGTACCTTTCTATAGGTGAAATAATTTTTAAAATCGGTTGTATAGTTTTTAAGTTTATCCATTACAAACAAACTTTTAAATGCTTTCAATACCAGTATAGATTAAATAATTCATCTCAACTAGGTAGTACATTGCATTTAAAAAAATATATTATATATTTTCTTTCAATCCAATATTATTGTAAAAATACGAAATTATTAAAAAATATATAAATAAAAAATAACCATTTGAAACTACAAGTGGTGAACCAGTATAAACAAAGTGTGCATTTATATGTCTATCAAATAAAAACAAGTAAATATTTGGATAATATCAAACGCACTTGTTGTTCAAAATAAACAGAACATCGATGTTATACCATATCACTAAAAAAAACTCGAGCAAGAACGCTTCAATAAATATTTATTTTACTTAATCCAGAATATTATTTACCAAAATCAGACTTTGCTGTCTTGTCCGTGCTTTTGTCGCTATACTGCTGTAGATATGGCATTAAAATGACAAGAAAATATGAAAGTAAAATTACAGAGTAGCAATGCGCGATTTAACTATTCCGATTAGTAATTATTCGTCTGAGCAATTCATTCGGATTATTCGATTGATTTTCAAATCATTCGATTACTAATTTCATCCGACTACTAATTTCATTCACAATACGCTTCTACTTATAGTTAAAATCATTTATTAGTCGTTGTTGATGCACGAGTAGGTACGAATATAGCCAAGTTGACCTGATCGCTGGAATCTTTTTTTAATGGACAATATTGTTGCCGATTTTTATTTAGTAAAAATAACTAATTTTCAACAAATATAATTAAAATATTTAGAAAAGTTAAATTTTAGTAATTAATTACTATGTATATTGAAAACAAATGTACGCGACAGCGTGTATTTCTTTTTGTTTTTTAGTCATCGCACATTATTACTTATTGTTAAAGAAGTAGGGGGTAGGTGGTTAATAAAATCATTCGAATTCGAAAATTTTTATATTACTAATTTATTAGTCGAATTATAAAATTAGTAACTACTAATTATTCGAATAACCACTTTATTCGTATTCGCGCATCGCTATTATAGAGTACCGAGACAACACCATAGTTCACATGGCAACGCATGAGGTATATCAACACAATTACAATGAAGTGTAGCCCCGATCATATCTTTTGGCCATTAGCTTGTTTTCCATTCTAAGTGTTATAAAAATGAACTTATTTTTATTTCTGCATTTAATTATTAAGTAAACGAATAATTAACCAAGAAAATGTCTGTCGATATCTATAACAGTAGTTTAAATAAAAAAAATATTAATTTATTGCATAAATTAATAATTTGTCTTTGTTACTTTTTTTTTCATTTATGTATTTAGAGTATTTCTATGATAATTGAAAAATCTTTATTTCTATTTCGATATGTATATTTAAATAGACTGTACTAATAAAAAAAAATTTTTATTACTCCATTACTCCAAGAAGATATAAGGAAATTTAGTTTTTGTTTGAACATAACATAAATCTTCTAAAATATTTCTAATAAATTTTATCATTATAATTAACATAGGCTTTCTCCTTTTAAGAAGTTTTGCCAGTAGTAGCCACGCTTGGCAGGTAGACTGACAAACGCAATTAGGCTTTGGTAATGTTTTAAGCGGGGCACTGCTGCCCATTCATCGCCTATTAAGAAAATAAAATTAATATTTATATAAAAAAATTAGTAGGATAAAATATACAGTTATATATATATATATTTTTTATAATATCTGTCCCTTATATTAAGTTCACCCTAACAAAAATCTATGAATGTATTTCGAAGTTAACAGGAAATAGACATTGGATATAGAAAATTTATGATATTTCCTTTTAGATTCCTATTTGCAGACCTTGATCGGTATCCACTGTTAGCCATCTTAGTTCTCTGTACAGCTTATCTAATTTGTTCCTACGTTTTTCTATTTGTGCTTCTCTCAGCTGTGCATCTGATGTCTGTAAATATAAATTGTTATGCTATTATTGTAATACATGTTTAATAAATAATTATTTTAGAGCTTAGTGAGTGATTAGAGATGAAGTATAATAGATTTTGTATCATAAAAAAATTACTTTAATCATAGCATCATTATTTTGACACAGTACGTCATGATCATCATCGTCATATCAGGTCCTAACTGTCCACTGCTGAACATAAGTCTTCCCTTTATGGAGTTTTGCCAGCATTTGCCATGCTTGGCAGGCGAATTGGCAACCGCAATTAGGCTTTGAAGATGTTATAAGAGGGATGCTGCCGCCCTCCCTTAGTCACCTCTCACGACACCCACGGGAAAAGAAGGGGTTGCTTTTTCTATTTGGCATAGAATAGGTTACCCTTTTTTTTTCATAAAGCAGTATAATTTATTGTAACTCATAAATACCTCGAATATTCTCATTTCATCATCCTCCCGGATGTCTTTCGTTCTTCTGTAATCCAAATCATCATCCTGTTGTCCTATACGATACAAAGGAATACTTTCTCTTCTTCTGAGTTTACCAACAAAGTTATCTGCGTCGAATCCGTTAGATTTATAAATTAATAAAATAAATAATAAACTTATAAAAAATTTATTAATACACTTATGTACCATATTAGATTATTTATAATTTAAAAAATGTTTTTGTCAGAATTACAATAACTATCCGTTAGGTATTATTCGATCTTATTTTTATAGGCCAATGAAATGACTTTATCAAAACAACTATAGGATGCATGCAATAAATTATATTTCTGCCTTTTAAAAATTACAAAATTTTAAATGTAGCAAATAAAATTAATAGAAACATTTATTGACTTAACGTTATAGTGAATCGTGTAATATTATTATTATAAGAAATTCAATAAATTTATTCACGTAATTAAAATGTAGATTACGGTTTTAATTATATATATTATAAACATATATTCGTTCAGTTTGTTTTAATCGGTTTTAATGAACCGATTATGAAATAAATAATATTATTATTTCTAAAAGTAATATAAAATAATACATTAATAAATATTGAAGTATTATAAATGTAGACAGAGAAATTTATACTATCAAAATGCCATTTAAATGGGCATGCATCATTGCGCGCCCGCGGCATTTCCAGCTCGTTGCAAAATGTGATTTATTTCGCATCCTGTATCTAACGGTGTAAAAACTTTTACGATGCACACCTAAAATTGGTTCTAGAACAGAAAGTGTTTTATAGTGGCACTAAACAGAACGATATTCATATTGGACGTGGACTATAGTTGGACAAGTTTAAAAAGGATGAGATTCACAATTCATCTATTAATAAAGAATTTATATAAGACTTATATTTATTAACTTATATTAATATTATTAGTAGATAACATATGAGCTGTAATTTATGGACGACTTCAAAGGAGGAGATTCTCAATTTGTCAATAAGGAATTTATCTAATAAACTTGTACTAAAGTGGAACAGATTCTTAGTGGGTAACGCATGGGCTATACTTTTTATGGATGACTTCAAAATGGAGGAGGTTCTCAAGTTATCTTGTAATAAGGAATTTATTTAATAAACTTATACTTGAAGTAAACAGATTTTCAGTGAGTAACGTGTGAACTATACTTTATGGATGACTTCAAAAAGGGGGAAATTCTAAAGGATAATAGATGAGGATGAAAAGGCAGATCAGTTAACCCATCGTGACGAATTCCACTAGAATTAACCGAAGTCACGGGTAATATGTGGTACTATATTACTATTGACATTTTAATCACATAAAATTCGCATATTTATATCGCTCACCAGCGGGAGACTTTGTACAAAAGTCGACTGCTTGGGTACCTCTGTCCCATTCGTGTTTATACCGTGAAGCAGTTGTGTTTGCATGGCAGTGTTTCGGTTTGAAGGGTGGGATATGGCGTGAATTTACAGGGTACAGAGGAATAACACCTGAGTCTTCAGGAATAGCAACGCATGGGAGGGATCACGGGCGAAACAGTATCTGTGTATACTGTCATGTCCACGGTACTGCTCATGTCTATAGGCGACGGTTACCACTTTCCATCAGGTGGACCGTCAGCTTATTTGCCATTCTAAGTCGTAAAATAATAAAATCGTTAATAAAAAAATCTGCTAAAATTCCTACAAAAACAGAAACTAGAAACTAGTACTTGAAAGAAATCCGATTTTGCAAACTGTCTCTTATTGAATAAAATATTTATTTTTTATATAAATTTGATTGAACCACTGAACGAATCAATTTTATTTACTTTAAAGGTATAAATAAATTAAAATAACATCGTTTATTTGGCGTCGACGCAAAATTGGTTACGAGCTTATGTTAAGACTCTTATACGTTCGCAAATACGCAGTGATAATTTACACCGCATGTTTTTTTTTTGTTAATATAGAATTCAGTTGATGGATATTATATAAAGCTATACGAATTTACAGAAGGAAAAACCGCTTGATAATTTTATTCAATATGTGGATTGAAATTCGCTTGAAAAAACTGTCACAGAATATTGCCAGTAGGTTGAGCTAATCTTTACCACAGGGAGAAAGAGATTGCTAGTAATGGGTCTAATTGACGCATTGCTAGCAATACACCCTATCAGGTTGACCTCCACGCGGTTCCCCCTGGAAACCATCGTGGTTAATTCTAGTGGAATTCGTCACGGTGGACTAACTGACCTGCTTTCATCCTCACCTATCATCCCTCACTGTTGCCCCGCCAGCGTATACCGATAGCACAGGCGGGGTTGCCATTCCATTGTTACCCATTAAAAAAAAATCCTTAAACGTAGTAGTCGCATGCATACAAATGGTATCGGAATTAAATAAAACAATTCGAATCAAATAACCTATCTTTTTTGCTCAGCAATGTATATTTGTTTTAGTTTAATATCAAATAATAACAATGTTTCTAATCATATAAGTTTGATCATAGAGTCAACGATCTAATGGAGGTAAATTGGTTCTGAACAAATGGTAGTGTTCAATATAATCTATCACTACCCACTACTTGTAGAGACAACAATGATAACCTGAAGGTGCGATTCCGATACTTACTATTTTTTATAGCTTAATAAATAGTCTAACAGCTTACCTTATGGATAATAGTGAAGCGATAGTCACTTTTATCTGTCAGGTAAGCTTAAAGGTAAAGATATGAACTGTGCCATGGTTCTATCGGAGATCTTCATGTAACGAAGACGGCTTGGAAGAGGGCAATAATACAAGAGGGCGCCACTTTCAGTATTAGTGATACAATGATAATAATCAACGAATTGAACCTAATTCGAAAAAGTTTGTTTCCTAAAAAGACCTAACCAGGGATCAAATCATAGTCCTCAGTCCTTCTGGTTTGATTTCCGGTCGGTTACGCATAGCACCCAGTCTTCCATACACCACTGTGGTAGTGAACTAATAGTTGACAAATGCTTTTGGTTGCTTCATCAGGGACTATAGTTGAGAGTATTTTTTGTTAATTTACTAGCTGACCTAACGGACACAGTCCTGTAAAAAGGTATTGTTTGAATTCAGAGCTATGAGCAGTTTATATAAGAAAAAAAAGAGGTTATTAAGTTACGTTATATCGAGAATTTTTTGCAATTTTTTTCTTCATAAACGCTTTCCTTGAACTTTTGAATATTTAAAAATAAAATTGATTCTGATATTCTCAAGTTTGCACAAGTGATCCATCGGTAAGAGTAGATTCTTCGTCGCTCCCATCTCGCGGACTTATTACCACCTGCACTCGCCCTTGCATGCGTCCGGTGAAACTGTTAAGGCCATCTGCGACCAACAGTAACCACAGCTCGAATAGAGTGAGTTTACGCTTAGAAATATATTTAGCGCTTCATTTTTTATTATACATTATTACATTATTTATATAGATTTATCAAACTACTAGCGAATTGTACTTCGAATGTTGGTCGCGACAATGACAAAAATACAATAATTTTTGTCGTTGTCGCGACATTCGAAACATTACCTTAATCCACACGCGACCGTAGTAAACCCAATCACAAAACACGTTCACCAGTTATACCTACTGCTAATAAATGACTAGCATTTTTTGAGTAAACCCTTTAATTATGGAAAATTGTTAGACACGATTCGTCGGAATTGTCACGTTCAAATAACATTTTAGTGTTCAGTATATATTAATATTATTTTATACCCACGACTTTGTCCACATAACTGGGATAAAAAGTATCCCATGTGCTTTTCTATCCCAAATGTGTTTACTAAACTTCATGAGGATTATTTGAGGTGTTAAGCTGTTAAGAAACAAACAAACTTACTTTCCCATAAATGTTTAATCAACTTCAAAAAGAAGAAGGTTCTCGGTTGCATTTCTTTTTATGTTTCCGTTAGTTATAAACCGATTTAGAAAATTCTTTTATCTGAAAGGATAAACTTACAGATTAATCCCTTATAAATTTAATCAAAACTAACTCAATAATTTAATTTTTAAATCACAATAACTGGTTGCTACAATTGAAGTCAGTTTTTTTTTTTTTATTATTGTTTTACTAATTTAATATTATGCAAAAATAAAACAACTGTTTTGCGCCTACTACAATAGAATTAGAACTATTAAGTTCTTGTACAATAAATGCTCATAATTGGAAAAATTGTTAGTAAGCAGACTTCCAATATATCTAATAAACTCACTTCACGTTATGCCCCTGAAGCTATCTTGGTTAATTTCTGGAGAATTCATCATGAACTAATTGACCTGAATTCATCTTCGCCTATCATCACTCAATAGCACTCCATTAGTACACCAAACCGCGGGGAAGGGATTGTAATTGGGACCTTACAACTCCAATGCTAGCAAAATACTATCAGGTCGATCTTTATGCAGTTTTCCGTGGAAATCGTCTTGGTTAATTCTTGTGGCATCTTGACTGTGGGCTAACTGATTTGTTTTTATACTCACCTATCATTCCTAGCTGATGACTCGCCAACATATACCGATAGCATAGGCAATGTTACCTATTAAAAAAAGAAGTGTACTAATCTAGCAACGCCTATGTGGTTGCTATCACTTTATCACGCTTGTTAAAATATAATATGGTAGTAGTTAAAATAATATAATATAATTTTTAAAATACTGTTCATTAAACAATATACAAACTAATATATATGTATATTGACGTATATTAGTTCCTTAGATTATAAAGATAGAGCCTCGAGCCTCAAAAATGGGTCAACTTTTTGTCTGCTAATTGTCATATTAATTGACTTGTCTTTTTATCAATTTTCAATATACTTACGCATAAAATGTATCTTGGACCTATTATTTAATAAATAAAATGAGTATTTACGCATTAAATAGGTGCAGAAATTATAAGACAAAATAAATACCTATAGAAGTTTTAAAGAAATCTCTCATAACTATTTATCACGCAAAATTATATGAGAAAGTAGACCCGTTTTTCTCGAAGCATTTATATGAAGACACTCTATCTATATAATCTAAGACTAGTTCATGTATTCTTAAATAGAGTTCATTAAACCATACATCATTTGCGTAAGTACTAACATTAAATTCTGGTAATTTATAAAATTGATTGTACTTATTGTATTGTTGTATATACGGTTTCATTAATCGTATTAACTTGGAGGCAGATTCCTAATTGTCGACACGTAAACAATCAACCAGTAATCCATTAGAGACACGCGCCTAATGATTGTTCTAAAAAGAAAGGAGGTCACAATTATTCAACTTGAAAATAAAGAAATGAGAAAAAAACACGTCAGAAAAAACATGTCGGCTTGGATGTCACCGCATAGTAAGTGATGCATTGGTTCATATGATTTTCGGCTCCATAAAATGTTAAATTTGTTTTAATACTCAATTCTGTATGATAAATTAGTTTAGGTAAGTTAGCTAGCGAAGCAATACCGCCGCCATCTTGGAAACGCTGTCACATCGTAAAGCTCTAAATTTTTAAATGATTTTTCAGAACGGAAGAGGTTTTTTTTTGTACATTATATGATATTTTCATCAACATTGGACCGATTTTCAACCAACTTCAAAGAAAGCTCATTTTCTAATGTTTATTACCTCATAACTTCGCCAACTATAAACCGATTTGAAAAATTCATTGTTTCTTTTTTTCAAATGATATATAATACTTTTGTATTATTTTTCTAGAAATTTCATTAAAATCATTTCAGTAGTTAATTATCAAATCAAATTAACCGGTTTTGCCGATTTTACGGTTGAAGTCATTTTTTCTTTTTTTTTTTTGTGGAGCAATATCTATTCGTGTGTACGTCTGTGTTGCTATAACATCGCTATTTGTGATTTCTTATCACGTTGGCACCACATTAATTTTGCAACGATCAGATATGCCAATTTTCTTTGCGGAATAAAATCATACGATTGTGCATTTTGAACTCAAATCACGTTTATTGCTTTTGTAAATTTAGCTTTTGTTAATTTTACAAGAAGAATAATGAGACTCATACATATATACAAAAAAATTCTTATTGCAGATTTAAAGAGCTTTTTACCTAAAACGTCATATAATTATGACTGAATAGGTATTATTCAGAAACACTCAATATACCCTCAATAATTAAAATAGTTTTATTTATAGCGGATATACGTTTTTATAAACTTGCATTTACATCTTTGCAAACTTGTCGAGTACTACAGGTCACAGAAAATCAGCTGTTGTCAACTGACAAAATATCACGTAATTGTAATAAAAAAAATATAGATATACTACTCTTACTAATGTACTTTTGTAACAAAAATTAGAAAATGCAATAATTACTATTTTAGTCAAAAAAATAATGGCATATTTTATTCTTACACTTTTATTCATAAAACCTCCCACGAATCTGTTTTAACTATTAATGTGTTCTCTTATTTGGTATTTCATTGTTTCTGTCTACCCTAATGAGAGATAGGCGTGACATATGTATGTTTCATCGTATTCTCTTACGTATGAAAAATTATAGCAAAATTAAGGTAATAAATACTTGAAAATATATGAAATACGAGTAGATTTATAAAACGTTTGAACTTATTAAGAATAAAGATGTGCTACTCGATTATCGCAAATTAAATAATAAAGTAAGTGTTAAATGCAATTTGAGATTTTAAGAGTTTTAGTGTAACTCACATAATCTTGATCCGAGCTTAAGGGGACTAATGGCCCCATTACTAGCAATATATTTAATTAAGTCGATCTCCTTGCTGTTTCCACTGGAAAACACGGTGGTTAATTGTTGTTAAATTTGTCACAGTTGGCAAACTGACTTGCTGATTGGTGTCCCTCTAGCGTCTACTAAATAAGCGATAGTGTAGGAAGGATTACCATTCCATTTTCATCTATTATAAAAAAAAAAAAACAAACTAACTAACTAATACAACTGACAGTGAATGGAATGTTTATCTATTTATTAAATTGAAATTATATATTGTATTTCAGCAAACAGGGTGCATGTTAAAAAGAAAACATGGAGGACTCCGGCTACATTTCAAAAATCATTAAAAGTCACGTTGGTAATGGGACAGATTTTTTCACTATTACCAGTTGTAGGTATATGTAGTGATGATCCAATGAATGTAAGGTAAACGTATACAAACTTATCTATGACAAGTACATTGCCACACAAACACATTGCTCCGCAAATAATTAACGATCGTGCCCCACAAAAAAAAAAAACAAAATTCAATTGGAACAAAATCAATTATTTACATTTAAAAACTAAATTACTGAACCGTTTTTAATAAAACTTCTATGGGACCAAAATGTAAGCATATCCTTTCTAATAAAATAATAATTTTCCAAATCGATTTAAAACTGATTAAGATATGATATAACAAACATAAAAAATACAACTGAATTGAAAATCTTCATATTTTTCTATAATTACTCCAGTACTAAACTATTTTACTATATACTATATAAACTATTTCAGTTGATATAGCGACTTCAATCAGAACACAAAAACACTAATTTACACACCGACAAAAACCGACAGATTTTTTAGATATTTATAATGTTTGAATTTAGAACCCCATTTATTTATTTATTGTTACAACACAGGGGGCGAACGAGCATGCGGCTCACCTGATGGTAAGTGACTACCATGGTTCCGCGTTCTAAATTCAAACATTATAAATGCGCAGATATGGATCTGCATAGCGACCTCGTACGGGCAAACGCAGTATAGAACGACCCTCTACTAGGTATAGTGTCAATTCATGGACGCATGTGGCTCAGGATCGTTCCTTATAGCAGTCTATAGGGGAGGCCTATGTTCAGCAGTGGACAGATAATAATTGTGATTGATCCCATATCTACAGCTTGTAGACATATCACTGAAGCTGCAGTTTTCAACCGATTTCAAAAAGAAGAAAGTTTTTAATTCGGTAATTATAATTTTTTGTTACAGATTTGTTTATACGTCTTGGAAATGCTTCTACTCAACATTTTCAATACTTGGCCAGATTTATATGGCCCTAATGTGTGTTTATAATTTTTCATTATTCCTTACATCGTTGAACAATGTAGGTAAGTAAATTAAGTGTATTTTAATTTTAAATATTTTAATGATTTTTTTTATCAATAGTTTCAACAATAGTGACTTTTAAGGAACTTAAGATATACTTAGAGTATTTTTATGCAACTTGTTGCATAAAAAATACTGGCAAATAAATGGCGAACAAGCTAATGGCCCACCTGGTGAAAATAGGTAACCGTCACCCATATAAATAAGCAGTACCATGGACATAACAGAGTATACTGTTTCGCCCATGATAACCAACATGTGTTGCCATTCCTGAGTAATTAGGTGTTATGCCTCTGTATCCTGTAAATTCATTGCCATATATACCCTTCAAGTATATCTTAAGTTCTTTAAAATTTTCTAAAATCTATAAAATATGTCTAAAGCAACGTACTTACCTAAGTCTAAATAATCATTTCTTCTCGCGTTTAATATTGTATTGTGTAATATGTAAATCCTTAACTTTTTTTAATAATACAGTGTAAAGATAAAAACACAATATGAAAATAAAAAATTCAAATCAACTTTACCGCCTCCTACATTATTTCGTTTTTAATTTGAATTTGGAATAATGAATGCAAATGTGCCAATAAGGCCAGCAACAATTTGACATTTAAATCTGATTGAAACTTTTTTAATTTATACGACAATAAAAAGTTATATGTACGTACTTAGAGTATTAAAAAGTAATAAAAAAACTTAAGTCCGTTAGCACTTGGATGTTTATTTTTCTTTATTATAATTTGATTTAGGTATTGTCGGCAAAGAAATTTTTGTTGTGAAAAAATTTAGTACAGCTGACGGTTAGTGGAATAGCATTTTAAATTAAGATTAATAGAGGATGGCTTCGTGGCCTAGTTCCTCTGTAGCTTCATTTAAAAAAATAGTATTGTTCATGAGTGCTATGTTCAAGTCTAGAAAACTAAATATTTTTTTAAACGCCGAATACTCCTAGAGCATACTCTAGATTTATTAGATATATAATAATAACTTCTTCCCTTCCATTCCATAATTTAAGATTTTGTTTTACAAAAAAAAAAAAAACAATTTAAGTCATCTAATTTTCTAAATAAAAAGATTCGTCAGCATCAACTTTTAGAATTTTCGTTGCATAGTTTATTGTTTATAAGAAATGGGAATAAAGGTGATCATTTAGGTAAAATATGATAACTTATCAGGGTTAGTTTCGAGGTCCCGAGACAGATCTACATATCAAAGCTTACAAGCGTGGTAGATTATTGCACTTGTATATTTGTATTTTTGTGAAGAAGAGATTTTTTTCTATACAACTTAGAATGGCAAACAAGCTAACGGCCCACCTGATGTAAAGTGGTAACCGTCGCCTATAGACATGAGCAGTACTATGGACATAACAGAGTATACTTTTTTTTATAGTAATAGGTGGCCAACGTCGTTGGTGACACAAAAATTATTGATATTTAGATACATATGTATATATATTGTTATTGTATTTACTGTTTGTTGACCTAAATAAATAAAATAAAAAAAAATACTGTTTCGCCCATGATACGCCCCATGCGTTGCCATTCCTGAGGACACAGATATTATTCCTCTGTACCCTGTAAATTCACGCCATATCTCAACCTTCAAAGCGAAACACAGCCATGCAAACGCAACTGCTTCACGGTAGAAACACGAATGGGACAGAGGTACCCAAGCATTCGACTTTTGTACAAAGTCTCCCTCTGGTCTGGTCTAGTCTCTATTTATCTGTACGTAACAAACAATGACACTAATCGTCTAATCCTCAAGCTAAAATATTCGTGTTATGAGGATTCCTACAACGTACAACCCAGAACATCCAGAACCGAATCAGTTTTAAAAACTTCATTTACTAATTAAAAAATAATTTTTTTTCAGCACCATTAATCTTCTATACAACATCATGTATCACCATGATCATGTTCTATGACGCAGCAAGAGCATGGCCAACTCTGGTACAGCACATAGCGCACACTGAACTCATTGACCCTAATTATGATAAGAAACTGACCATAAAGTGTAACATTACATGTGCTGTAGTACTAACGTTGGCTTTGTGTTAGTACTATCATTTTTTTATTTTTTTTTTAAACTTAGAATGGCAAATTAGCTATAATATACTGTCTGAGATCATTTTATTGGTCCCAAACATGTTTGTATGCCTGCATGAAGCAGGCTAGTCACATAGCTCGAAGAACCGACAACCGATGGAGACGAAAAGGTCTTAAGTGGCGTCCCTGCACCGACAAACGCAGTGTAAGATGAGCTCTCTACTAGATAGAGCGATGACTTTAAATATACTGTAGTGAGTCAGTAGATGCAGGTAGCTTAGGACCATATTCCTTATGACAGTTTATAAGGGAGGCCTATGTTTACCAATAGACAGATAATGGCTGATACATATATGCATTAGGTATCAAGCAGAGTCCAGTTTTTTTTTTTTTATGAATGGCAAATAAACTGAAGGTCTAATTAATAGCTATGAATCACAGAATGCTCTATGATCCCCATGGTGCATAATACAATTTTTCAAGACTAAGGTGTTATCCCTTTATACTCTATTTTGCCCACAGCCATATCTCACCCTTCAAACTGAAATGAAGCCATGTACTCTTATAATATGATTCTATTTATTATTATTTATTATCTACAGGAGATTGGCTATAATGTTCTCTCGGTAATAGTTCACTAACGCGTAGATAGGACTCTTTATCCTAATTTAAGGACAAGTCAAGAGTTATACCTGTATTATGCTATAAAAATATATATTTTTTACAGTAGAACATACCCTATCTCTTCTGTCAAAATTTGCCGCAGCCTCAGTGTGTTACCCTGACGAGAGTGTCTACGAAGGCTTTATTAAGCACTCCTTCCCTTCAATCTTTCAAGTACTGCCATATTCAACTGCGTTGGGAGTACTTACACAGGTGCCCAATTATTTTTGTTCATCTAACTACATTACTTTTACGTGTATCATAAATTCATCTCAAGTATGTTTATTTAATGTGTATTTTTTATTTTTACTCATATTATGTATGTATAACTTAATTTCATATAATTTGTTAACTGTTCACTCTATAAGGTGAATTTTGCTAGTTGTTGCCATGTTTGGCAGGCGGGTTGGCAGCCGCAGTTAGGCCCTTGATGATGTTTAAGGATTCTGTTGCCCATCCCCCTACTATTAAGTTCCCTTAGTTGCTTCTTACGACACTCACGGGAAAGGAAGGGGCAGCCCATTCTATTCTGGGACTTCACAGCAATTTTTTTTATCATTCAATTTCATTTCATTAACTAATATTATGATGTTACTTTATGTTGTTTAATTTTTTTTCATAAATTCATCTCAAGTATGTTTATTTAATGTGTATTTTTTTATTTTTACTCATGCATGTGTAACATAATTTCATATAATTTGTTAACTGTTCACTCTATAAGGTGGATTTTGCTAGTTGTTGCCATGTTTGGCAGGCGGGTTGGCAGCCGCAGTTAGGCCCTTGATGATGTTTAAGGATTCTGTTGCCCATCCCCCTACTATTAAGTTCCCTTAGTTGCTTCTTACGACACTCACGGGAAAGGAAGGGGCAGCCCATTCTATTCTGGGACTTCACAGCAATTTTTTTTATCATTCAATTTCATTTCATTAACTAATATTATGATGTTACTTTATGTTGTTTAATTTTTTTTCATAAATTCATCTCAAGTATGTTTATTTAATGTGTATTTTTTTATTTTTACTCATGCATGTGTAACATAATTTCATATAATTTGTTAACTGTTCACTCTATAAGGTGGATTTTGCTAGTTGTTGCCATGTTTGGCAGGCGGGTTGGCAGCCGCAGTTAGGCCCTTGATGATGTTTAAGGATTCTGTTGCCCATCCCCCTACTATTAAGTTCCCTTAGTTGCTTCTTACGACACTCACGGGAAAGGAAGGGGCAGCCCATTCTATTCTGGGACTTCACAGCAATTTTTTTTATCATTCAATTTCATATCATTGACTAATATTATGATATAACTTTATGTTGTTTAATTTTTTTTTGTCTTCTCTCATTTGCTGTAATTTTTTTTTTTTATTACAGAATATATTCAGAAATGCCAATATTACGTCTTATTAGCATTATTATATACTGAAACATTCAGTGTCATTAAGTATAGTATTTTTTTTAAGTGTTGAGAATAAATATTACTACACCATATAGTTGCTGATGAAAACTTCTGCATTTATAGTCTATTCTCGTGTGATATTTTTAAAATTTTATAATTGTTTTAATAACGGTATTAAATATTCTTATTTTTTTCAACCGACTTTAAAAAGAAGCAAGTTCTCAATTCGGTTGTATTTCTTTCATATTTGTTACCTCATAACTCTATCAGTTGTAAACAAAACAGTTTCTGATAAAAAAATCTTTTTTTTATCAGAAAGGATGTAATTATAGATCGGTCTCATAGACATGTTATCAAAGTAGATTTAGTAGTTTAATTTTTAAATCAATATAACTAGTTTTGCCACAATTTAAATCGCTTCTTTTTTTATGGCATACGTAATTATTATTACAATAATAACTCTCTTGTCTTGCGTTCCATATAGTTTTTTTTTATTTTTTTTATTAGATACATCATAATAGCAAAGGACAATCGTACGACGTGTTTCAATTTACACTCGAATATTCTCGTGTCCCTTCCTCTAGCGAAATAAAAACGTCCGATTTATTTCTCTCCAATTTCCTTACAGTTTCTGCACTTTCAATCGACGTTTATTTGGAATTTCTCCGATTTGTTCGTGATATGCATGAGTTATTATTTGACGTCACGTCTCGAGCATGTAAACGAGAGATTGCTGGAAGCGCAAGGGAAGGTTAGTTTATTAACTTTAAAATTATTGTTATTGTATATTTTTCTAAACATTGTTGTAATAATTTTTGGAAGTTATATAAGGATAGGCAAGGGGTACCAGTGAAAGGTGAAAACTGATAGGTGAAGATGAAAAGGCGTTAGTTAGCCCATCGTGACGAATTCAAGGATAAATTGGTCACGATAGTTTCCAGGGGGAACCTCGTGGAGGTCGACCTAATAGAAAATATTGATAGTAATGGGGACTAATTACCACTTACCATTATTAACATTAACAGTTATTAACATTAACAGGGGACCATTACTAACAATCCCTTCCCCCCATACACATTACTATTAGGATACCAAATGTAATGGTAAATTTACTTGATTTCGTCTCATGTCTTTCTGTTTCTATGTGTATGAATATTTAGTTTTATGATATGATATGTAGAGTGAATTAAATTGATAATCTTGAATGACATATATAGATGATTTAACATAATGCATATTCATATCATCAGCACAGTCAGGTGGTCCACATTCACCTTACTAATTTAATTAAATTACTGATATCTATAAATAAGAGATATTTAGAGAAAAATTGCTATGACGGGTCTTAATAAGATACCAATAGATTCCAAACAATAATTTTGAGAAATTTTGTCTGTCTGCATGTCTGTTTTGGTATCAAGCAAGAAATACTGCACCAAATTTGATGCGATTTTCCTAATTGTTTTTCTGAAGTTATAATTTAAAATCTGGTATTTATATTTATAAAATTTAAAATCGAAACAGTATACTCTGTTATGTCCATGGTACTGCTCATGTCTATAGGCGACGGTTACCACTTTCCATCAGGTGGGCCGTCAGCTTGTTTGCCATTCTAAGTTGTATAAATAAAATTTTTTTTTCATCTTAATAAGCCATTTAAGAGTGGTCTACTTTATTGATTTTTCCTACTTCTGAAATCTAAACACAAAACTGAATTTCCGAACGTACAAAATAATGGACAAAAAAAAAATTATAAAAAAAAACTGCTGGGCCTGAACCGTATTTATGGACATCAAAATTTATAGTACTATCACTCTCTTAATAATACTCTCTCAACATTTAACATCTCTATATTATAAAAAAAAAAATTTGCGTCATGTTCGAAAGGACATGGCGTATAGTTGAATGACACCATTTTAGCGTTTAATCTTTTTCATTATTTTTTGTTTACTGTTAATTTTTTTTATTATTATTATGTGTTTTTAATGTGAAATTAAGCACTAAATAAATATTTTTATCTCTCTTTCTTTCTTTCTATAGTTGCCACTTCTATTTATTCCAATTCTTATGAGCTTTACTTCTCTATATGTACAAATACAGGTACTAAACTAACTAGGCGATTCTTTCAATTTATTTTGTATTCAACGAACAGTTCTCGATATTATTACTGTATGAGGAATTTATAGAGGAAGTAATGTTTTAAACCAACTTAAAAAAAGGAGGTTCTCAATTCGGTTGTATTTTTTTTTCTTTTTTTTATGTTTATTTCGTCATAACTCCGTCAGTTGTAAACTAAATTGGAATTTGTTAGCTCATAACTCCGTCACTTGTGAACTCTTGTGAACGTTTATATGAGAAAATTGTCATAAATATGTCTAAAGACTTAATTTTTAGTATAAAAGTACCTAAAATGATACCTAGACAATGTCTGTACATGGGCGATATTTAGGGAAAATAATATAAGGGATCTTAATATTACTAAAATAATGTCAAAATAATAATATATAATTTATCGTCATACATCATCCAGCTGCAATCTATTTACTTCTGAGATCCACGCGTACGTAGTAGAGGCCAAAAATCTAGTGCGCTAAAACGCTTTTTGTTTTTACCTAATGGTTAGCTGATAGAGAATGCCATACGGCATTAATTTCACTGTGCAACAAATATTAAAGAAATAAATAAAATATATAATGATTAAAATGTTCAAGTACCTACCAGAGACGTTTTGGCGGACGACCCGTGAGGATTACTGCAGAGCGACCAAGTTGGTGAGGAAGGTGGATGATGTTATCAGCGGAATCGTGTTCATGTCGTTTGCTAACAACCTAATCTTTGTCTGCTTACAGCTGTTCAACACATTGGAGTGAGTCTATCTATATGCTGTATCTATATATATGCTTCTTAGGGTTTCTCTAAACATTATTGACTTTTTTTATTTATTTCCTTGAATCATTAAGAAGAGAAAACAGTATAGTTGTTTCTATTAAGAAATAATAAATATGTTTAATTAAATACAAAGTAACTTATATACTTACATTCAAAATACATACATATCTGTATATAATAATACATATATATGTACATATGTAAAATATTATCTCTACATATACAAAATACGTATATATATATATATATATATATATATATATATATATATATATATATATATATATACAGTTCAAGTTAAAGTAAAGTTAAATATATATAGAATATGATCTTTTAAATTTAAATAGATAGGTTTAAAAAAAGGTGCCTAAGAGTCGTCCTCATTAATTCATCCGCCTAAAATCTTAGTCTAATAAAAGCCTTAGTCACGTATGTTGTGTTCTCCTTATAATAAAATTACCAATCAACTCATTAGGACAGATCCGTTGTTCGCATCGTACAGCGAGGACGGAGTCCCTAAACAAACCATCTGAACCCCTAGCCTTGTTAAATAATATCTCCATGATTTTTCAATTGCCAGAGTTGTTTAATATCATCAAATTTGAATTACAAATTGATAAAGAAACCTGTTTTCAATATATAAGTATTATTTATTAAAAATACATAAAATGGAGTGATCTATTTTCATCAGTGGACAAATAATCATCATGTCAAGTCATCATGTCATCAATCATGTCTATAGGCGATGGTTACCACTTTCCATCAGGTGGGCCGTCAGCTTGTTTGCCATTCTAAGTTGCATAGGAAAATAACGGCTGATATGATGATGACGATGATGATGATGATACTTAAAAGGTAACTAAAATTGGTAACTACGAGTATTATTAATAAAATACTGATTGATATAGACATCTTACTTGATTTATTTTCCAATACTGGACCGATTTTGACAGTTCTTTTTAGATTAAATAGAAGGTTTAATTTTGTCACTATGAAGGCGCTGTTTTTTCTAAGGTTCAGTTTCTAAATTATCCTGTGTAATATTTGAAATATGAATGACAGGACTATAATCTAATCTAATATTGTAAAAAGGAAAGTTTTGATTTTTGATTCTAGTTTATTTCTAACTTAAAAAATACATAAACTTATTTAAAAATTATTTCGTCTATAGTAAACTACATTGTCTATGAGTAACATGTTCTGTATTTTCTTTAAAAAAATCAGGGATATTGTGCTTATCTAACTGTACAAAGCCAGAGCAGATCAATAGTATATCATATTTGTATTGAGTATTTTTTTAATTATTTTTACAGAGATGGTATTAAAGGTAAAGGTGAATGCAGTAGCCGAACTAAAGGGCAAGTATAACATATGTTATTTCATAATTTGATTTTTGATTAGATGCATTGATATTGAAATATTTAACTGCAATGTTGAAAATAACTGTTAATTTTGGATTATGAGTTTCATTGTTTCTGACTGTTAAACATATCTAAAAGTATAAACTCTAATAATAAACTAAAATATCGATTATATAGGCTAAAATAAAAATTAATATTTTAAAAGCTAATAACTAAAATATTAATGAATAGGTTAGGTACAGATAAATAGAACAGGTCAAAAATGTACAACATATGTATTCATTTTGTTTGTGTACATATTGTTTAGCTTTATAATCTATATCTTTTTTGGAGGGAACAATAAAGAGTTTTCATTCATTCATTCATTCAATATATAAAAAATCAACACTTACTTCATATTTATTTGGTTTATTAAGTTATCAAATACTTTTTTTGCCACTAAATTACAAATTTTAGTGACATTCTTTAAAGTTAACATTATACTCAGCTATTAGAGTAATTTGTAAATAATCAAATAGAAATCTTAGGTAAAAAAAAATTCACAAATTTTTTTTTGTTTGACAGATAATTTTAACGTTGCTACACTTCGGTATAAAAATTCCTTATTTTGTTAGATTTAATTGATATGAAATAGAGTCAACTCAAGACTGTGTTTGCACAGACATTAAGTTTTATTGAGATTATTGACTCAAATAATATAATGAAATATGATATTCTGAGAAATAATTAGATAACAATAACTTTAATAAATGAACAACTAATCAACTTATATTTATAAGCCTGTATATTAAATTGCTTACATTGAGCAAAATACGTGACCTTAGATATGATTCTTAATATCTTAGATAAAGAATTAGTTTCTTTGTATCTTTGACAAAATATATCTTTATATAGTGGTTATTTAATCTAATTGCTTATTACACGACTGCCCAAAAAGGAGTGTAATGTTTTTTTTTGGTTTAAATATGTAAGATTTTTATTCCACCATAACTTCTGAATACCTCAACAGACTTTATGTGGGGTATTGTTAGAATCCTTACATTATAACGAATGACACCAACTATAAATAGTCCACTTTAGTAAGGTAGTTTTTTTTTTATTTGAAAAGCAAAATGTACCTGTTTTCAAGTATATATTATTTCGACATTGCATACCTTACGTTAAGAACTCAAATATCGACACAATTCATTACTCTCGGAATAGGATAACTGTCTTTTATTGTGATTACAACTTCTAATCTATCTTATAATTTTCTTTGGCAGGAGTTGGTTTCATTTAAGATACTCCTAAATTTATAATTTTCTTCGTTAGGAGTTTGTTCTGTTACAAACAAATACTCATTTGACCTCAATGCATTTTGAACAGTTTTATTTAATAGCTAACAATAACAGAATCTGTTTGAATCTTTATTCTCAATTGCATGTAGATATATATATATATATATATATATCTATCTAATATATAAAATTCTCGTGTTGCGATATTTGTATATATATATATATATATATATTCATTATAATTACAGTAAACCTTTTTACAATAGTGATAATACTCACGTACAATCATACGAGAAAATAATTTTAAAATATTATACTTTTTTTTTACTGCAAAAGTGCCTTCTTATTTTGCAAAGGAATATACCTATAATGCCATATTTTTTTTTAAATAAATACTTTTTTCTACAGAACTCCATTACTGGGTGGTTATGAAGCAGCGATATACTTTGTGTTCTCCCTGATATTTCTGATAAGTCGTTCAGTGGCTGTGTCACTTATAGCGGCTCAAGTCAACACCGCCTCTGAAGTACCCGTTCCTGTACTGTACGATGTACCTTCACCGGCTTACTGTGTCGAGGTGATTATTAACAGTAGGTTTATTTGGTTTATTAAGTATAAATATATAGGTATTATACACACACTGCACGCTGGTAATTAGAGCTCCTTACCACTGCTGGATTTGCTGGAAGAAAACTCTAACAGAGTTAAGCTCACATGTTGTACATCTTTATTAAAAAAAAATAACAATATAATCTCTGTTTGTTGACAGCGACGATGATGATGAATCTTTGTGTACAATAGAGTATAAATAAAAAAAAATAAGTGCACATTATATCGCGTCATTTAGTTCCAAACCTTATATATATATATATATATATATATATATATATATATATATGTAAATATGACACCATTTAATAATAAATAAATAACCACAGATTGAGATAACTGTCGTTTATCCCTCCATATCTTTGATTTATATTATTCTTTTTTCTTAACAGGTACAAAGGTTTATAGATCAAGTGAACGGAGATAATGTAGCACTGAGTGGTTTAAAATTCTTCAGTGTTACGAGAAGTTTACTATTGTCGGTACGTACCATAATCTATTTATGTATATAAAAGATAAAGATATATTTATTTATAAAAGTATGTTTGTTTAAGCACAGAATTTATCATTGATTCCTACACTAGGCTGAGCCTGTTCTGTAAAAGAGGATGCTGTTAATCTGACTGACTCATATATCAACGCATAGCCGAAACCGCTGAGTCTAGAATCTTTAAAATGTTGCATATTGGTTTTCTTTATAGCGTAGGTGAAAAATAAGAAAGAAATTTAACTCAAAGGAGGTAAAACAGGGGTTTTACTCCCTTAGGATTAAATTTCAGGTACATAGATATGTAATTTTGTGAGTTTAGAAGTTAAATACGTAAAAATTTTGATGTAGGCTCTTAGTTCAAATTATTGGCTTTTTATAAATTCATCCCTAAAGGATGAAAATCTATGTGGGAGCAAACGAAGCCGCGGGCAAAAGCTAGTGTATTTATAAAATTAATAATTAATAAATATAACTTACCAAAAAAAGTAGGTAGTACAAAATTCATCTGCACCTTTGTCCCACTTATATTTCTGCCGTGAAGCAGATGTGTTTTCATAGCTGTGTTTTAGTTTGAAAAGTGTAGTATGGCAGTGAAGGTACAAGATATGGATGAATAATTCTGTCATCATCATCATCATCATCATCATCATCATCATATCAGCCTTTTGTCCACTGCTGAACATAAGTCTCCACCATTTTTTTTGCCAGTAGTTGCTATGCTTCGAAGGCGGGTTGATAACCGCAGTTAGGCTTTACAGATTAGATGAGTCGACTCTTACGACACCCACAGGAGAGAAAGGCCTATTCTATGCCGAAACCATACGGAAATAACTCTAACCATACGGAAATAAATAGCAAAGTATATAGGATATTTTGGCAGTCACAATATATACTGTGAAGTTAAAAACTTTAAGCAACAGTTACAAATTTCCATTAGGCAACATGTTAATTAAAAAAATGTAACTTAAAACTCATCTAAGTGGGTGACTTACGAGGTCTTATTCGTAAATATTTTATTTTCAGGTTGCCGGCACTATTGTCACTTACGAATTAGTGATGTTCCAGTTCAACTCCCCGTCAACAACTAGTACGACATCGACTGTGCAACCTAATACCACTACTATAGCACCTTAATATTATTTTTTATTTACGTATGGGGTCAGCCAAGCTAAGCTAAGCCATTACACGTCGACCCATTGGGACCTTTTGTTCTCCTCTTTACCTTATACTATCATTTTATAGATCGTATGTGGTACCTTTGCGATATCCGGCGGTTTAAGATATCAATCGTTTCCTAACTCTGGTTAAGACGTTTCCAGTAGACTATATGCTGTCGCCTGTATATGCTAGTTGCCAAGGAATAACAGTTGAAGATCAGGTGTTCCATGGATTCCGATTCGTTACTGCACAATTTGCACAGTGTGTCCGAAGATAGGCCCATCTTGTATAGTATATGCCTTACGAGTACTGACATATATCCAGTTAAGGCACTCATTATGAATCTTGCCTATTGTGTACCACCACTGCAGTTCGAGTTTATTCTATCCCTCTTGTCGTTTAAAAACTTTTTAAAATGCCTGAGACCCTTCAATTTTCTCCATTTCTTATACCGTTTTATTTTCGCATATTGTTCAAGGGCATAATTAATGACACTTGATGTAAGTGTTTATTTATATACCACCTGGACCTATCATTTTTAATGTTATATAATTAATAACGCTCAGGCTGTGGAATGAGCTCCTTGCCAAGTTTTTTCCTAGAGACTACAATAGGGGGTTCTTCAAAAAGGATATATTAAGGTTTCTTCAGGGTCGGCCAAGCACACTTAATACCCCTAGTATTGCAGGCTACAGCGACCATTTACCATCAGACAGGCTGTATGCTTGTTTGTTACCTTTGTGGTATAAAAAATTATTAATACTTTAACCCTTAAATACCTGAAGTTTTAAATTTGATACCGGGGTTTGCATTGTTTCATTGTTAAACAAATTTAAATATTTTGATTACAGTAATGACTAAAGTATCAAAAATGATACCAAATGTTTTTTCAAAATCTAATATATAAAAATATCGTTTTGATTTTTTTTTTTCTACTTTTCCCCATTAGTAAACACAGTAAAGGGTACACTTATATATTTTTTAATTTGATTTAAAAAATCAGGCTTTTAAGGGTTAGTAGTACTTTATATTATATAATTTTTATTATTTTCATAACTTTACTATAGTATTTCATTGTACATTAAAAGTTATTTATATTATATATTTATAATACAACTACGCGATTTCACTGATTGTAAAAATAAATAACGTAAAAATATATCTCATACTATTATCTATTCCAAATACGAGTTCTAGATGTATACAAAACTATAAAGTTAAATCCCGCGGCTGCACCCGTATCGTAATATCAAATGTTTGAAGTTATTAAAACACACACATATAGTTGCAAAGATTAGCGCAAACTATTTTTTAGCTTTATATTTTTTTATACAACTTAGAATGGCAAACAAGCTGACGGCCCACCTGATGGAAAGTGGTAACCGTCGCCTATAGACATGATTGATGACATGATTACTTGACATGATGATTATTTGTCCACTGATGAACACAGATCACTCCATTTTATGTATTTTTAATAAATAATACTTATATATTGAAAACAGGTTTCTTTATCAATTTGTAATTCAAATTTGATGATATTAAACAACTCTGGCAATTGAAAAATCATGGAGATATTATTTAACAAGGCTAGGGGTTCAGATGGTTTGTTTAGGGACTCCGTCCTCGCTGTACGATGCGAACAACGGATCTGTCCTAATGAGTTGATTGGTAATTTTATTATAAGGAGAACACAACATACGTGACTAAGGCTTTTATTAAACTAAGATTTTAGGCGGATGAATTAATGAGGTCGACTCTATGCTTTTTAGCCTTTAAAAAAGGAGGTTTCTTGTTTTATTTGTTTATACTAATATTAAAATATGTCTACTGAGCGGACTTAATGCCTGACAGTATTATCTACCAGTCGACCTTTTATTGTATTTTGTTTAATATTCATTACCTTAGAACTCCGTCATTTATAAATTAATATGGATTTTTTTACCTAAAAAGACATACTTTCAGTTTATTTCCATAGAAATTTTATCAAAATCAGTTCAGTTGTTTAGTTTTAATCAATATAACTAGTTTTGTTACGGTTGAAGTTAGTGTTTTTATTTTTTATGAAACAGAATCTTTAATTATTTTTTTTTAATACAAAGTCTTACCACTTAATAAGTTATCCAAGTTAGTCTGACACTAAGTAAGTCTGACAAGTTGATAACGTAAACACAAATTTTCCGCCTCCCTTCACTCTTTGAGTCAATCCTAATAAGATGATTTTGTTGTAGGACTAAAACTCTATGTACGAGTAGGTAATCTATCATATCGTCATAGTCGTAGAATACTGACGGATCTGATAAATATTACATATAAAGATCCGTCGGTATTCTACGACTATGACGATATTTGTCGTGTTTTATAAGATAATAATGAAGCGTAGGATCGTGTTTAAATTATAATAGTGTACCGAGGGGTTGTAGGCTCATAGGCTTTGTGTTTTCGATACATAATTTTTATGTATCGAAAACAATTATGTATAATGTAATATAATCCATAATCTATATCTATACCCTATGCTATTATTATAAAATGGATAAACTAGATTTTTTTAAATATTTCTTTGTTTGTATTTACACATCACATATTATTCCTTAGGACTAGCAAAACACGAAGGCTACTTTGGGCATCACAGTATATTCTGTGATGTTCATGAAACTGTTAATGTCTATTGTCGACCATTATAACTTTCCAATAGGTGAGCTGTTTTCCATTCAACGTATCATAAAAAAATTAAAAAAAAAAGGAGTAAAGACGTTTCTTCAGGGTCAGCAATGCGCATAATGACTGGTATTACAGGTGTTCATAGACTACGGTAACTGCATTTCATCAGGTGGCCTGTATGCTCATTTGCCATCTCACTAGTATAAAAAAAAAATATGAAATCTTTTTTTAAGAGTAAAGAATTCAATATTTTTTTTAATAAAAAACAAACAATATATTACTGAACTAGATGTTATTTTGCGGAAGTAATAGAATATGGGAATCAGAAAAAAAATTTAATGCGTACCTCAAGTGACCCAAAACTGGGAAATCACCTTCTAACTCATGTTTCATTAATCAAACCCTCTATAAGTAAAGTTAGTGACAGCGTAGGGGACCCGTCACGAGTAGGTACGAATAATAATTCAACCTGTCGCATATTTTCCGCACTAGTGCATTATTATAATATTATACATGTTACGTATCAATAAGGAAACTATTATATTATATTCATAGAATTTCTGTAAGTATTAAATGAATTCTGCTTTAATAGTAAGGGGTCAAAGTCGATAGCACTAAAATTTCATGGAATTATTTCTGCGGAAATTTGCCAGAGAGGCTTATTTTTAATAAGCAATAGATTTTTTTAATGGATGATAATGGAATGGTTATTCTGTCTGCGCTACCGGTATACGCTAGCGAGGCACCAGTGAGGGATGAAAGGTGAGAATGCGGGCAAGTCAGTTGACCCATCGTGATGAATATACCTGGAATTCGGCACGATAGTTTCCAGATGGAGCCATGGAGAGGTCGACTGTACAGGGTATATTGCTAGCAATGAGACTGGTAATTCGCATTACTGAAAATCCCTTCTCCCCTTTAAATAATAGAATGTAAATCAACCATCTTTTTTAGTTGATGTCTATTTATCTGTCTGTTATGTTTTGACGAGAAAATTTAATAAAATATTAATATAACTTTAATAAACTTTTTCACGTAAGTATGTTTTATATAAGCTGAAGTAATTAGCATCCTATTAAGGGCCTACTAGTGAAACAGTTTTTTTTTGAATAAATTATTTTGAAAAATAATTAAAACTCAAAAACAAAACTGTGAATCGATTCAGTGATTTAGTTTTTAAATCAAAATAACAGGTTATGCCACAATTAAGTTGGTTTGTTTTGTAGAATACAATTATTACGCATGAAAAAAAAAACATCTGTACTAACTACCAGAAGGAGACTTTGTACAAAAATCGATTGCTTGGGTACCTCTGTCCCATTCGTGTTTCAACCGTGAAGCAGTTGTGTTTGCATGGCTGTGTTTCGGTTTGAAGGGTGGGATATGGCGTGAATTTACTGGGAACAGAGGAATAACACCTGAGTCCTCAAGAATGGCAACGCGTGGGGGTATCATGGGCGAAACAGTATACTCTGTTATGTCCATGGTACTACTCATATCTATAGGCGACGGTTACCACTTTTCATTAGATTGGCCGTCAGCTTGTTTGCCATTCTAAGTGGTATAAAAAAATTCGATTTCTACATATTAGGTTCCTCAAAACATTGATGACAAAAAAAGGGTCATCACTCATTTCGATAATGCCTTATATATTCATTTCAATCGGTTTCTACACTTAGATAATATGTATTAAATAACTTATATTTAACATATCCATTATTAGCGTCAATATATAGATATTATGCCTAAATTACATAGATATAACATGCATTACCTACTCCTATAATAAACATCGAAGACGTGTGAAGTCGTGAAGACAAAACATTGGAAACGGCCTCAGTGTCCCCAGAGAACATTTATGCGTAGTTTGTGAACAAACCGTAGCATCAATCAAATACGTAGCGTCACCAGGTGGGGGCATCCTGTCCCTCAAAATGACTTTATGGTCATCAGCATACATTATACGCAGGTCGACATATGAAGATAAATGATCATAGGACTTTAAAGTTTTTGTCGTCGGGCGTTACGAGTATTGGATGAAAATATACAAGGATTTGCTTATTGAAAATCGTTTATTTTTATAAACTTTATATATATATATATATATATATATATATATATATATATATATATATATATATATATATAACGTTACAAAGAAAAAATAACAAAGTATAGAGTAACTTCCTCGCTTCAATGGATTTCTTTATGTCAACCTTGAGAACCCGTTAGAAGAAACTATTTACTTATCAAAATCGATTGAGAATTTTTTTTATAATATAGCCATGGTTATGGAAGAGCAAGACCATCGCAGGAAAACAAGGATGGCTGTATACTAGGTAATCCTCATATTTTATTGTTAGTCAAATGTAATTATAAGAATTTTTTTTTTTATTTTTTATTGGTAAATATATCTCCATAAAGAAATACAAACGAATTGACAAATTTCTTCTTTTTATAATAGTTTAAAACAATTTCTTTGGGTAATAAACGTATATTATTACTTTTTTAATAGTTTACTTTGTATTTTGTATTAAGAACTCGATACGAAAATACTTTAAATTTGGTTTACAAACTCGCTAATTATGTATCAAATATATTATATGATTTTACCGTCACGATATAATACGAAAGTAAAATGTATGATCTTTTTTCCCTGTACGTAATACCGTGTTACGATTGTTGCGATTAAAATATGTTCATGCAATTGCATATTTTTTGCTCCCCTATTATATCGTATCGATAAAGTCGTACGATATCATACGATACTACGATTAATATAAAGGCCCCTATTTGGTACGTTTTATAAGCGCATACAGTTCGGCGTTATACAAATACTTTCAGAATTCCTTATGTTAAGTGTGCGAGAGTTGCAAAGTAGCCCCATAAGTTTTATGTGAGGGTACGAACAGCTACGATACCTTCAAGAGGTTATGCCGAGATATTTTATCTGAACACGTATAAGCTTGTTTTGTTTATGGGCCATATGTTATGTTGTCTAATGCACAAAGTTACAACTTATATCATTGATATAGTGAAACTAGTTGTGACCAGCGGCTCTGTCTGCGCGAACCCGTTACTTACTCATTCTATTTATATAAAAATACATATCAAGAAGGTTTTATATTCTCCCGTAGTTTTTTTTTGTATAATTTTTACGAATTAGGAATTAGAAAAAGGTTCTTGTGTGGCGACCCCGTACGGACAAATGCAGTGTAGAACGACTCCCCACTAGATGGAGTGACGACCTCAAATGCATTGCGGGGAATCAGTGGATGAATGTGGGTCAAGACTATTCCCTGTGGCAGTCTATGAGGGAGGTATATTGGGGGGTAAAGAGGTTTCTTCAGGGTCGGCAACGCACGCGTAATGCCTCTGGTATTGCAGGTGTTCATAGGTTACGGTAACCACTTACCATCAGGTGGGCCGTATGCTTGTTTGCAACCTCAGTGGTATAAAAAAAGGCCTATTTTTAGCAGTGGACAGGTAATGGTTGAAATAATGATGACGATACAAATAATATTATGATAATTATTTTCACAATAAATGTTATTTTGCTTTCGTATTGGTTCTTTATTAATTTTATCATAATTGACGCTGCTGCTTTCTTTTTAGACACATCACCCCATATTCTTAATTTTTTTTTTGCATGTAACCCGTCTTTTTTTTATACAACCCAGAATGGCAAACAAGCTGACGGCCCACCTGATGGAAAGTGGTAACCGTCGCCTATAGACATGAGCAGTACCATGGACATAACAGAGTACTGTTTCGCCCATGATACCCCCCATGCGTTGCCATTCCTGAGGACTCAGGTGTTATTCCTCTGTACCCAGTAAATTCACGCCATATCTCACCCTTTAAACCGAAACACAGCCATGCAAACACAACTGCTTCACGGTTGAAACACGAATGGGACAGAGGGTCCCAAGCAATCGACTTTTGTACAATGCCTTTTTGTTCATCGGTGTGTCGTTTGAAAACGAAAATGGTGAAATTACTAATCCATATCAAATCGGTCACATTTGAAACCTTCATTTACCTTTCAAAGCAAAATCCCCTTGTTCCATTACTAATAACATTGTAGATGTTTATCTGTAAGAAACGTGTATAAATGTCTAGAGTGATGCATATATTTGTAGTAGGCCTCGTCCATTACCCACGCATGCCAGTCCGAATGAGTTATGCGAATGCGAGCTCTCACCTGCTACACTTGAAAGATAAATTGCATGTGATCTAGAACATCCGAATTATTACACGACCACCGAAAAAAGAAGTTCATGTAGATGAATTTCTTTATACCATCATAACTTCTAAATGTCTGAACCTTATACGTTATGTATAATAAACTATATAAATTGGCAATGTAAAAGAGAGATAATATAATAAACTATATGTTAGAGTGAGATACACATACGTCATTCACCTACACGTGATAAGCTTGAAACGAATTTGGCGGCAGTATAAGTACAATAATTTCAAATTATTTTCACGTTTTGAAGTGAAATTAGTTTTTAAATGAATGCAGTTCATTTGAATAAAGTATGATACACTTAATAAATATAATATAAATCGGAAAATAAACAACAAATTTCCACATTCTTCATGTAATTACGCTGTAAATGTTTATACCTTTAAATACAAGAACAATCAGAAATATTTTGTACAACAACTTGTTGAATAAATTATATCTTATTTAATCCAAATAAAGTATTGAATGCCCCTGAGTCGAAATTAAAATTATAAGTAATACGTGATTTTCTGCAACTTCAATTTCATACAAATTCAGAACTGTCACGTGTACACACTTGCAAAATACGCACACTAGTGTAACCACTTTCTTGTCTCGTTTTTCTGATTGCATTGCAAGTCCGTCAGTATCTAGTACGTTATATTGTATTACATTTATGGTCTGAACAAATTTGGATGCACGGCATTTCATTAAAATCCTTATATCTTATCCCTATATTATTTTAATAAAATCTTTTTAACAGGGAAATCGTGTTATCTAATTTGCGGAGCAAAATGTACTTGTTTTGAAGAACCTGCAACTGTTTCTTTATTAAGTTAAAAAGAGACGAATTTTTTACCAATGAAAAGAAAATAAAATTGCTGTGTACTCCCGGAATAGAATAGGCCACCCCTTCCTTTCCCGTAGGTTACGTAAAAGGCGATTAAGGGAACTTATTGGTCGAAAGATGGGTAGCAGCGTCCCTCTTAAACATCACTAAAAACCTAAATGCGGTTGCCAACCCGCCTTCCAAGCGTGACTAAAACCCCTCCCTTATGGACGATGCCTTTGTTCAGTAGTGCACAGTCAGGTGATATGATGATGATGAAATTAATTAAAAACCTTATCTATGTTACTGGCATAGAGAAGAGAACAAAGGGAAAAATTAATTTAACTCAGTTGGCCCATAGCGATGCATTCATCAAGAACTAACTACGAACGAGACTGTGTAAAGGTCTACCTGATAGAGTACCAAGAATAAGATTACCAGCTTTAAGTAACAATCCACTCCGCACAATACGATTCGAGTTGGTCATCAATTAGTTTTAAACCATCAATCGTCTTTTAAGGGTTTGAATTCTCGATCAGAACTGGCTTCTAATAATGCTCGAATAAATTGAATGAATGAATAAATGAATCGGTATACTTTATGTGCTTTATACAACATCCTTACTGATATTACACTTACCTTTTAAATTATGCGATACAGGTTTGAATGCCTAATGTGTAATTCGTAGAATTAATCGTCCATTAAATGTGTTGGCAAACAAATATTCATTTCATTTACCTCATTACAATAAATGTGAAAGCGAGTATGTTTATTACCTTATAATGCCTTAACGACTTAATCAGTGACTTTGAAATTGGATATATATTGGAGATGGTTATAGGTTACTTTTTATCGTAGTTAGTAAGCAAATCCTGGTTACGCGAACAAAGTCGCGGGTAAAAACTAGTAGAGAATACTCGTAAAGCAACATAACTAAGGAATTTAATATAATTGTATAATTGTATAAGTACAGTAAGGCGTTTTTATTACTAAGAGGTAATAAAAACGCCTTACTGTTACCTTACTAACTTAGGGCAACGGATGTTGTACAAGTAGATATGTTATATAATGTTTAATTAAGGAAGTTAGAAATAACAATTTAAAAATATTAAGGGAAATAATTATAAGCATTTATATATTAATGTTAAAAACAGAAGCATATATATAATTATATATATGCTTTTTATACGTATACGTACCCTTTGGTATACGTATACGTGATACGTATACCAAAGGGAGCCTTTTTACAAAAATCGTTCGCTTAGGTACCTCTGTCTCATTCGTGTGTCAACCGTGAAGCAGTTGTATTTACATGGCTGTGTTTTGGTTTGAAGGGTGAGATATGGCAGTCAATTTACAGAGTACAGAGGCATAACACTGTATTCCTCAGGAATGGCAACACACAGGAGTATCATGGGTAAAACAGTATACTCTGTTATGTCCATGGTACTGCTCATGTCTATAGGTGACAGTTACCACTTTTTTGGTTTGCCATTTTAAGTTGCATAAATAAAAAATGTAAGTATACATATATTCAAATTAAATTTGCAAAAGATTTTATCCAAAAATACAATAATCTATCGGGATATTACAACCTTTTTTATGAATTCCCACGTGTATAATCCATACATTAAGGTCTGCAGTCCCAATATTAATCATAATTACATGTTAAATATTTACAGGTTATATATAACATTCAGTAACATTCATGGAAATAGAATAGAACAGAAAGGGAGAGCTCTGGTTACGTTATCTGGTAGAACAAACCTTACTCTCAACGATATTCGTTTACTTTTCAAACACATTTTACAAGGTTTTTATATTGGAAGTATAATTTGATTTTAAATTAATAATAATAACTTTTTCCACAACTTTATGTATATGTAGGCAACAGTTTTAACAAAACTATAAAATACTCGTATTTAATTAAAAACATATTAAGTGTTTGCAAACATTAGACATTTTTTAAAGGTCACAGTCGTCATTATTAGACACTTGATACGCCGTTAACTGTCCACTGCTGAACATATGCCTTCCCCATAAGGGGAGTTTTGCCAATAGTTGCCATGCTTGGCAGGCGGGTTAACAACCACAGTTAGGCATTTAAACATGTTTTAAGAGGGCCGCTGCTGCCCATCCCTCGCCTTTCCTTAGTCGCCTCTAACGACACCCACGGGAAAGGAAGGGGTGGCCTAATTCTATGGCGTACCACACACGGGGTACAAACAATCATACTTAATACTATTGCTATATATATTTAGAACTAGCTTTGTCCCGTGACTTCGCCCGTGATTGTATCGTAATGATGAATAGCTTACTAATATATCTTTATCAAGAAATGAAAATGCACAACCACTCTTTGGAATCAACTTCCAGCAGCAATATTTCCGAACCGATACGACAACATAACCTTCAAGAAAAGAGCATATTCCTTTTTAAAAGGCCGGCAGCACACCTGCAATGCCGTTAGTGTTGTGGGTGATCATGGGCGGCGGTAGTCACTTACCATCAGGTCAGCCGCATGCTCGTTTATCCCCTGTGTTGTAAAAAAATTAGCTATCAAATCCAAAAAGTATTTTTCAAATCCTACAGGTAGTTCAAAAGATAAGCACGTTAAAATAAATAAACTTTTCCATTTTATTAGTATATTATTATTATAATCATTTCAGCTATTGTTCTATTAGTGAATATAGGGCTCCACCATAGCCATAAGGAACGGTCCTGAGCCACCTGCATCTACTAATTCCCCGCAATGCATTTGAGGTCGTCTACTTCCCCTAGTGGGGGGTCATTCTACATTACGTTTGCCTATACAGGATCGCCAGTCAAGTACCTTTCTTCCTTACCGGTTGTCGGTTCCCCGAGCTATATGACCAGCCCATTGCCATTTCAGCTTGCTTACCCTTCGGGCTATATCGGTGACTTTAGTTTTTTTTTTTTATACAACTTAGAATGCCAAACAAGCTGACGGCCCACCTGATGGAAAGTGGTAACCGTCGCCTATAGACATGAGCAGTACCATGGATATAACAGAGTATACTGTTTCGCCCATCATACCCCCCATGCGTTGCCATACCTGAGAACTCAGATGTTATTCCTCTGTACCCAGTAAATTCACGCCATATTCCACCCTTCAAACAGAAACACAGCCATGCAAACATAATTGCTTCACGGTTAAAACACGAATGGGACAGAGGTACACAAGCAATCGACTTCTGTACAAAGTCTCCCTCTGGTGGTCTTCTTTTGCGGATATCGTCATTTTGGATTCTGTCACGCACTTTATTTGTATAGATTTAGTATCAATAAGGTACGATGGAATTGACATTATGATAATACTCGTATGTAAGTACAAAAGTCTCTAAATAAATAGAGAGAAAAAATAAATTCGGAGACTATACCTAACATATTTCAGACCATAAAGAAACTTGTATTGAACAAAAGTTTGTATAGCAATACGCAAATGCTTTTATCTTTGAATATTAAGATCAAAGATTCTTATATTATATTTTTTAATATATTCTGAAACCATACGTACGAGATAGCTGGAAAGTAGCAAGTTATAAATAGAGTATAATTCAAAAATATTATACTATATGGAATACTAGCTTTTGCCCGCGACTTCATCCGCATTACCAGGATATATTCACTGTCCTAGATAAAAAGTAGCCTTCTCCATTCCTTATAATACGTATACAGCAAATATCAAAGCGATGAGGGGTGGGGGGGGGAGGGATTGTTAGTAATGTGGACTACCAGTCCCATAAAAAACAGCCAGCAATAGACCTTGTTAAGTCGACCTCCACGTGGTTCCCCCTAGAAAACATCGTGCTGAATTCCAAGTGTGTTCATCACGATGGGCTAACTGGCCTGCCTTTTTATTCTCACTTCTCATCCTTCACTGGTGTCCCGCCAGCTTATATCGTTAGCGCAAACGAGGTTACTATTTCATTATCATATATTAACCCTTTTAGTGCAATTCATTTTTACTCATATCTACTTAAAAATGCCAAAGAAATCTTTGTCGTGTTGATGTCATTTACCCTTGTCTCTAAAAAAACTGTATCTCTTCCAAAAATTATCCAATTTTAATATTTTTTTTTACAGCAAGCTAAACAGCGGCTGATTTCACGAGCGCTATGACGCGCGTGGTACTTTTAGTTGCAATACGCACGAGCGTGATGGCGCTCGTCGGCACTCAAAAAAAAAATATCAGAGTGATTTATTCAGCCGTAAAGCGCTTAAAGGTAAAAAACAAACAAATAAACTCACTTTCATATTTATAATATTAGTAATGATTGTATTAAAATATAAAAATCAATTATAAATATGTATAGCTCCATAAATGTGCCATTCACCAGAGGGAGACTTTGTACAAAAGTTGATTGCTTGGGTACCTCTGTCCCATTCGTGTTTCAACCGTGAAGCAGCTGTATTTGCATGACTGTGTTTCGGTTTGAAGGGTGGGATATGGCGTGATTTTACTGGGTACAGAGGAATAACATCTGAGTCCTCAGTAATGGCAACACATGGGGGGTATCATGGGCCAAACAGTATACTCTGTTATGTCCATGGTACTGCTCATGTCTATAGGCGAAGGTTACCACTTTCCATCAGGTGTTTTATAATTCTAAGTTGTATAAAAAAAATCATGAGAAAAAGTAATAACACACATATATTAATGACTAATGAATTTATTAATAAAATCATTTATTGCATTATTTATTGATTTATTTATTAAACTGCAGCAACACCAATTCATAAGTGATAATGTTGCCAAAAAGCTGAAATAAAAAAAATACATTATCTTTCATCTACTTTTGTAAACAACGTCAAATACAATATATTAAACAAACTATGAAATGGAAAATTTTAAATTATCTTATTACTATACGGGACTCACATATTAGAAAACAACATTATTTTTTATCTATTTTAATTTAATTTATTACTTGTGATCCGGTCCGACTTCGCACGGGTAGATAAAATTTTCGAAAATGATAAATAACCTATATTACTCGCTAATAATGTAGCTTTGTGTAGGCAAATAAATTTTTAAAAAAACAATCAAATAGTTTGAGTTTATCCATTACAAAAAAATAAAAATAAAAAAAAAACATATTAAACAAATCTTTCCTATTTATAATAACGATACAGCCTTTATCTTTTTTTTTTTGTATTACCAGTATTAATAGAATATTTTAACTTCTTCTGTATAAATAAAACATATAGTATAATATGTAGGATGTAAATGGATCATTTAATATAAAAACTGGCATCTTTTTCTCTTAACTATTGGAATCGAACATGGCATATGATATATGAACTAGTCAATTGTTACATTCACCAAAAAACGTGACCTAAAACAAGTATCTTTAATAACTTAACTTTTATAATGTACTTTTAATATGAAACATCATTTATCGTTACTTTGTTCTTTTATTTAGTACCCACATTATCAGGGTTGACAAAATATACGCTATTCATTTTGGTTGGCATTTTGTAAATATCGCAATAATTAATAGGCATTGCATACTGTTAAAACTTAAAAACTAATTAAAAAAAATTAAAAGTAACTAATTCAAAACTTTTAAAAGTAACCTTTAAAAACTTTTAATCATCAAAGCGTAACTGCGGTTGCTAATCCGCTTGCCAAGCATGGCCACTATTGGCAAAACCCCCAAAAGGTAGGCTTATGTTCAGCAGTGGACAGTTAATGACTGACATGATAATGATGGTGACTGTATACTGTATTCCCATCAAAACGATAACAATAAATATTCTCATGCCAAAATTAATAAGAAGAGATACGAAGGATTAGCCTTCCTTAGAATTAAGATTCCTCTTGCAAAATTTTATGTAAACAAACATATATTGCAAGTTAAATAATAGCTCAACTAAACTTTTGGCTATGTTTCGGTTTGAACGGTGGATTATGGCAGTGAATTTACAAGGTACAGAGGAATAATACCGGAGTCCTCAGAAATGGCAACGTATCGTGGGTGAAATAGTATACTCTGTTATGTATATGGTACTGCTCATGTCTGGGAGCGACGGTTACCATTTTCCATCAAATGGGTCGCCAGCTTGTTTGGCATTCTAAGTAGTATAAAAAAACAAGCTCAAGCTAAATGTGTCAACAACTCGAAAGTTTAAAATAACTGTATTAGGTATAAACTTATAACGAATGACTCATAAGAGTTTACAATCATATTTTTATAAATCATTTGCAAGATGTCACTCTACTTACAGATAGTACCATCGTCCTTGTTACATAGAAGAAGTCGAGGCCTGTTAAGGCCACTTTTATATTGTTTAGCTGTGACATAAATCTTTCAACCTGAAAAATGATTGATAAAGCTCTTCTGTTTTTACTGAATATAAATTGAAAAAGATAAGGAGGCCATAAATAAAAATGACTCGAATTAATTTTATAGCCATGTTGATGGTTATGATCGAAAGAAATCTGATGACTGAACGAGTCTTTGGGAATATAACTAAACTAAAAAATGTATACGAATTATTAATATTAGGCATAGGTACTATCCGTACAGCTTCGATATCTATATGATATTTTTACCAGAGGGAGACTTTGTACAAAAGTCGATTGCTTGGGTACCTGTCCTATTCGTGTATCTACCGTGAAGTAGTTGTGTTCGCATGGCTGTGTTTCGGTTTGAAGGGTGGGATATGGCGTGAATTTACAGGGTACAGAGGAACATCTGAGTCCTCGGGAATGGAAATGCATGGGGAGTATCATGGGCGAAACAGTATACTCTGTTATGTCCATGGTACTGCTCATGTCTATAGGCGACGGTTACCACTTTCCATCAGGTGGGCCGTCAGCTTGTTTGCCATTCTAAGTTCTATAAAAAAAAAAAAAAAAGAAAAAAAAAAGATGTTTGTTATTATAAACTTTGACATTTATAATATTAACAGTATCATTAACATCATATCAGCCTTTATCTGTCCACTGCTGAACATAGGCCTCCCCCATAGACTGCCACAAGGAACGATCCTGAGGCACCTAGGGGCCTACCATGAAATGAAATTTCAAAATTTCGGACTGAATTTCGCATTTCCGTTCATACCTAAATCGAGCCAGTAAATGGAGCTTAACATTTCGTTCGTCATAAATCCTGCCATAAAAGTCCAAGGGAATAATATTTTCATATTTTTAAGTATTTTTATGTTATCACCTGTATGTTTTTTATTGTTTTTTTGGTGTCAGTTTTGTTAACATGTAATCGATGACTTAAGTAAATGTTGTGTACATCTGCTTACATAGGCTTGCATCTTGCATTTATACCAATTACAGATGTAAGCCCTGTATATCAATTAAAATCAATGTCTGTATTTACACTGTTGATGTAAAAGGTACAGGTAAAGGTAGGTAGGTAAAATAAATAAATAAATAAAAATAAATAAGTATTATGTAATTTTAACATCAAATTTGTGTTTCGTTCGGCATCGAAATTTCGGAAAACATTTCATAGTAGGCCCTCTGCATTCACTAACTCCCCGCAATGCAATAGAGGATCTACTTTCTATCAAATGGAACAATTTTGCTAATCACACCGACAAATATTAAAAAATATAGATAGTAGGTAACTGTAAACTCTTAAGATTTTAAACATTTATACTATATATATCAATGGTACTAAAATTTGATAGTGAAATACAAACTTACTTCAATATTGTATTTTGAACCAGGTATCTCATATAGAAGAGTCAGAGGCACATTAGAGGTTGAATGTACTCTCGCAGCCATCATCAATACTGTGATAGCGCGAGCAATCAGGAAACTAACGGAATAGGTGAAATAGATAGTATGCTCAATAGTATCATTGACCCTGTGAGAAAAGTACAAACATATTAGTTTTTGATCTTTACACACACGCACGTACGCACGCACGCACGCACGCACGCACGCACGCACGCACGCACACACACACAACAAGTTACACTTAAAACTGTTCTGAATTTTAAATAAAAAAATAACACAATCATATCGCACAAACGATAAAACTTTTGCAGTCTTTTTCAATCTTGACACTGGCATAATCATCGAAACCTATAGAGTCATAAATTAAAAAATATAAAACTGTGTTTTACAAAAAAAAAAATCAATTGCCAATTCAAAATATCCCATAATATTATTCCACATATAATACTCTCCACTTACTCCACTCCACTCCGGTTATGAATTGAGCTCCCTGCCGAGGTTTTCCCAAGAAACTACAGCGTGGGATTCTTCAAAAGGGTGGTAAAGAGGTTTCTTCAGGGTTGGCAACACGCGCGTAATATCCCTGGTATTGCAGGCGTTCTTAGGCTACGGTAACCACTTACCATCACGTGGGCCGTATGCTTGATTGCCACCTCAGTGGTATAAAAAAAAAACATATAATAATTACAAAATCGTTACGAAGTACACTAAAATGAATACTTTTATTGACGATTAATTAAATTCAAACATAATTTTCATTTAAAGAAACGTTCTAGAATAATCCAGCGTTTGGTCGTAATAACAAACTATACTTACAATATAATCGATTTGTCGTGTTTGCTGTGACAAGCCACAGAGCGGCCTGTTTGGCTCTTACTAAAAAAAAACATATTT
This sequence comes from Galleria mellonella, assembly GCF_026898425.1. Lineage (NCBI taxonomy): Eukaryota > Metazoa > Arthropoda > Insecta > Lepidoptera > Pyralidae > Galleria > Galleria mellonella. The sequence continues at coordinate 1,983,326 of NW_026442090.1, read as the reverse complement.
AGGTAAATACACAATAATTGAAGAATTGCGTCCCGCAAAAAAATCCAACTACATTTATGATAAAGCCAGTTATTTTAATCTAAAAAAATAAACTAAAAGAAAAAAAAAGTGAACTCTAGCCGTATGTTTTCAGATAGAAAAAGTATTTTTCAAATCGGTATAATACAACTAATGGAGTTATGAAGTAACAAACACGAAAAATATGAACGAATCAAGAATCTTTTTCTGTTTGAAGCCGATTCAAAACATTGTAAAATATTGTAAAATTTTATTTATCTTGATTTATTTACAAAAATAAATGAACATAAGGATCCCTTTAGATATTATAGTCAGGAACACATTTATTTTATTTTATTAATACAAAAATTTTCTCTTTTCATTTGAACTATACATATAGGGGAAAAGGGATTGTTAGTAATGGGGAGGTTAGTCCCCATTGCTATCAATATACCTTGTCGATCCCCATGCGGTTCATTCACCTTCACCAATCATCCCTCACTGGTGCCCCGCTAGTGTATACAGATAGCGGAGACGGGGTTACCATTCTATTATCATCCATAAAACAAAACTATACATATATTGAGAGAGAGAGAGAGAGAGAGAGAGAGAGAGAGATAGAGGGATAGAGGGAGAGAGAGATAGAGGGAAAGGGAGAGAGAGAGGGAAAAGGAGAATAATTTATATAAATATATATGTACACATATTTATTCAATTTGTAGGTACTGATTTATTTATTTCTTATAGTCGAATAAGATAGATATTTCATTATTGTTTTCTCTACTATTTTGTGTTGCAGTTTGAAACAAAGCGTAATACAATGCGGTTGGCATATTCAATTTAGATAGAACCTCTACAAACAAAATATATAAAAAGAACTCTATTCTTGATACTACTCACTTTAAACTGTAAAATAATTGTACACAAATCCAATAGAAATTGCTTCCAAAGCAGGTCATGATGTATACGCCAATGTGGTCATTCACCAACTTCACGAGACGAGCAATTTTCATATATTGCAAACGGAGTTCGTCACAGGCGAAATGTTCCTGAAATGCGAAATGAAGTCTAAAATCTGCATTGGAAAATAGGAACTATTTTTCTGTAAAAGTGTTCAAAACTATATAACCTACTCGTATTATTGTATTATTGTTGTAGTATTGCTGTGTGGTTCCGGCATAGAATGGGCTACCCCTTTCATTCCCGTGCGTGTCGTAAGAAGCGATTAAGGGAACTCAATGGTCGAGGAATAGGTAGCAGCGTCCCTTCTAAAATATCGCCGAAGCCTAACTGCGTGTTCAAAATTAACCTTTTTATATATTGACAATTGTAGTTTTTTTATAAAAAAGAATAGATATAAACATTTGAAAAAGAACAAAGTATATAATACATCAAGTCAACAGACGGCATTTTTACTTACAAATAATATAATTAATAAATAATATATACATAACAAAAACCAGCATATTTTACAAACACTGCGATTGCCAATTCGCCTGCCAAACGTAGGTACTACTGGCAAAACTATGAAGGTGAATCCGGTCGTATATTGTATTATATACTTAAATGATAATTACGTACCTAATACCTTCATAAAGTTTCAGCCATTCAACTGATCGGTTATTTTATAGAATTTTATATGTATTTCTTTAGATTGATATAACTTTTTTATTTATGAAACGTTTGAAATAAAACAAACACTAAATGTTAAGTGGAGCAAACTGAATTCGCAATAGTGAAAATCGCATTCAAATCAATTAAGTCGTTTCTGAGAGTAGCGTGCACAAACGTACAGACAAACATATATACAGACAAAAAAACAGACAAAAATTCTAAAAATCATTGTTTTGGGTTCTGTTGCGTTCATAAAGTCAGGGTGGGTTTAATAGCTTTTCTGATATATCTTCTATGTACAGACAGCGACCAGTTACAATTTTATTATATGCATTGATGATATATAAAGAGAACAGGGAATTACCTGTCGTATGGCTTTCTTGAGTAGTTGATTATGTTGTACGAAATGTTCAGACAAATATATACTGATGACAATAATAATAACATCATTGTAACTCCATAAAAATGTAGATTGAATATTATATATCTGAAAAATACACAAAGAAAAATTCTTTTTTGCATTTAATAGTCTATTTTGTAAGGAACACGTTCTCACATCACGATACAACGAAGAACAAAGCCAGGGGCCACAGCTAGTCATAAATAATATTTGAAACATCTTACTTCATACAATATTCCTTTCCATAAACTATATGTGGTGTATGTAAACACCCATGGCCTGCCGTAATGGAGAAATGTCTCAGTCACGTCATAGTTGTTGCAAGCTCTCGCTACACTGTACCCATAAATTGCTGCAAGTAGATGTTCCACTGTGGACGAATTTATTATTATTTTATATAAACCATTAACTGTCCACTGACAAACATAGGCCTCCTCCTATGAGATGAGGGATGGGGAGGAGCAGTAGTTGCCACGCTTTGCAGACAGGTTAGTAACCGCAGTTAGGTTTTAAATATATACTAAAAGGGAAGGGGGAATTGCTGTCCATCCCTCGACCATTAGATTCCTAGATAAATGCGCTTAATTGAACTTACTTTATACTCAAATATGAAAATTTATAAAGATATTCGTGTGTTTGTAACTCAATGATGTTTAAACAGTTGTGCAGATTTGAATATAATTTGGTATATGAATATGTATTTGTATGGTATTGTAGTGTATTAAGTTTTTTTTTTTTTGTGGAACACAATCAAGCTTCCTCTGATCATTGATTTCATATCAGTCATTAATTGGCCACTGTTGAGCATAAGTCTCTCACTTGGGGGGTTTGCCATTACTTGTCACGCTGCTGCCTATTATTCGACTATTAAGTTTCCTTAATCGCCTCTTACGTCACCCGCGGGAAAAGAAGAAGTCGGCCATTCTAGGCCAGAACCACACGACAAGCGATGGTTTATTTTATCCTTAATGTAAGATCATAATTTCAAAAGTTTTGTGTGATATAATAACAAAATACCTGAAGCCAGAGTTAGAACGACTATCATCGCAACATTACACATTATGGCCACGTTTCTATTTTGAGGAGGTAGTTGGTGTTCAATTGTTTCTATTATTACCATAAGTTTAGACCAACGACGTCCAATATTGGCCAATATTATCACGGATGCCATACTCAAAGTATGAAATAATAAATTAGCTGAAATGAGTTATAAATCTTATTATTTATATATTTATTCTTTATGACACAATAAAACTTTGTACAAGTGGCAAGCTTAATGCCATATGGCATTCTCTACTAGCTAACTATTAGAAAAAAAAAAAAACAGAAAGCCTACGAAGAGCAGTAGTCGTGATATAGATGTGACATAATTATTGTAATACACTAAAAATATTATACATACACATAATACATAAGAAATACACAAATAATACATATAATAAAATAATACAGCGATAAGCATTATGAGATATAGTTACTATTGAGTAATTCGTAGCTAAAACTGTTTTTATTGTTGAACAAGTTATTGAAAAATTATCTTACTAATTCAATAAAATTGTAATTAACAAACTGCATGACTGGGTCAGTCAGTCAGTCAGCCAGCAAATTTTTAATACTTACTAAAATTGGCTATAGACATGTTGTTTTCTAAAAACCAACGAAAACTGAAGTAAAACATTGTCACTTGACCAAATAAACTGGCAAGGTATATTAAAGAGTACGGAGACAGGAGAGTGAATCTGTAAATTAAATTACTCCTTATAAATATGAAAGCTAATAAATCATAAAGAGAAATGAGGTGTCTAAATGTATAATATTTACCTGAGTCCATCAATCCGTTGGTTGGTAAGACCATTTAGAGGTAACAGGCCCATTATTCGACCACATAGCAAAGTCCATCTTATTACTGCGTGTAGTCCTCTGGACTTCGTTTTCACTATTTTGAGTCTCATTTCGAGATCACGAGGTTTCGACTATAAAGATATTAGAAACATATTTTTTTTATTAATCAAATATTATAATAATAAATAAAATTTTATACGATGTATTATTATTTTATAGTATTTTATTTTGTTTAAATAAATATTGGTTATTTGATTAGACTTTTTTTGTTTAATTTAATGGCAGCCGAAGCTTGATAGCTACTTTGGAAGGTTATGTAACTTTTGGTAATAATAGTGGTGGGTAATCTTCGAGTGTTGGCAGTCGTATACATACTAATGGTAGCGGAATTAAACAATATAATTCGAATCAAATAACCCATGATATGTACTTCCGCAAGATAATACAGATAAAAAAAAGTTCAGTAAAATCCTATAGAATTATAAAGAAAAAAAGAATGATTTTTTTATCAAAGTAATTAAAGATTATGCCGTGCGGTCCCGGCATTAAATAAGCCACCCCTTCCTTTCCCATGGGTCTCGTAAGAGGAAACTAAAAGACAGCAGGGATGGGCGGCAGCATCCCTTTTTAAGATATATCTAAAGCCTAACTGCGGTTGCCAATCCGCCTGCCAAGCTTGGCAACTACTGGTAACCCCCCATGGAGGAGGCTTATGTTCAGCAGTGGACGTTAAAGGCCTGATATGATGATGATGAATTAAAGATAGTGTCGCAAAAAAACCGACTTTAATTGTGACAAAATCAATTTTTGTTATCTAAAAAGTAAACTTCTGATTGCTTTTGATAAAATTTCTATAGAATCATCTGTCAGTATATCCTTTAAGATAAAAAAAAAATCCGAATCGGTTAAAACATGACGACTTCTACCGTGAAGCAGTTGTGTCTGCATGGCTGTGTTTCGATTTGAAGGGTGGGATATGGCGTGAATATACAGGGTACAAGGATAACACCTGAGGAATAACACCTGAGTCCTCAGGAATGGCAACGCATGGGGGGTATCATGGGCAAAACAGTATATCCATCAGGTATTTCCGTCAGCTTGTTTGCCATTCTAAGTTGTATAAAAAAAAAAACATAAAGAAAAATACAACCGAATTGAATACCTCCTTCTTTTGGAACTCAGCTGAAAATACATGTAATACAAATAAGTATTAAAAAATAAATTAGGCAACAAACTTACCAGACAACGTTAAATTGTGTCTGACATAACACGAATAGGCAAGTTTGTCATTTCACTCGATAAAACATGTTTATTTAATTCAAGGAAAATAGATATCAGCTATTCGTTTTGACTCTACAATAAACAATTTTGAATATTATGAAATTTGAACCGTTACCTTTAGGAATAAAGGTGGAAATATTTCTAAGGCTGTCTTATCTAGGCAGTAACTAGTATAAACAAGTAAACGTCATTCAACAAACCGTTTTGTTAAAGATATATAGTACATTATGAAAGCAATCGATCTAGGCGTACTTTTTTTATTTTTATCTTCTGAAGATTATTTAAGCTATATATTTTTAGAATTTTCAATTAATTTCCCTTGGAAAATTTGTATAAATTTTATTAGTGAATGTATATTTTAGAAGCTAACCGGTTGACTAAATGGCTAGAATTTTATTTATAAATTATTTTTATAATACATTTGCATATATATATTTGCTAAGAAATAATCTTTGAAAATTCCCACGCAAACGGGACATAAGAGATTTGTACAAACAAAGCCACGGGCAACAACTAGTTCTCACTAATATAATAAAAGTGAAAGCTGCTAAGAGAACAAACAAATAAACTCATTAATTATTTGTTGTCTCTTAGTGGCTTAACGGCTTAACCAATCGCTATGAAATTTGGTACACGCGTTCTATATTTTTTTTATACCACTGAAGTGGTGAACAAGCAAACGGCCTATCTAATAGCCAATTACTGTAGCCTATGAACGCCTACAATACTAGGGGAATTACGCGCCTTGCCAGCTCTGAAAAACTTCTTTATCTCTTTTTTGAAGAACCCCATGCTGTAGTCTGTTGGAAAAATCTCGACAGGGAGCTCACTCTATAATCTGAGTGTTCGTGGGAGGAAACGTGTCTGAGACTGTGCGCGACTATCTAGGCTTTAGGGCATGGGGGTGAATTCTGTCGATGGTAAGCTGTACGATGGTAGAAAGTGGCCCTGGACATCATATTGAACAATTCCTCTGAGCACAGGATGATGATTCAAAAGGCATAGACTACTTTTTATCCCATTTAATAAACATACCCGGTCACACGGACAAAATCGCGAAAAGCTAATAATATACCTATAAATTTATTAAAAATTAAAAAAAATCCCCGACATAAAAACCAATAAAAAAACTGATGACCTTGAAATGCCTGAACAGATTTTCATAAATTGTAGCTAAGAATTATCTCGATCATGTCAGATTTCAAACAAAACAAAACCATATCATAATCGGTCCATTCATTTAGTTAAGAGCAACAATACCATAGACAGACACATAGACACGTCAAACTTATACCTCCCTCTTTTTGCAACGGCGGTTAAAAAAAACCTGCATTGATTATTTCGAGTAACAATAAATCAAGTAAAAATACGTTATATTGGTAATTATTTATCGACTACTTCTTACAAGTAATAAGTCATTGATAATTTATATTGACAGAAATGCCCATGTTTGTGTTTTGTTTTCATCGTTTCTTGTACTCGTATTAGAGGAATTTAGTATCAAAACCTCTATGAATAGAGTGCATAATTCTATTTAGTTTATATGGACTTAACAGCTATTTACACTGATACTTATTATTGACGACCAGCTGATGCAAACTCTTTAGACTTTATTATACTTTTTATATACATTTACTTTTAGAATGTTCTTATTATTTGTAATTTCAATTTTATATTTTTTGACATATGTCATATTGTTCTGTTCCTTGCTTGCTGTTTAATATATTTATTTCGCTACTAAATTCCGTGTCTACATCATGTCATCACCTCATCACAGTCCACCGCTCCGTAATACAGTATAGTTTTATGTCTATTTATTTTATTAAATTAAAAAATCCCAAGTTTTATTATTTTTGTGACAAATCGTAGAACTATACTGATATAATCCCTTTTATAGGGGAGGATCATGTTCAGCGGTGAACAATCAACGGCTGCTATGATGATGGTGATGATGATTATTTTTGTGTTCATTAAGCGATTTATCAGCCAAGTGTGAACCAAGTTGTAATTGTTTTCACACTATGATTTGAGATTGGTCACTGGTTATTTGATTAGAATTATTTTGTTTAATTCCGCCATCATTATAGTATGTGTGTGTTACCATTGGGCAGCGTCTCTCTTAAAACATTACCGAAGCCTTACTGTGATTGCCAATCCACCTGCCAAGCGTAGCATCTAATGGCAAAACTCCCCTTATGCAGAAGACCTATGTTCAACAGTGAATAATTAACGGCTGATATGATGGAGACTGGAGATAGAGATTGTTAATTTTTATTATAATTATTTTCTATGATGTAAGTAATTTTCTATATGCCATACAAATATGGCATTCTTCTCAGTATCAACGAATTTCGTATTTTGTACTGAATATTGACAAATTCGACATGATTGAATAAATAATTAAATACATATTAATTAAATATTTATTCAAAGCTGTTGGATATTACATAAATAATTTAAGATTATGTTCCACAAAAAAAAACCAACATCAATTGTATGAAAACCAGTTATTTTAATTTTAAAACTAAAGTATTAAACTGATTTTGATAAAAAATCTATGGAATAAATGTGTAAGTTAAATCTGTTTAATCTGTTAGTTGTTTTAGATAAAAAAAAAGAATCTTTCGATTCGGTTTCTAACTGACGGAGTTATGAGATAACAAACATGAAAATACAATCTAATTGAGAACCTCTTTTTTCGAAGTCGGTTAAAATATTTTCGTGATAAAGGTGAGTAACTACTAACTACTAACCCATTAAAATACAATAAAATGACAATACATACGGCCTAATTCACACATTTTCGAATAGACTATACTCTTTTGTTAATCTAATAATTCTAAAAACATTAGAGAGACTGAGTAAGAAATAGACATATGTAAAATTATTTTATGTCTTTCGGATTAATAAAGTTGGTTTTCTTTTTATCACCATCACCGCCACTGGAGGATTATTCCTAAATTTAATAAAAAAGAAGACATGTCTTTTATGTCGTTCCATACATAAAACTAAATAAGGTTATTCTATTACAACTTCCCTGTATGAACGTCTCACGTTAGAGTGAATTAATCTTCTACTCCGTTTACTTACAAAGCATTCCGTGCTTATATAGGTACCATGTATATTAAACGTATTTCCGCTGTAAGGTGTCTGCACACGTATCGCTTTACCATCCCTTTATATTTATTTCCATTTTATATTACAAAGCAAAGGAAAGTTAGTAGTTATTTAATTAGAAAAAAAAGTCTCTTGTGTTCCATGTTTAAATAATAGCGTGTAAAAGTATTTTTATATGACATTTGAGTGTAATTTTATAATAAGATACGTTGACAATTTTTTTTAATTGAATGTTATAGATTTATTTATTTATAACGGATAAACTAAAAAAATACTAAACCGATTTTGAAAATTCTTATACCTATATATATATATATATATATATATATATATATATATATATAGGTATAAGAATTTATATATATATATATATATATATATATATATATATATATATATATATATATATATATATATATATACAACTTAGAATGGCAAACAAGCTGACGGACCACCTGATGGAAAGTAACCGTCGCCTATAGACATGAGCAGTATCATGAACATAACAGAGTATACTGTTTCGCTCATGATATCCCCCATGCGTTGCCATTCCTGAGGACTCAGGTGTTATTCCTCTGTACTCAGTAAATTCACGCCATATCCCACCCTTCAAGCTGAAACACAGCCATGCAAACACAACTGCTTCGCGGTTGAAACACGAATGGGACAGAGGTACCCAAGCAATCGACTTTGTGTATTATATAGGTTATATAGGTGAAAATTATTTGTAAGTTAAATTATCGGAGAGTAATGTAGGCTATATTTTGAACAAGAACTATATTATGAATGAGCAAGTATTCAAGCTGGATCATGTAATTAATTATGGATATTGAACAACTATCAATTGAGTCCCAAACCATTACCAACATGGGCTGACTAACCCCATTCATTCTCACCTATTATCGTTGTACCGTTGATCATTATTAATTTTACGGGCATTATTTCAAATATCTCAAAACTTTTAAAAATGAATGTAATTATAATTAATAATTGAAATAATTTAATGTATGTATCATTGAAAAAACAAAACGGCCGTATGGTATCTGCATAGGATCCCCTTCCTTTCCCGTGGGTGTCGTAAGAGAAGACTAAGAGAGGGCAAGGGACGGGGAGCAACGTCCCTCTTAAAACATCTCTAAACCGCAACCGTCTGCCAAGCATGGCAACTACTGGCAAAACCTCCAAGGGAGAGGCGTATTATGTTCAGCAGTGGACAGTTAAAGAATATGAATCATTGAAAAATGAAAGTCTTCTGAATAAAATCTTCTAAATTTGAATTATTAATTAATTAATTAATTCTTTGTTCCTTAAAATGAATGTAATTACAATTAATAATTGAAATAATTTAATGTATGCATCATTGGCAAATAAAATGTACTTCGATGTAAATAAAATAAATGTAGTTTCTTAATTTTACCTCGTTATCCCATCCCTAACCGGTACCCGGACCCCGGACCCCGGACCCCGCAGCCATAAACCAATAGGACAGGCGTTAAGGAACGTCTAGATGAATTCCAATAAATGGACTGTCGTTATATTCGTCTTATCTTAATTTGATGGGAGTGTAAAAAATGGTGGTAATAAATTGTTAAAAGTTTGAGACATTGTCTTTACTAGAGAATTTGTACAAAAGTAGACTACTTGGGTACCTCTGTCCCACTCGCCTGGCTATATTTTCATTCAAAATGTGAGTAATGGCAATGCATTTACAGAGCCATACCTTGTACTGGCTTAGACTCGAAATGTCACTGAGTATACTGTGATATCATCCTGTGATATCATTCTGTGATATCATTCCGTGATATCATTCAGAGATATCATTCTATTATATGCTACTGTACTTGTCTATAAACGACGGTCACCACTTTCCATCAGGTGAGACGTCAGTTTATTGGTCTCTTTAAAAATATCCTCAAAGCCAAACTGCGGTAGTCAATCTATTGGCAAAACCACTTTATGAGGTCTGAAAAGGTATGGTAATCATGTCGAGTGTTACATTCATCACAGGCCACAGACAAAAAATGCCTTTGATTACAAATTAGAAATTAAAGTCGTGAACATTTTTTTTTATTTTGCCTCATGCATTAGTTGAATGCAGTCTTCCAATGTGACTGTGCCTTTAAAAGTAAATTCTTTCTTAGATTATACTCGGCAAGCGTCGCTCCGTAATTTATTTGGTTCGAGCGAAGAATTTTAAATTACCAACCACTTATCTTACGAATACAGTTAAAATGACGATACTTATTCTAATTATGACATTTAAAACTCTCAGATCTCATTAACTTATGATCTCATCACTTTAATTTATAGATTTGGACTTTTATATATATATAATATATGTTTATATATGTATTAAATTCATGACTAAATAGTTGGATGGATCGGAGTGAAATTTGGTACACTACATGTGTAATATGATCCATAGGATAATCTATAGTATATAGATCCACACGGGCAAATCCGCGGGATAGATACAGGAAAACTAATATATCACCGATGAATCAAGATTTCCTAAGAGACCAAAAGTATGGAAGCTAGTATTTAAAAAAAAACATTTATTGACAGAAAACTCCTTTCCATTTTAATCTTTTCGAAAACAGACTTGACATATTTTCATATTATAAATTTCATACATATATCCACACAAACACACATACACACAAACATATGTATATATGTAAATGTATACACACACATATATATATATATATATATATATATATATATATATATATATATATATATATATATATATATATATATATATTGCATGTTTCCAAAAATTCCATCGAAAAAATATGTCCCCTTCGTAGAAATATTTCTTGTGATATCACAAAGGTTTATATACTTGTATACTATAAGAAATAAGCATATAACTAACAATTATGGATGCCTGCAATATCAGGAATGTCACTGGCGTGTTGTTACTCTGAAGAAACTTTTATGTCCTTTTCTAAGAACCCTATACCACATTTGTCTCTAGACAAAACTTTGCCAGGGAGTTCATTTTACAATCGTTCGTTCCATTTACCTTAAAAATGTGTACAGCACGCACAAAACCACTAGAAAAAGTAAGTATTCGTGGCAAATTTCTTTTTCAAGAGAAGAAAAAAACTAGTGAAATAACACAGGTGCAGAAAACATGCGGTAGGTACGTCGTAAACGGAACAATTTGCTAAATGTCGCCGACGACTTCCAAGTAATCATAGGAACAGGCCTTTTAGAGCTGTGCCCTAGAGGAAATACTTCCGTTGGTGTGAGTATGCAACGTGCAGACTGTCAACTCTAAACTAAGAAAACTAAACTAACTAAAACTAAAAAAAAATATTTTTTGTTTAATGTTACTCATATTATAAATGTAAAAGTGAGTTTATTCGTTATAACTTGGCGTATTAACGGCTTAAATAATCATTATATCATATTGAGATGGAGAAGGACATAGGATACTTCAAATCCCGTTCAGTACACGTCGTGCAACATTTCTAATATTCTGCAATAAACTCTGTACTACATCACATATTTTATTTTCTTCAAAATTCGTCCATTAAACAATGCAATGCTTCTGTCTGTCTACCCCAAAAGAAGACAAGCGTGACAGATATGTAAGTATGTAAATAATACATAATTGTAAAACAATAGAACATACTTTTACTTTTTTTGGAATATTTTTGAGTATAAGTGTATAATTGTATCCGTTTGACATGGCAGATATTTGATTTAAGCATTCACAGATATAGCCTTTATATTAATTGTATACTACTTTTTGTAAAAATTATTTACATACTTATACATAGAAAAGTGTTGTTTCTAATTAGAGAAAATAAAAAAAATAATTATGGTATTTCTTAAACAACCTTTTTTTTTCTTGTATTAAAAGAATTTTATTTCTGTCTACATAAAAGTATTCAAAATGAAAGCCACCTATTTTAAAAGTCGGTTTAAACTAATATTAACTATAGTATATAACAATACAATAGATGTACGGTTACATATTCCGTGACATAGCCTACGTGTTGTTTTTTGTCGAGGTCAATGATCATATCCCAATTTCAAGGAAAGTTGTAAAAGTAAATAATTACCAATATAGTGGCTCTCTGTTAGGGCTAATAACACCATTGCTAGCAAAATACCTTATCTGGTCGACACGGTTTCTTTTAGAAACTATCCTAGCTAAGTATTGTTGAATTCGTCATGATGATGGGCCAGCAGAAATTCTTCCATCCTCGCCTATCATCTCTCACTAGTGCCCCGCCAGCGTATACTGATAGCACAAAAAGAATTACCATTCTATTATCATCCATTAATCGAAAATACCCTCTGTTACATTTTAATCACATGTTATTATTGTGCTAGTCCATGTGTACAGAATGTGTTCCTTACGACTATTATGTGAGGGAATTGAAGAAGATTATTTAAAAATTGCATTGCAATGCAATAATAACATAGATTTTTATTATTTTTATATCAAGCGTTAACTGTCCACTGTTTCACACGGACCTCCTTCATGGCCCTTCCCATTTTGCCAGAAATTTCCGCTTAGCAGTCGGGTTGGCAACCGCAGTTTGGCTTTTGCTGATGTTTTAAGAGTGACGCTGCTGCCCATTCCTCGACCATTAAGCTCTCTTAATCGTCTCTTACAATACCCACGAGAAAGGAAGAGGCAGTTCATTCTATATATATTACATACATTTCATTTACAAATTCATTTTGTTAGACCAATGCACCACCACTTTCTCTCTCTCTCTCTCTCTCTCTCTCTCTCTCTCTGTGTGTGTCTGTCTCTGATTGACGGTATGGTTGACTAGTAAGGAATGACATCAGGCATTAACTCCGCTTTGTAGACGATAACCATTGCCTATAGACATAAACAGTACCATGGACTTAACAGAGCATACTGTTTCGTCCATGATACCCCCCATGCGTTGCCATTCCTGAGGACTCAGGTGTTATTCCTCGGTATCCTGTAAATTCACTGCCATATCCCACCCTTCAAACCGAAACACGGCCATGCAAACACAACGGTTTCGCAGAAGAAACACGAATAGGACTGAGGTGCCCATGCAAACGACTTTTGTACAAAGTTTCCCTCTGGTAAAAGTTGTTATTGTGACAATTTCGCCACCGTATTATGTTCATGTTAACTTCAGCAGCAGACAGTCTACTTAGTAACGGAACTCTGAACACACCAAGAGGCAAATTGTTCAGTTCAATGAATATTATCACTGAGTTTCGACTTGTTATACTTTTTACGACTTATCATGTACTCGTATAGTATTTTTTTACTGAACTAGGTGTTTTTTTTTTTCGGAATTCCATATCACTGGTTAGTTAATTAGAATTATTTTGTTTAATAAATAGTAACTAGTATAGAAAAATATTACTATTTGTGTTTTTCATCTATACTATATTTATTTATTTATTTATTTATTCATTAGTACAAATATGTGTACATGGCGGACTTAATGCTAAAAGCATATACTTTACTAATATTCTGCATTTCATTTAAGAGTTTCCTCTTGTCGGTGCAACTAATTCATGCATCTTCCTCCAGCCAGCTCTATCCCAGGCCATGTCCTTGATCTCCCTATACGACATGACACCTAGTGTTATTTATTTATTTACTTACACTTTATTGCACCAAGTAAAAAGAGAAATAACAAATACAGTAAATATTAATGAGAAGTGATACAAAAGGCGGCCTTATCGCTAAGCAATCTCTTCCAGACAACCTTTGGGTTTGGGTAGCTAGTGTTTAATAATATAATAAAATATTATAAAAAAGAAAAATTTGATTGTTTGTAATAAAATAAAAAATAAACTCAAAAACTACTCAACCCATTTAAAAAATCATTTCACCTATATAATGTTATATTATTATGGAGTGGCTTCCTTACTAATATTATAAATGTGTGAGTTTGTTTGTTACCAATTAGTGCCTTAGCTGCTTAATCAATTAATATGAAATTTGGTATACAAATACTATATATGATGGAGAAAGTTATAGGCTACTATTACCATGGTCAGTGACCATATCTCAATAACACAGACGAAGTCACAGGTAAAAACTAGTAGACTGACTATACACATATGATTTTCAATAATTCTATAACCACTTGCAAAATCGGAATGAACTAATTTGATATAATAAAATGCCTATATTACGTATCGATATTAATAATATTGAGTTTCATTACTGATACTTTGCTACCTCACGTCCATGAGACTTATGGGGATTAGTTCTCACGCGACATGATTGATTGATTGGAATGTAGTTACCGATTAATCTATAGAATTTCATAGTTAGATATTTGAACGAAGTAAACATTAATAATATCCCAAATCATCATGATAGTTATATCAACAGAACAATTTTTTCATAAGCAATAATATAACAATTTTTTTTTCTGAACGTGTTTGCTGTTGGCCGTGAGTGGCCTTTACAGCTTCACCGGACGCGAATGCAGGGGCGAGTGCTGAGTGCACTCCAAGCCCGCGAGAGCGGAGCGACAGAGGTGTCGACTCTTTCTTATGGACTGCGAATAATATAACAAATTTAAAGACAATTCAACCATTAAATTTTTTTCACCTGCAAATTACGGAAACTTTATTTCATACTATAATTAAATATTTTCTTTTATTCCGTTGACAAATGCCTCTGACTATCCCCTCACATTATAATTTACATTATATTATTACAGTCATAAGACTTTTTTTTTTATTTTTCCATCTCAAAAACATCAACTACGTTTGACTCTAAAAATTTTATGATCTAACTTCGTAAAATCTATCCTGATAGGGTGTTACTCGAGTTAATTCGCAAACCTATAAAGTTGAGCACGTACTGTATTTATAGACTAGATTCATACTACAAATTCAAGTTAAGTCGATTTGGGAAACAAAGTTTTATAAATTGACTTTGGGCCTTAGATTATATAGGTAGAGCATCAAGTGTAAAAAACGGGACAACATCTAACTACAAAATTAAATTTGGTAGATGTAGCCAAACGACAAATCAGCTGACACATTTTTTTTTAATTAAAACAGACGCACTTTTTTCAGTGTTGCTAGTAATTAGATAAAAAACTTCCCAAATCAAATCGATTTTTAAATTTAAAAATTCTAATTAGAATTTGAATTAGGGACTATATTTCTGATATAATATAAATATACAAATATACATATTACTTACAAATTAATATACATGTATTATGTAATTAAAAGGCGAACATTTTCAGTTAATTAAAAATGAAAACATATTTCATGTCTATACTAAAATGTAAATCTTAGTTTTTAATAAAAATGGACTGTGTATCTGGTTCTTTTTGGATCGATTTTATTTTTTAATTTCACCTTACAATGTACTTTCTCCCATATACCTAGTAATAAATGTACATTATGGTAACCCTATTAACGCAGCATAGATAAAAAAATTACCTGTTTTTGGTAAAGTATTTATATGGAGACACTCTTTCTACATAATCTAAGCTCCGAGCGTACTCTATAAGTCGGTTATACTATCTAAATTCAGCTAAAGTACTTAGAATTGTAGAAAAGGGGAGGTCTGTTTTATAGCCTTGACAATTACTGCAAATTATAGCATCCAGTCTCAAAGGGCATCGTTTTTTAGCAGACTGAAAACTTCCGTTTCTTGATAACGTTCGTGGCTCTTTTTTCGAGAAATTTTCTGTCGCCATTTTGTTTGTGTTTTCTTTTCGTGAATAACGTTTATAGGTTAACATTTTTAACAAAAATCCTAGCAATACCGTTATTATTAGTAAATTCTTTGATCGCTGATATATACGATATGGAACAGTTTATAAAATAAGTGATATAAAGAGAAGACCATTTATTTTATTATTATATGATATAAAGAAGATATGTTGATGTTGTACAGTGACAGACTCTAATTGCTAAATCTAGTGTTGCCAATATATATAACATAGATAATAAATGACAAAATAGTGTTTGTATGTTTGTTACTCAATCACGCTCAAATAACTAAACCGATTTGAATAAAATTTGGTACACGGGTGGATTATATCCCAACTTCATAATATAAGATACTTTATGTACTAATTCATGACAGCAAAGTTCCGGTAAAAAGACTGTTAAAAAACAAACATATAAATATGTTTCATATATTAGTAATTTATTATTAATACGGGAATTAATGTGATCATAGCCATGTGGTTCCAGAAGAGAATAGGGTATCCCTTCCTATACCGTAAGTGTAGTAAGAGACGACTAAGGGAAGGTGAGGGATGGGTAGTAGCGTCCCTCTTAAAACATTTCTAAAGCCTAACTGCGGTTGCCAATCCGCCTACCAAGCGTGACAACTACTAGGAAAACCCCCCAAGGGGAAGGCTTATGTTCAGCAGTAGATAGCTAGAGGCTGATATGACGATAAAGCAAAACATGCTGTGCGAAAAATCTAACAATTAAACACAGAAATACTTCTAGTTTTACATTTATAATATTCATAATATTAGATAAGACTTATCAATATTTAAAAAAAAAAATAGTAATTATAACAATATACTAAAGGAGCGTAATGTTTTCTTTTTAATTCGCTAAAGTATCAACATACGGCCCATCTGATGGCACTGTAGCCTACAAACACCTGTAATACCAGAAGCATTATACACGTGTTGCCGACCCAGACGAAACCTCTTTACCCCTTTTTTAAAAAACCCCATACTGTAGTCTCTAGGAAAACCTCGATAGAGAGCTCATTCCATAATCTGAGTGGAGGAGGAACTGTACGCGACTATCTAGACTCTAAGGTATGAGGTAAAGTCCCTGTCGATGGAGAGCTGTTCGATGGTAGAATGTAATAATTATTATTGCTGCGAGAACTTCAGAAACACTGAACACGACTTGAAATTCTATCATTATGCAAACACAAATTTGACATGTTAATCACAAATTACACACATTCAAAGGATACATACGAACTATATTTGCGAAGTGTAACGGAAAACGCATCGACGCCAAGTTCAAACTCTTATAGTATTAATGATATTAAACACCTTTTACCAGAGGAAGACTGTACAAAAGTCGAATGCTTGGGTACCTCTGTCCCATTCGTGTTTCTACCGTGAAGCAGTTGTGTTTGCATGACTGTGTTTCGGTTTGAAGGGTGGGATATGGCGTGAATTTACTGGGTACAGAGGAATAACACCTGAGTCCTCAGAAATGGTAACGCATGGGGGGTATCATGGGCGAAACAGTATACTCTATTATGTCCATAGTACTACTCATGTCTATAGGCGACGGTTACCACTTTTCATCAGGTGGGCCGTCAGCTTGTTTGCCATTCTAAGTAGTATAAAAAAAAATTAATATAAGTTACATAGACATCTGTCTACTACTACTACTGTCTATGCATTTGGCGTTCCATTGTTTCTGCCTACCCTAATGAAAGACAGGCGTGACAGATATGTATGTATAGATAGATACTCTTTATTGTTTCCTCCATAAGATTACAATAGTAAACTAATTATAGATACAAACAATTACAAGAAAATGATCACAGTGAGAAAACAATGGGCAGCCTTATCACTAAAAGCGATCTCTTCCAGGCAACCTTTGGATGGAGAAGAGTAATTATAAACAGTTTGAGTATAATGTTTTTTATACCACGAATGTGGTAAACACGTTTACAGCCTTGTTTGATGGTAAAAGGTTACTGTAACCTATGGATGCCTGCAACACTAGATATGTTATGTGCGCCTTACTCACTCTGAAAAATCTTTAATACATTCTTTTTGAAGAACCACATAATGTAGTCTCTAGGGAAATTATTAGTTATGGATATAAAAATAACTACGACTAGCGATCCGACCTGGTTGCTAACGAGTAGATAGAATTTTTGAAAATAATATATATTGAGTTTACGTTAAACCAAATATTTCCTCTTTACAATATTTGCATAAACTAACCCATTGAAAATTAATTTAAAGCTACAACATTTACGTTATAATTAAACCAAAATGCGCTTAGAAGGTGACACCCGTGTGTCACGTAGATGAAGAACTGTGGTAATTCTGTCTAACGACGATGAAAACTTTCTCAACTGGCATAATGAATGGCATATCTGATTTCATTAAGACAGATTGATCGATAGCAATGACAAACTTTTGCTCGCATAATCGACTGATAATATTACTGAATGTCTCCTGAAAGTCGCACTGTCTAATCTATTTAATATTGATAATCGTATTTAAATTTATTCGAATAACTTTTTTTTTAACGAATAATTAGAAAATTTGTTATTTTTTTTTAAGAACATGCGTTACGCGCTCAGAAAGCTACTTCACATTTACGAGTATTTATTATTTCTTTATGTATTAATAGTTGTAGCGCTTCACGCTTCAGCTGCCCGCTAACGAAATGCTTTCTCACTGTATTGGGTTGACTGCAAGAGATCTCTGTCAAAGATAAGTCCATCCCTGCTCACAACATTTATAAATACATTATTTTATATGTAACTTACAAGTGCAATAAAGAATATATATGTATATATGACGCGTCCCGATTTCGTACTAATGACCTCTAATTTATGTCAGTAACACAGACTATATCATCATCATTTTGTGGTAGAGCCACGCTGTAATCCTATATGGTATTGCAGCATGAATGGGCCGGCTCGACCGGGGAAGTACCACACCCTCACAGAATACCGACGCTAAGTGGTTGCACTTTTAGTGCGATCACATTCCGTATGGTGAGTGAGGGAGTCCGGAGGCCCATCCCATACCCATCCCATACCCATCCCTTTCCTATTCCTAAAATCCTTTCCCCAACCCCGTCCCCCTATCTTACAACACGCAACCATGGCAGTGGAATTAAAAAAAAATAACATACCCCAGGGAGGTACCAGTAACCATGTTGCTGGAGAATCCTCTCTCGAGCAACCACGCTCGGGCTGCCCTGCGTATTCTGGAGGGGGCAAAATTCCGCTCTTTGGAACCAAGGGCAAACGAAGCAAGATTTCTACGGCATCCCCTTCGCTCAATGTGAGCTTCTGCAATATCAGGGGATTACATTCTAACTTAAACGCTGTTCACCACCACCTAGAAACGGCGCGGCCGGCATTGCTCTTTCTAACGGAGACACAGATATCCTCTCCAAACGAAACTTCATACCTAACGTACCCGGGATATAAACTTGAACATTGTTTTGTTTCGCGTGCCGGTGTATGCGCGTATGTCAGAGAGGATATCTGCTGTCGCCGCCTTGGAATTCTTGAAGGTGCGGACCTGTCTATTTTATGGCTGCGCGTAGACTGCAATGACCATCCTCGCGTCTATGCATGCCTATACAGGTCCCACAGCGGTAACATCGAAACCGACCAACTCATTGAGCACGTCCAAATGACTACAGATTCCCTGCTCGAACAGATTCCTTCCGCTGAAGTCGTGATTCTTGGCGATTTTAATGCCCACCATACCGAATGACTTGGTTCACGTACAACCGACTATGCGGGAAGATCTGTTCATGACTTTGCTTTGGCTTATGGTCTGACGCAGCTTGTTTCCTCGCCTACGCGAATACCTGATGTGTTGGACCATTCACCTTCACTGTTGGACCTTCTGCTGACCACCCACCCAGACAACTATGTGATTTCCGTCGAAGCTCCGCTTGGATCGTCGGATCACTGTCTGGTGCGGAGCGAGGTGCCTCTCATGAGTCCGATTCCACCACGTTCCACGGGTAGACGTCGTGTTTGGCACTATAGGTCGGCAGACTGGGATGAGATGCGGATTTTTTTCGCATCTTACCCATGGAGGCAGGTTTGCTTCGCACTAAGGGACCCCGACGCCATCGCCAATTCCATCGCCGATGTGGTGCTTCAGGGAATGGAATTATTTATTCCTAACTCTGTGGTACCTGTCGGTGGGAAATCCCAGCCCTGGTATGGAGCCTCTTGTAGAATAGCATCTCGCCTGAAACAGGAGTGCTTCCTAGCCTGGGCCAAAGGTGTGGCGTCGCGAGATCCTAACATCAGTGCCCTTAAAAAGAAGTATAACTTTGCCTCTAGGTCCTTCAAAAGAGTTTTGGCCACAGCGAAGTCAGAGCATATTGGTAGAATTGGCAAGAGATTGGCTAGTTTACCTTCGGGGTCTCGAGCTTTCTGGTCTCTTGCCAAAGCTGCACAAGGGAATTTCTGTCAGTCATCTTTTCCACCATTGCGCAGGGAGGATAACTCATTGGCTCTGAACGCCAAAGAGAAGGCTGATCTCCTTGGATCTCTCTTTGCATCGAACTCGACGTTGGATGACGGGGAGAAACCACCGCCGACCATCCCGCGTTGTAAGAGCTCTATGCCGGATGTTAAATTCACGCAAAGATCAGTGCGTAGAGCACTTCTCTCCCTTGAAATCCATAAGTCGAGTGGGCCCGGTGGCATTCCTCCAATTGTGCTTAGGACGTGCGCACCAGAGTTGGCTCCGGTTCTTACGCGTCTTTTTCGGCTCTGTTACTCATCAGGTATAGTCCCAAAGTTTTGGAAGACTGCTTTGGTGCATCCGATCCCTAAAAAAGGAGACCGCTCAGATCCAGCTAACTATAGGCCCATAGCTATCACCTCCTTATTCTCGAAAGTCATGGAATCAGTTGTTAACCATCAACTGCTCCGGTACCTAGAGGATCGCCAGCTGATCTCAGATCGCCAGTACGGCTTTCGACGGGGGCGCTCGGCTGGTGATCTTTTAGTTTATTTAACACACCGATGGGCGGTGGCAATCGAGAATAAGGGAGAGGCCTTAGCTGTTAGTCTGGATATTGCGAAAGCCTTTGATCGGGTGTGGCATAGGGCACTAATCTCAAAACTACCTTCGTTTGGGTTGCCTGCGAGATTGTGCAGTTGGGTCGCCAGTTTTCTTAAGGAACGTAGCATTAAGGTCGCAGTCGACGGAGCATGCTCTGACTTAAAACCTGTGAATGCTGGTGTCCCGCAAGGCTGTGTACTATCTCCGACACTGTTTCTTCTGCATATCAATGATATGTTACAGATCAGTGATATTCATTGTTATGCGGACGACAGTACAGGAGATGCATTATACACCGGTCATGCAAAGATCTCGCGGGCACATACCGATGAGCTCCGGAACAGACTTGTGTCTGAAATCGAAACTTCGCTCGACAAAGTTTCGATCTGGGGTGAACGCAATCTTGTTCACTTTAACCCTAAGAAGACACAAGTCTGCGCGTTCACCGCAAAAAAGACACCGTTTGTCGTATCTCCTTACTTTCGGGGCACTTCCCTCGATAATAAGTCGAGTCTGGGGATTCTTGGCGTCGATATATCTAGCGACGTCCAGTTTTGCGGTCATCTGGAGGAAAAAGCTAAGATAGCTTCCAAAAAGTTGGGGGTGCTCAATAGGGTGAGACGGTATTTCACGCCAGAAAACCGCCTGAAACTGTATAAAGCTCAAGTGAGGCCACACATGGAATACTGTTCTCACCTGTGGGCAGGAGCGCCACAGTACCAACTCCTTCCGTTAGACCGCATTCAAAGTCGGGCAGCTCGAATTGTTGACGATCGGCGTCTTACTGTCCGGCTCGACCCACTGGAACTGCGTAGAGATGTTGCATCTCTGTGCATTTTCTACCGAATTTATCATGGGGAGTGCTCTGAAGAATTGTTCGGATTGATACCTGCTGCAGATTTTCACCATCGTACAACCCGCCATAAACTAAAATTTCATCCCAACCATCTGGACAAGTGGCGGTCCTCCACCGTGCGTTTTTCAAGGCACTTTCTCCCACGCACAACCACTCTTTGGAATCAACTTCCAGCAGCAGTATTTCCGAACCGATACGACAACATAACCTTCAAGAAAAGAGCATATTCCTTTTTAAAAGGCCGGCAGCACACCTGCAATGCCGTAGGTGTTGTGGGTGATCATGGGCGGCGGTAGTCACTTACCATCAGGTGAGCCGCATGCTCGTTTGCCCCCTGTGTTGTAAAAAAAAAAAAAAAAAAAAAATCATCATTATAATCATCATCTCAGCCGTGATTCGTTCACTGCTGAACATAGGCTTCTTCCATAGAGTGCCATAAGGATCAGGCCTGAGTCACCTGCATCCACTGACTCCCTGCAATGCATAACAGACTATATATTACTTAAAAAAAAACATAGAGAACACTATTAAAATTATAATAATGTAATCCAAAAATTTAAATATTTACCTTTTAAAGCTAATATAAAATACCTACAAATTTTTCTTTTTATCTACATGTACCAGAGGGAGACTTTGTACAAAAATCGATTGCTTGAGTACCTCTGTCCCATTCGTGTTTCTACCGTGAAGCATTTGTGTTTACATGGCTGTGTTTTGGTTTAAAGGGTGGAATATGGCGTGAATTTACAGGGTACAGAGGAATTACACCTGAGTCCTCAGGAATGGCAATGCGTGGGGGGTATCATGGGCGAAACAGTATACTCTGTTATGTCCATGGTACTACTCATGTCGACTGTTGCCACTTTCCATCAGGTGGGCCGTCAGATTGTTTGCCATTTTAAGTTGTGTAAATAAAAATGTGCGAAACTCATAGAGAAATGCATATGGATAATATTTTTGGTTAGTTGATAAGAGGCGACTAAGGGAGGGCGAGGGATGGGCAGCAGTGTCCCTCTTTAAACATCTCCAAAGTCTAACTGCGGTTACCAGTACGGACTATAGACTGGCCCTATAGAAATTGTTATCAAAATCGATTCAGTAATTTAGTTTTTAAATCAAAACAACTAGTTTTTCCATAAATAAATCTGTTTTTTTTTTCTTTGTGGAACACAATCTTAATTTTATTCTTGTGTTCATTCACAATGCCAGTTAGGGCTGGCGCTCAATGATTAATGCAATTAGAAACGAAAACTAATTAAACACAACCCTGTCGGCTCGTAATTGACTAATGTTTTACGAAATTTTGAATAATTGTCTGCCAAGCTGTCGTGTGCAATTCTGTTTGTTTTTTTTTTTACTCTGTAACTCTAATTTGGAACTTAATTATAAATAAATAAAAAAATTAAAGCAAACGTTTTGTAGTTACTAATTAAATACTTTGGTCGTTGTAAATTGTCATTAAAATGAATTTTGTAATAAAAACATAAACAGCACAATATAAGTACTAAAATCAATTTTAATAAAAAAAAATTAATATATTAATTATCGGTTTAACTTGCGTCTAATTAGATCGAAAAACTCGTCTAGTTTCGGGATCAATACGTGACTTAATCATGAGCAGCTATGATGCGATCGCGAGCCTGATTGAATCTAATTACACATAAGTTAAAAAGATAGTTATTACGAAACTTTTCACTATGAAATTTAAATATACGTACTATATACTTAGCCGTGTGGTCTCGACACCCACCCCTCCTTATCCCGTGGGTGTCGTAAGAGGCGACTAAAGGAAGGCGAGGAATGGGCAGTAACGTCCCTTTTAAAACATCTTTAAAGCCTAACTGCGATTGCTAATCCACCTGCCAAGCTTTGCAACTGCTGATAAAACCCCCAAGGGGGAGACTTATGATCAGTAGTGGACAATTAAGAGCTGATATATGATGATGAGGAGCCTTTGTTAGGCTACGTTTTGTCCCAGCCAGTAAACATATCCTGGTCACGTGGACAAAGTCGCGTTTAAAAGCTAGTTTGTCTATAAAAATTAAACAATAAAAATACCTGTACTCGCAACGTATAAATGGAACTGAACGAGTTTTATGGCGACTATAAAATATTTTCTTTTGTTAGATAAAATGTGCTATTTTTATATGGCTCTTGCAGCAAGACCATTAATAGCAAAAAGCATAACACTGTAAATATTTCTATTTTATTCTATTTAAAATGGCAAAAAGGTGACAGTCCATCTGATGGAATGAGGTAACCGTCGCCTATAGACGTGCACAATACCATGGACATAACAGAGTATAATATGTCGCCTATAATACCCTTCATTGCCATTCCGAAGGACTTACAGGGTACAGAGGCATAACAGCCTATGCCTCTGTACTCTGTACTTGCATTGACATATACCACCCTTTAAATTGCGGTATTAATATGAAATGGACAGAGGTACCCAAGCAGATGACTTGAGCACAAAGTTTCTCTGTGGTAAAATATAAGATTTTAACAAGAATAATTCCTTTTTTCATGTTACTTAGAATGGCAAACAAGCTTACAGTCTACCTGATGGAAAGTGGTAACCGTCGCCTATAGACATGAGCAGTACCATGGACATAACAGACTATACTGTTTTGCCCTCGATACTCCCCATGCGTTGCCATCACTAAATACTCAGGTGTTATTCCGCTGTACCTTGTAAATTCACTGCCATATCCCACCCTTCAAACCGAAACACAGCCGTGCAAACACAACTGCTTCACGATAGAAACACGAATTGGACAGAGGTTCCCAAGCAAACGACTTTTGTACAAAATCTCCCTCTGGTATTTTTAATCACACTTCTCGAAAATTCAAGGAGGGTGCCACAGAAGCCACACCAGTAAAAAATTAGGTCAAATTCTATGCTGGTAATATTAACTATACTTTTATCTATATAGGTCCCTTTACCTCTGTCAACCTTTTTACCCAGCATACTGTAAACGACGTCGCGTAGACTAATCCATACTAAAATATTATATTATATAAAGAGCAAAAAATAAATTCGGGTTTTTGTTTAAAAAGGATAAACTAAAAACTACTTAATTAATTTTAAAAAATACTGGCAGTTTTAGAAAACTATATAGGTGTCAATTCTGTGGCGGTATTTCTCTGAACCTATTTCTAAATTTAAAATTTCAGTTTGATATCACGGCGAAATCTTTATTAAGGATCGATATAAGTTAAATGAGAAATTATATATTTAATTTATTATCATCACATCAATTACTGAACATAGGGCTCCCCCATAAGGGGTTTTGGCAGTAGTTGCCATGTGTATAAGTGGCCGATGAGGAAAAAGAAAGAGGAGGATTGTTAGTAATGGGGTTTAACAGCCCCATTATGGAGTGAGAAGGTATTGTTAATAATGGGGATTAGTAGCCCCATTCCTAGCAATACACCCCGTCAAGTCGACCTCCTCGCGGTTCCCCCTGGAAACCTTAGTGTTCAATTCCAAGTGAATTCATCACGACGGCTAACTAACCTGCCTTTTCATTCTCACTTCTCATCCGTCACTGGTGCCTTGCTAGCGTATACCGCTAGCGTAGGCGAGGTTACCATTACATTTTTACCCATTAAAAAAAATGTGGGCAAAGAAACAGATGACGATCGTGACTTTTTTTTAAAGTGAAAATGAATTGATAATAATCCCTCCTGCGCTATTTTACTTTCAGTAAATGATGATGGGTGAGGGTAAAGTTCAGATTAATTAAATTTAATCACGATGGTTTTCAAGGGAAACTGCTTGGTTAAGACCTGACAGGGTATATTACCTAGCAATGGGGCCATTGGTCTCCGTTTCTAATAATTCCTTCAACTTCTTTTTACTTGTATAATATATATGTTTGATTATATATTTTTACTTAAATAACAATGTTAAGCATTGTTAAAATAAAAGAAATTATGTTAATGAACATTATTGCAAAATATATGCACAAATTATAATAATACTGATACAACTAGTACCTATATTATCTGTTGATATGAAACACTATTTAGTACAGCGCCATCTCGGAGAAATAATATGAACTTGTACTTTTAAGCGTAATGTTTCATAGCAAAGATTGCTAGAGAAGTGCTACTAGCCAGTACTGCAGAACATGTGTATATATTCGATAGGTGGCGCTGTTTATTAAATGTATAAGGCACATTATTTTAGATTCTATTTTACAAATTGCCGCAAAATAAACTAACTTCAAAGAATCAATCTGAATCTTAGTAAAACGGAACTTAAGGTAAATACATAAAGAGAAGGAAATCGTGCCTGTTATTGTCTTAAAATGGATAAAAATGAAATTGTAACTCATAAATTATCGTGTCAACGTATAATGTCTTATTCCGAGCAATATCAAAACTAAACAATATAAACCAACCTTTTCTAGATATTACATTACATTATAACTGCTTCTAGTACATATTCTATCACGATAAAACATATAACATTTTAAATTAAACTTTCAGGAACACAATTTTGTGTTCAACACAAGTCGAATTCAAATTCGGTAGGTAGGTTCTTAGCTATCTAGGGATTTTATCTATTCATAAATTATATTTATTCCATAAGACCACAAGTAGTAGAAATATTATATATCAGTCATCAGTGATGCAGAGTCATTCGTCAATCACTTTAGAAATGTGGTTAGACAGGTAGGCAGGTAAGAATAACGACGCCTCCCTGCCCCGCGCGGACTGATCGATGCAGAGCAACTGATCATTCTAACATCAGTCTGTCTCTGTCAGTCAGAGATTGGAGCGCGATGGAGAAGCACGTATCGCTCGTTTCGAGCCCGAGGACGCCGTCCGGCTTGTTTGCTGCGGAGAAAAAATTCATTTATGTGTACAAAAATTTACCTATATTATGGAATTCGAAACATCCACATTACTCCAACAAATATAAACGGCACGAAGCTCTACAGAAGTTATTACAGGTGTACAAATTGATAAAACCCGCGGCAACTGTGAATGACGTGAGAATGAAAATAAACACTTTGCGATCCAACTACAGAAGAGAATTGAAAAGAGTGATTTTGTCGAGATCGCTCGACGATTCGCCTGCTAATGTTTACAAGCCGAAGACGTGGTGGTTTGAACAAATGAGTTTTTTAAGTGATGAAGTGCACTTATCTACGGTAAGTTTGTTTGTATACCTACCTATGTGTGTGTTTAGTATAATAGACATGTAGATAGGCAAATTTGACAAAAAAAATTTTTTGTTAAATAGTAAGTAGGTTGCAACATAACATAATTATTGTATTATAAGTAGTTAGTACGTTCACCGATTTACTGACAGAGTTTGAATTTGACTGACCGAACGAGCCGAATGACTCTACTCGAGCTCTGAATTGATGGATGAATTTCTTTGACTGACCGAACGAGCCGAACGACTCGACTCGAGCTCTGAATTGATGGATGAATTTCTTTCATTCTACTCAGTCATACAGTATGTGTATGAATGAGACAAAACATGAATACAGTGAGATAACAAGCATGCGATCGCAATTTACTTTATACACACACATAGATACAATTTTTAATGTGTGTAGATTTTAGCTAGGCAAAATATGTTAGTGTTTGCCGCAAGTCAAAAGCGAATCATAATAAAATATGTAAAAATAAATTACTTATTAGTACATGAAATGGAATATTGAATTGTTTATTTTATTTGCATAAAACAGTATAAAATGTTATGTTGGCCATGTAGTATCAATTTTGACAGATGTTTAATTGCCTGCTAGTTATTTAGATATTAAAATTTTAGTAATTTATTCAATTATTGTAATCATTACAGCCGTTAACTGTCCACTGTTGGGGGGAAAGGGATTGTTGTCAATGGAGTTTGACAGCCCCATTACCAGCAATATGCCCTAATAGGTCTACCTCCACGTGGTTCCCCCTGGAAACCATCGTGAACAATTCTTGTTGAATTCGTCACGATAGCCTAACTGACCTGCTTCATCCTCACCTATCATCCTTCACTGGTACCCCGCCGATGTATTCCGATAGCGCGGATGGGGTTACCATTCCATTATCACCTATTAAAAAAAAAAAACTGTCCACTGCTGCATATAAGTCTTTCCCATAAGAAGAGTTTTGCGGGTAGTCTCTATACTTGGCAGGCGGGTTGACAACCGCATTTAGGCTTCCGAAACCACACGACTATTATTGTAACGTTACTTGCTAATTATATGTTTACGGTTTATTTTGTTTACAACATTAAAAAAAAATTGTACCTTGCAGTAGTTGTAATTTGTAGTTATACTAATAAGTATCTTGTTTTTTCTTTGCCATTTAAAAACTTTCTCCAATTCTAAAACTATGCTCTTAATTTCCCTGTACAATATGACACTTAACTTTGAGGTATTTGACCTTTGTAATTCCTTTATCCTCCCCTTTCTTTTCCTCTTCGGTTTTTTATTACAAATTATTCTTTATAAACCCATCATGGTGCATAAGGTGGTGAATACGTTATCATTTGTTACTTTTTCCCTCGCTTTTGTACTTTCTTATATATTTCAACTAAATAATTCATAAATAATGCTTTTATTATTTACATCTTTTAAATACAGTCAACAGGCTAGAAATTTAATTATATTTTTTATGTACATGTTACGCGAAATATTCATCATTTTTTAACGGATTCTGTTCTTTTTTCTTTAGTTGACAATGTTACTTTTATATAGTACGTCGATTTTTTTTTTTTTTGTATTTGAATGAGTAATAATTTAATATAATTCTCTATTTTCAGGATCTCAATACAACGAACAATACAAATCATGAATGCAACGATGTAGAAGAAATTGAAATTCCATTTGAAACTGAAATCTCGACTTCACCAGTTCCTGATATCGGCGAATATGTAAAAACCGAACCCTCACCGAAAAGGGAAATTTTCAAATTTAATAATAAAAACTCGAATTATCTGAAAAGAAGTACAGTACACCAGCCCTCGTGCTATTGTTGTACACACTTGATAAAAGTAAGAAATTCGATCACACGAATATGGGTAGATAAATTGGTGAATTTGGAATCGGAACAGAGATTAATAGCAGAAAAAGCAATAAATGATATTCTATTTGAAGCTGAAATGGGAACTCTAAATAGATATTCTGTTAAAATTAACGAACCGACAGAAGAAAGTTCATCACCTTATTCACAATATTTCGTAACCTCAGAGCATGATATACCAACAAAAATATCTAAGGAAGAATCCTTTTTGTCGAGTGAAATTGGCGAACATGTCGTAGTTCTGAGTCAAGAATAAGTATTAAATTTTTTTGTTATGATTACGTAATTCTTTTGTAAATTTTTGTTACCTTTTAACTTCTTCTTGACTTAACCAATCACAGTGCATAAAGAATGATATAGGCTATTATTTATGCCGATCAGTGAACATATCTCAGTCATGCGGACGAAATTGCGGGTAAAAATGAGTAAATAATGAATAAAGTCCTATTTATGTCGATTATTTTGAGTTAATTTATTTCCTTTTCACAATTTGGTTAATTATTTAATAGCTTGTCAGTACAGAATATTCATCCTCACCTATTAAGGTATATTAGCAAGTTCCAGTAAATGATGATTCATTCACTAGTTTCGTACTAACGTGAACTGATTACGCTAGCAGAGTAACCATTTTCTCTAGCATCAAAAAAAAAGTTAATAATTTTGATTTCAGCTTGTAAAAAAAAACGAACATAGCCATTTACTTGCACCACACGTACGAACGAACTACGACCTGTGGTACCGACGCCATTTTATATTAAACATCTGTCTCTCTCTGCCTCTTTGTTGGTGTTGGTGAGTGATGTATGTATGTGTGAGTTTATCAGTTTACGGCATGATGGAAACGGACGTGGACGTAACGCCACCCTCTTCGCCGCCGCCGCCAAGCTTTTATGACGCGGAAAAAAAATTTATTCAGACATACGAGAAACTACCGATATTATGGGACTCGAAACACGATCATTACTTCAATAAATATAAACGGAAAGAAGCACTGCAAAAGTTATTAAAAATTTATAAATACATCAAATCGACTGCGTCTATTTACGATGTGAGGATGAAAATAAATGGGTTGAGAACGTATTATAGGAAGGAAATGAAGAAAGTGCAATTATCTAAAATGACCTCTAGTTCACCTCTCGATGTTTACAAACCAAAATCATGGACATTTGAATTACTTCATTTTTTAAACTCGGAAATTAAACTGTCTTTGGTGAGTGTGAATTATTTTGAAAATGAAACAATATATATTAAAGTTTAGTAAATAAAATAAAATGTTTAATTTTAATTTATTTATTTCACTTTAATAGGGAAACATAATACCTAAAACACTTAAAAATACAACAATAACATGTTACACTTCATTGTAACAATAATAATCCCACAATAAATAGACAAATAATAAATTAATAGACTGTAACAATAAACTAATTTACGATTTGTATACCTAACCTTGAAAATTTTTATCTGCAGTCACAATAATAGATACTGGTTAATAAATTATTGTATAATTTTGTAGATATAAGAGTCTTATTCGCAGTGAATTTACAAATTTAAAGAAAGAAAGAAAAGCTTTATTGACAATCAATTGCATTTACAAAACAAAACAAAAAAGAAAAAATACCTTTTATTAATTATTATTATTAAAAAAGAGAATAATAATAATATTATATTAGTGTCGTAACCTGTAACGTGCAGATGGAAAGTGATTGTTAGTAATGAGATTTAACAGCCCCATTGCTAGCAATACACTCTATCAGGTCGACCACCATGTAGCTTCCCCTAGAAACAGTGGTTAATTTATGTTCAATTGGTCACTATGGGCCAACTGACCTGCCTTCACCCTCACCTGACACCCTTCACTGGTACCTCGGCAGCGTATACCGATAGTGTAGGCGAGGATACCATTCCATTTTCACCCATTAAAAAAAAAAGTGGTAATGTGCGTTTATGTGACATAAATTGGATGCTCTATCTACTTACCTTAATAAGGAATAAAACTTCTGATTTTTATACATTATGACCATGATGTTTTTTTTTGGCAAAAATAGAACACTTTCAACCGACTTTAAAAAAAAGGTTTTCAATTCGGTTGTATTTCTTTTATGTTTGTTACCTTGACTTGTTAAACTGCGTGAGTTCTGAAATGATTTGGATTTTTTTTATCTGTAAGTCTTTTGCTTGGGTACCTCTGTCCCATTCGTGTTTCTACCGTGAAGCAATTGTGTTTGCATGGCTGTGTTTCGGTTTGAACGGTGGGATATGGCGTGAATTTACAGGGTACAGAGGAATAACACCTGAGTCCTCAGGAATGGCAACGCATGGGAAGTATCAAGAGCAAAACAGTATACTCTGTTATACAGTATAGTTTGTTTTGTCCATGGTACTGCTCATGTCTATAGGCGACGGTTACCGCTTTCCATCAGGTGGGCCGTCAGCTTGTTTGCCATTGAAAGTTGCATAAAAAAAATTCTTAATTTCAGACTCGAAACACTAATGAAAGCGATAATTCAGAACAATCACAAGACATTGTCAATGAGAACAACGAGAGTGAAGCGCCATCTACAACATATCGCCCATCAAAGAAACCTATTAGAAATATTATTATAAAAAGAAAGAATAAGCCAAAGTTATCAAGAATAAACAAATCCCACAGCCCTCTACCGTCGCAAGTATCAAATATTTTCAAAGTTAAAAATCCAATTGCGTTTATATGGGCTGATAAATTAGAGAATTTGCAACCACAACAAAGACTCTTCGCCGAGAAGGCAATAAACGATGTACTGTTCGAAGCCGAATTAGAAAATTTAGATAGATTCTCTGTAAAAATTAATGCGTCCAAGAACCATACATCTTACGCCGAGTGTTATGTATCCACGCGTATGCCGTCACCTACATCAAGTAATAGGAATCACAGATCATCCGCTTCTTCGTCATTGAGTGATGACGGCAATGCTAATGACTCGATTATCAAACGAGAGGAGCTGCATATAAGTGACTGATGTTAGAAAATAACATGAGAAAGTTGGTTTTGTAATTCTAATAATAAATTTTTAATTGGACTACGCTGCGTGTTACACAATTGTGTCATGTGATTAACATTTACAAAAAAATACAAGAATACATGTGCTATATACATATCTAAGTACTTATATAATATCCCCTTCTTTTTTTCTTTCTTTATTTTTACAACCATTTCTGCCAGTTTCAAGTATTTAAATTTAAATTTCATTCTTTAGAATATCGTCAAGTTTAACGTTTCCCGCCTTTTTTGATCACCATGTTATACATACATTCAACGATGACTATGTTGAATCAACGACAATATTAGTGTAATTTAAATTCACTAAATATTTACATAGCTCCACACATTGACAATTAATCATATTGAAGTATTTTTTAGAAGTTAGAAGTTTAGTTTGAAAGTTTAGTAATAATAAATTATTACTAAGCGATATTGGCGATGACCAAATATCCCTTTATTCATAAAAACTAAAAAAAAAAATACAAATCTACTTTAATTATTACAGTCTTGGGTCACTTGAAAGAATCAAATTTGGAATTCGGTGTAAATGAAAGAGACAAAACAGTTCAATAGCTAAAATAGGTTTATAAGAAGTTTGATATTTTTATGAATAAGGGGGTACATTCATAAATTATATTACATGTGTATATATTAGATATTTGTTAATTACAATAAGACATTTGTGTAGATGCCAAAACGCGTAGCTGACCACATCATCCCAATGTCGTATGCAAGGAAAGCAAGCGAAGATAAATGTAGTTCAACTTGCTTATTCATAAAAACGTGAAATGGTTCATGAACTTATTTTAGCTATTGAACTATTTTGCTACTTTCTTTTTAATTAAATTCCCAATTTGAAAGAGAGTGAAAAAACAGTGTAACAGTTCAAATAGGTTTCTAGAAGGTTTTGGTTTTTTTTTTTTATGAATAAAGGGTAGTTACTGTTTATAATTGCAAACGATGCGAATCCAAAATTGTGAAAGCCTGTATTAATTCTAGACTCAAGTATTTTAGTGCGAACCGATTCGAATATGGAATGAAAGAGGTACTGAGAGAAATTATAGACATTAAAAAATCTGATTACTATTTGCAAATGTAGCAGGGACACTAGATTGGCTAATAAAATTACATGTGTATATATTTGCCTGGAGGAGAATCTATATCTAAAACGTGCGCCCAGGATCATAAGTGCCTGGGACCGGAGAGGAAGGAAGAAGGTAAACATATTGCTCTGTTTACAAACATAATGCTATGTATGCAGCTATCTGCCTAAAGATGAACATTGTTAGAATTTTATTTGATTATAACACCACATAATATAAAAAGTAAAATATATCTTTGAATAAACTGTTGGTGATGTTAATTTTTTTTTTTTGTATATCTGCACAAAAGTCATTTGCTTCGGCACCTCTGACCCATTCGTGTTTCAACTGTGAATCAGTTGTGCTTGTATGGCTGTGTTTAGATTTGAAGGGTGGGATATAACAGTGAATTTACAGGATACAAAGGAATAACACTTGAGTCCTTAGGAATGGCAACGTATGGGAGGTATAATGGGCGAAACAGTATACTCTGTTATGTCCATGGTACTACTACATGGTATAGACATCTATAGGCGACGGTCACCACTTTCCATCAGGTGGGCCGTCAGCTCGTTTGCCATTCTAAGTTGCATAAAACAAATATACTTACAGATTAATCTCGAAGAAATTTTATCAAAATCGATTTAGTAGTTTAGTTTTTAAATCAAATAAATGGTTTATTACATTATAGGGATATTACATATATATATATATATATATATATATATATATATATATATATATATATATATATATTGCCATTTTTACCCATACAAAAAAAAACATACTTGAGCCCCACCAGTATATACTGATAGCGCAGGCGGGGTTACAATTTCATTAACATTCATTAAAATAAAACCAATCATACTTTTTATTAACAATCCCCTTCCTTTCTGTTTGTATTTTTTTTCTGATGGGTGAAAATGGTATGGTAACCCCGCCTGCGCTAACGGAATACGCTGGCGGAGCACCAGTGAAGGGTGATATATGAGAATGAAAACAGGTCAGTTAGCCCATCATGATGAATTCATCAGGAATTAACCATGATAGTTTCCAGGGAGAACCTCGAGGAGGTCGACCTGGTTGGGTAGAGATAAATGTTGTAGAGGTCAATTCTGTACATGAAATATTCATGTACAGAATTGACCTCTCTACAGATTTATTATAAGTATAGATTAGTTCATATTCTTTTTTAGGTCCTTACAATACATTTCAATCAATTACATTACTAATATAACATTACTAATTAAATAATATAAAATTACATAATTAGATACATACTTATGTATCTAATTAAAATTTCCAAGTTCATGGTTAATTGGGTATTTTAATAGTTTTTAAAATGGTAAACACCATTAACAAATAGAAGCACAACAACGTACTTACGCTCACTAAGAGATATAAATATAATTCTAACCCTTAAAAGCCTGATTTTTTTATTCAAATTAAAAAATATATAAGTGTACCCTTTACTAATGGGGAAAAATAGTAAAAAAATCAAAACGATATTTTTATATATTTATTTTGAAAAAAACATTTGGTAACATGTAAACAGCCAAATATTAAAATCGATTGTAGGCGCCCAATGCGATTTATAACCCCGGCATCAAAATTTGAAACTTCAGGTATTTAAAGGTTAATGACCTACGTGGCGTAGTGGTGGTCACGTTGCCCACCCAATTGATGTCCCGGGTTCGATTCCCAGTCAGGCCAACTTGTAACTGTAAATATTAATTTTTCATAAAAAGGTACCTTAAAACAATACTTGATGATCGTGATTCCGTAAGTCCATAAGTACAAAGTAATCAATCATTCACAGTCAGTCATCAATCATTTTAGAAATGAGGTCAGACCGGTATAGCAAGCGCTGAACAAGTGGCCCCCCCGCGCGGACTGATCGATGCGGAACAACTGATCATTCTAACATCAGTCTGTCTCTGTCAGTCAGAGATTGTAGTGCGATGGAGGAGCACGTATCGCTCGCTCCGTCCCCGAGGACGCCGTCCGGCCTGTTCGCAGCGGAAAAAAAATTTATTTACGTGTACAAAAATTTACCAATACTATGGGACTCGAAACATCCACAGTACTCCAACAAATATCAACGGCACGAAGCTCTGCAGACATTGTTACAAGTGTACAAGTTAATAAAACCCGCGGCAACTGTGAATGACGTGAGAATGAAAATAAACACTTTGCGATCCAACTATAGAAGAGAACTGAAAAAAGTTATTTTATCAAGAGCACTCAACGATTCGTCTACTAATGTTTACAAGCCGAAGACTTGGTCGTTTGAGTTATTGAGTTTTTTAAGTGACGAAGTACACATATCTACGGTAAGTTATTATTTTTTCATTTATATGTTATTATGGTTTCTGTTTCTATACCGATCGCATAAAATACACGTGTGAAAAAGAGACAAGAACGTTATCGCATGTTATGCTTTGTGTGTTAATCTAAATAAACGTAACGTACACACATAGACGCAATTGGTAGGTTAGTTCATGACAGATTTGTTTGCCACAAGTTAAGAGCGTTTCGAGTTAAGTAAAGAAAATCATTTAGATATTTTATATCTTTCGAATTGCTTTTTTCTTTAATTCTCTAATTGGATTATAGGTGCATTTTTTTATTTACCGTTTTATAAAATGTATTTAGAATTCTTTATTAGGCACTACTTCTGTGTTACCTATATACCCCATATTTATAGAAACTAAAACATCTAAAACACTATTTTAACTATTAGAGCATTTTGTCACTGTCTTTCAGATTGAGAACTTAGTGCAAAAGAAAAGATCATAACACCTTTATAAGAGGTTTGACATTTTTATGAATTAGGGAGATAATCATGGCATTATAATTGCAATATTAATTAGCTGTTTGTTTTAATAAACATAAGAAAGTAGATTATAAATTTAACTTAATATATTTTTTGTGTACCTGATAGATCGTTTGTATTCCAATATATTTAATATTTTTCATCTATATGGCCTACATATACTTTATAATAATTGTGCATCGAAAATGAGTAATAAATTTCAGCAGTTAGATATGTCACGTAATTTATTTTTTAATTTCAGGATCAGAATACGAGTACAAATGAATGCAACGATATAGAAGAAATAGAAATTCCATTTGAAACTGAAATCTCGACTTCGCCAGTTCCTGATATTGGCGAGTATGTTGAAACCAAACCATCAACACCGAAAAGAAAAATTATCAAAATTGATAGTAAATCATCTCGTTTTAAAAAAAGTCCCATACATCACTCATGCTACTGCTGTACGCATTTGATGAAAATAAGAAATTCAATTACTCGAATTTGGGTAGACAAGCTAGAAAATTTAGACTCGAAACAGAGATTAATAGCAGAAAAAGCAATAAATGATGTTCTGTTTGAAGCTGAAATGGGAACTTTAAATAGATATTCTGTTAAAATTAACGAACCAACTGAAGAATGTTCATCACCTTATACACAGTATTTCGTGTCCTCACAGCATGATATACAGTCACCGGATGAACCATCAAAAATATCTAAGGAAGAATCCATTTTGTCAAGTGATATTGGCGAGCATGTCGTAGTTTTAAGTCAAGAATAAGTACAGTACATATTAAAATTCATTGTTTTGATCGTGTAATTGTTTTATGTATTCTTTAATTTTTTAATATTTGTCTAGAAATATTATACAACTTCCGTACTGATTTATGTTTTATTTACTCTGCATTTACTTTTATGTATATTATTTTAAAATAATTTTAAGTACGTACTCTAAATACATATCCGCTACGTAAATTTTTTTTTATATATTCATATATGAATGACTTGAATTGAATACTATTAAGCACATTTAAAGAATTAGCTCAATAAACTTAATATAAATAGTTATTTTTATGTCTGTATATTTACGAAAATAAACCATTTTCAACCGACTTATAAAAGGAGGTTTTCAATTCGGTTGTATTTATTTACATTTGTTACCTCATAACTCCATCAGTAGTAAACCGATTTGTAAAATATTTTTTTATCTGAATAAATATACTCGCAGATTGGTCTCATAGAAATTTTAGTTTAAATCGGTTAAGCAGTTTTTAAATCAAAATAAGTAACTGATTTTGCATCAAGCATTTATAAATGAATATATCGAAGTTTCACTGTTAAACTCCTACCAGCATAAGAATGTTTAATATATAATTGAATAGTTTGTTCATTACCTTCTTGCGTCTTATCACTTTAACTAATCGTTATGAAATTAAGCAAATACCTAATACGTGTTCGGTACCTATACAAATATTAGAAATAAAAATCGCGGTGGTATGTCACTTGTACCACTATACAGAGCACAGTTGACGCAGACGCCATTTTACATTGGACGCCATCATTTCGTTGTGGCTACTTTAGCCGCTTTTTGATTAAATGTAGCAACTTTTTCAAATTCATCTACTAAAAAATTTCAAATTCATCTACTAACAAATATTTTTAATTATAAGAGACTAAAAATTTTTCACTGCATATTTTTCGTTTTCTTATAGGATATCCATAGATTTAAAATATTTAGTAATAAAAATTAAGCCACTTTTTGTAACCGAAGTGGTGCCAACAATGCATCAGTCCATTTCCATCAGTTGATTACAGTGTTTATTCAACAGTGAATTTACATTTACATTACCAATAACAATGTTATCAATCTTCCTTACTGTCTAGATGAATTAGGTATTCTAAGCTGTATCAAAATAACTTGCGAAATTTAATCGAAATATATTATCTTCTTTTTGGTATTGGAGTAAATTATTATAAAACTCTTCATTATTATGCGAAATAATATTCGTTATATATAAATTTCTTTTTATAAAATGACTGGTAAGATTTAATACATTTTCAGTCAAATTAGGACTGGATATGTAATTTTAAGATGGTCACACTATAGTGTGACTCGCTGTCGTAGCGAAGCGGCAACGTCGCGATATCTCGCTGCGACACAGCACACTAGCACAGTTCATTCATGGCGTGACAATAGAATTTTTATTTGCATATTTTATAACATCTGCTCTTTTGTTCGCATTATCATTACATCCAGTTATTTTGTACAATGCTGTTTATTTTTCTTATATGATAATGAATATTATCTTGAACATTGAATAATTAGAATTTGCCTACTAATTTCATTTATGAAAGTAGCGACATCTAGTTAATGATTACGGAAAATGCACTAGTATTAGAAGAGAGGCTGTTAGCTGTTATGGTATTTTGAGGTTAGTATTTTATGCTACAGAGGTCGCTATTAATTTATTTAAGAGTTTAAAAACCATTATTTACGTACAAGTTGAAATTGAAGTCGTCGTCCGTACGTAAATTTAAGAATATATAAGCTATAGAATTCGTAATTCAATATCTATGGCAGACAAATTTCGTAAATCAAATAATCAAAATTGGGGAGGAGGAAGGATTGTTAGTAATGCGTACTATCAGTCTCATTGCTACGATATACCCTGTCAGGTCGACTTCTATATGGTCCCCCCCGCCCCGGGAATCAACGTGCTGAATTGTGTATTGATCACGATGGGCTAATTGACCTGCTTTTTCATTCTCATCTATCATGCCTTACTCAAATATTTCTCACTACTAACTCAATAATCAAAATTGAGTCACCAGCTACAAAATACTCTGGGACGCCCAATTTTATCCTAATATGTTCTATAGCACGAATAAGTTTTTAAAATCTCTCCAAATTACCTGTTTGTGAGATTAAAATTTCAAATTGATCTTAGGATTTTTTCGTGTTGTAAGATAAAATGTAATTAATATCAGAAAAAACATAATTAACAACAATGTATATTTTAATTACAATTTAATATCAGCTGAAAACACTTCTAGCAGGAACTGTTTATATTCTTTTTCCTTCACGGAGTAGATAATTCTCGCATTGGCTTCTAATTTCGGGACAAAATCATTCGTAGTGACTCCTCTTTTATCTCCTGAAAAGATTTTATTAAATAAATTTATAAGAATACTTTTAAACTTAAAAATTTTTTTAATACACATTACGAGGTTTTTCAAAAAAGTTATTTCAGGGATAGTATTGAAGACATCCATAGGTAATTGTTAGATAGGAACTTATTTTAATGGGTGAAAATAAAATGGTATCCGCCTGCGTTATTGGTATACGCTGGCGGGACACCACTGAGGGTAATAAGTAACGATGGATTAAAGTATTCAATAAGAATTGACCACGATAGTTTCCAGGGGAAACCGCCTGGAGGTCGACGATGCATGACAATGGGATGGTAACCCCAGCTGCACTAACTGTATTAGGAATTTAGCACGATGGTTTCCAGGGGGGACCACGTTGAGGTTGACTTGATAAGGTATATTGCTGGCAAAGAGGCTGTTAAATCCTATTACTAGCAATCTCGTTCCCCTGGACAATCGGACAGGTTTTTTAAACGGATGTTAATGGAATGGTAAATCTTCTTGCACTATTGGTATACGTTGGCGGATCATCAGTGAGTAAGGATAAGAAGACAAGTCGGTTAGACCATCGTAATGAATACACTCGGTATTAAGCACAAAGGTTTTCAGAAGAACCGCCAGAAGGTCGACCTAACGAACATACATATGGAATGGAACTACTAATCCCCATTGCAAATAATCCCTTTCTCCGATTAAGTCGTGTCAGTTGGCCCATCGTGATGGATTGTTTATGATTTTCATTTGTTACAGTGTAGAGGTCGACCTGATATTCCTGGACATTAGTAGCCTCATTGCTTTTAATATACCGTCTTAGGTTCCTATATACCTCGCGGGCCCACTGGAAACCATCGTGCTTAATTCAAAGTGAATTCATTATTATGTGCTAACTGATCTGCTTTTTCACTCTTACTTATCATACTTCCCTAGTACTCCGCCAGCGTATATTGTTAGCGTAGACAGGGTTACCTTCATTATCACTCATTAAAAAAATGGACCACCCCTTCCTGTTTTATAGGCAGCTAAAGGAACTTAATGGTCGAAATATGGGCAACAGCGTCCCTTTTAAAACATCATTAAAAGCCAAACCGTGGTTGCCAACCCGCCTGCCAAACGTGGCAATTACTGACAAACCCTATTGTAAACTGCCATAAGGAACGGGGCCATTCCTTATGATAGACTATGGGAGAGATCTATGTTCAGCAGTGGACAAATAATAGCTAATATGATGATGATGATGATGATAAAAATAAGTACTTACCACATAAAATCACGCCATTTTTAGTATACTGAAACTCATCAACGAGGTCTGGTTTAATGACAGCTGCTACAGTTGCTGGGTCGAGTGCTTGCCACCTATCGCTTAACTTCAATACTACTTGCTCATATTTATTTTGAGCTTTCATTATATCTGTATCAATCGCACCCAAGACCTGTTCTCTCCAGGCCTGAAAATGACATCGTTTAAGATAGTTGGTCACTAAATTAAAATTAGACAAGAAATACTAGATGGCGCTGGAATCAAGCCGTGTGGTTTTTGTTGATTATTTTCTTTAATTACAAAAAAATCAATAAAAACCACAAGTCTCAATTCTAGCGCCATCTAGTATTTAGTGTCAATTAGTAACCAACCACTTTAATAAAAACTTAAATCTTTGTCTTCAGGAATAAAGACTAACATGGACGTTATAGTAGGTTTTAATGCATTCTGTGATGTCATGGTTGTGTTTACTGGATGTGAATTATTGAATACTGTAATTCAAGATCTCAAAACTTTCAAATTTAGTGTACGAAAGCAATCTATGAACTGATATAGTACGGACGACCATTGAGACTAGAACATATTCTTTTCGTTTGATCGCATTTATGGACCATAGTATCTTAGTTTTCGCTCAGGATAGTGCGGTTACATGTCGCAATATTATAAAAAGGTATCTTTATATTAACTAGGATCGACACTGTAATTCAAGATCTCGGATCCTTTAAATTTAGCGAGCAAAAGCAATTAGTGAACCGGCATAGTTAAGCCAATATTATTCTAGTATTGGCACAGGGCAATGTCACATGTCGTGATATCATAAAGAAATCTTTATATTACAAAAATAGATAACGTGCGAGTGATATCTTTGGTACTGCATACCTTTATGAGCTGTGGCAATCTCTTATCATTAGGCCCTTCTAACACTATATAGGTAGTCACTACAGTCTTCTGTGCGCTTGTGTCTCACTTACCGTACTTAAATTTAGATGCTTCATTACTTGTGAGAATGGGAAAAATGTGACTTTGTCAGGGTTGGCATTTTGTGCTATAACGTGGTATGCTTCAACATCCATACTGACGTTGAATTCAGGATCTGGATGTTCATCACCTGCAAATATTTTTGACGTAATCGCGTATCTAGAAACAAATCATGCTCACTAAAATATATATCTATACATCCTTACAAACTTTTGTATTTATGTTATTAATAGGATATTGGGGGGGGAAAGGATTGTCAGTAATGGAGTTTGACAGCCCCATTGCTAGCAATATGCCTTATTAGGTCGACCTCCACGTGGTTCCCCCTGGAAACCATTGTGAACAATTTTTGTTGAATTCGTCACGATGGGCTAACTGACCTACTTCATCTCCTCGCCTATCATCCTTCACTGGTGCCCCGCCGGTGTATACCGATAGCGCGGGTGGGGTTGCCATTCCATTATCATCCATTAAAAAAAAAAAATAGGATATTGGGATTTGGAGTTAGATCTCTAGGAGAATTCCCAAAAAACTGCAGTAGAAAATATTTGTAATGTACAATTTTTATTGTTCTCACATAACTTTGTATATAATTGTGTATAGTAAGTTCTTGCTCCAGAGTAATAATTTAACATTCATATCGTAAACACATACGAGTATACCAGAGAGACACTTTATACAAAAGTCATTTATTTGGGTACCTCTGTGTTATTCGTATTTCTACCGTGAAGCAGTTATGTTTGCATGGCTGTGTTTCGATTTGAAGGGTGGCATATGGCAGTGAATTTACAAAGTACAGAATAACACCTCAGTCCTCAGGAATGGCAACGCATGGAGGGTATCACGGGCGAAATAGTATACTCTGTTATATCCATGGTACAGCTCAGACCTTTAGGCGACGGTTACCACTTTCCATCAGGTGGGCCGTCAGCTTGTTTGCCGTTTTAAATTGCATAAAAAAAAACAGATTAACGATAGCTATATATTATAGCCACCACAAATATACATTAAGCGATAGATATACTTACTACTTATATGCCCAGCTCCAACATACAAATGTGCTATTCTGTTCAAAAATTCTGGATCTAATTTAAC
The DNA here is from genome assembly GCF_026898425.1 of Galleria mellonella. Taxonomy (NCBI): domain Eukaryota; kingdom Metazoa; phylum Arthropoda; class Insecta; order Lepidoptera; family Pyralidae; genus Galleria; species Galleria mellonella. The sequence continues at coordinate 1,941,005 of NW_026442090.1, read as the reverse complement.
AGCAACAGCAATATTTGTGAGCGATCCAATCGTGATCACTGTTAGTTCATCTGAAATAGTACACAGTTATGGATTATATTTTTTTTACAGATAATAAAGGTAATGTAATCCCGCCTGCGCTGTTAGATTACATCTAAAAACAAAGGTTACATTAGCGAGAGACCAGTGATAGATGTCAAGTGAGAATGAAAGCAGCTCTATAGACATATTAAGCCGAATTAATCAAAAATTAACCACTATCGTTTCCAGTGAGTACCACGTGGAAGTCGCCCTGACGGGATAGGAAAGTGGTACTGTTAGTTTCAATTCAGTAATCATCTTTGGATTTTATAATCCTGTTAACTACAACTATAGGTAAAATTAAACGAAAATAATAAGATTGGAGTAACAAGGAGAAAGTTGTTTGCATGGCTACCTTTGTACCACACATATTTCTGTCATGAATTAGCTGTATTTAGGTTTGAATTATTCACTGAAAATGCAGGATATGATGGTAGAACGCCATAGTCCTCAGAAATATCAATGCATGAAGGGTACCATGGACAACACCATATAATTATATGATGTTCTCTCATATCTGTAGGCAGCAGCTCACTATGTCAATATAGTAATAAAATAAACAGAATATCTAACGAAAGTTTACAATTCTTAAAAAATAATTTTCATAATCAGAAATAATTAATAGAAATTTTTTTCACAAAAAAAAGACACTGACTTCAATCGTGGCAAAACCAGTTAAAATCTAAATTACAAAACCAATTTTGATAAAATTTATTCGAGATCAATCATCGAGAGTACATCTTTTCAGTTAAAAGAGGAATTTTCCGAATCGGTTCATAAATGTTGGACTTATGATGTAAGGAAAATACATAAAAAAAAAACTGAATTGAGAACCTCCTGATTTTTTGAAGTCGGTTTTAAAATCAAGTGGTATATCCCACTTGATTTTTAAACCGACTTCCGAAAATTGCCGATCATAAGGTAAGAGTATAGCAGCTATTACAGCTAAGCAATTAAAATGTTAATATTTATATTTAATTATTATTATTACCTTTGTATTTTTTGGATAATTCTATCAAAGCTAAAGGCGCCCTCTCTTCTTTGCATGGAACCAAATCTGTGTATGTATCACCAGCGTCACCCAGCCCATCAAATCCAAAGTAATTACCGCCATCTGGTGTTATTACTAGAGAGTTTTGTGATCCTCTGTAAATTGGTACCTGAAAAATATATAATATACATACATATTACACCATAATACTATAACTTAGAAAATATTATTTCTATATTATTAAAATTGCTTACAACAAAGTGGTTTTTAATTACCTAGATAAAGATAATAGGTAGATTCTGAGATAACATTCTTTATCTCTAAATTTACAATTTTATTTTGATAGTTTAGCATAATTATTTTAGTATGGACGGACTATCGCGAATATAGTTTATACTGGCCCTTGAAATAATCATTTCGCATCAAAATGAAATTTTAATTTTAGAGATAAAATATGGTACTTCCAAATCTACTCTGATGTTTTATACGAAGGTTTTATCTTAATAATATCATAAAATTAGCATAAATTAATAAAATACGCCGTAACCATACGGCGGCCTATTCTACAATGGACCACCCCAATATTTCCGTGGGTGTCGTAAGAGGCGTCTAAGGGAGGATGAGGAATGGACAGCAGCGGTCTTTTTAAAACACCTCCAAAGTCTAACTGCGGTTACCAATCCACCTCCCAAGTGTGGCAACTACTGGCAAAACCCCCCAAGAGGTAGGCTTATGTTTAGTGGTAGACAGTTAAAGGCTGATATGATGAATGTCAAAAATGTAATCAGATGACGTCTGTACAGGGGAGATATTTAAGGAAAATTTATATAAGGGACAATCGTGGGCGGGAACTCATGGATACCAGGTTAATCCTCTTGATGTGGTCCAGAGGCGTACTATGAGAATTGTTAACAATCCCAGGTTAACAGGCGGTAAAGAGTCCCTTAATTTAAGGCGAGACCTTGTTATCCTTTGCATCTTATATCATTTATATAACGGATTGTATCCTGAAGAACTCCTCAATATGATACATACAGCCACCTTTCACCACTGTACCGCTTACCATCGGCAGGGAATCCATCCTGACACCTTAGAAGTAGAATGGTCAGCTGCAGCTTACTCCCGCGAACACCCAGGTCGTGGATCTTTCTGTCGAGTATTTCCTCATTGTCGAGGTATCCTTTCAAGCATGGAGTTCTTCAGAAAGGGCATATTAAGGTTTCTTAAATTTCGACAACGCGTCCGCATTACAGGCGTCCATAGGCTACGGTAACGCCGTTTACCATCAAACGGGCCGTATGCTTGTTTGCCACTATAGTAGTATAAAAAAAAACTGAAATAAGAACAATTGAAGCCTAAACAATAATTTTCAGTTTTTTTATTTAATTTATTTATCATATTTACAAACTAAGGGAACTTGACAGTTTCAATTCACTCCCTTTTGTCTTTCTATCTGTATATTTGTTCCGCCGTCACATAAAGGAAGCGTCACCTTACTAATATAATAAAATTGTAGAGGAGTTTGAAAAAGGAAAAAAAAAATATATGGATCAAAATACTTACATCCTGTCTGTTTGCTACTTTTAATATCTTCTGGTTGTTTATGTACACGTTTTCTTCTTTCGTGTTTCCCTTTACAGTGGTTAGAGCAACCACTTTCGGTCTGTGATAAGATTATCAGATTAAAATGAGGGTTCGTACGTAACGTATATCTATGGCAAAGGATGGTAGTCATTTCATTGTTTGTTTACTTACATAATAACTAACTATACAAAAAATTAAATAAATAAATAAATAAGAAAATAGATAGATAGATCATTTATTTGCATTTTTTTAATATATAAGGGTATTTGAAAATTCCAAAGCTAGGTCTACATCGGGTTTTCTCCTTGTATTTCGCGTATAAAGAATTGTATTTTAACGCACATAAAGTTTGAGTGCATTTAATTTGAGACACTGTGTGTGATAGTTAAATATATATAAATATTTTTATTTGCATTACCTACAGCATACAAATAACAGCAGACAATGTTAGACACGCACAATAAAAGGAGATAAAAGAATACATATGCAAAAAAAAGCAAAAAAACATAAAATGACAAAATATTGATTTGTAAAAAGTTTCGATTGAATTTTCTTTCGATTTATTTTACACTATACTACTAAGAAAACAATAGGCCTTATTTGCTCTTTTTTTAATTAGATAGGTACCTACTTATGTTTTCTACTATAATCAAACATACATTGAGGTATTTAGTTAACAAACTCAGGTCTTATTTTATACCCCTGATTTATGGCCAGTAATTTTAAGTTAGTGGATGCAGGTGACTCAGGACCATTCTTTATGGCAGTCTATGGGGGAGGCTCATGTCCAGCAGTGGACGGATAATGGCTGAAATGATGATGAATGATGAATTTTAAGATATTGTATTTTTTGTTCTATTATTTTATTACGATGTTAATGTAATAAAGCAGCTGAATTTCGGAAAGATTAGACATACAAGCACATTTTCTCTATCAGAAGAATTCGTGATTACGTTTGTACCTTGAGGTACGATGATGCTTGAGGTATTCTCTTGGTACAAAATGAATACCTACCCATTGAAATGCTTCTCGTACAATAAAGCTAGAAATATTGCCATTGCATCATCGCCGCCCGCATCATTGTCAATCACTAATTTAAGTTCTTTCCCCATTACACTGTAACACAATTATATAAATAAATTGTCCTGTAATTAATAATAATCATTGTGATAATTAGTTAAATATTTACAGTTAATTTTCTTTCTTCATTGTTATTTATTAATTAATAATTTGTTTTGAAACTTAACGGAATATTTCTATATTGAAAATATATTTTTAAATTACTGTAAATTTATTTTAGATAAAATATTTTATATTTTATTTAAATAACTATTTATAAATTCAAATCAACTCTTGCCTTTTATTAATGTTTATTAGTTGTGTTTTTAAATTATTCACTGACTAAAAATATTTATTTATTTATTTATTCTTTATTGCACCACTAAAAGAATAATACAAAATAATATACTCGTACATATATTACATAAATAAAGTACAAAACGGTCTTATCGTTAAAGCAATCTCTTTCATACAATCGACATTTAATTTAATTTAATTTTTTATGATGATAATAAAACTATTTCATTTATTTATTTATTTAATTTTATAATTTTCAAACGTTTATACAATGTACATTCTATACTGTAATCATGAGGAATTATATAAATTATAATATAATATATATAATAGTACAAACGAAAACACAAAATTAATTAAATACGATAACGTAGGTACGATTATAAATTATTCTATTATACTTTTGTTAAGATAAGCATTGACCTTTTTCTAAATTTGAATATGTATAACTGTAATAAATAAAGATATTGTTATATAATACTAATATAAATGCTAAACGTATGCTAAATTTCACGAAAATCGATTGTGACGTGAAGTAAGAAAGAAACGTACTAACTTTCATTGTATGATTACATTGTATTCAAATGTATTATGCAAATAAATATTCATTCATTATGAAAATAAGTCAACACAAACTACTTACATGCAACACAAATAGGATAACACAAAAAATATTACTGTGGACATATTGTTCAAACAAAACGTGATGTTTACTCACAATTGTCTCGAGATAAACTAATCTTGCTATCAAGAACGCGGATGGGCTACGTTCAGCCGTCGCCATTCTAAATACACATGTGCCCATTTTGCTTATAAATGGATGCCTAAATAATAAATGCTACTGAACACATTATAAAGCGCCATCTACTCTCAACTAAACAGAGCTTGTACAATGGGTACTAGGCAACAGATAGAATACTTATCCTTACTCCCTTTCTACTATTATTATACGGGGGAAAGGGATTACCCTATTGCTAGCAATATAGGCTATATTGCCAGGTCGACCTCTACGTTAATGGACGATAATGGATTGGTAACCCTGCCCGCGCCAAATGTACACGCTGGCGGCGAACCAGCGAGGGATGATAGGTGAGTATGAAAATGCGGGTCAATTAGTCCATCGTGAAGAACACATTAGAAATTCAGTACGATGGTTTCTAGGGAGAACCATAGAAGTGGACCTGACAGAATATATTGCTAACAATGAGATTGGCAGTTCGCATTAGTAACAATATCTTTCTCTATATTAGTATAGAGTTAGGTAGATTTATATGTATCGATCATTGACCTTAACAATTAATTATGTATGTGATAAATACATGCAAGTCTTTATGATACAATTAAATGTAAACATTTGTTATTGGTTAATTGATGAGAATTATTTTGTTTATTTCCGCTATCATTAGTATGCGTGCGACTGCCAACATTTGAAGATTGGCAACTATTTGAACCAGTAGTCAACGACCTCTCATAATAGTCATCAACCTAGACATTTATCTTATCATTTTGGACCACACTTATAGTTTAATGGAATATTTGTAAATATGTGTTGAGTCCGATTTAGGTAATACAGTATTATTTATTACTGAGACCAAATTATTAACTCGACTATGTGATGTTATACGAAATACTTGTACTTTGTTCCACTGTATTTATTGTATTTTTTTTTATTTATACATGTTAACGGTTATTTATCTACTATGTAAAATAAAGGTAAATTCATTTACATAGATAGTCCCCAAAAATAATGAATATCGCCATCTAGTTTCAAACTAAACAAACCTATAGGTACTAGAGAAGTGACCATTTTAAATACACTATTGGGGCATAACGCGATGAAAAATTTATTGCAGGTTAATAGTACCTACGATTTTTATTTTTATTTCACCGTGGACTGTAAAAGATAAGATTATTAATATATTATTACTATAATATAGATTACAACTACTACGCATAACTTTAAAATTAACTAAACGATAGATTTTTATAGAAATACATACATACATATTATATATACAAAATATCTATATCGATACAAACAGATACACTCACGTTTACAAATGAAAACAAAAAAAAGTAATAAAATACTTACATTATTTGTTTTGTAACAAATTAAAAATCTACGTACATATATACTCAAATAAAATGTAATAAAAACATAGCAGTTGGGAATAAAACAAGTTAAAAAATATTTTTATACATAGTGAGTATGTATTATATCACAAAACACGTCTCATTTGTACTCATACAAATGTATACTAATGAGTGTGTATCATCCATATAATAAATGTGTCGCGCAGATGGAGAGACTAGACGCTACCTACTTCCAATTTATAATTACTAATACCACAGTGTAAAGAACAACCAGTCGTTCAATGTCTTTGACATATGACATGCCCGAACGATTATATGAAAATTCGGGATGCATTGCTTTATATAGAGTAAATAGACTGTATTAATGTGAAAATACTTTATTTATTCTGTATGCATATTACAGAAGTGAATATGAAACATATTAGACATATTTGCTATTTTTTTATGAAAATGAAACTATACATCCTCCTAATTTTATAAATATGAAAGTTTGTGAATATGTTTCTATTATATGTTTATTATTCAATCACGCTCGATAGGCTGAACGGTTTTAAATAAAATTTGGTACACTGGTAGGTTATATCGTAACTTAACATATAGGATTACTAATATACATATTCCGGGGAGCAAAGCCGCGAGAAAAAGCTATTGATATGTAATTAGCTATGCTATAGCGTTTTTTTGGCACCCAAATTGCGAAACGAATAAAATGGTATCGTACTTGTTTAAAATATTTTTATATATTTTTTACTTGATCAACAAACTAATAATAATAAAAGAAATAGAGCTCATCTGAATGTAGCATGTGGTTACATGTCATTAATTTCATTTTATTGCAGTTATGTTATAGAATATTGAACACTGTTCGTCTTTCTACCTTATTCTGGCACACCGCTTCCTATCTCATATACGAATATTCGTAGCGGTGACAATTCAGTCGGATAACGTTTGACAGCTTCGAAGGACCTTGAGATTAAACCCTAATCTAAAATACTGAATTTTCAAAATTATATTTGGATTATTTAAATATTGTTGTCATTTGCTTCGTGCTTCGGAGCCACGAGTAAGTCACGTCAGAAATCTTCGTTTATAAAAAAGGCAGACTAAACATTCTTGATACTAGAGGGCGCTTTTTCATGAAAAGTAAAAGTAATTATTATTTATTAGTAACGGTTCCTAGTCATTTCTTGCATTCATATTTCATCCATTCCCATATACATTTTAATATTATTTAATTGCTTTAGTTGCATATATGAACTTTATGATTTATTATATATAGACTTTATATTATTGCTTTGAAAATACATCAAGTAAAAACTCTTTATATTCATCTTCTTTTACAGAGTAAACTAGTCTAACATTAGCTTCTTCTTTATTTACCAGATCATTGTTATTCAGTCCTCTGTTCTCACCTGAAATCAAAATAAATGTGATTTCTGTTACAGGAGGTACAAATTAATTATTTTTACTCATTTTAGGCTTTTTTTTATAATAATGAGAATCTTTAGAAATTCTCTTACCACACAAGTTTATATCATTTCTCGAATATTTATATTCTTTCACCAGATCGGGTCTGACCACTATAGCTACTGAGGCCGGGTCTAGTGCTTGCCATCTCACATTTTTCTTCATAGATACTTGTTCAAATTTGTTTTGTGCCTTAATTATGTCCGTATTGATAGCACCTAATACATCTTGTCTCCATTCCTTTAAAATAATAGATTATTAAATAAAGCTTAGTAAAACAAGTTGTTAAAGCTACTTAATATCATGCATCCACACCAAGTCCGATATCCGTATATTAGATTCTTTGTTTTAGTACAATAAACGGATATCATGCCATTAATATATATATATATATATATACGATCGGACTCATCATTATTATCATCATCATCTCAGCCATTATCCGTCTACTACCTCCTCCATAGACTACCATAAGGAACAGTCCTGAGCCCTGAGACCATCATAAAACTGTCTGCTGATGTCCAATGGTAGTACAAATAATAAAATCAATTATAATTTTGAAAGCATTTCCGTGATAATATCAACAAAATTTGGTTACCTTTTCATTTTTAAACCAACTATAGCTAGATAGTGTAGGGTCCAATGTACTCGTGTGTACATACGAGTAATTATAAAATAAATAAATAAATTAAAAATAAATAAATCTTTCAACTTTTTATAAACTTAAAGTTATATCGTTTACTTACTTTAGTAAAATTTAGATGTATTCTTATTTGAGAGAACGGTATTAGAGTGACTTTGTCGGGACTTGATCGTTGTGTAATCATAAAGTAAGCCTCAGCGTCAGCCATTGCGTTAAATTCTGCGTTTGGATGTATATCACCTGTTCGAAAGTAAGGTTGGTGATATAAAGGCAGGGTTGCTAAGAACAGGCAAAGTCTGTTAGCGGAATGAGTATCAAGTAATTTCTAGAATACCGAAGAACAAGGGTTACAGAATGCTAATGCGCACAGAAGTTGTATAAATTTAATTCTAACTGACTTTGAACTTAATAGATTGTTTAATGGATGATAACCGAATGGTAACTCTGCCAGTGACGGATGACAGATGTTTTTTTTTATAATTTACGTAACTTAGAATGGCACACAAGCTGACGGTCCACCTGATGGAAAGTAGTTATCGTCACCTATAGACATGAGCAGTATCATCGACATAACAGAGTATACTGTTTCGCCCATGATACCCCTCATGCGTTGCCATTCCTGAGGACTCAGGTGTTATTCCTCTGTACCCTGTAAATTCACGTCATATCCCACCCTTCAAACCGAACACAACTATGCAAACACAACTGCTTTACACTTGAAACATGAATGGGACAGAGGTACTCAAGCAAACGACTTTTGTACAAAGTCTCCCTCTGGTAATGTTAATGAAAGCAGGCCAGTTCTAACGGTCTCTATTTGTTAAAAATCCAAAAAAAAAAAACTTACTATAAATATGGCCTGCTGCGATATATAAATGTTTTAATTGTCCCAGAAATGCAGGATCCAAAACAATGGCCATAGCTATGTTTGTAACGGGTCCAGTTGTTACAATTATAAGATTTCCTGAAATAAAAAAAAAAATGTGAAAAACTATTATTCAGAACAGTTTAATATACTAACTTAAAAGCAGGAATAATTAATATATTAACTTAAAATGTATGCATCTCATACTGGCATATGCCAGTATGAGATGCATACATTTTTTGTCATTTTTATTTTGGCCCAATTCTTTAGTAAAACGTTCAACTGCTCTGGCAAAACGCCTAAAAGGTGAACAGGTTGAAACTTAAATCGTTAGCAATCTTCGAAGGAAGTGTTCCACTAGTGATGTCATAATGTAAGTAATAGGAGACAACATTTTTAACCAAAGGGACAAGAAACACAAAACGACAAAAAAAAAATGCGATTTCCATACGGCAAGTCCTTCATTATATAAGCCATTACTTGATCACTGCTGAACATAGGCCTGCTCCTAATGAGGTATTGCCAATAGTTGCCACGCTAGGCAGGCAGGTTGGCAACGACGGTTACGCTTTCGTAATGTTTTAAGAGGGACCCTGCTGCCCATCTCTCGAGCATTAAGCTCCCTTAGTCACCTCTTACGAGACCCATGGAAAAGGAAACCCCACAGCGAATCAGATGCTCAGTTAGTATAGAAACTCAAAATGTATTGTCATTTTAGAATTTTTTATTTTCGTAATTGCGGTTCTAAGCATGTTTTGCAGCATTGGCGTGAATTTACTGGGTTCAGAGGAATAATATCTGAGTCCTTAGGAATGACTACGCATAGGGGGTATCATGGGCGAAACAGTATACTCTGTTATGTCCATGGTACTGCTCATGTCTATAGGCGACGGTTACCACTTTCCATCAGGTGGGCCGTCAGCTAGTTTGCCATTCTAAGTTGTATAAAAAAAAGCATGGGTAGATTCTTAATTTTAAGTACCATTAATAATTTTGGTTTCATCCTACAGATAGGTATTAGGTTTTTCAGTTAATCATTGCTGTGGATGTCTGAACTGCAGCAACATACATTATATTTAATTTATATATTAATCAACCTGACTTTATGGACACTTATTGTTATACATACTTAGTTTCTTTCATACATACACTTACATTACTTGCATACACCCACTCTAATTTTCCTACCTGGGGGGAAAGGGATTGTTAGTAATGGAAACTAAGAATCCTATTGCTGGCAATATACCCAACCAGGTCGACCTCCTCGCGGTTCCCCCTGGAAACTATTATGATAAATTCCAGATGAATTCATTATGATGGGTTAACTGGCTTGTTTTCATTCTCATCGATCACCCTTCACTGGTGCCCCACCAGCGCAATAAAAAAATTGCCTACCTTGCTTTAGAAATATAATTTTCGTTTATATAATTAAAATCCGTTATTGGCTGTATTTATATGAGAATTAGCATATACGTTGTTTTTTAAGAGCTGTGGATTTTTGTATTAAATAAGTAAAAAAGAAAGAATACCTTCATGTTTTTTGGATAGCTCAATTAACGCCGTCACTGCATCTTGAGGCTGAGCTGGTACCGGATCTATTAAACTCTCACCCGTGTCACCAAGTCCATCCGTGCCATAATAATTACGTTCACCGAATGTTGGGAATAGGGAGTTATTGATACCTCTATATATTGGTACCTGTAAGTAGATTTAAAATTAACTTTATATGTTAGTTCCTGTCTTCCGCGTGGGATAATAAACGTAGCATGATGTTAAATAGTCTATAAAACTCAAGACATGAGCTATCAAATGCATAAACATTTTTTATTTCCGTCTGGTAGTTCCAAAGATTAGCGCGTGCAGACAAAAGACTATGTTCCACAAAAAACTTACTTCAATTATGACAAAACCTTTATATATATATATATATATATATATATATATATATCTGCGCATTGCGGATAGGGGCCATGATCGCCGTTCTGGTTCGTATCTGGCTCAAAGGATATCTCTGGCAATCCAACGCGGAAATGCCGCAAGTGTCATGGGGACCTTTGGGTCGAGTACGGATCATGAATGGGACTGATCATTAATTTAATTTTTTTTTGTGATAAGTTCATAATTTATTTGACTATGTATTAATTTCAGCTGTAATACTGAGAATCTACAAATATATATTATATTATTATATGTATATAGAAATTTGGTATTCACGTATTATATGGGATAGAAATGGATACATGCTACTTTTTAACCCGGTCAGTAAATATATCCCGGTCACGCGAACGAAGTTGCAGGTAGAAACAAATACTTACATCTTGTCTGTTAATTAGTTTCAATATTCGCTGGTTATTCGTGTAAACGTTATGTTCGGCTGTATTGCCGCGAACTGTGGTGAGAGCTACCACTTCAGGACTGAAATGAGTTAATAATTTTACACTCAGTAATATTTTGAGTACTTGTAAAGTTTACAACAAGCATTGTCATATAAACCGTTAATTATCCACTGTCGAAAATAGCCTCCCCCAATAACTTTGGAGGAGATTGTTAGCAATGTGAACTATTAATCCCATTGCTAGCAATATATCTTGTTAGATCAACCTCCACGTGGTCCCGCCTGGAAACCATCGTGCTGAATTCCAGGTATATTCATCCCGATGGGCTAAATGATCTGCTTTTTCATTCTCACTGGTGTCTCACTAGCGTAGACCATTAGGGTTACCATCCCATTATCACGCATTAAATAAACTTACCCATTAAAATGTTTTTGGTACAATAAAGCGAGAAAAATAGCCATAGCGTCATCGCCGCCTGCGTCGTTGTCTATTATTATTTTCGTATTATCATTGGGTCTGAAATTTTAATTATTAATTTTAATTTATAAAATAGTTTTATTATAAAAATTAATATCGCATATTAGATAAAACATTATGAGCTAATTAAAAAAATCTTTTTAAATAATCAAAGCTTAATATTGATGAACTATGTGTAATATAAAGCGCACTAAATTAAAATACTGTTCTTGTAAAATAAATAAAAATTATTTTTATAGTTTTTAATAATAATAATATAAAATATTAATATTGTTATATATACATTAGACATTTGTCGAATATTGCCGTTGTGGTAAACGTATCTTTGTTCAAATTACTAGTCAGTTATGATGTTACAAAAAATCGGGAACAAATTAAACTGTGATACTGCGGTCAAATATGTTTATAAAAAAGGAAATATATCGTGTATAATTATTAAAATAATTATATACTTACAAATTAAAAGCATTAACATATATATATAACGACACTGTGAATATATAACATAATAATATTGAATACATAATACGTAAAATTATATTATTTAAAGTAAAATACGTGTTTATTCACACTTGTCCAGAAGTGAACTGATTAACTGACCAATATAGATATTCTGGGCCTACTTTACAATATAATTAAGTCAATTGTTTTACTTAAATATGTTACAATGTGATTAAATAGCGATTATTACATTGATATAAAAAGATTCCAAGACGCACACAATCGAAGATTAAAATCTGGCACTGAAAATAGATAGAGTTTAGAAAAATTAGTATAGGTATTCAGTTTTGAAGCTCGTTTGACATTAAAACTGTGTATCAAATAGAAATGCGCAGGGTTTAAAGGAATCCTTACATTCCATGTTAGCTTAAGGACCATAGTAATATTAGAATATACTGAAATGAGGTGCTGCTAAAGAGATTTAGAATGGAAAATGTTGTATCGCAAACGCTGAACGCAACGGCTATCTGCGTTTTTCTTCAGAGTGATCAAATTTAGAGTAGTACTCTTTGTGAAGCGACGTATGTATGGAGTGACGTATGATTTTCTTTTTTTGATAGGTGAAAATGGTATGGTAACTCCGCCTGCGCTAACGGGATATGCTGGCGGAGCACCAGTGAAGGGTGATAGATGAGAATGATTACAGGCCAGTTAGCTCATCATGATGAATTCATCAAGAATTAACCATGATAGTTTCCAGGGGGAACCGCGAGGAGGTCGACCTGGTTGGGTTAGGTTAGGTTAGCAATGGGATTTTAGTCTCCATTACTAACAATTCCTTTCCCCCCTGTGACGTATGATTTAGTGTAGCATATAAAACTTCGCATGTGTCATGTGAAATATTTCATATATGTTTGCATGTCTGTGTTTTTGATTTAAAGAGGACAATATGATATGATAACTGCAGAATATTTTATTGGATATACTATATTTAATTAAAAATAACAGTTTAGTCTTTAAGCAACGTATGAGATACTACTATAGTATTATATTATCTGTGGTATGAACATTACTGTTCACATCTGTAGCCGATATTTACTTTTTTCCATAATTATACATCGATAGTTTGTTTGTTATTTACTGTAATATAAAAAAAATTTATCGTCCTTTTGGGTATAACTTCTATTGCGATACCTGTGTGAATCTAGGATATATTTTAAATCGATGGTAATGGATTATATTATACATAATTGCTAAACATGATTATTGACAAACATGTGTCTGTATAGATAAATTAATTACTCTGCCTACATGTGAAGATGTAGTGAACATAAACAGTTTTACTACAAAGAAATATTAGTGTTTTGTTAAACACTGTTTAGATAAATAGTGTTTAACAAAACTATCCGAGTGATTATTAGAACGCTGATTATAATGTCAATTTATAATTTTATGTACCAAAATTTGTATAGATTAGGTTAGGTAAATCGAAATATATAGGTACATATTTAGGTACATCGGCAATAAAGAAGCAGGTATGTAGGTTCTATTTACCTGGAAAGGTTTTTTTTATTTGCTTTAAGTCCCGATTGTGTATTTAAAGTATGAAAAAAAGATATAGAAATAAAAAAAATACCTTTAATATTTAAAGTTCATTTATTTTTCTTAATAATTATTAAATAAATAAATATCCGCCGCACAATTACACTAAGGACCAGATTCACAATGAGTACTAGAAAACGAACAACTAGTGTAGGGGTGGGTAATATTGGGGGGAAGGGATTATTAGTAATGTGGACTGCTAATGCTTAGTAATGGCATTAATAATATACCCCTGTTAGGTCAATCTCCACGTGCTCCCCCTGGTAGAATCCTCCCCCATCCATCCCCCATCATGCTGAATTCCAGGTGTATTAATCACAGTAGACTAACTGACCTGACTTTTCATCCTCACCTATCCATCCCTCATTAGTGTCCCGCCATAATTTACCGATAGTGCTGGCAGGGTTACCATTTCATTACCATTTATTAAAAAAACAATATATAATATATTTTAGTTACAATATCTATATACTCGCTCAATAACGAATATATTAAATATTTGTTATTTTTTTATGCAACTTAGAATGGCAAACAAGCTGACGGCCCACCTGATGGAAAGTGGTAACCGTCGCCTATAGACGTGAGGGGCATATTTAATATACAACATCGAAATGAAGTACCCAATCGAAATTAATATAGATAACTTATTTGTATGCGCGATATCAATGATTATTTTTCCACCATCGAAGTCGAGAAAAACCCAATATAATCTGTTCTCCTTTAACTAAAGGTTGTCTGTAAGAGATAGCCCTAGCGATAAGACCGCCTTCTGTACCTTTATGTGTATATTTCAATCTGTATTTATGTTACTGTATTTCACTTGAATTATTCACTTGTCATTGTATATATTTATTTATGGTGCAATAAAGAGTTAAATAAATAAATAAGTAGTTATTATTATTATTACACCATAATACCAAGTCAGAGTGATTAAAAAACATCTAAATTGCCACGAACAGGAATGGAACCCTGGACCTGGTAACGCGAAGTAACGAGTCTACCACAGCGTTGTGGAACTTGTCACTTATGCTGTTTGATTCATTTCAGCGGAGAAGATGTCTATTAAGAATGATTGGTACACTTCTTTATTTGATGAAAAAACTAACTGGACGTTGGCGTTAATTGGGCTCAGGTCATATTCGTTTGTATTGATTCCTCTGTCATTACCTAAAACAGACAAAATACATTTTTTTTTCAACTAAATCATAAACTGAAAGGGAAGATTTGATAAAGAAACTTTTTTTTTATACAACTTAGAGTGGCAAACAAGCTGACGGCCCACCTGATGGGAAGTTGTAACCGTCGCCTATAGACATGAGCAGTAACATGGACATAACAGAGTATACTTTGATAAAGAAAATATAGTTTTTAAATGTTTAATTGGTGTTTTTTTTTTTATATTAATATTTCTCTCTATTTTAATTTGTAAAATCAAATAATTAAGGTTAGCGTATGGAATGGGATGATGGGACTGACATATCCTTATAGGATAAAAGCCGTCAAATATATATTTTTTTTTATTTAATTTATTTCGAACTAGCTTTTACCCACGACTTCGTCTGCGGGATATGTATACTGATCGAGATAAAAAGTAGTCTATATTATAGTACGTATGTTCAACAAAAGCTTAGTTGCGGTTGCCAATCCGCTTGCCAAGCATGGCCACTACTGGCAAACTGGGGAAGCTTATGTTCAGCAGTGGAAAGTTAATGGCTGATATGATGATGATGATGATAGTATGTGTATACCAAATTTCATAGTGTTTGGTTAAATCATTAAGGCGGTAGAAGGTAACAAACAAACTCAATCTCACATTTATAATGTTAGTATTTTCTCACGTCACTGATTCTAAACCAATTTCGATATTACGAGTACTTCAAAATGGAGAAGGTTGTATTTTTTATGTTTGTATACCAGAGGGAGACTTTGTACAAAAGTCGATTGCTTGGGTACTTCTGTCCCAATCGTGTTTCAACCGTAAAGCAGTTGTGTTTGCATGGCTGTGTTTCGGTTTGATATGGCGTGAATTTACTGGGTACAGAGGAATAACACCTGAGTCCTCAGGAATGGCAATGCATGGGGGGTATTATGGGCGAAACTGTATACTCTGTTATGTCCATGGTACTGCACATGTCTATAGGCGACGGTTACCACTTTCCATCAGGTGGGCCGTCAGCTTGTTTGCCATTCTAAGTTGTATAAAAAAAATTGTTACCTCATAACGTACAAGTACCTTTGAGATAATAAAAAAATGGGTATTTCTTTATCTCAAAGGTACTTTCAGACTAGTCCCATAGAAACTGTATTAAAATCTTTTCCGTAATTTAGTTCTAAAAATAAAATAACAGCTTTATCCACGACTGAAAACAATATTTTTTGTGGAACAAAATTTAAAATTATTAAAATGCAGGTATGTTAAGTTTCATATAAATTGCAGTATTTGTGTCATCTATCTCTAGATAACTCTGTGAATGATTCTTTTGAGTGATTACTTACCACATAATATAATACTGTTATTTGAGTACTTGATTTCTTCCACCAAGTCCCTGGCCATTGCAATACTCATAACGGCTGGATCCAACATCACCCAGTGCGTACTATTCGCTGAGGAAATTCTCTCGTACTCGTTTAAGACCTGCATTGTTTTTGTTGGTATTGAACCCAGGACTGATACGCGCCATTCCTGGAAACATTTTTCAAATTCAAATAATATTTTTTTTATACAACTTAGAATGGCAAACAAGGTGACGGCGCACCTGATGGGAAGTGCTAACCGTCGCCTATAGACATGAGCAGTAACATGGACATAACAGAGTATACTGTTTCGCCCACCCCCTATGCGTTGCCATTCCTGAGGACTCAGGTGTTATTCCTATGTATCCTGTAAATTCACGCCATATCTCACCCTTCAAACCGAACAACCATGCAAACACAACTGCTTCACGGTAGAAACACGAATAGGACAGAGTCAAACGACTTTTATACAAAGTCTCCCTCAACTTATCTTTAATTAAATATTTTTGTTTACAAGCACTTTAAACCGTATTTTTTATTAATATAGGGTTCAGAAAGTTGTTATCTATTGAGAAGAGCTCACAAGAAGATCAACAGTTCCTTTTTTAAATTCTTTCTTAACATTATGTGTATTTATTCAAATATACTATGTCTAAAATTACATGGTCGTTAAAAGCCCGTGCATGATCGACTAAAACCATGCACACTTGTCATTCAAGTAATAGGCTTTTATATATCCACACCAATGTAAAAATATATTCTTTTAGATAAAAAAAAAATACTAATCGGTTCAGAAATAGAGTTTCGAGATAATAAACATAAAAAAAATACAACCGAATTAAGGTCCTTCTCTTTTTTTGTAGTCGGTTAAAATTAAAAAAAAAAAACAGTGTATTCACTTGCCTTGGTAGTAGTAAGAGAAGTTTTTATTTCTGAGAATGGGATTACGGTAACCTTTTCTGGGTCAGCATTTTGGGAAATAATAAAATACGACTCCGGGTCCATGGCTGCATTAAATTCGGCTTCAGTCGAATTTTCACCTGTTAATCAGACAAAGTGATTAAATTTGCCGTGTGGTCCCGGCATAGAACCTTCACCTTTTTCTTTCCTTAATTTAGGAACTTAATACTTGGGATAGGATAGAGGGATAGGCACTAACGTCCCTTCTAAAACATCATCAACAGCATAACTGCAGTTGCCTACTCGCTTGCCAAGAATGGCAACTACTAGCGAAACTTCCTAATAGGAGAAGGACTATGTTCAGCAGTCGACAGTTAACGCCTGATATGATGACGATAAAACAAGACAATAATACTTACATTGAGAGTATCTTACATATAAATCTTTAAATGTATCCAGAGGGAAACTGTACAAAATAGTTTGCTTAGATATTTCTGTCCCATTCGTGTTTCAACCGTAAAGCAATTGTGTTTGCATGGCTGTGTTTCGGTTTGAAGGGTGGGATATGGCGTGAATTTACAGGGTACAGAGGAATAACACCTGAGTCCTCAGGTATGGCAACGCATGGGGGGTATCATGGGCGAAATAGTATACTTTGTTATGTCCGTAGTACCGCTCATATCTATAGGCGACGGTTACCACTTTCCATCAGGTGGGCCGTCAGCTTGTTTGCCGTTCTAAGTTATATAAAAATATATATACGAGTATATAATTTTCACCTAAAGAAACATTATCAAAAAAAAAATTATCAGGACTCAGGGCTGGACAGAGAGAGGTCCCAGGCAGTTGTCTACACTGTCTAATAAATAATCTAGCCCTGCGCGTCATTCATTGGTAGTCACTGAGATTTTTATTTATAAATGAAGAATTTTCATCTCAATAATTTAATTGAACAAAATTATTAGATAATGGGGGGAAAGGCATTGTTAGTAATGGAGACTATGAATCCCACTGCTAGCAATATACCCAACCAGGTCGACCTCCTCGCGGTTACCCCTGGAAACTATCATGGTTAATTCCTGATGAATTCATCATGATGGGCTAACTGGCCTGTTTTCATTCTCATCTATCACCCTTCATTGGTGCTCCGCCAGCGTATCCCGTTAGCGCAGGCGGGGTTACCATACCATTTTTACCCATCAAACTATTAGATGATAGGTACAATAATTTGGTATTTAGTAACGTCAATTGGCGGTTTATAAGGGAGGCCTATGTTCAGCAGTGGACAGATAATGGCTGAGGTGATGATGATTATGAATGACAATTGACTTGAAGGAGGTGTGAAACATCGACACTACTGTGTCGATGTTTACTTTTATATCACGGTAATGTTTGTGTTATTGTTTAATTAGTAATTATAATATTCAATAAATTAAAAAAGAGAATATTTTATGACATAAGTATAAATGTAACTACATATGACATAAATATACATATATGATTAGATATTGTTGAGAGGAATTTCCGTAAGTAAACATTCAGTTTAATCAAGGTTAGTAATATTTAAATCATTGATAAAAGATTACGTTTCTGAAAGTCTTACGTAAGATTGTTACTGTCTAATTTTAGTTTCATTTAAATATATCTTCACGCTATATTCTTTGCGGGGCAAGCAAATTGCCGTAGACTTTATCTTACATACATCTCTTGCTTCGTCCATTTTTCTTACCTTGACATGTCATGTCTCCATAAGTTGGTGAATAATCACATTGTTTGCCCACATTTACTGGAGAAACTTGAATACAATGTACCTACTAGAGTGCCGCAGCATCCTTGGAATCTATTTAAAAATACAGCTTGCCGAACAAACTTGGGGCGCGAATCACCTATAGTCCGCATAATGCGTCTGTATAACGATATTGTAAAAACCAAACCTGAACTTGATATTCACAACGACATTCACTCTATGTTCGTGGCTAAATTAAAATGTTGATGTACCTCGCCATTGCATTATATTGATTTATAATTTAAAATAATTTAATTACAATTTCCATTATTCATATTGTTAATATCTTTACTTATTTAATGACATTAAATAATTTAATTCTATTTTAATGTTTATCAAACACAAGGCATGCTGTGGTTGCCTATAAATGTAAGAACAGTTAGATCTAATCTACCAGTGTATTGTATTGAAATGATTTGCTGTATCTTATGTTGGTAATCCTATAAAAAAATAAATAAATTTTCCGTTCCAGGGACTATTGACTCTTCCATCAGATAGAGATTCGAGTATTCTGACACTTCCCTATGGTTGACTGGGAGAGAATGCTTTTAGCATTAAGTCCGCCATGTACACATATTTGTACTAATGAATAAATAAATAAATGAAATAGAAAATTATCAATTGATCATAATAGGTTAGTGTAGATCTACTTCGGTACTTGTATCCTTCATCTTTTCAACCGACCTCAAAAAGAAGGAGGTACGCAATTTAATTGAATTTATTGTTTTTTTGTTTGATCCTTCATTATTCCGTCAGTTCTAAACCGATTTATAAAATTCTTTTTTTGTTGATAGGATATATAATACTTACAGATTGGTCTCATAAAAATTTTATCAAAATCGGGTTAGTAGTTTAGTTTTTAAATCAAAACAACTAACTGGTTTTGTCACAATCGAAGTCGGTTTTTGTTTATGGGGCACAATTTTAATCATGGATCCTGTTATCTATATATTTAAAAAACCTGTATCATGTTGTTCATTCATACTATTCTCCGAAACAGCTAAACGGACTTAATTTAATTTTCGTATATGTATATTGTTTGTACCTACTCGAGAAATCATGATAGTTTTTCACCTGCAAAGAATTAGATGAAGAAAAATAAATGAAGGTAGCGAGCGAAACGACAATTTTAAATTATATAATATATCCAACTTACTATAAACGTGTCCAGCACCAACATAAAGATGAGAGAGTCTGCCAATGAAGCCAGGATCCAATTGTATTGCCAGAGCTATGTTCGTTATAGAACCAATCGCAACAACTGTGAGATCACCTTAAATAAAGAAATTTTGATGCCCATTAATTCTTCTCTTTCTTTGTCTAAGGAAAGTAGATACAGTTTTATTTGAGAAATCAGTTCAGGGTACGATAGGGCTGATATATGTGAAGAAAGTAAAAGCTTTTAAAATTATAAAAAAAAAAAAAATAAAGAAATTATTTACAGGTTGAAAAATTTTGCCTTCGACAACATGATCCGGTAGGATTTAATGCCACATCTTTCTGCTGTTTGAACTGAATGTGTTTCTAATTGGATTTAAATGGATGATAATGGAATGGTAACCCCATCTGCGTTATCGGTATACACTGGCAAGGCACAACTAAGAGATGATAGGTGGGGATGAAAGCAGGTCAGTTAGTCCATCCTGTTCAATTCAATAAGAATTACCCAGGATAGTTTTTAAGGGCAACCGCGTGGAGGTCGAAGTGATAGGGAATATTGCTAGCAGTGGGGCAGTTAGATCCCATTACTAACAATTCCGTACCCCGCCAGTGTATACCGATAACAGGCGGGGTTACATTTCATTTTGTGTCACTGAACTGAACATAGCTTCCCCCATAAAAAGGGGGTTGGCAAATTTTTTTAATGAATGATAATGGAATTGTAACCCCGCCTGCGCTAACGGTATACACTGGCGGGGTACCAGTGAGGGATAATAGATGTGGATGAAGAGGTAGGTCAGTTAGCCCATCGGGATAAATACACTTGGAATTCATCACGATAGTTTCCAGGGGGGACCACGGGGAGGTCGACCTGTTAGGGTATATTGTTAGCAATGGGACTGATAATCCGCATTACTAACAATCCCTTCCCCCCAAGGGGTTTGCCAGTAGTTGCCCCACTTGGCCGACTGATTGGCTCAGTTCGATTTTTGGTGATGTTTTAAGAGATTCCATTATCATTCATAAAAAATCCATAAAAAAGATGATTTGAAGACATATAAGTGTTCTTGCTTATCTATCTTTGCAAGGTCCTCTGTAAAGGACCTACCACGAACATAGATTATTTGACATAATCTCGTTTTGTTATTGTACCATTCTGGTGTAACTATGAAGATATTAGATACTTCATCTTATCAGTCAAGAGGTTCACTAGTTACTAGATTAGTTCGATAAACAACTCAAAACTTTATCACTTTATATAACATAAAATAGAGCAGTAGTTTATTATTATAATATCTTATATATAAAATTCTCGTGTCACGGTGTTTGTTACCAAACTCCTCCGGAACGGCTTTACCGATATTTATGAAATTTTGTGTGCATATTGGGTAGGTCTGAGAATCGGCCAACATCTATTTTTCATACCCGTCAATGGTAAGGGTGACCCACCCCAAAATATTTTTTTTAATTTTTTGACAATTTTTTTTATTTTTATTTTATTATAATTTAGCATTGAAAAATACATACGACATCAAATTTTCCTCGTTTTACGATCAAACCCTGTATTTTAATTGCGATTTTTATATTTCGCAATAAGTGGTAAAACAACGTTTACGAGGTCAGCTAGTAATACAATAAATTCTATATTACCTTCATACAGTTTAGATAATTCTATAAGTGCTAATACAGCGTGCTTCTTTTCTGGGTTCAGTCTCTTAAATTCTTCATGTTCAATATCTCCAAGTCCGTCATTACCAAAGAAACGGTCTGTTTCTATTCCATAAATCAATGGTTGTTTAGATCCTCTATATATTGGTATCTGAAAGTGTAATGCGTTAATCTTAATTTATTTACTAGTTGTAACCTGTGGCTTCTCTCATATGAATCAGTATATATGGTAAGGGGGGAAAAGGATTGTTAGCAATGGAGTTTGACAGCCCCATTGCTAGCAATATACCTTATTAGGTCGACCTCCACGTAGTTCCCCCTGGAAACCATTGTGAATAATTCTTGTTGAATTCGTCACAATGGGCTAACTGACCTGCTTCATCCTCACCTATCATCCTTCACTGGTGTCCCCGCCGGTGTATACCGATAGCGCGGGTGGGGTTACTATTTCATTATCATCCATTTAAAAAAAACAGTATATAAAGTATGCTATATGCTATTAATTTATTACACCAAAAACATAAAAATAAATAATAAAATATAAACAATTTAAGTGAAACACAGTAGTATGAAATACAGATTAAAATATACACATAAAGGTACAAAAGGTGGTCTTAGCTAGGGCAATCTCTTATAGACAACCTTTGCTATGGATTATATATCAAATGAAATGAGATTTATTCATGAAATCATAACTGTAGTTTCTTAAGTTAACTAATATTAATATTATAGTTTTAATATGTCATTTGCTAAGTTAGGATATAAGCTACCCGTGTACCAAATTTTTTTCAAATCCGTTTAGTAGTTTTTGCGTGAAAGAGTAACAAACATGCATCCATTCATTCTACCTTATAAATGTTTGCATTTATAATATTAAGTAGATAATCTTAAATGTACATATCTGGTAAAGAAGTAAAAATGCAACATGTCACGTAGTCATTACATCTTTTTATTTCAGAACACATAATACATTAGTACGGTAGAATGAAAGCTCGAAATAACACTCAGTGTCAAGCCGTATAGTCTAATAATATTCTCAAAATATCAATATAAAACCATAACACCGTTAAGTTTAAAGATGAAAATCCCAAAATCAAAATGTTTCGTCATGATAATAATATAACTATTATTATAGTGAGACTAGTCGTAATGGGAGTTCAAAGTAATTCAGTGAGCTATTAACAATGTTAAGGATAAATATTCCGAAAGTTTTGCTGTTTGAATAATTTAAGAACATGAAAATCCGCAAAAGTACTACAATTGATTAATACAATTCAAAGGATCAATAAGCTAAAGTGGCAATTGACCGAACACGTAACTTTTTTTTTATGGATGATAATGGAATGGTAACCCCGCCTGCACTATCGGTGTACGCTGGCGGAGCACCAGTGATAAATGACAGGTGAGGATGAAAGCAGGTCAGTTAGCCCATCGTGATGAATTTCACAAGAATTAACCAAATAATGGTTTCCCGGGGGAACCGCGTGGAGGTCGACCTGATAGGGTATATTGTTAGTAATGGGGCTGTTAGATCCCATTATTAAACAATCCCGTCTCCCCAAACACAAGTTTTACCATTTATCGAGTTGATAAATGAAAAGGTAGAAAGATTCTTAAATGACGATCCTGTGTAGACAAAAATAGGGTAAATCTATTATTTAATAGAGGGAAAACTTTAAATGTGTCGCACCAAGTCAAAAGATGAAGGTAGGTAAGGTCAGTTTCTAGTGATTGTCTACGAGAAAGCCAAAGGACAATATAACTGTTCTGCAAAGAGCAATGGACGACTAAAATGACAATGAAGCTAAAGTTAAACGTAATTTGGTACTAACGTCTGTTCTATTTATAATATTTAATATTCTTTGGCTATTGATAAATGATTGGTCTTCGTCAACGTTTCCAAAAGTGGTCGTCAACCCGATCACAGTAGGCCTGTAATGTAAAAAAAAAAACTGAAATTAAATTTGGATTTCTAATTTTCTTCCATAATGGGCATATTCCAGAATAATTTACATAACAATTGAGAATATTATTTATTAGCAAGAATAACGGTACCATTGTTTATTTTTTTTACTTTTTTTTTATGAGTGAAAATGGAACGGTAACCCCGCCTGCGTAAACGGGATATGCTGGCGGAGTACCACTGAAGGGTGATCGATGAGAATGAAAATAGGCCAGTTAGCCCATCATGAAGTATTCATAAGGAATTAACCATGATAGTTTCCAGGGAGAACCTGGCTGGGTATATTACTAGTAATGGGATTCTTAGTCTCCATTACTAACAATCCCTTTCCCCCCACGGTCCCATTGTTACCATATCGTCTTATTCGATTGAACATCACGATGGCGTTTAAGAGCCTCTTTAGAAACCACCGTGATAAGATCTTATTGTGATCATCACAGCAAATTGATCTGACTTTATCTTCAACTCTAATTACGTAAATTAATTAATTAATGTAAATAAATATTTGACGAAGAAATAAATTAAATTGAGATATTGAAATTATTATACCTATTGAATTGACATTAATTATACCAATACACTCGTATAAAGCTTTTTTTTTCTTTCAATATGATATTGTGATATCATAACAGTATTGGTTCATTAACAGTAACCAATTTAAGGTAATATAAAATAATAATGAAATAATAATAATGATGAAATTAAATTATAAGCTTGATGTAATAGATTGAGTGGTGTATTGAATATTGTTGATATATATTGGTATTGTTGACATATTGAAATAACATAATAAATTAATGTAAACAAAAATAGTATTAAGGACCCAACTTACATGTAACACCTTGTTATTTTTCAAGTAAATAATAAATAAGTAGATTAATTTTTAAGGAGATACCATTCCACTTTATAATGTAATAAATTAAAAATATTTAATGACGTAATCGAGTAACATAGTAACAAAATACTCAAATGTATCGAACATCTCATTTTGAAAGTAAATTTCTTAATTTCTTAATAATCAAGCAGTTTTAAGTCTCAACTATTTATTACTTTAATTGACATATAAACAATAATTAAATTATCTCTGATTATCAGTAACAACTAAAAAAAAACCTACATGCTGAAAATGTAGTTTGTACTGTAATGCGATGGACATATGATTTCTTATCCCTTATTCCTGGACATTTCATGATATCAACTCTACATTTCGTATATATATACATACCCATTAAAGAATTTTTCATTTAATAGTGCAATAAATATGGCCATAGCGTCATCGGCGCCACCGTCGTGATCTATTAAAATTTTTGGTCCCATTATAATTTTTTTATTACTGAAAAAATATATGTAAATTGTTATTATTCATTAAAAACTATAAACATATACTTTATATTTTTTTAGAAACATATAAAGTTATATGAAATTAATAAATTTTCGATACATACATACATTATTATACCATTTTTTGCATTTACTATTCTACTCATATTTCATTATTATAAAAATATATTAGAAAATAATTGAAAATTCCTAATCTTTTCACATTTCTTATTTATTAACTGCATAATAATATAGAAAAGTAAATCAAATCTCGAATTAAATATTTAAGAATGTAAGTTAAATTTATATATATATATATTTATTATATTGAATTGCCATCTTGCAACCCTATTGCAGCATATAAAAATCGCGATTGAAAAACAGGAGTCGATCGTAAAACGGTGAAAATTTGAAGTTGTATGTATTTTTCAATGCTAAATCATAATAAAATAAAAATGGAAAAATTTGTCAAAAAAAATTTTTTTTGGGGAGGGTCATCCTTATCATTGAGGGGTATGAAAAATAGATGTTGGCCGATTCTCAGACCTACCCAATATGCATACAAAATTTCATAAAAATCGGTAAAGCCGTTTCGGAGGAGTTTGGTAACAAACACTGTGACACGAGAATTTTATACATAAGATATATACTTAAAAACTTACCTGTTGAAATGTAACGTTAAAAAGATGGCTACAAATATTGCCGTTAATAACAACAATAACGATAAAAATCCAATAAATATATGTTTTTTATTCATTTTATTCTAAACTTTTAATTTAAATTATTAGGCGTTCTTTCTATTCATTGTTTTATCAACCAATAACGGAACGCACGATGAAACAAGACATGTGAAATGGAATGAATGACAGTTCTAAAGATAGTGTGGACGACTGCTGATTATTTAATATATTACCTGTGTAACAGATAAATCACTCCATACATAATTAGTACCGATCATTTGATTTGCCTACACTTAAATATTACATGCGAATATGAATCTAACTGTTAGAGTATAAAGTTATTATTGCTTTGCAGCTCCATATATAGATAACAGAGGGAGGTCTAAAAGGTTCCTGCAAAGTTTATAATATCCTAGTTAAAATAAACTTTTTATGGGTAAAATTAGAATGGTTACTCTGCCTGCTCTATCGTTATACGCTGCCAAGGTTCATAGACGGTGAGTCAGTTACCATCAGGTGAGCCGCATGCCCGTTTGCCCCTTGTGTTATAAAAGAAATGAATTTTTAAAATGGTTTAAGTGTTTTTTAGATTATCCATTACAAGCAAAAACAAATATTTCGTCATTATAATATTAGTTTAATATTAGTTTAATATTAGTTTTGTCCGTGTGGTCCCAGCATAAAGAAGGCCACCCCTTCTTTACTGTGGGTGTCGTAAGAGGCGGCTAAAGAACTTAATGGTTGAAGAATCAGCAGCAGCGTCTCCCTTGAAATATCTGTAAAAGCTTAACCGCGGTTGCCAACCTGCCTGTCAAGCGTGGCAACTACTGGCAAAACTTCTGTTAGGGGAATGACTTATGTTCAACAGTGGACAGTTAATAGCTAAATTGATGATGGCGAATGTTAGTTTAGATCATTGAGTTCACGGTAAGTACACAAGTAGTAAGCAGTGCAAGTACTTCTTCATCTTCCTACCCTTATCCCAATTATTATTTGGGGTCGGCGCAATATGTTTTTTGTCCATATTCTAAAAAAGATTTGGCTTAGTTTTATCATCGGTCGACTGCCTGACGTCAACCCACTTTGGGGGAGTAATTTTTAAATAATAATAATAATAATCTTTATTTATTACTCACAAGGACCTGTTTAGACTGTGACTGTGTGTGACTATTTAGTATTTTAACTTAATTTTATTATCCTTGTGAGAGTCTGGTGTGTGAACTAGGTCGAAACCTGTACTAAAGATCTCCAGGCTCTCTCCGGAGTTTTACAATATATTACTGAACATCTATATTATTATATTAAAATTAAGTGCAAGTAATTATAAAGTATTATTTCCTACCTACTGTTCTATCTGGATATTTATTCATACAACTAAAGTACTCAGCTATATCGCACGTGCGAGAAGATACTCAAATCCTCAATTAGATAATTATTTTATTGGTGCTTCTAAATATAATCAGGTAGGCATTTATAGTTATAAAACATTTGACGAAACGTTTTATCAAACATCACTCCAAAGATATGGAGAAGAATATCGCAAATTTGCGATATTATAATCTAATATTATAATCGCAGGATATTTATCATATTTTATCCACTAATGTTTTAAATGTCAAAATTTGTAGATAATATATGTATGCATGGGGAACCAAAATTAGGTTTCTAATTGACGTACTACGGTCTGGTTCAGAATATCAAAGATGTTCGTTAAGAGGGACGAGAGCTGACCTTTAGCTGTGACGTAGTAAGTTGCATCCACCAGTAGGTGCTTTGTGTCTCCGCTGGGGGACAATCCTTGCGTCCAGGACCTTGCAACACTTCTTCTCGGCCAAAGGTCGTCTCTGTCTTGAGATCAGCGGAAGTGGACTGTATCAGTGGTGTATCACGGTATATCCAGTGTGGATAGATGATAGGAAAACGAAATACACTCAGCTACGACGACACGTGGTCAAGAAGAGCGGTTTCCACCCAGCGTGGGCGAATATTAGTAGGAAGTCATTGTAGAATAATGCGGACTACCAGTCCCATTGTTCGCAATAAATCCTATCTGGTCGACCTCCACACAGTCCCCCTGGAAACCATCGTGCTTATTTTTTTCTTTAATCTTAATAATCACTAATCTTAATAAAACTTTTGTATACTTATTTAATTAATACATTAAATTTGCATGCCTACAATTTTAATGCAATTAAACACGTGCCAAAAAGTTCTGTCACATGATCTTTGTTATGTTGAATGTCTGTTTAAAACAAAATAAATATTTCATTTCATTTCTAGGTGTATTCATCACGTTGACCTGCTTTTTCATCCTCATCTATCATCGTTCACTGCTGCCTCACCAGCGTATACGGATAGCGCGAGCGTAGGTTTTTTTAATGGGTGATAATGGAGTGGCATCCCCACTCATGCCACCGGCATATACTAGCGGGGCACCAGTGAGAGATGATTGCTTTGATAGGTGAAGATGAAGTACGTCACTTAGTCCATCGTGACGAATTTAACAAGAATTGTTTACGATGGTTTCCAGGGGGAACCACGCGGAGATTGATCTAACAGGGTATATTGCTAGCAATAGCGCTGGCAAACTTCATTGCTAACAATCCCTTTCCCCCCGCGCAGGGTTACCATTCAATTATTATAATCCATTACACAAAAAAAAACCTTGCTAGCAAAATACCGTACATTTGTTTGGATAATCTTAACACAAAGCATACAGGATACTTTTTGTAATTAATTATGCTATGTGATATTAGCTATTTTTAAATGTAGAAGATAAGTCATCTTTTATTATTATCAATAAATAATTTTATTTAAAAGCCAAAGTGAAATTGAAAGTAAGTTTATTGCCATCTATCATTTCATAGACGAAACTATGGGTAGCAAACATTCCTTAGTGAGCTACAGTGTCATATTGAGTATTGGATAGATGTCGCTCCGGAATTATAATAAGATTGCACATTGAAGGTAATTTCTGCGCCATCTATCATTAAATTAATAAAACTAGACAGGTATTGGTACTTTCAATGTTATATTTGTTAAGTAGATGTCTCAAAAAGACATACCACGCCGGCATACACAGACCACCAGTGTATGCCGGCTCAAAACCCAGTGACCCGGAGGTAGTTGCCTCCGGAGATGCAGCCGGGGTAAAGGGGTTTACCCCGAGACCCCTACCTCACCCGCCTATACTATTAAAGGCGGGCAAGAAGACCCGGATGATGATGAAAAAGACATATAAATAAATAAAAATCAAGAAAAAGGTCTTTTAGTTTAATACTTTTGGTTAAAATATTATCAATTACTCGTATTAGCATGGATTAGATATAGCATATAGATAAATGCCTGTGGTTTTTACAGGTTCGTTAATTTTTTTATGGCTACGATAATTTTTTTTGAAGGGATCATGAGGAGGTCTAT
Source organism: Galleria mellonella (assembly GCF_026898425.1). NCBI lineage: Eukaryota > Metazoa > Arthropoda > Insecta > Lepidoptera > Pyralidae > Galleria > Galleria mellonella. The sequence continues at coordinate 1,911,677 of NW_026442090.1, read as the reverse complement.
TTAATAGAGCACATCTTTATTATTGGGACCGTTAGTCCCCATTACCAACAATTCCCTTCATCCCCTTATGCGTTGTTATCATTGTCAATTTATAATTAATTTTTTTGTTATCTAAGACCCCGAAGTAGAGAATAAGATAAAATAAAATCTTTTATAAAACTATACGAAATTTTTGTATATACTAATATTATAAAGAGGAAAGTTTGTGTGTGTTTGTAATGGATAAACTCAAGAACTACACAACAGATTAAAAAAAAAAAAACAGAAATCTACATTGTCAGTGAGTAATATAGGATTGCCGTGTGGTCCCGGCATAGAATAGGCCACCTCTTTTAGAGGCGACTGAAGGAGGACGAGGGACGGGCAGCAGCGTCCTTCTTAAAACATCACCAAAGCCTAACTGTGGTTGCTAATTTGCCTGCTAAGCGTGGCAACTACTGGTAAACCCCCCCAAGGGGGAGGTTTTGTTCAGTAGTAGTCAGTTAAAGGCTGATATGATGAACACAAGCTATATATTATTTTCGATTATTCTATTCACTCGTGTAGAGTCGTGCCGGATCGTTAGGACAATATTTTATAGAAAAAGTCGAAATAGTAAGAGGTTTAAATTTAGTTTATTTATATTAGTTATATTTAGTTTATTTATATTAGTTATACATAGGAGATCAGTCTTCATTAAATGGCCTGTAATCTTCCTGAAAAAATAAAATAAAAATTTAATTAATATTTAAGCTTTGCGCTAATGAGAGCCCGGGTTCGATTCCGGTTGAAACAGTTTAAGAAATGAACTTTTCTGTATTGGTTCGAGTCTGAGTATTTTGGCATGTAACCCTGTGTGCCTGGTAACAGAAGGTATTCTAGTATGAAAACCGGGAAATTGGTGTACATAGTGTGGCATACAGTCTTCATTATCATATTACCAGTTAATTGTCCACTACTGAACACATGTCCTCCACATAAGGGGGTTTTACCAGTAGTTGCCACGTTTGGCAGGCGGGTTGGCAACAGCATTTATCTTTTGGTGATGTTTTAAGAGGGACGCTGCTGCTCATCTTCATCTACCAGAGGGAGACTTTGTACAAAAGTCGTTAGCTTGTATACCTCTGTCCCATTCGTGTTTCAACCGTGAAGCAGTTGTGTTTGCATGGCAGTGTTTCGGTTTGAAGGGTGGGATATGGCGTCAATTTACAGGGTACAGAGGAATAACATCTGAGTTCTCAGGAATGGCAACGCATGAAGGGTATCAAAGGGCGAAACAGTATACTCTGTTATGTCCACGCTACTGCTCATGTCTACTCGTATAGGCGACGGTTACCACTTTCCATCAGGTGGGCCGTCAGCTTATTTTCTATTCTAAGTTGTATAAAAAAAATATAAAAAAAGACCATTAAGTTCCCTTAGTCGCCTCTCATGACACCCACGAGAAAGGAAAGGGTGGCCCATTCTATCCCGGGACCACACGACAACCAGTAAAGATTAATTACCTGATGATAAAACCACCACTTCCGTAATTTTTGCGTTGCGTTTAACGGCATCAACTCGGTTAGATCAGGGGCGTCTTGATTTATTTTAATATTTGTGAATGTGTTCTGAAATAAAAATACATTACAATGTAATACAATGGGATATGGTTATATTAAAGTAATCAAAGTATAAATATAATTGTGAGAGATTAGTGTTTGAGATAGGTATAAGAATACCTTTTTTTTTTACAACACAGGGGGCAAACGAGCATGCGGCTCACCTGGTGGTAAGTGACTACCGCCGCCCATGATCACCCACAACACTAACGACATTGCAGGTGTACTGCCGACCTTTTAAAAACCTGTAGTACAGTGCACCAAGTTGCGACAATAACCAGTTATTTTAGTTTAAAAACTAATACTTTAAACGAATTTTGATAAGATGGAGCAATCTGTAAGTTCTCTTCAGATAAAAAAGAATTTTCCAAATTGATTAACAACTAACGAGGTTATGAGGTAATAAATATGAAAGAAATAATGCTCCTTTCCACTCAGGGTTTACTGGAAGAGAACTCTTACAGAGTTAAGCTTGCCTCTTGTACATCTTTATCTATATATATAAAAATTAATGCCACTTTTTGTTGTAATTTTATAACTCAAGAACGGGCTCACCTATCCAAACCAAATGTTTAGGCTTTGTTCGGACTACTTAGTAGATGGTTTAAGTGACAAATTTGGTCGAGCGGTTCTTCATTTATCACATGTTTTGTAACAAATGAATTCAATAAATGGCGGATCATTTTGCTAATGGGGATTTTTGTGTCAAATTCAAACTTTTTTTAAGATGGGAATTGTGCTGTGAAATTGAAATTTTTTCAGTGTTGACAGTACAATTAAAATAGCTAGCAATAATTTTTTTTTTGTTTGAATAAATAAATTTGATGTTAATTTTTTTTTATTATTTCACTTTATACTCGTACGTAGCGAAGCACGTACCGGGCCGCTAGTTTAATATACATTATTGTTTGTATTTTTTTGTTTACAATAAAGAATAAATAAAGAAAATACAGCCGAAATGAGAATCTCCTTTCTTTTTTAAGTGTGACGAAAAAAATTTAATGTTCTTTGATATATTATACATGTAATTGTTATAGTTCTTACTTGGAAACTTTTTTTTCTTATCTGAAAGGATATACTTAGATAATGGTCCTATAGGAATTTTATTAAAATCATTTCTGTAGTTTTTTTTATACAACTTAGAATGGCAAACAAGCTGACGGCCCACCTGATGGAAAGTGGTAACCGTCGCCGATAGACATGAGCAGTACCATGGACATAACAGTATACTGTTTCGCCCATGATACTCCCTATGCGTTGCCATTCCTGAGGACTCAGGTGTTATTCCTCTGTACCCTGTAAATTCACGCCATATTCCACCCTTCAAAGTGAAACACAGCCATGCAAACACAACTGCTTCACGGTTGAAACACGAATGGGACAGAGGTACCCAAGCAATCGACTTTTGTACAAAGTCTCCCTCTGGTGAAGTTTAATTTTAAAATCAAAATAATTGATTTTCCCCACAATGGAAGTTGGTGTTTTTTGTGAAACACAATCATAATTATATTGGACAGTTTCAGATAAAAATATAATATAGATATAAGCAAACTTTAGAATTCCAAAAAAGTTCGTGTTTATTTTCTTTTTCTTTCGAATTAATTTCTTCCGATAACCCTTCGTTCACTTGCAGATGTTTTTCGGCCGATTCCGAATCCTTGATTTCCGTTCTCAACGGGAATTTGTCATTATTTTTACTGTCGCCTTTCCTTGAGGTTTCTTTTAACATTTTATTCCAGTCCATGAAAAGTTTCTGAAATTTTATTATAAGTATTAAGCACTTTAGATGCCATGTCGTCTCACCATACGAGTATAATGAGGCACCCTTTCTATTTCCGCGGATGTCGTAAGAGGCGACTAAATAGAACTTAATGGTCGAGGGATGAACAACAGCGACCCTTTTAAAACGTCACCAAAGCTTAACTGCGGTTGCTAATCTGACCGCCAAGAGTGGCAACTGCTGGCAAACCCCCCTTCCTTCCAGGGGGAGTCCTATGGTCAACAGTGGAGAGTTAACGGTTGATATATGACAAGGATTAAGCATTTAAGAGCATTTATTTTCCAATTCGCAGATTCGGTCTCCATACAATATAGAGTGTATGAGTCATGATCTAATGAGTATGATTGTTTGTATTGACCTGGGTGTTTTCTATTATCAAAACTAAAAAAATTTAAATTTAGATTAAACATTTTTTAGACCAAGACGATTTTTTTTCAATTGGACTTGGAAATTATTTCTTTTGATGTTACATATGTACGTATTTTTTTTTAATGGGTGATAATGGTATGGTAACCCCGTCTGCGCTATTGCTATACACTGGCGGGGCACCAGTGACGGATGACAGATGAAGCTGAAAGTAGGTCAGTTGGCCCATCCTGACGAATTAAACTAGAATTAGTCACGATGGTTTCCAGGGGGAACCACGTGGAGGTCGACCTGACAGGGTATATTGCTAGTAATAGGGTTATTTGACCCCATTACTAGTAATCCCTTTCCCCCTCCCCCCCATATGTACGTATTAGTTATAATTTAATATACATTTTATATAATAATAACAGCCATTTTCAATTAATTTAAAACGAAACCATGTTTTAAATTTCATACTTGGATATAAATCAAAGTATCTAATCAGTAAAGAAAAACATAATTGAATTAAGATGTTTAAATTATTATTTGCAGGTCGTTTTAAAGCTTATATGTAGTATAATATACTCGTGTACTTAATCTAAGTTTAATTTTTTTTTTTAATTTTGAACATTTAATAGATTTTCTTACTCACGAGTTTTTTTGGAGACCTAGAAAATATATGATTATAAAAACAAATAAATAAATAAAAAAACAGTTGTTTTACACAAATTTTAAGCATTTTTTTATTTCAAATTTTATAAGATTTTTAAGAAACCAAAATAAAAGAGACTCTGAATTGAGTCCGTTGTTTTGTGTATGTTACATTATTAGTCGTGTGGTCCCGGCATAGGATGGACTACCCCTTCCTTTCTAGTGGGTGTCGTGAAAGATGACTAAGGGAACTTAATAGTTGAAGGTTGGGGTAGTAGCGTTTCTCTTAAAATATTATCAAATATGATTGCGGTTGTCAAACTGCCTGCCAAGCGTGGCAACTACTGCCAAAATCTTTGTTATGGGGGAGGTCTATGTTCGGCAGTGGACACTTATTATTTACATACATACATACATTATTATTATTTATATAATTACGTTTAACACTTACTTTTTTTCTTTTAAAAGTTTTATGGATTCCTAAATTGTGGTAAACAAGAATATTAAAACGTGTATATTAAACAATAATAATAAATAATATAAATAAGTTCAGAAATAAATTACCTCTTTGCTTGCACAGTCTCCTTTTCCGCTAAAATCAAAAGAAAAAAAAATTTTGCTTATGGATTATGAGTAACTAGCTTTTACCTGTGACTTCGTCTGCATGACCGGGATATTAACTATGTCTTAGATAAAAAAAAAATAGCCTATGTCTTTCTTCATTCCATATGTATATTTAATTTTATAATGTTTGGTTAAGCCGTTACTTAATCTAAGATCTTACTTAATTATACTTAATCTAGATACTTAATCTAAGATCTAACAAATAAAAAAACACTTTTAATACTAGTAAAGATAGTAAGGAGGGATGTTTTGTTAATGATTTCCATCTCTTCTCCAATGCTATAAAAATATCAAATTTCACGACACTTGGTTAAGCGGTTAAGTTTTCAAACAGACAAACTTACTTTCGGATTTTATAATATTAGTCAGAATAGAACATTACGGACAAAATGTGGTCCAAAAAATATTTCTTTATTCCTGTTTTCTTTTTAGATACTGTTTTTTTTTTATCAATAAATATCTAAGTTTCAATGATAAGCTAATAAGAATTTTAATAATAAATACATGATTTATTTCTCTACAGTTAGATAGATAGATAGATAGATACTCTTTATTGTTTCCTCCAAAAGATTACAATAGTGAACTTATTAGAAATATAAATAATTACAAGAAATAATCACAATGAGAAAACAATGGGAGACCTTATCGCTAAGAGCGATCTCTTCCAGCCAACCTTTGGATGGGAAGGAATAATTATAAACAATTTGGTGGGAGGCACGATGAAAAATTTTGTTCGTTCTAAATATGGAAGATGTGATACATATAATAATATAAATATAATCATCAAAATCAGAATATATCGATGGTTATTTAATTAGAATTATTTTCTATTATTTATTTATTAATTTATACACATTTATTTATTTATATAATTTAAAAAAATAAATAAATACAATTATTTTCTTTAATTCCGCTACCATTAGTATGTATGTGACTGCCGATACTCCAAGATTAACCACCGCTATTACTACCAGAAGCTCTACAACGTTCCATATTAACCATCAATCTCCGACTCGCATTTTGTTCACGCACGTTTTGCGATACGTGTTTCACCTCTAAACGAGGCATCTTCAGGCAAATTATTTGATTGCTGCGCGGAGCCTCAAGCGGCGGCGTCAAGCGTTCGGCATCCAAACGGGGAATCAATTTGCTGTTTGGGCGCGGAACGACTAACACCTAGTTTAATTAAATAGTGAATATATAGTACTTCATTTTTTTTTTGTTTTTTTTTTTTATTATTATAATATTTTAAGGGCTTTCACCTTCTTCAGGTATATCGGTCCTATCGTACCCTGAACTGATTTTTCAAACAAAATTTTATCTACTTTCCTGTTTATTATATAATATATTACGTTACAATAGATGTCTACTGATGTAACATTATTATAGTCAGCATTATGGATTCTGCTTTTTTTTCTTAATGGGTGATAATGGAATGGTATCTCCGCTTGTGCTACTGGAATACATTGGCGGGGCATCAGTGATAGATGATAGGTGACGATGGAAGCAAAATAGTTAACCTATCGTGACGAATTCCACTAAAATTAACCATGGTGGTTCCTAAGGAGAGCCTGATAGGATGTGTTGCTACCGATGGGGTAGTTACTATTACTACCAATCCCTTTTCTCCCTATGGACCCTGTTGGGCATAGCATGTTATAGTTGGAGAGATGGCTAGTTTTCATAAAACATGTTTGATTCCCGTATTATTTTATATAATATATATTTTATTGTAAATACTTATAATAAATCTGTAGAGAGGTCAATTCTGTACATGAAATATATTTCCAAAATAACGATCAGGGGTGATTAGTGATCGATACTGATGCCAAAAATGCAATCAGTAAAAGTTTTGTCTGTCTGTCTGTCTGGATGTTCGTTATAGAAACAAAAACTACTCGACAGATTTTGACGAATCTTGGTACAATTATTCTTCATACTCCTGGGCAGGTTATAGTATACTTTTCATCACGCTACGATCAATAGGAGCAGAGCAGTGAAGTGAAATGTTAAAAATGTCCACCCGTGCGACGCCGGGACGGGCCACTAGTACAAAATAATTTAGTGTTGTTAATCCTTAGTAATTTTTTAAATGTGAGTTTGTTATCTCTCGACACCTTATGATCACTTTGAAATTTAATATACAAGTACATGAGATGAAGAAGGACATAGGCCACTTTTTAAGCCCATCAGTAGACATATACGGGTAAAAGCTAGTAAATTATAAATGTGAGGAATAATAATTAAATGTTTTCATTTAGGTTAATCAATATATTATGATCATGTGCCAAACTATTGTTATATATAAAAAAAATATTGAAGATTGTGTCGTATAAAAAAAATCGACTTTAATTGTGACAAAACCAGTTAAATATATATCTAAAAACTAAAATATTGAACCGACTTTTATAAAATTTCTTCTTTTATACCTTTTCAGATAAAATGAAAGAATTTTCTAAATCGGTTTAGAATTGACAGAGTTATGTGGTATTAAACATAGGAAAAAAATATACCTGACTTGAAAATCTCCTTCTTTTTGAAGTTTTTTTTTATATCACTGAGGTGGCAAACAAGCATTAGGCCTACCTGATGGTAAGCGGTTACCGTAGCCTATGAACGCCGGCAATACCAGAGGTATTATGCGCGCGTTGTCGACCCTGAAGAAACCTGTTCACCCCCCTTTTGAAGAACCCCATGCTGTAGTCTCTTGGAAAAATCTGGGTGGGGAGCTCATTCCATAACTTGAGTGTTCGTGGGAGAAGTTAGTTAATAAATATATCATTTAAAAAATTATAAAAGTAATTTAAACAAATTTCAAAGTACCTATAGGGTGTCCAATGTCGTTTATAAAAGAAGCATACATACATACATACATATCTGTCACGCCTGTCTCCCATTAGGGTAGGCAGAAACAATGGAACGCCAAATGCTTCGATTCAAACAAACCTCTTTCGCTTCTTCCACATTCATCAATCTTGTCATACACGCTCGTCGGTTACGGGTACTTTTAATTTGGCCCTTCTTCAGCACGTCGCCTATTTGGTCGACATACGTCCGTCTAGGGCGGCCCCTACCGACATCTCCATTCATTCTTGCTCGATAAATCTCTTTCGTAATTCTTCTTTCATCCATCCTCTCCAAATGACCAAACCAACGCAACATTCCTTTTTCAATTTTTGTCACTACATCGTCTTTCAGTCCACACTTCTCTCTAACCACACTGTTTCTTACTCTATCTTTTAAAGTAATACCACACATACTTCTCAAAGCTCTCATCTGTACAGCATTTATCTTACTTTCATGCTTCTTCTGCCATACCCACGATTCGCTTCCATACATGAGTGTTGGTGTCAGTACTCCTTGAATTATAGCAAGGCGAGCTTTGCTCGATACATTTTTACTTGACATAATCGAGAGCAGTGCACCGTTAACACTGTTTCCCGCTTTTACTCTCCTCTCAATATCTCTGTCACACTTCCCATCCCTCGTAAACAAAGAACCTAAATATAGAAACTCACTCACTTGCTCCACTTTTTCATCTCCTATCATAATCTGGCATGCCGTTAAACTTTCATTCCTCTCAAAAACCATTACCTTCGTCTTCTTCGCATTTATTTTCATACCTTTTCTTGCATACGCTTCATTCATTATAGTCACCATTTGTTGTAATTCATACTCCGACGATGCAAAAAGTACTTGGTCGTCGGCGTATAAAAGAGTCTTAAACAGAGACTCATTCATCCTGAATCCACAATTAGATCCTTTCAAATCGGTCAAGCAACTGTCCATAAATAGGTTGAACAGCCAAGGAGACGCTACACAGCCCTGTCTAACACCGCGTTCAATGCCAAACCAGTCTGTATAGACTCCATTTATTCTGACACAGGCATTTGAATCCTTATATAAAGATTTGAATGCCCGTATCAAATGGTTGCTCACCCCATACATTGCCAGTGTTGACCACAGTTCATTCCTCTCCACTCTATCATAAGCCTTTTCAAGGTCAATGAAGGCGCAGAAAACCTTCTGATGTTGAGCTAAGGTTTTCTCTGTTATGCACCTTAAGGAAAAGACTTGATCCGTACATCCCATACCCTTTCGAAACCCTGCTTGCACATCCCAAATTTTACTTTCCGTCTCATTCATCACTCTTTTAATCAAAATCCTAGCATACAATTTGCCTACAACACTAAGAAGGCTTATTCCGCGGAAATTTTTGCACTCCTGCTGTGACCCGCTGCCTTTATATAGTGGCACAATAACAGCTTTGCTCCAGTCACCTGGAACACAACCGGACCGCCAACATTTATTGAACAGCAGACACAGAAGGTTTACAATGATTTCTCCACCTTCTTTAAGCATTTCGGCAGATATTCTATCGAATCCCGCTGCTTTACCAAATTTCATAATCTTCATTGCATTCATTACTTCATCCATACTTATATCACTTTCACTGTCAACTTCTTCGTCCATTATTTCATTTTCAACATTCTTTCTTTCACTTCCACGTTCAAATAAACTTTCAAAATATCTCTTCCAATGATCTAAGACTTCCTTTTGTTCCGTGATAACATTACCATCCATATCCCTTATCACGCCCATTTTCGGATCTCTCTTTTTACCTCTAGCTGTTCGAACTAAATGCCAGAAAAGCTTTTGATTAGCTCGAAAATTTCTAGAGAATTTCCTTTCATACTCATCCTTACATTCCTCTTTCTTTTTGCTTACTAATTCTTTAACTTTCTTTTTCATTACATCATACTTCTCTTTTGCAATTTTTTCAATGTCACTTACATTACCTTGCATTCTCTTATTAGCTCTGGTAGCTAACAAATCCATCCATGCCTTTTTCTTTAGAGCCACCATTTCTTTCACTTCGCCATCCCACCATACATTCATTCTCATCTTAACATCCTTCCTCTTACTTACACCACAAACTTGAGTAGCTATATCAAAGATTCCGCATTTAAATTCCTTCCAAAATTCTTCTATCTCATAGTTATCTTTCTTCAGTAGCTCTCTAAATCTTTCATTCAATCTTTCTTGATACTGATTTCGAACCTGTTCTTCTGTCAGTCTCTCTACTCTTACTCTTTCTATTTCTGACATACGAACACGTGGACGATGTCGCCATTTATTGAATAAGCCACCTATTCTCGATATCACCAAAAAGTGATCGGTTCCGACATTCGTACCACGATAGACTCTTGTATCCTTCACTTTCGCTCTCAATCGTTCATCCACAACTACAAAATCAATCATACTTCTCTCAGTTTGCCTTTGCCATGTATACATATGAATCAGTTTGTGACTAAACAAAGTATTAGTCACCACCAGATTTCTCTCCAGGCATACTTCTAATAAACTTTCACCATTTTCATTCACTCTTTTATCTCCAAACATTCCTAAATTCCTTTCATATCCATCGCGACGGATTCCCACCCAGCCATTAAAATCACCTATCAAAATAATTCTTTCATTCTCCTTACATTTAGTCATAATCTCTCTTACACTATCCCAGAAATCCTCTCTGACCTTTGGTGGCTTGGACATATCTGGGGCATAAGCGCAAAGGAGAAAAATACGGGTCAAACCAACTTTCAGTCGTATCCAGAGGAGTCTAGGACTTACAAATTCAAATTCTTTAACAGATGCATTCATTCTCTCTGACAAAATAACTCCCACTCCTTGGCTGCTTCTTTCAGAGTCATTAACTCCAGACCAGTACCCAGTATATCGGTCATAAATAGTAATAGAGCAGCCTTTCTTTTTTGTTTCACTTACTCCTAATACATCAATTCTTCTTTCACTCATCATCTCACATACTTCGTCTATTTTACTATCCATACCTCCACAAACATTCATCGTTGCAATTTGGCATTCCTTTGCCCTCTTTTTGCCATTTGGGGAAACAGGGGGGACATGACGTGACCCGTGGCATAACGCATCGCCGTCGATGAGAAATTTGTCCCCTCCAGATACGATGGGACTGCCTGAGTTGCACTCAGGGACGGATTCTCCGGCAGTACCGGTACCCTCCTGGGGTAGTTGCGTTTTAATTTCTCTTATCATTTTGAAAAAGAACTGCTCTTCTTAACATCGGATAGGGAAAGGAAATAGGTTACATTGGGAAAGGAATAGGTTATAAGGAAAGGAGGTGATAAGTGGAAAGGAACTATAGGAAAAATGGGGGATACTACAGCTACGGAGAGGACATAGGTTTTGTAACTGTAGTAGCTATGGAGGCCGGGGTTGCGTACCCGTATGCCCTTACTCCACAATCGGACAGATTAATAGAGAGGACATCCCATGACCAAACCCAAGATCAATTTTCTATTTGTTTTAAATGTATGATGAATAAAAAAGGGGCCAATTCTGAGGCTGTGTTGCCATTACATAGTTACCTATTAATAACTGTGTTCCACAAAAAAATTTGGTACAATTTCAATTGTGGTAAAACTAGTTATTTCGTTTAAAACTAAACTATTAAACGGAACCGATTTAATAGTTTAGTTTTAAATATATAATAAAAATCCTATAGGACCAATCTGTAAAAAAAAAAAGAGGCGAATAAGTGAAATTAACAGTCAAGGAACAGGTAGCAACGTCCTTCTAAAAACAAAACCAACTAAGTGTGGTTGCCAACCCAATGCTAAAGGTGGCAACTACAGTGAAGGCTGTATATAAGCAAGCTCTATATAAGCAACATTCTTTATATTTTATTTATTCTACTCAGCTTAGTTAGTAAAAGAAATAAGTAAAAATATTTCCCAGATAGTAAGTTTTTTTTTTAAACAAACAAGAACAAACAAGCTGACGGCCCACCTGATGGAAAGTGGTAACCGTCGCCTATAGACATGAGCAGTACCATGCACATAACAGAGTATACTGTTTCGACCATGATACCCCCATGCGTTGCCATTCCTGAGGACTCAGGTGTTATTCCTCTGTACCCTGTATTTTTATACTACTTTTTTTTCCCTATAAGCAAGTTTTTCCAATAAGAAATTTTTCTATTGAAAATAGGGTCAAATGAGTTGCTTATATAGAGCGTTCAATGTACAAGCAAAACACCCGATTATGTGGGAGACCTACGTTCAGCAGTGGACTGTAAATGCTTGGTATGTCAAAGACAACTATTCTATGTACTATAATAAACTAAAATTACGATAATTTTGTCTTAAATCTATTTAAAAATTAGTTCATATTGTTCCTTACAATAAATATTTGTAATTCGCTGTAATATCAAATTGGGACTTTTATTATTAGACATAGATTTAATGACTTCTTAGAATCGACCCCAATATTCATGCTGACGCTATCGGATCATTCCTATCAGTGTTGCCTACTCATCGTTGGCTATCGACAGTTCGAATTGGGTGAATCAATTTCATCGAGAAGGGATTGTTAGTAATGCAAGCTACCAGTCCCGTGCTAGCAAAAAAAACCCTGTTAAATTGACCTCCAAGTAATCCCCATTGGAAACCATCGTGCTGAATTCCTGGTGTATTCATCACGATGGGCTAACTGGCCTGCCTTTCCATTCTGAATTGGCAAATTGAGTGCTGAAGGTCTACCATGATATGTATTCCGAAATTTCAGGTCCGAGTGAATCCCAAATTAGATGATAAAATTACATGATATATATATATATATATATATATATATAATTTTAGCATTAAAAAAAAAAAAAAAAAAAAAAAAAAAAAAAAAAAAAAAAAAAAAAAAAAAAAAAAAAAAAGAAGCGTTATTTAAAAACTTGAAGTTTTTTAACTAGAAAACATTTAGTTTTAAAACTATCTATTTAAAGCTCGCCGTTATAAAGTAGAGGGGTAGGTATCGTTTCAAAAAAGTTAATAAAACTTTTAAAAGAGTGGACATAAAATTTTACAACTTTTCGATGAATTTAAAGGTTTCATTAGAAAACATTAGCTAAATAAAACCAATTACTCACTAAACAATTCAGATTCAGACGAAATGTTAATTTAATGCGCTGCATATAATGATCAAGTTGCATACAATAGAGAATTAGATAAGGAATTGTCATAGATTGATTAAAAAAATAAAGAAGTGTCAGTTCTTCATCTTAGATGTAGACACAGAAAAATATCGTACTAATATAATAATTATGGCAGTCTATGGAGGAGGAATGTTTATCAGTGGACGGATTTTAGCTGAGATGATGATGATGATAGTAAAATTGTATTTAGTTAATGTCTGTACATGGGAGATGTTTAAGAAAAATTTATATGGGGGATATCAATAAGACCAATATATGGCAAAATAATATTTTTTAGAAATTTTGTCTGTTTGCCTGTGTGTATGTTTGTTTTAATATCACGTAAAAACTATTACAGGAAATCAGATATGGTAAGTATAAAGTAATATTCTTGAAGGTTTAATTTAAAGTCTGGTATATGATTTATCTAGATACACTATCTATAATTGGTTTATTATATTATTTTTTCTAATTCTGAAATCCATGCGTATGCAGTTGCGGGTAAAAAGCTAGCAGTGAAAATAAAGCTAAACTGTCGCTACATTACGACTTGGCCAAGGTTATATTTTTTTGGGAACCTATTGAATATTCAGATTTGTAAATTAAATAAACAATAATATTAATTTTGTAATCTTAATATTCACAAATTTGCATTTAAACAGGAATGGCCTCCATCCAAATATCCTTATCTCTTTAGTAATTTAACTGACTGCTATTTTATATTTGGATCATATTTAACTATCTGTCTATCTTCTCGCCAAAACTGTTTTTTTTTTTATTTAACCAGTAATAAAAAAAGACTTCAAAAAACGTGTATCTCAGATCACAGCTTCGACAAAAGTGAAATGTAAAACATAGAAGAAATGTAAAACAAGAGAAATATAATTCTATTTTAAAAAAGGTATATATGAATATAAAAAAAACTGTCAGATACTCCCACTGAAGGTTTAACACAACTAGAATGGTGAACAGGCAGACGGTCCACCTGATGAAAAGTAGCCTTAGCTTATAGACATGAAAATTATCATGGACTTAACAGAGTATACTGTTTCCCCATGCGTTGCTATTCCTGAGGGCTAAGGTGTACCTCTGTACCCTGTAAATTCACTGCCATATCCCACCATATGCCAATTGAATGGGACAGAGATGCCCAAGCAAACGACCTTTGTACAAAGTCTTCCTCTGTTGCGCGGTGGATAGTGAGAACTGAGTGCTAACAACCTCTCTCCTTAAATACGAGTACATTTTTTCCTACTTGCATTTTCATAACTCATGCATGCAGGCATATTCCGGAGCCTGTTGACTCCTTCTTCAGAAAGGACATATTTGTCTGATTGTAATAGGTTAGTCTAGGTCTCCTTCGGTGCTGTTGGGACTCGGTGGACTACGAAAGGGAACCCGGGTCCCCAACACTATGGCGCGGCGAGGGATGCCGTGGTGGTTTTAGCCGGTAGGAGTCTGGCAGTACTCATACGCCTCGCCCGGGGCGTTTGGTCTGCATGATGCATTTCCTCACGGAAAAAAAGGTCTTCTTCGGTAGTTATATCCATCCATATTCACATTTTTTATTATAAAAATGTATCAAGTAAAAATAATTTTAAAGTAGTGTCTTACCCGTAGAGTTGCGAATTCTTGTTGCATTTATTGGACATCTGCAAATTAATTAAATTCATCTACTTGAAACTGTCTATTTGAAATTAAATGAATTATATTTATAACTAGCGGCCCATCCTGGCGTCGCACGGGTGGACATTTTTAACATTTCCCTTCACAGCTCTGCTCCTATTGATCGTAGCGTGATGAAAAGTATACTATAACCTGCCCAGGAGTATGAAGAATAATTGTACCAAGTTTCGTCAAAATCTGTCGAGTAGTTTTTGTTTCTATAACGAACATACAGACAGACAGACAAAATTTTACTGATTGCATTTTTGGCATCAGTATCGATCACTAATCACCCCCTGTTAGTTATTTTGGAAATATATTTCATATACAGAATTGACCTCTCTACAGATTTATTTTAAGTATAGATTATAATAATTATCTGCCTACCTATTCCTACGTACCTGTCGTAACGATATACCTAAGTAGATGTACTATATGTTTGCTTACTTACTACAATAATACGGGAAGGGGAAAGGAATATGTTTACATTACCTGTTCGAATTAAATAGCTACTATACGTCTCAAATAAGGAGGTATATTTTTAATTTATTCGTTTGCTCAATGACGTCATTAAAGTAGTAGTAAAGTATTTTTTTTCTTCGTTATAGTATGTTCGAAATTTGAAATTTGAATGAATCGAACGGTAAAATTTGCCAGTGCAAACTTTGTTGCCAAATTCTGATTGATCCGTTTTGTTTGCGTGATCTATGAACATTGTTAGTTTGTTTTCTGTCCTAAGAGAATAACGTACTACAATTCAAAGGCTGAATAGTTGTGAAGCAACATTATTTTATATTAAAATTTATCTCAATTTATCTTTATCCGTTAAATTATTTCGACGTTATGTGACAAATATATGAGCTTCTTATATATATTTTTATTCTGTTCTATTTAGAAACGACTTAAAAAAAAAACAAGTACACAGTAGTAGTTTTTACACTTTCAATGCATTTGTTGTAAATTTTCTCATGCTATGTACATTATTTCTGTTAATTTTTATTTAATTAAAGTCGTTATAGTTTCTTGATTACTTCGTATTTAGTTACACTCTAAATAAACTTTTTTGTTGCGAACGAAATTATGATTTCGATTACAAATAAACAATTAAAAAAATATACATTTTGAAAATAAAGAAGTACGTTATTTTATCAAAAAATATTAATTACTAGTAATCCGGGCTGGTTTCGTACGGATAGATAGAATTTTTGAAAATAATATACTTGCTGAAAATTTATCTTTCTACAGGTGAACGAATATTAAAAGTCCCTTTATAATATTAATATAGACATAGACTAGCTGATCTAACAGACGTTCTATCAAAAGCTAATGGATTCAAATCTTTAAACTGGCAATTAAGAATAGTTTGTACCTATGGGGAAATGAGAAATGAATCAATTTGTCAAGGCTGTTCTCAATTTTTGTGCTTAGCAACATATTTAGCCATCCATTTTTGTTTATAAAGATATAACTCTTCAGTGCCCACAATCTCAACAATAAACAACCCATTGAAGCCACTCTGATGATAATAATTAAAGATCGTGTTTCACAAAAAAAAAAAAACCGACTTCAATTGTGACAAAATCAGTTATTTAAATTTAAAAACTAAACTACGAAAGTGATTTTGATAAAAACTCTATACAACCAATCTGTAAGTATATCCTTTAAGAAAAAAGAAACAATTTTCCAAATCGGTTAAGAACGGACGGAGTTATGAGGAATCAAATATAAAAAAAATTACAGTTGCAACGAGAACCTCTTTTTTTAAAGTCGGTTGAAAACTAAGAGTATTTCTTCACTTACGTTTGAAATTTTATTTCCAGTATACACTGGTTTAGCTAGATAAATCTTCAATATACTGAAATAACAAAAGTGTTTTATAACCAATTTAGTTTACGCAGTATCCTTACAGGTATTAATACAGGTATTCCCTTGTTATATAAATTGAGGTATAAATAAATTTCTTATATAGCATTATAGATCTGTTACAGTTCATTTCAATAAAACTAAATAAAAAGCTAACAAGGATTTATTGAAAATATCACGAAAAATCTCTAAATTTAATTAAATTAAATTAATAATGAACATCTGAATTTTCTCTTACAAACGCTCAGTTTAGTTTTGCTGTAGAACGAGCTCCCTGCCGAGATTTTCCCTAGAGACTACAGTATGGAGATTTTTTCAAGATTCAAGATTTTATTTATTTGTAAAACATGCGTATAAATACATGCAGATGTTGACAATATAATATCGTTCGACATGTTTAGCCAAAAATGTGTACACAGATAGTTCATACAAAAATGTGTAGTTACGCATGATAGTTCACATTATACATCAAGTCCATTTTATACCATTAATCGTCATCACATTCCAATTTTAAATACATTTAAATAAATAATAATTGACAGGCAAGAATAAAAGAACGATGTCACAATGATGTTAATAAATATAGTTGTTAGTGTTGCAGGCGTCCACAGGTTGGAGTAACCATTTACCATCAAACTGGCTGTATGCTTGTTTGCCACCTTCGTGCTATAAAAAAAAAAGATTAAAGGTTCTATTTTATTATTTATTTATTTATATTATTTAATATATATATATATATATATATATATATATATATATATATATATATATATATATATATATATATATATATATATATATATATATATATATATATATATATAGCAGCAGGACAGCAGCGTTCTTCTTAAAATATCACCAAAAGCCTGCTGCTGTTGTCAACCCCCCTACCAAACGTGGCAACTACTACTACTGGTTTGGTAGGCGGGTTGACAACAGCAGCAGGCTTTTGGTAATATTTTAAGAAGAACGCTGCTGTCCATACCTCCACCATAAGCTTTCTTAGTCGCCTTTTACGACACCCACGGGAAAGGAAGGGGTGGCCTATTCTATGCCAAGACCTACAAGGCTTATATACTATACATTAAATATACTAATTAGATAATGAATGAATTGATATTATAACAATACTTACTCAAGGTTTTTAGATTGCATTCCTTTTGTATTCTTTCGAATTATCTGTGTAAAAAAATATTCGACTTTTAATAAATATTTCTTTATATTTACACAAACGTATGAAACCCAGAACTTTCCTTTTGAACAGTAGTTGAAATAACATCTTAACAATATGATTTAGATACGCCGCGCACGTTATCTTTCTTATCACACGTAACTTAGTTCACCTTTTACCGGCGCTGTAAAAACTGGGTAAAAGTGACACTCCAGCCAAATCAATAATAATATTACGTTAAAAAGTTGTTTTTTTTATTTTTTTTTTATACAACTTAGAATGGCAAGCGGTAATCGTCGCCTATATGCATGAGTATAACGGAGTATACTGTTTCGCCCATGATACCCCGCATGCATTGACAACCCTGAGGATTCAAGTGTTCCATCCCTAGAAATTCCTCTGTACCCTGTAAATTTATTGCCATATCCCATCCTTCCAACCGAAACACAGCCAAGTAAATACAACTGCTTCACGAAATCTCCCTTTGGTGTATTTTAAGAATAAAATTAAAAATTATGATAAATTAACTAAAGTATACATATTTTACATATTATATATTTATTTTATATATTTCATTTTATTATTATTTATTATAATTTTATATATATTTTTAGCAATATAGTAATATCGATCAAAATATTTTTTTATAAATATGATCTTTAAATATCATCAAAGTCTAACTGCGGTTGCCAACCCGCCTGCTTAGCGTAGCAAAGATTGGCAATCCAACAAGGGGAAGCAGTGGACAGTTAACGGTTGATATGATATGATGATGATGATGATGATGATGATGATGAAGTGGGGTACATTTTATCAGTATTTGTGCACTCATAAAGGAAAATACATGCGTGTCACTTCTACCTAGATTATTTATTCTAATGCTGGTGCCACAAACTTTTGTATGGCAGGAGATTTCAGCGAAGTAGTTTGTAAGTAGTTTTAAGTAAGTAGTTCATATGGAACCTAATTTAGTATAGTAAAAAGTAAATTTTGTCTTATAAAGAAAAGTGTAATTTAATTCGTGAACCCATACAATAAATTGATAAATGATGAGATGTTTTGTGGACATATCAGTTTGAAAATATTTGAATTTAGAAAGCGGAAATGTGTATATACAAGTTCCCGCGTTCTAAATTCAAACATGTTTACTACGCAACAGTTTTTTATTTTGCAAATAAAAACGGCAGCTTTGAACGTCATAAAAAATATAGGGCTTATACACTAGAGTAAACCCTTTTGATTAAAAAAAAAATATACGAGTATAAATATTAGTTTAAAATTGACGTAATCATGTAACATAGCTATAAAAGAATCAGATTAAATGAGAAATTGCTCAATAAATACTTATCTAAGCGGTTGAATATAATAAATTATTTTTTTTTTGCTTTAGAATCCATCGTATTGTACTGATACTAACCACAATGTAATCTGCTGGAGTTCTTCGAAAGCCTGTATATAGAACTTTTTCATTTCTTCCATCGTACCTGGAAATAATTAAGTTGATAAGTAGATTTTACTACGAAAATAAGCAGTAGCGTAAGATCTGCCGCTGACTATTGCAGGTATAAAACTTTTCAGTGAAACTTGTTTTAAATGAAAGATGAACGAAAACAATACAACACTCGAATTGCCTACTCTCAGTTAATCGTAAATTATGATTGCTAAATGGCAACCCTAATTTGTGGCGAATTCTATAAGCAACCCTATGTTGTCGTATATAATAGAATCTTAGATTGTATAGAAAGAGTGTCTCCATAGAAATGCTTTGAAAAAAATGGGTTAACTCTTTCATACAATTTGGCGTGATAAATAGTTATGAGTAATTCCTTTATAGCTTCTATATTTACTTGGTCTTATAAATTTTGCACCATTTTGATGCGCAACTTATTTTATTTATTAAATAATTAAATATAGATAGAATATAGATGTACTTATACAAATGTATCGTTGTGTTTGTAAATTGTCTTGCTTATTTCCTATATTGTATAATGCAAATAAAGTATACTCATTCATTCATTCACAATCTACATTCAA
The DNA here is from genome assembly GCF_026898425.1 of Galleria mellonella. Lineage (NCBI taxonomy): Eukaryota > Metazoa > Arthropoda > Insecta > Lepidoptera > Pyralidae > Galleria > Galleria mellonella. The sequence goes on along the minus strand of NW_026442090.1, from coordinate 1,891,962 downwards.
AATCAGTATAACGTTGATAAAAAACCAACCTGATTCCCAAGTTATTGACATTTCCGTATACCCCTGCACCGTTGTCAAGGTCTTTGTGGGGGAACTTGACGGCTGACTTTAGCATCCCAAGAGCGGGTCTTATAAGGGTGTGTCCAGGTAGGATCGGTTCTGCTTCTGGTAGATGACTTGGTAACGATGGTGCCCCAAGTATGCTAGATACATCACGACCGTGGCTGTATCTTCTCTAAGGACAAAAAGTAATGTATGTAATAAATTTTCCCCTTGGAAGCTATCATGGTTAATTCCTGGTGAATTCGTCATGATGGGTCAATAATCGAGAGCTTATCATAATCTTTTCTGTCATTCACTGCTAAATGTTATATTCCTCGTAGCAATTGGTAGTATTATCTCTTCTTACGCTGCAATCTCCTATCGGAGGTTGGCAATTAGTATAGCAATCTTAATTTGTCAACTGTTATCTTAAAAAGGGGCTTGGGGCTCATTTCGAACTATATATTCCTTAGTTTTTTTTTAATCAGAATTGGCGACTCCCCGATCTTTGATAGTATTATAAAGAAAACTAGCGGACCCAGCGAACGTTTTTGTTGTAAGGACACCCTAATCACCTTGCGGTGAGAAATATATAACTATGTAACATATATAAAATATTTCATTAAAATCGGTCGAGCATTTTCGGAGGAGTGCGACCATAAACAACATCGTGACATGAGATTTTTAGATAAACATAAAATTTTTACTTTGTAGAATTTCTCTAGATACTATCACTTACTAGATTATTGTCGAATTTTCCAAAGCTTTCTTGGCGTCGTGTCTGAAAACAAAATTATTATGCGGGTGCGTGAATTGGAACGTACTATCATTTTATCGTTTAGAGACACGAGTAAGTATTCTCACAAAGCCTACACCACGTACATGTGACCCGCTGTAGGCACATCTACATACAACCGCGCAGTCTTCTCGATCGCACCTCAAATACAGTTTGTAAAAGGCTACTTCAATCGAAAACGATACGACAACATAACCTTCAAGAAAAGAGCATATTCCTTTTTAAAAGGCCGGCAGCACACCTGCAATACCGTTAGTGTTGTAGGTGATCATGGGCAGCGGTAGTCACTTACCACCAGGTGAGCCGCATGCCCGTTTACCCCCTGTGTTGTTAAAAAAAACATACATCGAAGGACGATTAGATAATTCATAAATATCATGATGTCAGGAAAATTGTCTCTCTTATCGTTTTAAATCATATTTGTAAGTGTGTATTTGATAAAAATTATCAATGCAAATGATTGGCAAAGATTCCATTTGTGTAAGCCTTGCATGCTTGAACAATATGAGTACATATAAAGAGTCTATGACTATCTCTCTTGAAACTTAATACATTTCTGAACATAAGGGAGATTTTATTAGCGAAAAATATTTGTCGTCTTGGTAGGTTAAGGAAATTTACGTGCGCACCGCCGAACGTGCGAGTGCAAGCACCTATAGAGAGACGCTTATACAGCTTGGCCTCTGTGGGGGTCCTTAATCATGTACTTCAACTGTAATATACTAGATATAGTACTGCCATTATCTGAATTTGGAGTTAAATTTACCTAAATTTATATGTGTACTTGGAGTAAAGATATAAATTTCGTCCTTTATCTGTTAAGGAATTTTAAAATAATATTCTATTATTTTTATTATTGTATCAGTTACCAACAGTCCACTATTGAATATAGGCCTATTCTTATAGGGAGGGGGGGGGGGTTGTTAGTAGTTGCCATGCTTGACAGGCAGGTTGACAACCACAGTTAGGCCCTGGTATTGCTTTAAGAGCAACGCTGCTGTCCATCCTTAGTCCATCAAATTTACTTAGTCGCTTCCTAATAAACTCGCGGGAAAGGAAGTGGAGGCCTATTCTATCCCGGGCCCATACGGCAATTAATATTTTTAGTTTATAGTATATATTAGTTTTGGGAGTTATGGAGCATACAGTTTACTTAACTTCGCTTTTTCAACTTGAAATGATAATCAATAATCAGGTGCAGGTTGCCAGTGGCGCCAATAGATGGCATTACGAGCACCATTAACATTATAGATATGACTCTCATGATATTCCATGTGGTTCCCCCTAGAAACCATCATGACTAGTTTATCGTTGCATTCGTCACGATAAGCTAATTGACCTGTCTTCATCCTCATCTCTCATCTTTCACTGATGCCCCGTTAGTGTATCCCGTTAGTGCAGGCGGAGTACCATTCCATTATCATCCATTAAAAAAATGGTCTAGATAACGTGAGAGGTAATTTCGCAGCTATATCGCATCTTTCAAATTGAAACTTAGCTTTAAAATTCAAGAATATTCTCAAATTATCGTGAAATTTGGTATAAAACGCGGATGAAATAACAGCTAGCTATGTATTATAATAAAAAAATACCAGTATATGATCCAATTGTTCCTTGAAAGTTGCCGCATCGCAGTGATAAATAATCTGTATAAAATATATATAAATCTTAGTAATATAACAAATTTGTAATTTATAATATTATTATACGAAACATAGAAATAAGAATGATTACACTGGAAATGGATTGGTATTGAAATGTAATAAACTTCCATGAGAAGTTTGATTTGTCCTCAACATGAGTTATGAGAAGGATTGATGGTATTGATCAATTTTTGATTATTATTATTATTTATTTAATCACAATGAGTCCGTATACTCAAAAATCCAAAGAAACAGAACTTCCCTTTTAGTATCACAGCAAATAATGAAACGGAAAATGTGTAATGAAAAAAAAAAAAATTATATGTATATTATTATTATTAATTTATTTGCTATATTTTAATTAATCATTAAAATATAGTAAACTTTAGCGTGGTTTATACATATTTAAAACTTTTACAGCTAAATGGTACATGTACCTAAACGTCGGCAATGATGAAGCAGATATGTAGGTAACATTTACTTGTAATAGCTTTTACATCGTGTTAAGTCCCGATTGCGTATTCAAATAACATAGTTGTTTTAAAACTATATATAATTAAAAATTATGAATATAAAAAAAAAATCTTACGGTCAAGAAAATATAATATTTAACGACGTCAGCCATGTCTCCACGTTCATAGCTCTTTGCAATAACAACGTAAGTCGAAACAATCAAACTTTGTTCATTTAATTTTAGTGCTATTACAAAGTACAGAACCATGAAAACAATTATTATAAATATCGCAATTATTCAAAAGCCAATTTTTGTTTTCATTTGAAATTGATATTTTTAATTTCGCAGTTCGTTCGAGTTTTGATTAATTGGGAAAACTCTCAACTCTGTTTTCCGTCGAATAAAAATAATTTTGAACCTTATTTCTTTAGATATAAAATTTATTTATTTACAAATTGGAGACGAATAATATTAATAATGTTCATGTATAATAGATAAATAATCATTATATATAAGATTAATTTGAATTAATTTAATTTTTAAGTGATTTTAAACAGAAGGAGTTTTTGACTACACTTTTTATTTGTTTATTATGCAGTCTTCATCAGTTCTTAACAAATTTTGAAATTTTCCATTCGATAAAAACAAATTAATACGAAATGAATATTAATATTGTTACAATTGATAAGACTTTATCTCTGGAATCTTTTATTTTTTATTATTATATTATATTAAAATCATATCTTATCGTATCGAATCGCATCGCATATATCATATCATATTATATATATCAATCGATAATACTTATCGGTTTTAAATTGTACCAGTTGGAATAGTTTAAGGTATGATCAATAAATTTATTGATGTATTTTAAATTTATCTAATTATTTATCTAATTATTACTACTACGTAATGAAAAATATAGTGCACTACTTTTAAAAAGAAAAAAAAACTTAACAAACAAAGTACTAACTTTTTTGAGTAAGTTTAAATTAAAATTCATGGAAATATAACAATATGTTGACTTTATTTAACTTCTTTCTCTTCGTTTTATTTAATTTCTGATAATATTGTCTATATGTCTCTAGGATGTCGTAAGAGATGACTAAGGGAAGAAAGCAAATTTACTAATATCAGAAAAGAAATATCTGAATTTTCAAATTCATTTTTGGATCATCTACACTAATATTAAAAAGAGGAAGGATATGTATTTTTGTGTGTATGTATGTTTGTATGAATAAACTCAAAAACTACTTTGCCGATTTCAAAAATCCTTTTAGCTACATTCACCCTGAGTAACATCGGCTATATTTATTGCTAGAAAATATTAGGGATCCTTACTAAAACTTTAGTAACGTAACTTAAGGTGTAAAAAATGCTATAAAATATCTTTCGTCGCGTGCGCTGCGGAAACTATTAGTGATAGAACTAAAGTATGTTCTATAATATTTAAGAAAATATCAATAAATAAAAAAAAACTTCGCGATACCATGCATTACAGCAGTGTGAGAGAGGGGCAGGCATATCTATGAAATAGGTAGCTAGGTAGGATTAGATAAAAATGTAAAATGTTGTAAAAAGTCCACTCGTGCGAAGCTGGAACGGGTCGCTAGTCTAAAATAAATTGCTACTCGCTTCGGGTAAGTCTCGTCTTCGACGGATTTTTATGAAGGCAGTCGAGAAATTCTTGCCATTCAATGACGATTCTCTAATGTAGAGAACGAAAACTCAAAGTAAAAAGCTATTACAAGCCGCTTGGCTACTGTGTTATATCCTTAATTTATGGGCAGAGATTCATATTCAACTGTCGATGTCAACGAGTTCTTAACATAAGGCTCTTTGAATGAAATAACGTAAAATTGGGTCGAAATTTTATTTTTCACCATTAGTAGCTTTTCAATAGTGTGAGAAAAGTTATCATACCTATACCTTATTCTTCAATAGAATAATCGTAGTGATGTACCCAGTTGGCCCTTTACAACCAAATTTAAAAATTATTTTGTATGTTTGTTACCTTAGAACTCCGTTAATTACAGCTGATTTGGAATTTATTTTTTTGACAGGATATACTTTCAGATTAGTTCAATAGAAGTTTCATTAGTAGTTTGGTTCGTAAATCAAAAGCAATGGATTTGCTACAAATAAACAAAAACTTTCTGTTGTATTCAAGATGATGCAAAGTAAGAGATGGACAGCCTCCCTTTTAAAATAACCGGCAGCGCACCCGCAATGCTGATGGTGTTGTAAGTGATCATGTGTGGCGGTAGTCACTTACCATCAGGTGAGCAACATGCTCGTTTGGCCTCTGTGTTGTAAAAAAAAATCTCCAAAGCCTAACTGCTGTTGCAAATCTGCCTGTCATGCCTGTTTGTAACTACTGACAAAACCCTCCTAGAGGGAGGTTTATGTTCAGCAGTGGACAGTTAAAAGGTGATATGATATGATGACGAAGGGAAAAAAAGAAATAGTGAAACAGAAATATATGTATACATAAGATTAAATTCGAATATTATTGAACTTAAAACTTACATTTGCGTATCGTGCATCCAATTTCTGTTTATTGAGTGTTCACGTATCTGGGTAACTAGTAGATATTAGAGTATTCTAATAAAGAATTCGAGTATTGTGATACTCGAATTCTGATTTCGAATATCGTGCATAGTGTTGTGAATGTTCTGTATATCGAGTATTTAAGTCAACCTGGCTTAGAACATCACTACGCTCGGTGCAGTACGATTGTGAACGTACTGAAATCTTTTTCAATATTTGCCGTGTTCAGGAAATGGATTTTTGTAAAGAGATAGCGTGAATGTTTGAAACAACTAAACTGCGATATATCGGTTTGAAATTTGAACAAACCCTATTTAGTTGTTATCTTACGAATTCGGTATAAACCAGTGTAACGGATACTTTCTTAAAGGCAATAGTCACTTTTATATTAAGATATTCTATTAATATTATAAATGCAAAGATTTGGAAAGATTTGTTATTTTTTCATGCAAAAACCACTATTCGGATTTGATTGAAATTTGGTACACGGATAGGTTAGCACTAACTAGTTAACTTAGCGCTTAGGGGAATTTATCTACTGATTCATGAGGGAGAAGCCGCGGTATATGACTAGTCATTATAAATCCTACTACTATTATAATTTTGTGTTGTATGGATAGATGTTTGATACCAAATATACTGTTATGATATCTGGTTACACAAACATTACTCGAAACCAGGGTAAACCAATGGGTCGCTAGCACCGCGGCGCTAGTGAGACGTACATTATTAGATTCTAGGACTCGAGTAGGAAAAAAAAAACTAAATTATTAGTTTCCGACTACATTAATTTTCATTACTGTACAAACGCAACAATTAGACAATTATTTGTTTATTTACAGATTTAGTTACAGATTATTCAATATAGAAATCTCGTCATAGAATGGAATACCCCTTCCTTTTCCGTTGGTGTCCTAAGAGGGGACTAAGTGAGAGTGAGGAATGGGCAGCAGTGTCCCTTTTAAAACATCTGTAAAAGCCTAACTGCGGTTGTCAACCTGCCTGCCAAGCGTGGCAACTACTGGTAAAACTCCCTTGATGGTGAAGGCTTATGTTCAGGAGTGGTCAGTTAACGGCTGAAATAATAAAATAAAAATAATAATAATTAATTGACAGATAAATTCGATGTTGCCACACATCGGCACGAACGCTCTTAAATAGACTCACGATTATGTTAAAAGAAAAAAGAACGTTAGACCTCAACAATGGACTTTTTAATTCGGAAATACCTGCATTCATGAGATTTATAATAGAGCTCCAAGTTTAATTCATTGCTTTTTTCTTTTGTATGACCGATATCCAGGATTATTACGGGCTCTGCCCTACTGAAGTCCAACAAACTTTATGGTAATTCCAACAATATATACAAATAATTATACATTTTACTGAATTAGGCATTATCTACCACCATATCACAGACTGACCTGGACAAGGGTATATTGCTAGCAATATACCCTGTTAGATCGACCTCCACGTGGACCCCCTGGAAACCTATGTGCTGAATTCCAGGTGTATTCATCACGTTGTGCTTAGTGACCTGCCTTTTCTATTTCACCTATCATCACTCACTGGTGCCCCGCCAGCGTATACCGTTAGCGTAGGCGGGTTTTACAGTTCCATTAACATCCATTGAAAAAAACACCATAGCCTCAAGAATGGCAACGCAAGAGGGGAATCATAGGTGGCATAGTCCACTCTATTATGTCCATGGTACTGTTCACGTCTATAGACGACGGTTACTACTATCCATTAGGTGGGCCGTCAGTTCTCTTGCCATTTTAAGTTGCATAAAAAAATCGTTTACTTATATTAAAATTTAACATATACCATAATTGATACTTTTTATACTAATCAATGCGGGAAAAGTCACCGAAGTATAAGTATTATATATTTAAAAAGTCACATATCTGCGTATGTGCCGAAATTACCCCTTTTACGTTCGTAATAAGCCGAAAAAAAATATGGGAAATGTCAAGCATTGACCGTGACGGGTTGACATTCATGATTTTGCTTCGTTAATAATCGTGAAAAAGTGCGCAGTAAGTAGAAAAATTGTCGAAATTTATTCCGTGGAAGCAATGTTTCTTATTTAAGCGACTTTCAAAATATAAAAGGATTGACTCTGACGCGTCACTTCTCTGAATCTATTTCTAAATTTAAAATTTCAATTTGATGTTACAGCGTAACCTTTATTGTGAGAATCGATATGAACTAAATTTCTAATGAAGTCAAAATTATTTATGACGGTCAATAAATTAGGTAATTTCGCTAAACTATCAAGTTAAAGTTAAAATTGATTGGGGTCATTTAAATTCTATGTAAGGACCAATATGAATTAATTTTTGAAAAGATTTAAGTCAAAGTTATTATAATTATAATTTATGATTGTACATAAAATATAGTAATCGCGCGAAATTAACAAATTAAAATATTAGGAGAAAAAATAGCTATAGAGAAATAGTGCCTTAGAATCGGTACCATTCTCAGATGTCTGATTTGCTTTAAAAAGTATAGTAGAATGATATTTCAATTAAAACACACCAAATATACACATAATTTATTAATTTTCTCTTGTAATTATTATCATCTTATTGGTTTATAGTTATCCTGAAAAAAATAATAAATGATACAAAATTTATAATAAATATCTAGTGTACTAAAAATATATCCACAATTAGCCTCTTTTTATCTGATAAATGATGATGATGATGATGAGGTGATGTATTTTTTATACCACGAAAGTGGTAAACAGATATACAGCTCTGCTGATGGTAAGCGATCACTGTAGCTTGTGGACGCATGCAACACTAGGGGTGTTACGTGCGCGTTGCTAACCCTGAAGAAACCTTAATATTCCATTTTTAAAAAACTCTAACTATATACTGTAATCTCCAGGGAAAACCTCGGCAGGGAGCTCATTTCACAGCCTGAGCGTTCGCGGGGAAAATTCTATTGAAATATATGTATTGCAATGAGGATATTTATTAAATTCAGTAATATGTGACCAAAATGGTCTGATAATATGACATAGTAATAATAGGAGTATTATATATAATAACGCTACCTTTTTTAGATATGTTGACTGACTGAAGTAAAAAACTAGCTTATAAATTTCTCCATCCTATGTAATACATATATATCAAATTTTAAGTAATTGGTTAAGCCAGGTTGAGTATCTTCATTCTATTCATGTTTTTGCGAATTAGTTATGTTTCGGTTTGAAAAATGTAATATGACAGTGAAATTACAGGGTACAAAGGCATAATATCTCAATCTTCAGGAATGGAAACACATGTAGAGTATTTTATTTTTTTAATGCGTCATAATGGTATGATAACCTCAGCTGCGCTATCGGTATATGGTACGCTGGTGCTCCACCAGTGAGAGATAATAGGTGACGATGAAAGTAGGTCAGTTAGCCCGTTACGACAAATTCCAGAATTAACCCTGATAGTTTCCAGCGGAACCGCGTGGAGGTCGACTTGATAGGGTATATTGCTAGCAGTGGGTCAGCTAGAACCTATTACTACATGAAGGGTATCATGGTAAAACACCGCATACATGTTATGTCCACGGTATTGTTCATGTCTATAGACCACAGTTATTACTTTCCATCAGGTGGGCCGTCAGCTTGTTTGTCATCTTAATTTGCATATATGTATATATATATATATATATATATATATATATATATATATATATATACCTCTATATATATATGTATGTACCTCTGAGATATAATATGACAGACTAAATATAGCAGCCTTAATTATCACTTAGCGTAGATTACTTCGCTTCAAAAAGGTAAGCTTCGATTTTTTTACATTACGTTTTTCTTAGTAATTATTGAATGATTTCTACATGTTAAAATCGAAATAGATTGTATTCTTTGAAGTGATTGTTCTACTAATTAACAGATTTAACGCCACTTTACTCTGTAATTTAATTGCCCTATGTTTTTGCATTTAATTTTCGAGGAAAGTTCCAGCAGCTTATTTTATTTTATTTTATACAACTTAGAATGGTAAACAAGCTGACGGCCCACCTGATGGAAAGTGGTAACCGTCGCCTATAGACATGAGCAATATCATGGACATAGCAGAGTATACTGTTTCGCCCACGATACCCCCATGCGTTGCCATTCCTGAGGACTCAGGTGTTATTCCTCTGTACCCTGTGAATTCACGCCATATCCCACCCTTCAAACCGAAACACAGCCATGCAAACACAACTGCTTCACGGTAGAAACACGAATGGGACAGAGGTACCCAAGCAATCGACTTTTGTACAAAGTCTCCCTCTGGTAGCTTATCTTAACCAAAATTATGGCAACGGTCAATGCTAAAGCAATCTCATTAGGGTGTATTTAATATAGAAAATAAAATTTTAATTTTTAAAACAAATTACCTGATTAAAGTACCACCACTTTCGGCCAAAGAATAGATCAGCTCCAGAAGGACCCAGATTGTTAAATTGAGGCGCATAAAGGTTTACATTCATACGATCACCGTCCATCTAAAACGTAATACCATACATATGTAAATATGTAAATAACTTTGGTTTTGTAACAGTTGCCACGCTAGGCAGGCGGATTGGAAAACGCAGTTAGGCTTTGGTGCTGTTTTAACCCTTTTAGAGCCATTGATTTTTACTCATATCTATGTACTTAAAAATGCCAAAGAAATCATCGTCGTGTTGATGTTATTTACCCTTGTCTCTAAAAAAACTGTATCTCCTCCAAAAATTATCCAATTTTAATATTATTTTTTTTACAGCAAGCTAAACAGCGACTGATTTCTCTAGCGCTATGACGCTCGTGGCAATTTTAGTTGCAATGCGCACGAGCGCGTAGGCGCTCGTCGGCACTCAAAGGGTTAAGAGACTTTTTGATATCATGATTTTAGATTTAAGTACTACTAGACACCGAAGGACTGTTTTATGGAGTAGTCAATTAATTATTTGCATTTTTAGTAAGCTCTGTTGTAACCGACATAGTATACTTACATAACGATTCCAAAGCCAGTTTTGCTTATACTTGTTTTTGTGGACAGTGTTACCCGGGTTCTTCTCGTCTGAAGACGAGCCAGACAATGAAGATGCTGATGATGATGATCCAGATGATAATGCTGATTCACTAGACCTATTAGATTTGTTGGATTTGCTTGAAGTACTGTATTTATTTCTGTGTCTATATTTTTTTTTCTTATTTTTTCTATGTCTTCTTAAGTCGCCATTCTTAAAAAAAAAATATGAAACATAGATATTAAATTACATAGATGTTACATTCCCATATATTATTTTAATAATGAGTCTAAAAATGATGTCAATGAACTTATTTGAGTTTACTATGATTAAATAATGATAATTAAAAATATCGTTTTAGAGTTGCTATTAATGTCATAGAAAAAATAGAGGATTAACAATAACAGAATTACAAATAATATTTCTGGGGGAATATTAAAAATTTGACAGGTTTAGGTTAAGTCCAAACGGGTTGGTTTTATTCGGTCGGCTTTCAGTGCCGACTTGACAAGCAACTCGATTTAATGTGTAAAACTGTTGAGTTTTAAACGATTAACTATTAAATATCTCTTATAATTTAGTTCTTTTTTTTTTGTATACAACTTAGAATGGCAAACAAGCTAATAACGGCCCACCTGATGGAAAGTGGTAACCGTCACCTATAGATATGAGCAGTACCATGGACGTAACAAAGTATACTGTTTCGCTCATGATACCCCCCATGCGTTGCCATTCCTGAGGACTCAAGTGTTATTCCTCTGTACCCTGTAAATTCACGCCATATCCCATCCTTCAAACCGAAACACAGCCATGCAAACACAACTGCTTCACGGTAGAAACACGAATGGAACAGAAGTACCCAAGCAATCGACTTTTGTACAAAATCTTCCTCTGGTAAAGTTGTAGGTAATGTTTCTTATTATCTTGAGATTGAAAAAATTGCCAACTAATAATATTCTTTATATAATAACTAACTAAATAACACACTTGACACCGACTGCAAATATATCGTCATAGTCGTAGAATACTGACGGATCTTTATATGTAATCTTTGTCAGATCCGTCAGTATTCTACGATTATGACGATATATGGGTTGAATTGAAAAGTAATTTTTTCAATTTGTAAGATAAATTTTTCAAAAAAGGTATTTAAGTTTCTCAAATGTAGGATTAAACATTAGGTAAATATTTTCGAATATTTTCACGACCTATAGAGTTTAGTCATGAATCGTTTAATTATTGTGTAAATTAATATATTTGTGTTATCTATATCTATCTACATCTATGCTTTGTAGTTTCCCATAGATTCTACTGTCAGTTCGTGGCTTCGATCATAATGGGCTAAACCCAGGGGTAAACGATTATCCTCTTGAGACCTATTGAATACCCGGGTCGCGGCCTTTATCGGGTTGTGACACATGCTGAGATGGGTCCCTTACATTCACCATCGCAAAAATAATTGAGGTGACATACTTTTTCTAAAATTTTTATGCCATGTTTATTTACTTCTACTACATAATAAGGCTTGACCGAGATTGGGAAAGTGATAGTTAGTAATGGGGACTAGCGACCCCATTGCTAGTATTTTTTTAATGGATGATAATGGTATAGTAACCCCGTCTGCGCTATCGGTATACAATGGCAGGGCACCAGTGATAGATGACTAATAAGGATGAAAGCAGGTCAGTTAGCCCATCCTGAAGAATTCAACTAGAATTGACGGTATACCGGCAGTGGTCCTAAAGCAGTGTGCTCCGGAATTGTGTCCTGTATTAACGCGTCTCTTCACGATCTCGTACTCCACAGGGCAATTTCCTTCGACATGGAAGACCACCCTTGTACATCCTGTACCTAAAAAGATAAGTCGGACCCTTCAAATTACAGACCGATTGCGAAAGGTGATGGAGCGTATAGTTAATGCACAGCTGTTAAAATAGAGGATCACGACCCGCCAATATGGCTTTCGCCATAGTCGCTCAACTGGTGACCTCTTGGTATATCTTACGCACCGATGGGCATCAGCCATTGAGAGTCAAGGTGAGGCGCTTGCTGTCGGTCTTGATATTGCAAAGGCATTTGACCGGGTCTGGCATCGGGGTCTTCTATCGAAATTGCCCTACTATGGACTTCCCGACAGCCTCTGTAAATGGGTCGCCAGTTTTTTATCCGGCAGACGTATAAAAACCGTTGTAGATGGTTGCTGCTCCGATAGCATGGATATTAACGCTGGCGTCCCGCAGGGCTCTGTGCTGTCCCCAACGCTGTTTCTACTGCATATTAATGATATGTTAACCTTCGTCTGCGCTATCGGTATACAATGGTGGAGACCAGTGAGAGAACACTAGATCTCTGATTGGGGACGACAAAACTTGGTCCAATTTAAGACACAAGCTTGCGCGTTCACTGAAAGCACAGTTCCAAGTCAACATCTCTAAAAGCATTGGGATCCTTGCGACATCTCTAGTGACGTAAGAAGATAAGGTTCATCCAAAAAACTCGGTGTGCTCAACAGCGATTAATGCTTTACAAATCGCAAATCCGGCCCCACATGGAGTAGCTGTCACTTATGGGCCACCTAGATACCAGCTTGAACCCTTCGACTCAGTGCAACGACGAGCTATGAGACTTGTGTCTTAGGAGAGATTTTGTCACTCTGCGTGTTCTACCGCTTATAAAACGGATTGTGCTCAGAGGAATTATTCAATATGATGCCTACGGCCACTTTCTATCATCGTACGGCTCGCCATCGGCAGGGAGTTCACCCTCATACCTTACAGCCTAAATGGTCGCGTACAACGCGGTTTCAGAGATGCTTTCTCCCACGAACACTCAGGTTATGGAATGATTGCTAGTAATTCTTCAAAAGGGGCGCGAGTTATTTGACACCATAGGCTAACAACCATCCCGTTTCCCACCCATTGCTAGTATTAGCAGTAGCTAGTGATCAGGTTGACCACCGCACGGTTTCTCAGACAAATCAATGCGTTAATGATAACAAATTTAAATATTAATAAATATTACAAAAGGGCTTGAACTACTATTTTTTTGCAATTTCGGAGATATATTGTCTTTGATGATAATGCTTTGTATTTATTATATATTTATTATTATTATTATATATTTATTATATATTATTGTATTATTATTATATACTTTAGTCGTCAAATTATATATTAAACCTTGAAAATGAATATTGCAAAAACCAACCACTCTCAAAATCAATTTTGCTTTCCTTCATTTTCTTGTAATTTATAGTTATATAATATAAAAATGACATGGTTTTCGAAATAAACTATTAAAATACTTAGAAGTAATAATAACTTTTTAAATATGGCAACAATAAATTTAAATACCTTCACTTCTTCAAGAGACAAGGAGCTGTAATAATAGAGTTTAATACATTGATATATTAATTAAAATTATCTAGATAAGAAAAATTAATTAAATAATTAATTAATTTAGAAAAATCAACAGGGTGTAGTCGAGAAGGGGACAAATGTTTGGACACTTGATACGACAAGACGAACTTATGAACATTATAATAGAAGGTAAGATAGAAGGAAGGAGGGAAAGAGGGAGACCGAGACATAGTTACATTTATTTATTCTTTATTGACCACATTACAAAAAAAATGTCTGGTACAAAAGGCGGACTTAATACTATATAGGATTCTCTCAGGCAGATCAAGGAAGGAGTTGGTATCGTGTCGTATCAAGAGGTGAAGAGACTCGCTGAAAATCGTAGTGAGTGGCAAGAGCTCCACCAACAAGAGCGCAGCTCTTAAATAGGATAGATAGATAGTCGAGATCATAGAAAGGATCGAAAAATGACAAAAATATTTGAGCCCTTCAAAATGTTAGTGTGAAGGGCTAGATAGGTGGATTAGTCATGCTAATATGGCGGCTTAAAACTTTTTTGTTGTTTTCAACCTTTAATACTTTGAGAAAAACGTTCAGTTGTGTTTCACTATTAGAATACTCTCTTAAACAGAACATCAAGTATTAAATATGTCCCAGTTAAATTCAACCAACAATCGGCTGACTGTTTGTTTTATTTTTTATTGCTTGTTTATTTATTTGTTTTATTTTTCATGTTATACGTATAAGGAAGTCTGAAAGTCTATGATGACCTGGTGAACTATGTATCAACTACAACATAATCTATTAAAAATAATTGTGAATAGCGATTTCCATACAAAAAGCCTGTTTTTAATTTTTCGATTTTTTTGTCGAATTTTAGGGGTTTTTAGACTTTTTTTCCTTTAAACCATCTGTATTGTAACGAACGAAATAAAAACATATTATGACAGCATGCTGAAGTCCAGTATTAGTTCATTAATAATCGATTTATTGATTATTAATCAATAAATTGCTTTGTGGTACCAGCATAGAATGGGCCATTTACTGTCCCGTGTGTGTTGCAAAAAGCGACTAAGGGAATTTAATGGTCGAGGAATATAAAAAAATAATTAAGCCGTTTCTGTTAAAGTATAATATTTATAGGGATCACCTTATTAATATTTCGAACGTCCGCTCCATCTATACGATATTGATCTGGGCAAAATTAAAAAAAAAATCTTTTTGTATAACTTTAATATACTTACTCGTCTAAGATTTCGTTCGCGTTATTTTCCTTTTCTGAAAGCTGAGATCAGTAAATTAATATCTATTTACATTCAATTTTAGTCAAAGTGTAACAAATGTAGGGCGAAAAGGGATTGTTAGTAATAGAGACTGAGAATCCCATTGCTAGCAATATACCCAACCAGGTCTCCTCCTCGCGGTTCCCCCTGGAAATTATCATGATTAATTCCAGATGAATTCATCATGATGGGCTAATTGGCCTATTTTCATCCTCATTGATCACCTTTCACTGGTGCCCCGCCAGCGTATCCCATTAGCACAGGCGGGGTTACCATTCCATTTTCATCCAATAAAAAAAATCCCTACCCATTGTAAGAAATAATTATAAAAATCGATTTACAGATTGTATCGCGTAATAAGGAAGTGTATTTTTCATTGTAAAGAAGTTTTATAATGAGATGAAAATAGAATGGTAACTCAGTCTGAACTAGCTAACTACATATAATAAGGGATCTACCATTTTTAATCAAATGTTTGATCAAATCAATTCAGTTGTCAAGTGTGATTGAGTAACAAGAATCTCGAAGAACACACTCTTTATTGTTTCCTCCAAAAACTAGTAAACTTATTATAAATACAAACAATTACAAGAAAAAAATACACTAATAAGGTTACATCAATACATATACATAATAAAATCGTAAGTGGGCGATGTCCGTACATAAGAAAGAAGATGTATAAGAAAAACTATTATAGGGCTTTGTATACGCAATTGAACTTAAAACAATGATTTTTAGAATTTTTGTTTATTTGTCTGTATGTTTGTTTGTCTGTACGTTTGTGAACGTTAATCTCAGAAACGTCCTAACCGATTTGAATGCTGTTTTTTTTTTCACTAGTGCGTTGCGTTTTGTTCCATTTAATATTTAGTTAATTTTCTTTCATACGGTTCATAAACGAAAAAGTTATATTAATTTAAAAATTCACATATTAAATGCTATTAAGTAACCGATCAGTTGAATTGGCTGAAAC
Source organism: Galleria mellonella (assembly GCF_026898425.1). NCBI lineage: Eukaryota > Metazoa > Arthropoda > Insecta > Lepidoptera > Pyralidae > Galleria > Galleria mellonella. Next base: position 1,875,840 of record NW_026442090.1, on the reverse strand, counting down.
TGTTTGTAGTATATGCATAGATTTTCAAAAATTCTGTCTTTTCGTATGAAGCCGGTTCGGATCGCTGGTTTATAATATTAGTAGACACTATCTCATACCTGCGATATCGAACACGTAGATATTGTGGGTAGATAATAAAACGTACTAAATCTCAAGTTCGATCTTTAGGTACACAAATGTTAAAACCGCATGAAAATTGGCGCAGTAGATTTATGTGATACCGTACCAATCATACATATAGACACAAATTTTAAAAAATTGTTAAAACTTAAGATTAGCCAATGTACGAGTTTTTACAACAACGTATACAATAATTAAATTGTAACAGACATCGTTTAGTAACATTTTTATAATAGTAATTAGTAATGACTAAAGAAAATAATAAATATTATGTTAAAACAACATTTGCAACCCGTGATTGATGATTAAGATAATAATGGCTGTATCTAAGGATAATTTCCCATGGGAGGCAATGAAGCGTAGTATGAAATCTTAATGAGGAGATAGTCAATTTTGGGCTATAGTACACGCTAATATTTGGATCTCAACATGTTTTATATTTTATTGAACTAAGTTTTATTTTGCGAAAGTCTTTATCACTGTTTTTTAAATACACAATCGGGACTTAAAGCGATGATAAATTTTTTTCAGGTAAAAATTACGTACATATCGGTTTCTTTATTGCCAATGTAGCTAAATGTGTACCTATATACCTCGATTTGCCTATTGTGTATTTAAAATATGTATAAACAGCGTGAAAATTTAAAATTAATCATTTCATTGTTTAATAGACATGAGTAATATGGATACCGATCCGATATTCCCCTGGAAATTGTAAGCGAAAAAAAAAATTTTTTTTCTCATTTCGATATCGCCCATGTCGGTCAGTAAATTTCCGAATATGTTAAAAGTCTGTTATCCAATATTATTTTATGGATAACAGACTTCTAATATATTTGTTATTAGACCAGTATATAGATATTGTAACTGAAATATATAGATTTTGCTATATATATTTTTTTTGTTGGATGATAATGGATTGGTAACTCCGCCTGGGTCAACGGGATGCGCTGGCGGAGCACCAGTGAAAGGTGATCGATGAGAATGAAAACAGGTCAGTTAGCATATCATGATGAATTCATCAGAAATTAATCATGATAGTTTCCAGGGGAAACCGCGTAGAGGTAGACCTGGTTAGGTATATTGCTAGTAATTGGATTTTTAGTCACCACTACTAACAATCCCTTGCCTCCCACTGCTATATATTACCCATCACTACTAGTTATTTGTTTAGAATTATTTTGTTTAATTCCGCTACGATTAGTACGCGTGTAACTGCCAACATTCGTGGATTAATGACTATTATTATAATTAGAAGTTCTGCCGCTCCCAATTATCATAAAACAACGGTCAGAGATTATTGACTAATAAGGAAAGTCAATAATCTCTGACCGTTGTTCAGTTTACGTACGTACATGTTGGCAGTCGCACTTATACTAATTGTAGCGGAATTAAACAAAATAAATCTAATCAAATAATAAATGTATTATGATAATTTTGATTTTTTTGTATTATCTATTATTACATTTAAACAGTATTTTTTACCATATAACGAACTTGGCGTGAGGATAGATCGATTTTGTATCCAATAAAGTTTCTGTTACGTTTTATTTTATCTCAACTAATATTATAATATAAAGATAAAAGATTTGATTATTTGTTTGTAATGGATAAACTCAAAAATTACTAAATTAATTTTAAAAATTATTTCACCTATAGAAAGCTACATTAACAGTAAGTAAGATAGGATCAGATAGATATATAATCTTTCCAAAAATTCTATCTATTCGTGAGAAGTCGGGTTGGATCACTAATAATAAAAATAAATAAAGTCATGCTTACCGGTACAAGTTCAGTTGATCCTGCTGTACTAAAAAAATATAGTAAAATAGTATACACCAATACAAGAGCACATTTTTGCTATGTAATATATATTTTTTTATTAATAATTTAATATGTCAATAGAAAAAATCGGGTTTGATATTTACTCTAATTCTACTTAATTAAGAGATCAATAAAATTTAAACATTTCGTTACAAAACAGCCTAATATTAATACTGTGAGTGATTTTGGTAAGATCCAAAGTCACTGTTCCAACTGATTGACAATTTAATGAGAGAATTTTAAAACTCAGTAGTCAGATGGAGTATTGAGTTTTGAAATTCTCTCATTATCTATCTATATCTATCTATTTATCTATCTGTCATCATTATATATATATAAGATTTCTTTTCATTACGAAGGTTACAAACAAGCATACAACCCAACTGATAATTACGGTGACTGTAGCCTGGATGCTTGCAACATAAGAGTGTCACGTGCGCGTTGCCAACCCTGAAGAAACCTTAATACACCATTTTTGAAGTGATCAATAAAGAAAAAACAAATAAAAAAATAATAATAAACCTTATACTGTAGTCTCTAGAGAAAAGGATAAGAATAATCGATAAGGAGCTGTCAATAAGACTTAATTAAACATACAATTCGGATTTCATTTTAAATTAACATTTCACAAAAAATATGCACATTCAGACACCCATTCTGATCGAGGTAGGCCTGTGACGGACAGACAGATGAGTGACAACAATAAGGGTTCACGTAGAACTTTCAGTAAGAAACCCTAAAAATATAACTTCAAATGAACAAACTCGTGGGTGTAGATTCTAGAAGGTTTACAATTTAATATAGTTAATAGAGTAGGTACCTAAATAATTGGCAATAGGATTCTGTTTAAATCCTCTTTTGTCTTAAAAATAACAAGCTGGATATATGTTTGCTTATATTGGTCTGGACGTTTTTAGATTTTACTAGCTTTTACTCGCGACTTTGTCCGCGTGACCGAAATGAAAGTAGCCTATATTCTCTATCCCATGTAGTATACGAAATTTCATAGTAAATGTGATCACACCATCGTAAGCGAATAGAGTGACGATATGGTCCATGAATAGGATAAATAGAAAAGAGAATGTTCTACTCTCAACGGTTTTTTTAATGGGTGATGATGGAATCGTAGCCCCACTCGCGCTATCGGTATACACCGGCGGGGCACCAGTGACCACCGACACCAGAAAGATGACAGGTGAGGCAGGTCGGTTAGCCCATCGTGACGAATTCAACAAAAATTGTTCACAATAGTTTCCAGGGGGAACCACGTGGAGGTCGACCTAATAGGGCATATTGCTAACAATGGGGCTGTCAAACTCCATTGCTAACAATCCCTTTCCGCACGGGGGTATTCTCAACGGTTGACCGCACTAAGCCGGTTCAATAAGTGCTCCGTGCTAAAGGTGCGTTTAAAGGATCTGGGGTTATAGGACGACGGAATAACGTCACGGGAATGGACATTCCACATTGTTATGGTACGATACATAAGAATTGCCAAATTTATTTGTACGTGAGTACGGACGGTCTACCGTCTATGATGCAGTCGCTGGCCCATTCTCATAGCGAGAATGGTAGTACTGTGGGGGGGGGGGGGGAGATGTACTCATCAGAGGGTTCTCACTGCATGAAGTATATACAATTATTACTTTGAGACTGAAGCTTTAAAATCAAAATAAATAATACTCACCTTTCATTATTAATTGCAGGTTCTATTTCTATTACTGTCTATAATTTAAGTGCAAATAAAGTGGTTTTAGAAATATGAACAATTTATTCTAGAAAAAGTTGATTTTAGAGATTGATTTATTAAGAAAATATTAATTCATTTCTTGCGTTGAAGAGAGTGTGTAAAGTCATTGTTCGATTATCCACATTAGAGATAAGACAATGGAAAAATTCTAGTCACTAGATGACGCTGCTTTTCATAGGATTAATGGTGGCGACAGGTTTTTCTGTATGCCCCCTGATATTCTTATTTCTTTACTATTATTATACCAGAGGGAGACTTTGTACAAAAGTCGATTGCTTGGGTACCTCTGTCCCATTCGTATTTCTACCGTGAAGCAGTTGTGTTTGCATGGCTGTGTTTCGGTTTGAAGGGTGGAATATATATATATATATATATATATATATATATATATATATATATATATATATATATATATATATATATATGTATATAGTAGTCAGTAACAATATTTATACACTGGTCCAATAATGAACTGGTCAAATATAAATATCCGATCGATATGGGCGATATTGAAATGGCTAATGATCGTTTCTCCACCAACAAAATCCAAAGGAACCCAATATATAGATATCGGATCGGTATCCATATTACCCATGCCTACTCACAAATTATATCTATATGCACAGGAATCTTGTGTCAGGGTGTTTATGGTCGCAGTTCTCCGAAACGATTGGACCGATTTTTATGACTTTTTTTATGTATATTTGGTAGGTATGAGAATAGGTCGTAAAGTATTTATGTTTCATATCGCTAGGTGATTGGGGTATATGGTAATATGTACAATACTTACCACAGGTGAGTCACTATAATATTTATATTTTATTTTATTTTTTATCTATTGTGATTATTAAATAAAATTCAAACAAATAATATAATCTATCTAAATTTTACAATACTCGTACCTATCATCGTTATTGTTTCTTTTAATATTCCTTAACACTTGCAGTAATATATCTTCCTGAAAAAAAAAACATTCTCCATTAAACTACTGAATAAAATAAAAATCATCAGTTACAAATATTTTGTTCTAGTAGTAATAATAATAATAAATACCACATTTAAATATTTCCTACCATTGCCCAGTGCCATCTAATTCCAAACTAAACAGAGTTTGTGCTATGGACACCAAATAACTGATAGGATTCGTGTTTCTACCGCGAAGCAGTTGTGTTTGCATGGCTGTGTTTTTGTTTAAAAGGTGGGATGTGGCAATGAATTTACAGGGTACAGAGGAATAACACTTGAGTCCTCAGGAATGGCAACGCATGGGGGTATCATGGGCGAAACAGTATACTCTGTTATGTCCATGGTACTGCTCATGTCTATAGGCGACGGTTATCACTTTCTGCTTAATTGTCATTCTAAGTTGTATAAAAAAAATTATAAATACATGTATATTTTATATAGAAAATACTCAGACCAACGTAAAAAAATGTATTTTATACATTAATTCTCATAATTAAAAATATTTTTATTGTGCCAAGATCGAATTCTGGACTATCGGAATATAAAACGATGTGCTAAATCGCTAGACCACTAAGGTCATTATGCATCTAAGCTTTTTAAATTTGTTAGTGAACCTAATTTTACTACTGTAGAAATGGGATAAATAAGGATAAAATGAGGCCAGTTAGCTAAATGTGATTAATTCAGCATAATGGTTTCCGAGAGGAACGTGAAGCTTGACAAGGAATTATTCATTACTATGACTAATAAAATCTCCCCCAAGATATAGGTATCAAAAGGAATAACTTTTAATAGGAAAGAGAATATATGCCCATAGGATACAGTAACCGTTTACCATCAGACTGGCTGTATACTTGTTTACTGCCTTTTTGGCAAAAAAAAAAAAATGTAATTGTATAAAAATTGTAACTGATAATTGACAATTTTTGTTAGTATGGGAAAATAAAAATCAATAATTTTTATTATTTCAAAATTTTTTGCCATTTTATCGTCATCATAAAAACATGCCATGGTGTACTATAGCAAATTGGAGCTAGTTACGTCAGAATACATAAAAAATAATAGAAAGCAACCATCTTTTATGAGATGTACATAAATAATGGATGTATTTCATCATTTGTGTTGATAACTAGCTCTAGCTGTAAAAGCTCTCAGATGTGTTACTAGTGATCCGACCCGGCTTCGCACAAATACATAGAATTTTTCAAAATAATATACAGTCTATGTTACACTCTAATGATGTACCTTTTTATAGGTGAAAGAATTTTCAAAGTCGATTGAGTAATTTTTGAGTTTTATTTTATTCATTACAATTTTCACCATCGTACAACCGCTACAAACTAAAATTCCATCCCAGCTATCTGGACGAGTGGCGGTCCTTAACCGTGCATTTTACTAGACATTTTTTTCCACGCACAACCATGCTTTGGAATCGATTTCCAGCAGCAGTATTTCCGAACCGAAACGACATTGTAACTTTCAAGAAAAGAGCGTATTCCTTTTTAAAAGGCCGGCAGCATATCTGCAATGCCTTTGGTGTTGTGAGTGCTCATGGGTGGTGGTAATTACTTACTATCAGATGAGTTGCATGCTCGTTTGCTCTGAGTTATAAACAAAATAAACGATCTTTCCTCTTTATAATATTAGTTTAGAAAACAATCTAACCATAAAATCATTGTTTTTCCTGAAGCCTGTATATAATATCCGCTTGTTGTTGCCGTATCTGGAGAAAAAAAAATATAACTATATTTTTAGTATAATAAAACAATTATAATATATCGACTATTTTTTTAGGAAAAGGAAAAATATTTTATCTACCATATTTAGAATAATGACAAAACATCTTTATTTATTTATTTATGTACTTTGGTATATTCACTTAGAAAATAGATATTAGGGTACAACAAAAATGTACACAGGCGGACTTATCCCTTAAAGGGATTTCTTCCAGTCAACCTTGAGAACTCGAAAGGAGAAAGTATTTGTGGCGTTTGTGTATAAAGCATAAAATTTCTTTATTAAAATATTATTAAAATATGGAAATTGTATACGAATAATAATTATTGTGTGATTGAAAAACAATCGACGACAGCCCTTTGCTTCTATAGTCTTAATGGAAATGTAAACGAACGAATAATTGAGTCGACACTCAGTCTGCTAACATCCAATGGTAAACGACTTTTGATCTGTATCAAAAATCGATTATTCGATTAAATTATGCCATTGCTCCGTTAATGACTTTTGTACTGGTGATTAACATAAATACTAGAATTAAAAATAATATTCATGTAAATATTATGGACGAAGTTGAAATTATTGATTGTGAAATATATTTATTATTGTTATTCGATTCTCTTAATATTCAATTTATTTTTTGTAAGATCATACTTAATTTCAGAGACTGACCACTGACAGACAGAATTTTTTTTCTTTTAAAAAGACTAGTGACTAATTAATATTTTTATTGGTTACTAATTTAATTAAGAAAGTATTTCTGTGATAATTACTGTAAAACTTTGTTACTTTTTCAGTAAATTCTATTGAATTTAATTATTGCCGCGTGTTCCCGGAATAGAATAGGCCACTCCTACCTTTCTCTGGGTATTGTGAGAGGCGATTGAAAGAACTTAATGGGCGAGGAATGGGCAATATGGCAACATTGCAATTACCTGTCAATTATCTGTTTGATTAGTACGCTGCGAGCAAAATAAACACTGCTACTGGCAAAACTCCCCTTTTGGGGGAGACCTATGTTCAGCAGTGGACAGTTAATGGCTGATATATATATATATATATATAACAATAATAGCAAAATAAAACGTTAATCATCCAATAATATTCTTTTTAAACTGTTATTGAAAATTTGAATACTGATGACAGAAAAATATTTGAAAATTTCTGATGCAAAATGTGAAGTAAGTGCAAAGTTTTTAATGGTAGATTTATATGAAATGTATTCTGTAATTAATATTTCAGTTCACGAGCTTAGCACTTTTCAAATAATCAAGCGGAAACATTAAAAAATGTTAAATTGTTTTTAAAAATTGACAGATAATTGAGACGTTGCTATACTTCGGTAAGGAAAATTTATAAACGTTTTTAACGGGATCCCACGTTCTTAATTCAAATATTGTGGGCTTAGATTATATAGTGTCTTCATACAAATCCTTCGAGAAAAGCATGTCAACTTTTTCATAAAATTTTGCGTGATAAATAATTATGAACGTTTCCTTTATAACTTCTATACTTATTTTGTTTATTAAACGATTGAATATTGATACGTCAAGATACATTATATGCGCAGTATATAGAACTATATTAAAACTATTAGAACTATACTAAAAAAAACAAGTCAGCTAATTTAACAATTATCTGACAAAAAGTTGACCTGCTTTTGAGATTCGAGGCTCTATCTATGTAATCTAAGATTATAGAATATTCAAGAAACATTTCGTTGTTACGTTTCAGTGTGTGTTCAGAACTGATTTTTTTAATGATAGATTAAATAAAAAAAATTAAATGTTTAATATAAAGTATGTAATTTTTTTTAATAATATAATAAATATTCATTGTTATTTGTATTTTGGTGAGGATATTGACGTCTTAAATCATATAGGTAGTTACAGTTTATTACAGAATATATAAATACTCGTGTATACATATATATATATATACCTTTTATATACCATCAGGAAACTAGCAGAATATCATATTCAACGTTTCCAACGATAAATGATATAGAATACCCTCCAGCTGAATACTATATATTTATTTATATATCACGTACACATCGCCCATGAATCCTATCATTAACTGATGAAATATCCACCTTTGGACCCTATATTTGTTGCAAAGGTATATAAATATGAAATAACAAGCAATACAGATACGGCAATAGAGGGAGACTATGTCTAAAAATACTGCGACATTTTATTTTATTTTGTTGCAAATTACAAACAAGCCATCCGATGAAAAATATGAAAAATCGCAACTAGATGATAGGTAGTTCTTTGCAACAATTATTATTCCTGTTTTGGATATTTTGAAATTTCTATATAGTATAGCATTTATATCATTATATATTATTCACTGTTGAACATAGGCTTTCCTCACAAGTGGGAGTTTTGCCAGTAGTTGTCACGTTTGGTAAGCGGGTTGGCAAGCGCAGTTTGGTTTTTGCTGATGGTTTAAGAGAGACACTGCTGCCCATCTCTCGATCTTTAAATTCCCATAGTTACATATTACAACACCCATGGGAAAGAAATATGTAGCCCTTTCTATGCTGGGATCACAAGACATAATATTATAGTATCTATATAGGATAGGTCTATTAAAACAACTTACAGATGTTGTAGCACATCATACCTCAATTGGCGACCTCCAAGGTGTAGGGATAGGTGCCTTCCGGCCGATACTTGGGCCACAGTGGTCAGGCGGGGTGGCAAAACCCTAGCTGTGCCACAAAATCAAGGGCAGCCGCAAGCTGGGAAGACTAGCAAGAAAGGAAAAGCGCAGAGTGCGCCTAAGAGCGACAAGAAAGGGCCGCCGTCCCCGTCTAAGCTTCGGGCTCCCAGGTCTTCGGCGGTCATTATCTCCCTGCAGCCGGAGGCCGAGGCAAGAGGAGTGGACTATGCCAAGGTTCTGCAAGAAGCGAGGTCCAAGTTGGACCTCGCGAAATTTGGGATAGAAACCATCAAATTCAGGACGGCGGCCACCGGGGCCAGAGTACTGCAGGTGCCGGGCGTGACCAGCTCAGACAAGGCCGACGCGCTGGCAAACAGACTACGTGAGCTCATCCCTGGTGACGTAGCAAAAGTCTCTAGGCCCACCAAAATGGCAGAAATGAGAGTGATGGGCCTAGATGACTCCATCACATCGAGTGAGCTCGCGGCGGCTATTGCTAGGGATGGCGAATGTCCGCTGGATGTGGTCAAAGTGGGGGACATAAAACGTAACTCCAGCGGACTCGGCACATGTTGGGTCCGGGCTCCGGTCTTGGCCGTTAAAAAAATCACCTCTGCAGGCCGCATATTAGTCGGCTGGGTAGCGGCGCGCACTGAATTGCTTAGGCAGAGGCCGCTGCGCTGCTATAAATGTCTCCAGAGCGGGCACGTGAGGTCGCGGTGCTTGCATGAAGAGGACCGCAGCGGTCTCTGCTACAGATGTGGACGTCCGGGACACAAGGCGGCAAGCTGTTCCGCTGCACCCAACTGTGCAGTCTGCGCCCCCTAGGGCGCCCGGTGGACCATTGGGTGGGCGCAAAAGAATGTGTCCCACCCAAAAAACAAAAAAGAGGCGCGATTGTTGTGATCTCCCGGACGCCGCATGAACGGGATGTGGGGGAGGAGATGGACACCGGTAAATGATGGCGGTCCATCGTCTCCTCCAAACAAATATGAACCATGCCCGCGGCGCTCAGGATCTCCTGATGCAGAGCGCCGCGGAATGGCAGATTGATTTGATAGTTGCCGCCGAACCCTATAACATTCCGAATACCAGGGGCTGGTTCGGTGACACAGACGGCCTAGTGGCCGTAGCATGTTTATATGGGGATTCTGCCCCCCCGCTGGCCTCTGCTTTGTTCCGGGGTGCCGGCTTCGTTGGTGTGAGTTGGGGGGAAATCGTCGTCGTCGGGGTTTACTTCTCTCCCAATAGAACCCTTGCTGAGTTCGAACAGTTCATGAACGGGTTGGAAACCGCAATAAGCCAACACCCAACCCGTCCAGTAATGGTGCTGGGGGACTTCAATGCTAAATCTCCGGCTTGGGGCGCCCCAGTAGCCAACGCTCGCGGCAGGGTTCTTGAAGAATGGGCGACCGCGGCTGGCCTCGTTATACTCAACCGGGGGTCAGTCGCCACATGCGTGCGCTGGCAGGGCGAGTCTATTGTGGACATATCGCTTGCCAGTCCGGCCATCGCACGCAGGGTGCAGAACTGGAAAGTCATGGATGAGGTGGAGTCTCTGTCCGACCATAGATATATTAGGTTGGACCTGCTCCCCTCTCCGATGCTTCTGCATCCGGATCGCCGGGGGAGAAGCAATGCTCCGACACTCCCTAGATGGGCATCGAAGCGCCTTGACAAAGGCGTTCTGGTGGAAGCTTCAATCGTGCAGGCCTGGATCTCTGAGTCAAGTTCTAGATCTGGGCCTATGGAGGTCGAGGAGGAGGCACGTCGGTTCGGCAACGCAATGTTGCAGATCTGCGACGCAGCGATGCCCCGGGCCGGCCCTCGACCCCCTCGGCGTCAAGTGTACTGGTGGTCTGGCGAAATTGCGGCTCTACGCTCAGAGAGCAATGCCGCCAGACGCCAGTACCTCAGACACCGCCGTCGAAGGCAGAGTCGCGACGTCGAGACGGAAGCGCAGCTGTACGCGGTCTTCAAGGAGAAGAAGAAGACCCTACAGATGGCCATCAGCAGGGCCAAGGTTAGGGCCAGAGAGGAACTTTTGAGAACTCTCAACGAAGACCCATGGGGGCGCCCCTATAGGAAAGTCAGGAGCAAGCTCTGCTCCGGGGCACCACCTGCGGCTGAGGGTCTCCAGCCACAGCAACTGGAGGAGGTGCTAACCGGTCTGTTTCCGGAACAACCGGAATATCAGCCTCCTCCTATGGTGCCGCGGAACCGTAGACAGGAAGAGGGCGGCGGCACCGAACACGCTGTGGCCCCGCCGATCACTTCAGTGGAGTTCTCACTGGCCGTGGACAAGCTCCGGGGGAAGAGTACCGCCCCCGGGCCAGATGGTGTCCCTGGCCGGGTCCTGGTCTTGGCCCTGGATGTCCTTGGGGACCGACTCCGGCGTCTTTTCGACGCTTGCTTGGAGTCGGGACGATTTCCCAGAAAGTGGAAGACGGGCAGGGTTGTCCTGCTCCCGAAGGAGGGTCGCTCTGCGAACACCCCTCTGCCCTCGCTGTTTCGCCCGATCGTGCTGCTGGATGAGGTCGGTAAGCTCTTTGAGCGGGTAATAGTGCGCCGACTCGTCCAACACTTGACCCAGGATGGCCCTGATTTGTCCCCAAACCAATACGGTTTCCGGGAGGGTCGCTCGACCATAGACGCGCTTGCGCGTGTTCGCACCCTCTCGGAAGAGGTGGTTTCCCGGGGCGGGGTGTTGTTGGCTGTCTCTCTGGACATCAAGAATGCCTTTAACACCCTGCCCTTTGCCGTCATCAAGGAGGCACTCGAATATCATAAAGTGCCTCCCTACCTTCGGGATATAATCGGGGCCTATCTCGAAGACCGGGAAATTTTCTGTGTCGGGCGAAACGGTATGATAGTACAGAGGGACGTACAACGCGGCGTTCCGCAGGGTGCGGTTTTGGGACCGGCCTTGTGGAACGTCGGCTATGATTGGATTCTGCGGGGCGCACTCCTCGCGGGCACAAGTGTCGTCTGCTATGCTGACGACACATTGGCTACTGCCCGGGGACGGGACTTCATGCAGGCTGTCCGTCGTGCCACAGCGAGCGTGGCACTAGTTGTCGGTCGTATACGTCGGTTAGGGCTCAAGGTGGCGCTCGAAAAGTCGGAGGCAATCTGTTTTCATGGCCCCCGGCGAGCGCCACCCCAGGAGTCTACATGATGGTCAGTGGACACAGAATCGAGGTCAAGTCTCACATGCGTTACCTGGGGCTTGACCTCGACAGCAGGTGGAACTTCCGAACTCATTTCAGGAATCTGGCCCCCCGCCTTATGGCGGCGGCTGGTGCACTCAGCTGGCTGCTGCCTAATCTGGGGGCCCAGGAGATAGCTGTCGCCGCCTATACATGGGGGTAGTGCAATCCATGGCCCTATATGGGGCTCCCATCTGGGCGGGAGCCTTAAATAGGATGAATGTGACCTGCCTCAACAGGCCACAGAGGGCCATGGCCATTCGAGTCATTAGGGGATATCGTACCATCTCCCGCGAGGCGGCATGTGTGCTGGCAGGGTCCCCGCCCTGGGACCTAGAGGCAGAAGCTCGCGCGTCGATCTACAAATGGCGCGCGGAGCGACGTTCCCGGGGCGAGTGCCCCACCGAGAGGGAAATGAGTTTACGGAAGTCCTGCGCTCGGCGGATCCTTCTGGAGAAGTGGGATGAGAGGCTGGCCGACCCAGGGGCCGGCCTGAGGACCGTCGAGGCTGTCCGCCCAGTGCTGAAACACTGGTTGAGCGGGCGGCGCAAAGGTCCACTGACCTTTCGGCTGACACAGATACTGACCGGTCACGGTTGTTTCGGTCAGTACCTGTGTCAGATTGCGAGAAGAGAGCCGACAACTGAGTGCCATGAGTGTGGTTGCGACCGGGACACGGCACAACATGTTCTAGAAGAATGCCCAGCGTTCAGTGCAGAGCGCCGCGTCCTGGTTGCGGAAGTGGGGGGTGACCTCTCGCTGCCGAATATAGTTCGGAGGATGGTCAGTAGCGAGAGGTCGTGGAATGTAATACTCACCTTCTGTGAAGCGGTAATGTCGCAGAAGGAGGCGGCCGAGCGGGAGCGGGAGAGTGCCCCCACCGCTCCCGTCATGCGCCGCCGCCGAGCCAGACGAAGGAGAAGGGGCGCGCCCAACTCTGCCTCTTCCTTCCCCCCCATTAGGGTCGGGGTGTTGCCTTGAGGGAGGCACACCCTTCATATGACCCTAGGAGGTGCGCGCACGTATCCGTGCCCTCCTGTGATGGTAGGGTGGGAGGGACATTCCCCACCCTAACTAAGAGAGGAGGCCTGCCCTACACCACCTACAGGGCGGGCCGTCGCGTTGGATACTCGGTAGTCGTACAAACGGGAACCCGGGATCCAACATAAGCGCCTCGAGGTACGTCGTGTGGTTTTTAATGGGTACGAATCCCACACACCCCAGCTGCCCTCCCTTCGGCAGATGGGACGGTCTTTCCGAAGATTTTCCACACGGAAAAAAAAAAAAAAAAAAAAAAAAAAAAAGGGATAGGTGCCTTACTTTGAGTGTTTCTGAATTTGACTCTCTGGTCAATTTAGGAATAGAGCAAAAACTCTTAAATTATTTCGGGCCTAATGTTGTGGGTGGTACTTATAGATGTTAGATTTCTCATAACACAGAGTATACGAGTAAAGTATACAATTTTTCAATATTATATATTTCCTCAACCTATATGAGAACATAGGAAGGAATATAGACCAAAATTCCTAATTACGTTTTCTATAAAACTGATAAAGGCGATGGACTGTTAATGAAATATAAATATAACATATCAGATATAACTTACGTTATCCCCAAGTTTTTCAAATTACCATAAACAACACCGTCGACGTCTCTATGTGGAAATTTGACAGACGACTTGAGCATCCCAAACGATGGTCTCAGCAACGTATGCCCAGGCAGTATTGGTTCCGCTTCAGGCAAATGCTCTGGATATCTCGGTACACCAAATATCGGGGTACGATCTGAATATCTTCTCTGAAAAAAAATGTGACATGGAACGGTAAACAATTTAACTATCTCCAGGGCCTAATGGAGAGCACGTTACTTTGTGTAGATGAGGTGCCAGGTTTGATTTTCTGTCGGATTGAGAGATGAACTTGTTTGAATTGGCACCGGTCTCGATGTTCAGTACTATAATCCAGAACTTCCACTGAAAGGACCTGATCTTCAAGCTAGGATAATACAAGGTATCCTAGCTTGAGGATCAGGTCGTAAATAAAACAATCTGACAGCCCACCTGAAGGAAATCCTCACTTGATGAAAAATAGTAATAATTGCATACAAACATGATAATCACGATGCAGTAAACATTGCAAAACACATGGTTATATCAATAGTATTTGGTTGGTTGCATGGTTATGCCTCTTTATCTTATGATTAGGGAGGGATGGAGGGGGGAAGCTACCAGAGCGACCTCTAGATGGTTCCTTCTGGAAATCATAATAGTTATTTTCTGGTAAATTCGTTACGATGAGCCGAATAACCTGAATTATTTTCATCTGTCAATGATTACTCGTACCCCGCCAGCGTATATCGATATCGCAGGCGGGGTAAATATTCCCTTATGGTCTAGTAAAAAAATATCTTGTAATTAATAATGTAAGTGTAGTGAGAATCCATTATACGCATTTAGCCTCTTATTTGAGCAGTTTTGCGTCATGCTCACGGTCAGAATAGCCATTCTGATTCCACTCAGAAATGCAGAGCCTTCCTGGTATCTTTACATTGTTCCGAGAATGTATATGTTGGGAGGCCACGACTCCGTTTCCAGGATTACGTAGGCGGTCAATTCTTTGGTTCCAAAACAGCTTCAACGTTGAAGGCGGTATGTCGTGTCTATATATATATATATCGTATCCTATATATACATATATATGATGAAAGCGAAAGCGTCAACTGTACATAAAATTAAGAATCAGCCCATGCAATGTTACTAATATAATGAAATTGTTACTGGACAATGTTTGTACATACATTTAAGTAAAAATTATATGGGCTTGTACATGTAAATTGGACTCTATTTTCTGTGCTTCATTTCATTTGCATAGTATCTCATTTGGACAGTTGTGTGTATGAGTCATGGCTAGTACAGCCAGCCCAGTTCCGCCCAGAAGCACAGAAACTTCCTGGAATCTTCACAAGCCTAACGGAGCGACCTCACTGTTTCGAGGATCTCTAAGCGTTGAGCAGCTTCATATTCCAGGATTACGTGAACAGCCGTTCCTTCGGCGTCAAAACAGCCTCGACATAGAGGGCTGTCTGTGGCTCCTATTGTGTCATGTGTTAGTATCACACAAAAACTATTGTGTTAAACTATGAAGTGATCCTAAAGATCTAAATTCAAACCTGTATGTTTTTTTATACGCTGTCTACAAACGGATTAGATTTTTCTACTTTTGAAATTCACATGTACGAAGTACTTTTAGTGAGCAAAAAGTTATATATATATAGTATATGTTATAGTAGAATGTATATTAGGATAGAAATTTGAAAAATCAGAATTTTTTTGTAAAATTTTCTTCGATAGAAATTTTTAGTTTGACAGAACACTCCCATAAAATTATTCTATATAAAATTACTGTACATGCTGTACGTCTCTGGAACTCACTAATGACTTGAAGAGTGCACAATCATTAAAATCTATTAAAGCAGGTATCATAAAATCGTTATCATCCATTAAAAAAAAAACGCTAAATTGGTGATATATACGGTCTATGATCATACATTACGTGTCTGTATGTGCCTGTCTAAATAACTAGATATGTTTATAATAGCGGAAAAATCGCCTCTTCGCTTTCCAGGACAGAGGTCTATCACAACTTCTATTAAACATGAATTGGCTTTTAGCTGATCTCTAAACCCTTTTGAGGGTTTAGAATGCTTTGTGAATTCATCTTTTGTGTAACACTTCGGGTAAAATTATAAAGACCTATAGGTATATAGGGTTGTTTATTATTGAATGATCACATTCTGCCTACTACATTGTATATACAATTTCTGTTTAGATTTACAAAATGAATTTCAGTGTTTACTTATGCAAAAATGTTTTCAGTGGGAAATTATGCCACGTTATACATCAGTTGGTTATTATATCACTAAATTCTATCTGCTAGCTTGCCAGATCGCTTGATAAGTATGGCAACTACTAGCAAATTTTCCCCCTTATGTTCAGCAGTGGACAATTATATATATTCTTTATTGCACTTGTAAGTTACGTATAAAAAAATGTATTTATAAATGTTGTGAGCAGGGGTGGACTTATCTCTGATAGAGATCTCTTCCAGTCAACCCAATACAGTGAGAAAGCATTTCGTTAGCGGGCAGCTGAAGTGCTACAACTATTAATGCATTAACAAATATGCAGTTAATTAAAAAATTAAAATATATAATAAAATATTACATAAATACATACACTATAAATACATATACTATAAATACATATAATACGGTAGGTATTATATGTATTTATAGTTGTATCATAAGTTATATTACTTATATAATAAATGTTATTTTAATTATTTAAATGTTATTGCAATTAATGACCGATATGATGATGAAATAATTGATGATTGGTTAAAAATACAACTCTTTTTTATGCAATTTCGAATAGCAAACAAGCTGACGGTCTATTTGATGGAAAGTGGTAACTGTTGCCGATAGAAATGACCACAGCAAACTTCGGATTGCTTGCATAAAATTTTCCACAACAAGCTTAGCCTGATATTTATCTAGATATTTATATGTATTATTATATCATCATAACAGCCGTTAATTGTCCACTGTTAAACATAGGCCTTCCCCATAAGAGAGGGTTTTGAAGGTAGTTAGCTTACTACCTTCAAAACCCTCGTACTTACGTACGTAGGTACTTAGCTTGGCAGCCGGATTGGCAACTGCAATTAGCTTTAGTGATGTTTTAAGAGAGATGCTGCTACACATATCTCGAATATTAAGTTTTCTAAATCGCCTCTTACAACGACCACGGGAAAGGAGGAATGGCCCAATCTATGTCGAGAGCACACGGCAAGAAAGGTATATATGTACCGTCAAAAATATCTTTGCGTAACTTTGCTCGCATATTAGGATGGGCACCAGACAATATATATGTTATACAATAAATAATACATTATTATATTCATATATAATGTTCATATCTTCTATAAAGTCCAGTTTGTTATAATTTTAACCCTGTTTCTCAAGTGCTAACTATCGAGCGGTGGCCCCACTGAAAATCAGCGCTGTAGCACCACGCTGCAGCTTACGCTGAGTGGGGACCATTTACACTGCTACCACATAATTATTATTTTAATGTAAAAAATTGTAATTAATATTGTTCTTTCGTAGCTGAATAAATGATTTATTATTATTATTACTACAATTCTACAATTACTATAATTCAAAACACAGCTCACCCGGCCCCCTTCTAAATACTGGGTGTATTTAGAGGGGGGCCGGGTGAGCGGATCCCGTTATCCACAAATTAAATAACTAATTCATTACTTAGTTTCCATCTACTGTTCTCTACTTGAAATTCATCATATTACTCGAATAATATGTAAATAACCAATTCACAAGCTCTGTTCTTGAAACTTTGATGTCTTTTCCATTGACGAAAGACTGAGTAATGAAACAAAGAGGCCCCCACGCATCCTAATTCTAGTCATTCAAAACTAAGTAAAACATACTATCTTTGGTATGAGTTACAATGTTTACCCCTAATATGATTACATTTTACTATTAAAACAACAAAGGAAACATATTTTGTTATTTTATAAACTATGTAGTCTTATTCAAAGTCGATTGCTTGGGTACCTCAGTCCCATTCGTGTTTCTACCGTGAAGCAGTTGTGTTTGCATGGCTGTGTTTCGGTTTGAAGGGTGTGATATGGCGTGAATTTACAGGGTACAGAGGAATAACACCTAAGTCCTCAGGAATGGCAACGCATGGGGGGTATCATGGGCGAAACAGTATGTGTGTGTACTGTTATGTCCATGGTACTGCTAATGTCTATAGGCGACGGTTACCAGTTTTCATCAGGGTCGTCAGCTTGTTTGCTATTCTAAGTCGTATAAAAAAAAAATTACATTGTATTGTATTGTAAAATCTTTATTATTCATAACTCAGATTAAAACTGGTAAATGATTTAATATACAATGGCAAACTTATCCCATAAAGGGATTTCTTACAGTCAACCTTTAAGAAGCTGAAAGAAAACTGTAGAATGTATAAGGGTATAACCGTACAATTGAAGATAAACTAAATAATACCCAGTAAAAAATTGAATATATAATACAATAAAAACAGCTGTATACACCTACTTACATTTGTCTAGTCTTAAAGTCTGCTTAGTTTTATTCTATTTTTAATCGACTTCAGAAAAGGAGGTTTTCAATTTGGTTGTATTTATTTGGTTGTATGTTTGTTACCTCATAACTCTGTCAGTTTTAAACCGATTTGGAATATTCTTTTTCTATCTCAAAGGATATACTTGCAGATTGGTTTCATAGAAGTTTTATCAAAATCAGCTCAGTATTTTCGTTTTTAAATCAAAATAACTGGTTTTGTCAAAATTTGAGACAGTTTTTTGTGGAACACAAATGTTTATGATTTTGTGACAATTGTAACTGACATTCTTGACTGCAAAGCAAAAAATTATGTTGCAAATCAATATTTACATGTAAATACGCGATTTCACGTTCCAAATTAAAATATTTATATAAACGATATTTACGAAGCAGTTCGTGTCGTTTCTCATCGATACGTGTATTCGAATAAAGCGATTTCACGATTGAAATCGCCTTTTTTACTAAGCAAAATATACTTTGTTTTGATAAGAAACTTCGTTTTTACACCTGTTCCCGAGGGTCATCAATTTTTAATAAATTACCGTCGTGCTAAATCCTCGATCCTGTTCAGTCACGTAACAAATTTAATATTGAATCGATTTATCGTTAGCGCCATGTACCTACATTGTGCCTTGGATACCAATTATCTGGTAAAATATTGGCGCGCAAGTGTCTATATTAAAGCATTAGTAGTAAACTGTACAACAGATATGGATTTCAATGAATTAGTACATTTTCATTAATGTTTCAGGCCTTAAATTAAGTATAAAAAAGTCTAATTTATTTTGACTAAATTTCGATTGTAATTATTTATTTAAATAAAAAAAAATCGTGAGAAAATTAACACAAAACAGACAAAGATTTCAATGAATTAGTGCAGTTTGTATAAACGTTTTATGCTTTAAATTAGGTACAATAGAGTTTAATTTATGTTGACTAAATTTTGATTGTGAGTTCTTATATAAAATTAAATAAAATAATGAGAAAATTAACAAAAAGCACAGAGAAAAATGAAAAGAACAGAATGTAATGGAATACAAATATTTTTTATTCAAGTAAATTTAATATTAAGCAAGTTTTTTTTATTTCGATTGCATGCTAACCCCCTTATTCATAACGTCAAAAGTCTCAAAAACCTATTTTAGCTATTGAACTGTTTTGTCTCTTTCATTTGAATTAAATTCTTAATTTAAAAGAAAATAATAAATTAGTATAAGTTTTAGTTTTTACGCTTATTCGTAAAAACTAAAACTTATTTTAACTATTACAGTTAAAATAGGTTTTAGTTTTGACGAATAAGCGGATTAGAAATTTGCTACATAATTGCAAATACCTGTAAATAACATTAAAAAACCAATATATTATTCATTTTCTCTTTACAAAAGATAGTAAAAAAAAAGATATCTTAAGGTACAATGAAATTTTAAGACTTATTTTGTGAGCTACAAAATAAGTCTTGGCCGCAGTAGATTTTGAAAGAACCTATATTACAATTTAGCTATACTTCACCACTACGAATTATATAAATATTATACAACCTATTACTTCTTACTAGTCCTAACAAATGGAGAACTACCGACGGGGAAGAAAGGTTCTTGAGTTGTAACCCCATACCGACATAGGCATTGTAGGACGACCTCCTATTAGATGGAGTTACGATCTCAAATGCATTGTTGGGAGTTAATGTCCAGGGGGCTGGGAACCATTCCTTATGGTAGTCTATGAGAGAGGTTTATATTCAGCAGTGGATGGTTAATGGCTGATATGACAGTGATGATGAATCCTTACTAATATTATAAATGTAAAAGTGAGTTTATTTTTTTCTTTATATTATATTTTATTACTGCTATAAGGTAATAGCTTAGCCAATCACTATTAAATTTGGTATATGAATACTATATCGGATGGAGAAGGATATGGATTTTTAACCCGGTCAGTAAACATAATAATATAAATCAGATTGCCCTAGCGATAAGACTGCTTTTTGTACCTTTATTTTATATGTATATTTTAACCTGTAACTCATGCTACTGTATTTAAGTTGAATTGTTTATATATCATTGTTAATTTTTATGTTTTTGGTGCAACAAAAAGTTAAATAAATAAATAATCCTGTCATACGGACAAAGTTGTGGGTAAAAGTTAATATTACAATAAACAGATTCAATAGAAATAACAATATGAAAATTATATTTCAATAATTAATATCTATTATTTGAAAACATTTCTAAGCGGAATGAGTATTTTTTTTTTCTAAATTTAAGTTTCTTTGAATACATTTTTTAAGAATTATATTAAAATTTTTGAAAGAACAAAATATTCAGCTGTTGCTTTATCTAAAAGCTTGAATTTTACAAGACGTAAATTCGTGTGAATATATATTAAAGCTAAGCTGTACGGGATCATAAAAATTGAGAGAGTAGCGTACGTAAATAGCTTTTGTAACATCAAAGCGTGTAATTTAGTAGTGGTGCACTTAATTATCATATAAATTGATGTACTTGCTATCTTCATATAGTGTACTGAATTATACAGAATTAGATAAACAACAAAATTACATCTGTTTCCCTTTATTCACTGTATTCATCTAAATTAACTTCGTTCTGACCTAACTGAAGTAACCAAATGTTCGTAATAACCACTGGCGCATGCCAGTTGGTTGGTTGGGACTTTTTTTTATGTAATCTAATAGGGCATATAAGTTGACGGCCCATTTAATAGAAATGGTAACCATCGCTTATAGTTATCGTCTTATTCATACTTATATTTTTTTCTACATACTTATGTTTATATATATTATATATATAATTATTATTTATATTAAAAAAATTAATAATATGATTAATATAATTAAATTTTTAATGTCACATTCATTAAGTATTCTTGTTATTATCATTTCATACCCTAATAATGATATACCGCGTTTGTGATTCACTGTTCATTCCTAAGGTTGACTAGAAGAGAATGCTCCTAGCATTAAGTTCGCATTTTGTACCATATTTTGATTAAATCCATAGTTATTTAAATTGATAAACAAATATCACATTCTTGCGGATGAAGTCGGAAGTAAAATGTAGTTTTAATATAATATAACCCTTGCGTTCTAAGAAAAGTTCTAAGAAAATTCTCTTTCTAATTAAAGGGATTTATTTCAATCATTGGCATTTAATTAAATCTATTATTCAGATTTTATGTAACGAAAGAATTTAAAGAATGCAGAATAAAATTAATGTTTTATTAAATCAAACCTTAACAAATTGATCATTTTAACGTTTTATAAAATAATTCTATAAAATTTTTCATGTTGGTGTATATTCTATTTATATCTGATAAAATATATTTTTAAAATTAAAAGTAAGATTTTGTATAAATATAAAATTTTACACGAGTATATTTCGTCATTATTCAATAAAATATGTTCTTCTAAATAAAATATTTTATCTATATACAAAATTTTTGAAGACGCAATTGGAAACTACTAGTTTCTATTTGCGACTTTACTGCCCTTTTCCTTTCCATATAGTACGTGTAAATAATACTATATTTATAGTGATTATTTAAGCCATTAAGGCATTAATAACACCTGAGTCCTCAGGAATGGCAACGCATGGGGGGTATCATAGGCGAAACAGTATACTCTGTTATGTCCATGGTACTGTTCATGTCTATAGGCGACGCCATTCTAAGTTGTATAAAAAAAAAAAAACTATAAGGTGACATACAAAAACTCAATTCCATATTGTCAATATATAGTGAGGATGGTTAGATTAAATATATTTATTATTAATCTTCAATTATTTACATTTAGCACGGCTGATATATGCATTTAGCCAACATAATATTTTATTAATAGTAAAGTTATTATATTATTAAGTGGCAATAGGCTGGTTACATAGCTCGATGAACTGACAATCAACAGGGAAGGAAGGTTCTTTAGTGATGATCCCGTACTGTCAAATGCAGTGTGAGGGGCTCCCTCACTAGATGGAGTGACGGCCTCAAATGATGATGATGAAAGATGATGAATGAAAACATATACCTACTGGGTGAATTCAAAGTCAACAGCATATTTTGAGGGAGTGTTCTACCAGTTGAAAAAATTTTGAGCTTCCCATACTAATGTGACAACTTGTACAGTTGTCATATCGTTTGCTAAGCATTTAAAAAAAAAACATATTTTTACTTGTGGGCCTGTGGAAAATTCTTCACACATTCATTATATTAGCATTTTCGTCCACTGTTGAACCTAAATCACCCCCTTGGGGGGTTTTACCAGTAGTTGCCATACTTGGCAGGTGGATAGACAACCGTTGTTATGCTTTGGAGATATCTTTCGCTTCTTACGTTATCACGGGAAAGGAAGGAGCGGCCTGTTCTACGCCGTGACCACACGGCGACACATATTCTTCACACATTACGAATTGATGTTCTCCTTCAACCAAAGGTTGTCTGTAAGAAATTGCCGTAGCGATGAGACCGCCTTTTGTACCTTTATATGTTTTTTTTTTCTGTAATTCATGCTACTGTATTTCAGTTGAATTGTTTATATGTCATTGTTTATTTTTATGTTTTTGGTGCAATAAAGAATTAAATAAATAAATAGATATATAAAATAAAATAAATCCCTAGATTTGGTTATGCAGTATTATACGCTTTATGTACATATATGTGTATCAGGCAGGAATATAATTAATTTACTCTCCGGCTTTCTCGGATTTCGTATTTGTTTTAAAATTTATCTTTAACGTTCTAGGTTGTATTTATAATCTTACGAAGAGAGACGATAATTGTGGAGTTAGAGCTGCGAACATAATACGACTTATCATATTTGATTAAATCTACAAAATATTAAATATTTATTACAGTTTAATACGACCTCAAAGAATTACATTGTAGTAATGAAATTCTTCACACCTACACTATGCGGCCCACCACACTTCACGGAAGTCGTAAACACCCACGCAAGTTCGTTGGAACTGTGAATATTTGAAATCTTATTCAAGTCTAATTGTTCCACAAGAATTTGCTTACAAAAATCTCTCGAATCAGCAAAAAGAATGCGTTGATTTATTTAAAAGTATATTATAGGTAGCGAGTGAAGTCGCGAATAAAACTTAGTTGTCGCGCTCTATATTTTATAAATATACGTAATAGAATTATCATCATCATACCAGATTTTAACTATCCACTACTGAATATAAGCCTTTCACTTAAGGCAACAGTAATTGCCACGCTTGGCTGGCGGATTGGCAACCGCAGTTAGCTTTTAGAGATGTTTTAAGAGGTCTGCTGCTCCCCACCCATCGTCCTTTCTTAGTCGTCTTTTATGATATCCACAGGAAAGGAACGGATGGTCTGTTCTACGCCGGGACCACATGGCTGCCAATTTGAAGATTGACTACTATTTATTAGTAGAAGTTTTACAACTTTACATGGGATTCATTAATCTTTGGCCTTTATTCAATCTACGTATAGAAGCTGAAACACGTGTTGCAAACACGTGTTTCAGCTTTAAACGAGGTATCTTTAGGCAAATTATTAGATCGCTGCTCGGAGCTTAGCGTTGACCGTACTAATAGGTTATCTAATAATTTTAATTTAGTTTTATTTATTTGTGTATTAAACTGTCATGTCATTAAATACATCATTAAAACGGTGTTAAATTTAATTACTTGTAATACTCACGTGTATGACACTTATAATTTTGTTTATGTCAAGTCCATTGTGGTTTTGTGTTTGTAAGCTTAAAATATTCTGAAAAGTAAAAAAAAAAATGCTGTCATTTTTATTATAATATTTTATTCTAATATTCTAAAAACAGATATGATTTAAATGTACTCCGATTCTTTCGAACCAATTCCGAAATGCATCACCGTGTAACAGAAAAATTTTGTAAGTCAATTTGTATTTTTAAATTTACTCTTCTGTGATTGTAAATGACTATTATAAATAGTCTACAAAAAAAAATTGTCTTTAATCGTGACTAATCCAGTTTTTATATAAAAAAATAAACTACTATACCAACTTTAATAAATTCCTATAAGACAAACCTGAAGTATATACCTTTTAAATAAAAAAAATCCAAACCAGTGTAGAACTGACGAAGATATGAGGTTAAAAACATTAAAAAAAAAATACAACTGAATCGAGAACCGCCTTCTTTATGATGTCGGTTAAAAACAATGATACGATTTCGTACTGTCATATTGATTTCTGAATGGGTTCCTTCATACAATAAAAAGTACTTTGAATGTAGCGATAAAATTATTAAATCCAGTGAGTCTAATTTTTAGTATCTACTTGTTTATTTTTCGTTCTGAAATTGTTTGAAATGGATTTGTTATTTGAAGTTTTAATAAAATTATACAAGCAGATATAATGTTGTCGACGGATAAAATTGTATATTAGTTTTCACGTCAAGCAAAATATGTAATTTTGTCCCAAACACACATCAAACACGTAGCAGGTAGCTTAATTGAAGCATCAAGCAAACATTGTATGCGATTAATTACATTTTATCACGTATTTAGTGCTCTTAATTCAAGTTAAAATTTAGTTGCTGGATTTAAGCCACTTGACTGTCTATGGACTTTTTGACATGTTCAGAGAAATATGATTTAGTTACTCAGTTATTCATATAGCCATTGACTTCCACTACTAAACATATGGCTCCTCTATAAGAGGGGTTTTGCCAATAAGTTGCTACGCTTAGTCAGTGGATTGTTAATCGTAGTTAAAGTTTTAAGAAGGCTGTTGCTGCCCGTCTTTCGACCATTACATTCACTTCGTCACCTCCTATAACACCCATGGGAAAGGAAGAAGTGGTCCATTCTATACCGGAACTACGTGGCAATTGTTGATTTCCGTAAATTATCCATTCGTGTTTCTACCGTGAAGCAGTTGTGTTTGCATGGCTGTGTTTCGGTTTGAAGGATGGGATATGGCGTGAATTTACAGGGTACAGAGGAATAACACCTGAGTCCTCAGGAATGGCGACGCATGGGGGGTATCATGGGTGAAACAGTATACTCTATTATGTCCATGATACTGCTCATATCTATAGGCGACGGTTACCACTTTCCATCAGGTGGGCCGTTAGCTTGTTTGCCATTGTAAGTTGTATAAAAAAAAATTTGGTCCAAATTCGATTCCCAGTCATGTCAATTTAGTAAACGATTTCTTTTAAGTTGCTTAAGGTCTGGGTGTTTTGGAATGTTTATGGTGCAATAAAGAGTTAAATAAATAAATAAATAAATAAATGTAATTTCAGACGTTTGTTTGTTATAATACAGGGTATCTTAGCATGAGGATCAGGTGATTGGTATGATTATGTGGTACTTATTATTTATTACATTAAAATTGTTTATTACGAGGTTTAATAATTGCTAATTTAGTATTACGCATAGGGAACACATGCACCCATGTGTTCCCCACCATTTCTATCTTAACTTCTTTTGTCTGTTATTTAGTATCATTATCATTATATCTGCCCATTGCTGAACAAAGACCTCTCTCATAGATTGTCATAAAGAACGAGGCCGTTCCTTATGTCAGTTTATCTTTAGAGGGGATTTTAGTATAATATATTATTGTTATTTAATATATAAGTTAATATTTATCTTGTATTAATTATAAGTTGTATGTGATTTGTTAATCAATTAAAATATACATCACTACCAACCTCGCCTTATTAATAAATTACCTTACCACAACAATTATTATTATTATTAATATAAAAACTATTGGTAAACAAATTTATTATTATAATATTATTTATATTATAAATATAATTATTTTGTTTAATTCCGCTACCATTAGTATGTTTATGATTGCCAACACTCGAAGACTAATCACCATACGTAGCGGAATTAAACAAAATAATTCTATTCAAATAACCAGTGATATGAACTTGCGCAGGATAGCACTTAGTTTAATAAAATATTATAAAATTTAAAAAAATAATTTACTCTTGCGCCACCTTCTTATTTCTATCTGTTCTCCTTTAACCAAAGGTTGTCTGTAATAGATTAGCCTTACCGATAAGACCGCCTTTTGTTCATTTATGTATATATATATATATATATATATATATATATATATATATATATATATATATATATATATATATATATATATATATATATATATATATATATATATATATATATATATATATATATATATATATTTTTTTTAATGGATGATAATGGAATAGTAATTCCACCCGCGCTATCGGTATACACCGGCGGGGCACCAGTGAAGGATGATATGTGAAGATGAAGTAGGTCAGTTAGCCCATCGTGACGAATTCAACAAGAATTGTTCACGATGGTTTCCAGGGGGAACCACGTGGAGGTCGACCTAATAAGGCATATTGCTAGCAATGGGGTTGTCAAACTCCATTGCTAACAATCCCTTTCCCCCCTTTATGTATATATTTTAATCTATACTTTATACAGTATTTCACTTTAATTGTTTAATTATTACTGTATATTTTTATATTTTTGACCTAATAAAGGGTTAATAATCTATTATAATACTATTAATTGATGTCTTACCATATAAATCAAGTAAAGTAACAAAATACAATCCATTGTTGTTGTTTTTTCAATTAATATCCTATTGCCAATCTAGATGCTTTATATACAACTTGCATAGTAAGTAAAAATAGAAATTATTGTTACTATGCATATATAACTTCTGTAAAAAAATTGTTATTAGTCATTGAAAGCAAACCATGAAATTGACTCTTACTATTAAACTTTTATCACATAACGTGTCTACTAACTTGTAATCTATTAGTCTTTGTGTATGATTGTCGGGTTGTTCATATATACGGAAATTTTATTTTATTTTTATCACGTCTAAAACCCGAGTTAATACAAATGGCTTAAAGGCGACCTGTCATTTCTTATAGGCGTTTTCTGCCTCATGCGGTCCAAATCCAAGGTCCTCTTACTTCTCTTTTGGCAGGTACAATTAAGGGCTGTAGTCCTATCATTTTAACAGAAAACTCATTGAAAATCTTTGAAGCCTGTAAGGAAAGTTTTTTGAACACTGCACTGTTAACTCATCCAGATTGTGTGCATGGGAACTTTTGATATTAATTTTCCAAAAACTCAGCCATTCTCAGCAAAAGTACGCACCATATGATCGAGAACTATTAGCAATTTATGATGTCATAAAATACTTTTGTCATATGCTTGAGGCAAGATATTTTACAGTTTATACTGACCATAAATGTAATGTAATGTAAAACGTAATGCATGTTGACATTGTTGGTCCCGTCCCTCTTTTTCAGGAATATTGGCATTGTCTCAATGTCGTGGATCGTTTAATAAGGGGGCCCGAGGCAATATTGACAACCGATATTACAGCTGAAACTATCCTCATAGGTGATCTGAAATCCATGCGTACGAAGTAGCGGGCAAAGAACTAGTCTTACATGAAAATTATAAATAATTATCCGTTGTGTACCGAAATCTAATTATGTTAATCATAGGATTATCAGAACGGGCAGATTAATAGATCCCGGGATTAAAACGAGGAATAATTAAGCATTCGGCTTTGGTATACATCGATGATGTTGTTTAACAGGAATATTATAAATAGACTTGATAATTAGGTCATATTGATCCAAGTTAAAAAAATTATTGTAACAAATATAATAATCATATCATCATTTCAGTCGGGTTAGGAATTAGTACGGGATAGGAAGGGGTGTGAAGGACCTATTTTTTACCGGGACTACACTTGAATACACACACACGCAACACACGCGCACACACGTACACACGCACGCATGCACGCACGCACGCACGCACGCACGCTCGCACGCATACACACACACAGATTTTATTACAATAACAAATAAAATCATGGAACAAACAATACACATAACTACAACTTTTTTGTATAGGAGCTAGCATGTGAATCGTATTACAATGATTCAAATATTGGCAGTCTGGACGATCCGCAAATATTCTTTGCATTAGAGTTAACCCAGATCCTACGCATCAGAGATGTACACCGTTTACGCATAGTAGCGTAGAAACAATCAACACACGCTTAGGCGAACATTTTCGATGCATTAAAAAACTGGGACATCCCCAACAACACCCTAAATGCATTATTGTACTGGAGTCATAGGGCGCTATACTGTTTCTGAGTATAAAAAGCCACAGATTACTCGCGTAAAAGGACGTATGAAATGCTTTAAAAGAGAGATTTTGACGTCCCTCGAAGAAATGGGACATATATTTTTATTTATAAAACAGTGGGTAGTTACGACAGTTACGATGTCGAATCGGTGCATCAATCGGTCAATCGGAGCATCCTAGCATCTATATACATTCGAACCCCTTCTAATTATGTTCGAACACGTTGAAGGGATTTTTTCCATGACCTGTTGTGAAGAATAGAGCTGGCAAAACAGGCTCTTCTTCCATTAGCATTGACTCTGGTCAACGGTGTTATGAGCCAGTATCAAGACTTGGATATATTTACTTGTAAACTTTTTTGTAAAAGAGCTTCGCAGAATTACAATATATTATTTAGAGAATATAGCAGTGTTATCGACAACCGATGAAGAAGAAATGTTCTTGAATCGACCCTGTTCAGGCAAATGCAGAGTCCACACCTCACTAGTTGGAGTGACGACCTCAAACGTATTGCAGGAAATTAGTGGATGCACTTGGTCCAAAATGTTCCTTATGACAGTCTATGGGGGGAGTCCTTTATGCATTTACTTGTAGTGTGAGGGGGGAGGGTTATCCTACACTGCGTTTGCCTGAACAAGGTCGCCACTCAAGAATCTTTTTTCGGTTGTCAATTCTACGAGTTGTGCGATCAGCTCATTGTCACTTTAGTTTGCTTATTCTTCGGGTTATGTCGATCACTTTGCTTCTTTTGCCATCCATATTTCAGAGTCTATTATGTAAATAAATTCTGAGCATATCTTACTGAGTAACTTGATGCTTTTCTGTGCATTATTTTGTTTAGTTCTAATCAATTAACTACTGCAATTAACTAATTATAAACTTTCGCATAATAACGTCTACTTCAGTGAAATAGTGGCATTTGTTCTCTTGACCCATATAGTACATATATACTAAGTTTTATAGTGATTATTAAAACTGTTAAAGCGCTAAGAGGTAAATAACAAAAATCTCACTTTCGCTTTTATTATAGGTAATTAGGTTTTACCTGCGGCTTTCTCCACGTGACTGGGTTATTTACCTGACCGAGATAAAAAGCCTATATTGTTCTTCATCCTATATGTACGTGTCTATCAAATTTCATAGTGATCTGTTAAATCGTTAAGCTAAGAAGTAACAAACAAAAAACTTGGATGGGAGGGGATTGTTAGTAATGCGAACTACTATTCCCATTGCTATTAATATACCCAGTCAGGTCGACCTCCGCGTGGTCTAGTCACATGGTCCACCCTGGAAACTATCGTGTTGAATTCCGGGTTTCGGTCTTTTCATTCTCATTTATCATCACTCACTGGTGCCCGGCCAGCGTTTACCATTTTATTATCATCCATTAAAAAAATAACTGACTTTTTCATTTATAAAATAAGTAATTTATGAATGAAGAAACGAAGTAATAACAAAGTGTATAAGGAGGCAGAGAAGCCTATATGCTTCTCTCTGCCGACCCTTAAAAGATACTGGCTTGATAACAGATTTATAAATAGATAAACTTAACTCTGTTTTTCTTTTACGTGATTAGGAAGTTATAATTGAACAGTCAACTCCTACAAAGAGATGATGGTATCGAGTACTGGAAACTTTCCGCTTTGTCACACGCAGTTTTAAAGGGCTTTCACGAAATTGCTTTGTTCAATGCTCTGGTTTGTTCCCAATTGAAGTCTTGTAGACTTTTGTAGTATTCGCCCACTTCAAGGTGTACTTGAATGGGATGGAAAGATAATAATGGTTCACTATGGAACTGCTTCAATTTAATTCTATGCAGAGTACTAAGTAAAGATACTTTGATATTTAGATAATGAATGTATTTGTGTACTAGAAATGTACTAGAAAGTTCCTACTAATATTATAAATATATCTTAATTGTCATGTGAAACTGACATAGAATGGTTTACCCCTTCCTATCACATGGATTTTGTAAAAGGCGACTATGGAAATTTAATGATCGAAAGATCGGTAGCAGCTTTTCTCTTAAAATATCTCCAAAACCTAACTACAGTTGTTAACCCGCCTACCAAGTATAGCAACTACTTGCAAGGCCCTTCTTATGGAAGAGGCATGTGTTCAGCATTGGAAAGTTAACGATTAATATAATAATAATAATGTTCATATAATAAATGCGAAAGTTTGTAATGATGGATGGATATTTGTGATTCTTTCACACAAAAACTATTAAATGAATTTGAATAAAATTTTGTACACGGACAGGTTATATTCTAACTTAATACATATATTTATGTATTTATTGACACGGCCGAAGTTACAGGATAAGGCTAGTAATTTTATAAATGTGAAAATTTGAAAGATGTTGGGGTGATTAGATGTTTGTTTGTTTTTTTTATTAGTTGCGCTTAAATATCTGAACGGATTTAATTAGGGAAATTCGATTTACGGGTAGATTATTAACTTCATACACAGTAAATTTTATATACCGATTCATGCGGGTAAAACTATAGGAAACTATTAGTGCGTTTTAAAGCACATTGAGAGCTATACGATTCCGCAGCTAAAATTTTGTGGCAAAAATGAAGAAAAGATTTTATTATGATACGTCATTTTCAGTCATATAATATAGCGATTAAAGTCAATTTTAAAATAATAACGAATTAGTCTTATCACTACCACTCTTAGAAAACCATGATGCTTTAAATAAAAAGATCCTTCCAGGAAGGACTTTCTATGTCCCATTTGACTCTTATTAATTATCACAACAATTAATAGAGTTTGAAGGGGACATGGTCATTTTTCATTTCATTTACATTAAATCAAAATGAGGGCTTGAACAAACTGTGATTATTGCACCGCAGAAAATACAGATTTACAACATATAAATAAAGAATGCCCGGTCTTTGTTTTATAAAGACTTGTTCTGGTAGATTGCTTAATAATATTATATAAAAATAAATAAATACTCCGTGACACCTTTTTTTATACCACAAAGGTGGCAAACAAGCATATAGCCCGTCTGATGGCAAACAATGGTAAACAGTTACTGTAGCTTATAGACGCCTGCAATACTAGGGGTGTCACGTGCACGTTGCCATTCCTGAAGAAACCTTAATATGTTCTTTTTGAAGAACCCCATACTATCTTTAGGAAAAACTTCGTCAGGGATGCTCAGGCTGTGGAATGAGCTATTCAACAGCCTGAGCGTTTGTAGGAGAAAATTACTTTGAAACAGTACGTGACTATTTAGGTTCAAGCATCAGATAATTAATTTCCTGTCGATAGCGAGCGGTCTGATGATAAAAAATAGACGTGGGCATCATACTTCTTGCCATCTATTCTTCAGAATACTGATACTTATCCAATTATTTAAGACTTTAACCTCCAAATTGTTAAAACACTAATTAAATTAAAGGATTTTAAATAAGGATGTAAATTTTTTGAGAAGAATATTCACTATCGTTAAAGTGTTAATCATAAAAAAAGAAAGCTATATGCACAGAGCCTAAATGATTTTCCAAATATCGTTCTATTAATGGCAATATTTGATTAGACAAATCCGAACAAAGTTCGTCGAGATTATACTGAACTATTACATCCAATATTCAACTTTTATCCACTTATAAACTTCAAAATCAATTGTATTTAATTAATCTAAAACCGATTCTCAGTAACCACAACTGAAAGTACTATAAAATGAAGCTAGAATTTCACTCAATTTAACTTCAACATTAAATAAGTCAAACTTAGCAGTCCCTTACTAAATTGCTTTTCAAAACTAACGATAATAACCCTAGCATTTACAGTAACCAAAACGACTTTGCCGTTGATTGGATATGGTTAATGGAAACGCCACCTTTTTGCGTTGATAATAGATGTTAATTTAGGAAGAGGTATGTTTGTACCCAACTGGAGTTTGTTAAATGCATACTTACTGACCCTTTTGCACCCATCCATGCCTTATCTTCATCAGTCTTGTGGGGAGACCACTCGTGGACTGGACAATTGAAGAGCGACCATCACTTGTTGTTTTCATGGTCAGGAATCAACTTCTACATGCTATTCTACGAAAACATTAGGTGCAATAAAAGATATAGATAGAATAATTTGTATTATACATATTTAAAACGAAATAATTAGTGTTTTTACGAGAATATTGTATTTATGTAATTGAAGATTTATCCCAAAGACATTAGGGTCGAAAAAAAAATTTATCATAGCACGATATGTGATCGCGCCATCCTGAGCGAACACAGAGAAGACGTAGTTCATGAATATAACCGACCAAAAAGAGAAAATTGTTTAATTTCTTGTACTAACACGGGATTTATTAGCATATCACATACTAGTGACCCATTCAGGCTTCGCATGGGTAGTAGAATATATATACTTTCATTTCTTGCATCAGCTCATTACGTCAATTATGAATAAGATGGGTATAATAAGTTATTCTTAAAAGATAAACATGTACTAACATGAACTGTTTGTGGACCTATAATAGAGAAATAATCTCACCATACATTGTTTTTTATATCTTAAATGGATTATTCAGCGTTTTCGTTAAAAGCTCGCAGTTGACTTGATTTCTGCCGAGCTCTTAAACAATTATCGTTATATTTTAACAAATTAATGTAAAACTATATTAAACTATATGTACAAATCTTCTTATTGAATAAAGTATTAATAGATATTGATGAAAATTGCATTAAAATGTCGCATAGTTCGAAATATTAAATTGTACAGGCAGTGGGAAGGGACTTTGTTTTATACCTTGTAGAGATTTTACCTTTACAAAATTATAAGTAACCCTTAACATACTGTTATAAAACTAAATGTATTACCTAAATTAGTGTCCATTAATATATTGTTTTAAGATAACTTCGATAAGCGTCTTTAATCTGTTAAGCAAACATACATTATAATCTGTGGGTACAGAAAGCTTGAACCTTTGATCTAATGAATTCTCTAAATTCTTTATGTATATATATGTATATGCATATATATGTATATATCTTTGTATATATTTGTTTATATATAATAGTGGGCCACCTACCCTTTGTTTTTCTTTCTTTTCTCAATGTTCTCTACCCAAAGGTTGTCTGGAAGAGATTGCTTAGCGATAAGGCCGCCTTTTGTATCATTTCTTATTATACTTCGCGCTTCGTCCTCGAGATTATTATTTGTAGAATATAAACAACATGTAGTAACGCACAAGTGACACCGCCCCTGCACTATTGTTGAGAGAGGGATTCCCCCTTTTTCCTTTTTCTTTTTATTCCCCGGTAGGTACATAGTCTACTTAGCCCGTTCATTTCATTTCCTGTTCATTCGCAATTTAGTGCTTCACCGCTCCGCACATAATACATCGCGTTGTCGTGTTAATAAAAAAAAAAAAAAAAAAAAAAGATGCCAAAAAGGAATAGTAGTGATCTCAACGACCCAACATTCAACATTACATAGTGTCGTTGTAGACCAGGTATTTATTTTCAAAACTATATCTATACACAAAAGTAATTTTTGTCTCCAGAAGAATGCAATCGAGATAGTCATATGGGCTATATCACCGCATTCAAACGAAATGGTTGACGTGCAATTCAGCGGGAATTGTACACAACAGCCGTGTTTCGATAACTTTCGTTATCGCATTTTCAAATAACACCCATAAAAGGATATAATAAATATAAATATAGAATTTCATTTTTAATAAAATATTTTTAAATAAATTATTGGCAATATATATATAAAAGAGAAGTCGTTACTTTTGATTTCAGTTATAGAGAATATTTGATTATAGGGGTGTATTGTATAAACAATAATGCTTATTGGAGACAAAAAATATTAGGTTTTAACGTATCCACGTTAACAATGTTAGTATGTACCCAGAGCCGTTATCAGGACGAACTCGACACATACTATACTTTTTTATACAATTGCATAAATTTATGCATATACACATCATATATTTATATATTATATGATGCATATGTCAGAGACGCCTCAATTAATAGCGGAATCAGTAGACTGGTTAATAGATCTTCCTGAGGAAGAGATACTAGAACCAGAGACTGTAAACCTTCCATCAGACGATGTAGATGTGATTCACGATGCGTTAACGTATCCAGACGGTAGGGAGTCTGTAGTAAAAAATAATCCGATGACGGATCAAGACGCTGGTCAAAACTGTCCAGGCCCGTCAAATGTGGAGCCTCAGTAGCTAGATACTGAGACTTTAGAAATTCTTGGAGTCGATCCAACGTGTACTAATAATTATGGTAGCGATGTCCATAAAGAATTGCCATTGCGATTTCAACACATCGCCCAAGAAGGAATTAGTAAAGAGCTTAAAAAATAATTAGTAAATAAATACCCACTACCAGCTAACTGCTTACTTGTAGTGCTCCCACAATAAATCCCGAGATAAAAAGCAGAGCTTCCAGAACTAGCTACTACGCGTGATAAAGGTATTGAGATAAAAAAGAAACCAACGGCTTCAGCCATATCTTGTTTAGGTCAAGCTATTTCAACATAGCTTAATTGTAATCAAAAAGATAAAGAACTTTTACAAAAACTTATGGATCTCAGCCGTCTAATGTGTGACATACAGCATAGCGACTCCATGACTAGACGACACTTCATTCTAAGTGCTTTAAAGAAGGATATGAAGGAATATCTTACAAACACAAAAGTTGATACCTTCTTATTTGGCTATAAATTGGCTGAAACAATAAAATCGACCGAAGCTGTTAACAAATCAGACATAGACCTAAAGGTGGTTTCTGATGGTACCAAAAACCTGCCAAGAAGAACCGACATTCTTCCTTCAAGGCTTTTAAACCGGAGAGCTCCAGCACCGGCACGCAAGCAGCCGGGCATGGGAGCGAGATTCCGTCAGCCTGCCGCAGCATGACCCTTGATTCTCCCAACGCAGCCGGCTGGGCACATAGCGACGTCGTGGGTTCCACCACCACCGCAGCCGCCGTCGCCACCTCCTCCGACACAACATCCACGTCGTCGTTACTAGATACGTATATTCCAGTTAAGTATGCAGGTCGTTTAACACACTTTTATGATCAATGGTCTATTATCACAAATGTTCACTTGATTCTTTCATGGATTAAGGGTTACAAAATAATTTTTTGGTCACCTGTTTATCAAGAATCATACAGATTCAGAAAAATATCAATATATTGATGCAATTAATAATCTTCTACAAATTGACGCTGTTTCAGAGTGTATACCTTATAAGGGCGGTTTATATCTAATATTTTTAATATAATACAAAAACTTAATGGCAAAATGAGGCTCGTATTGAATCTCAAGAGATTAAATAAATTTATCCAGACGGATCATATACGAATAATATTTATTTACGAAGAATTAGAAGATTTACGAACTGCATTAAAATTAATATCAAAAGATTTCTATATGGCAACATTAGACCTTAAAGACGCTTATTTTTTAATAAACATTCATAATGAATCTAAAAAATATATCCGATTTATTTTTGACAATAAATTATATCAATTTAATGTTTTGCCATTTAGTTTAGCTACCGCACCTTACATTTTTATTAAATTAATGAAGCCGATTACTAGACTTTTAAAAACTGGCGATTTTTTATTTACCTTATACTTAGATAATTGGTTTTTATTGGGTAATTCTTATCAACAATGCTTGACAAATATTGAGATGACTTCCAAACTACTATCTTCCTCAGGTTTTACAATTAATCAGGATAAAAGTAACCTTGAGCCTTCATTATCTTGTAAATTTATGGGAATAGTTGTAGACTCACACAGTCTACAATTAAGCTTACCATTCGAAAATAGATTACGAATTCGATCTCAATCAGAAAGTTTTTGTCAATATGAACGTATTTTAATCAGGGAATTTGCTCAACTGGTAGCTTTACTCGTGTCGGCTTGTCCAGCCATTGAGTATGGAGGATTTTGCACTAAAGATTTGGAGCGTTCAAAATTTCTTAATCTAAAAAATCATAACGATTATGATAAGTATAGGAATATACCTAGTTCCGTATATTCTGACTTTCAATGGTGATTAAATTTAAATAGAACAATTCTTCTAAGGAATTCTGATAATCTTTTTAGTGGTGTCTGTCGACCTCACAAAGCGGTAGACAAACTATTAGCCGATGGGTGAAACTGACATTAGACGAATGTGGACTGGACGTACATATTTGTACTCTCTGCGCACAGCACGCGACATGCCGCCGCGTCCCGGGCACGCTCTCTAGGTGTCAGTGTAGATACAATACTTAAATGGAGCTGCTGCGGCTGGAATGCCAACTCCACTGCTTTCGCCAAATTTTACAGTAGGCCTATGATTAATACAGATAATTCGTCCTTTGCTAAGCCGATAATTAATAATAATCAAAAATAATATTGTGTTTATCGAATTGTGTGATGATTAAAAAAGATTATGTACTATTATAGATTAATAGTAGAATAACATAATGTCGATTAATTTTTAGTTCTATTTGTTCACTTTGTAATCCAATAAAACATACAATCATAAAAGAAGTGTTTTCATTGATAATATTTTTTGGTTGGAACTCTCAAAGTCTACATGTTGTTTATATTCTACAAATAATAATCTCGAGGACGAAGCGCGAAGTATAATTAGTGATTAAACGAACTTACCCAAGTGAAGTTCTATCACAATTATACGAAGCGCTTCGTCCGAAGAGATTAGTACGTACTCCCTCCCGACCCAGTTTAATTATACCCATCAGAACTGTACCAAAAAATATTTCAATGGTCAAACATAAGTTTTAAATAATTTTTAACTCTGAACTTAATGAACAGGAAATGAAATGAACGGGCTAAGTAGACTATGTACCTACCGGGGAATAAAAAGAAAAAGGAAAAAGGGGGAATCCCTCTCTCAACAATAGTGCAGGGGCGGTGTCACTTGTGCGTTACTACATGTTGTTTATATTCTACAAATAATAATCTCTTCGGACGAAGCGCTTCGTATAATTGTGATAGAACTTCACTTGGGTAAGTTCGTTTAATCACTAATTACAGTTAAATGTATTTACTATTTTATAAATGGTGCAATAAAGTGTAAATAAATTCTAATGATCTAAGAGAAGGTATTCTGAAGTTTAACAAAGTAAGAGAGTAAAAAAAAATATTTAACATAATTTTTTTATAAGATCTATTATTTAAATTTACGAGTAAATGCAGGTTGAAATTGTATACAAACGTTCACTTAATAGAAAGTGATGAATCTTCAGATATAAATAACATTATTCCCGTGTGGTCCCGGTATAGAATAGGCTACCCCTTCCTTTCCGGACTGTGTCGTATGAGGCGACTAAGGGAGTCTAACTGCGGTTGCCAATCCGTTTGCCAAGCGTGGTAACTACTGGCAAAACTCCCTTAGGGGAATATGTTCAGCAGTGCATAGTTAAAGGATATGATGATGATGAAATAACATTACAGACATTACAGAACACATTGTGATGCTTATGATAAGCTGTCTTGTGTTATCATATCTGAGGTCCGTGATATTATTTATTTATTTATTGATTAAAAATAATTATAACATTACAACAGCAAAAGCCAAATCAATATTATAAACCTAGTGTGCTATAATAAATGTATTTAACCCGACTCTAGATATTCCTGAGCCGCTTCTAATATCTTTGGCAAGCTATTACTAAATATATCAATGATGTTTATAATATTATTTAAAAACCGTACTGCGTGAGTTATGTCTCTGTACCCTGTAATCTCACTGCTATATTGCTTCTTCAAATGGAAACAATCAAACGACCACACTATGCCAGTAGGAACATGAGTAGAATATCTATTTTACTCTTGTTTTGTACAAAATCACTTTTTTACTTTATCCGAGCAGTAAGTACTTTATATTATTCTCAATTTCGTGTATAATATAGTATATGTCATATATGTGTAAGTATATTTGTTATTCATAGATATTTATTCGTTTATATATGTAATTTTAATATATATGTATATCAATAATTAGTAGTACCGCATTCGAGTATTCTGACACTTCCCTATGGTTGACTGGGAGAGAATGCTTTTAGCATTAAGTCTGCCATGTACACATATTTGTATTTTGTACTAATGAATAAATAAATAAAAATATCTCCTTCTAATGATTTTATAGACCATCAATAAGAATCATTGTTATATCAATCATTAACTGTCCTCTAGCGATTTATCGAGCAAGAATGAATGGAGATGTCGGTAGGGGCCGCCCTAGACGGACGTATGTCGACCAATTAGGCGACGTAGAGAAATGGCCAAAGAAGAATAAAGAATGGCCAAATTAAAAGTACCCGTAACCGGCGAGCGTGTATGAAAAGATTGATGAATGTGGCAGAAGCGAAAGAGGTTCGTTTGAATCGAAGCATTTGGCGTTCCATTGTTTCTGTCTACCCTAATGGGAGACAGGCGTGACAGATATGTATGTATGTATGTATGTAACTGTCCTCTAATGAAGTGTAGTCCATAGGTTTTGCAAGTAGTTGCCTGGCTTGGTAGACTGGCAGTTAGGCTTTATTGGTCAAGGAATGTTGGTCATTTCTTAATCATTAAATAACAATGATTGTATCTACATATATAATATTATATGCCGTATGGTCCTGGAACAGAATGGAACCCCCTTCCTTTGTCATGGGTGTTGTAAGAGGCGACTAAGTGAAACTAATGGTTAAAGGATGGGCAGCAGTGTCCTTCTTAAAATATCACTAAAAGCCTAACTGCGGTTGCCAATTCGCTTGCCAAGCATGGCAACGACTGGCAAATCCTCCTTAATGGGGGAGGTCTATTTTCAGCAGTGAACAGTTAAAAGCTGATATGGTGATGATGATGAATATTACATACTATTGTTAAATCTTTATATACAAAACATAATATTCTAAATGTTAGGTCAACTTACAAAATCTTTTATCTACACTGTAATACATATTATAAAGAGGAAAAACATGCTTATTTGTTTGCAATGAACTTTAAATAAAAAAAATAGTTATATGATTTTAAAAAATTTTCACTTACAGAAAGCTACATTATTAGCGAGTAACGTTGAGCGAAGTTTATTAAAAAAAAAAGATGAAGTGTAAAAATATATTTCTAAAATTTGTTAACAGAGCTTTTTTTTAAAGATTTAAATAAATAAAAGAAACAATATAAAAACATATAACTTATATATTTTTTTCTAACCCTATTTACAACAGAAATAAATAAATGTGTAAAAATAAGGAAGCAACTACCTATTTGGAATGTATCTTTGGCTATTGAATAAATAGTTATTAAACCTAATACCTATATTGTTATTAAGAAACTTTAATTAATAGGCGGACGTACTTTTTGGGCAAAACTGCCAACAATATTTCCAGGTGGGTAATAATTCCCTACTACGTAAATTTGACCTTCTTTGGACCTCGCCATACCGACACCGATCTCTTGTGTATCCTCCCAGATAACCTGAGTAAAATGACCCGTTCCTAAATTGGTAGGTTCTTTGCCAAATTTATGATCTTTTATTTCACTGTACCATTTGTCTACGGGATCCTTTCCAGTTATTTCAAAGTTTGGATTAGAAGACCAAGCGTAAAATATATTCTCACCGTACTCGTCTTGGTCCCTGTGTTCCATTTTGCCTTTCTTTACCAGTGTTTTGGCCCACTCTTCCGCGTATTTGCATAGCTTCTTATTCAATTTCACAGGTGGTACGCCATGATTTTTCCTATACTCATTATGCGCTTTCAGAAACTCTTCTTCGAATTTCTCTCCAGATATGGACGTCGATTTAAATTTGTTCACCAAATCTGATGCTATTTCACTGATATTCTTACTATTTCGCTGTGGAGGAGATGTAGCTGGTACATTATTGTTCGATCCTTTGGGTGCTTCAGAATTATTTGTTTTTCTAAACTGTAAAGCGCCGGGCGGTGGTACGTTTTTAGCAAATTGATTACTGAAATTGCCTGGTGGATGATAGTGGGCGACAACATACAGCTTACCAGACTTGCTCTTGGCACTTCCTATACCCAATTCTTTGGTAGTCTTCCAGACTATTTGTGTGAAATGACCGCATTTTAATACTTCCGGTTCTCTACCAAATGAGAATTGACTGATTTCACTGTACCATCTGTCCACACAATCTCTGGCTTTTATTTTTGTGTTCGTATCAGTTGTCCAGCCACAATAGATGTTTTCGCCGTAGTTTTTATTGTGGCTGTATTCCATTTGGTCTCTTTTCGCTAACTCTTCAGCCCATTTTTGGCTGACCTTACTGATTTCTTTGTTCAAAATGAGAGGTTCCACGCCATGTTCTCGTCGATACTCGTTGTGTACTTCGAGTGCCTCGTTTTCGAAGTCACTGGATTTGGAACCGAAGAGTTTGCTCTGTAATAAAGAATAAACCAATTATTGAAATACTCACCAAAAACAAATTTGACAAATACATAATACTAATTAGATAAATAGATAAAAAAAAATATTTGTATCAATAAAAACAATAATAAACTAAAAGGAAATAATAAAACATGGTAAATAATACTGATAAATTGATTAAAAGCTAAAATTAGTTGTTATTTTTTGTATGTTGGTACTTAGTCATACTATATACTCATATAGTATCAACTTCCTTGGTCAAATACTGATTACACATGATTCATACACTTTTCAAAGTCATACATTTATGATTTAACTGTTTTGTCGAGGTTATGCTTATCTAGGTATGGTACAAAATTTACAGCATTATCAAAATTGGTATGTTCTTTTAAACCGACTTCAAAAAAGGATTCCAATTCGGTTGTATTTTTTATGTTTTTTACCTCCGTTAGTTGGAAACTGATTTGAAAAATTATTTTTTATCTACAAGGACATACTTTTAAACTTGTCCTGTAAACATTTTATCAAAATCTGTTCAGTAATTTAATTTTTAAACTAAAACAATTGGTTTTATCGCAATTGACGTTGGGTTTTTTGTTGAAAAAAAATCTAATTACTTTAATTGTCAGGAAGCGAATTTATGTCATTTTTCACGAAGAAAACTTTCATTAACGTAAACGTATTCTACTTTAAAAATAATATTTTGCAAATACATATAGTTATGTATTCTATTATGTTCATAGCGAGAATAACGATATTTATCATATTATTATTTGTTGTTCTTTTGACGGATCTAACATGGATTATTTGTTGATAAAAAAAAAAACAAAAATCTCATTTAAAAATAACTATTTACAATATAAACAATATTTATATACAGTATTAAGACTGTATATAGGTACATATTATTATTTGTTATAACATTGTTATATAAATAATTTTGCTTATGTAATTAATAATATTGTTTGTTATATTTTATCGAATTGGTATCTAATTCTGTAATGAGGAAGTAATAGGATACACATAAATAAATGAATCGACCTTTGTTATTTATGTGTACAGAGATGGAACCAGTTTGGCTTAATTATTTAATTCTATTTTGAAGTCGTATGAAAGAGAATAGCTTTCAATTCTGGGGTAATTAATAGCATTTACAAATTATAAATATTTATAATATATTTTTTTATAATATTCATATTATGATGAAGATAATGATGATGATGATATGAATATTATAATACATAAGTCGAACTTGCTTCCTGATTATATTATAATTTGCACCAGTTGAAGGCATATATGAGTAGGTTATTTGTGGGACCACGATCTCTATCTTAAACCACATTATCGCTTTTCATCAGGTGAGATCGTGATCATTATATATATATATATATATATAGTGTGGGTGAGGGATGGGTAGCAGAGTTCCCCCTAAAACATATCCGAAGCCTAACTGCGGTTGCCAATATGCCTGTTAAACTAGGCAACTATTAGCAAAACCCCACCAAGAAGGAGGTTTATGTTCAGCAGTGGACAGTTGAAGGCTGATATGAAAATAATGATGATAGCAATCTGACCTCTCTCTCATTCTGAATAATTTGGTCTTTTTAAGCATTTTCCATTAGTGAAGAGTTGGTAATATATTTAATTTGATGGACAAATTTTTGGTGTTGGCTATTTTCTAATTCAAGTCCTTTCGAGATATATAAGTTGAATTAGTATACCACTGAGCCATGACGATTTCTTTGAATTTATTTTCCAGTTAAACACAACATTTGCCATATCATTGTGTACCACAAACTTGAACTGAACCAATCAATCACTTGAATCCGACAAACATTATTTCAAGAGATTTCTAAAAGTAGCGTTTAAATATATTCTTTGTGAGACGAGAGATAGATAAATTGTCGAAAAGATGGATCACCATATATATCATAATCATATCAGCCGTTAACTGTCCTTTGCTGAGCATTTGCCAGTAGTTGCCACCCTTGGCAGTTGGTCACCCAAGTTAACCCTTGGCGATGTTAAAAAAAGAACGCTGCTACCCATCTCTCGATTATTAAATTTTCTTAGTCGCCTCTTACGACATACACGGGAAAGGAAGGGGTGGCCCGTTCTATGCCGGAACTGTACGAAAATATAGCGAATAGATGGAAAGATACTGTTTATTGATTTCGCTAAAAGATTACAGCTGTAAACTTAGTAAAAATACAAAAAAGATATTATAAAAAAGTTCAAACTGAGAAAACAATGAGTGGCCTTGTCCTTAAAAAAGATTTCGTCCAAGCAAACTTTGGATATAGAAGAATAGTAGGGAAGAGTCAGGTGCAGTGTAATATAGTAGATTTATTAGATTTTATCTCAATAACTAATAATATTGGACAGGGAATTCGCAACCATGGTTACATATAGCGCGGATTCAGAAGAACTTCTTTCAGCGGACATTCAGGTTATGGGATGAGCTCCCTGCCGAAATTTTCTCAAGAAATTACAGCATGACACTCTTCAAAAAGTTTTTATTGCACAAAAAAACACTTACTTCAATTGTGGTAAAACCAGTTAGTTTGATTTAAAAATTAAACCATTGAATCGAATTTGATAAAATTTCTATCGAACTAATCTGAAAGTATTTTTCTTGGAAGGGAAAAAAGTATTTCTTAAATCGATTTATAAAACACAAAAAATACGACTGAATTGAGAAACCTCCTCCTTTTTTTGAAGTCAGTTGAAAAAAGGGTACAGAACAAGGTTTAGGTTCAGAAACTATTTAGCATCAGGTTCGTCGTATGCTTGTTTGCCAATAGTTATTAAAAAAATAAAATAATTGCCTCCTTTTTTTAGACGTTGTTTTAATAATGGTTTACTTCTCGTTATTGAGAGTTTCGTTTGATGGGAATCATCAATTTTGTTAATTGCGTCAATTCGCTATACTTTCCCATGGCCGCCGGGTTAGTTATTAAGCCAATTGTGTCAAGGAACATCACTATATGTTTAGTACGCGTGTGATGGATCTTGTTACAAGAATTCATAAAATCTTGTAAATGTAGGTTTCTTAGTAA
Source organism: Galleria mellonella (assembly GCF_026898425.1). NCBI lineage: Eukaryota > Metazoa > Arthropoda > Insecta > Lepidoptera > Pyralidae > Galleria > Galleria mellonella. The sequence goes on along the minus strand of NW_026442090.1, from coordinate 1,831,788 downwards.
TTAATTTTTGTATGTTTTTGAATGCGTAAATTGGGATATTAACCATTTTATGTGATAATGTTAAAAAAAGATGCTTGAGACATTCGAAATGTAGATAAAGTGTAGAACAGAAAGCTGAAAATGCTGGGCTACCTTATACGACATGACGATTTTTTAAAGAGCATACTACTCGTAGAAGGAAAAATTGTTGTAGTCCACTATTTACGGAGGAAGGAGAAGACCAAGGAACTAACTACATAAGACAGATATAGGAAACACTAGGTCACTCATGTCGTATAGGGAAGTCAAAGATATGGCCTGAAATAGAGCTGGCTGGAATAGAATACATGAATTGATTGCATTGACAAGAGGATACTTTTAAATATAAAAAATGTGTTAATTTAGACTTATTTGACTATCTGTGCCATTAATTTTCGTCGTTAAACGATAGTCTGTTCCCAAGGAATTTATTGAAAATGTAAACAAATGAATAATTGACTCTACCACAGTCAGTTAATATTCAATTTCAAATATAAAATTAATTAATCGATTGAATGAATATGGTTAAACTTTAAAAAAATTAAGAAAAATGGTGTTTTTTGTGGTTCTTGTCAAGTTTTGTTCATGTTTATTAGGTGGTGTTATTATGATTAACTGTCAAAATATCAGTGCATGAGAAGAGAAATCCAAATAATACCCTATTTCGCCAGCATGATAATAACGACCTATAAGGTGAGACCCATAGCCAGTGGGACGCTAATGGGGTGTTGGGAATGAATATGAATTATGTAAATGCCATATTTGACAGAGTACGTGAGAAATATTTTACTCCAAATATTCAATATCATTTTGCAAGTATTTAGAAGTGTTATTACATTTATTTTAAATGGAATTTAACAGCCCAATTGCTAGCAATATACTTTATCAGGTCGACCTTAAACCGGTGCCCCCTGAAATCATCACGAATGAATTAATAAAAACTCTATTATTCTCTGAAAAGAATGATACAGATTATAAAGATTTACATTATATACACAAATAAAATGAATAATTAATTACATAAATTTAATTTTATAAAAGCAAGTTAAAGAGGCAACAATGGGCGGCCTTATCGGTAAATAGCGATCTCTTCCTTAGCATGGAGAGGAATAATTAAATTTTTGCCTGGTTAAGGCGTAACAGAAAAATGAATAAACTGAAAAGGGCGAAAAAAGGGATTAAAGATAAATAATTAATTCTTGTAGAATTTATCACGATAGGTTAAACGACCTGCTTTCATCTTCACTTATCATCTCTCACCGGTACCTCGCCAGTGTATACCAATAAAACAGACGGGGTTATCATTCCATTTTCATCCATTAATAGTAACACATTATTAGTCATACAGTCCATCCATTTCTTTAATATCTTCCTCTAATACCCGTTTATATTCATACATAACACTTTTGTTAAAATATTCTCTTCACATCTCCATATTATGTGTTCATCACCCATCACTGTTCATGTATCACTGGCGCTACTTTCAAATTTCCTCTGATGTACTCATTCTTAATCTTGTCCAGTCCAGTCACACCGTATATCCCATCTCAACATTCTCATTTTAGCTATATACAGTCTTCTTTCATCCATATTTGCTGGTCGATTTCTCATCCCTACAAGAATGCAGGGCGTATCTAACTCTTGTTATCAAATCTCTTGTTAAAAATATTTACTCATATAAATTTCAATCAACGTTAAATATTTAAGAATAGGTATTTATAATTGATATTATGCAGTTATCGAGGAAAAATACGTAAAAGACGTCAATGTAAAAATTTAAAGATTTAGTTCCTTGTATATGTATAATTCATTTTGATAAGATATTTTGTATTAGTTTTCGATAACGGTAACTGATTATAATGGAATAATAAATACCATATAAAAATGTATGTGGCTGTATGAGAGATGTGTTATTTATTAAATAAACTAGCGATTTTAAATACTAGTATTTACAGCTAGCGATTTGCCCCGAATTTGCACGAATATTTAGATAAATAGAAAGAGAAAATTAGTATTTACCAAGGAGATTTTGTATAAAAGTAGTTTGCTTGAGTACCTCTGCCCCCTTCGTGTTTTTACCGTGAAGCAGTTGTATTTGCATGGCTGTGTTTCGATTTGAAGATAGGGATTTGGCAGTAAATTTACGTGGTACAGAGGCATAACACCTTAGTCCTCAGGAATGACAACGCTTGGGGGGTATAATGGGCGAAACAGTATATTCTGTTATGCCCATGGTACTGTTCATCTCTATAGGCAACGGTTACTACTTTTCATCTGGTAGGCCGTCAGCTTATTTGCCATTTTAAGTTGCATAAAAAATATATTAGCTTTAATAGGTAAAGTATTGATACCTTGAGTTATATTTTTATAATTTTCGTGGAGTTCTCTAATTTTGATGATGTAGTTTTCCATAAGTAAATCTTTATTATAAGTAAGTCTTTAACATTAGTTGAGCAGTTTTAAAGCTTATCAGTTACAAACAAACATACATAAATCAAATCTTTCCTCTTTATCTATCTAGTGTATAAATAGTATACACTAGATATAGATTTTTTTATGCCACGTTAAATAAGCTGACCCATCTGATAGTAGTAGTAACCGTCGCCTATAGACATGAGCTAAAAATGTTTTACAGTAGCGAAAATATTTCAAACATTTTTAACCGCGAATCCGTCTACATGACCGTGATATATCGATTGATCGGAATAAAAAGAAGCCCACGTACAAATACTACGTGTGCTGTATATTAAATTTCAGGACAATTGGTTGAATTGTTAAGAAACCAGGAGTTAATAAACAAAGATATATATATGCCCAAGCAAAAGACTTTTGTACAGTCTCCCTGTGATACTTATAATATATTATTAGTAAGCTAAAGATATAATACATACAATAATTTTGCTTCGTAAAAAACGGTAATAACGGTTCGATATTAAAAACCGGCATGCCTGTATGGTCCCGGTATAGAATAGATCACCCCTTCCTTTCCCGTGAGTGTCGTAAGCGACTAAGTGAATGCGAGGGATGGGCTGCGTCCCTCTTAAAACATCTCCAAAGCCTAACTGCGGTTGCTAATTCGCCTGACAAGCGTAGCATCTACTGGCAAACCCCCAAACAGGAGAGGCTTATGGTCAACGATAGATAGTTAAAGGCCGATATGAAGATATTAAAACAAGAACAACACGGCAGTAAAACCCTATTAATTTGAAGGCATTGTAATTGATAATATATTATCTATTATACTGACCATATTTCCTGTTTAGGTGATAATTGACACAACAATGAACAGGGAATATTGAGTAAATCAAATATCAAATAATGAATGTTCAAGACACTGCCATTATTCTAGTCTTCTCATGACCATCTGATTCGATGTAACTTCTTTAAAACGGGAAAATGAGTAAAAAGTGGCAGTTTTGTTTTCTATATTCGTAAGAATTATATTGAATACTGAATTAATGAATGAACATATTAAAATAAATTCATTATTGGCAAAGATATCGCGTAACGTATTCGATCCTACTTTTGAAGTCACTTAAAAATATAGAGGTAGAATTAATCTATCTTTATTTATAGCCGACTTTAAAAGGAAGGCGATTTTCAGTTCGGTAAATTTTTTTATGTATGTTACCTCGTACTCGTAGCTCCGTTAATTGTAAACCGATTTAGAAAATTGTAATATCTGAAATGGTAAACATACATACAGAATACTCTCAGACAATTTTTATGAAAATCAGTTTAATAGTTTATAAATCAAAATAACTGTATGATTTTGTCACCTACAGCATAGGGTTCTTCAAAAGGAAGAAAGATGTTTCTTTAGAGTCGGCAACGCATGCGTAATACCTCTGGTATTAAAAAAAAAAAAAAAGCGTCGCCTATAGATATGAGCAGTACCATGGACATAACAGAGTATACTGTTTCGCCCATGATACCCCCCATGTGTTGCCATTCCTGAGTACTCAGGTGTTATTCCTCTGTACCCAGTAAATTCACGCCATATTTCACCCTTCAAACCGAAACACAGCCATGCAAACAACTGCTTCACGGTTGAAACACGAATGGAACAGAGGTACCCAAGCAATCGACTTTTGTACAAAGTCTCCGTCTGGTTTTGTTTGTGGAACACAATCTTAATTATTGATATAAGGTAATTCAAGGTAATGTGGCAACTATATAATTAGTCTTCAAGGTAACCAGTTAATCTATTTACCTAATAGAAATAGTAAAATCTTATCATACCCTTATCTGCTGGTCTATATTTGTAGAAATAATTATAGCAATAAAGCTTTTGCAGCAATAACACGATTAATTGTTTTCTATGATGATGGTATATATTTCCATTAACTATGATCAATGAAATCATGGTACAAGGCCTATATTACATACCTGTTAGATTTTTTTTTTGATGGGTGAAAATAGTATGGTCACTCCGCCTGCGCTAACGGGATACGCTGGCGGAGCACCAGTGAAGAGTGATAGATGAGAATGAAAACAGGCCAGTTAGCTCATCGTGATGAATTTCATCAGGAATTAACCATGATAGTTTCCAGGGGGAACCGCGAGGAGGTCGACCTGGCTGGGTGTATTGCTAGCAATGGGATTCTCAGTCTACATTACTAACGATTCCTTTCCCCCTACATGTTAGGTTTTGTCCGTGACTTTGTCTATGCGTCCTGTTTGGAAAACTATGTATGTAAGTTTCAAAATGATTGGTTGAGTTATTCAAGTTCTAATATGTAACAAATTTACTTTCATATTTATTATATTAATAGGGATTTATTTATCTTTATATAGTATAAAACAAAGTCGCCACCTGCCGTTTCAACGCGTAAATCTTTTAAAAGACGCAATGGATTTTAGTGAGATTTTCATCAATAGATAGAATGATTCAAGAGGAAGGTTTATATGTATAACTTAATATTGTATGTAAATTTATTGAAAAATAATAATAATTGTTGAGTTTAAGATGTCGGAAGAAATTAAGTCGATTCAGAGATCTACAATCAAAAATTAAAACGCTGCCTTATCCATTTTAGTTATGCTGGAATTGTTTTACTTTTATAGGTCTACAAAAAGTATAGGATGGCGTATGTCTGTCTTTTAAGGACAGCCTACCATATCCGTCTAGTCTCTACTCGATGCAACAAACTTGTATAAAAAATGTAAGCATATAATTCTCTACTACCCGTGGAAAGCCGGAGTGAGTCGCTAGTACAGATTGAAATCAAAATCATTACCATGCATTTATTTATTTATTTAACTCTTTATTACATCATAAATAAAAATATACAATGACAAGTTCAGCACCAAACTGCGGACTAAATTTTTTCAGATAAAATAGAATCTTCCAAATCGGTTTACAACTGATGGAGTTATGACGTATATATAAAAAAAAATCGAATTGAGAACCTTTTTCTGTTTAAATTCGGTTTAAAACAAGAAGCATTAATTTAAAAAGTTTGTTATTTTTCTATGTTTGTTTCTTTTTGGTTAAAGAAATAAAGTGGTAGAATATTTCTTTAGAAATTGTTAATAGCATATAGACGAAATTTGGCCGCTAATAAAAAAAAATATTGCTAATTTATCGAAATAGATGAATTTTAATGGATGTTATAATAACGGATTGTGTTCTAAAGAACTCAATATGATGCCTACAGCTACCTTTCACCATCGCACCGCTCGCTATCGCTAGAATGGTCATATGGAAAAAACAAAAAAATAATATAGTTTCCGCAACAGTAACATTATAGAAAAAAATATACATGTGTGTGTCAAATATAAATCGATGCAGTTACTTTAGTTTTTTAATCAAAATAACTGGTTTTGTCAGATTTAAATCGGATTTTTTATTGAACACAATCTTAAATAATACTTCCACTATATAAAAATATATATTGATCGCGTATATACGTACTGTCGTCCAAAAAACACATCAAAGGATCGATATATATATATATATATATATATATATATATATATATATATATATATATATATATATATATATATATATATATATATATATATATATATATATATCAACATTTGAACGAATAAATTGATAATGTTTTTTTTATCACAAATCAAATTAATGGCAGAAGGTATTTATGGAATTTAATTTATTTATTGTACTTTTATTTTTTTAATTTTAAATGGCCTTTAAAATGTTTCATTTCTTTTTTAAAAGCAAATGAGTTCTAAGTGATATTACAATAATGTCAATCTTTATAAAAACGTAAACATAGAAAATATTCGTAAAATATTGTACATTTTTGTGTTTATTTTAAGAGAATGAAATTGAATGAATTGCTTTCTAATGAATATCTACACTTATAGACTTATGGAGACTTTGTACAAAAGTCGTTTGCTTGGGCACCTCTGCCTCATTCGTGTTTCTATCATGAAGCAGTTGTGTTTACATGGCTGTGTTTCGGTTTGAAGGGTGGGATATGACAGTGAATTGACAGGGTACAGAGGAATAACAACCGAGTCCTCAGGAATGGCTACGTATGGGGGTATAGGCGAATACATACATAGACAAAACAGTTAACTGTCCACTGCTGAACATAGGCCTCCCCCATGATAAGGGAGTTTTGGTAGTAAGTGCCACATTTGTCAGGCGAGTTGACAGTTGCAGTTATATTTTGGTGAGGTTTTTAAATGGACGCTGGTGTTCATCCCTCCACCATTAAGTTCCCTTAGTCGCCTTTTAAGACATCCACAGAAAAGAAAGGGGCATCCCATTCTACGCTGGGACCACACAGCTACTGTGACATAAATTATACAAAAGTTATATGTGTATATTACCGTTGAGACAGATTAAATTAATTTAAAATATTCGTATATTATTAATCCTTTTTTTTTTTTATAAATTTTTATGCAACTTATAATGGCAAACATGCTGACGGTCCGCTTAATAGAACGTGGTAAGCGTCACGTATAGACATGAATAGTACCATAGACATAGCAGACTGCACTATGTCAAATTTAAATTCAAATTTCGAACATATGATAATAGGTATATAGTTAATTCTCACATTATTCGTTATATTAATAAAAAAAAAAATGTACATAAAAATCTTACAATTTTACCAGCACTATTCACAAATCGTTTAATTTAAATTCATACAGCCACAGATTAAATAATCACTAAAGAAGTTCAAACAACTATTTACCATAATTCCCACTGCTCCCCACGATCAGTCCAATAAAAATTTGTAACGCGTCCCTTACTCGCCGTGTCACTTATGATCCTGACCAATTTGTGTGTCCTACTTGTTTATTATCCTCGCGTTTATGCGATTGTACTGTTATATAGCTATGTTATCTGTATATCAGTCTGTCCCACTCCAATTCGAAGTGAAAAACTGAGCGCGATAGCGATTCGATACAAAATGTCAGTTTTGATAACGTAGATATTACAATAGTATAGAATAAACTAATGTACAATATAAAATTTCATTAATTTTTTGCCTGTGGATTTCAGAAGTAGGAAACCAATTAAATAGATCACTTCAAGATGGCATAATGAGATGAAACATACACCACTTTTGAAGATAAATCTTTAGAAATACAACTGTGAAAACTACATCTAAATCGGTGCAGTAGTTTTGTGTAATTTTGAAATTAACGTACAGCTAGATGAACAAACAAAATTTTTTAAAAATTATTGTATTCGCATCTGTTTGTCTTATGAAGACCCCCCTCAAGTAATTTTTTCTTAAATATCCCCCAAATCAACAACAACAAATTAAAATTTTATTATATTACTAAGACTTGTAGTTTTTTCGTCAAATAACTTTAATTAAGTGATTCGAAGTGTCGTATTTAAAAAGAGTATCGTGAATTAGTGACTCGTAACTTAGGTCAATTTATGTTATTTGTAAGTATGTAATTACAATTGTAGTATATATAGTAGTTTAATTGTCAATGATATTAAAAAATATTTGTAACAATTTAAATAATCGAAAACTTCCTATAAATGTATAATCAGACAGATGGTGCATATTCGACAATGACATATTTAATTTACTAAAATACTCAATTTGTAGGCGAAAATATTACAACGAAATAGTCCCGATAAATTTGTTAATTGTTTTTTTTAATCTTAAGTTTAAATAAATATCATCAAACGGTTTTGAATTTAGAATTTACTTCATTAACTATGTTTCTATAATCAAAAAAAATTTTTTTTTAAATAACGTACAATTTGCGATTATTATACTAATGGTATTAGACAATTATTAATACAGTATTTTAATCTATCTTAAATTTTATAATTATCTAATTAAAAAAATAGTTAAAATACGTACCAAGCAATTCATAATGTATTCAAATTAATTATCAAGGCCACAAAAAATATAATACACCATTACTATAACAGCACTAAAAAACTCTTTACCATACACCTGTCTAATGGCGTACTGTTGCAGTGCAAACAAATGAATGGTGAGTAACTGATTTTTTACTATACGTTACCGTTATACACGAGGTGAATGGGCACGACGGGAACAAAGCGATCGCGAAATGAAATCGCAAAAAGGCAAAAGTCACGGAGTTTGATAGCGCGCGTGTCAAATTGTGATCACAGTGTATGTGTTACGAGCAGTAGTATTTTTAATTTACTAACAAGCCCTTCCCTCACGTTGGCTTCTAATATGTTCGGTAAAATAGGGACATTAAATATTTTTAATACGTCTCTAATATAAATTATGCATAATTAATATTTTAGAATATAATATAATAATGTATATATTGAGTTAAATTACTGATTATAGAAAAAATTATTAAAATCGGTTCTGTATTGACAAAAATATCGTCTAAATCTAAATTTAGTACATTTTCAATCGACTTCAAAAGGAAGGAGTGGCTCAATTCGGTTGTATTTCTCTTACTATTTTTGTTACCTCGTAACTTCGTCAGTTGTAAACCCACTTGGAAAATTATTTTAAAACTGACGGTTATCTGACTGGACATACTTATAGACTGATCTCTTAGAAATTTCGTCAAAATATGTAGTGGTAATTTAGTTTTAAAATAAAAATAACTGGTTTTGTTACAATTGAAGTTTGGTTTTTTTGTGGACTACATTCTTAACTATTTATGTATGGGCACGTGATGCGCAGGAATGAGGAGCATAATTATTTTAAAAAAAGTATTAAGAATGAAAGTAGATGGCTATAAGAGGAGAGGAAGATCTAAAAAGACATGGATGGATTGTATGGTACGATATGGCCAAAATGGGAGTAAATGCGGAAATGACTGGGAATAGAAAAGAATGGAAGAGGAAAACTTATTACGCCGACCCCAAATGATAGTTGGGATAAGGGTAGGAAGAAGAAGAAGAAGATTCTTAACTATTTAGATTTTGCATATTCGACATTTTAAATATTTGAGCGATATAATTAAGCGACTTGAATAAGAGGAATATTATTAATTAGTTTATTGTTTGAAAACAAATGTTTAAGCCTTTCGAATGGGTACAATGGGAACAAAGCAATCGCAAAACAAAATTGCAAATGAGTTAACAATTAAGATTAGAACAGAGAAGAAGAAGAAGAATGGTCCATTTATTGTATCTATCTGTTCGTTATATTTTTATTTGTATAGATACAGTAACCTAGATGTAATGTAGTATGTTATATTATTGATAATTAAATTAACAGAATGCAGTAAACAATTCCACTGAACTCAAATTATTATTTTTTGATCAATAAATATTTGCTAGTAGCCTTTGATTAATATATTTATTTACTAGGCGTATCCCGCAGCGTTGCCCGCTTTTAGCTATGTAGTTCCCGTATATCATTCACATTGGAACCCTTCATGAATCTGGTTTTATATTGTATTATATACTTAAATGATAATTACATACCTAACACCTTCATAAAGTTTCAGCCAATCAGTTGAATTTTTGATTGCTTATTTTATAGCATTTTATATGTGATTTTTTAGATTGATATGTTTTTTTATTTATGAACCGATTTAAATAAAACAAACACAATGTTAAGTGGAGCAAACCGCAACGCATCAGTGAAAATAGCATTCAAATTAGTTAAGCCGTTTCTGAGTTTAACGTGCACAAACATACTGACAATCAGACAAACAGACAAAGCGTTATATATCTTCTATGTACAGACAGTGATCAATTACGATTTTATTATATTTATTTATTTAAGACAGCCAATGCAGTTTACACAAATGAAGGAAACACAAAAAGAAATACTGTTATTAATATACAATTATCTACATACATAATACGGTCCGCAACAATACATTTTTCTGTAGCGGTTTAAAATTGGACTACTGTCACAGTTTAAACTGTGTCATTTATATTTCTACGTACCGCAATCGGATGTACAAAGCAGTTAATGAGTTTAGCCATTGACATGTTTTCTTGAATAGAAAATTATTGTTTTACTCATATTTGTTATGAGAGGGATCATGAACATGTGACCTAGTGGTTTACTAATCTAATTTTCTAAACAAAGGTCTTGAGTTCGAATCTTGTCAATTTGTAGGTATGAATTTAAAATTACGATTAAATCTCCGGTGATAGAAAATGCATTTGACACAAGATTTCGCATTCTAAATTCAAATATTTTAATTCGACTATTTTCGAGAACTGTCTCGGCCGCGGAGTTGCCATTTATGAAGTAGGCGGTGCATTTTCTTTTGTTTAAAATAAGAACAGAAAATTACTGGTAAAATAAGTTTATTATAGTTAAGATCGTGGATTGTTTTTTGAAACAACATTAACGCATTAGAATTATAAGATGGCCGGTCTATAATATTCTATATTCATTTATTTTTCTTATCAACAATCCACTGATAAGAAATTTAGATACGGTGCAAAGTACTGTATTTAATACCTGAGTTATTGCATTTGTGCCATTACAGTTCACATCCTATTTGTGTAACATACCTAAAGGATTTTAATTAAAGATTTTATTTATTAAAAAGTTCTTTAAACTGGACAAACTTAGTATAGGAGCAATTTGGAAAAACATTGAATCATTTCTTTTTTATTTATTTGCTACTTAAAGAGATAGTTTGACAGTTCGCCTTACGGAAAGTGGTAGCTGTCGCCTATAGACATGAATAGCACCATGGAGGTCACAGAATATACAGTGATACCCATGCGTTATCATTCCTGAGAACTACGATGTTGTGTTTCCCTGTAATTTCATTGTCATATCCTATTCCTTTTTCCATGGCAGGGAGTCAGTGGATGCAGTTGGCTCAGAACTATTCCTTATGGCAAGCTGTGAGGAAGGACTATATCCAGTAGTGGTTGAATAATGGCTGAAATGATGATAATCATGATTCTGTTCCTCAAACGGGATCTCAGTCATGCAAGCACAGATACTTCGCGGCATAAACAGGAGTGGGGGCAGAGGTACCCAAATAAATGACTTGTATATAAAACTCTATGGTAGAAATAAAATGAGCATAGTCATAAAGCAGTAAATATATATTTTGTCCAGAGAATATTAATAAGACTGTAATATTTAGAGCGTTTTATACCAGAGAGAGACAAAAGTTATACGCGTGGGGACATCTGTCCTATTCGTGTTTCTACCGTGAAGCAGTTATGTTTGTATAGCTGCGTTTCAGTTCAAAAGGTGGTATATGGCAATGAAATTACTGGATTCAGAAAAATACCCTAGTCCTCAGGAATGGCAACGCATGAAGCGTATTACTGGCGACACAGTATATTCTGTTTTGTCCATGGCACTGTTCATGTGTATAGGCGCCAGTTACACTTTCCATCAGGTGGGCCGTCAGCTTGATTGCTAATAAAAGGTGCATAAAAAAATTATTTAATTTTTTTTTAATAAATTAATTATTATTCAGCGGATAATGATTCTTGTACTGATTACCTACTTACAAGAAGGCATGGACGCGTACACAGCATTGTTAAACATTATAATGATTTGTACATACGTGAGTAGACAGTTAATGCTCACAGTACAGACTTGTATTACATGATTATCATTAACATCATCATCATCATCATCATATCAGCCTTTAACTGTCCACTGCTGAATCTAGCCTCTCCCTAGGGGGATTTTGCCAGTAGTTGCAATGCTTGGCAAGCGGATTAACAACCGTAGTTACGCTTTAGAGATGTTTTAAGAGAGACGCTGCTGCCCATCCCTCGACTATTAAGTTACCTCTTACGACACCTATGGGAAAGGAAGGGGTGGCTTATTCTATGGCAGAAATACACAGGATGTGATCGTTATAAGGAAACAAAATGAATCAACCAACTTCGAAAAAAGGAGTTTCTCAATTTGGTCGTATTTTTTTTATTTGTTACCTCAAAACTCTTTGAGATGTAAATTGATTCAGATTTTTTTATCTGAAAGGATATATGTATTTACAGATTAGTCCCATAGAAATTTTGTAAAATTCAGTACATTACTTTTTAAATCAAACTTATTAATTAAACTGCATATCATTCATGTTGTGTTAACACGTTTTAAGGTATCATACTTGTCCAATGTCTTGTATATCTATAATTAAACATGTACACTTTTGATTGTTATCTGTTGTGTTTTCCAAATAAAATCAATCAAAACAATTGATTTTACCTCAATTAAGACGATTATTATTTATGGAATACAATTTTATGTCCTTATTAAGTCTGCAATTGAATTTTTATAGATTAGTTTCAAATTATTATTTTTTATTTTATTTGTTTATATTTACTTATATACGAGTATATAAGTAAAGACTACTAGTTTTTTTTAAATATGTTGAATAAACGAGACAAAAAGTAGTTTGTATCCTTCTCTATTCAAGTAAGTATATCTTTTCTGATAAAAAAAGAATTTTCCAAATCGGTTTACAACTGACGGAGTTATGAAGTATCGAACTTTTAAAAAAATACAATTGAATTAAACACTTCCTTTTTTTAAAGCCGGTTTAAAAGTAGATAATAAAACGAATAAAAACGGCAGACACAAACACTGTAATCAACGTCAAAACATCTAATCAACTACTATTTACGTTGTCTACTTCTATTTGAGTTAATTATATTTAATATTGTACTCACAATTAAAGAACATCCCGGAATAATGCATGGTGCCTTCATTATTTTGAAATTACGCACTTTTAATACACTCCGGCACGTTATTTTATCGTTAAATTCCAGGAAAATAATTTCTAAGTTTGAAATTACACTATGCGTGGACAGAGTGAGGTAATGTACTCGTGTTATTAATATAGGAGATAAGAAATGTGTTTCGTGAGCGCCGGTATGAGACATAAGAGGTAGCGGAGAATAGAAATATTTATTATTGAGGTAAATTCTTAAGCCTCTACTTGATTTTTTTAATTTTTTCATTAATTACTATTTAATAGTATTGTTTTTTATTCTACCGCCAAATTCAAAATACGATTTTAATTAAGAAGTTCAGTATAACAAAATTTGATATTTTATTATAATAATTACTAGTTTTACTTACATATGATTAGGTTGAGAAAGCTCGACTAGTTTCGGGACCATTCAGAACAGTTAATCGTGAGCGGCTGAGATGCGAGCGCGATCGTGACTGCGCGCTTCCGCCCGTCGAGCGCCAGCTGTAGACATTAGCAAAATTTAATATTTACAAATTATAATATCGTGTGAATACAAAATAAGATATTACCGTTCATAAATAAGGTTTCAGTTGGAATTCCCGATTGGACCAATTAAGAAAATTACCTTTTTTGAATAAGTTTGAGTCTGAGTATTTTGGGCAGCTTTGTGTGTGATCTAGGTGCAATTTGTGTAATTGTTTAGCACAAAAGATTATTATTAATTAGAACTAATTTACAATAACTAATAATAAACCATAGAATGCAGTATTATCCAACCGACATCACGTTTGTTTATCTGTCAATCTTTTATTATAAGTATTATACAATGCATACAGTATTATATGATACAGAAAGGCAGCTGCATTTTTTATTAAATATTTATTGATAAGAATAGTGTGCTCGGGCACGTTCAGCCATCCAAACATATTATATGTATTTTACATATATATTCTTTGTCTTCATTATATGCACACATTGTTATTTTTCTTATTTGTATGAGTGTTATAGTAATATTTATTACTAACGACTCGTCTAAGGGTGGTATCCACTAGTATCAAGAGTTTTTAGGCCGTATATATACGAAGGCCCCTATTAGTAGTCTAAACGTAGTTTGATGTTTAATACTAGAAATATTGGCACCAAACTTTAAAAGACCCATCTTACTATCTTATTTCCTACGAGTATTATAAATTAAAAAAAAAAATATATATTTATATAATGGATAGTTATTCTTTAAACGCCTGATCACTTGACTGTATTTCGAATAAAATTTTACACCTATTATGATATGGACCATACTCAGGGTATTTTATCCTTATACATACGGAGTTTGTCCACATGTATAATTAAACAAAATTATTATTTATTCATTTTTACATTTTATTGTACTGATTACTAAAGTAATAAATATAAATATATAAAATTTTAATACGAATTATTTACAAAAGGCAGCCGAATTGCTAATCAATGTCTTCTAGACAAGTTTTGGGTAAAAGATATTGAGAAAAAAGTCAAAAGGTAAGTGACACAACACATAACACTAATACGGATACGGATAACAGGAGGGAACGAAAGAGAAAGGTGAAGATAAAACACAGGGAAATTAATTATTATGAAATCCAAGTCGCTTTCGCTATACGCTATAAACTATATTTATTAGAATGTGTCTACAGATGAAAGTAAAAGTTAAGTATCAAAATTGAGTCATCGGATAAGCGTCTAATATTCGATGACTCATTTTTAACTTTTGTTCTATTTGGGTCACTTAAATCAACTTAATAGTGTTGTTATAAGAAACGATTAAAGGTCATAGACCTGGGAAGTACACACTGTGAGTACACAAACATGTACAAACATGTGAGGTTCGTGGTTGGTTGCCTTATGCTTATGTATGCCCGGTAAGGGATATCCACTCGAAATTAGTAAGTAGTCGAAGTAACAACAGTACTTCGAATTACATAGTCAGTATGTTGTCATTTTCAACTAACTTCAAAGAAATAGAAATTCCTCTATTAGGGTGTATAATTTTATGTTTATTGGCTATCGAATATAAAAAAAAGGCAATGAGAACTCTGTTATTCCTGTACCAATTGAGTGGCAAACAAGCTGACGGCCCACCTGATGGAAAGTGGTAACCGGTACCTATAGGCATTAGCAGTACCATGAACATAACAAAGTAATACTGTTTCACCCATGATGCCCCATGCGTTGCCATTCCTGAGGACTCAGGTGTTATTCTTCTGTACCCAGTAAATTCACGCCATATCCCAACCCTTCAAATCGAAACACAGGCATGCAAACACAACTGCTTTACGGTTGAAACACGAATGGGACAGAGGTATTCAAGCAATCGATTTTTGTACAAAGTCTCCCTCTGGTAAATAATATATAAATTTCATATAAGAAAGGCATTAAAACTGAACTAGACCCCCATTTAAATACATCTACATACACAAAGTAAATAAAATAACCAACTTGGTGGAAAATGGTAAACGCACATACAAATATGAACGACAGTGTGTTCAGAGCGATGACGTCATAGTTTCATTATACATTGCCATTATAGAACACTAAGGCGTTTTGTTTCTGTATCTTGTAATTTTATTGCCTTAACTGATCTTTCTTATTTATTAAAAAAAAAAAAAAAATTGATCACATTACAAAAAAAAAACAATGCATAGTACAAAAGGCGGACTTAATGTTATATAGCATTCTCTCTCAGTTAAAAGTTGAGAAAACAGAAATGTACGGTGAAAAATATTGAAAATTATTGTTAATTTCTTCTTTTATATTTATTTATTTATTTACAGGATTACGAACATAAGATACAGCTACAATAAAGATAAGTTTTAATATAATACACTGGCAGCTCAGATCTCACCGTTTTTACATTTATAGGCAACCACAGTATGCCTTGTGTTTGACAAACATTAAAATATAATTAAATTATTAAATGAGTAAAGATATTACAATATGAATAATAATATAATATAAATAATGGAAATTGTATTCAAATTATTATAAAATATAAATAAATATATTGTAATGGGGAGGTATATCAACGTAAAAAGGGAGGTATATGAATACAAAGTGACTATCGCAGTGAATATCAAGTTCAGGCTTGGTTTTTACAATATCGTTATACAGACGCGTTATGCGGACGATAGGTGATTCGCGACCCAAGTTTGTTCGGCAAGTTGCATTTTTAAATAGATTACAAGGATGGTTACATGTAAGAGAAATTCTTTGTGTAATCGGCCAATCGCTTATGACTTATAGATTATTTCATCACAACGTAAAACAGTGTTAAGACTGTTTACAGATCTCGAGCCTGTAGCGAGATAAGTTAAAGAATTTATGAATATTTATGCCATTATTAGATAAAACCAAAAAATGTGTTTATACTTATAATTCTTTCTTACCGTAATGTTGATTGCTTGGGAGTCAAACTGTATTAATCAATTTTCAAACGACTTAAAAAACGAAAGATGTTGTTGCATTTTTATGTTTGTTACTTCATAACTCCGTCAGTTATAACAACCCGATCTGGAAAATTCTTTTTTATTAGAAAAGACTAGATATGCATAGATTGGTCACATAGAAATTTCTATCAAAATCGGTTTAACAGATTAATTTTGGAATCAATATGGCTGATTTAGCTACAATTGTAGTTGGTTTTTTTGTGAAGCATAATGTTACATTATACTTTAATATAAGTTATACTGTAAAATTTAAGGGTTTATAATGGAGGGGCTGATAATAGAAGTTTTTATATTTAAAATAGAGTTTTTATATTTTGGTCCTGACAAAGTGTACCTAATATTAAAAAGACGAGGGAATAAAGTCTGTCGATTGCGAAAAGTAATTAACGAAGTCGGTTTAGAATAGGGAAGATGTCTGACCCAAACAAAATATTGACTAGTTGAAAACCTTCGTAGTTTTGAAGCTTAGATTAAGGCATGAGATATGTTATTTTTTTTATAGATTTTTTTTATACAACTTAGAATGGCAAACAAGCTGACGGCCCACCTGATGGAAAGTGGTAACCGTCGCCTATAGACATGAGCAGTACAATGGACATAACAGAGTGTACTGTTTCGCCCATGATACCCCCCATGCGTTGCCATTTGTTTGTTTGTTACACTTGTACAGTAAAGTCTTAAATTATAGGATAATAGATATTTCTTAAGAGCAGAATGAGTACAAAGGCGGACTTATCAAATAAAAGGGACCTTTTCCAGTCAACCTTTGAATGTCTGATACATATTGTAAATTGGTAAAGAAAAAAAAATAGCTAATAAAAAATAGAAAAATAATAAGTGTTACAATTACAACATGAGTACAACATTAATACTGGATAATATAACACATCTAAATGATATCTAAATACATCTAAAAGGATTATATCTCTATGCATAATACTTCTAATGTTTCAAATAAGGAGGTACATAAATCTTACACTTAAAATTTACAAATATAAGAATACTAGTGAACAATATAAATAAACATTTGTAATACATATCGTCGTAGTCGTAGAATACTGACAGATCTATATATACAATATTTGTCAGATCCGTCAGTATTCTACGACTATGACGATATGGGTATACAAATGAATACACAAGATTTCAATGTGCAGATGTACTGATCGATTTATAAATAGTGTAGTTGACTCAGATCACAATTAGTCATAAAGTGAAAGTTATGTAGTATTAGATTCATCTCGCTTTGGTAAATTTTTGTATTCATGAATTTAGAAAGGCCATGTGGTCCCGGCATAGAATGAGCCACCCCTTTCTATCCCATGGGTGTCGTAAAAGGCGACTAAGGGAACTTAATGGTCGAGGGATAAGTAACAATGTTATTCTTAAAATATGACCAAAACCTAGCGTCAGTCTTGAAACGTGACCAAAACCTGTGATTGCCAACTTGACTGCTAAACTGACAACTACTGGCAAAACACCCCTTATGGGAGAGGCCTATGTTTGGCAGTGGACAGTTGATGGTTGATATGACGATAATTAATTTGGAAAATCACAATTTTGTTTCAGACGTAAAATTATAAATTTACTATAGTTGAATTTTTTAAATTTTACATTTTTGAATATATGTATTATGTATGCATTTTACCCCGCATTTGGGTTACCTGAATAATAAATAAATGTTTTATTGGCATTTATTATTATGTATATCCCCTTTCCTTTCCCGTGGGTGCCTTAAAAGGTGACTATGGGAGCTTAATGGTCGAGGGATGGGCAGCAGCGTCCCTCCTAAAAAAAATACCACCAAAGCCTAATTGTAGTAGCCAAGCTGCATACCAAACATGACAACTACTGGCAAAACTCCTCATCATTGCTGATATAATAATAATATAATAATTATGTATATTGCAGGGAGACAGCAGATGTAGGTGGCTCAGGACTTTGGACAGTCTAAGGAGGGACGACTGTGATCAGCAGTGGACTGTTAACCTAAAATTTTTTTTTATGCAACTTAGAACGGCAAACAAGCTGACGGGCCACCTTATGGAAAGTGGTAACCGTCGCCTATAGACATGGGCAGTACCATGGACATAACAGAGTATACTGTTTCGCACATGATACCCCCCATGCGTTGCCATTCCTGAGAACTCAGGTGATGATGAAGTCAAAATGATGAGTGATACTGATGATTTATTACTAAGTGATTATTTCTGAATTTTTTTTTAATCTTTAATTGCTATATTTTTCTATCTATGATTCCTAGACTTTATATGATAAAATAGACTACTAAGGTATTATTTATTTATGAATTAATATATTAAGTAGGTATGTGAAATACTTTTTAAGATTAGGGTATGATAGGGTTGACATATCCTTATAGGATAAAAGCCTCTAAATAAAAAAAAAAAAAAAAGAAATTGTGTTCTACCTTCTTTCTTTAAAAAAAATATAGGCTACTTTTAAAACCAATCAATACAGATACCCGATAACGCGTACAAAGTCGCGTGTAAAAACTTGTATTATAAGAAGACAATATTGATGTAGCCTGCTGTATAATGTAAGTAATATAATAAGTACTCGTAGATACATATTTATTAGAGAGTGGATTCTACCCAAATGAATTCACGAACTCTACATATTTTATGGCACTCAGAGGTCACGGGTACCCGCAATCGATTCGTACACCATTATCTCAGCTTTAGATCCATAGGCTAAGTGAGGGCCACGAAATAAGAGTTATCTTTAAATTAATTCTATCTAATGATTCTTAAACGTCGTGCATATTTGTATTTATTATTATTGTACTTGAGGGGTTTTGCCAGTAGTTGCCACACTTGGTAGGCAGATTGGCAACCGCAGTTAGGCTTTGGAGATGTTTTTAGAGAGACGCTGCTGCCCATCCTTCGCCGTTCCTTAGTCGCAACTCTTACAACACCCACGGCAAGGGGGGGGGGGGGGTATTAATAATGCGCACTACCAGTCTCATTGTTAGCAATATGCCCAAAAAGGTCAACCTCCACGTGGTCCCCCTGGAAACCATCGTGCTGAATTTCAAGTGAATTCATCACGATGGGCTAATTGACCTGCTTTTTCATTCTCACCTATCATCTCTCAGTGGTGCCCCGCCAGTGTATACCGATAGCGCAGGCGGGGTTACCATTCCATTATCATTCATAAAAAAAAAAACACCCACGGGAAAGGAAGGGGTGGCTCATTATATCCCGGGGTACACACGGCGATAACGTACTATACGTGCATAATAAATAATTCTCTGATAAATATTGGTTGTTTACAACTGTTTCTCAAAATAGAATATTTATTATTTGAAATATACTTTTAATGTTTTTTTTTTTTGTTGCAAGAAACTGGTAGAAATTTGTTTGCGACATGGAACTTACTCTCAGATAAATAAATAACATTGAATTTACTCGACGAGATATTTGGGCAAAAATACAAGAATGTTTTAAACTGTTTGCTTTATAAAAGTACATAAACTTTTTGTGAGTCTGATTGTTGAGTTAGATATTTTAATTACTTTATTATTATATTATATTAGTTTATATTTAGAAAAGTATATTTGGGGAGACAATAACATGTTTGCTCAAATAACTCTGTATTGGATTGAAGTGTACAGAGGTTATGCCTCAACAATCTGTATTATACCATAGTATTCAAGAATGATAACGCATTAGAGGTACCGTGGGTATCACAGAGTATTTTATGTCGTTCTTGGTGTTATTCATGCAGGCGACGGTCACCATTTTCCATCAGGTAAGTCATCAGTTTGCTCGTCTTTCTAAGATTCATAAAAGTTAGCCGCTAACATAGAAAAATGTTCAAATTCGATGAGGAAATAATGCCTATAAACAGTTGGTACAGCGCCATCTAGGTCCAAACTAGCAGAACTTATATTGAGTTTGAAAAAATATAAAAATCGTATAATTAATAATGTAGTGATAGAACGAGAATTGCATAATAGATAAGCATCAATGCTAACTATAATTCACAACCGAATATTACAGGGTTCTTTATCAAAAAAAGTAAAAAAAATAGTACGCGCCACAGTATACTCTGTGGCGACCTTTAGGCGTTTCCATTTCTAAGAACTATGCCTCGGCATCGTATTATCTCAACCAGTATATTGAACAATTTAACATGTTATTTTTGGGATATTAATAAACTATAATATAGGCAGTCTATTTTAATAGGATTAAATGTTTTTAATGTACACAAACAAATTATTCACCAAGCATAAAACAGTATGAATAGTAGTACAAATAAAAAAATAATTTAATTGATTAAATGTGTTTTCATTTGTTACTATATGGACATGTTTGAGCTTTTTTTTATAGCACTGAGGTGGCAAACAAGCATACGGCCCACCTGATGGTAAGTGGTTACCATAGTCTATCAACACCGGCAATACCAGAGGTATTACGCATGCGTTGTCGACCCTGAAGAAACCTCTTTACCCCCTTGCTGTAGGCTCTTGGGAAAACCTCGGCAGGGAGTTCATTCCATAATCTGAGTATTCGTGGGAGGAAACATCTCTGAAACCGCGGTGTACGCGACTATTGAAGCTGTAGGATATGAGGATTAACTCCCTGTCGATGGCAAGCCGTACGATAGTAGAAATTGGCCGTGGGCATCATATTGAACAATTCCTCTGAGTACAATCCGTTGTACAAGCGGTAGAACACGCAGAGTGAGCTTGCCTTTGCAGATTGGGTAATTCCAAGTTTACCGGGTTTACAATAAAAACGAATTTGTTTTTAATACGATTTTAATATGAAAACAATTATATGTATAAAAATACGAATTAACAATATGCTTGTATCTATAAATATGACCGTACAATCCATCCAGTAAAAAATAACGAACGACGTGAATGTAGCTTCTGATTGGTAAGTCGTCGCAATTTGCTCCACACTTCCCTTTAGATTATGCAGTAATAGTTACTAATTTAATTTAGAAACTTAGTTAATTTTTCATTAAGTTCTATCATTGAATGAGTATCTTTAAGTACCAGACAACAGAGTATAATACGCTTCTTTCATAGCCATTTTTAATGTCGATTCCAATAGATGGCGGTATGATATCCATTACCAGGCATGATCCTATGGAAATGAAAGAATTTTGGCAAATCGCATAGCCGAAAGATTTCGCTGAGGCCATAATGACGGTTTATCAGATATATTAAATCATTGAATAACGTTTGAGTGAGTTTATAAAAAGATTTTCCATTATGGTTTGATTTGCTGAATTTGCGGTGTTTTGGATTTGAAATGAAACTTTTACCTTTGCATTATTGATGATATGTATTGTAGATGATAAGTGATGTTGAACTGATGTTTAAGATAGTATAATACTGGACGTGTGGTCCCAGTATAGAATGGATCACCCCTTCTTTTCAATTAATTTGGAAATTTAAATGTCGAGAGATGGGTAGCAGCTTCTCTTTTAACAGGTCATCAAAGCTTGTTGCCAATCCGCCTGCCAAGCGTGGCATTTACTGGCTAAACCCTCTCTTATAGAGAGGTCTGTATTCAGCAGTGGACAGTTAATTGCTGATATGGTAAAGATACTATAATATGGTTATACTTATGACTACAAATATAAATGTAGTGAGGTGTGTAATCCCTGACTGAACTATCGGTACACGCTTGAGGGGCACCAGTGAAAGATGATAGGTGAGAATAAATTCTAGTCAGTTCACAAAGTAACGAATTTACCGGGAATAAACCACGATGGTTTCCAGGAGGAACCGTGCGGAGGTCGACTGGATAGGCAATAGTAGCAGTGAAGTTTTACACCTCATTACTAACAATCCTCGTCCTTCCAGTGCGGAGCATTGAATCTGCGACTGTAGAAAGGAAATTAATGATCTTTTTTTGTCCCTTAGTAACCGTCATAGTTAAGTCTCAGTGTCACAGATGGGATTACCGTTCCATTATCCGACTAATATCATAAATGTGAAAGTTTGTAAAGCTGCTTGGATGTTTGTTACTTATTCACGCGTAAATGGCTGAAAAGATTTGATAAAAAAAATGGCAAAAACATTATAGCCTATGTCAACATATAGGGTACTTTATATACTGATAGACGCAGGCAGAGCTGCGAAGAAGCTAAAGATCCATAAAAAAACAATTCCCTCTCCCCTACTATTCAAGTCTAAATTCTTACTTAAATCGATTATCACTGACCGATATCTTAAATTAACCTGTAACTAACTTCCCTACCCGTTTACAGGTTACTATCTAAACTTACCTAGCACATTGTATGCCTTAAATAAATCAAGGCAGGCAATTTCCTGCCGTTAGAGTACCGTAACGGCCGCCTTGTGCCTTCTCGTCGATTAATTACTTGCCTATATTGATACTGTTCCGAGTAAAACTATTTGAACGGTATAATCGTTTATCTTGTAATATAGGTGGGTAGGGGTAAGGGATTGTTAGTAATGGGGTCAAATAGCCCCATTACTAGCAATATACTCTATCAGATCGACCTCACCGTGGTTCCCCCTGGAAACCATCAAGGTTAATTCTAGTTGAATTCGTCAGGATGGGCTAACTAACCTGCTTTTATCCTCACCTGTCATCTTTCACTGGTGCCCTGCCAGTGTATACCGATAGCGCAGACGAGGCTACCATTCCATTATCATACTTTAAAAAATATAGGTGGTTAATATAGCAATATCTATATATTGTAGTTGCTATATATATATATATATATATATTCAAAATCAAGTATCGTAATTAGGAACCTGATCGAAATTAGAATAGATGACTGGTGTGGATGATAATACTGAAACGGATAATGAGTTTTTTTTTGCCTTCAATATCTAAAAGAGTTTAATGTATAAATATCGATGCGCTATTAATATTTGTCATCCCTACTTGGTAGGTATGGGCATATGGATACCGATCCAGTATCTACATATTGGGTTTCTCTAGGCTATTACGATATCGCCCATATCGGTCGAATATCTATTTACGAACATGTTAGAAGTCTGTTATCCAATTATATTTTTTTGAATAATAGACTTTTAACATATTTGTTATTGTACCAGTATATATAGATATTGCAACTAAAATATATGTATATTATTTAGTATTAAAGTGTTAAAAATATTTCATAGTACAGTTATGAATGTGATAATACTCGTAATCGATCTGAGAATGAAACGATTTCTATTTTTACAAGATTTTATTTAACTTCCAATGTATGTTAATTTATTTAGGTCAATGCTTGCAAACTGAAATAGAAGCATTTCCTCTGAATCGATTTTGCTCAAATTTTGCATAAACTGCTCTAATGATGGTATAATATTCAAATATTGTGATATCTTTAAATCGGCCAACACCGTAATAGCTGTTGGTGTTCATTTGTTAACCTTCTTAATATAAGTATCAAATCAAAGAGCTTGAAGAGTAACGATAAAGTAATGGCATTATTTTATAATGGCCGCTTTGAAAAATGGCGGAACACATTACAAAATTTAATCTTTAAAAAGAGTTTTTAAATAGAATTATTTGTAGTTTATGTTACACGGTTACATTTTATCATTGTTGGCATGTTTATTACTTTTTTTTCAAATTCCGATTTACATATATTATACGAAGATTATATAGATTCATTTATATAATAATTAGGTACTTTTTTTAGTGAGAATTATAAATATTTTTACTTTAAAAAATATAGTAAGTATCGGCAATGCAAAGAACTTTATATAGATACATTTGATTAACATTAATAGTTTTTTTTTAACTCGGTCTCTCTAATTTACTGTTTAATTATTCAGTGCGGGCTGTAATTTGAAAAAGCTTTTTTAAAACCACGATTATTTTTAAGCTATTAATTTTCAAATTACGCCTGAAATGTAACTAAATATCGCTCTGCCAGAGGATTTCTTTCGTTCACAATTTCTTCAACCAATAAATTCTTAATTAATAGTTTATTAATAGGTTTTTAGAACCAATTTTTTTATTGTTAGGGATCCAAACGAGCAGACGGTCCACCTGATGGAAAGTAGCTACTGTCGCTCATGAACACCTGCAACACGGGTGTAGTTACTTGTTATTATATTAATTCCGTAGAAATTTTATCAAAATCGCTATAACAGTTTAATTTTTAAATTAAAATAACAAACATTTTTTAATCACAATCATTGGTTTTGACATGATTGAAATAAAAGTTTTTTGTGGATAGACTTTTTTCGAAGACAGATATAGTCATGAATACAAATGTTTGTATTGTTTGCGGATCAAACCGGGGATCGAAGCTGCGGACATCGGAAAGCGAGGCAGTATGTTATACTGCTACAATGCTGTATAGAGTCCAATTTATGAGGATTTCAATGTAATAGTTTATTAAACCGACTCAAAAAATCTCGGGGGTCGCAAGTTCGAACCTATATGGCTTTATAGACATGATATAAAGTAAGTCATCCGATGTAACCAATTACTTTGCGTCGTACTTAAGAGCATATATAAACTCGTAGTCGACCTGCCTCAAAGGCCTTCTAAAACGTATACAACCAAGATAGCCTAGATATTCTCGACCTCGAGAGTGCTATATTCATTAAATTAGTATTCCAGTAATAGTATAAAGATGTATGATGATGTAGTAATAAATTATTAAGTGTTTCGTAAATGGGATCACTCCTCGTGGTCATACTTACTACTTATACATGTATACCATATCATATCAGCTTTTAATTTAACTCTTTTGATGAGTTTTATCTATAGTTGTCATGCTCGGCAAGCATTTTGTCAACCGTATTAAGGCGGTGATGTTTTAAGAAGGACGCTGTTGCCCAATCCTCGCAATTTAATTTTCCTTTGTCGCCTCTTACGACAGCCACGGGATAGGAAGGGGTAGCTTATTTTATGTCACGATCATACAGCATGCTTAGTATTTAGAGCAGCAATATTTCCATGATATAATACGAAATGAGGTAGTCAAAGGCAATTGTGCTATATAAAATATAAATACAAAAATATCTGTACTAATATAATGTGAAAGTGAGTTTGTTTGTAACCTCTTAGCAACTTAACGGCTTAATTAATTACTGCGAAATTTGGTATACTTGTACTGTTAAATAAATGGATTTCAGAGGAATTTTAGATTTTATTACTTACTTCATTTCACATTAAGGCGGCTGGTTCAAGGCTCCCAGCCTTGAACCAGCCACCGAAGGTGTATTGTTGATGCCTATTTTCAACCATTAATGTGTACACTTATAGAAAATAAATAAAATAATAAATTATCCCTAGACTCACTCCAAATAAATCGATGATTTGCAATTATTTGCACCAATTTCCAAAAATATAGTACAGGTCCGTGTGTTCGATTTCCCGCGCAAAATTACACTACTGTTGCACGGCGTTCGCACCAGAGGGCAGGAGTGTCCATATATCCCCGTAGTTATGCATTTAGAGGGACCAATATATATGTATATGTATAATGTATGTGTGTGTAAGATAATGTGCGAGTGTAGTGCTGCAAAAGTATTAAAAATATTGCAAATCAACTAAACATTTACTATATGGGACAAAGGTTTTTGTTGTTATTGAATGTATTCCGTAATTACGTATTATTTGTAAAAGCTAGTCACCAAAAATTTTATAAAGCATTCTCGCCATAATTTATAATTACCTTTTGTATATGACTTTGTACTAGGGCATGGGTAATATGAATACCGATTCGATGTCTATATATTGGGTTCCTTGATTGGACATTGATGGCGGAAAAAAGATATTTACCCATTTTGATATCTATTTTCGAATATCATTAAAGTCTTCATTATTAAACCAGTATACAGATATTGTATATATATATATATATATATATATATATATATATATATATATATATATATATATATATATATATAATTGTTGTGAATTTCCTTCGTAATATTAGTTTCATAAATTTGAAGAAAGTGCGATATTACGTTATTTTTATCCCGGATGAAGAGTTTACCGGGATCGAATGTAGCATCTGTCCTTTTCCAACTCAAGTACTGAATGTGTTTCAAATTTCTTAAAAAATAGTAAACTTCTAAAGTATTATTCATTCTATTCTAAAATTGAAAAACTTTCATTTCATCATTTAAACCCCTAAACGTAAAAAGTAAATTTAAATTTACTGATTCGTGCAGATAAAATCTGCCGATAAAATAAGTAGGCCCACCCAGTTTATAAGATAAAACACAAGAAAAGCAAAACCATTAACTATAAAATTTTGCTCAGATTACTATATTATAATATACTAGAAAAATAGAACCACGCAGTAGGTATATCAAATAAATAATGATAAATAAATAATGCACAGAGAATATTTTATAAGATAATGTACCAGGAGGACAGCACTGTGCAAGAGGTATACAAATAGCATCTAAACAATTAAGGTCCTCTAATAATTGTATTCGCTGCTTATACTAAAGAGAAGTTGAATAATTAAAGATTATGTCCCACAAAAAACCGACTTCAATTGCGACAAAACCAGTTATTTTGGTCTAAAAATTAAACTACTGTATCGATTTTGATAAAATTTCTATAAGACCAATCTGTAAGTATGTTCTTACAGAAATAAAACTTGAAATCGATTTGGAACTGACGGAATTATGAGATAACAAACATAGACAAATACAACCGAATTGAGAACGTCCTTCTTTTTGAAATTGGTTGAAAAGTAAAATAATTGATTTGTTCGCCAGTTCACTAAATGAATATTCAAATAATAATAATTGGTAATAATAGATATTGGGTATTAAAAAAAAGTTAAAAACAAAACCTTACAAAATATTAATAAAAACATATTACGTCGACAAAAAATTATACATAAAAATTTGGATAAGGGTAAGATCATGATTTTTTTTTATACAACTGAGAATGGCGAACAAGCTGACGGCCCACCTGATGGAAAGTGGTAACGGTCGCCTATAGACATGAGCAGTACCATGGACATAACAGAGTATACTGTTTCACCCATGATAGCCCCCATGCGTTGCCATTCCTGAGGACTCCGGTGTTATTCCTTTGTACCCAGTAAATTCACGCCATATCCCACCCTTCAAACCGAACCACAGCCATGCAAACAACTGCTTTACGGTTGAAACACGAATGGGACAGCAATCGACTTATGTACAAAGTCTCCCTCTGGTAGCGTAGGATGATGATGGTGAATCATACTCGTATTTGTGACTATTTTTTACAACGTTCACTCCCACTGCCTGATTTTACTTAATTAATTTGGTACCTTATACGCTTTTTTGTATGTACAAAAATATTGTTCCACTACCCACGTTTAACAAGAAAACCGTGGCTTAAATACAGAATTTTATTTCAAGACTGTTTGCATATGAGTAGGTGTTCAAAAAATCAGGCTTCAAGATTGATTTAGGAACATAGTATTGTTTTATCTCAGATTTGTTAATAACAAGCTTTTTGAACGTTATTTCATATGCGAGGATTTCAAAGTAGCAAAACCAATAAAATGAATTGCTTCAAGATGATATATTGAGATAAAAAATACACCAAATTTTAGGTAAGACCTTCATGAATATACCAGAAATAAAACCTCATTCAATTTGACAGAAAGACAGACAGACTGACAGACAGAGAGGAAAAAATAAAAAAAATATTGTTTTGGCTTCTATTGCCCTTACTACGACCTCCGTATGTCCCTTTTCTTAAATATCTCCCATCGTCTCATCCAGTTTAAACATCATCTATTTACAATTTTATTATATTAAAAGATTAAATAAAAATAAGTTGTAATGTTATTAAACGTTAATAATAAATTACACACTGTTTACAGGTCGTTTGATTAGAACCATTTTGTTTAATTCCACTATCATTAGTATGTGTGTGACTGGCAACATTAGAAGATTGACCGCCACTATTACTACAGAAGTTCCACAGTCTTCGAAAAGATAACATTTTTTTATGCAACTAAAAATGGTAAACAAGCTGACGGTCCACCGGATGGAAAGTGGTAACTGTCACCTATAGACATGAGCAATACCATTAACATAACAGAGTATACTGTTTCGCCCAAGATTCCCCTATTTGTTGCCATTCCTGAGGGCTCAGGTGTTATTCCTTTGTATCCTGTAAATTCACTGCCATATCCCACCCTTTAAACCGAAACAAAGCCATGCAAACACAACTGCTTCATGGTACAAAAAAATGAATGGGACAGAGGTGTTCAAGCAAGTTCAAGCAAGTTCTGGTAAGCTTAGCTTAACTTAGTTAAATATTTACACATTGATTACTTGTGATCACAACCTGACTAATATTATAAATGCGAAATTTGAGAGTGATAACGCTTAACGGTTTAAATATTCACTATGAAATTTGATACATATATACAATATGGAGTGAAGAAGGATATATTGGCTATTTTTATCCCTGTTGACTATTAATCATTATGGATAATATAATAGATTGTCCCATTACCAGAGGGAGACTGTACAAAAGTCGATTGCTTGGGTATCTCTGTCCCATTTGTGTTTCTACCGTGAAGCAGTTGTTTGCATGGCTGTGTTTCGGTTTGAAGGGCGTGAATTTATAGGGTACAGAGGAATAACATCTGAGTCCTCAAGAATGGCAACGCATGGGGGGTATCATGGGCGAAACAGTATACTCTGTTATGTTGTTTGCCATTCTAAGTTGTATAAAAAAAAAAATGGGACATATTTTTACAATTCTTTTTTTAATAATTAATGGACGTTTCACAAAAGATATTGATTTATACATACAGTTCTTTATCTAAGCGTTTAAAGTAATTACAGTTTGTTGTAGGATGGTGACAGTGATAAAGCTTTATAATTATTTACATCGACTCGGATTTACTTTTGTATTAAAAAAAATAATACATATCTAAATAATTATAGTACCTACTCACGATAGTAATTATTCAACAATGATAATGTAAAATCCGTGTCACACGGGAGACTTTAATCAAAAACGATGCGATCTATAAGTGTCACTTCTACATAAACTAATGATAGGGATACACAAATATATGGGTGTGTAACCTTAAAAAAAATAGTAATGAAAAGAGAAAAGAAAATGACATGGATGTTAGAGTAAAATAGATAAACAGGTAATTTTGTAAATGTATTATAGGCTCCAAAAGGTTGACGGAAGTTACGGACTTTATAAACACTGATTTTATTTTTATGCTTTGTAATATAAATAATAGAGTTTTATATGTGCAATATCTAGAACATAAATTAGAAAGTAACCTGCATATTCACACATTTGGACTTAGGTAAGTTTACCTCTGTAAGTACATTACTCTGCGTTTGAAGTTGCAAGTAGGCCCAGTTCCGTTTTCAAATTGTAATATAGTACTATTATAAATTGTGGTATAACAGAGACAAAACAACAGATAGTTACCATTTGAGAGACACGATAATCCCTGATACAAGAAGTCCAATAAATCTTGTGGGTTGCGTAGATAAGAGTTTTTTTTATTCTTTTGAGTTGTTAGTTAGTACTAATAATACTGTCACTAATTGTATCCTATATTTTCATCTACGTGAATCAGTATATAAAATATCATATATACTAAGATAGGATCGAACTCATTCGTGTATCAAATTTCATTTAAATCTGTTCAGTAGTTTTTGCGTAAAAGAGTAACAAATATCGGTTTAACCATTCGTTCTTACAAGTACAAACTTTCGCATTTATAATAATAATAGGATCATATATGTATATTATAAATACGAAAGTGACTTTATTTGTTACCTTTTAGTGTTTTCATGTCTCTAGTAAGTATCATGCAATTTAAGGTAAAAGGATATAGGATGCTTTTTTACACGAATTTATAAATACCTATTGGTCAAACGAGAAAGAAACAAATGTAGTTTTTTTTTTGTAATTTTTAACTCCACAGGATTATCTGGTATTCGAATAGGTAAATCATCTTTATTTCTTTGCATTAAAGTTTAATTTCTTTATATTCGGGAACAAATTAACTCATGCCGACTGATATATTAACTTATTGAATGATTAATGAACACGAATCGGATTCCCACACTCCCCCAAAACGATCGACTTTCGTGAATGGTTCGCATTATTTCGATGGCTTCAGAAAAGATACGCTATCTATTGGGGTCAACGGTACATATTGTGTGGTATCCACAAAGCATATTATAAATCACGGCCCAGGTAATTTCCCACTATTACAGCAGTGTAACGACCGGTATTGTGTTCCGTGTATGTACGATGAAAATCGTTCTTCATCGCTGTTGCTGAATAGAACTGGAGTTGGCGAATTTCTTTACCCATATGGCTTTAATCTATTTTTTTACTTTCTAGGAAAAATTGAAAGAGATAAACATGAATCTTTTTTTTATATCACAGAGGTGGCAAACAAGAATGCAGTCTGTCTTGTAGTAAATGGTTACTGTAGCCTCTAGACGCTTGCAATCCCAGGGGTGTCACTTGCGCGTTGCCGACCCTGAAGAAACCTTAATATACGCTTCATGAAGAACCCTATACTGTAGTTTCTAGGGGAAACCTTGATAGAGAGCTCATTCCACAGCCCGATCGTTCGTGGGAGAAAATTTCTCTGAAACCGCGTAAGTGACTATTTAGGCTCAAACGTGTGAGGTTGGATTCCCTGTCGATGACGAGCGGTGCGATTTTAACACGTAACTGTAGGTATCATTGAATTGTATTGAAATATTGTGCAGAAAAAAAAAAATTTTATACAACTTAGAATGACGAGCAAGCTGACGGCCCACCTGATGGAAAGTGATAACCGTTGCATATAGACATGAGCAGTACAAAACCAAAACATTCAAATAATAATCAAAGATTATGTCTCACAAATAAAACCGATTTCAGTTGTAACAGAACCAGTTATTACGGTCTAAAAATTAAACTACTTATCCGATTTTGATAAAATTTCTATAAAACAAAAATGTATGTACATATATCCTTTCAGATAAAAAAAAAAAGATTTTTCCAAATCGGTTTATAACTGATGGAGTTATGAGGTAACAAACATAAAAAAACGCACAACTGAATTGAAGGCCTCCTTCTTTTCAAGTTGGTTGATTAATGGATTTTTGATTTGTACTTCCCATTATTGATGGTTAATGGAATGATAACCTCGTCTGTACTACCGGTATACACAAGTGGGACACCAGTGAATGATGATAGGTGAGGCCAATTAGCACATCGTGATGAATTCAAAAAATATTCTCGTCGGATTCCAGGATGAACCATGTGGAAGTTGACCTGATAGGGTATAGTGTTAGCAATAAGCCATCAAAATCCATTGTTAACAATCTCTTTCCTCCCGCAGGCTGTGGCTTATGTTCGTGAAAATAACTCATTTGTATTTATTAGTATTTGTTTATTTTTATTTTCAATAAGTCATATTTATTTATTACATTACTGTTATATAGATTCGTACTATATGGAAAAATATAGAACAAATTGTCATAAAAATATGCACCTTTCAGGTATTGTAGTAGGAGCGAGAGACGTCCTATTACGATAGAACTAGAGGTTTTTGTCACTCAGACACACTTTTATATTATTTTATTTTGTAGAAGTATTTTTTTTAGTAAGCTAATAAATTTACTAAATATATATTTTTATTTTTTCTATAAATTAGTAGTTTATTATAAATTAATACTGATATTGAATAAGAGTCAAAACTATATAGTACTTAAGTTTAGTAAGTGGTTTTTATAACGCAATTCGTAGCGACGTGTCACGTCATCTAGTGTGGTATATGAGTTTGGATATTGTCTGATAAATTTGCAAATGTCCAATATATATTTTTATTTTAAGCAGACAGTAATCCTGTTGATATTATAAATATGAATATTTGTTAAGATGTATTTTGGGAGGGAGACTTTGTACAAAAGTCGATTGCTTGGGTACTTCTGTCCCATTCGTGTTTCAACCGTGAAGCAGTTGCGTTTGCATGGCTGTGTTTTGGTTTGAAGGGTGGAATATGGCGTGAATTTACTGGGTACAGAGGAATAACACCTGAGTCCTCAGGAATGGCAACGCATGGGGGTATCATGGGCGAAACAGTATACTCTGTTATGTCCATGGTACAGCTCATGTCTATAGGCGACGGTTACCACTTTTCATCAAGTGGGCCGTCAGCTTGTTTGCCATTCTAAGTTGTAAAAAAAAAAATTGTTCTCCAATCACACTTAACCTGTTGAACGGATTTGATTGATATTTCATGAACTGGTAGGTTATATCTTACCTTAACACATAGTGTACTTTCTTAGATTATATAGAGTCTCCATACAAATGTTTCGAGAAAAGCGGGTCAACTTTTTCATATAATTTTGTGTGATAAATAGTTAGGAGTGATTGCTTTATAACTCCTATATTTATTTTGTCTTATAAATTCTGCATCTTTTTAATGCGCAACAACTTATTTTATTTATTAAATAATTAAATATAGATACGTCAAAATACATTGTGTGCGTAAGTATGTAGAACATTATTAAAAAAACCGGGTCAGCTAATTTGGCAATTAGGTGACAAAAAGTTGCCTTGATTACGAGGCTCGATGCTCTATCTATATAATCTGAGGGTACTTTATACTGAATCACGTGGACAAAGCCACGGGATTTTGTTAGTAAACCACTAAACCACGATATTCCCATACTAATGAATATTACGACGCCATCATCAATTATAAAGTTTGCCATGCAGAAGACACAGTTAGCTGGTTTGAAACTCTAAGCTAATATTAAGCACATAATATCAAGTAATATTGCGCGATTCATCACATATTCGTAGGAGTCAAAATAGAAAATTAATATCTTAATAATTGACTTTAATAGTTTTCGTGGATTCGCTGGTAGTTTCTAGAAACAATCCCCCTCCCCCCCCCCGTTCTGAGACTTGTTAAAACTAAATAAATCATTCAAGCACGAACTTGGCATGACGCGGAAAAGGTACTGTTCTATTTATAGAAGTAAACATTCGAAAACTTTAATTTCAGATCGATGACTTTGATACTTTGTTTCAGTTTATTATCGTTTTAACAATGTCAAATTATTTATGTATTTTAGGATTCCATAGACTGCTTTAGGGTTCCATTATAAAATGGCACATAACCCTTGTTGGATTAGGAGGGAAAGATATTGTTAGTAATGGAGATTGAGAATCCCATTACTAGCAATGTACCCAATCAGGTTCACCTTCTCGCTATTCTCCCTGGAAACTATCATGGTTAATTCCTGATAAATTCATCATGATGGGCTAACTGGCCTGTTTTCATTCTCATCTATCACCCTTCACTGGTGCTCCGCCAGCGTATCCCGTTAGCGCAGACGGGGTTACCATACCATTTTCACCCATAAAAAAAACCCTTGTTGGATTTCGTTATACCTTTACTGCATTAGTACCGAAACACTATACTCTTCTATCAGAGGGAGACTTTGTACAAAAGTCGATTGCTTGGGTACCTCTGTCCCATTTGTGTTTCTACCATGCTTGTTTGTCATTCTAAGTAGTATAAAAAACTGCATAAATTCAGTGTATAAATATATAGCTATATATTATTATTACATTATATATAGTATTATATATTATATTATATATTATTACTATCCTATGTTCTAAGTTAGGATATAAATCATCTCTATTCAAAATTTCATAAAAATCAAGAATAAAAATCAATCAAATCAAATCGGCTAAGGGAACTTAATGATCGAGGGATGGGCTCGAGGTTTATATACGAGTATATCATCAGCTTATAATTATAAGCAAATAAGCTAATGGTAATAGATTTATCTTTACGTGTATGATCATATATGAGTATGATACCTATTATGCATTCTTACTGAATTGCTGAAACTATAGTACATTACTGCAGCGGCCAGCAACTGAGGCATTGATGGACGAACGTGCAAATGTAGGCCGAGGCGTAGCCGAGGCACACATACGTGAGTTCATCAATGCCTAATTGTGGCCAAGGCTTGTATAGTACTTTTCTCAAACAATGCGCGGAAATCAAAAACACTTTTTTTTCAATAAACAGCTTTCTATTCTATATTTATATCAAGCCAGTTCGAAATTTAAATAAAACCTTTTATTAGTTACCTCCTAGGTAGCCATGTTTCGAAGTAAAAGATTATTCTATTTTTAAATTACAGGACAGATATGAGTTTACATAGTAATTTATCTGGCCGCAAAACCCGATAGATATGGATTTCATACAACTTTTGCCGGTCGCTGCCCGCATGTATCTGCCCAGTACGGCAATTTTGAATGCTCATATTCCCAAACATGTTTGAGAAAAAATATTTTTTCGTTGTGTTTAGTAATTTCAAATGAAAAAGATATTACAATATATTTATTTACTTATTTTTTATTATACAATAAAACTTAGTACAAGTGACAAGCTTTTTTAACAGACAATGCCATATAACATTATGGCGTTCTCTGCTAATTAACTATTATATCCTATCCTTCTGTTAAACTGAAAGACTGCCATTATATTTATTACACAGGGCTAAACGAGCATGCGATTCGCTTGATGGTAAGTGCCTATCGCCTTCCATGAGCACTTGCACCAATAGAGGAATTGCAGGTATGCTGGCGGCCTTTTGAAAAGGAGTATGCTCTTTTCTTGAAGGTTACTATATTGTAACGGTTCAGAAAGATCGTTGATGGAAAATGATTATAAAGCGTGGTTAAGCGTGGAAGAAAGTGCACGGTGAACGACCGCCACGCATTCAAATAATTGGGATAGGATTTTAGTTTCTGACAAGTTATCATTTCAGTAGATAATTGTCCATTGTTGAATGTAAGTCTTCCTCATAAAAAGGGTTTTGCCAGTAGTTGCCAAGCTTAGCAGATGGGTTTTAGGATAGATGATAATGAAATGGTAGCCCCGCCTGCGCTATCGGTATACGTTGGCGGGGCACCAGTGAGGTATAATAGGCGAGAATGAAAAGGCATGTCAGTTAGCCCACCGTGACGAATACACCTAGAATTCAGCACGATGGTTTCCAGGGGGGACCACGTGGAGGTCGACCTGACAGGGTATATTATTAGCAATGGAGTTGGTAGTCTGTAATACTAACAATCCCTTCCCCTTCTCAAGACAACCGTTGGAAAAGGCAGTTAGGCTTTTAGAGATGTTTTAAAAAGCACGTTGCTGTCTATTCCTCAACCATTAAGTTTCTTTAGTCGCCTTTTACGACGCCCACAGAAAAGATTTGTGACAAATTATACGATGATAAAATTCAGAACAAATCCTCAGAACACTTCTCTTAATACATTTGATAAAAGATGCACATAGTTGCAACGTCTCTACACAATTTCAGCGGGTCGAGTCGGATAGTAAGGCGCTGATCATCAATAATTCGAGCCGCCCGACGTTGAATGTCGTGTAATGGAAACAGCTGCCACTGTGATACTCCAGTCCAGTGGTGAGAATAAAAAGAGTTACTTCATACCAGAGACAGAAGTTAGACAGAGATACTTATGTAAACGACTTTACACAAAATATTCTTTTACTTAATAGGAACATTAACAAAAAAACATAATAAATACAAAATCAAGTAATAATGTTTATGATATAGCACAAACACTGCAAAGGACAAACTGTAAAAACATATCTGTAAAATTTTGTCAATTAAATATATTTAATACCGATTTTACGTTTTTTAATCATTAACTTTTGTATTTCTGACAACAAATCCATGAAAGGGCAGATTATACTGATATCGGTGTTTCATTATGAACGATATATGGCCGTCGTATTGTATGTATATAAGAACATTTAATTTGGACAGATAATTGTACAAGCGTTCCGCGTAATCTCATTGTTTTTTAAGCTTTTGAATGCATACTCGGATAAAAATATCTCTTCGCGTATCAATCAATGGCCTTCGCAAACGAGGGATATTGTTTTCTGTAAATATTTGTTTTACATAAATAAATAAAAAAATCGTCGTCTGTAAATGTTATCTGGGAAGTATTTTATTATTAATGTGATCCGATTTTAGGGAAATTAATGTAAGAACGGCGCAACTCAAGACTATTACTGCGACATAAACAGATGATGTCTGTACATGCGTGAATGTGTACGTATATGTAATGGGTTTTTTTTTTAATTTTCAAATTCAAATTTAAATCATTTAAAGCACGAATATGGGTACATATATTAGATGAAAATATTATTTACATGTCCATTATTCCACATTCTACCATATCGGCATGTACAATATAAAATTAAAGTAAGTTTTTGTGTAATAATAAATTATAACAATAAAAACAATGTCAATATTAATAATAAAATGTAAAAATGACAATAAAAATAATTAAATTGTATGTCTAATATTTATCATTGTATTAGTCATGTAACGTATAGTAACATTTGGCTGACAAATATTCCTTTGTTTTTTTCTTAAATACATTTAAATTGTCTATTTCCTTAAATGCCGTTAGGAATTAATTATATATTTTAGAGATTATACCAAAAAAAAATCAACTTTTTTACAAGCGAGTAAGCGTTGCTCGATTTTTTTTCCAACACAGGGGGCAAACGATCTTGCGGCTCACCTGATGGTAAGTGACTACCGCCGCCCATGATCACCCACAATACCAAAGACAGGGGTGCTGCCGGCCTTTTAAGAAGGAATATGCTCTTTTCTTGAAGGTTAACAGGCGAACAAACCTGATATCGTGATGATGAATCATGTACTCTCGAGGTATTTTTGGTGGAAGTCATCGGTATGGTGACTTCCACCAAAAATACCTCGACGCATGACGAGAACTTCCTAAAAACCAAGAATAAGAGAAAATATCTCGGTTCACGAGGTGATCAAAATGTGAGAGTTGACATCTACTAAAAGCATCCCAATCGTTCTATCGGTGAATGGTCTTCTCCCAACCAGTGTAGAACAATATCTCAGACGTTTAAGAATGCGAGATGGTTCAATCCCGGGAAGGATGCAGAAAGCGGTGCTCTTAATAATAATAATAAATAAATTCTTTAATTAAGGCAACCAGGGCCTACAAAATTTTAAATATATTAGTTTGTACCAGATATAAATTATTAAATCAAATTTTGACATTTATAATAAATAACATTATCTTAAACTACTTTTTTTGTATCTTAGCCAGCATCTTAAATACTGCTCGCATTGTACACCAGTTTCTCTTCTTGGGGCCCTGAACCCCGATCGATTGTGCTTTTGTTAGAAGTTAATGCGCCATCTCCTCTCCTTAAGAGGGGATATGTGAATTTTATTTAAAATAATAATAATAATAAAAAAAAATTATACTTGACAAGATTAGCACTTAAAAACTAAGTACATATGAGTGCAATTATAAATTCGTACAAATTCTGTAATACATAAAGTACTAGTTTACTCAATATCTTACGATAATGCTACAATTCATCATCATCAACATCATCATATTAGTCGTTAATTGTCCACTGTTGGACATAGGCCTCCCCATTAAATGGGGTTTCTTAGTAGTGGTTTTTTTTTGAGGGGTGAAAATGGTATGGTAACCCCGTCTGCGCTAACGGGATACGCTGGCGGAGCACCAGTGAAGGGTGATAGATGAGAATGAAAACAGGCCACTTAGCCCATCATGGTGAATTCATCAGGAATTAACCATGATAGTTTCCAGGGGGAACCGCGAGAAAGTCGACCTGGTTGGGTATATTACTAGGAATGGGATTCTCAGTCTCCATTACCAACAATCCCTTTCCCCCTCTTAGTAGTGGTTAGTAGCTTGTAGTGGCGATGCTTTAAGAGAATCACTGCTGTCCATCCCTTGATCATTAAGTTTCCTTAGTCGCCTCTTACGACAACCAAGGAAGAAGGAGGAGTGGCCCATTCTATCCCCAAACGACAAGACCAATGTTACAATTATTACAATAAAATTCAAGTAGCTTATGATACCTATATACTTATATAATTCTTTCGATTCGTCAGTATTTCTAAGACAACATTTCTCATGCGTTTCTTTGGTGAAAATGCTTAACCTCCCACGAAAGCATTTTTGTATAAACTCCACAAAGATACATAACAATTTAATCTTTTATGCGCAAAAATAAATTATGAAATATAATTAGACCGTCTCCCTTTGAGAACGGCGTTTGATATTTAAAAATAACCTTTAAGTCCAGAGAGCCTACCATGAAATATTTTCCGAATTTCGACGCTGAAAGATACGTAAATTTGATGTTAAAAGTAAATAATATGTATAAGTATATGATACATAACATTTAAAAATACAAAAATTGTTAAAATATTCCTTTCGACTTTTTTGGTAGGATTTGTGATTAGCAATATGTTAAGCTCCATTTACTGGGCCGATTTCGGTATAAACAAAAACATGAATCATTCCGTGGTAGACCCCCTCTGCCTACCAGAGTGAGACTTTGTACAAAAGTCGATTGCTTGGGTACCTCTGTCCCATTCATGTTTCAACCGTAAAGCAGTTGTGTTTGCATGGCTGTGTTTCGGTTTGAAGTGTGGGATATGGCGTGAATTTGCAGGGTACAGAGGAATAACATCTGAGTCCTCAGGAATGGCAACGTATGGGGGGTATCATGGGCGAAACAGTATACTCTGTTATGTCTATGGTACTGCTCATGTCTATAGGCGACGGTCACCACTTTCCATCAGGTGGGCCGTCAGCTTGTTTGCCATTCTAAGTCGTATAAAAAAAATACTTTGAACGCAATGATTTTTTTATGTTCACTTTTATAGACAAATTGTCATTAACTTTTACCAGCGATCATAATTACCTATTTTTTGTTTTATTTATTACCGTATGGTATAATAAGTAATAATAAATACACAAAAAATACAAGCTAATTTGAAACATTAAAAAAGAATGTTTTATACATATTATTACGGTTTTTTCTTCAACAATTTGATAATAACAGTCCCATGTACTGTTAGAACTGTATTCAACAGGTGTAGCAATATAGAAATTATTTCCTTGTAAAGGAAAACGCGGAAATACAAGCATTTTCCGGGATATTGGAGGTATTGAACCTTCCGCGTTTAGTTCTGCCATCGTTTTCTGTAGTAAATGTGTTAGCTGTACATATAGTCAATTACAACTAAAATTTCGATTTCAAATCTGAAAAGTCCATTGATTGGGGAATTATTCCTTTCATTTGATCTGGTGAATTCAATTACTTGTAACACTGAAAAAGCGTGTTTTCTTGATGGTGGAAATTTCTATCATAACATTAAATGCCCAAAAATTATATAAAAAAATAATTTCACTTTAAGTTGATCGTGTCTGGATACCTCTTTAATGTCTAATGTAGAAAAAAACCATAGCTGTCAAATTTATTTTTTTAACCATTTTCCTTTCATTTTAAACATGAATTATATCACCTTGATTTATTTCACCAATAAAAACAATTATGCAAAGAAGAGTTAAAAAAAAATTGCCAGACAAACGTCAAATTAGCTGACAAAATTTTGACACATTACTTGACCTATATAATCTAAGGGTAGCTGTTATGAAAGAATTAAGGAAGGTCTGGTCCAGCAGTGGGATACTAAAGAGAGGCTTTACAAAAAATAAAGAAATACCAGGGGGAGACTTTGTACAAAAGTCGATTGCTTGGGTACCTCTGTCCCATTCGTGTTTCAACCGTGAAGCAGTTGTGTTTGCATGGCTGTGTTTTGGTTTGAAGGGTCGGATATGGCGTGAATTTACTGGGTACAGAGGAATAACACCTGAGTCCTCAGGAATGGCAACGCATGGGATGTATCATAGGCGAAACAGTATACTCTGTTATGTCCATGGTACTGCTCATGTCTATAGGCGACGGTTACCACTTTCCATCAGGTGGGCCGTCAGCTTGTTTGCCATTCTAAGTTGTATAAAAAAAAAACCATAAATTTTGAACCCCTGTCTTTAAGCTATATTTCAAAAAAACTTAATGCATTACTCTGCATTCAGAGTCATATTTTTATTAAATTATTTATTATTATGTTACATTGAAAACAAGGACATCTTAATTTTTTCCCTTTTTTATATGACTATGATAGGCGATTCTGATGCCTATCATAGCCACATAAAATTGTGAATCGATTTTCACATATTTGTTTTTCAATTAATAAAATTTTTACTCTTATTGTACACACATTGCCTGCTGATAATTAATGCTTCCTCTCCATTCAGGGTTTGCTGGAGGAAAACTCTTCCAAAGTTAAGCTCGTCCATTGTACATCTTTATTCAAAATAAATTAAAACAATGTAATTTTTGTGTACAATAAAGTATAAATACTCTCATGTTGTTCTTATTTTCATTATGTGATATTAAATACTGCTATTTATATTTGCATAACAGAAAAATGTTTGTTCCGAAGGAAAACTTATATGTGTAACAATATAGCGAAACTACGATACTTCTCATACGTATTTATAATTGAAGTTGCTTATTTTATGCGAAACAATGATGAATGTTGTCAAGCTAGAGAATTATGAAGAACCATGTTACAAACATCTAAAGGACCGAACCAGAATACCCAGACCCAGGACAATTCAGAAAGGTTTGTTTCTTAAATTGACTCGACTGGGAATCGAACCCAGTAACTCGTTTATGGAAAGCAATGTGCCCGCTATTGCTCCTCGGAGGATTTAAAGTAACCTATATTTATTTATTTATAAAAGCTTTAATTCACAGTAAAATTCTATGTTAAATTGGCGCACTTAACACCGGACGGTGTTCTCTACCAGTCAACTATTAGATAAACCGAGAAATAAGTAAGCGGTGCGTCATTAAATAGATTTGATATATTCATGTATTATAAATATATTAGTTCTTTTGGGGAGAAAGAGATTATTAGTAATGCGGACTGCCAGTTTCATTGCTAGCAATATGATATACCCTATCAAGTGGATCTCCAAAGAATATAAAGGAGTAAAATAAAATTTAAGAATAAACTAAAGTAATATATAAGAAACGAAAGGTAAAAATTATGTTTTTTCTTTTATGTATTTTTTTGTATATGTATTCTTTTATCTCGCTTTTTATATATGTTTATATATATTTGTTTAATATCTGAGTTGTGTGCTGTAAGTAATGTAAATAAATTATATATCTATTTATTTTATTTATTTATAAAGAATAACTTTATTGACCACATCACAAAAAAAATGTCTGGTACAAAAGGCGGACTTAATACTATATAGCATTCTCTCCCAGTCAACTTTTAGTTAAACATAAATTTTATTATGCAGTGAAAAAAATTGTAACACATACAATAGAGAACTACTGCACATTACGATTATATAAATAAACATACATGAATACATTAAACAAATATTACATAAATATACAAATATGTAATAAAAATACATACATACAAATATAAATAAATGTATAAATATACATATACTCGTATAAATATACCTACATACCTATAGATTATATACGATAACACAAATAAACAACGATAGAGATCAAAAGTGATGATGATGAATATGATGAACTGCTTTTACAGTTTCTATCTAACTAACTAAAATCTATGGATGCTATGTCGAGATTTTCTAACTTTGTCAATTTCAATCTGAGGTAGTATAAAAATGTGTCCCATCGATTGACTCCGCAATAGATTACCAAAATCTGGGTCACGAGGCCGGCTTAGTATGAAAGACCCTTGTTATTTATATGTCTTCTATATTAACTAAACCACTTCGGTTATCTAAATGGCCAAATTGATAGAATATTGGTATTATTGTGCAGCACTAGTTGTGTCCGGCGGATTTGATTGCGTGAGTTTGTAATAAATGTATTTAATTTTCTGTGCTATGGTTTATCCGTGTATCAAATCTCAATTGATTCATACACTGTTTTAGTATGTATTATAATTATCGCACCTCTCTTTTCTATAACAAACATATGTAATAGTATTAGAAATAAGTACCTCATAGAACCACAACTATTTTTCATTATTTTTTTATATACCACTGAAGTGGCAAACAAGCATACGGCCCACCTGATGATAAGTGGTTACCGTAGCCTATGAACACCTGCAATACTAGAGGTATTACGCGTGCGTTACCGACCCTGAAACCTCTTTACCCCTCTTTTGAAGAACCCCATGCTGTAGTCTCTTGGGAAAACCTCGGTTTCCTTTTGGTCCTTTTTTCTTATTATTTTTAAATTTTTACACATATTCTCATCTCCCCTCTTAAGGAGAGGAGATGGCAACTAACCCCCGGCAGAAAGTACAGTCGGCCGGGGTTCAGGGCCCCAGGGAGAGAAACCGGCGTACAATGCGGGCAGAATCTAAGAGCACCGCTTTCTGCATCTTTCCTGGGAGTGAGCCGCCTCTGAATCCCAACCGTCTGAGATGTTGTTCCAGACTGGTTGGGATAAGACCGTTCACCGTTATTATTATTATTTCATATTTCATTTCAAATTTATTTTATCTTTTCCGTACTTAAATGATAAATTTTAAAAGAACAGGACCGTAAATGGCATTCACTATGTACTAATTTAATTAGTCAATCACCGATTACTACGAAACAGGTTTGCGAGTCTAGTGAAGTAATCACTGATAAGTAAATTGTGTACTCGCATTTTTGTTTAAATTTTTGTTCATTTTTCCTATTTCATTTTATTCTTTTGTTCATTCTTGTTTTTGTTGATTCACGTGTAGTGCCTCTAATCTATTTTGTAACTATTTGTGACTTACAAACTTATTAATTTGTAATTCTAATCTATCTGCCTGCTACATGGCAAATACTGGCAAAATCCCTTAACCTATGTTCAGCGGTGGACAGTGAAAGGCTGATATAATGACGATGAAAAAAAAAATCACACACACACATATGCACACAGATTGTCTTTTTGATCCAAAATTTTAATGAACTTTTGTCTATAAAATATGTAGACGGTTTAGAAAATATAAAAAAAAAGAATAATAACCAAACAGAAAATTTTAGTGACGCATTCACCAATAAACAAAATTTAATTTTAATCTCTTAGTTTCTGATTTTTTCCTCATTATTTTATTTATTAGCTTATACAAATTATGGTCAATAAATAATAGCATTCTCTTACTAATATAATAAAATTGTAACTATACAATATATGTACATGGGAGATATTTAAGAAAAAAATAATACGAGGGGTCTTAATGAGACTAATGAAGGCCAAAAAAATATAAATAATATTTCGAAATTTTGTCTATCTGTCTGTATGTTTGTTCTAGTATTACCAGTAGTTGCCATGCTTGGAGATGGGTTGGCAATCGTGCTGCCTATTTCTCGACCATTAAATTTCCTTAGTCGCCTGTTATGACACCCACGGGAAAGAAAAGGGTCACCCATTCTATTCCAGAACCACACGGTGACTTTTCATTATGTGAACTATTAATTTAATTTCCATTTTAACTCATATAGAAAAATTATAAAACATATTATATTACAGTAGCAGTACAGAACAGATATGATATTGAAAACTTCAAGATAAGAGCATTTTCCATCTTAAAAGGCCGAGAATACACCTGAAATTTCTCTGATCTTGAAAATGCTAATTGGTGGTAGTAATCACTTAACAGTGGGCCTTATGCTCGTTTGTTTCCTCTATTATTAAAAATTATAAAATTATTTTTAAATTATAAAAGGGGAAAGTAAATAAATAACTTTGATAAATAAAGAAAATTATGAAAATTAAATATATTGTACAAAAATTTGTTTAGTAAAGAAATCGTTAAGAATAGCTCTAAGAAATCTTGATAACTTTTAACTTTGTTATTTAAATTATTTCTATGCGAAATTTCAATATTAAAAAGAGAACTGCGCAATACAGATTTCAACATAATATCTGTAACAGATGTTACTTTTTGCAACCTTTTTTTAAACTGACAGCTTTAATTAAGCCGCTGTGCAGTTAATGGGGATCCTTAATCGGATGGCAAAATCGGAAAACTTCGAATTTTGTATACAACATCGGAAAACTTCGTCTATTTTTTATGTAATTTATTTATTAGTTTTTACCCACGATTTCATCCGCGATTGTATCTTTCTCCAGCCCATATAGT
This sequence comes from Galleria mellonella, assembly GCF_026898425.1. NCBI lineage: Eukaryota > Metazoa > Arthropoda > Insecta > Lepidoptera > Pyralidae > Galleria > Galleria mellonella. Next base: position 1,787,145 of record NW_026442090.1, on the reverse strand, counting down.
AACAGAATACATGAATTAGGACAAGAGGAAATTTTTTAATAGAAAAATTTTAAGTGAGTATTTATAGGAACATCGAAGCCACACTTCATTGTGGCATTCCTAACAAAAAACATAATAACAAATATCTAGCATATTCTTCTTCTTTTCATTTAAGAGTTTCCTCTTGTCGGTGCAACTAATTCATGCATCTTCTTCCAGCCAGCTCTATCCCAGGCCATATCATTGATCGCCCTATACGATATGACACCTAGTGTTTCCTTTATCTGTCCCATGTAGTTATTCCTCGATCTTCCTCTTCCTCTTTGGCCCTCTATTTTTCCTTCTACTATGCTCTTAAAAAAATCGTTATATCGAAATTCTCTATTATCTTAATTAATGTTCTTTTCCCGTTCAATAACATATTACATATACAATTTTTTTTTTATACAACTTAGAATGGCAAACAAGCTGACCGTCCACCTGATGGACAGTGGTAACCGTCGCCTATAGACATGAGAAGTACCGTGGACATAACAGAGTATACTGTTTCGCCCATGATACCCCCCATGCGATACCATTCCTGAGGACTCAGGTGTTATTCCTCTGTACCCAGTAAATTCACGCCATCCTTCAAACCGAAACACAGCCATGCAAACACAGCTGCTTCACGGTTGAAACACGAATGAGACAGAGGTACTCAAGCAATCGACTTTTGTACAAAGTCTCCCTCTGGTGAATTATCGATTCGCTTTGGCTTTGCACGTATAGATGGATAGAAAGATAAATTAGTATTTTAGATCAATAGAAGATAACAATACTATTAAGCGTAAGGCTGTTCAGTCACGCCGCGAAATTGTACTCGCATTTAGAATTTTTATACCCATTGCAACTTCTATTTCGACGAAATTTTCAATTCGAATAACTTAAAGATGACATTTACAGAGTCTAAAACAATTTTTTTATACTTTTACACTGTTGTAATTTTAGTAGGGATCTCTAAATTTTTTGAAAATATTATATACTCTATATTAATCGCTGATAAAGTAGCTTTCCGTATGTAAAGGAATTTTTAAAATTGATTAAATAGTTTTTGAGTCTATTATGAATAATATAATAATAGTCTATTATAAATCAAAAAGCATAGAAAAAATATTATAAAATCTTTCTTTTTTTTTTTTGTTATCTAAACTAACAATTTAATGCATATGTCGACAGCATTTAATTTATATTTTTATTTTAGTACCATATATCTACAGTAATTTTTGAGATTATCCATTACAAATAAATAATCAAATATTTCCTCTATATAATATTAGTATAGATGTAAAGATATAGTTATTTTTATTACATATATGTATGTGTATTATTTTCCCAGTACTGAGTCGATTTCAATTTGTTTTTGCAATCAATAGACTTTACTGAGTCTATTAATACCTTCACACTTTTTAAGGGATTCTTGGATGACGGGGATACTGCTCTGGATTAATAAAAAATGCGTATTTATTACTTTATTAAGAGAACAAAGTACAATACAACTTTATGACAATGGCGTAGATGAGAGAGAGAGAGAGAGAGACGATAGTGTTTTCTCTGTTACACGATTCTTAGTAGTGTGGCTATTAACATATAATAAGTCCAAGGTGGTCCAGTAAAATGACCGTTGCCATATAAAAATCATATTTAACAGATTTTAATGAAATTTGGTATTTATTATACCAGAGGGAGACTGTACAAAAGTCGATTGTTTGGGCACCTCTTTCCTATTCGTGTTTCTATGAAGCAGTTGTGTTTGCATGGCTGTGTTTTAGTTTGAAGGGTGGGATATGGCGTGAATTTACTGGGTACAGAGAAATAACACCTGAGTCCTCAGGAATGACAACGTATGGGGGGTGTCATGGGCGAAACAGTATACTCTGTTATGTCCATGGTACTGCTCATGTCTATAGGCGTCGGTTACCACTTTCCATCAGGTGAGCCGTCAGCTTGTTTGTCATTCCAAGTTGTATAAAAAAAAAGCTGTTAAATGTTAGCTAATAATCTCTGTAAGGGGAGTATTGACAGGTTGAAATTTCATACACGGGTACTTAGGATACTTACTTACTTACGTGAACAAAGCCACAGACCACCGCTAGTAGGGTTATATTTTATTCTCATTATTAATTTTGTAAACCATTGTGCAGTGTACTTATATCGATAGCGCAAGTTGGGTTGCCATTCCATTTTCTTAACCCAATAAAAAGGATGAGTGTACTTAGTGGGAATGGATTTCTATTATATTAAAATACCGAATAATATTTAGATCTATACCAATACGTTTAAAAGGATAAAGGTAAGAAATATTTATTTATTAAATAAAGCCTATTACTCACTAAACGGTTGTAAAATATTATAATCCTATTAATATAATAAATGTGAAATTTTGTAACATATATATGAATAACAAAATATTTCCTAAAATGTACGAAAATATAGAACTAAGTATGTATAGAATGTATTTTTATGCAACTTAGAATGGCACACAAGCTAACGGAATATTTATTTATTTAGTTATTTATTTAACACTTTATTGCACCAACATAACATGATTTGTTAAAACAATTTTCAATACGTATAGTGTAGTACAAAAGGCGGTCTTATTACTAAGCAATCTCTTCCAGACAACCTTGGAATACCTGATGGAAAATGATAACTGTCCCCTATAGACATGTAACTTCACTAAAATTAGGTTTTGCTCTGTAAAAATATCTTACATGACAAAATAAATATGAAATCAACAGTGATATGGAATTTTTAAAGTAATATTAAAAAATGCAGTCATTTATTTAAATTCATAATTCGTTTTTATAATGATATTTTTATCATTATACTTCTATAAATTCTTTCTATTCTTTTATAAATTTTTCATTAAAATAAACAAGTGCTAGAAAATTTTATAATGAAGAAAACCTTATCTTAGTATTAAACAAATCTAAATGTCTAGATAATTTTTTAAAGCTATAGCTTGCATGCCAGAGATTGATTTTTTTCTATATCTAGTGAAAATAAATGGAAGAAATAATTTGAAGTTTTGACGTAGAATATAAAATGTTATAACTGTTATTCGCAACATTTATTTTTTTATTTATTTGATTCTTTATTGTACACACTAGTTATAAGAATATGACAGAGGTAATAAAAAGTACAAAGGTGAGCTAACTCTGATAGAGTTTTCTTCCAGCAAACCCAAAAAGGAAAGGAGCATCAATGCCAGCGGATACAGCAGTGTACAATATTGTGACAATTTTTAAACAGACAAAATTAAATTAATTACATTATATTTAATCGGAGAAATAAACATTATATATGTATATACCTACATCTATGCATATACTTACACACACATACACATATACATACAATATACCTACATATATAGATAAATAAATATATGTTCATAGGGATAGAAGATGCTCTTTAAGTCTACTCTTAAAAATATTTGGAGATTGACTCTCACGGATAAATATGGGAAGAGAATTGCACAATCTAGCAGCATGGACGGTAAAAGATCTACTATAGCGCGTAGATGAGTGTGAAGTGAACATGTTATATTTAATATTACATGTTATATTTTATATTGAAACTTAAAAGATTGAGCGAAAAACCATTTCTTACGTAAGCCTTGCGAATGTTTACCGACTCAAATGACCTGTAGTTTTCACCACGAGGCACTGAAATGTATGAATGAATGTATAAAAAGCGATACATTTTCCGCTTTTATTCTATTCAAAATCTCTAGTTAGAAAAAAAAAAATGTGCATAAAAATAAACAATGTTAATAGTGACTGGATTATGCTTCACTAGTATAGTTTTTTTTAACTATTTCTATTTTATTGTTAAAAGTTTCATAATATAAAATATGTATTTTGTACACGTCGAGGCGTTCAGTTAGGCTTATGGTTACGTCATGGCCGCTAATGATTAAGGGTCTCGGATGATTTTGGAACTAGTCGGGTTTTCTCGACTAAAATATACGTTAATACGGTAGTTATTACATTAAAATATTCCTATTTTTATTTTCAAATGAGAAATGCACCGATGGAAGACCAAATTAATCATATAGATAATGTATACCAGAGAGAGACTTTGTACAAAAGTCGATTGCTTGGGTATTTGTGTTTGCATGACTGTGTTTCGGTTTAAATGGGATATGGCGTGAATTTACTGCAGAGGAATAACATAGTCCTCAAATGGCATTATCATGGGCGAAACAGTATATTCTGTTATGTCCATGATACTGCTCATGTCTATAGGCGACGGTTACCACTTTCCATCAGGTGGGCCGGCAGCTTTTTTGCCATTCTAGGTTGTATAAAAAAAAATTAAAATATTTAAATGTAGCATAGAGTATCGTGTAAATACACGATAAGTTGATTTTGCTCTGCAAGGAATAATAGTAGTTTCAATTCTGCAAAAAAGTAACCTTTTTTCAATCGATTTTAAACGAAGGTAGGGATCAATTTCGGTTGTACTTTTTTATGTTTGTTACCTCATAACTCTGTCAGCTGTAAACCGATTTGTAAAATTATTTTTTTATCTGAAAGATTTGTTTACAACAAATTGGCCTCAAAGAAATCCTATCAAAATCGGTTCAGTAGTTAAGTTATTAATTCAAAATAACTAGTTTTCTACGATTGAAGTCGGTTTGTTTTTGTGCGGGACAATCTTAATTATTAAAGAAAAAAGTATATGTATCAAGAAGTATATGTATGCCTAATCTTATAATGATCATCTAAGCAAAGTTAAATTTAACTTTTATTTCATAACAGCTATATTCCGCGGTATCACCTGCGTGAATCAACATAAAACATTCTGTGTGTTAAGTCAGAATATAACCTATGCGTGTACCAAATTTAATTCTAATCCTTTCCGTAGTTTTTGCAGACTTTCGCATTTATTAATAGGATTAGTAAAGATATATACCTGATAAGGAAAGTGGCTGGTTTAAATTGTAATACATGTTAGCACAATTGGAAGCAAAAGTAATATGAGACCTAGGCTGGGCTCGGGTTCTAGGTCCCATAAAAGAAGTTTGTATGTCAAAATGGTACGGACTCACCTTGACTGCAGATTTAGCGTAAGCGGTACACGCTCAGGATGCACCAGGATTCAGGAAGCCACGCCACGTGAATGTCACAATGGCGCTGATCTATTTTGGTCTATTCGTGAAAACCACACTATGTTGGGTAAACAATCACTCGAGCCATTTAGGAACGATAATAGGGAATGTCCAGGGGGTTCACGAGTTCTCCACACAGTAAATAGGCACACAACACCAACCCGTTGCAGAGTGTTACGCGGTAGACGTTGGACTGGGGCCGACCATTTGTCTGTTTCTCTTATGTCAAGGGAATCGGTAGAATGTTACGCGATTGGAGGGTATTATGATATTTATAGGGATGTGACTTACCTAAACAATACCAATTAAAAAAAAAAGATAAAATATTTAAATTTCAATTCCCGCCAAAAACTCCACACATGTATCCCGTCCTAATAGACGGTCGACATGCGATGTATCACTGTCAAACAAGAGACTAACACAACCGACGTACAGTGTCGAGATGGCCGGTGACTAAGACGTATCATATGTGAGAGTCGACGACACCTGAGGAGAATAATGCAATGTTGCCAACTTAGCACTTTTTAAGGTTATATTTAGCCCCTTCCTATTCATCTAGCCCATTGTATTTTTAGTAAATAGATTGTAAGGAGAACGTTCCACTCTCAATGGTTGATCACAATATATCTCACTCACTCAGCTCACTAAGTAGTTTTTCAGACTACGTCTAAAGGTTTGAGGTTATAAGACGAAGGAAACATGTCACGGGAAAGGCTATCACGCATTGTTACAGTCCGGGTCATGTAAGAATTAGCATACTTATTTGTACGCGAGTAGTAGAGTCGCTGGCCCAGCCTCGTGGTGCAATATCGGAAAGTAAAAGGTGTAATAAGAGAATTAAATGATTATAATAATTTAGTTGAGTTAATGAGTCATTAACCATGTGGTCTCGTATAGAATAGGCCACCTATTTCTATCCCGTGGGTGCTGTGAGAGGCGACGGGAGGTCAAGGGATGGACAGCAGCGTCCCTCGTAATATAATACGAAACAGTATACTCTGTTATGTCCATGGTACTGCTCATGTCTATAGGCGACGGTTACAACTTTCCATCAGGTGGGCCGTCAGCTTGTTTGCCATTCAAAGTCGTATAAAAAAAAAATATATATAAAAATAACACCTGAGTCCTCAGGAATGGCAACGCATGGGGGTATCATGGGCGAAACAGTATACTCTGTTATATCCATGGTACTGCTCATGTCTATAGGCGACGGTTACCACTTTCCATCAGATGGACCGTCAGCTTGTTTGCTATTGTTTTTATTAAAAAAAATGGTTGTATAAAAAAAAAATAAAAAAAAATCCCTAAAGCCTGACTGCGGTCGCCAACTCGCTTTCCAAGCATGCCAAGTACTGGAAAATCACTCCAATTGTGTAATTTATGGGGAAGCCTTTATTCAGCAGTATAGCAGCATCATATAATGGTTGCTATGCTGATGATGATGATCTAATAAATCATTAGTAATATTTTAATAGGGACGCTGCTGTCTATTCCTCGACTATAAGTTCTCTTATTCACCTCTTCTAACACCCAAGGCGAAAGAAATAGTGGTTTATTTTATGCAGGGACCACACGAACTTATTAGATAGTATATAGTAATTATGAAACATTAGAATATATTATTTGAAGCCAAAGTGAAAATTAATTGCACATATTTTTATTTGACTTGTAAATTTGTAATTCAATAAATGTAAAATTATAAAATACCGTTAAATTTTATAAACGATTCGATTTTAGGCAGCTACTTTGATCACCAGTCAACAGGAGTCAACAACAGAACAACAACAAAATTAATAGAATCGTGGGCGGCACAGTATACTCTGTTCTACTACATTGAATAAGTAGCGTGGGTTATCTCTTTTCATTGTTTACCTTTAACTGGTTTTATCTTTGAGTAACGCTCAATGTGTTTTTATTTTTATAACAATTAAAGATTGAGTTTCACAAAAAACAACTGATTCAAATACTGTCAAAAACAATTAATTTAAAAACTAAATTATTAAATCGATTTTTATAAAAATTCTGAGACTAATTTGTAAGAATATCCTTTCAAATAAAAAAAAATGTAACTGATGGAGTTATGAGGTAACAAACATAAGAAAAAATATAATTGAATTGAGAACCTCTTTCTTTTTGAAGTCGGTTAAAAAAAAACAAAAAACTAGTGTTTCCGCCATGAAGCAGCTGTACTTATATCGTCATAGTCGTAGAATACTGACGGATCTGACAAATATTACATATAAAGATCCGTCAGTATTCTACGACTATGACGATATTGTTGTGTTTCGATTTGGAGATTGGAATTATCATGTTCTCATATCAGCCATTAAGTGCCCACTGCTGAACATAGGCCTCCTCTATAAAGGAGAGGTTTGCCAGTAGTTGCCACGTTTGGCAAGCAGGTTGGCAACCAGAGTTAGCCTTTGGTAACATTTTGAGAGAGACGCTGCTGTCCATACCTCTGTCGTTAAGTATGACATGAATAGTGGGATATGGCAGTAAAATTACAGGATATAGACGCGTAAAACCATAATCCTCAGGAATGGCTACGCATGAGAAGTATCATGGCTAAGAGTAAAATCTGTGATATTCATAGTACTGGCCATGTCTCTAGGTAATTGCCACCACTTTCCATCAGGCAAGTCATCAGCTGTTTTTATGCACTTTAGAATGGCAAACAAGCTGACGGCCCACCTGATGGAAAGTGGTAACCGTCGCCTATAGACTTGAGCAGTACCATGGACATAACAGAGTATACTTTTTCGCCTATGAAACCCCCAATGCGTTGCCATTCCTGAGGACTCAGGTGTTATTTCTCTGTACCCTGTAAATTCACTGCCATATCCCACCCTTAAAACCGATACACCGTCATGCAAACACAACTGCTTTACAGTAGAAACACGAATGAGACAGAGGTGTCAAGCAAATAACTTTTGTACAGTCTCCCTCTGGTATAGCTCAGCTTGTTTACCATTCTAAGTATTATAAAAATAAATTTAATGATGTATTTATTCAGATAGGGGTGAGTTTTAAATATTAATATTGTAATAATATTCAATAAGGTCAAATACGAAAAACATTAAAAAAACATCATAAGGTCGTAACTTACGTAACTCGATATCGATGAATAATCAAAACCTTATAGTGCAAGGGCTATGGTGTAAATAGTAAAGTGATTTTAAATTAAAACATTAAATAATACACGCACAACCATACTCATTGACCATACTCGTATTGTCTGTGTTGAACACAGTATGTTGTAGTCCCATATCGTGCTATAATAAAGAAAAATAATTTACGCTAGGATAGTAAATTTTATGAAGAATTAAGCAATACATATTTGGAGGTACTAACTAAAACATTCAGACCCGAATAAATTCAAAAAGTTAATTGCCTAAATTGACCCGACCAAAAATTTTGCCAGGGAAACGATGTATTAAATAAACAAATACATATTATACGATGTCCATACTAAGCAGAGCATATATAAGAAAAATATTTAATTATTTTCAATAGATAGATAACATCCAGACAAATACAATCTCGCTGAATGCAAATATTTGTAAAAATTTTTTGAAATAAAAATAAATAAAAATAATTTTTATTCAAGTAAACTTATTTATAAGCTTTTTGGAATAGTATTTTTTTACGAATCTACCGCTTAGTTCGCAATGCATTTTATAATGATTTCACAGTTTACAAATATTTGTATTGTGCGAGAATCGAATTCGCGATCGCCGGAAGGTGAGACGGTGTGTTAAACCACTAGATTATCCATTACAGATTAAGATTATCAAATAAGGATATTTCAAGTAGATATAGAGAGGCAAATTATAACGGCCAAGCAAATATCTCTCGGGAATGGATCGAAGAGTGCCCAGTAAAACTTATGCTATGTTCAAGCATCTCTTAGACGTAAAATAGGACAAATACTTGTCCAATTTAACTCCCCGGAGACACAAGTTTGCGTGCTAACCGCAAAAATTTCCGTATTTGTCGCGATATCTCGCTCCGAAGGGACCCTTAATATTATATCTCAAATAATATGCAGTTTTGTGTTTACCATGCGGATAGAACCAAATTGACTTTAAACAGTTTTACCAGATTAAAGATTTTTTTTATTTTAGTTAAAAATTATTGTGTCCCACTACTTCGTACGTGTAGATTTCAGAAATATAAAAGTCAATAAAATAAATCACTTGTAGATAGCATTTATTGTTTATATACCCGCTTGCCATCGACAGGGAATTCATCCTCACACGCTTGAACCTAAATGGTCACGTACAGTGCAGTTTCAGAGAAATTTTCTCCCACGAACGCTCAGGCTGTGGAATGAGCTCCCTGCCGAGGTTTTTCCTAGAGTAGTTTGGGATTCTTTAAAAAGGATATATGAAGATTTCTTCAGGGTCGGCAGTGCACACTTGACACCCCTGGTGTTGCAGGCGTCCATAGGCTGCAGTGACCGTTTACCATCAGACGGGCTGTTTGCTTGTTTGCCACCTTTATGGTATAAAAAATGCAATATTGTTAATTATGCATATATTATTACAAAGTATTGATTCTTGTATGATGGAAGGAGCTGCCTTATAAGACATAGGTAACCTTAATTTGTAAACTAGAATAAAAAATATGTAATAGCGCAATCTTGTATTTATTAATAAAGGTTTTACTTTACTGAATCATTACCATGTCAGCTTTTAATTGTTCACTGCTGAATATAAGCCAACCCCTTGAGGGGTTTTGCCAGTAGTCGCCAAGCTTGGTGCGCGGATTGGCAACAGCAGTTAAGCTTTAGGCATTTTTACTTTACTTAATATTTGTTGTGTTGAGAAATATTTTAAGAACCTGCATTAATAATGTTTTTCACGCAATGTATACTTTTATGAAATAAATAAACAAACGAATTAATGAATGAATAAAATATAGTAAAACGTAGTTAGAAATCTGAAGTATATATCATTTAAAATTTTTATACATTCTAATAAAACAAATGTATAAGTCGCTAGGCTGTGTGTCTGTGAATAATCAGTTACTTTAATCAATCCCGTCACTAGCTCTGAGAATTCGGGATTCGTCTTCGTAAATCTCAAAACCTCGTTCCAACATAATCTCTTTGAATAATTACTGCCGCTTTATACATCTCGTCTGTATGTTCATAGAATTTTAAAGATAATTACACTGAGATTTTCTGTAAGTACTCCGTCAAGTGCTGTTTAGTCGTGGCATAGAATGGACCATCCCTTTTTTATATCGCAGTTACACTTTGGTGACGTTTTAAGAGAGACGCTGCTGTCTATTCCTCGACCATTAAATTCCCTAAGTCATGGGAAGGAAGGGGTAGCCACTAAATACTTATCATTTAAAAACGATAAATTATATTCTGTTAATATTAACAGTGTCTTTTTTTTTTTTTTTCGTTATTTTGAGAAGAAATAAGTTTAGAGCTAGGTCTATGCCCACTACTTCATATGCGTGGATATCATATGTAGGAAAAACATTTTTTTTAATAATGACATAGTTTTATTAAGAAAAATAAAACAAAGAAAAACCATTGAAAAAGATGACATATCAAGATAAAACTTACGCCAGATTTAAAGTTTTTAGGACTGTAAAGAGTGTTACTACATTGGTACAGTAATTTTTACACTTACAGACAGACAAATGAACAGATAGACATTATTTCTGTTTTGCATCTATTGCCCTTATTAAGACACCTCATACTATTTTTTTCTTCAATATTTCCTATTTTGTTCTCAAATATTTCCTATGTACCGACATGGTCTAGGTAATTTTATAAAATTAATAAAATAATATTGTTTTTTGTATTAATTTGGACCACAACAGAATATCAGTGTTTTTCTCTTTTGAGAGTAAAGCAATGAATTGAGTTGGGACAATTTTGTGTTATTATGTACACGTAAAAAATAAAAATTATGTTACTTCTTTTATTTATTTTAATTTTTTTTTGTATATATGTTCTTTTATTTCTTTTTTTGTGTATGTATCTATATCTGTTGTTATTTATATGTTGTAAGTAATGTAAATAAATTATATATCTATCTATCTATCTATTATTGAAAACATGAACACTAGCTCTCGAACTAGAAAATAATTATGGACTTTCATATATGGAGCCGTTTGCGTATTTCTTGTCATATATCATTAAAGACGGACCAAAATAGCTAACTTTAAATTATACTTAAGGTTGTCTAATTGTAAGGTTATCATGTCCAGCCAATAATAAATTCTGATATTTTTAGCTTGAAATAGTTTAAATCATTCTTTCGTATAAATAGTTCAGAGGTCGAGTTGTGTATTACCATTATTTCGTTAGGTTGTTTAGCCTTAAATTTGGTTTTTACACTACAGGGAGTATTACTACAGTACTACTACTGTTTAGCCTTAAATTTCGTTTGTACACTATAGAAGGTATTACTACAGTACTACTACTGTTTAGCTTTAAATATGGTTTATACACTACAGGGAGTATTACTATAATACTACTACTGTTTAATCTTAAATTTGATTTGTACAATACAGGGAGTATTACTACAGTATTACTACTGTTTAGCCTTAAATTTGGTATGGATACCACAGAGGGTACTAGTACAGTACTACTAATGTTTAGCCTTAAGTTTGGTTTATACACTACAGAGAGTATTACTACAGTACTACTACTTTTTAGCCTTAAATTTGGTTTCTATACTACTGTTACGAAGTAATTATAAAATTGTATTCCGAATAATATATTGGCCAGTCACTGAAAAAAGATATGATCTCTAATAGTTCTATCTCTCTCTATTGCAAAACATTTAATTAATTTAGTATCTATATTTGATATATATATATATATATATATATATATATATATATATATATATATATATATATATATATATATATATATATATATCTACACATAATTAAGCGAAAGTGTTCACTTAATGGAAGAAACAGTAGAACGATGTATGGGTCACGTAAACTATATGTTAAACTTATAAGAAATGTTAAAATGAAACACAAAAAATAAATATACAGTGAAACATAGAACCTCTTCTTTTTTGAACTCGATTGAATAGAATATATAAAAGAATAATTTAAAAAAATACATTAATACATAAATTTCTTTGTATATATATATATATATATACAAAGAAAATACCGAAATACCGACTGGCCAAACTGCCAGTAACAGTTTGTTTGAAAGCAATACATGAGTCGGATTTGAAAAAATATCTTTTTGCATTTATTTCTTGAGGAAGGTATAGATGGATTATAAATAACTATCAATAACATAGACGAAACCGCGGTATACATCTAGCAAAATATTAAAAACATCAACTGTAAATTATTAACAAACTCATTTGTAGCACCGTGCTACGGCACGGGAGCTACGACGTAGCCTCAACATTCCCGTAGCCCGTTACGGCGTAGCTTGCATATTATACATGTTAACAAGGAAGCATTACCTTTGGCTCTTTGCGGCTTTGTGCCTTTGATATAGCTTCACTTTATGATGGATGTATTTAGGTCGCGAGGTTTGGTCTGATGACTTTTGTTAACAATTTATTACATGTTATCCTTAGTAATATTACAAATTTGAAAATCAAATTTCAAAACAGTCAATTATTATTAATCAATCATTTATAGTATTTCACAAAAAAGATGTTATACTTGTATAAGTTTATCTTAATAATGTAATAAAATTGTAAATGGATGAAAACGTGGGAGATATTTAAGAAAAAATAACATGAGATTGCTTAATACTTGTGAATGGGCGCTGCCTGTAAAGAGTGGTCTGCTTTGGTCATTGCAATTGATTTTATTAATTAGTTTTAATTATATACTATATATTTTTGAGTTTATGATCTGATACTGCTTAGTAGTTTGTATTTATACAAATAAAAAAAAATACAAAAAAAAAATCATTATTTGTATAATTAAACTTTTTGAAAAACGCAACAGCTGAGTTTCTTGCCCGTTCTTTTTGGGTTAAATTGCATTCCGAATGGGCGGTAATGAAAAAAATTACTATTCATAAATGCTTAAGTCTAAGTTTACTTGAATACAAATATTGATTTCTTTCTTTGTTAATAAGAGCAATAGATTCCAAAAAAAAAATAAAAAAAATGTCTGTCTGTTCGTTTAGCTATCTGTACATTTGTTCCAGTATTACGCAAAAAGTACTGCATCAAATTGAATGCAATTTTCGTAACAGTATTTTTGAAGGTCTAACTTAAAATGTAATGTATGTTTCTTCCTAATAGTCGCATTTATCTATCTAGATGTTGATCTAAAAGTAGTCTTATTCATTGATTCCTATTTCTGAAATCTACGCGAGCAAAGTTGCGGGCAAGAAGATAGTACATAATCATCGTCATCGTATCAGCTGTTGCATCTCCGACGAGCTGTTGCAGCATTGAATAACGGCCCCGATAAATCTGTATCGACTAGTCTTTGCAATGCATTTGAGGTCATCGCTCTATCTAGTGGGAGGTCGTCCTACACTTCGTTTGCCTGTTTAGAGTCGTCGTGAAGCAGTTATGTTTGCATAACTGTGTTTTTGTTTGAAGGATGGGATATGGCATCAAAATTACAGGGTACAGAGGCATAATACCTTAATTTTCAGAAATGGTAGCTCATGAAGAGAATCATGGGCGACACAGTATATACTTTTATCTTCATGATACTGTTCATATCTATAGGCGATGGTTATCACTTTCATCAGTTACCCATTTCACCGTTAGCTTGTTTGCTATTCTAAGTTGTATAAAAAAAGACAATGAAATATAACTATGAGAAAATGATATCATGAATCTAGTTCTGCTATTGAAAATAGTTTCGTTAAATTACATTAACAAACTATTCATTTTTACATTTAATTAATGAAACTACATGTGGTTTTATATTTCTAAATTAAGTTTTATAAAATACCCCTACACTTGTATGTAGCACCTACGCATTTTATTGGCAGCTGCTTTTACTGTCTAGATTACGGTAGAAAAAAAAAAATAAACGTTTCGACTATTTACTGGAAATTCAATTAATATGTTACACTTGTGTGTTGACTTTCTCATCACTACGTTGCATTTTACGCATGTGTGTGTTTGTAGCTACGAACACAACAGGTGCGGCTTCAGTCAGATACCATTCGGCAGCTTTCGCCGTGGCTGCCGCACGTTTGAATGTTCCGAGCGCTCGGCGATTCAAAATTCGAAAGTTGTAGATGCGAATTTGAAATAATTCGTATTTACAATAAATATAGTTTCTGGCCAGTGTGTTTTATATTTTTCTTTAATTTATTCTCTAATGTGAAAAAAAAAATAGTTCAATACGTTCAGTGCATATTTGACTTGATTGGTTTAAAACTGAACTGAATCGGAACGTGCTTTTGTGAACGAATCGTAATTGAAATGGACTAATTAATTTTGAAAGGTATGAACTGCTTTTTGAATTATAAAACATTTATGAATAATTGTATATAATATAATATTCTTTTGATATTTGTTTTGTACAAAATTTTATTATTGATACTTAATGATTTTAAACAAAATGATTTCATTATTTTTGTACATAGTAAAATTTCTAGTTACCAGGGTTTATCGTTTTACGCTTGAACAAGAAATTAGCGAAACTTTTTTTTTTATTATATAAAATATAAATAATGGATTTTAAATAATAAGGAGCATTGAAATATGAATAAAATTTAAAACCCATTTACTTAAAAAAAAATACATCTTCGTCCCTCATCTAAGAGGGACGAAGATGAAGGGAGTGGATGATGATTAATTAGATACCAATTTAATGTAACATCCACAAAATAAATAAATACCTAGTGGCAAATATAGATTTCCATAGCTTTTATCAAAAATTTTTTTTCCATATAGGTAATATGCATTCTATTTTCATGTGAAATTCACATAAAAGAACTTTGCATGAAAAAGTAAAATAAAAATAATTTTTAAGGTTGTAACTTTTTTTATTTAATAAGAATACACCAAGAAGTTTCGCGAAGTATCTAAATAAGATCAAGGGTTGAAAGTATTTTATGTCTGGCAAGCTAATATTTGCGTTGTTAAATATAAATCGAGTAAGGGAATTCCAACAAGCAAGGGTTGTGAGCCAAGCATCTTAATTAAATCCGATAAAGAATGAATTGTTGAGGAAAAATTCTCAATTTACTCACGTTATAGGATTCCAATTGGTAGCAATTAGAAGCGATATTTGGAAGAATTTTTGTGGCTTTAACTTAGCCTTTTTATGATAAATAACAATTAGATTCTTTCATCATTATGATACAAGCTCAAGGGTTGTGAGATGACTTCAAACGAATCATAATTCGCTACATCATAGAGTTCCAATTTTTAGCATTAAAAGCGATATTTGGATGGAATTCTTAGGGATTTGATTTAAAGATACATGATATAAATATATAAATACCATTTTACTGTGTATGTTTATTTTATGAATGTTTGTATACTAAAATATACATAATTATATTTTTTAAACCACCATCGAGTGTCTCTGCATATCCTAAAGTATACCTGTTGGTAATAAATCCGTTGTCAGTACTACATTTTATTGGACAATAAAGTTTAAATAAATAAATATTTAAATACTTTCATCATCGTCATTTAAAGTTGTGAGATGTATTTAAAGAATAATTTTGAATTTTTAACAATTACAAGTGGTATTTGCTGTCAACTTTTATTGTTTCTAATTTGAAAATATACAACCATTAGATAATTTAATTATTATACATATTATACAAAGGTTGTGAGATAAATTAAAAGTGATAAATTTTCAATGAAATGTAATTTGCTTACAATATGAACTTATATGCGACTTATAATAGCAAACACGCTGACGGAATTATGGATATTAACGTGGAAATTAATCCGAATGCTGGTTGTAAGTTCGTCTCCTGTTACTAATAAAATATGGCCATGTTACAAATTCCTCTGACTACCTCATTATGGATTATAAGCGTCAGTATATATATTTTTATAGAAAAGACTCGAGTATAACTGATCATACTACAAAGTAACTTTTGAAATGATCATGACTGAACGCAATAAAAAAAATATAACTCAACTGAAGTGCTTTTCCAATTTTACTGATTGTCTACTGGTATGAATGGTGGTAGTTAATTATAGATATTTCGATGGTAGCAAACGTTTGAAACCTCTGAACTGTCGTTAGTGATAATAAACGGTAAACGATTCCAAAGGTTCAATGTCTCTTATCACGCGATTTATTTACAATAATGACGATATATCGCCAACATGCTGCATCAACGCGGGTTTGTATGTTTGTAACATTTTATTGTACAGTAAAGTCTTAAATTATAAGATATAGAGTTCTTGAAAGAATGAGTACAATGGCGTACTTATCCTATAAAAGGGATCTCTTCCAGTCAACCTTTGCATGTCTGATAGGAATTGTGAATTGGTGGAGATAAAAAAAATAATAGCTAATTAAAAAAATTAAGAAATAATGAGTGTTACAGCTTTAGAACGAACACAACATTAATACTGGACAATATTACACATCTAAATGATATTTAAATACATTTAAAAGGATTATATCTTTATGCATAATACTTCTAATATTCTAAATAAGGATATATCTCATGCTTAAATTTGACTGAGTATTTCTGTAAATAAGTTTTCATCGACATATTATAGACATGTATTTACCAGAGAGAGACTTTGTACAAAAGTCGTTTGCTTGGGCACCTCTGTCCCATTCGTGTTTCTACCGGGAAGTAGTTGTGTTTGCATGGCTGCGTTTCGGTTTGAAGGGTTGGATATGGCAGTGAATTTACAGGGTACAGAGGAATAACACCTAAGTCTTTAGGAATGGCAACGAATGGGGGTATCATGGGCGAAACATTATACTCTGTTATGTTCATAGTACTGCTCATACCTATAAGCGACGGTTACCGCTTTCCATCAAATGGGCCGTCAGCTTGTTTGTCATTCTAAGTTGCATAAAAAAACTTATCATTTGCGTACACCACTAAAGTGAACATATGTTTACTTCAGTGGTTTAGCGGTTAATATATCTCACCTTTTAAATCGTGGTCGCAGGTTCGAAATCGACATGATATGAAATATCAAATCAACAAATATTTATATTTGTTTGTATATAATTGTATGGATGAACGAAATAAAACTCTCTATTGTTCCTTCCTTCTCAAGATGATGAGGCAACAATGGGCGGCCTTATCGCTATATAGAGATTTCTTCTAGGCAACCTTATGTATGTGTGTGTGTTTGTATTGGTCTTAGTATTCTTTAAATTATAATTATTTAAGAAATGATAGATTTATTAGTAATTAAAAATCCAGTGTTTCTATTACTTTTCTAGCAATTTAAATTTGAAATTAAGTTGGTGGTATGTGATATTATATTCTGTAGTATAAAATGATAACGCTTTGATTTCTACCAGAGGGGCGTGAGGAGGCAAGAAATCAAATTAGATGGTCCGTTGTGACGAATGCATCAGGCATTGACTTTTTTATATTATAAATTATATAATTTTAAAAATAATAAATCTTATAAATTAACCAGTTGAACAATACAGAGCATGACATCTATTTTACTAATAATAGCACATTTTTGGATACAACATTGTAATTTATTTTAAACAATTGAAGGCATTGGTGTCTAAGATATAGGCTAGGCCTAGTTTAGACACTAATGTGCTGGGCATAATGTTACATTTTATACATATATAATTCACTTTGAAATTACCGTAAGCCCATGACTGTATATTTTAATGTGCCATAAATCTTTAATTATTAAAAAAATAACTGCGAAGGTTTCCACTGAGGACCACGTGCAATTTGACCTAATAGGAGTTAAAATAACAGTTAAGTTAAATTAACTTGCCGTGTAGTTCCGACATACAATAAATAGGTCATCCCTTCTTTGCCTGTAGATGTTGTAAGAAGCAAGTAAGATAATTTAATGGTCGAGAGATAGACAGCAGTGCTCCTTTTAAAAAATCACTAAACTACTAGTAAAACCACCCAACGGGGAGATGATCCTAAGTTGGAATTAGTTACGTTAACAGTAATGGTTGAGTTTCTTTTTTAATGGGTGAAAATGGAATGGTATCCCCGCCTGCGCTAACTGAATATGCTGATGGAGTACCAGTAAGAGACAATAGGCGAGAATGTATGTAGTTCAGTTGGCCTTATTATGAAGAATTCGACAAAAATTAATCTCGGTAGTTTCTAGGAGAATGACCTGATAAGGGTATATTGCTGGTTATGGGGTTGTGAGACACCATATAATGACACATTTATTCTCCATTACTAACAATTCACAGATGGATTTCAGATGACCAGATCGAATTATTACAGAGCCTTTATATCGGAATGTTTTTTTTTTAATTCACACGAGGATAAATGAGGGATAGAGCAAGTGAATTATACAATTGGTACATATTCGTCTCTCATTCGGAGAACAGCCGCCTACGTCACTGTCCCTACAGATAAAGCTTTTGTCGGAGTGACCTTTGCATTCTAATAACGGTATAATAGTTGACAGGCGCTACCGATTTTAAAAACCCTTCTCTGGCTTTAAAGGTTGATATATGTCAAGTGTTTGGTTCTGATATAAAATGGGCACTCCTTTCTCGTAGGTGTCATAAAAGGGGACTAAAGGTATTTATTGGTCGGGGGATAGGTAGCAATGCCCCTCTTTAAATATAACTGCGATTGCCAAGCCTGAAAGATAAACAAGCTAACGGTCGATAGATGTAGAATAATATAGATTTGGAATACTATAAACATCATATTTATTAATAAACTAGCAATGTTTCCCGGCTTTATACGCGTTACCATATACCATATCAGTTAACTATCCACTGCTGAACATAGGCCTTATCTTATTGGAGTATTTTGCCAGTAGTTGCCACGCTTGGAAAGCGCATTGGCAACTACAGTTAAGTTTTGGTGATGTTTAAAGAGGGATGCTGCTGCCCATACCTCGATCATTAAATTGCTTTAGTCACCTCTCACATTTTACGCCGGGACCATACGACGTATATTTGTGCGCGTTAATTAGAATGAAAATATTTTTTATGATACTCATAATGGCCAATAAGCCATAATGGGAAACAATAACCGTAGCCCATAAATATGAACAGTATCATGATTATTATAGAATACCCAAGATAACCCTCATGCGCTGCCATTTTTGGAAATTATTATGTTATGATTCTGTACCCTGTAATTTTGCTGCTATATTCCATCCTTCAAACCGATACACAGGCATGCAAGAAAAGCTGCTTCATTACAGGAACACGGATGGGACAGATGTAAATACAGATGAGTTTAATAATGAATAATCTGTAATATTTCAGAGTGAACAATAAAGACTAATTATCTATTTCAACTGTATAGTTAGATTTTTTTTTTACAACACAGGGGGGAAACTAGCATGCGGCTCACCTGATGGTAAGTGACTACCGCCGCCCATGGTCACCCACAACACCTACGGCATTGCAGGTGTGCTGCCGGCCTTTAAAAAAGGAATATGCTCTTTTCTTGAAGGTTATGTTGTCGTATCGGTTCGGAAATACTGCTGCTAGAAGTGGATTCCAAAGAGTGGTTGTGCGTGGGAGAATGCTCAAAATGTATTGTTTTCAATCGACTTTAAAAGGGGGGAAAGGGATTGTTAGTAATGGAGACTGAGAATCCTATTGCTAGCAATATACCCAATCTAGGGCGACCTCCTCGCGGTTCTCCCTGGAAACTATCGTGGTTAATTCCTGATGAATTCATCATGATGGGCTAACTGGCCTGCTTTCATTCTCATCTATCACCCTTCACTGGTGCTCCGCCAGCGTATCCCGTTAGCGCAGGCGGGGTTACCATACCATTTTCACCCATTAAAAAAAATCGACTTCAAAATACTAAAGAAATAATAGATTCTCAATACGGTCGTATTTTTTATTTTTGTCAACTCATAACTTCGTCAATTCTAGAACAATATACAAAATTCTTTTTTTATCCATTAGTAGTTTATAAAATTTTATCAAAATTGGTTATGTAATTCAGTTTTTAAATCAAAATAACTGATTTTGTTATTACTGAAGTCCTTTTTTTTTTGTGCAACACAACATTAGAGTCCTCAGAAATGGCAACGCATGTGAGGTATCATGGGCGAAACAGTATACCCTGTTATGTCCATGGTACTGCTCATGTCTATAGGCGACGGTTACCACTTTCCATCAGGTGGCTTCAGCTTATTTACCATTCTAAGTTGCATAAAAAATATCCATGTGTCCATATATCGTTACAAACTTTTGCATTTATATCATTAATAGAATTAACATGAGCATAGAGATGAGTACTTACTCTTAGATTATATAGATAGAGTGTCTCCATACAATTGTTTCGAGAAAAGCGAGTCAACTTTTTCATACAATTTTGCGTGATACATAGTTATGAGTGATTACATTATAACTTCTATATTTATTTTTTCGTATAAATTCTGCACTTTTTAATGCGTAAAAACTCTTTTATTTATTAAATAATTAAATATAGATACGTCAAAATACATTGTGTGCATAAGTATATATATAGAACATTAATAAAAAAAAAAAAAAAACTCGAGTCAGCTAATTTGACAAAATGTTGATCCGTTTTTAAGGCTTGATGGCTATCTACATATATAATCTAAGTACTTATAAAACATATGAAAATATATGAAAAAAAAATCCTGTGCGACTTTCCCCTTCTATTTCTCTATTGAATATCAAGGTGAATAATATTGAATGAGCCTTTTGAATTGCGCTGACTGTGCACATCGTTGATGTTCCATTTGACCTTGACTTCGTTCGACTTTATCATCGACCTTTAATCAGCTGTAACGCTGTATTTGCACTTATCTGGAGGACAGTGACTTGAAATATGGGGTGACGTGCGGTACCATGAATGACGTCATCCCATCCGGTCAATGAACCGTTTTCCCCAGTTAGAAATGCAAAATAAATTATTCATCGTTTCTAAGTAGAGGGCAAGTGATTCATTAATGGATCGCTAATTACGTACCTATTACGTTTTCTGTATAGTTCAAAAGTAAATTTTAATTAAAAAAAAATGACTTCTAAAAATATATTGTTAATTGATGACATGTTTTTTACTTTGTTTCATTTATTTACTACGGTCGACTGGTAGATAACGCCGTATGGTGTTAGGTCCGCTATTTACACTTTTTACGTGTATTAAAGTTTAATAAATAAATAAATAAGTTATAGAAATACCATTTTTTTACCTTGAGTTAGCCTGTGTGCATCACGTCCAATATATAACCTACATGTGTACTAAATTTCATTCAAATTCGTTTAGCCGTTAAGCGTGATCGAGTAACAAATATCTATATATCGAGATCGTTCTTAGCGATAAAGTCTCCTGATGTTTTCTCATTGTGATTATTTCTTGTAATTATTTATATTTATAATAAATTTACTACTGTAATCTTTTGGAGGAAACAATAAAGAGTATCTATCTATCTATCTATTTATATTTTAATATTTATGTTTTTAGTAGAATTATTTATTTACTTAAATAACTTGATTTACCAAAAAATAGTACAAAAGGTGGACTTGATGCTAGTAGCATTTTCTACCAGTCAAACTTTGTGAATTTTTTGATGAAAAGTGAATCACGAACGCGGTACTTTATCATTGGGAAAGGTAAAGATACTAACATATAATTAAGTATGTACATCATCATCATCATCATATTAGCTTTTAACTGTCCACTGCTAAACATAAGCCTTCCCTTTGGAGGTTTTGCCAATAGTTGTCACGCTTGGCAGGCGGATTGGCAACTGCAGTTAGGCTTTGGAGATGTCTTAAGAGGTATGCTACTGCTCATCGCTCATGTACATATAACTAACATAAAATGATAACTTTAGTATACATACATAAATATAAAGGGAAAATTATATATATGCAACTAAATAAATTATTTATTATTATTATTTCTCGGTTTTCACAATGGTTGACTGGTAGAGAACACCGTCCGGTGTTAAGTGCGCCAATTGCACATAGAATTTTACTGTATATTAAAGTTTAAATACTCGTAAATGAATAAAATAAATATATAAAATTTAAATGAGGATTACTTTTAGTTTATTAAAATATTTAAATTTCGAACTCAAAATTGTGTATACAAATGGACGTTTACTTCGCAAAGAAAACGGCAATTTTAATCATCACAAAATATAGCATAACATGGGATATAATCTGTCGAGTGTAAAAATAATTTTTAAAGTTTGTTCAGAATTATTCATGTAATATAATCACACTTTTTTGGTTATGAAAAGATTAACTAATTTATTGAGAATTGGCTGATAACGTAATCGTGTTACAAAAGAAGTATAGACGAATTGGGAACCTCTTACTACTGGAAATCACTCGAAAAAGATTTCACGGACAAGGAACGGTACGGGGAAATGTATGCAATATTCAAAGGAGACAAGTTTGTATGCAACTTTTATAACGTTGCCGGAGTAAAGCAACAAGAGAGGTCGCTGTGACGTCGGCGATGTTTGATTATGTTTACAAACAGAGCCCGAGTTGGGAATACTCTGTTATTTTGGGTTAGGTCATGTTTTCATGGTATTACATATGCATTGCTCTTGTTATATATATAGTTTTAGTGGTCGTAAATTGTGTTTTGCATAAGTTACAAGTCAAGAGTTGTGAAACTGCATTGTTATATAGTATAGCTTTAATTATATGGATAAAGCAGCAAGTGTAAAAAACAGACCAACTTTTAGTCTGCCAAATTAAAATTATTATATGTTTAGAAACTTAAATTGTTTATTTGTTTTAATTCAATTAATATGTATTCTTTAAATATATATTTTAAACATATTGTTTATGAGATAAAGGTGTACTCTTGTTTTATTTAAATAATCTAAAATAAATTAGTAACAAATCGAAAAAAATATTTTTTTTATACGTTTGCACGCATTAAAATATGTCTACAGGGTGGACTTAGGTATTCTTTATCAGTCAACCGTTACGCTAAACAGAGAGAGTAAATAGCGGAGAATAGATTTAAAAAAAATGAAAATTGTAAATTTTATATATGTATTGCTCATATTAAAATAACACCTTACTCTCCAGGAGTCACAACTGGACAACATGGCATGGAGAGTAACATGGGCGAAACCTAATACGTAGTACGTTTTACTAAGTCTATGGGGGAAACAGTATACTCTGTTTTGTCCATGGTACTTTTCATGTCTATAGGCGATGGTTACCGCTTTCCATCAGATGGGCTGTCAGCTTGTTTGTCATTCAGAGTTGCATAAGAGAAAATAAAAAAACCTTATGTTATATTTTATTCGCGTATGAAGTCAACTAAACTGTTGCACGTCAACCCATTGGTATCTTTTGTGCTTCTTTCT
This sequence comes from Galleria mellonella, assembly GCF_026898425.1. NCBI lineage: Eukaryota > Metazoa > Arthropoda > Insecta > Lepidoptera > Pyralidae > Galleria > Galleria mellonella. Next base: position 1,763,571 of record NW_026442090.1, on the reverse strand, counting down.
GCCTTATAACATCATTTTATAGATCCTATGTGTTACTTTGCAATATCCCGTGGTTTAAGATATCTAAAGACCCCTGGCTCTGGATAAGCTGTTCGTAGTAGACTCATTCGTATACTTGCTAACGAATCATAGTTGCATCAAGGGTTTCATAGATTCCGATTTCTCATCGCACAGTTTGCATAGTGTGTCCAAAGGATAGACCCATCTTGTATACTATATGCCTTACTACCATATGTCTAGTTAAAGCACTCAGAGTCTCGCCTGTTACAAAATTAGTAACAAATCGAAACTTTTAATAAATTTATCGATTTTTAATTTCTATTGCTCGTAATTAAGACATTATAAGCAGATCATCTAATGGTCGGTTCGATTGTTTGTTTGATTACATTTGTATTACATATCTACTTAAGGAGTAACCTCTCATCGAGTATCCCCTATTTCGAACATTTTATCTCATAAAGCAGATTGAGGCGCTGAACAAAATTAAAATATCACAAAAAATACACGAAATCCCCTAAAAACCTTTTCATATTTCTAAAAATCTAATCATAAAAAGAACTGGCTCGTAAAACAATTTTTTCCACAGCTTCTATTTTTGTTTTTTAATTTAAATTTGGAACTTGTATTTTAATAATAAGCACATTCTGCGTTATAGCTGTGGTATTAGTTTAGGTGTTATAAATAGTCTAAAACAGTGTATTTCCGACATAGAATGGGCCACCCCTTTCCTTTCCAATGGGTGTAGTAAGAGGTAAGAGAATTTAACGGTATAGGGAAGGGCGGTATTTAAACGGTCCTTATTTAAACGTCACCAAACCCTAACTGCGGTTGCCAATCCGCCTGGCAAGCCAGGAAACTACTGGCAAAACTTTCCCAATAGGGTAGACCTATGTTTATAATATACAGTAGACAGGTAACGGCTTATATGGTATAGTACAGTACACTAAATTTGAAAGAGGAATGATTTGATTGTTTGTTTATTTTTAATAGATAAACTAAAAAACTACTTAGGGTATTTTTTTTCAATTATTTCACCTATAGAAAGCTATATCAGAAATAATAAAATATCAGAAATCTAGAGAATCTCTATAATTATTATGGACAAAGTTTATTTCATTATTGATTTTGGTTTAAAAATTAAACCACTAAATTGATTTTGAGTAAAGTTTTTCAGATGAAAAAAAAATCCAAATTAGTTTATAATTAACAGAATTATAAGGTAACAATCTCTCTCTAATATCTCAGTAATAATAAATATGAAGTAAAATTTAAAAAAAATACGACCGAATTGAAAACCGCTTTCTTTTTCAAGTCGGTTGAAAAAGTCGTCCATGTCCTTCCCCAAATTTCCCAATAAAGTCACTAAGGTACTATAAAGTAACAAACAAACTCACTGACTTTGAGATTAGTTTGAAAACCAGAAAGCAACAACGATTAATTTAAATGCAAATTTAATTAATATAAACTACATTATCTTGTCCAAAGTACATTGCATTCTTTTTTTATTTTTTTCCGTAAAAATCTCAATTAGACTAGTAAAAAAATACTTAAAAATAAACAGTCAAATCGATTTTTAACTGCAGCATTTACTGACGGATTATATTATCAGTTTATTTATATAAATTTAAGAAAATTACAAGGAAATTACATTAACAAAATTCTTTGAAGTCTAAATTTTGCCAAATTTGCGGCTTCACAACTCTTTAAGTGTATTAACGGGAAGTACACTGAGTTGACGTTATTTATTATATTTAACGGCACGTCATATTCGTCGTGACAAATTTAATCACCAGTGTAGATGGTCGTTTAACTCTTTACATTTCTTGTCGCCTATATATTGTACCAATTTCGAAGGCAAGCATTTTTCTTTTAAGACGATTATGTAAAAAATTATGAATTAAATAAGGAAATTTTCAATTAGATTGTATTTTTTAATGTTTGTTACCCTAGAACACTATCAAAATTCTAAACGGATTTGGATAATTGTAACACCGAAAGGTATATATATTACGCACGCATAGTAAGTACCTACGCCGTGAGACCCATCTAAACGTACAGCGCAGATTGTAGAAAATCCAAACAACAGCCGACCGGCAACAACGACACGGTCCGTTGCTATGGTTGCGGACAAGCAGGCGTTATTCGGTCGAAATGCGGAAACTGTAAAGATAAAAAAGTCTATTCTAAAGGGCCAGATTTCAATTCGGCAATTATAGATAACGACCATACCTATGTTTATAACTATAGTACAGACAAACCACGTTTGAGTTCGCCGACCAATATACCTACTTGCATAGGAACGGTTTCGAATAACGAAAGGGCGTATTCTGGAGAACGTCCCTATTCTGTAACAAATTTTGACTATAATAAACGATGTCCGTATTACGTAGAACGTCCTTATACTTTATCGAGTGATAGTTTTAATAGTCGTCGTCCTAGTAAATGCTTTAATAGTAATAATAGTGAACCGTCGTGTACTAAATCGTATTTTGAACCGGGTTCGATTTCCGATAAATTTCGATTTCACACTTTTTCATCCGATAACGTTAGCTCATCAAAGGCTTGTCGCATACCCTCCCGCGAATGTATTATGAATCCAATTGAGATAAGCAACGCCTTTATGGAGTCTGACCGGGAGCGATTGATTGACATCGGTATTGGGGATTTTGAAGGTGTCGCCATGGTGGACACCGGTGCCACGCATTGTATTGCTAGCCCGATGCTCTATCGTGTGTTACAGCGTAGTAACGCACGTTTCTTAGAAACGCAACGATCTATTCGTTTAGCCGACGGTACCGCAAAAGTGTGTACTGTGTTTACTAGCAATGTTATTGTTAAATTACAAAATCGTAGGATACTTACCACATTTTTAGTCATACCCGGAGCGGATACAAAGACGCTTCTTGGGGGAGACTTTATTCAAAGCGCGGGTATGGTGCTGAATATACCTCAACGTTCATGGTATTTTGTAGATGAACCTGAGCGCAATTACGATTTTGTGCAAAGTTACAGACTCCGGTCGGAGACTGACGAAGACATGTTTTATGTCGACACTTTTCAGAACTTAAGAGAAGATGAGGGCGCCGACCTCTCAGAGGGCCAGCGCGCCCAGCTTAATAAGCTACTAGCCGAGAAGGTAGATCGCTTCGCCGCGGAAGGCGAACCTACCAGTTTCATCACTCACCGCATAAAGGTAAGTGAAAAGCAGGAACCCATCGCTTCGCCGCCGTACCGCATGTCGCCTGGGAAAAGGGCGATTCTTGAACGAGAGCTGGAAAAGCTCCTGTCCACTGACGTGATCGAAGAGTGCGAATCACCATGGGCAGCTAACGTGGTTTTGGTGAGTAAAAAGGATGGAGCTGCGCGGTTGTGCATCGATTATAGGAAACTCAATGCGGTTACAGAACCCGATCGTTACCCTCTGCCGCGGATGAATGATGTGCTCCACGCTGCTAAGACTAGCAAGTTTATGTCCACTTTGGACCTGCGATCTGGGTACTTTCAGGTCAATGTCGCTGAAGAGGATCGTGACAAAACTGCGTTTGTCACGCCATTAGGCACCTATAGGTTTAAGCGTATGCCTATGGGCCTACGCAATTCTGGCGCTACATTCCAGCGTTTAATGGACAGATTCAGGTCTAACCTGCAAAATGTCTGTCTGCTGTGTTATTTATCTGATTGTTTTATCTGATAGCTTCGAGAAGCACATTGAAGACCTTAATGCCGTCTTCGCTAGGTTAGAGCTATTTGGATTGAGAGTCAACCGGGAGAAGAGTTCCTTCGTCCGCGGCTCTGTGAAATTTTTGGGTCATCTTATCGTTCCAGGCGGAATCCAGGTCGATCCTGACAAGACGGCCGCTATTGACAACATGCCAGCGCCGAAGAATATTACGCATCTAAAGTGTTTTCTGCAAACGTCCAGTTGGTTTAGGCGTTTTATTCCTAATTACGCAGATGTGGCGAGGCCGCTAACGGCGCTTCTTAAAAAGAACAGTGTTTGGCTGTGGACCACAGACAGGCAAGCTGCGTTTGATCACATCAAAAGGCTGCTTGTTTCGGCTCCGATACTTCGTCAAGCCGACGAAAGACAAGCGTTCATCATTAGGACTGATAGTAGTGGGTATTGCCTCGGGGCAGTCCTAATGCATAAAGCAGGAAGAGCGCCCTGTTGAATACGCTAAAATCTCTTGACGCAGGCTGAACGTAATTACACAACCACCGAGAGGAAGCTCTCGCTGTAGTATGGGCCGTAACGAAATTCCGTGGGTATATTGAAGGCGCCGAGGTCATCGTAAAGTCAGATCATCAGCCGTTAAAATGGCTGATGAGTGTAAAGTCGCCGAGCGGACGTTTAACCAGATGGGCGCTTACTCTGCAAGAATTCAATCTTCGCATTGAGTACACCCCAGGTAAATCGAACGTCCTCGCTGACACCTTATCGCGTCCGGCATGTCCCGAGAATTGTGATCTTTGCCAGGTCGTTGTCGACGTGCCATCAACAAATGCTCGCGATTATAGGAGATTGCAGCTACAAGACCCCGACGTTCGCAAAATCCTCGAAGATCTTGAAGCGGAAGACGAACCGTTTAGGGGGAGACAATGGTCCGACCGTGGTTATGTTATTTCAGATGGTGTATTATATAGGTACGGACCTGAAACTGATGAAAGCGACGACGCTTGTTTAGTGGTACCTGCCAGTGAGAGACAGAAGATCCTCGCCGATTACCACGATGCACCGACAGCGGGCCATCTGGGAGTGGAACGTACACTCCAACGTGTAGCATCGCGATATTATTGGCCAGGTATGAGAGCTTATATTGCAGCATATGTAAAAGAATGTGTACCGTGTCAGCGATACAAGGCAGATACTCGTAAACCAGCGGGACTTATCCAGTCACCCGCTGTAACGCAACGTTTCGAGGTGGTTGCTGTGGATCTTTTTGGTCCCCTTCCGGAGACGGATGCCGGGAACCGATGGATACTCATTGTCGAAGATGTCTGTTCGCGTTGGGTAGAGCTGTTTCCACTAAAGAGTGCCACCAGCATGGATTGTGCTAAAATCTTGATAGATGAGGTATTTTTAAGGTTTGGGGTCCCTCGCAGGATGGTCAGCGACAATGGCGTTCAGTTTGTTAGCGAGGTCATGCAAAGGTTTGCCATGTCTTCAAGATTGAACAGTCGTTGACTCCGTATTATCACCCCGAGGCGAACCCAGTCGAGCGTAAGAACTCTCTCTTAAAGCCGCAACTTGCCATCCACGTGGGTCAAGATCACGCTACGTGGGATTTGCAAAAAACTACTGTGAGGTTCGCTATGAATTCAGCTGTAACTCACAGCACTGGCTTTCGCCAGCCATGCTGATGTTTGGGCGAGAGATGCGCGCCCCTGCCGATGTTGTCAACGATATGCGTGCTATCGCTGACAACGACCGGTTCATTCCGAATATTACGCCCTATCTCAGAAGGCTATCTACAGCCCTTTTGGATGCTAGAGACACACACGAAAAGAGGCAGGCGTACTACAAGAAGTATGCCGATGGAGCTCGACGTGCTACTCCTGCATATGAGGTGGGTGATCTAGTCTTGCTAAAAACTCAGGGTCCAAACGACGCCGGTCGAGGGCAGACTCCCAAATTCATCCCTAGGCGCGACGGTCCTTATAGGATAGGCAAAGTGTTAAGTGTTTCGACTTACCTTTTAGAGCGGAGCAACGGAGAGGTATTAGGGAAGTACCATTCGTCGCAATTGGTTCCATTTGTGGGTCATTGCAACAGCCTCTGCAAGAAAAGCGCAGGAGGGGACGTCCACGTAAATCATAATTCTGATGCGAATGTCCAGGTGCTACTCCAAACGCGAGGGCGCCTTGTTTGGACTAGAGGGGGAGGCTGTAACACCGAAAGGTATATATATTACGCACGCATAGTAAGTACCTACGCCGTGAGACCCATCTAAACGTACAGCGCAGGCGCGTCGCGCGGTACCCGCGCGACCGACCAATAGGAGCGCGCCTCTCGCGCTTCGAAAAAGTTCGCGACTAACGAACGAGAGAGTAGTTGGGCGATGAGTGTCCTAGTGATATCATATAATATTGTTTTGTTGTTAAATATTGTAATATGTTGTAATACAATTTTCAATAAATAACGTGTTCACCCGTTACATAATTCTTTTTTTTTTATCTATATATAGGCTTAATCTATAATCTATAAGATTGGTCCTATTGAAATTTTATTAAAATTGGTTGAATAGTTTGGTTTTCAAAGCGAAATGATTTATTTTGGCACAATTGAAGTCGGTTTTTTGTGGGGCACAATCTTTAAGTATTGCATATCGCTAAAATTCTTGTACTTATAAGTATTTTTGATTCCAGAGGGAGACTTTGTACAAAAGTCGTTTGCTTGGGTACCTATGTCCCATTCGTGTTTCAGCCGTAAAGCAGTTGTATTTGCATGGCTGTGTTTTCTTTTTTGATGGGTGAAAATGGTGTGGTAACCCCGCCTGCGCTAACGGGATACGCTGGCGGAGCACCAGTGAAGGGTGATGATAGATGAGAATGAAAACAGGCCAGTTAGCCCATCATGATGAATTCATCAGGAATTAATCATGATAGTATCCAGGGAGAACCGCGAGGAGGTCGACCTGGTTGGGTATATTGCTAGCAATGGGGTTCTCAGTTTCCATTACTAACAATCCCTTTCCCCCAACAGTTCAGAAAAATCGGTTCATTAATTTTTACTTGTAACATAACCTACTCGTGTGCCAAATTTAATTCAAATCCGTTCAGCAGTTTAAGCGTGATTGTGTAACGAACATACAAACATGTTTGCAAAAATCATTCTAAGTTGTATAAAAATAACTTTGCAAACTTATTATTTATATATATTAATGACAATATAGGTTTTAAAAGCACGTCATCCGCTGTTATTAATTTAATCTCCGGTATGGATGGTCGCTTGAGACTCTTCAGACTTCCTGTAATATAATATTGTAACAACTTTGAAGTCTGTCCTTCTTCAAAGATGATGCTAGAAAATTTTCTTTGTTAGTAAAAAAAATTAACGAGTCTGTTTGAAAACACTTTGACAATGTAATTCGTCATTTTAGAGCGCGGTTGTACCGTCTAGTTCCTATTAGACGCTATATAAAAATATTTTACCTTTTTAAAAAACATCCTTGTTTTTTAAAAATGTAAAATTTTTTTTTTTTAATTAATTTCAACTGACTTTAAAAAGAATGGGAGTTTCAGTTTGAATGCATTTTTTGTTTTAAATTTGTTACCTCATAACTTCATCAGTTCTAAACCGATTAGATTTTTTTTATCGAAAGCATATCCAGATAGGTCCCATAGAAATTTAACCACAATTGGTTCAATAATTTAGTTAAATCAAAATAACTAGTTTTTTCACTATTAAAGTAGTTTTCTTTGTGGGATATAGTATTTCACTATTTACTCTTTAAACCTTCCATTTGTGAAATAGTAATTATCATGAGTTATACTGTATTGTGTCATTGGAGAAATATAACCAGCCATACTATCGCTGTTGACCGCACCTGCTCAGCGGTAAACAGCACGCTGGTCGCGTAGGGCTGTTCGGGACACAGCCATGAACCGCACTCATGAATAAGGGCTCCTATTTAGTTCGAAACTAATCGGGTCCGAATTCAAAACGTAAGTAAAGCAACAAATAATTACTCTTCTATAGTATAATATTTTTCGTTACTTTTTTGTATTTAAAATAAGTTTACTACATATTATTTATAATAAGTTTAAGAAGAAGACCGAGGAATAACTACATGGAACAGATAGAAAGAAACACTAGGTGTCATGTCGTATAGGGAGGTCAAGGATATGGCCTGGGATAGAACTGGCTGGAAGAAACTGCATGAATTAGTTGCACAGACAAGAGGAAACTCTTAAATGAAAAGAGAGAATAAGTTTACTATAATAATATTATGGAGGGAAAAAAAAGAGTATCTATCTATCTGTTTGCTATTTGATTCATACATTAAAAGGATTTAAAAAAATATATACTATCCGTCATTGACGTCAAATGATGAAAATTGAGTATTAAATATTTTATGGTCATCAAAACTAAAACTGTATGAAAAATTTCAACTTAACCAGATATTAAAAAGTGGTTCTATTTTGGTTTAAAAGATTTTTAGATTTGATCTGATCAAATGAACTAAGCGTGTGGTCTCTGCATAGAATAGGCCACTCCTTCCTTTCCCGTGGGTGTTGTAAGAGGCGACTAAAGACGGGCGAGGGACAGGTATCTACTGGCGTCCCCCTCCCCCCCTAAGGGGAAGCTTATGTTCAGTAGCTGACAGTTTAAAACTGATATGATGATGATGATGATGATGAAATGAACTAACATACACCGCAAGTTAAAAGTTTGCAATAAAAATATGAGTAGTTTTAACATTTTCAAGGAAACAGATAAATTTAAGTAAAAATATTATATTTACTTCAATTAATTGATGTGGATATTTTTACTTAAATTGACATATTTCCTACCATATTTATCTCAAAACAAAATCAGTAGAAAATCTTAAAATGTTTTCCAGCTTTTAGTTTTTAGACAGAAAAATAATCTTACTTCGATAAAATAGGGGACCAGAGGGAGACTGTACAAAATTCGATTGCTTGGGTACCTCTGTCCCAGTCGTGTTTCTACCGTGAGGCAGTTGTGTTTGCATGGCTGTGTTTCGGTTTGAAGGGTGGGATATGGCGTGAATCTCTACACTGTAGTACAGAGGAATAACACCTGAGTCCTCAGGAATGGCAACGCATGGGGAGTATCATGGGCGAAACAGTATACTCTGTTATGTCCATGGTACTGCTCATGTCTATAGGCGACTGTTTCCACTTTCCATCAAGTGCGCCGTCAGCTTGTTTGTCATTCTAAGTTGTATAAAAAAAACCTTTTCGACTAAAAATAACTTCAATGTCGATTCGCATTGAGCGAAATTATTAATTTTTTATCAAAAATGATAGTATGTTATCGTTTAGGAGCATGTTTTAAGTAAAGTATTAAGTATAAATGTGGATGGCTGTAAGGGCGTGAATGGACTGTGTGAAAGATGATATGGGAGTAAATCCGGTTTTTAATGGATGATAATGAAATGATAACGGTATACGCTGAAGGTCAATTAGCCTATCAAATCCCCCACCTGATTCTCAGTATGATAATTTCCAGGGAAGACCATGTGGGAGTCGATCTGACATGGTATATTTCTAACACTGCTGAAGCATAACCATATATAGCAATATAAAAAAAAGTGCCTGCTATAATTATTAAAGTAATTTTTCTTATTTGTTACCATAATATTTTACATGGACAAAGGCATAAGCTACTTTTTAATCTCGTTCAATCAATTTAATCACGTGTTCGAAGCTGTACAAGAAGCAAATGAAGAGATTACCTCCTCAATGTAATAAAAGCCGGATAAAAAAAAAATATTACGACAAAAAATATTTTTTTTTATATTTTAATGATCGTCGAAGTGTTTTGGGGATTTTTATATTAAGACCGCCCATTGTACTAGGCCCCAGATGTCGGAGCGTGATAAATGAAGGCGTCTGTTAAATCCTTCCAAACCATAATTCACTCAAGGGTTGGCAAAATATGCCTTCAACAAAGCTTTGGGTGTCTATGCTGAAATACATATGACAGATACTTTAAGATTGGCAAACGATGCCGTTAACAAGCCCGCCTATTGTCCTATATTTCATCTTACTGTAATCTTTCGTCGGGAACGATGAAGTGTGTCTATCCATTTAATGTTGTAAATGTAAAAGTTTGTTAAGTTACTTACGTTTCTTATTAAATTAAGTGAATGAAAAGATTAGAATATAACTTAAGATTGTATTCCACAAATTATCGACTTTATTTGTGGCAAAACTATTTACTATGATTTAAAAATTAAACTATCTTGAATTTATCTTGCTATATTTTAATTAACTTATTTACTAATTATTATTATTATTAAACATTAACTGTCTACTGCTGAACATAGGCCTTTTTCTTTAATAGGGTTTGCCAGTAGTAATCGGAAAGTATATCCTTTTAATAAAAAAAAAAAAAACTGACAGAGTTATGAAATAACAAACAAAAAATACAATTGGATCGAGATCCTTCTTTTTTGAAATCGGTTGAAAAATTCGAGGAGTGATAAGTGAAGATGAAGCAGGTCAAGTCACGATATTTTCTAGGGGTAACAACGAGGAGGTCGACCTGACAGAGTATATTGCTATTAATAGAGTTATTAATTCTCATTACCTCAATCTTATTTCCCCCGCTAAATATTGTTATTATCTTCTATTGGTCCCAATTAAAGAACTAATTTAAAATTATAATTTATCTATCTATCTACCCACGCGAAGAGAAGCCGGGATGAATCGCTAGTACACTATAATATAGATAGAACAATGGTTACATGATTGGAGATTGATAACAGTGTGTGGGCGCCGAACACCCTTGTTAGGGTCAGATCACCATTTGTCGTACGGCGGCCGTGTACAGACTATAAATCTTTCATCCACTTATTTCTTGATTGGTTTCATTATGGAAATGCCGTCATTAATATATATGGATAATTTATCTTCTTATTTTGTATACATGAGAAGAGTAGGTAAGGTTTAATTGGGCGTTTTTATAAATATTCTTCGATTTTATCGTCACGATATAATAGGAAAGAATGAAAAATAATTATAACCGTGAAGCAGTTGTGTTTGCATGGCTGTGTTTCGGTTTGAATGGTGGGATATGTCGTGAATTTACTGGATACAGAGGAATAACACCTGAGTCCTCAGGAATGGCAACGCATGGGGGGTATCATGGGCGAAACAGTATACTCTGTTATGTTCATGGTACTGCTCATGTCTATAGGCGACGGTTAACACTTTCCATCAGGTGGGCCGTCAGCTTGTTTGCCATTCTAAGTTGTATAAAAAAAGAATATACATATAGAAGTACACTTCTAAATAACAATTTACTACCATAGATCGTACACGCATTATTATTACATATGTATGTCTTAAATTATGATTTTTATAATAATAAATAGTTTATATAAATTTAAGTACAATTTCCAATTATGAAAAAAATACATGATAAAATTACACGCATTAAATATCATTAATTATAATTAAAAATTGAAAAAGTATACAAGTTTAATTGGAATTGTTATAGGAACATAAAAATAAATATATAAACATAAACGTAAACAAATATAAACGTAAACAATTCGGCCAAACAATAGTGATAAATTCTGGTGTTATAATATTTTTTTGTTATTACATAAAAGAGAAAAAGTACTGATATATTTTCTTCTTCATTTTTATATAAAAACAACCTAATATTTTTGCGCAATATTATTTAGATAAGTAAACTAAACAATTACTCGGCAAATAGTATAACATTTTATTTCTGACATCTGCAGCTATTCATCAAGCCGTAGAACAATTAGGGGGTATAATTTATTGCGGCGTACTTTGTCAGTTGAATACCTACGCAGAAAATAGTGAAAAATTTCGTATATAAATCCCAGTAATTTTTTTCTTCTGAATTATAAAAATGATATGAGTCTCGAAAAAATACGGAGTGATATTTGAATTCATAACACGTTTGGAATTTAATACATTGTACTGTGAAAGATGCAATTGGTTTACAGTTGATTTGTTCTACAAAGAAACGACTTTAATTGTGAATATGCACGTACGCACGCACGCACGCACGCACGCACGCACGCACGCACGTACGCACTCCCGCACGCACACATGCACATACGCATATGCACACACACAAAATATTAATTATGGAATATTTCGTGAAGAAATTAGATTTTTTAAACTACTTATAATGGCAAACAAGCAATATAATTATTACAATTACTTGATTAAAAAAAAAACATGAAGACGCATGTCTTTACTTTTGCAATGCGACAATTGGTTTTATATCCCATTAAGAAAAATACAGCAACTTCAATATTTATTATATATCTATATCTATACAAAATATATAATATTATTTGTTACTTTTAGCGGTCAACAAATTAAAAAACATATGAAAATTTTTATTTAATGCTGTATCAATTCAGGAGAAGCAATAGTTTTTGGAACTTTCCAGAGGAATGGAAATACAAGACTTTGCGTGGGCAAAAACAACAGAATTTATTCAATGTTTATTGTAAACCCACGCACCTTTCGAAGTAGGCAGGGACATACTAAATTTGCCTCGTATGAGTATTGTTTATAAGCTGCCGATGTTTAATTCTGTCTGATTCGATATTTGAAATTATGTAAGCAATTTCTTCGTTGCTCTTTCAATTTTTACTAATATTTGAAATGTGTTTATTTGTTTGTTACCTAGTGATACCCTAATAACTAAATAGATCATCATAAAATTTAGGTTATATATAGTATTTGCGATAAATAATAACATAGAATGTTTTTATCTGAGGCAATCAATATATCCCGGTCACGAAGGCCAATAGCGAGTAAAAATTAAGCTCTGCAATTGTCATTATTCTTTCAGTCTCTGTATTTAAAAACGATAATTGATGTTCCTTTCCACTCTGAATTTGTTGGAAGATAACTCTTGTAGAGTAGAGCAGCTAGCCTTTGTACATTTGCTTTACATTATCATGTTTTTATATATATCTTATTAGTATGTATAATAATGTGAAATGTATAAATAAACAGATTAATAGATGAACAGAGAAAAACCTTGCATTGCTTTAAAAAAGTCATTATTTAATTCGTAAAAATTTAAAAAGTTATACAATACATTTTAATCGAGTTGAAATCGACTGAAAATTACTCGTAATGACATACGTACGTTAATCGCCGTTGATTCTCGCAAGCAGGCAAAATGGCATGTAAAATGACCCCTCATTTTACATGCCATTTTGCTTATTGGTTGTAGAGGTCTGTTTGAATTATTATAGATGTCAAACAAGAGTAACACAAGCGTCCTCTAGCGGCAAGTGCGGTTGAGACTGTCAGTTGTCCGGATTTCGACCAAAATACGTGTCACATACCGACACAGGTTTTGCGACAGAACATGTATTTTAGTGGAAATAGGGCAGAAGAACATGTCATTTGCAATGAAGGTCCATGTTACTAACTCAATACATTATGTATTTTAATGTACAAATTTCGTTAGATATATTACGCAATACTATCTGGACCCAAGTAAGAAGACTAAATAACTTTAAAAATATTTGAAATTAAAACGTAGAATCATGTAGATCTATGAGAATACTATAGAATCTATGAGAATATTTTGCTTCTTAGAGCTCATTCCATAAAATAAACGTTTCTTGTAAAAACCTTACTTGAACTATTACAAGCATGTGAAAACAAATATTAAGGAAATTGTTCCAGTTGTCAAGTGAAACGCTTATCATTTTATTTTGAAATGAATTTCGAGAAAAAGGCATTCTTCATTCCGAATTTAAACAATTTTGATTGAATTTTATATAACCGATTTTCATAATTTTAATTTTTATCGATACTCTATCGATTACTATTGTATTGCAACAGAACCTATTTATTTAAAATTAAACGATACCGTCTTTATTTTTTTTTTCCTACAACACAAAATAAAAGGAAGAAACTCACATACTTTCTAATATTATAAATGTAAAAGTGAGTTTTTGATATAAGAACAGCTTAACTTGTTAAAGCGCAATAATATTAATCACTGTGAAATTTAGTATACATGTGTTATATAAAATAGAGAAGACTATATAGCCTATGCTTCTTTTTACTCCAATCAGTAAACATATCAGTCACTCGGACGAAGCCGCAAGTAAAAGCTAGTTCCAAATAGAACCTAATGCTAAACCAACTGGTTTGATGACAGCTTTTTTCATTTCGAATTTTCTTTATCTTGCACTAGTGAATTGTTACCTAAAATTGCCTTACATGAAAAAAGTAATAAAAGGAGAGGCCTCAGAAGACGTGTATTCCAAATTACAACAGTGTGTAAAACTTGTTGTGTAAAACTTACTTGTGTAAAATGTAAAACAAAAGAGAAATATAATTGTATTAAAAGAAAAAAATATATGTGAATATAAAAAAAATATGCCAGATATTATATCATTGAAAATCTAACAAAAAAGATGACACATTTCATTTTTTCTCTATTAGCACTATCTATCTATCTATCCCATTTAAGAGCTGCGCTCTTGTCAGTGGAGCTCTTGCCACTCATTACGATTTTCAGCGAGTCTCTTCACCTCTTGATACGACACAATACCAACTCCTTCCTTGATTTACCTGATGTAACTATGTCTCGGTCTCCCTCTCCCCCTCCTTCCTTCTATCTTACCTTCTATTATAATGTTCATAAGTTCGTCGTATCGTATCAAGTGTCCCAACATTTTTCCCCTTCTGTCCTCAATAGTTCTAATAATTTGTCTTTTTTCTTTAATCCTAAGCAGGACCTCCTCATTGTTAATTCGATCGATTCGATCTATTAGCACATGAAGGAATATTATATAAATAATCAAAGTTATCGTATGGTCCCGACATAGAATAGATCACTCTTTTCTTTCCCTTGGGTGTCATAAGAGGCAATTAAAGGAACTTAATGGTCAAGCGATGTATAGCAGCGTCTCTTTTAAGACATCAGCAAGACCTAACTGCAGTTGCTAAGGGGAAAAGGGATTGTTAGTAATTATGTCAAATAGCCCCATTACTGTCAGGTCGACTTCCACGTGTTTTCCCCTGGAAATCGTTGTTAATAATAGTCGAATTCGTCAGGATGAGCTAACCGAACTGCTTTCATCCTCATCAGTCATCTATCACTGGTGCCCCGCCAGTGTATACCGATAGCGTAGGAGAGGTTATCATACCATTATCACCCATTAAAAAAAACTGCGGTTGGCAACCGAGTGGGTTGCCAAGGATGGGATCTACCAGCAAAACGTTGCAATTGTGGAGTCCTATGTTCAGCAGTGGACAGTTAATGGCTGGAACAATAATAAATCAAAGTTTTTATATCATTTTATAACAAAAAGCATAAAGTTTATGTAAATTAAACTACACAGATAAATAAAAATATAAAACAAAAAATACATTATTTTTACGATAATACATTATCTTTTAACATTTATTTTAACGATAATACATTATCTGTTTTATCGTTAAAATAAATGCTTCTTAAAAATTATTTACAAAAAAGAGTTTTTTCACGTTAAAAAGTATTAAATTGAAAATTAATAAGAAGAATTAGGTACAAGTGTTTTTCGCTTTAGTAAATATTTTACGAACTTCTTTTGTTGCAAACAATATAATGTAAAGTATATTTCTTTTTACAAGGCTTTACTAAGACTAGAATTTCTTAAGTGGCTTAGTTTTTTTTTATACCGTTTGTAGGTATTTTTCATGTTTAATTTACGCTATTACTAATTTTAAAATGGATTTCATATATTTTTTTACATTCTAAGTTCAAATTAATTTAAATAAAAAAATGACGGTAATTTTTAATATAGATATTAGATAATATCTCAGCCAATTCTAAACCGATTCCGATGTTTGTTTTTGAATTGAAGTTGTCCTTTTGTGCGGTACAAATTACCTATTAAAAAGAAAGTACGCTGTCAACAAAAGTGAGTGAAATTGATCGGTATGGGCTCAGTTCACTGAATATCCATCTTGTTTAATTGCTTCGTGACCAAAATAAACAGGAGCCCACAAATTGTGCTCGAAAAGTGGGAGGGACTGTTACAAAATCAACACCGTCACAGGAATTTGGCCCACACACAAAAGATAAGACAGAAAGTATCAAAGTCAAATATAAAGTGTTTTTGATCAATGATAGGCCAATTCTTATTTATTCTTATACTTTAGAATATTTTTAAACGAATTCCAAGAAAAGTTCAATTTGTTTGGTTTTTTTTTTGTAAATATGTTACGCGATTATGACGCCGATTATGTTCCGATTTTTAGCGGTCTTTTTGCAATCGATAGGGTTTACCCCTTGTTGGACCCATATTCATTTTGTAACGTCTGAAAGTGCCGTTGTAAAATTTAATATTTTCAACATATTTTACCTATGAAATATATATATATATATATATATATATATACATCTCTCTCTCTGTGAGTGTGTATGTGCATGAGTGTTTGAGTGTGTATGTGGTGTGTACATGCGTGCGTGCGTGCGTGCGTGTGTGTGTGAAAGCTTACGTGCGTACAAGCGTGAGAACATGCGTACATGTACTCGCGTAGGTGCATGTGTGTGTTTATGTAATCATGCATGCGTATCTGTGTGTATGCGTGCGTACATCTAGGCGTATTACTAAAATTGTTAAGGTACAGTAAGTACTAAAATGTGAAAATTACAGCAAAATCGCAGGTAATTGAGGCATAACATAACATATTTACCAAAGGGAGACGTTGTACAAAAGTCGTTTGCTTGGGTACCTCTGTCCCATTCTTATTTCAACTGTAAAGTAGTTGTGTTTGCATGATTGTGCTTCGGTTTGAAGGGATTGAATTTACAGAGTACAGAGGAATAACACCTTAGTCCTCAGGAATGGCAACGCATGGGGGGTATCATGGGCGAAATAGTATACTCTGTTATGTCCACAGTACTTATGTCTATAGGCGACGGTTACCACTTTCCATCAGTTGACGCGTCAGGTTGTTCGCCATTCTAAGTCGTATAAATAAAAATAATATCAGAGAAGGCCATACATTCTCATCATACGTCATACATACAACAGAGTATTCTGTAATATTTATAACACTATAACGGTTACCATTTTCAGCCAGGTGTACCATCAGATTGTTTGTCGTTTTAAATTACATGTACAAAAAAGCAATTTTTTTACATGTTACAGTCACTTCCCAAATTAATCTTCATTAAAGTATCTTCCTACGCTATGGAAGTTATTAAAATTGTACTACATAATAGTCATAATTATATTCTCTATAATGGTATGCTTGTATACTTTACTCTTCATTATTGTAAAGTAACTAACAGTAATATTAACTTACCAAAGTTTGTAATAAGAGCACAACTTAAACATCTTGTTCCTAAGACCACAGACAAGCGTCAGAATTCTATAGATAAGTAGTATTATAATTATTACAGTATTATTATTTTTTAATAATAATATTATAATAAAACAAACAAACACATCCCGGCATAGAATGAGCCATCCCTTCCTTTCCCGTGGGTGTCGAAAAATACGACCAAGGAAAGGTGAAAATATTAATACGAACTCACGTACAAGTCATCAGTCGTTAACTGACCGCTGCTGAACTGTGGCCTCTGCATTTAAGGGTTTTGCCAGTAGTTGCCACGCTTGACAGGCAGGTTGGCAACCGCAGTTAGGCCTTTAATGATTTTTAAGAATGACGCTGTTGCCCATGCCTCGACCATAATTTCGCTTAATTGCCTCTCACGACACCCACGGGAAAGTAAGGGATGGCATATTCTATGCCAAGACCTGCATGGCGACTTTATTGATTAATAAAGATTAAATGAATATCGTCCTTGCTGCTCTTCACGTCTACAGGTAACGATGACCACTTTCCATCAGCTATGTTGGTAGCTCGTTTAACATTTTCAGTTGTTTAAAAAGGCGAAATAATAAAATACTCTTTTTGATAGCAGCTTAAAGAGAAAATAGCCCGTAACTTCCGCAACGCTGCGCCTATGAGAATTATGCATTTCCATTTTTATGTAAAACGGAAAGTACACTTTGATTACAGACCGAACTAACGAGGTATTCGAATTTTAAATTCAAATAACGCATTTAGAATTATTAACCGCGCGTTTCGATTGAAATGATAAACGAAGTTTTAGATTTATGGCATGCTAATGACATGCTACGGTGCGGTGCACAGTTGCCGTTCTTGGAAATGTCGATTCGACTAAACACGGGTAAGTTGAATTGTTTCCGAACGATACTACGCCTAATTGGCACCACTATACTGCAATCAAGAGTTTCGTTTTAAAAATCTACTATAATTTTAAAATTTAATTTTGAAATGTTTTATTAAAATTATACCATTCCAGGTAATTATGATGACGTGCAACATTTTATGACGCTGTTTGTTTTTATGGTTTAATTTGAGAGTTAAATCTAGTAGCATTAACAAAGAACCTACTATAACAATAATATCATTATTTTTATTATATTATATTTTGACATTTTTTTATATTTAAATTGCAAAGGAAATTAAAGATTTTTACACCTATGTTTATTTAAAAGATATTTTTTAAAAGTGGCTCTATATTGTATTCAAAATAATCGTAGAAAAAAAATTGCATACTATAAAAATATCAAAAATACTAGCTGTATTCCAGCGGTTTAGTTTACGTTAACTAAGCTACTAACTAATAACATCCGTGTTAAATTTGAATATGCTCTATATGTTATATACAAATTTCATTTAAATCGGTCTAAGTTATCGTTAGTAATGTTAATTGAAAGTATATTTATTTGGTTACCTCTCGGTGTTGTTTGAAAATCTACTTTACAAATGTCTCGCAAAAAATTGTTGCATAATATTTTTTTTTTATGTAACTAAGAATAGCTACTTGATGGAAAATGATCTCGCAAAAAATTGTTGCATAACAGAGTATTTTTTTCATCCATGTAACTAAGAATACCATTCCTGAACAAGTGTTATTCCCCATGTAAACTCATGATGGAAAGTAATAACTGTCGCCTGTAGACATGAGCAGCATCATGGCTAAACAAAGTATTATACTGTTTTGCTTTTGATATCTCCTATGCGTTGCCAATTCTAAGGACTCAGGCGTTATTCCTTTGTACTCTGTAAATTTACTACCATATCCCACCCTTAAAACGAAACACAGCCATGCAAACACAATTGTTTCACGGTAGAAACACGAACGGGATATAGGTGCCCAAGCAAACGACTTTTGTACAAAATCTCCCTCTGGTAAATATTTCTAAGAGTAATTCTTCTGTTTCTTTTAATATTAAAAATGAAGACGGTTTTGTTAATTTGACAGGTAAACCGACGTCGCCATTCTTAGGGGAGGTGACGCCTTTCCTTTATTTTCCCTACAAACTCTTTAATGAAGTTTTTCAAAGAGATATAAAAAGTTCCGTTGAAGGAAACTCGAGCCTCGGCACCAGTAAGTCTATTTTCCGCGCCGTTGTTACATTTCAAGTAAGTTTTTATATCTTCGTTTATTTACGTTATAGGGATTCTTTAAATGTCAAGTTGTAGATGGAATGATACATTTTAGTATCTTAAAAAAAAAAAACAACTTCAGTTGCAATCCATATTCGACGTTTTGAGTTAGGATATGTCCTAGTCGTGTACCTTTCATTCATATCATATCAGTACTTATTCGATAGTTTCTGTGTGAAAGTATAACAAACGAATGTCCATTCGATCTTTATAAACTTTCATATTCGAAATATTAATAGAAATTATAGGATCTAAAAGTGAATATATTTGTTACTTCTTAGCATTTTAACGGTTTAAATAATCACTATAAAATTTTGTATACAGGTACTGTATATGGAATAGAGAAGAACATAAAGCTACTCTTCATTGTCAAATTGTTTATAATTACTCCTCTCCGTACAAAGGTTGCCTGAAGGAGATCGCTTCTAGCGATAAGGTCAACCATTGTTTTCTCATTGTGATTATTTCTTGTAATTATTTATATTTATAATAAGTTTACTATTGTAATTCTTTGGAGGAAACAATAAAGAATCTATCTATCTTTATCTCGATGAATGAACACATACCGGTTACACAGACGAAGTCGCATGTAAAAGTTAGATATGAAAGTGAATTTGTTATCCTCTTAACTAATTATTGTTACTTCATAAATAAGTAAATTATGTAATTTACTGTACACGTATTACAAAGGATAGAGAAGTATATAGGCTATTTATCGGTCACGCGAACGAATCCGCGGGTGGTAGCTAGTACGTTAATAAATTATAATTAAATATTATATTATTACCTACACCTAAAATTTTCTTCAATACTAATAACTGTGTAACTTTATTAAAATAATACAATTTGAGTACATAAATTTGATTAATGCTCACTCGCTCGGAGTCGCTCGAGTAATTTCTCCATCGCTTGCTCTAAGGCATCGATCAATGTATTGCAATTATGTGAGCTCGTAAGAGGAGTAAAGCTTAAATAGCAACACTGAATATAGTAAATAATAGCAAAATGTTATAGTGGATATAAAATTAGATAATAATTTAATATAAATTACTGTAACACGGTAGAAAAAAAAGAAAAATTGGTATAAATTATTAATTTAAGTATAATATATATAGAACCTAACTATAGCCTAACTACGGTTGCCAATCCTCTTGCCAAGCGTGGCAACTACTGGCAAAATCCCCTTATGAAGAAGACTTATGTCCAGCAGTGGACAGTTAACGGCTGAAATTATAAAATGTATGAATAATATTACAATATGTATATTATATAAATGTATGTTATATATTTATTTATGTAGCAAATATTGTTATAAGAATTTAGATGTAAGATGTGCATATAATCATATGCATATGTTTCATTAACATCAGCGCTTTTCTTTTTTTATTAGTTACACGTCTAGCGCCAAATAGCTACCGCCCTTTTTTCTTTCTCCTCTAACCAAAGGTTGTCTGGAAGAAATTGCTTTCGTGAAAGCGATCACCTTTTATACTCGTACTTCTAAGTGTAATTATATATTTGTATTATTCTTCAAGTGATGCAATCAAGAGTAAATAAATACGATACAATACAAACAGATGTGTACATTCTCATTAATACAAATGTGTAAGATCTAATCCGAAAGCGTCAGAAGGTGACTCGGTGTATTAAACCGCTGTATCACCAAGTTCGAGTCCAAGTCAAGATCATTATGTCCTAGAATGAAACAAATAAGATTTATAAAAAAAATTTAAGAAAAATAACATGCATATGAAAGTTTGTAAGGATTTTTTGGTTTTGTTTAACAGTTAATTTACAATGCTACTAAAACACAAAATGTAAAAAAATTGCCAAGTCAGGCCAACGTCGTTCTTTCAATACAAAAAAATTGCGACATTTTCATGTAAAACGAAGTCAGTTATTTTTTGTTAGTTTCTATGCAAGCACCTATTCAACATATATATTTATTGTGGCCGTATCAATATTAGACATCTTTATTTTTATAATAATTATAATGATTTATGTAATTGTACGGCAACATATTCTACTAATAAAATACTTTATTCTTTATTGCACTATTTAGATTTACTTAGTAATTGAAATAGTAGATTTTGTATTACATTATTCTTTTATAATTATAAAGTTAGAAAGGGGTCAAAAGTATCATGAGTCGTTTCAAGAAAAGGATACTATCCTTTTCTTGGTTATATTATTTTATTAGTCGTGCTCGACTTGGCAGGGACACTGCCTTACCTCTTGATATTAGTTAATATAATGTTACATTGTGTCGTAATTATCATTAAATTGTAGTAATTAAATCCAATAACTAAGTAAATTAATTATAATTATGTCTTATTAAACCCTGATAACTTGGTTTGTGGCAATTTGAAACTATGTAATTACGTACCGAAATGAAAACTGGTCCACATCTTAATTACAAATCGTACATAATTAACAACGTGCATTGTTGATAGAATATTATAATAATTTTACTAAACTCATGAACATGATAGTGAATTTTTTATCAAAGAATGAAAATGGAATGGATGAAATGGAAAAAAATGGAATGGTAACTCCACCTGTATTCTCGGTATATGCTGGTAGGACACCAATAAGTCATGATAAGTGAGAATGAAGGTGGCCAATCGTGAACAATTCACCAGGAATAAAACGCAATGGTTTCCAGAAGGGCAGCGTGGATATTAACCTGATGGAGCATATTAGTAAGCAATGGGCTCATTAAACCCCATTACTAATAATCCCCTACTCCTCTCCCTGGAAGTGAATTTACGTCTTGTCTCTTGGACCCTTAACAGATCAAACATTTGTCATGATCTTTAGCATGCACATGATTAATTTTACACTATCACGTTATTTACATATATTTTAAATGCACTATCGAGACTTATCGCAATAAAAAAAAATTCAAGGTAAAAGCAGTTATTAGACCATCTCTGTTATGACTACGACGTGGTACAATCTACTTTGAAACGTCGACAATAAAAAGCAAACGTGTAGATACTATTTACATGCAAAAATTTTTTCATCTCTTTAAGTTCCAATAATATATGCAAACTTTATTTAAAATATAATTATTTAAAATACATGCACATAGTGTTTGAGATGGAAAAGGACATAGACTTTTTACGATTATACAGTTTTTATTGGTTACAAGAAATAGTATAGATATACGAAGGAATTTATATATGTACTTACGTATAAGTTTCCTTGAGTTGTACCACTAAAAAGTCTTGTCATATCTATGATTGACAAATTGGCAGAATGATAAAGCGAGTAATATTACTAGCTTAACGTGTTGAATAAAAAAAAATTAGGATCGTAGTTCGTCGTAAAAAATATCATCGCTTCTCTGACATCAAATATAAGAACTTAATGCAGATATATGTAATATTATATAAGGGGTAAGGGATTGTTAGTTACGGGATCTTACAGTTCCAATAAGCTCATTAGGTCGATCTCCACGCAGTAACCTCCCATGTGAACATTCTTCTCTTGGAAACCGGAAAGAATCGCGGTTAACTATTGAATTCGTCATGATAGGCTAAATAACCTGCTTTAATTTTCACCTATTATCTTTTACTGGTACCCTATTATTCTATTAGCGGTCTATTAGCGGATATATGGGGGGGAGTTGTTAGTAATACAAACGACCAGTCGCATTGCTAGCAATGTATCTTGTTAGATGGACCTCCACGTGATCCCCCCTGGAAACTGTCGTGCTCAATTCCAGGTGCATTTATCATGATAAGCTAACTGACCTGCCTTTTCATTCTTACCTATCATCCCTCACTGGTGCCCCGCTAGTGTATACCATTAGCGTAGGCGGGGTTACCATTTAATTATCATCTATCAAAAAAAATACCTATATTATCTATGCCTAATTTAATATGATTTACACATCTAACAAGTTCGTTTGAACAAGAATTGTACTTAGCTAAAAATCTCCAACGAAATTTCGATTTAGAACTTAGGCAATTTGTAAAATTACAACGTACGTAGCTATTCCAGTCGTCCCAGTCGCGGTGCCTCAATAAACCACCGCCATCATTTATGCTTTTGGTATGGTAATTAAAATTTGCCTTTTGCGACGTGCTACTATTACCATAATTAGAGAATAAGCTGAAGTTCCCCGCTTTTCGAATTACATACTGTTTGTTTTAGTCTTGTTTCGTACAAGTTTCTCGCGTATGAATATTACCAGTGGCGCACATAAACATTAGTCTTTGTTAATTATTTTTGAAAATGGAATTTCACGTGTTGAAGTGTTATTTATTTTTAAAATGTACTCGTATGTTTTTAATTTTTACTTCACTATAATTTTAGAGACTAAAGAACGAATTTCAAAAGCCATAAGGGTGATTTTTATTTAAAAAAAACTGAAAGAAAAATAATATAGACGAACGTGAGCTAACTTGTTCTTATATATATAAAAAAAGATATACAAGGTCGAGAACTATCAGAGGCATTAGTGTAAAAATACGACCAATAAAAAAAAACAATTAAAAAAAAATGTAAGTAATAAAGATTAACTTGACGAGAGAACGTAAACAACTAAATGAAGGAAATAACGCTTACTAAAATAAATCCTCGTAGAAATATAAATAGATCCTTAAGCTAAAATCCTTGACCTGGCTACCACATTTAGTACGACTGTTGATTTGGGAAATCTCACCTGAGAAAATACACTTACATAGGATATTTTTTTTGTAATCTAATGAATTATTTACGAATGGCAGTCTATGGGGGAGGCCTATGTCCAGTAGTGGACAGACAGTGAAATAAGAAATAAAAGGATGATGAAAGAATTATTTTATCATCATCGTATATCAGCCATTAAATGTTCACTGCTGAACATAGGCCTTCCCCATAACGGGGGTTTTACCAATAGTTGCCACACTTGGCAGGCGGATACGCAACCGCAGTTAGGCTTTGGTGATATTTTTAACAGGGTCACCCATCTGTTGACCATAAAGTTCCCTTAGTCGCCTTTTACGACACCCACAGGAAAGGCAGGGGTGACTCATTCTATGCCGGGACCATACGGCGAACTATTTACTTCAATTAATTGCAGCGATAATCCTATTTCACAATTAAAAAATGGTAGTACTTTTGGCACTTTTTGGTACTAATGGTAGTATTTTTGTTAGCAATTAAATTGAATAATATTGGCAATAATAAATGTAAATTTTTTTTTATTCATTGTATGTAACTTTTTGTTGTTGTCAATAAATGTTTTCTTTCTTTCTTTCTTTTGGCGATTGCTGCAAATGATAAAATATGCCATGTAAATTATTATAACTATTAAATAAAAATATAAAAAAGAAGTTTATATCTTTAATAAAATATTTTCAATTTTAATAACATGCAATTTTATATTATATAAGAGATTTGAGTAACAAATGTAAAGATATAAAATCTGTCTAATCAGTTCTTGCTTCAGGAATCTTGGGGTAAATAGTATAAAATTTGTTATTTCCATGGTACTATTCTTTACTCTTTCTTTCTTTATTCTTTATTGTACACAAAACATACTGTTAATCATAATTCATTATAAACATAATGTATGTACAAAGGCGAGCTTATCTCTAATAAGAGATTTCTTCCAGCAAAACCTTTCCATATTAATTTCTATTATTAATGTTGCTGTGTGATCCAAACATAGAATGGATTACCCCTTTCTTTCCCGTGGGTGTCATAAGAGGCGATTAAGAGAACTTAATGATCGAGGAATGGGCAGCAGCGCCCCTCTTGTAACATCACTGAAGCCTAACAGCGGTTGCTAACCCATCTGTCCAAAATTAGCAGCTATTATGAAAACACCACAAGGAGGATGTTTCAGTAGTGGGCAGTTAACGGCTGATATCATCATCATCATCACGATATTATACTGTGTCTCTAGAAACGGTGGCCACTTTCTTTCAAGTTGTCAATTTGTAAACTCATTCCTAATAGCGGATATAACAATATTTAAATTGAATTTTTATTTATTTATTAATATTTTATTGTACACGTTCATAAAATATATAAACATATGACAGTAGAAAATAAATGTACTCATACAAAGGCGAGCTTAACCAATACAATGACAATTTACAAACAAGCAAGACTAAAACTAAATAAAGCTTAAATTTCTACACAAAAAAAGAGTATATAAAATTTCATAAGAATGCCAAGTTAATTAAAACTACTAAAAAGCAAATTATTTTCCACTAAAATACAAAGACGAGGCAAATTTTGTTTGTGACAATCATAAAAAAACAGCTGTATTGTATTTGTGGATATGCTTTTATTCAGTCCGTGATAATGAATGAGGTACATTCACTTACAATTGTGCATGAAAAATGGCTTATTATTTATCATTTCTTCTGCTTTGATGAAGCGATTGTTTTAGCTTTCGAGCACCTGCTCCGTAATGGAGGTCTTATTCTCGATTCTTATAAAGCGAATGCAATTTATAATGGAAATTGTGAGGGCCGTAGAGATTGTGTAATAAAATTTGCTCGTAGGAACAAAATTCGCATTTTAATTTGATAATAAAAGTACAATGAGTCAGTTCATTACACGAAGTGTTACATCATTAACATAAAAACCCATTGATGCCTCAGTTGTAGGTAGACGTTTATGCCATTAGAGAAGGGTTATATGAAAAGAGGGAGACTTTGTACAAAAGTCGATTGCTTAGGTACCTCTGTCGTGTTTTAACCGTGAAGCAGTTGTGTTTGCATGGCTGTGTTTCGGTTTGAAGGGTGAGATATGGCGTGAATTTACTGGATACAGAGGAATAACACCTGAGTTCTCAGGAATGGCAACGCATGGGGATATCATGGGCGAAACAGACTGACAAAATGTTATTCCAACTTTTTCTTGAAAAAGGTAATAGAAAGACTCTTTTGTTTGTAAGAAGGGAGTTTGTATATGTGTAAATGTTTATGCGGAAAAAGTCGCGGAATACAGCTAGTTTTTAATACAATAAAAAAAGGCTATATATTAAAAAAAAATAGAGCAAGTGCTATCAAAATGCAAGTATTGCGAAGAATTTACGAGTTAGTAATGCAGTATACAATAAAATAAAAGAAAACGTTGGTGCGATAAAAATAGTAATAAAATAAAAAAGGGTACGTAGAATAATATTTTAGTTTTATTTCATAAAAAACACACACACACATATATATGTAAATTGAAGAAGGGAGAAAATAAACTGACATATTTATATATATATATAAATCCATATATATGTATATGTATATGTATCATGAGATATCTATATATATATATATATATATATATATATATATATATATATATATATATATATATATAAAACAAGAGTTAAATGCATTTTGAACTTGGTTTTGTCTGCTTATCCCGTAAAGATAATCGTATTATGATAAAATATATATATATAAGTATAATATTGATTTTACGTTACGTTTTAAAGCAGTGTTTTTATTGTTAAAAAATAAATTAATACTCACTATATTTAACATCATTAAAAATAAAATTGACGAGGAATATTATTGGAATTTCATTCCAAATTAATACATTCCAAGAATTTATTTTATTTTAAAAATGTTGTACATAATTTACGACAACGAAAAATGAAAACGTTTTCATTGGTTACGAAGAAAAACATTGCTTATAGAAATCTGAAACTCGTGTTTCGTTTGATGTTATATTATTTTAATACATGTCATATATATACATATATATATATATATATATATATATATATATATATATATACACACATATACATATATATATATATATATATATATATATATATATATATATTTTCTTTTATTTTATGGACAGTAAAAATATTTTGTTCTTTATTTTTCTTTTTTTTCTTGGAGGATTAATGTACAAGAAGATCTTCCTCCACATAGTTCCCCCTGTAAACAATTGTGGTTAATTTTTGATGAACTCATCACGATAAACTAACTGACCTGCTTTCATCGTCACGTATCAACTCTCACTGGTTTTATCAGTAGTTTGCCACTTTGACAGCATTTTTATACCAATTTTAACATTTATTGCAGGCTAGGTATTTTATTTATGTATCTATACCAATTCATTAAATCATCCATATATACCCCCCCCCCCCCTCTTTTTTTTTATACAACATAGAATGATAAACAAGCTGACGGCCCACCTAATGGAAAGTGGTAACCGTCGCCTATAGACATGAGCAGTACCATGGACATAACAGAGTATACTGTTTCGCCCATGATTCCCCCCATGCGTTGCCATTCCTGAGGACTCAGATGTTATTTCTCTGTACCCAGTAAATTCACCCCATATCCCACCCTTCAAACCAAAACACAGCCATGCAAACACAACTCTTCACGGTTGAAACACGAATGGGACAGAGATACCCAAGCAATCGACTTTTGTACAATGCTTGGCAGGTGGATTGGCAACCGCAGTTAAGTTTTAAAGACGTTTTAAGATTGGCGCTGCTGCCTATCTCTCGCCTTCTCTTAGTCACCTCTTACAACACCCACCGGAAAGGAAAGGATGCCCTGTTCTATGCCGGGACCATACGTCATTTACCGATGTCGTTCGTGCAACAGTTGTGCGCTTTACCTTCCTGTTAAGTACTTGTTTTCTAACTGCTTTGGATCGGTTGAAAAAGTTCTCTTTTAGAGATAAATCCGCTCGCGCTCACGATGTTTATAAATGTCTTATTTATGTTATTTACAAGTGCAATAATATATTTTTTTATTAATAATAAAAATTTCCCTCGAATCCGTTTAGTAGTTTTTCATAAAATAGTCAATCATCGTCAAAATCCATCCATACATCGTTACAAATTTCCGCTATATTTGATACACTATCTATATTATCCACGGAATCAATAATAATATAAAATTATACGAAGTATATATTTACGCGACTTCAAAAAGGAGGAATGTATATATATATGTATGTATGTGTGTATGTATATCTATATGTGTGTGTGTATGTATATATATATATATATATATATATATATATATATATATATATATACACCATTACATTTTAAAAACTTAATGAAGAAAAGGATTTTACTTATGCGGAAGCAACCCTCGGATCGTGGAGCTGGCTCTCGTCATCGAATGTAGTGCATCGAAAATTGTATATCACTATTAAGGATTTTTTTTTTTTTTTTTCTTGTCACTAATTTGGTACATTGGATTCTTGTTCTGTTATATTTTTTTTTTTTCATTTATTCATTGTTTTTATACTTGTTTTTGTATTGTTTTCTTTTATTTTTTATGTGTGTGAACGAACATCAGTCCAGTATAGTTTGTACCTATTGCCAGGCGCATACGATTAATGGACATATATATATATATATATATATATATATATATATATATATATATATATATATATATATATATATATATATATATATATATATATATATATATATATATATATATATATATATATATATATATATATATATATATATATATATATATATATATATAATAATGATAATTTTTATATTTTTATATGTATTACATCTCCCATATCTAGAACTAACAAAATGTTTCGTCGTGCCTCCTACCAAATTGTTTATAATTACTCCTCTCCATCCAAAGGTTGCCTGGAAGAGATCGCTCTTAGCGATAAGGTCGCCCATTGTTTTCTCATTGTGATTATTTCTTGTAATTATTTATATTTATAATAAGTTTACTATTGTAATCTTTTGGAGGAAATAATAAAGAGTATCTATCTATCTATGTTAGGCGACTACATCTCGAATTCTGATGAAAATTCATTTTGCTATTGATACTCCCGCGTGGGTCTCACATTAATCTTGTGATAATCGATGCTTCCATTTTTCTTTGTGGCACACGAAACGGTGTGTTGCTAAGCCAAATCTACTTGTAGATTCTACGTTCTATATTTAGAATATATAGATAGACTGTCTCCATACAAACGCTTTGCTATAAACAGGTCAACTCTTTTATACATGCTGCGTGAATAGGGTTGCCATAATGTACATTTATTACTAATTATATGAGAAAACACCACAGAGTTTAAAGATGATGATGATTTAATGATGATGATGATAATGAATCGGGACATTTTATTAGTTTTATATTAAGAATTGTTACGTTACAACCCTTACTAATATTTGTGTTTCTCTACAATATTACGCATATATTATACATATAAACCTTCCTCTGAAATTACTCTATCAATTAACAAAAACGCTTCAAAATCCGTTGCGTAGTTTTAAAGATTTAAGCATACATAGGGACGGACAGACAGCGACAGCGACTTTGTTTTATACTATGTAGTGATATAGGATGGAAGACATAGGCCATTTTTTATCCAGTACAATGAACATATTTCAGTCACATGGACGAAGTTGCGAACGAAAATATATTACTGTTAATTGGTATTATTTTTTACGATTAGTTTTTTTTTTTTTTTTATGTAATAGAATATATTTAACATTTGTATGCCAGTAATAAATACCTTTAAGAATAACCGAATTG
Organism: Galleria mellonella; assembly: GCF_026898425.1. Classification (NCBI taxonomy): domain Eukaryota; kingdom Metazoa; phylum Arthropoda; class Insecta; order Lepidoptera; family Pyralidae; genus Galleria; species Galleria mellonella. Next base: position 1,733,878 of record NW_026442090.1, on the reverse strand, counting down.
AAGGTAAAATCAAGGACGTTATTATACAAGGTTTAAATTATATATTATACATAATGTACTAACTGTAATAAAGTGAAATAGCAGTACCATAAATACATAAACAAGATAAACTATTTGCACCGGCCGGAACCCATAAACAAACGCAGCGATCCAATCACCACGGGCCGACTATAAACCCTCGGGGTAGTTTGTACTGATCGGATTCCTTAATGCTATATATTTTATATACTATATTAGCTGACCTAGCAAACCTTGTTATGGAACCTACCGCCATCTAGCGTATCCAGTGTTCTTATTAGGATAGCTTTTTGCCCGTTACTTCGTGTGGCCACTTCTAGATATCGTGTCAAAATGAAATGTACAACATATTTTAAATTAGACTTCTAAGTATATAACTGGGATAACCACGTCCTGTTTGGTGTAGTCCTTTTTGTGTGATACCGGATCAAGAGTACAGACAGACAAACAATGAGTTAAACATTCTAAAAATTAGTACTTTGTCTTCTAATATCCTTATAAAGACGCCTCTTATAATTTTTTTCTTAATTTTTTATTATCAACCAACTTCAAAAAGAATAACTCTATCAGTTGTAACCCAATTTTTTTTCCTTAAAGGATATTATTTCATATTAGTCCCAAAAAAAATTTATCACAATCGGTTCGTAGTTTATTTTCAAAATAACTACTTTGTGGAACACAATATTAAATTACTGTTATTTGTTTCTAGAGATAAATAGATGGATTTACGATGAACGATACTTATTTAGTGAGCCGATTGAAATTTCTATAATTCCAACTTCAACTTGCAATACCAACCATATAGATGTTAGATCAAAGTGCCAAAAATGGCCGAATGAATACCTCGCTTGCAGAGCGAGTTCACATTTACACAAGGGACTTGAGAAAGGAGGAAATTATTATCATTCGATTTATTTTAGAACGCGATATTTTCTGAAACAATTTTCATTATTATTCTTGTAGGCTGTGTAACAATGAAAAAGGCCATACTATAATGGTTTGGAAATAATTATATACAAAGGATATAATATAAACGTCTGCTCAGGTACTTCTGTCCCATACGTATTTCTCCAGTGAAGCAGTTGTGTTGTGCATAGCTGTGTTTTGGTTTGAACGATGGGAAATGACAATGAAATTACAAGGAACAGAGGCATAACGCCTTCGTCCTCAGGAAAGCTAACGCATGAAAGGTATCATGGGCGAGACAGTATACTCTGTTATGTCTGTGGCTTATGTCTGTAAGCGACGGTTACCACTTTCCATCAAATAGGCCGCCAGCTTGTTTGCCATTTAAAGTTGCATAAAAAAAATTAATAGATTCATTACTTGTACAACTACTGACCCCCCCTTCCCCTCCCTATTGGAGAGTCCTATGTTCAACAGCGGATAGTTAACGACTATGATGATATGATGATGATAAGACATGACTAAGGAAACTAAATAGTCGATGGATGAGCAGCAGCGTCCATATTAGAACATCAGCAAAATTTAACTGCGGTTGCCAATGCCACCTGCTAAGCGTAGCAACTACTGACAAAAGCTACTTTTTGAAAGAGGCGTATGCTCAATAGTGAACAGTAGATGATTGACACGATAATGATGATGGTAATGACAATTATTGAATAGCAATAGACTGTATTGTGGTTGGAGAGTATTATATTATACCTAAGGATAAAAATCTTTGTCATCCTACCCTCCTTACCTACTCCCCAAACGACTTAACATATAATATAGGGGGGAAAGGGATTGTTAGTAATGGAGACCGAGAATCCCATTGCTAGCAATATACCCAACCAGGTCGACCTCCTCGCGGTTCTCCCTGGAAACTATCGTGGTTAATTCCTGATGAATTCATCATGATGGGCTAACTGGCCTGTTTTCATTTTCATCTATCACCCTTCACTGGTGCTCCGTCAGCGTATCCCCATCCACAGGCGGGGTTACCGTACCATTTTCACCCATCAAAAAAAACATATAATATACATAAATTGTTATTAAATCTCAAAGTTATAACATAGTGCTACAATCACTTTAAGCGATAAGCTATCGATTTTCACCTGATGCTTCAGCGAATCTCCGATATTGAAAAATCCATGCATACTAGAGCTCGCAAACTCTCCGGGGAGGAACTTCCGGCAAACTTCGGTATCTACGAACGTCGTTGATGGCTTTTAAGACTTTGGGTCGTTGGTTTTACTTTTATGACATATATTTTTATCGCTACGAAAATACTAGTCTGTAATTTATTTGTTTTTTATTTATTTATTCATCAGTACATGAATGTGTATAAGACGGACTAGATGCTGAAAGCATCAACTTTAAAGAAGTGTTCACTTTTCATCGAGCCACGGCGAGTTTGATTATCATTCTAAAGTACAAGTATAAAAATTATTGCAGATTATTACTACGCTGGCCAAGTGGCTTGGTATAACGATTTATATCAAGCTGTCTTTCACTCTCTCTCTCTCTCTCTTTGGTTTCTTATACTTTGTGATCCTAATCGGCTCTTACGACATCTTCGAAATAAAATAAAATGGTAACATATTGTATTCTTAAACCCGTGTACACACGTTTATTAGAAAAATATGCGGGTATTTTTCAGATACATCTGTAAATTAAATCATCATAGTCGTAGAATACTGATGGATCTGATAAATATTACATATAAAGATCCGTCAGTATTCTACGGCTATGACGAAATGTATTCCACAAAATATAACCGACTTCAGTTATGACAAAACCAGTTATTATTAAATAGAGAACTAGCGACCCCGCCCGGCTTCGCACGGGTAGGTAAAATTTTCGAAACTAATGTGTAATCTATGTTACTCGGTGATAATGTAGCTTTATATGAGTGAAAGAATTTTTAAAATGGGTTGAGTAGTTTATGAGTTTATGTACTATAAACAAACAATTAAATCTTTCTTCTTTATAATATATGTTAATTACAGTATAGATGTAAGTACAATAGCCACATAGTATATTTATTTATTTCAAATAAACAGTTACATCTATCTATGTATCCTATTTAAGAGCTGCGCTCTTGTCGATGGAGCTCTTGCCACTCACTACGATTTTCAGCGAGTCTCATCACCTCTTGATACGACACGACACCAACTCCTTCCTTGATCTGCCTGATGTAACTATGTCTTGGTCTCCCTCTTCCCCTTCTTCCTTCTATCTTATCTTCTATTATAATATTCATAAGTTCGTCGTGTCGTATCAAGTGTTACATACTATAAAACAATAAAACAATCAAACAGTTACATAGTCAATACGTATTCTTAGTGTCACGAACTTGTTTTGCAGTTTGTCTGCAGATTTGCGCTCTTGTACATACAGCATTATACTATACTATACTTTTAAATAATTTTAAACTTATATCCTAATTCTTTCTACTAAATCTATATCTATAAACATACATATACATATATATGCATATATACATATATAAATATCTTACGAAATAACACGTTGATCACAGAGGGAATAAAGTGATCGGTTATCATTGAATGTGACATTTGATACCTGAGAAGGTGATGCCTTCAAACCCCATGAGTTTAGAAGTCACACTTTCTTTTCAATGATGCATGAGGTTTTGTCTCACGTCTACGAGCAATTTACAACATTTGTTTACTTACTTCAATACTAACTTTTGCCCGTGACTTCATCCACGTGACTAGTATAAAAGGGATATAACAGGGATATGGTCTTTGACCAGGATAAGAAGTAGCCTATGTCCTTCACCATCCCATATAACCAAATTTCATAGCGATTGCCTAAAAGAAGTAAAGATGAAGAGGTAAAAAACAAAATAAACTCACTTTCACTTTAATTGAGAATTAGTAAAGATATTATTATAAGTTTTTGGATGAATATTATATATATATATATATATATATATATATATATATATATATATATATATATATATATATATATATATATATATATATATATATATATATATATATATATATATATAAAGCATGAAAGTTATAAATCTGTTATCAAAAACATAATATTGGTTAATAGAATTTTAAAATATTTATTTTAAGATATCCAACCGATATGAGCAATATCGAAATGGGTGATGACCTTTTTTTCCGCCATCATTGACCACACATAGGATATATCCTTATTTAAACGTATTGTAAACATTACATACTGATTCACGTCAGCAAAGTTGCGAGATAGAGCTAGTTGAAAATGCAATTAAATTTGTCGTAAAAAATCGATTCGCCCTTCAGTTCTTTATCTTATTCCACTATATTACCTCGCGGCTCGCGGTTTAAATCCAAAATACCTAATATTAATTTCCTCTGATTCAAACTCGGGACACCTAATTTCCTTCCATTAGAACGAATTTAAGGAAAACCCAAACCGCTTATTTGCTTATCTTCTTAGATATTTTTAGTAACGATATTTTATTTACGTTTCGTATTTCCCCGTTGGATTCATAATGCTCGGTAAAATGTGGATGTGTTATGTTGATAAAAATGATATGGTTAAAATAAATGATCGATAAAGACCTCTGAATACCCTTTAAAAATTACAGCCATTAGCATATTTAATGTTATCGAATTATAACTACCGTAAGTACTACATAGTATTATATTATCTGTGGTACTACTATATTATATATACTACATATACTACACATACCAGATGAAGACTTTATACAAAAATCGTTTACTTGGGCACATCTGTCCCATTCGTTTTTCTACCGTGAAGCAGTTGTGTTTGCATGGCTGTGTTTCGATTTAAAGGGCAATGAGTTTACATGGTACAGAGGAATAACACCTGAGTCCTCAGGAATGGCAACACATGGGGGTATCATGGACGAAACAGTATACTCTGTTATGTCCATGATGTCCGCTCATATTTATAGGCGACGGTTATCATTTTCCATCAGGTGGGCCGTCAGCTTGTTTGCCATTTTAAGTAATATAAAAAAAGATATATAATTGTATTATGAATTATGTTACTATATATACTGTATTGTATTTATTTATTATCGGCTTGACTCACTTGAACAGCTTGCTGGTCACGCAGTCATGAATAAGAACTCATATCGAATTCGGATCTATTCGATCATTTCTGATTTTTAAAGACATATGTACCTAATATGATACATAAAAAAGATAATATTTAATTTGATTTAAAGTTCTAAAATTGTCTATTCAAATTTTACTAGTCAAAATGTTTAAATCTATTTTTAAAATTATATAATTTTTTTACAGTTCGAGAATGATATTTAACAGTACCGTAGCATAATAAATTAGCGAATTTTAAACATAAATTTATAAAATGACATTTAGAATCGACTCCAACAGCATCGCAATTCACGTGCTCACTATAAACCCTCCAGATATATGGCGTGTAATAACAATTTCCCAAAACGTGACGGTTAGCGTTACAAACTTTTTGGTGTGCCAGCTGTCATGTTCCGACAATGTGTAAAGGTGGAGCCATACCGAAGAAAGGGCATGCCCTTTTTTCGTTCGGTGCATGTATTATGGATGGTAATAAAATGATAACGCTAAAGTGAGGTTAGGATTTATAGGACGATTAACTGCCGATATAATTATAATATAAAATAATATTTTTTTCGAAAAAACACGCTCGAAAAATGTTATATGTTTTTGTAATACAAGCGAGCGTTTTAGAATGTTCTACAATATTCGCAAATGCTATAGAGCAACGAACGAATGCTCTCAGCATATTCCATCAACATACGCTCGTTCAGTATAACAGCACCTTTAGGTTGGGTCATAAAAATGAACTTCTAAGTCACGAAGTAGTTACTTTTTAAGTTATTTTTTTCTCAGTTGGATTCTAATATGTTTGGTGAAAAATGGGTATACCAAGCGGTACGTTTACCATAGTGATTAGTCGACAAACTCTGACTACGCAGTTAGGGTTTATAGTCGTTTGGGGTTTTTTGGTATTATTTATTTCATGGTTAAGAGTGGTAATATTTTTGCATCAACTTCAATGTACGCTCCATGGGATTATAGACTATGCTTTTTAGAAGAAAAACTAATTACAGAAGTCAGAAGGTATAGCTATACCTTGTGACTTCTGTAGCCGACTCCTTAAATAAAAAAAAAGTTAAGGTAAGCAGTATTAGAATTTTTAATATATGGTTCACAGTAACTATTTTTTTTATACAACTTAGAATGGTAAATAAGCTGACGGCCCACCTGATGGAAAGTGGTAACCATCGCCTATAGACATGAGCAGTACCATGGACATAACAGAGTATACCTACTGTTTCGCCCATGATACGCCCCATGTGTTGCCATTCCTGAGGACTCAGATGTTATTCCTCTGTACCTTGTAAATTCACGCCATATCCCACCCTTCAAACCGAAATACAGCCATGCAAACACAACTACTTCACGGTAGAAACACGAATGGGACAGAGGTACCCAAGCAATCGACTTTTGTACAAAGTCTCCCTCTGGTAAACTAACTCAGTTTGTATTACAAACTCAGTCCAGTATTCTTTTTTAATTTTAAATAGTGTTCTCTCTTCAACAAAATGGAGCCACTGAAAATAGAGCGTTATATTCAAAGGAATATGGCGTATAGCTGCTTGATGCCATTTTAGTACCTTTCTTTTTCTTTTTGTTTATAGTTAAATATTTTTTTAATTATGTGTAAAATTAAATACGATGAATTGAATATGGCGTATAGCTGCTTGATGCCATTTTAGTACCTTTCTTTTTCTTTTTGTTTATAGTTAAATATTTTTTTAATTATGTGTAAAATTAAATACTAAATAAATACTTATTTCTTTTCTTCTAACCACAGACTATCTATATTGCAAAACGGCCGTAACAAACACGTATACGGGATGGGTAAAAAATGTTCCTCATTTAAAAAGGGTTAAGGCTTGGTTACAGCTGCTACCTCAACCCCCCATATGCAAGCTGACGGAGATAATGAGGTTGCAATCTGCCATTGCGGGGCATCGTGCATACTTATGTCACAATATAATACGTAGTACTATCCTCAGAGTATACGAGATTCTCAAAAAAATCTCTAATTAAAAGAAAAGGTTAAGAGAGGTTACTGTTATATAGAAAGAAAGAAAGAAAACATTTATTGCCAACAATAAAAAAGTTACATAAATTATCAATTTAAAAAAAAAACTTTACATTTGTTATTGCCAACATGGTCACAAGTCAGCATGTGCTGCAGCAAGCTACAGCGCTGATATTCTGTGGTGCCCATGCGTGACATTACGAACGACGACGACGAATATATATATATATATATATATATATATATACAAATATACACGATATATATACAAATATACACACATACATACATATACATACATATATAATAGTGATGATATCATTAGCAGTTGATGATATTAACGTTGTGATTGATAAACTAATGATTACAACAGATGAAAAGGTAAATGTACTTTATCCTATTTCGATACAGAACCGTATTGGAATAATTTTGATACCTGAAAAAAAAGGTAATAAATTTCAATTAGTCAAACCAACATTGGCGTAGCGTCAACCCACATTATTAAGATTAGAAATATTTTGCAGCGTTACTATTCTGTGTAGGACACGCGATAAATTCTAATCTTCCACTGTGACCCATTTGCTTTATAGAATTGAATACATATTTAATAAGCCAAGGGTCTGTTGGCTAGCCACAAACGAGTTTACTGGGTGATATACAAGCCGGCCTGTTTTGCTGCACACCTAAATTATAAATGGCTTAATAAACATCCTGCATGGAACACATCATACATTTGAATTTGAATAGAACATACTCTTTTATACAATACAGCATGTATTTTAATATCTTTTTTTGTATTATTAAATATTTTGAATTTAGAACGTCTTTGTTTGAAGCGGTTTCTATTTTGAAATTAGAATTTGTGTTTCCGCGTGACCAGGATGTGTTTACTGAACGAGACAAAAAGTAGCCTATGTCCCTTTCCATCTCATATAGTATGTGTGTACCAAATTTAATAATGATTGAATAAACTGTTAAGGTGTTGTATAAAGCGCTATAAGATAACAAACATACAAAGAAACTCACTATCACGTTTACAATATTAGTAAGAATTTAGGACTAAAATTAAGTCAGCATTTGTAATTATAATGCTGTTTATTTTTTAATGTATCTTGGAATGTCAAATAATCTAATAACACATCTGATGGGAAGCAGTAACTATCACCTATAGAACAACATGAACAGGGCCATGGACGTCACAGAGTATACTGTGACGCTCTTCATGAAAACGTTCCTAAGCACTAAGATATCATGCCGAAAATAACTCTATACTCCGTATAATCTCATCTCTTGTTTTTTAAATCGAAACAGCAATGCAAGAACAGCTGCGTGGTAGTAGAAACATGGCTGGGACAGAGGTACCTAATCCTCCAAGTTTTAAGCTTGTAAAATAATTAATTCCTACATTGTAGCTTTGTCCACGTATTATTCGTGTAACAAAATTTGATTCCAATCCGTTCGGCCAAAATATTATCAAGCATTTTTACAGACTTTAACATTTGTGAAAATCTTTCAAATTAATTTCAATGAATGAATGAATGAGGATACTTTATTCGCATTATTCAATATAGGAAATAAGCAAGCAATTCACAAAAACAACAATACAATTGTATAAGTACAATATTGTAATGTGTATTTTCTTATTGTATCAAGAACATAATTTGACTAAAATTTTCGATTAAAACAAATTGAAAGTCTATTTAATGCAATGCACAAAGTTACAAACAGATTCGTCTGTTTTTTACCACAGATTCAAATCTGTGGCTATCCATTCTGCGAAAATCCATGGTAAGGTGGTTTTATATAATTAATGGGTGCTATATCCTCGACCATTTTTTACCTAAAACAGCTACGTAAAAAAAGAATGATCGTGGATCGGGGAATCTCTTTAAAAAGTTTAATATCGTGCCTATTAAATTTAAACACACTGTATAAGTGTAAAATTCAAACAGGCAATTTATGGAACCTTTAAAATTCTACGATTTTAAATTTAAATAAAGAACAAGTTCAATTGATTTTTATACAATTTTTTTATTTCTATTTTTGAATAATACATTGCCAGGTATAATAAAAAAAAATATATTACTTTTACATTTTCTTTAATAAAACAAATCGATGTGATATTATTTCTATGTATAACTAACACAATATTCAGCCCTTTTTGTGATTTACTGACAAATATCCAAATATCTAAAAATGTTTACCAATTTTTGTATTTAAAAAATTACTAGTTTTTACATGCGACTTTGTCCACAGATTAATAGAAATAAAAAGTAATTTATGTAATAATAAATTAAGACTGTGATCCACAAAAAAGCAAATCGACTTCAATTGTGGCATAATCAGTTATTTTGTTTTAAAAAATAAACTGCTACATTGATTTTGTTAATTTTTATAAGGTACGAATCTGAAAGTATATGCTTTCAGATAAAAAAAGATTTTTCCAAATCGGTTTATAATTGACAATGTTATGAGATAATAAACATAAAAAATACAACCGAATTGAGATGAGAACCTTCTTCTTTTTGGAATCGATTAAAAAAAAAATTAGAAGAGATGAGAATAAGAATGGACCAATATGCTATCATCACGCATCACTACCATTGAAGCGTCGAGAGACAAACAACAATTAAACTTACTTTCACATTTATAATATCAGCAAGTTATTTATGTATATGATATGTACATAGTTGTATGTGTTTTTAAAATATACTATTCTACATAATTAATAATTATTCTTCTCCATCCCAAGGTTGCCTGGAAGAGATCGCCCTTAGCGATAAAGCCGCCCATTGTTTTCTTAGTGTAGTTTTTTTCTTGTAATTGTTTGTAATAAATTTATAATAAGTTTACCATTGTAATCTTATGGAGGAAACAATAAAAAGTATCTATCTATTTACATAAAGCTGAATAAGTCACTCATACTTACAAATTACTCACAAGCTTATATTAAACCCCGAATTGTCTTTTTATTTGTCAAAGGTACTTTCATGAAAAATGGCGGATGTCGTAAATACGACCTTTATGATTATTAAAAACTTTTTTCGATAAAAGGACGATAAATTATGGATTTTTTGATGGGACCAAGAATATGGTTGTTGATTTTTTTTATAACGTCAATAATTCGTAAAAATATGGGAAGTTCATAATCTTCATACTGTAATATAACAGCCAGTGAGTTTTTTAATAAAAGATTGATGTGGAAATCCTGAGTTAGATTTTCTATATTTCTTAGTATTTTCAATATTAGTAAACTATATTTTAAATGAAACAAAGTGTATAATATCTACGCTAAAACCATAAACATTCTAGTAGGTATTTACCCATAAATGTACTGTTTACCAATTTGAATACGAATACCTCTGGCTGGAAATAAATATTATTTTAATTTTTTTTTATTCATATTCTATTTTTAAAGTATATTATATTTATAATTGTATTAAGATAAAGGCTACCAAATCTCATTTTATTCCGCCGTTCAATTGTTATTGTGTAACAAACTAACAAACATTTTTACAAACTTTCACGTTTACAATTTTAATAGGATTACTCTTAATATAAAGTCTACAAATTTACACTCAACGATCTAAACTTTGGCTATGAAAGCTAATAAAATAATTTTAGAACGAATCAAATTTGTAAGTTTGCGATTTCTATTTTAGTAGGTAGCTATCTAGAAATATCCGTCTCTCAGCCAATTACAGTTTAAAAGTTATGAATTAAAGACGGCGCGGAGTTCGGGGCCTTTAAAAATTCACAAGGTGATCCGTGAAGTTTGTGCCTTTAATAAATGGTCCGGAGACATTCAATAATACCAGCTAATTCATTTGCTTTCATCTGCTCTGTTAGATGCTTTATAAGTTACTGTGCATACCGGGCTATCAGATTTTATCGTCACGATATTTATAATTGGATGGGATATGGCGTGAATTTACAGGGTACAGAGGAATGACATCTGAGTCCTCAGGAATGACAATGCATGGGGGTATCATGAGCGAAACAGTATACTCTGTTATGTCCATGATACTGCTCATGTCTATAGCCGACGGTTACCACTTTCCATCAGGTGGGCTGTCAGCTTATTTACCATTATTCTAAGTTGTATATAAAAAAATATATATATTAAGACACGTATGTCGACGAATATTGGATATCAGCACCTGAAGTTATTCTTTGGTGAATTAATTACACAGTTTCATAAACAGAAATAAAACACACACTTTTGCATTGACTCTATACGGCATTTTTCCATGTAACTTGTGATGAAAAATAAGTTAATAATTGCGATGGAAAGTGACAACAGTCCTCTATAAAAATAAACAGCATTACGGATATCTCAGAGTATACTTTTATATCTCTCCCTTCATGGCCTGTTATTCCTGAGAACGTGGATGTTATGCATCTATACCCTGTAATTTACGATTATACTGTAAAATACAAGTGGGTCAGAGTAAAGTACTAAAGCAGATGACCTTTGTACAAAGACAATCTAAGATAATCGAATGTTTTCAATGATAATTTTAATTTTGTGCTTACCCCATAAGAGGTATATTATGTGAATATAAATAATACACTATTGTATTTTAATAATACACGTTTCCTTTGACACCTCTTTCGATACTTACCAGAAAGGAAGGGAAGCTTCATTCTATGCCGGGACCATACGGTGTTAGTTAAAAAGAATAGTTTAATATTAATAAAACAATAGTATAAAAGAATGTATGTGTGAAATCATATTTTTTTTTTATTTCAGATGCATCAACTGACAGCACCAAATTGAATTAGGAACTCAAAAATGGATCTGCCCACCACAATATACCACATTTACGAGATAAGATGAATTTGTCAAGAACGAAAATGAACTTGCTGGAGCCGAGACTTACCAACAATGCATGAACTAGTATACTTCCATCCTCCCGAAAATGTTGATACAGAGTATAACATTTGGGATATCCCGGCCAATGATTCGGAATACAATGTTACAGATTCGAATAATACTTATAATAATATAACAGGGAATTTCGATGACAGCTTTGTGAACAATTGGTGGGCTTTGGTCGCTTTGGTGCTGGTTGTCTGTACGGCCGCTGGAAATGTTCTGGTCTGTCTCGCTATATATTTGGAGAGGAGACTCCAGAATGTCACCAATTACTTCTTGATGTCATTGGCTATTACGGACTTGTTGGTTGCAATATTAGTGATGCCTCTTGGTATTCTGACGTTGGTTCGAGGTAAGACTTTTTTTTTTATTTTTCTGATAATAATAATATAATATATAAGCTAAATCCTTTTGTAATATGGATAAAACTATATTACGCCGACCCCAAATAATAATTGGGATAAGGGTAGGAAGATGATGATGATGAATAATATAATGTAATATAATAATTGGACTCTCTTTTTCGCGCTTAGCTTCTAATTTGGGCTGTTGTGCGTATAAGTCGTGGCTAGTACAGCTAGCCCAGCTCCGACTAGAAACACAGAAGCTTCCTGAATCTTCATAGGCCTCACGGAGCGACCTCATCTCTGATAATAGTATAAAATCTTGTCTATGAGGTACATGAATAGTCTTTGACACATGTTCAAAAGTCCAAACTCGGGGTTTACCAATAGGCAATACTGCGCTCTCTTATAAAAATTGCTGACACGACACAAAAAATGATAACTCTGAAGTGGAAATGGGCACGGCACGTAAGTTGTATGCAAAGCGACAGATAGGACAAGGTCTATACATATTGGTTCCTTAAAAAACAAAAAAAAATTGCGTAAGACCTCGTATGTGATGGAGAGACGATCGTGATCGGTTTCTCAAAGACTGGTACAGCTTGGCCAACGATCATACGAGTTAGAAGTAGTTAAAGAAGGTATTTGCTCAGTAGTGGGACATCAGGGACTATGATTGATTTGATTACCATTATCATCATCATTTCAGCCATTATCTGTCCACTACTTGACGTAGGCCTTCCCCATAGACTGCCATAAGTAACGAACCTGAGTCACCTACATCCACTGACTCCCAGCATTTGAGGTAGTCACTCCATCTAGTATGGGTCGTTCTATACTATGATTACATATATACATGATTATAGTATTGAGTTAATACTCATGTTTTAAGTTATTTTTTAATGAATCTTAGACTGCCCAATAAGCTAATGGCCCATTTGATCGGGAATTGCAACTGACAAAAATGTAATGACAATAAGTATGTGTGCACTCGTATGTGTTAATCTAGGATTAAACATGACTGATGAATTTTGTTAGAAGTTAGACTTCATATAAATTTTTTTTTTTTATACAACTTAGAATGGCAAACAAGCTAACGGCCCACCTGATAGAAAGTGGTAACCGTTGCCTATAGACATGAGTATAGACGTGAGTTGCCTATAGACATACATTTTCAAACCGAAACACAGCCATGCAAACAAACTTAACCTTCAGACAAAATAATAAATATAAATTACAATAAAATCACATTTACATTATAAATTTATTAATGTAAATAGGTTTTTATATTTAGAATGTTTTTTTATTTATAAATGCTTACTACTCTCCAGAGTTTATTTTTTACAGGACTGTCAATCTAATTCATTCTATCTGTAAAATGATTTAAAGAGACATTATAACTATTAGAAATTGTTAATAAAAATTTAAGAAAATAAAAATGAATATACATATTATAATTTTTTTTACAATCTGGATATATATTTTATGAAAATAATATAATAATTATGTATACCTATATAATGCCATCTGGGTTCCAAAATTTCATATAAATTTCGAAAAAATATAAAATGTAAACAATGTTCTTTGTTACATTGTAGTTATTTGTAATATTTCCATCACGGAGTTTTATATCTTCCTTAAGTATTCGACAGAACTTATTGAGTAAGATAACCGCTTTTTTTTTAATTGGTATAATTAGATCATAAATTCAATTTTATAACATATATAAATAAATCCAATGAATACAAACTACAATGAAGTATCAGATTACAAAAATTAAAATATTAGTATATAATTAGAAGAAATTAATAAAAAGAAATAATAAAAAAAGTCTCTATTTTCTCCAACTTTTACCTACCATCTAATCCAAAACGACGTATTGGATTAGATGGTAGATCAATTAATATTACACTTCTTTAACTTTATATTTAAAGTTAATTTACATTTAAAAATATCAAATATATTTAAGCAAATAGTTTCATCGCTTACCTGATGAAAGAAAGCATTCCTGCTCTCCTTTACAACCAAAATAACTTTGAGTCTTGTTTGACAAATTACTTTTGAGTTGTTTTAATTAGTTTACGTAACGAAGAGTTAAACTTGGGAAGTGAATACCTTTTAGACAGTATGCCAATGTTAAGACGTATATACTTAAGTTGTTATAGAGTTAGAGGTTATAAATTAACATAAATGGAACCTAAATGATCACGTACAGTGCGGTTTTATATGAGTTTCCTCCTACCAATACTCAGTCTATGGAATAAGAACTTTGCCAAGGGTTTTTAAACACTACCGCATGGAATTCTTAAAAAAAAAAATGTGTATTAAAGTTTCTCCATGGTCGATAATGCGCACGTGACATTTCTAGTGTTGCAGGTGAGCATTTACCATCAGACGAGCTATATGCTTGTTCGTCACCTTCGTGGTATAAAAAATTTACATAAGAACATTGTGTTCAACAGAAAAGAAACTATAGTCATGAAAAATATACACACGTATGCATGCTTACACACAAAAACACACACACACTTTTTTAATTAGCTATTATTTTTTTTGTCTCCACTAATAAACAATTTCTATCAAACGTTTAAAGGTTGACTTTAAGAAATCCCTCTTATTGGATAAATTCGCCATTGTTCTCGTTCATTTCTTAAAAACTCTGTATCCTATAATTTAAGACTTAATTGTACAATAAAGTGTTACAAATAAACAAAGACATACATACATACATACACATGTACACGTATACATACTCACACACATACAGATGCACACACGCACATACTTATATACACACACCCTTAAATGCTCTTTATTTATAAAAATATCAAACGTCTCGCTATTGAAGTATTCTCAACTTGAATGAAAATGACAAAACACTGCAATTGTAAATATAGATTTGCAGGAGTTTTTCGTTTTTATGAACTAACACAAAAAATTTTGTATGTCGCCAATAATGAACTACTCTCTAGTCAATGCCAAAAACATTGAATGTCAAAAACAAAGTTAATAGACCAAATTTATTCAAGAGACGGCAATGGAGTATCTTGTAATTTAATATTCTCTTCAAACGGCAAACAACTTTCAGTTTTAGTAGATTTTCGTTTTTATGAATTAAAGGGTGAATCGATACTAAAAAATATTGTCTTTTACCAATAATAAATTACTCTCTAGCCAATACCAAAAACAATAAATATGAAAAGCAAAGCTAATGAACTTAAAATATCCAAGTGACATCGATCAATTCTCCTCAAACTGCAGACAAGTTGAGTTTTATATTCACCGCAACACTACAAATGCCTGTGACTACTTCATTTGGGATTAAAGTCGTTAGTAAAATCGTTAGCGTTAACCCTACCTGGCGGGTTTACCATTGATGAGAATTAAACCGATAAAGGACAAAGGAACCAACTACTCCAATGAAAATTAACTTAACTGGCAGGCTGCTCACCAATTAATCCTTCGAAATTCGGACGTAGAATTGACAAGAACTATATATACTTTTATAATACTTTTAAACGTACTAGTTAATAGTTTATCTTAAATTTGTTTGTACGTTTTTTTATGTAACTTAGAATGGCAAACAAGCTGTCGGCCTACCTGATAGAAAGTGGTAACCGTCGCCTATAAACATGAGCAGCACCATAGACATAACAGAGTATACTGTTTACCCATTATACTTCCCATGCGTTGCCATTCCTGAGGATTCAGGTGTTATTCCTCTGTACCCTGTAAATTCACTGCCATATCCCACCCTTCAAACCGAAACATAGCCATGCAAACACAACTGCTTCGCGCTAGAAACTCATGTATTCAGTACAATAAAGGGATAGAAAATTACATACCCGTATTTGAGTAAAATATGAAACTCTGAATGCTTGTTTTGATACCTTCCTCGAACAAATGTTAAACTTCACTTAACACATTCTTTCTTGAAAACATGATACTCAATTATTTTGATTTCCTTTAAACATAGAGTAAATTACCTTTTAATACGTAAAATTACTTTGTACTTTAATATGTATAGATCATAAACTTTAAAATACTTCATACAAATGAGTTACAGCAATAATATTTATTATAATTATCCGAAACGAGGATATCCACAAGAGGACCAAAGTAACTGACATAACCTGAAAGATAAGCAAGCTAAAGTAGAAATAGGCTGGTCATATAGCTTGAAGAACCGACAACCGATGAGGAAGAAGGGATCTTGAGTGGCGATCTCGTACGGGCAAACGGAGTGTGGGACAACCCTCCACTATAGGAGTGATGGCCTCAAATTAATTGCAAGGAGTCAGTGGACGTAAGTGGCTCAGGATCGTACCTTATGGCAGTCTATGAGGGAGGCCTATGTTCAGCAGTGGACAGATAATAGCTGAAATGAATGAATGAATATTTATTTACTAAATATTGAAGATTACCGCAGACTTTAAAATTAATTACAACTGTCCAGTAATATTTACCATTACATAGGTGTGATGATGAGAGATGATAAATATTGTTTAGATAACCGGTAACGATATTAATTTCAGTAGCACAAAGAGGTTTGTTACTCAGAGGGACGCAGTAAGCTTGATTTCCATCTTAAATTTTAAGATATTAGTTCAAGCTTTAAACAAAAGACATTACACCATAGATCCTAATTCTGTTTAATGCTTATAATACATCTGTGCTCAACAGAACAATGTAGCCAGTCCATTAGACATGTATTGTTCGAACGTTTGTACGCTGTTGGCTCTACGCCCTACAACATACCATCTATCAACGCCAAGCTCCTTTTATGCTAAATTGTGAATTGACGTGCCGTGGAATTAAGTTATGCAAGTAGGCAAACTGCACACGATGGATTCGCGATTAATGAAGTGGTCGAAATTTTTCTTTTAAAAATCAATACGATGCTTAAAAAGTATGGTTCTACGAATAACATAGGAGTGGGTAATATACAGCAATATATATTTTAATTAAAATATCTATATACTGGTCCAATAACAAATAATATATGTTAAGAGTCTGTTATCCAAAGAAGAATATTGGGTAACAGTCTTTTAACCCTTTTAGTGCCATTGATTTTTCTCATATCTACTTAAAAATGCCAAAGAAATCTTTGTCGTGTTGATTTCATTTACCCTTGTCTCTAAAAAAACTGTATCTTCTTCAAAAATTGTCCAATTTTAATATTTTTTTTTACAGCAAGCTAAACAGCGACTGATTTCATGAGCGCTATGACGCTCGTGGCACTTTTAGTTGCAATGCGCACGAGCGCGATGGCGCTCGTCGGCACTCCAAAGGGTAACATATTCGAAAATATATATCCGACCAATATGGACGATATCGAAATGGATTTTTCATAAAAGTTCCATCATCAATATCCAGAAATCAATATATAGATATCAGATTGGTATCCATATTACTATAATACAAGACGTATAGATATAATGGGGGAGCTATGTTCAGCATTGGATTAATATTAGCCGAATTTTAATTTATTTATTAAACTATTTCCAGATTAATAATTAAAAATGAGTTACTTTGTATATATGTCAACATATTTATTATTTCTTAATAGAAACATCTATAATGTTTTCTCCTATTATTAGGTACGCTTACTGCCCGCTGGTAATTAATGCTCCTTTCCACTCAGGGTTTGCTGGAAGAGAACTCTTGCAGAGTTAAGTTCGCCTGTTGTACATCTTCATTTAATATATATTATATGTTTCTAATTCTTTGTATACAATAAAGAATAAATAAATAAAATAAAAATAACTGAGTGTTCTGTCTAAATTCCATGAACTGTCTTGACTTCGGGTCTTCAAAAATATTAATGTCCCCAAAAAATATTTCTATATTTAAGGGATACTGATTTTATGATCAAAATTTAAATCCCAGTTGAATGGTTTTACGAATTTTAATAGGAGTCGCAATTGTCAAAAAAAACCTAGAGATTGGTTTGATACTAAAATGTATTGTCACTACTCAATATATCGAAGAAATGTAACACATGTTGGCGACAGACCTTTTATATGAATTTACCTTTTTGATTTTATATTTTTCTATTTTTTTTCACAACTCTTTTCTTTTTATGTCATTATTGACGAGAATAAACTGATAGGTCTCGCATTGTGATTTATTTATATGCCACTGTTATTTGCCAACAAATAATGTGTTGGCAAATGAGTAGGGTTTATTAATTATAATATAATTCATAATAAACAAATATTATATATAATATTTGTTTAGTTAAAAAACAATACAAAATTCTTGCACCTAATCATAAAGTAGGTAGTTTTAGCATATTAAAAATATATTATATATATATATATATATATATATATATATATATATATATATATATATATATATATATATATATATATATATATATATATATATATATTTGTAATAATAAAACGTATTCAGAATTATATTCAACACATATATATTTCAAATAAGATGGATACTTTATCTCGCTCTAAAGCATTGCTAGATAAATTCTCTTTTGTCTACAAAGTAACTTCAGACAATTTCCAGCAACTCTGATGCACAGGAACAAAAAAAATGTTTTGAATGGTACAGATATTTTTGCTCTGTTTGTAGAACTAAAATAAATGTTTCATGTTTGAGTAATACAGACCAGACTTTTATTAAGAAAGTAATTAATCCCATCAATAACATAAAATGTTTTACGAGTAGATACATAACGATCAAATCTCGCAACGCACTTCTTTCACAATATAAAATTGTGAGATTTCATGTAAAACTGATTCACTTATTTTAGTTAGATTCTATCGAAGTATCTATTGAACTACTTTATTATAAATTGTTATTTAAACAATTAACTATCAAAGTATATAGTGACAATATCAATATTAGACAAATTTATTTCTATAATAACTATAATTTTTTAACTTTGAAATCTTTAAAATCTAAAATATTACTGTAGTCTATTTATTGTATAACTAGTATTGTAGTTTTTATAAATTTTCATACTAATAATAATATATTATGAATACGCGTGTCGTGGCGGCCTTTAATTGAGGCAGCATTTTATAATGTAACCATATTATCATGTATTTTAAGTAGATATAAATGTATGTTTTGTTGGTTGTCCTTAAATAAATAAATAAATAAAATAAATAAATAATGACTTTGCATCTGCACGCCAACTTCTTCTACTAATCATTTACATAATAATCGAAATAGTGGATATTGTATTAGATTTATTCTTTTATAACTTTGATGCCGTGTCGTTAAACTTCTTGCTTTATCCACTTCGAGAAAAGAATGGCACGGCAGTAGCTAACTTAGCGACTGATGACTGAGTAAAAATATTATTATTCTTAAAATGATATACAACTTATTTATCGTACGGCTGTATATAAAACAATCTTTTGCTTTCTAAATAATTTAAACAAACAAATCGGCTATATATATATATATATATATATATATATATATATATATATATATATATATATAGCCGATAGCATAATTATGTACGAGTCGGCACTACCCTCACATTTATGAAACTGGAAAAGGATTCTGTGTAACCAACAGTGTATATGTATGTGTCAATTATTTGGATTGCATAATCTCAAAAAAACGTAACAAACTAATAAGATATATCATAATTAAAATTTAATACGTATATAAGGATACATATCATTAAATCTAAATCTACCCAACCTCATATCTAAAAATAACAGTTATTTTCGTACGAATATTTTTTTAGAACTTTTATTACTTGAAAGTCGAGAAGCTTGAAGGTTGCTTCAATTATGTGGGTAACGTCAAATTATTTATGTAAACTGTATCCGCCTATCACGGACCGTTGCGTGAGGTATATCACAATCGATTGACAAAATAAAGCGCGTCCTTGATTTACATTTATTACAAGTAGTTGAAAAATTACACGAGTACAGACAGTGTTAAAAATTACATAGTATATGAGTTACTTTCCCCAAATCATACAATGGTGTGAATTGGCATCCTGCTGAGAATTTCTCTTCAAAGAGGACGTAATTTTGTCAGTATCGGCAACTAGGTGTAGCCTGACACCACCATTTATTAATAGATACAAGTCTAATTGGGAGACAATTTATACCCTTTTTTATATAACACGGGCAAATTAGCATGATACTCACCTGATGGTAAGTGACTACCGCCACTTTTAAACAACTACTATATTGAAGGAAGTATAGATATGCTGCCGGTTTTTTTAAAAAAGAATATGTTTTTGAAAGATACGAAGTCGTATCGGTTCGAAAATATTACTACAAAGAGTTGATTTCAAAGCGTGACTGTGCATGGAATAAAGTCTTGAAAAACGCATGGTGGAAGACTGCCACTCATTCAGATAGTTGGCTATGAAACTTTAGTTTGCAGCGAATTAATTACGTTGCCAATTCTGAACCGATTTTGAAAAATTTGTTTTCAACTCTATTGTGTTTATGTTAGTGTTGATTTCATATTATATTAATTTTGTGACAAATGAAGAATTTATATAAAATAAAAAAAGTTATGTTAGTGTTACAGCTTTTTGGTAGAGAAAAATATACTTGTTTATCGTTACCGTTGCATCATATTATCGCGGATTCTGAATCGATTTTCATAAATAATTATTCAATCGATCTTATCTCTAAAAGAGGTAATTCTAGTGAACTAGAAATAATGGGCAGAAATTAATAATGCTCAACTTTGCTTTTATAACAGAAAGGTCAGGAATGAACTTTAATTACGTATTCTATGGGAAGTGTCAGCATGCAACCTCGATAGCACGTGTACATTACCGACCATGAAGATAGTTTATCACACTAGTGTTGCCTAATAATCCAATATCTAATAAAAATAATATCGATTATTATTCGATTAAAGCTATTAATATACTAATAATAGATTGTTGAATAATAGCAGTACGGAACCGCGCTCGCGAGTACGGGTTCCTATTGAGTTTCAATTTACCCGATTAAACACGTAATTAATGCCGAAATTAATAGTTATAATAATAGATTTTTTTTTTATAATATTGAGATTAGCAAAGAAGCTGATGGTCTACCTGATGGAAGTGGTAACCAGTGCCTGTAGACCTCAACTGTTCCATGGACATCACAATGTATTGTGGCAATCATAATACTGTTATAAACAGTATTATCATTTCTGAAAATTATGGTCTTATATCTCTCTACCTTGTAATTTACCCTTTACCCTTTAAACTTTACACCTTTTAAACCACAGCTCAGTTATTCATAACTTCTCCGTTCAGAAATCTCTTTTCGTGCAGAGCCTCCATTGTGTATGATAATTTGCTTATCTGTCTATTCCACTCTGACATGCATATTACTTTATTTTATATTACTAATAATCAATTTAATATTTTTCCAGTTTTTAAATTACATCATGACGATAAAGTGCATAAAGAAAGTCACATACGCTTCTATAATATGAAACAAAGTTCTTCAAAGAGATTTTATTATTGGATCCAATTGCCAACCAAGTAATACGGTAAAGGGACCGAAACAGAATAAAAATAGAGCGCAGAGGTCTCATTGAAATTTCAACGAGACATCGTATGTCGTACATACATACATACATATCCGTCATGCCTGTCTCCCATTAGGGTAGGCAGAAACAATGGAACGCCAAATGCTTCGATTCAAACAAACCTCTTTCCTTCTTTCTTCTTATCGTATGTCGTGTCAGCTAGATTTTGATTAATCATATCCCTACATTACCGTGTGGTCCCGGCATAGAATAGGTTACCCCTTCCTTTTTCGTGGGTATCGTAAGAGGATTAACCCCTTAACGGGGAAGTAATGAACAGCAGCGTCCCGTTTAAAAAATCACCGAACTGGAACTGCGATTGCCAATACGCCTGCCAAACGTGGCAACTATTGGTAAAACTCTTTTTACAAGGAAGGGCCATATCCTGCAGTGGAAAGTTAACGGCTGACATGATATGATATCACTGTATGATATTTATCTAAATTTGTAAACTTGTATCCCCTAAAAAAACCATAATAACTACAATTTTAGAACATTCGCTGTGACTTGGGAATTTACACAGATATTATAACTTTTATATTACATAGATAAAATAACTTTTACTTTAATATGTTAAAAAAAATCTTAAAATCAGCTTTTACATTTTAGACTCCTTTGTGCTTGGTATAAATCATAACCTATTGTCGACATTTCGTGCTCAGATTCTAGATATACTAGAGAGGGACACTTTGAGCAAAAGTTATCTTTTTTTTTATACCACTTAGAATTGCAAACAAAATGACGGCTTACCTGATGGAAAGTGGTAACCGTCATCTATAGACATGAGCAGTACCATAGACATAACAGAGTATACTGTTTTGCCCATGATACCCCCCATGCGGTGCCATTCCTGAGGACTCAGGTGTTATTTCTCCGTACCCAGTAAATTCACGTCATATCCCACCCTTCAAACTGAAACACAGCTATGCAAACACAATTGCTTTACGGTTGAAACATGAATGGGACAGAGGTACCCAAGCAATCACTTTTGTACAAAGACTCCTTCTGTTACAGAGGTACCCATTTCTCTCCCATTTCTTTCTATCACTAAGTTTTTTTTTATTGTTAAGGAAGTAAACAAACAAACGGACCACCTGATAGAAAGCGGCTACCGTCGCCCATGAACACTTGCAACACGGAAAGAATTGCTTGTGCGTTGCCGGCCTTTTATATGTTTGTAGCATGTTCTATGAAAGCCCCATATTATATTATAAGGAGAGAACTAAAGAAGGGAGCTCATTTTGCAACTCAGATGTACGAGGTAAGAATGAAAGGGATGCACGATAGTGATAGTGTGTCACGCATCTAAGAAATGTGGTAAAAGATAAATGAAGGCATAATTAGGTCATATAATTCCTTAAACCGTTCCCCATTGTGCTGACGATAGATAATTAATAAAGACGCAATATCCAGCCTCAAACTCGGGGAATCCAAATCGCTAGCGTGAGATTGCCGACTACTAAAACTGGTTGTTGTTGTTGGGCTTGTTGTCTTAAAGTAATATTTTTTTATGCAACTTAGAATGGCAAATAAGCTGACGGCCCACTTGATGGAAAGTGATGACCGTCGCATATGGATATGAGCAGTATCATGGACATAACAGAGTATACTGTTGCACTGTAATTCCCCCATGCGTACCTCTGTACCCTGTAAATTAACTTCCATATCCCACCCTTCAAACCAAAACACAGCCATGCAAACACAACTGCTTTACGGTAGAAACATGAATGGGATAAAGGTATTCAAGTAAACGACATTTGTACAAAGTCCCACTCTGGTAATATATATTTAATTCAATATGAATGGTGAGTTATAATAATGAAATAACAGAGTATGAAGACGTAACAAATTAATTATTAATAATGACAACGCATAAAAGGTATCATTCACATGATAGTGTATTCTGTGATGTTCTTGCAACTGTTGAAGTGTGTGGGTTACGGTTACCACTTTCCATCAGGTGGACCGCCAGCTTGTTGTCATTTTCAGTTAAATAAAAATTCTATATTCTAATTACCATTAATAAGTTACCATTAATAACGAACAAAAACTGGATATAAAAGGTACGTTTTAAATATATCTCGCGAGCAATTTAGTCGAGGTTACAGCTCTCTTTATCCCTTACCATGTCTAGTTTGATTTATTGTTCATTTATATTAATATGACAGTTGTGGAGTTGATAAAGTATCGGAAATATTTTTGTTCATATTTTCTTCTCTGTTACAGCTTATATATATTTATTTTAGTTACATTATTTACGCCTTACGAGACAGTAACGTCAATAGACGTCTAGCAAAAATTGCCAATTTCAGAATTACGTCGATCGTCGTCCGTTTTGCCGATAATATTTTAACGTAAAATATTTTAGATACTGTCAATGTAAATATATATATATATATATATATATATATATACATACATACATACATATATTTACTATGTACTCATATATCTATATGTCATCTTCTGTTTTTAAACGTGTTAAAAGAAAAATAAGTAATTTAAGTTTATTAGTATTACCAAAATTAGTATGAAAACAATACTTTAAAAATTTGGACCGTCGATGAGGCCCTACTTCGCGATTGAGGTCCACGCAATGTGTTTCCATCTACTTCTGCTCACAGTCGAGCGAGAGCATTCCACAATAGACGTAAAATGTAGTCTGTATTTTATCTTGATACGACATCCAGAAGTAGAATTCTTTATTATTTTTCCTACTTCTGAAATCCGCACGAACAAAGTAGTGGGCAAAAGCCAATTTTAAACAATAAGCCAACGTACAACAATACGTATTTGATAATTTAGAGTTTATGCTGGGATTAAATCTTGAGGCCCTTGGACCGCAGTTAAGCGCTGTCTAATTGAGATGTCACAGTTACCATTGTGTTACCTCTTTTCAGGCGGGATATTATTAGATTACAACAAAAAGTTAATTAACATAATATTACATTACTTAACATTACATTCACACACACACACACGCATACATTTTTATCACAATTTCACTGAACCCATAAATTATTGTTTCTCTAAAATTATGGGCTCCATTGTAATTTTTGTTTTTGTAATTCTTACTTCTCTGTTTCATATTGTTTCACTAAAAATGTAAAACAACAACATATAGAAGAGGGCACTAACTCCTGAAATACAGGTTTTTTCATACCTACCTCGAGAGTTAGGGACTTCAAACTATATTACAACAAATAGTGAAATAAAGATTTATTATTATTATTATAATACACGTATATTATTAACTGTCCACTGCTGAACAAGTTTCCACCACATTTGGTTTGCCAGTAGTTGCCACGCTCATTAGGTTGATTGACTACCTCAGTTAGGCTTTGGTCATATTTTAAAAGAGATCTGCTGCCTGTCCCTCGACCATTAATTACACCCAATGTTAGTTTCATTTAAAAAATTATGTGCCACAAAAAGAAACCAACTACAATTGTCGCAGAATCAGTTATTAAATTTGAATAACTAACTGAAGAGTGAAATATAGCAGTGAATTTTTGGGGTACAGAGACATAACGCCTGAGTCCTCAGGAATGGCAATGCAAAGGAGTATCATGGACGAAACATTATACTCTGTTAAGTCCATGATACAGTTCATGTCTATTGACGACGTTTACCACTTTCCATCAGGAAGGCCGTCAGCTTATTTGTCATTCTAATTTTCATTAAAAAAAATATTAAAGAGGCAAAGAGCATTTAAACCAGTAATGAAAAGCAGCTACTATCATCCATGAAAACCTGCAACACGAGAGGTGTTTCTTGTGCGTCGCCGACATTTTTTTTTTTATTATTTAAAATATATTGATTTACAAATAAATGCCACTAATAGTTCCAAACAACATTAAATATTCCAAAACTGTGTTACCCCTTTTCAGTGAGGATAACATTACAAACAACATGGAAGTTTGGTAAACAGTTCACTAATGATCGATCTTTAGTGGTAGGTATGTAGTATACTTTGGTCGCGCCCTTAGCGCCAGGTATTAAAAGCTCGTTACCCGTAAAATTGATTTTTATTGCGTCTTACAATGATGCAAATAAAGATTTCGTCTGTTTTAATTAGTCTGAAATAAATTATATATATAAATAATTATACGCACAACGGCCCATATAAGAGGCTAAGCGCGGAAAATAGAGTCATATTTACATTACATTTCTATTAATATTTATATTATTTATTCTATTAATATTATAAACGCGAAAATTAGTAAATATGGACAGATGGATTGATTTTTCGTGAGAGTTCTCACAAAAGGTACATAATGGATGTGAATAAGTACTACCTAGTACTGTGAAGAAGTACCTTCACAAGGAATGTGATCATTGTTGGCAGTATAGACTGGTTTGGAAATATGATTTGGAGCCTGAGGGATGATCATAAAATGATAAAGAGGATGAAAGTGTTATATCTGTTATTATGTTACTTTGTGAAGTAATTACATTATTCTGTTATTTATTAAGTTGTTTACATACATACATACATATCTGTCACGCCTGTCTCCCATTAATGTAGGCAGAAACAATGGAACGCCAAATGCTTCGATTCAAACAAACCTCTTTCGCTTCTTCCACATTCATTAATCTTTTCGTACACGCTCGCCGGTTACGGGTACTTTTAATTTGGCCCTTCTTTTTATTTTTTTTTATTTTTATTTTTTTTTTATTTTTTAAGGGCTTTTACCTTCTTCAGGTATATCAGTCCTATTGTAGCCTGAACTGATTTCTCCAACAAAACTTTACTTCAGCACGTCGCCTATTTAGTCGACATACGTCCGTCTAGTGCGACCCCTACCGACATCTCCATTCATTCTTGCTCGATAAATCTCTTTCATAATTCTTCTTTCATCCATCCTCTCCAAATGACCAAACCAACGCAACATTCATATATATTCATATATATTCATATAAGTTGTTTACGTTTCCTACAATTCATTCACGGACAAGTTATGTCCTGATTTAGCAAATATAATACTTTAAATACTGTTTCACGCAGGTTAAACTATGGTTTAACCGATTGCTCGAATAAAGTAATTATTAGATAATTTCTTTCCTAATAATGTACATATTTGATTGAAAATTACTAATCAAATAATATTATTATGAGCATGTGAAAATGAATAGCTGTTAGTTACGCTATTTAATAAAAGGGGAGCACAGAAATGGGATAAGAAAGTGCTATCGAGACGATCAGAGGACAATACGATGTCGAAGTACCAACCATTAAGTGTGAAGATATAAAATGTTTCTGAAAGGAATTTCCTTCGATTTTCCCATACGTTGGAACTGTAGGACATTTCTAGAGCACCGTTTATTTTATGGGTTTATACTTTGAAACACGTAACTTTGTCTACGTAAATTCAAATAAAATATATCCTATAAGAAAAGCATAAAATAATACATATATACATACACACACACACACACACACACACACACACACACACACACACGTGTGTGTGTGTGTGTGTGTGTGTGTGCATGCGTGCGTGCGTGCGTGCGTGCGTGCGTGCATGCGTGCGTGCGTGCGTGCGTGCGTGCGTGCGTGCGTGCGCGCGCTCTTGCGTGTGTGTGTATTAATTAAAAAATACCATAAAACTAGAAAAGCATTTAATTATAAAATAAGGACGTTTATTGCTCAATTATGTTTAAGCTGTTGAATGTAATTGAACTAAATGGAACTATTTTTAAGTATATTTTTTATTTATATAACTGCAAAGGCAAATGAGTTGATAGCCCGTCTAATAGAAAGTGATAACCGTCGGCTATAGACATAAAATATATCACTTTATCATATTGCAAAAGTTTTAGCGGCTGAGAACTTTATGCAATAGTCGGATGCTAAAATGATTGGATCGTCAGTTGAGCCATATACGAAGTATGACAGTGAAATTACAGGGTACAGAGGCAAAACATCTCAGTTCTCACGAATGGTAATATGTAAGAGGTATCATAGACGATACAGTACACTATGTTATGTCTATAGTACTATTCGTGTTTATAGGCGACGGTTACCACTTTCTATAAGGTGGGCCGTCAGCTTCTTTGCCGTTCTAAGTTGCATAAAAAACTTAGATGAAAGGGCAACATTTCAATTTAAATAAAAAAGAACGCCCTTATTCGCACGAATGTCTAACAATAGACTAAAATAATAAATTCTACTTAATTTATTAATCATGATGATGATCAACTTTTAACTGTCCACTGGTTGGCATAAGCCCCTCCCTTGACGGATTTTGTCAGTAGTTACCATGCTTGGCAGGTAGATTGAAAACCGCAGTTAGGCTTTGGAGATGTTTAAAGAAGGACGTTGCTGCTCATCCCTCGCCCTCTCTTAATCGGCTCTTACGACACCCACGGGAAAGGAAGGGGTGGCCCATTCTATACCGGGACCTACACGGCGAATTATTCTATTATTTCCATATAAATAACAATTTATTTTTGTTACAGGTTATTTCCCGCTACCCGCTGTGTATTGCTTGACTTGGATTTGTCTCGACGTGCTTCTGTGTACGGCCTCTATCATGCACCTTTGTACAATAAGTGTTGACAGGTAAATAAAAATTTGTATCATATTACTAAAGCAGTCACAGCTGAGTTGGAAAGCGCTTGACTCCTGTCCGAAGATCCCAGGATTGGATCCCAATCTAAACCTCTGCATTTAAAAAAAATTGCGTATTGATTCAGATAAGCAGACGACTTTGTACAAAAGTCGTTTGCAAGGATACCTCTGTCCCACCAATAAAGAGAATGCCAATAGTAACAATAGAGAGTTGGTTATATGCTTGGAACTATTTTGTTTAATTCCGCTACGTGTGTGACTACCAACACTCGAAGATCGACTAACACTTTATTCTCACTATATTTTTATTAATATAATAAAATTATGACTAGACTATATATATATATATATGAAAAATATTTATGAATTTAACGAAAATTAATATAAAAGGCCTTAATAAGATAAAAACAGAACCAAAACAATATTGTTTACATTTTTTTCTGTCTATATTGTTTGTTCCTGTATTACGCAAATATTACTGCACTAAATTGGATGTGGTTTGTACGTTTTTGTTCCTGAAGGTTTAACTTAAAATTTGGTGTACATTTTGTCATAATACTCCATCTAAAAGTGATCTAATTTATTAGTTTTACTACTTTTGAAATCCTCGCGAACGAAGTAGCGAGCAAAAATCCAGCGAGTAATAATTTAGAAGGGCAATATGCACAATCTCATACAATGCTCTTTTAAATCCAAAGGAATATCTTTTAAAATAAAGTTAAATTTTTCAAATGTAGAACGTTTTATCTTATTGGCCAGTGCTCTTAAATATTCAGACTAAAATATTACATTATTTATTTGAACGTATTAACATAAAATCTCTTTATAAAATATTTTTATAAGTACAAAGAAAAATTTTAGGTCCATTTTTTGCCAAAGGATTTATATATAGATTAAGGATGGGGTTTATACAAGTATAATACAAATCTATAGACAATAACATCGAATTTCATAAGGCTCGGTTTAAGTAATTGCGTGATATGTATATATAAAAAATATATGCATATTATATAAAATATCATTTTTTAGTTATTTAGTGTTCACTGAACTGAATATAAGCTTCTCTTCTCCATAGAACAAGTACTGTGTCACCTGTGCTCCGCCATCATATACCGTTAGCGTAGGCGAGGTTACCATTCCGTTATCATCCATTAAAAAAAGTTCTGAATCACCTATATCCTCCATACTATACTGAGTTTGCCTTGACACGGCCACCAGTCGAGAACCTTTCTCCACTGTCAGTTTTTGGTGTTTCGGGCTATGTAACCAGCATTTTAGTTTCTCAATTTTTTAAGCTCTACATTTATGTATATTTTGATCACTTTGATTCTTTTGCGGATATATTATTATTAAACTAATAAAATGGCTTCTTTCAGATACCTCTCCCTGCGTTACCCGATGAGGTTTGGCAGAAACAAGACAAGAAAAAGGGTGACAGTGAAAATCGCTTTCGTCTGGATACTGTCTACAGCCATGAGTCTTCCACTGAGTCTTATGTATTCAAAGGTAAGTTTATTGAATCAATAATTCAATTTAATTGTTCCTCTCCAGACTAAAGAGGTCGCTATTTAGCGATATGACCGCCCATTATTGCCTCTTTATATTGCTTCTAGCTATATTGATTTTTTTGTACACATTTTATGTCATTGTAATGAAATGAAAAATACGATGTTAAATTATAGCACAAAGTATTAAAAAAATTCTATTAAATCTAATTTTAAACACAAATTTGTCTTTATCTTTATCGGATAATTAGGTGTCGGTTAGTATTGAATAATATATAGCAATATATATTTTAGTTACAATATCTGTATACTGGGCCAATAACGAATATGTTAAAATTCTATTATTCAAAAAATAATATTGAATTACTGGAGACTTTTAACATATTTGGAAATAGATATTCGACCGATTTGAGTGAAATCGAAATGGGTGATGACCTCTCACTATTAATGTTCAGAGGAACCCAATATATAGATAACGGATCGATATCCATATTATCTTTTTTTTATGGGTGAAAATGGTATGGTAACCTCGCCTGCGCTAACGAGATACGCTGGCGGAGCACCAGCGAAGGATGATAGATGAAAATGAAAACAGGCCAGTTAGCCCATTATGATGAATTCATCAGGAATTAACCATGATAGTTTCCAGGGGAACCGCGAGGAGGTCGACCTGGTTGGGTATATTGCTAGCAATGGGATTCTCAGTCTCCATTACTAACAATCCCTTTCCCCCCGTCCATGTTTAGTGTCTGTCGGTTTGAAGCCGGGGCGCATCGCTAGTAACAAATAATTATCAATCGAACGTAGAGACATAGTATCAGCTTCGACCTTGTTCATATGGTGTCAATTAGCGAATCGACTATAAAGTGTGTCGCATCAATTTACTTCATTGTGAAACTCAAAGGACAATGTATTGAATAAATAATACAATATTGGGATAGATTCTGAGTCACCATTTCTCTAAGCCGAAATTACTGTGTTTATGAACCATCATAAATTTAATTTATAATAATCTTGTTATTAGTTTATATTAAACTCAATTTCTTGTGTAGCTCCGGCATAGAACAAACTACTCCTTCCTTTACCGTGGGTGTCGTAAGTGACGACTAAAGGAGGACTAGGGATGAGCAGCAACGTCCTTCTTAAAACATCTCGAAAGCTTAATTGTCGTTGCCAATCCGCCTGCCAAGCATGGCAACTACTAGCAACCCCCCCCCCCCCCCACGGGAAGGCTTATGTTCAGCAGTAGACAGTTAAAGGCTGATATGATGATGCTGATAATCTTAACATAAACATATCACAAATTTATGGACTAAATTTCTGATATGTTTATGTGTTAAGATTTGGTCCTTAAAGCAAAGATTTGGCTGTAATATCAAACTGAATATTTAATTTTAAAGATATGTTTAGACAATATATCTCATTTTGTATTATTTCTTATATTTTATTAGGTAGGCTGACGTGTTTTATGACATATTAAATTGCACAAAAAAGTTTTCATTAAATATTTTTTGTTGTGGAATGTACATCGAACAAAATAACTTTTTCATCGCTCGATTTAGCTATGGAATGAGTAAATTTTTTACAATAGGGAAGATCACTGTCAATTTATCTTGGTAGGGGACGCCACTGTCTTATAAAGTAAACAAATTTCATTCTTGCTTTAATCTTTTACGTCTGTAATAAATAGGTAGGGAAATAAATTTAGAATATATATTTTCCGACCATTATTGGTTTTTAAAATTGTTTTATTTATTTATTTATTCAGTAATACATATATGTGTACAAGGTGGACTTAATGCTAGCATTCTCTCCCAGATAACCTTAGGGAAGTGTACTTGAATGCGGTATTAGTGATACATACAAAATTTTACATATATAAACAAATAAATATATATAAATAAAAATATATTGACACATATATAAGATATACAATATTGTACACGAAGGTAATAATAATAAACTGGTTAACTTTAAAAAAAAAGGTTGATTACTATTTTTCAATAAAATTCGAAGACTTATTTGCAAAGTAAAAAATCTACATAAAAAATATATTTTCGCCACCGCTTAATGTAAGCTTGACAATATTAGAATATTGGGGCGTAATACAGAAGTTTAATTTTGTTTATGGTTTATTTTAGTTGTTATGTATTTCTTTAAGGTATTTTCAGAGGGGGGAAGGGATTGTTAGTAATAAGGTCTAATAGCCCCTTGGCTAGCAATATATCCTCTCAGGTCGATCCCCACGCGGTTCCCCCTGGATACCAGCATGGTTAATTCTTGTCCATGGTGGGCCAACTAGTCTGCATTAATTCTTACCTATCATCTTCCACTGGTGCTTCGTCGATGTATACCGATAGCGCGGGTAGAGCTACCATTCCATTTTCACCCATTAAAAAAAAGGTCTTTTCGGACTTGTTTCTTTCATTCAACCTCACAAGTGATATAGCTTGAAGATAGATGGATATTTTAACAATTTGACAGTTTTGTCAGACTATTCAACTAAGGATTAATATCTCATGATGTCGAGATTGACCGACGATATCATGTAACAAGATATAGGTACATACCACATACATATAACATACGAGTAATCCTCTAGTGTATCTACTGGGATATCTAAGACAAAGCCATCAAACCTTCACTATATCGATCTGTTTTGATATCACATATATCTATCCATGCTCATATCTTGGCACTTAAGGATGTGCACAGCAACCGAGAGGAACATGTGGATATTTGAGTTTTGTTAATTCGAATTTTTGTATATTTCTAGTCACAGAGTAGCAAGTTTATAGATGGAACCAAACAAGAGAATCTTAAAACACAAATTAGCATCTTGTCATTTTACGAGTAAGAAGTTTCTTCTTAAAAATCTTATTTTTTTCCTCATATATCTTTCTTACAAAAGGGTAGGCAAAATACTATGACTCTGCAAGTTAGAAAATTATTAGTAAAAAAAAAAAAACTAAATACTACGCCCACTCAGAAAGCAGTCTGCGGTTGTACTTCAAATAGAAAAAAAAATTACTCCTTATTTAAAACAGAAAGTGGTAGTTTTGTTTCAAAAATTATTATTAACCAGCTACAGCGGAGTACAATATTGTATGAAAATCAACAAATTCCTAATTTATTATCTCTGGTGTAATTTCTTTTTATATTTTTTTACTTTTCATTTCAGAGTAATAGTGAACACGTTTGACAGTGATTGTCGTCGCCTCATATTCATTGCATGCGTGGCGGTCTTACTTCAAATCCATAAACAAAGAGATAATTACAGAACTCGATACTAGATGGCGCTGTTTTTGTTTGAAGAAAGTTTGCGGGCTAAAATACATAGAATTTCATCAATGACTTCCACAAAGAACAACATTTCTGTTTTTTCTAAGTCCGTATCTCTTCCGTATATTTCATGATATAAGCTTGGGCTACATTGTTATGCAAATTTTGTCGCTGTCTTGCTAATTGACAATAAAAAATCAATGCTTATAAATTAAAAAATATAGGTCCACATTTATTTAAAGGGTATTGTTTTTGTGCTAAATATTTCATAAAAACGTTATTTAATACTTTGTGGATTATTAATTTAGTTGATAATCACTGGAAGAAAATGGTGCTAATTTGAGAGATCACTTCGTAACAAAAAAGCGTTCATGTGATTTCTATGTAACCAGTTTACGGAATTCAAACATTTTACCTTATAAAATAGGTAAGTCTTTTATAATTCTTATCTATATTGATATTTAAAATAGAAGCATATTATAAATAGTTTTGAATATTCTTTCATTTATTATGTTGACAACTCTAGATGCTGGCATAGATTTATTCTAACTTTCGTCGATATTAAGGCAGTACTGACTCTTAACATAATTTATTGAGTATTACTTACATATTTTCAAAAAAATACGTAAAAACATATTTTTTTGGGTGATTATGGGAGTTATTGTATACTCTGTGACATTACATTGTAGGGAATAGCTTACTATTTGTAGGGAATTTGAAAAATGGCGGGAACTGTGAACATTTAAATCGAAAAGCTGTAATTTGAGTATACATAAATACGCGATGGCACAATGTGTAATTATTTGTTATGATTGTGGTGTTCTTTCAATATTACTTCCAGAAAAATAATTATTTTCAAGTTACAAGCCTCTTATATTATACATAACGCTGGCAAAAATGATTGTAAAACTGGCAACCGATTGCCATTGAGGAAAAGAAGAAGGCATTATATTTAAAAAGACTACCCAAATGTCAACGAATAAGGAAAGAAGAAGGTAGAATTATTCAAATCTTGTCTTTAAACATTGTACTATTAATTAATTACGTTCATTCAATGTGAAAATAGTTATTTTTCAGTCTCGTGGCTTACCTTTTCATATAATTTGCATTTTGCAACTTTGTAACGTCTCGTTTTCGAGTTAATTGTTACTCCATTTAAGATAAATTAACAAATTATAAATAGATAAGGAAGGTATTGAATTCCGATCACTTTATAAATAATTTCAATAATTGTTCCAGTTTAAACTTTTGATTGGGAAAATAAGTTTGGAATTTCCTCGAACTCAATGCCAAATATAGCGTTCACGTAATGATCTGTTTAAAATTTGAACCAATTTCTTTACGGTTATTACCTTTTGGTTTACGGCGTATTGATTTATGCTACATTTCGGGCAATTTGATTTGAAATAAAATTAAGTCATTTATAATAAACTAGCAATGTGTCCCGTCTTCGTTCATATATATATTCATATATATATGTATATATATATGAATATATATACTTAAATAAAATACAGTAATATAGTAGTGATAATGTAGTTTTCTACAAGTGACAGAATTTTAAAAACAGTTGTTTTGTACTTATACTTATTACTAGCAATCCACCCAAACTTCGCACGAGTAACGAAATACTATGGGTTACATTATTGTAATTTTCATAGAGCTCTCTCTCTTTTTTTTGTAACTCTTTTTTTTAAATACACATAAGTATGTTAGTCACTGATAATTTAGCTTTCTACTAGTTAAAGAATTTAAAAAAACGGTTAAGTAGTTTAGATAAACAACTTGTTATTTTATTTACTATGGATAACAGGCCTACTCCCCCCTGCCCCTCATCATAAATACTGCTATAAGAAATAGTCTTAAACCACCTGTACACATTTGAGGCATATGAAGCTTTCTCTAGTAGGAAATCGCCTCACACTGTATTTGTTTATAAATAAAGATAATATTATATCTTTCAAACGAATGAATGTTCCGTGAAAAATCCTTTCTCACTGATTACCTAATTAAATATATTAATACACAAATGCCATCCAATCCCAAACTAAACAGAATTGTTATTTTTGTATTATTATATTTTTTTATTTATGAATTTGTATTATAAGTACTATATAACTTGATAAAATATTAAAACACTTTTAAGTAAATAATAACACCAAAGGGAGACTTTGTACATAAGTCATTTGCTTGGGTACCTCTGTCCCATTCAGAAAATTCTTTTTTATTTAAAAAGATATACTTACAAATTGGTTTCATAAAAATTTTATCAACATCTGTTCAGTAATTTAGTTTTTAATTTTTTTATCTTTTTTTCTTTCTTTTTTTATCTTTAAATATATATAATATAATACACAAGTTTACCAGCGACATAATACCATTTTATTAAATGTAGATTCACTTAGCTTAGCCACTTTATGGGTCATCTCAGAAACATTAAACCATAAACAAAGTTACTTGGCTTCATTTTCATAAATAATAGGGTATAATAAAATGACCTTGTACATTTTTTTGCTTTTTTTTTATACATATTTTTTTGTTTTGATATTTTACTAATAAAATTCTCCTCTAATCGCCTTTTATAATGTTACTAACTATCTCCGTGACTTTGTCCGCATTACAAGCATAAGTTTAATAGTTTGGTTTTTAAACGAGAATAACTGGTTTTGACCAGATTGAAGTTGGTGTTTTTTTTGTGGAACAAAATCTAATTCTTTTCCTTCTCATTTATTACATTAATAGAATAGGACGCCCTTTCTCCAATGGAAGTAATAAGAGGGGACTAAGATAACATAAAATGACCAGAAGATGGGTATCAGCGTCCCTCGAGTAATCATTAAACGTCATGATTAAAAAACTGGTTATTATTTTTTACAATGTTGCTTGCGAAACAATTGTTTACAATTACAATAAAATATAAGAGGCTATTCATAAAAACAAAGGGTGACGTCAACAAAAGTTTCTTTCTAAACAAATATCAGAAATTAATGGAAATGTATTTTAAAGTAATAATTAAATATTCTGTTACACAAAAAATAGCCGACTAATTGTGGCAAAATCAGCCATTTTGATTGAAAAACTAAACTGTCATATAGATTATGATAAAATTTATATGGGATTAATTTATAAGTATATCCTTTTAGAAAAAAAGATTTTTTTTCACAACACAGGGGGCAAACGAGCATGCGGCTCACCTGATGGTAAGTGACTACCACCGCCCATGATCATCCACAACACCAACGGCATTGCAGGTGTGCTGCCGGCCTTTTAAAAAGGAATATGCTCTTTTCTAGAAGGTTATGAAGTTGTGTCGGTTCGGAAATACTGCTTCTGGAAGTTGATTCCAAAGAGTGGTTGTTTTCGAAATCGGCTAACAACTGCTGGAGTTATGATGTAGCAAATATAAAAAAAAAGTCAACCGAATTGAGAATTGAAATTGGAACCTCCTTTCTAAAGTCGATTGAGAAAACTGCGTTACATTAATATCTTGCTACATTAAAGACTAGTGTCAAATACAAACATGTCACAAAATTGTATTAATCGGTCAAATACGTTTCAGTGTAAGTTTCAAGGGTTAATTAAGTTGTGTATTTACAACTTATTTAATGCTTGATAAGTTCGTTCTCCGTTGAATCCTCTTATCTGTGTGTGAACATTTGATGGTTTACATAACAACATACACTTTTACGTTATTTCTAACGATAATCGAATTTAATCTTTACTTATATTGTAAACTATTGTTTGCCAATTATTTCATACGTGTAGATTTTAGCAGTTAAAAAAGCAATTAGAGAAAATAAACAATACATTAGATTTTAGGTGAGACTTTCAGGAATACGACTGGGAAAACTACATTCAATTTGGTCCAGCAGTTTTTGTATAATGCTAGAACAAAGATACAAACAAACAGACAGACAAAATTTATAAAAAATATTTTAGTAAGATGTAAAAGTACGTTCTGAAATGCGTAATTTAAAATCTGGTATATGTTTTCTCTTGATACGCCATCTATAAATGGTATATTTGATTGCTTTTTGTACTTCTGAAATCCGCGCATACGAAGTCAGGGCAAAAAGCTAACTTACAAATAGTATAAGATTGTGATGTGCATTTTATCATCATCATCCTCATTATAATAGCTATTAACTATCCAATGCTGAGTATAAACCT
Source organism: Galleria mellonella (assembly GCF_026898425.1). NCBI lineage: Eukaryota > Metazoa > Arthropoda > Insecta > Lepidoptera > Pyralidae > Galleria > Galleria mellonella. The sequence goes on along the minus strand of NW_026442090.1, from coordinate 1,696,513 downwards.
CCTCTAGGAGGGTTTTGCCAGCAGTTGTCACGCTGCGTAGACGGATTGGCAACCGCAGTTTTAGAGATGTTTTATGAGGTTGAGAAAATGTTTTAGGACGCTGCTGACCATCTTTTACCCTACCTAAGTCATCTCTTACAACACCCATGGGAAACAAAAGGGTGTCCTATTCTATGCCGGGACCACACTGTATTTTATTATACCAATTAATAAATATATTCCCGTTACGCGAACAAAGTCGCGGCCATAACTATACCTTTAATTTTACTTTAAAAAACATGTACCTACCATAAAATATCTTCATTTACGAATACAGCACCGACCTCATTAAACTCAATATTAGACCAACATAAAAACTTTTTAATTTTTATACGTTTTCTTCGTAAACTTGATATTATTGCAAACCTGGCTTCTACCTTTACAATAAATACAAAGTTTCTCTTTTATTTTTATTTTATTTCAATAGGTACACGTTACAAAGAATTAACAATGTTTATATTAATTTATACGGTATTTTGTACCTTTATATGTATATTTTAATCTGTACTTCATGCTACTGTATTTAAGTTGAATTATTTTTATGTCATTGTTTATTTTTATGTTTTTGGTGCTATAAAGAATTAAAACAATAAATAAATGTTTTTTTCAAGCTAACCATCTAAAAATATGCATGCACAACATGTTCAAATATTAAACACACAGCTAAACAAGTATGTAAATACAATATAATTTATACAACAATAAAATATTTAACTTACTTACTCATTAACAGCTATAAAGGTAAATATAATAATGTTAATCGTAATTAAATCTGTTTTTACTTGAAAAATGTATTTTTGTGTATATGTATGTATTAATATGTACATGTCATAATAAAAATTAAGTGCCTAAATGGATTTTAACCATTTTTACTTTACAGAATAAACGTAAGACCGGTATTCTATAGATACACTGTATAGAAATGTGGGTTAATATGGCAGCCGCGAAGTCTCCTTAGTTTCCGCCCTTTAGTAACACAATCTTCTTACTTTCTTATAATACAGACATATATATATACGGAACTTCCTCTAATAATCTTATCAAAAACATAAATGTGAAATGAGAGCCAAGTTCTATATTATGAATATGCATAGTTTCGACTCCGCCGTAAAAAGATTTGAAATCTATATGGGTGCCAAGTTCTGTGTTGAAAATCTTAAAATTTACAAGTTACAAGAAGATGTAACATTATAAAATGAATTTATATAACAATTTCTTGTTTCTTGATACTACTATCGTATTTATTACTTAATAGGTACTGAATCGTCTTTAAAAAAATAACCATTTATCCTCATTTTTATGCTTTATTTAAGCAGTTACTGTCTATTCTATGTGTAAGTATATTTATTATTTATACATATTTATTTGTTTATATATGTAAATTTTAGTATGTATGTAAATATATCAATTATTATTAGTACCGCATTCATGTATTCCCTAAGGTTGACTGGGAGAGAATGCTTTTAGTATTAAGTCCGCCTTAATACACATAAATTTACTAATGAATGAATAAATGAAATGAAATGTGAATTTAAATGAAATTTATTTGCAAGAAATATTGTAGATAAGATGTTGCATTTGTCAAGTTTACAAGATGATGTACGTGTAGCCACATCAAATGGTATGCAAATAAATGAAATAAATACAAATTATTAAATTTTAACGAACAATTCACTTATTTCACACACATACACACACACACACACACACAGAGAGAGGGAGAGAGAGAGAACACAATGCACTTATTTCACTTTTTATCAGCCTATCAGTCTACCTTGATGCCAAATATAAAGTTTCTAGGTCACCTGGAAGTGGGTTAGGTTTTTGGTATATAAGTCAGTCAGTAAGTCAATAGGAAAAATACCGGTTTTTAAACGTTAATTTGAGCAACATTTATAATATTACGGATTCTAGATTTTTATGCAAACTTTGTAGGGCACAGTCTTTTTCTTATATATCTCTTATGTAACATTGTTTACTTGCAATTTTTTTTATACAAGAGGAAATTTGGTAGTCTATTGCTAGCTATACATCTGCTAAATCGATCTCCGTAGAATCTCCCTAGAAACAATCATCGATAATTCCTGTCGAATTTTTCACAATAGATCAATTCCCTTGAGTTCATCCTCACGCATCATCATTCACTAATACCACACCAGCGTAAACCAGTAGCGCGCGCGGGATGCCATTCCATTTTCATCCATCAAAAAAAAATCCCCTTAAACCATGTAATTTTGTATATGACATATAGGCTAACACCATACCATGTAATACTAAGTTACGTTATGAGACTGTAGTTCAAAAATACCGCTGGAGCAAAGAGAAATTTTAGGAGCACGCCATGAATTTTATATGTACTTAAAATAGGGAACGAGTCTCGTATATATATTGTTGTTTTCATCATTTTGTACAACGAAACGTGCTTGAAAACGTTCTGCTGTTGACTCATAAGTGGATATATTTCATTGCAATTGCAAATACTAATTAACGTAAAATGCTGTATTTTCATAGCCGTATTATCATTAAAAGGGTAAATTGTGAGAATAAAATTATTGAGTTCAGTACAGAGTTATTTTGTATAATTACGCAGTAGTAAGCGTGTGACTGCCAACAGTCGACGATTATCTACTATTATTATTACCAGAAGTTCTATAATCTTTCATATTAGCCATCAATATCCAACCGCCATTCCGTCCACTCAGGTGTAGCAAGGGTGGACACTAATGGTAGCGGAATTTAACAAAATAATTCTAATCAACTAACCAGTGATATGAACTTCTGCAAAATAACACTTAGTTCAACAAAATATACGAGTAACGTCTCTATATTGCAATAATACCTCTCATTGTCCTCAAGATTGGCAACTGAGGGATAATAAAACTTTTTATTGAATACCAGAAATAATAAAAAGAGAATACGTGCTTACAAAAGGTGATTTTATCACAATCTTTTAGAGACAACCTGGCGTTTCATGGCTGTCTCAATGTATTGTATACTACCTTTCGTCCCGTTATTTCGTATACATAGAGTTTAGAAAAAGAAAACTAATAAAATAGCTATATTCTAGATGGCGTATAAAGCCTATACTAAATGTTAGACATTAGAATAAAGATAGACCTTCAAGAATACAACTGTGAAAACCTTATCGAATTTTTTGCAGTAATTATTGGGTAATGCCGAAACAAACATATAGGCAGTTAGATGAAATTTCTGAAAATTATTGTTTCGGTATTTATTTCTCGTATATTAATATTATATTAATTTTTATTGTCTTTTATATTAATTTTTCTTAAATATCTCTCATGTACAGATATTATGTGGTTACAGTTTTATTATTTTAGTAGAATTACTTTTCATTAGTTATACTGTGATCTTGTTTACTATTATTTCTTTTACACTTTATTGCACCAAGCAAAAAATAAATAAATACAGTAAATATAAATGAGAAGTGATTTTATTATTTTATTGAAATACATAGATAATCTCCATGTATAACAGAGTAAGAATACAACGAATCGTCACCCCTTTTCGTCATTAAAATATCATAAGAAACGACTATAAGAACAAATAGAAGAACAAAAAAGCAAAAATGTAATGTATTGCTATCATATTATTTATTATTACTTATTATAATTATATACATATATATATATATATATATATATATAACAAGTTTTACAGACCACTTTAATTATACATACATATATAGTTGTATTTTTTTTATGTAACATTCTGTATGATTTGTGGAGAAAATAAATAAATAAATAAAAAATAAAAATATATAATTATAAATAAAGAATAATAAGCTTTATTTCGAAAATAACTACTAACACATAAATAAATGAAAGAATAAAATATGGATAATAATAAAAAAATATATAATCTTAAGAGAATCTATGGAACTAAAATAAACAAGAACATTATATAAACAAAAATATAGACTAATATATACAAAGGAATATTAAATATTTTAATTTCTCTAATCGCTAAAACAATAAACGGATTACAATACCCAATATCGTTTATCTTGTAAACAACGAGTTACAATGAATAGAAGCACTATTGAAGTTTGTTATAAAGGCGCAGTTAATGATTAAATTATTAATACAAAAGCTATAATCGACTATTCAAGACTAAAAACGTGCTTCCAACCCGTTTATATAAGCCTCATACAGCTAAAACCTTTTATCATCGGTGTCAAACCGCTTAGGTAGATATTTTTAACCCAAACTATACGTAAATGAACGATATTAATTAAAACTTTGACATTCTATGACTATTCTATACCGGGATTATATGGCATAGAATGATTACGAGTATAGGAAATTAAGATGGACCAATGGATGGAAAACAAGCTGACGGCCCACCTGATGAAAAGTGGTAACCGTCGCCTAGAGATATGAGCAGTACCATGGACATAGCAGAGTATACTGTTTGCCCATGATACCCCCCATGCATTGCCATTCCTGAGGACTTGCATAATAAATTGTATTTATATTTACAAAGATAAGACATTTATAAAAATTATGAGCAGGGGTGATTCTATCTACGAAAGAGATCTCTTCCAGCAAACCAAATATATTGATAAGGGATGTAATTATTACATGACAAACAACCCTACCGTTGGAAAGTGGGTTCAGAATTGTTGAAGATATCGCGTAATATTCAGACAAATTAAGTCCAATGGGTATATTAATGACACTTGATGGTAAACGATAACCATAACGCCTATAACTTTATACTCATAACATTAAAATTTAAAAACCTTATCTAAATTAAACTTATATTAAACAGATTTTTTTGCGGAAATAATGTAGCCACTTTAGTCGTGATAACGTTAATATAGGGCCAATAAAAGAGTGAACCCTATCGATTGTAAAAAAGCATTATGAAAATCGTTTCAGACTTTACAAAAATATCAAATAATATAATAGAAAAGTTACTTAGAAATATATACAGTAGAATCGAATTTAAAATCGCCTTAAAAATACTAGAGCTAAAAAAAAAACCAAATAATTCCACGTCCAGAAACGTTTTAAATTGAACCGTCAACAGTGTCTCCTCAACTGACAATGCTCACATAAATTGATTTTAAATACGAGTAGATTTCGCAACTGAAAATATTTTAGGTGTTAGTTTTTGTTCCGAAATCAATAAATCTTTATTTTCTGAGAATAACAGCCCAAAAATATTAATAACAAAAAATCTTATATACTATATTAGTAGAGCCATAGTAGCTGTAATATAGTGTGGGCATTCAACCGACAAATAATTCGCCTTCTCGCACGCAGAACGTGTAATTCAATGAACCTCCGGAAGACCACCAAAAGTAAAGTAAATCAACATATTATTGATAGGCTGAACTTTAACTAAATTGATATTCGGGATTCTTATATGAAATTTGTTGAAAAAGATTGACAAAAAAAGTAAATAAATAAAAAATAAATCTCTCGCGCCTGAATATCGAGATGAAAGCAAAAAGACGTACTTCGTTACATCTGAAAGAGGTTGTATATAAATAAAATAGAATAACAGATGGTGTATAAGAAAGGGTTTGGTAGAGAAGGGGATTCGATATCAATAAACTTTTGTAATATCAAAATAAAGAGTTTAGTAGTGGTACGCTTAGTTTTTTATCTCAATCTATCCCTGTGACACGCATTTCCTCAAGTCAGGTATTTGTAACTGCTGAGTTATTGCCCCAATTGTGCTGACTACAAGCACCTGCGATCCAATTTCGCTTAATGCCAAGCCACTTTATGCTAATGTTGTTATACTGTTTTCACGCAAAAAATACCCTTACATTGCAATTATTCGTAAGTATTTAGTAGATAAATCTTATGTGCCATTACATCGTAGCTTTGTCCTTATTCTGTTCTAATCCAAGATATATTTTTGTTTTATTTATTCTTTATTGATCATATTACAAAAAAGTCTCTTACAAAAAGGCGGACTCAATGCATTCTGCAGCATACTCTCCCAGTCAACTTTTAGCAAAATAGACATGCAATTATGCGGCGAAAAATTTAAAATTGTTGCAGATAAACAATACATATACATAACACATACAATGGAGAACTACTGCACATTATGATTATAAATATACATAGATTACATTAAACAAATATTTATCATAATAACGTATTTTACATTTATATATATACACACACACACACACATATATATATATATATATATATATATATATATATATATATATATATATATATATATATATATCTGTGCCTCTAGTGAGAAAGGGTTCAATTCAAAATGGTCACTTTTCAGGAGAGCCAAAAAACTATTTTAAATAAAGAAAAAAAATTCTGCTGCTTTTATTATTTGCTAATTGAACAAGTCAATGATTGCATTTATAGTAATTTTTTCTCCTCTTTCTTATGATTGTTGGTTTTTGTGTAAAACCTATAGTTTTAAAAATAATTCTATTATACCTAATCACACTTAACAAAAATATTAAAATTATCATGTGAAAATAGTTTTAAGTTGAATTAAAACTATTTTATTGAAGTATTGAAGAAAAACAATGTTGTGTATTTTACGCTATAAAAAATAATCGCTATTAAATGGTGTAAAAGGGTTCAAATCGAACTGATTCATTTTACAAAAATAATTTTTGTAAAATATTGTAGTTTTATTTCTAATTATGACTTTTTTACCACAAATATTTTGTTAATTGTAGCCTTTTACATGTTTACTATCTCTATTGTTTTTAAAGATATCGTTACGATTCTTATACCATTCGAAAGAGAAAAATTTGCTTATTTAAAGTAGCCTAAAAAAGAAAAAGGCTATAACTTGAGTTAGACCCTTTCTCACTAGAGGCACAGATATAATGAATGATAATGGAATGGTATGGTAAGTACCCGCGCTATCGGTATACACCGGCGGGTCACCAGTGAAGGATGATAGGTATAGAGTGAGGATGAAGCAGGTCAGTTAGCCCATCGTGACGAATTCAACAAGAATTGTTCACGATGGTTTCTAGGGGGAGCCAAGTGGAGATCGACTTAATAAGGCATATTGCTAGCAATGGGGCTGTCTAACAATCCCTTTCCCCCTTACATTTATATATTATATTAGATTATACTAATATAAATATACATACATACACGATTACATACTATAATACCAATAATCAACGATAGGGATCAAAGGTTAAAATGATGATGAAGCGACTAACTGCTTTCACAGCTTCTTCAAAAGATATTCGTAGACTTTTTTCTTAAAAGTAAAATTTGTCTATTAAACTTTATTCAAATCTTTCAGCCGATTAAGCATGAATTGAGACATCTAAACATCTTTAGAAAATGTAACCAGGATTAGTACCAAATTTCTTGTTGAGCGATTTCAAAAGAAAACGTTCTTAATTCACATATACCTATTTCTTTTTAGTCTATAATAAGCGATATGTTCACCATATAGCCAATTACATTCTTCAACCCTTCCTTTTCTGTGGGTGTCGTAAAAGGCGACTAAGGAAACATAATGCTCGAGAGTGGACAGCAGTGTTCCTCTTAAAATATCGCCAAAGCCTAACTGCGGCTAATTCGTCTGCCAAACGTGGTATCTACAGGCAAAATCCTCCAAAGGGGAGACTTATGTTATCTGTGGCAGTGGACAGTTAATGGCTGATATGATAATAATGAAAAATAAATATGGCTTCTATCTACACAACTAAATAATATGGTAAATTTACAAAATGTTAACTAGAACCTATTTTGGTTAACGTTTTGTTATTATTAGTAAAGTACTTGTACACTTCTACAATAAAATTGTTGCAATAAATAGATAACTGTGGGGTTAAAAAGTTATTATACGAATCATAATAGGATTTCCGTGTACTTTGTATAATCCGCTAATGTAAATGTACTAGTCCGTTAATGTTACGCCCTCATCGCAAGATACCTATTAAACTCGGCAGGTTATCCAAAGCAAATCCTATTATGTTTCATACAATGTGCACGTTTTAACCCCCTTGACCGGTTTCACTGTTTTAGGCAATTTTAAACCGACTTATCAAAAGAGAAAGCAGTTTTCAATTCGGTAATATTTTTTTATGTTTGCTACCTCAAAATTTCGTCAGTTATTAATCGTACAGTCGAGTTTTTTTGACCAAAATTACACATAAGTTACTAATAAAAGTTATAAACATATAAAGAAAATTATTTCTTTGTTTATCTGAAAGTATATAAACTTATAGGATTGGCTCCATAGAAATTTTATCAAAGCTCTTTTAAAATACTTTGAATTTTAAAATAAAATAATTGTTTTTGCCACAATCGAAGTAGTTTTGTTTAACAGAGTCTTAAAATCAAAGGTTTACTGTGTTTTTTTTTTTATCAAATTCAGATTAAATCAATATAACATGTTAACCAGAACTCTTCTTTCACAGAATGCCGATACAGTCCTCATCGAGGGCTCCTGCCAGATCCCTGATCCACTATACAAGGCCATCGGATCCATCATTTGCTTCTACATACCGCTGGTCGTCATGCTTCTCACCTACGCATTGACCGTTCAACTGCTGGCACGGCAGAGGAAAGGCCTCGGCGCTGGATGGGCAGCGAACTGGCTCGGTGCGCCTCAAATGGGTATTTATAGTCTAGTGATGTTTGAATGATAGAATGAACTAGAAGAATGAAACTACAAAAGTATATTGTTACATTCAGCAGCTTGATTGCTTACTACATTCTTGCTTGTTATATCAGACGTTAAAAATCCACTGCTAAATATAGCCTAACGGAGGTTTTGCCAGTAGTTGCCATGCTTGGCAGGTAGGTTAGTAACTGCAGTTAGGCCTTTGGTGATGTTTTAAGAGAGACGCTGCTGTCCATACCCGTCTCTTTACCATTTATATTCCTGCTTAAGTGGTGAAATATGGCTGAAATTACTGAGTATTTCAACACAAGATCTTCATGCCACTAGGATATCATAATACTTCTTTACATTTTACATGCTACTTAATCAATAATACAAAAAATAATTTTGCCTAATGTAAAAGTCTTTTACTGGCGAACACCACATGCACTATTATAATATTTAATAATTATTAATAATGACAATAACAATATCTGAATAATAAGTAGATTAAGAACTTATGTCTAAGATTTTCCTCAATAAGTTATATCTGCTGTTGATGGGTCCAAAATTGATGTCAATTTGATCGCTGTGAGCATTCAGAATCCTACATAATCTGAAATAGATTACTATATTACTTCTGAAGTAATATAGTAATCTCTTTCAATAGAATTTAATAAAAAATAATCATGTTCTGTTGTAATTATCACAAACAAATCTCTAAATGATATTAGTAGCAACCCAAAACGTTCAATCAACTAATCTGTTTTTGATTTGTAATGCTATCGGATATCAACTAACTAACTTATGGCTAATTATTCGTTTGGTTATTATGAATGTCTGTTGAAACAGAGTGTAATATCAAACAATTATCATTAAATGGACGCTTGTTTGTTACGATTCAAATATTAGACTACTATTCGAAAAAACTTTATATGTTTTTGTTATTGCATTTTTCTTTAATTGTGATTTAATATGAGTTGAATTTAAATTAAACATTTACAATAAATTCCAATATTCTATTGAATATTTAAAAAAAGTACATTATTAATTATTTATTTAATTACTGTTTTATTTTAATATTGGTTTTGTTTTTCTATTTATTTGCTCATTACTTTGCACCGTTAATTACATTTTCTGTTATTCTTGTCTACGTTTAACTGGTAAAAGTCATATGGTGTTAAATCCGTCATTTACACTGTCTATGTGTATTAAAGTTTAATAAATAAAAAAAAAATAAATTATGTACATTAAAGATTTTGCAACAACAACAACAACTAATAAATAAATTATTAGCAAATATCACAATAATGGATCGTAAATAACAAATCTTGAACTTGTTTATTCTTCTGCCATTGAATACTCCAAGCTCTAATAAATTCTGATACGCTTATTACTGTACTCAGATTTCTATCTAGAATAAAACCTTTATTATCTCAAGTTCAGTCAGTGGATAGATTCTATTTTATACGCTTATAAAAATAAGGTTCGTTTCGCATTACTAAACAAAAAAATCAAATAGGTAGAACGAAATTCAAGATCTGGCCAAAGCTGAAATCGCCACTTTTAATTCCATTCAGAATAATGAAAGCCGTAAAAAGATTTATCCTACTATCAACTAATTTAATAAATGAAAAGTAAAATTTTCTTACATATCTAAGAGAATCCGATGTACGTAATAAAAGCGGTATGCTTGTTTTGCTAAAAGGGTCTTTGAAATTAAAAAAAAAAAAATCGCTTTCAACGAGTGAGCTTAAGTTGAAATCGGTATATAAGCGGATTAAATTATTTTTACACAAATCCATGTGAGTAATAATAAAAACGTGTCCACGTATCTCAAATGAAATTGATCATAGTGGCCAGCATTTTCAATAAGCCGATGAGTGCTTTTGATGTAATATTTTTGCTTATTAATTTTTTTTTTTTTCCTGTCCATTTTAAATAAAACGTGGATATAATATATATTCCGAAAAAAATTGTGATAAAGGCATACATACGTGGTCCGGCTGGAGCTAAGAAAACAAGTGAAATGAAGTGTTTTTGATACTCAGTTTTCAATAAGTGATTCTTGGTGAGAAAATGGATAGATGGAGATAAAGGATTTTTAAATATTTCAACTAACTCATATATCAATTTCCAAAATAATATTTATGTTAAACGTATTTATTTCTAAATTAGAAGTAAATAATTGAACAATTCGGATGTTAATTAATATAATTTCACTCTCCATTCTTTATAATACTAATAGAACAAGATTTTTTAGTCCATTTTGTTCTATTAGTAGAGATAAACAAAACAGGTTTTTTAGTCCGTTCGGTTCTACTAGTAGAACTAAATTGTAGAACTATATGGACACAATTAATCTTACATGGACTGTACCTTATCAATACGAAAAGAGCTGTTCTGTGATATAACCTTGGATCCTTCAAACATAGCGTGTGAAAGCACATAGTGAGACGGCATAGTGCGGTCAACCGTTCAAAGTAGAACGTTCTCTTTTCGGTTTTCAGTTGATCGTAATAATGGACCACGTCGTCTCTGTGTTCGCTCAGGCAGGTATGATCACATGTCGTGTTATAATAAAAAAAGAATTAAATAAAAAAATGAATAAATAATGAACAGAATACAGAGTAGGATAAGATCAAATCTAAAGATAAAATATTAACGCAAAAGAAAATAAATTCACATATTTTTATCTGTCTCTCTCCAGCTTAGATCTAGGTAATAGGTCAATTACTTTAATTTAGAAACCCGGAAAATTCTTATTCAATTTCTTTAAGAACAACAACCATTAATTATTACAATTAAATTATATTTACTAAAATAGGTACTAGGACTTTAGGAGTTAAACGATAATTTCTTATTAGCACTTGGCAATTTGTTAATTGCAAATTGTCATGAAAATATTATTCAAATAAGAAAATAATTTTCTCGATTTAAATAATTATTGCGTATTTACAAAAATCAAAGTAAGCGAGGTTTAAACTTGTACTAAATAAAACGGTGTAGATACACCGTTATTTGATTACACTGATAAGAGTGTAATAATAATACTACATGAGGTTATGTCTATACTACTGATAGTAATACTACCAATACGGGGGGGAAAGGGACTGTTAGTAATGGAGATAAAAATCCCATTGCTAGCAATATACCCAATCAGGTCGACCTCTTCGTGGTTCCCACTGGAAACTATCATGGTTAATTCCTGATGAATTCATCATGATGGGCTAACTGGTCTGTTTTCATTCTCATCAATCATCCTTCACTGGTTCTCCGTCAGCGTATCCCGTTAACGCAGGCGGAGTTACCATTCTATTTTCATCCACCAAAAAAAAAATAGTACCAATAGGGGGGAAAGGGATTGTTAGTAATGGAGACTGAGAATCACATTGCTAGCAATATACCCAACCAGGTCGACCTCCTCGCGGTTCTCTCTGGAAACTATCATGGTTAATTCCTGATGAATTCATCATTCATCTATCATCCTTCACTGGTGCTCCACCAGCGTATCCCGTTAGCGCAGGCGGGGTTACCATACCGTTTTCACCAATCAAAAAAATATTACCAATAGTAATACTACGAATAATAATACTATGAATAGTAATACTATTTTCAAAACTTATGTTCATTTTCAATCCGATATCTATATACATATATAACGAGAAATTAAAGAACTCACTGTGTTTTAACATTTCCAACAATTGTTACGACTTGATATGGACTTAGAGAAAAAGACTTTCGGTATTATATTTCGATAGTGTTAATTCTTTTTTAATGAAAATATTACTTTAACATAATTGTCATATTATATAGGCTATCATATATATATAGGCTATGTCATATATATAGGCTAGCTATATAGTATATTCATAGGCTATGAAAGTCACGATAAATTTAATCACAAATAAACATAAGAAAGACTATACAAGAAATAATTAAATTGGCTTCTTTCTGTATGAGTCACAATGGAAGACATAAAAAGACAAAACTGGTCAAATGAAGTTTGACAACATAGCTCCAAACTCTAGTTAAGTTTTCATTAACGTATTTATTATTTACCAAAATATTAAATAAATGACCGAATTATGAGAAGAAATATAAAAAAAATTACAACAAAATTGAGGACTACTATCTTTTTTAAAAACGGTTAAAAAGGAGCCTACCATATGGTAGGTAGCCTGACGTGGATTTATAATTTGATGCTATATGCTGAAGAAGTCTTAGCTTATATCTTAGGACTTAGTTCATCGCTCAATGCTCAGCAAAATATCTTACTAACTACTACTGCTAATAATTTGAGATTTGGAAGACTTCTATATTCGAAACTATTCAAAATTTTTATATTTAATGGCCCATATATATTACTATATATTGTCATGTAATCCCAACATAGAATTGACCATCTCTTCCTTTCCCATGGGTGTCGTAAGAGGTGACTGTAGGAACTTAATAGTCGAGCGATGGGTAGCAGCGTCCATCTTCAAACATTACCAAAGCTTAACTGCATTTGATAATTTGCCTGCCAAGTTTGGCAATAACTGACAAAACTTATGGAAGAGACCTATGTTCAACAGTGGACAGTTAACAACAAATACGATAATAATGAGATATTACAATAGTAATAATTGAAAAAAAGAATCTTTACTAGGGAGAACAAAAGAGGCTTTCAAAATACCAAACTGGATCTACTAGTCCAAGTCAGGTATCATACAAAATGGCTTTATTTGCACATTATACTTTGTGGATAAAACGTATTATTCTACGCATAGATATAGCAGAACGCACTCACGTACTTAATAGAGGATTCTTAGTTCCAACGTGACTTACCAGCTCGTTGTCTATTAATAGATTATTCAATACTAGCTGTATCCCGCGGCTTCACACACGTGAATCATAAAGTACCTATATGCCATATTAGAATATAACCTAACCCGTGTACCAAATTTCATTGAAATCTATTCTGTAGTTTTTGCGTGAAAGAGTAACAAATATCCACCCATATATTTATCGCCGTAAACTTTAGTATTTATTGTATTGCTAATAGTATTCATAATAGCATTTCTATATTTTTTTTTTTTATTTTATTAAGATACACAAAACAAATTATAATTTTGTAACAGTTATACATAAATAATTGTTTTTTTTTTGTTTGGATTTGGTTACAATTCAAAATAAGTGTTGTTGTTACAATATGTTGTTTGTAGAGAAATATCTTTAAAATTTAAGTAAATTAATTCGAAGAGAAAAAAAATTATACGAATTTATTTTAAGATGGGTAGATAAAAGGCCCGTGACTGACTGAGGTTGTAATCTTCTTGCCAAAAATAACTCTCCTGGTCTATGTGGTGGAACAGGAACTATTAAGACGGCGATAACGGTGCCGAAAAGCGAAGCGTGCTCAGGGCAGCTGTTGGCGATGCAGTTACAGATGTGGACGACATCGTCCGTACTAATCCTGAACCGGGTTTTTAATCTCCAACTTGTAAACGATAGGGTTTCGAACCTTAAACTTTGATACATGAAAGGTCCCAAATGATTGATTTAGTACTTGAAAAATACTAACCCGGCGAATACACACAAACGAACTAGGGTATTTTTCTTCGCAAATATATGCATGATCGAGCAAGTAGAATTACAAATAAAAACTAAAATATAGAAACTTTTTTTTAATTCTTTTTTTTAAGTAATGTAATCATTTATTTCGCTTCAGAACATGTAAACAAACATTAATGACAATTTTATACATTATAAAAATTGAGATAGTAGTTGAAATGGTCCCCACTCAAGTTGCAGCGTATTGCTGCAGCGCTGATTTTTAGTGGGACCACTACTCATTGGCCTTAAATAGAAAACGAAAAATTGCCAGGCTATAAAAGTATTAAAAATAATAACAAAAATAATGTGAATTTTGTAAAAAAATGAAATAATAAGAAATAAATAGATTTATTTACTCTTCACAATTTATCACAGTGAAATCCAATGAGACATGATTATATTAAAGTAATCAAATTATAAAAAAAATACACATCACATTACTTAAAGGAATACGAATAATATACAATTCACTGGTTCGTTTATTTATCGTTTATTTTTTTTTTTTATTATTTCATTTTAAATGTATTTTAATTTTCGAGTATCTAAATGATAAAATTGTACAGGAACCGGATTGTAAATGGCAATAAATATGAACAAAATTAGCCACTCACTGACTACTACGATACAGGCCTGCGAGCCTAGTGTAGTAATCACTGTATAAGAAATTGTATACCCGACTTTTAGCTACAATAAAGTTATTATTATTATTATTTTGTTTATAATTATGAATATTGTATTTTTTTTTTCTTTTTTTTTTAAACAACTTAGAATGGCAAACAAGCTGACGGCCCACCTGATGTAAAGTGGTAACCGTCGCCTATAGATATGAGCAGTACCATGGACCCCCATGCTTTGCCATTCCTGAGGACTCAGGTGTTATTCCTCTGTACCCAGTAAATTCACGCCATATCCCACCCACGGTTGTTCACGGTTGAAACACGAATGGGACAGATATATACCGACAGATGTATACCGCTCTACCCGCTGACATTGATACTCCTTACCACTTTGGGTTTGCTGGAAGAGAACTCTTTTAGAGTTAAGCTCACCTTTGTCTTTGTCGTCGTTTGTTGTTTTTGTCGTCCTCCGTGGCGCAGCGGTCAACACGCCTGCCTGCGACGTGGAGGCCCCGGGTTCGATCCCCGGCCAGGTTATGATGGAATACGATCTTTTCCTGATTGGCCTGGGTCTTGGATGTTTATCTATATATGTATCTATTATAAATATAGTACCGTTGAGTTAGTATCCCATAACACAAGTGTCGAACTTACTTTGGGGCTAGCTCAATCTGTGTGATTTGTCCGTATATATTTATATTTATATTTATTTACCTTTGTAAATTTGATTACCTCTTTCAACTTATTACGTAAAATTAGTAGTACAATAAAGTATTAAATAAATAAATAAGAAAAAAATTCATTACTATTTATTATAAAAAAAACCGCTACAAGAGAATTCAAATTGGACAAAAAACTAAAATGGAAGTCATGTCTCGAGAATTAGGTTAGATTAACTATTAACTAAAGATAAATACATTGTAACAAAAGATTCTTGAGGCAATACTTTTTTTTTTTTTTTTTATACAATTATATCCTATACATTCACTTGAGTTTTTTTACTACTAAGGTGACAAACAAGCATACGGCTCACCTGATAGAAAACCATTACCGTAGCCTATGAACGCCTACAATACCTGGGGCATTACGCGCGCATTAACGACTCCGAAATTTCATAATATAAGCAAATAAAATTAAGGTATATTTCTTAATATTGCCGTGTGGTCCCAGCATAGAATAGGCCATCTCTTTCTTTCCCATGGGTGTCGTAAGAGGTGACTAAGAAGAGAGTCGAGGGATGGGTAGCAACGTCCCTTTTAAAACATCACCAAAGCCTAACTGCGTTTGCCAACCAGCTCACCAAACATGGCAATCCCCTAATAGGAAGAGGCCTATGTTCAGCCGTGGACAATTAAAGGCTGATATGGTATATTATTTAAATGGACATATGTGAAAGTAAAGATGTAGGTATATTTATTTATTGGCATGAAAAATTTGTATAAAAAAACAATCACCATTGACATTTACATTAGGCTAAATCTAGATAGTACCTGACAATAGTTATGAATGATGTATCTATAAGGAAATTATTTATATAAGTAAAATGCTATCGGCATACGCGTTAATCCACTAAAAGGTTTATGTTGACCTGTCAGTGGGAGGTAAAATATCCTTGTCTCCTATAGAAAGGCCTAAAATACTTTAGTAAATATTTGCCCCGAACAATCGATGGCTTTGAGAGCTGTTATGAACATTATTAATGTGAGTTGTTATTATAAAAATAAAATAAAGGATTCTTCAGGATCCGTAGTACAGACGTATGTGTGACACCCCTGATGTTCCAGAGTACCATAGAGTACAGCAACGACTTATATTCAAACAAAGAACTTCAAGAAGGAGAATGTTCTAAATTCGACTTTTTTATTTGTGTTTTTTATAACTTTTTGTTTTTTAAACCGATTCGATAACTTTTTTTATCTGAAAGCAGATACTTATAGATTGGTCTCAAAGACATTTTATTAAAATCGGTTCTGTACAAAGGTAACTAGACAGTGTTGTCTCTACATGAGATATATTTAAGTAAAATTGATACTAGTATCTTAATAAAAGCAATAGAAGCCAAAACAATATTTTTTGGAATTTTTGTCTATTTGTCTGTTTGTTTCGGCATCAGGTTTATATTACTATACCAAATTAATTGCGATTTTGTAATTTTTGGAAAACTTGTTAAAAACCTAGTGTAATTTTTGTCTTAAAATCGCTACATAGAAATGGGTTTTAATGCAAAAATCTACGCATACGAAGTTACGGATAGTAGCTAGGTAGTATTTGTTAAAATAGTATAATGCAAGCATGTTTAAACGAGCGGTTTTCAGGTTTATGCATCAAACACTATAATGGCGCTGAATGCAACGCTGCATTTTGAAACCTAACAATTTTACGTTGCATCTGACGTTTTTGATTATTCATCGTAAAAGCTATGTTCGCTCGCTGACCGCTTACAATTTATCGTAACACGGCATATTATCGTATGATTTTACCGTATTTTACCGATCTGGATATTACTTTATGAAATATCATAGATTAGTTAATAGGAATTATTTTGTTGAATACCATTATCATTAAAAAGCGCGCAATTGTCAAAATTAGAGGATTGACGACTATTATTATTATTAAAAATTCTACAACCTTTATATAGTCCACGCATGTATTGCGACACGTGTTTTCACCTTTGCGAAAACAAGGTCTCCGCAGTCTAAGTGCCAAAAGGTCAGCACTAGACTCCAAGCAGCGATCTATTAATTTGCCTGAAGATGCCCTCTTTAGTGTTGATTGACTTATAATATATAAAATATATATATGTATATAGAGATATAATGTATAAGAATAATTATATTTAACCGAACAACTACAATTTCAACTAATGTTTAGCGTGGGTGAATTTATTGACGTAATTAAATTGAATATTCAGAGGCTACTCTGTAACCGCTTATTTTCTCCTCTAATTAAATCGTAAATTATGGTTCACACATTCTCATTCATTATTTCATTTATTCTCAAAACAATATTTTTTTACAACACCTGATGGTAAGTGACTACCGCCGACCATGGTCACCCACAACACCAACGGCATTGCAGGAGTGCTTCCGGCCTTTTAAAAGGGAATATGCTCTTTTCTTGAAGATTATGTTGTCGTATCGATTCGGAAATACTGCTGCTGGAAGTTGATAAAGATAAAAGAAGATATCCCGTAGATAAAGAATAATACCTACTTGGTATTCTCCTTCTATGACATTTCCAGTTTTCTTTGTCGATATCGTTACATTACATATATATATATATATATATATATATATATATATATATATATATATATATATATATATATATATATATATATATATATATATATATATATATATATATATATATATATATGTATTTTATTTATATACACTATATGAAAGTGTGCTACAAAATAAAACCTTTACACAAAAATTTATCCCTCCCTTCTAAAGTATCCATCTTCAACTTATAGGTAACCTAGCACTTTATGACTTATAAAAGCAACAAATTTTATGAGCAGAGAACTATAACTTCTTGCAGGATAACACCGAAATGTTACACCAAAATTAATCCCTCTCCTCATAAGACTGTGAAAAATTCTTTTTAACATTATAAATATTACAGTGGGTTGAACTTAGTACCCAAACGACGTAATTAATCACTATGAAATTTGGTATACATATATGATGAAGAAAGACATAGGCTATTTTTTTATCCCGATAGGTGGACATATCTCAGTCGTTGTCGTGGTCCAACGTTAGTTCTTAAAAAAATAGATAATTTTGGTGACCAAGCGGCTTAACACGCTATATCTTCCGACAGTGACGAGTTCGATTTCCACATAATTCAATTATGAAAAAAGTATTTCAATATGTTTATCACTTATCTAGTATCCATAGTTCAGATGTCTAATTTTATTAGTACGAAGTTTTTCCAAGAGACTACAACACGGGGTTCTTAAAAAAGGGTAAAGAGTTTTTTTCTTTTTTTTATACAACTTAGAATGGCAAACAAACTGACGGCCCACCTGATGGAAAGTGGTAACCGTCGCCTATAGACATGAGCAGTAGCATGGACATAACAGAGTATACTGTTTCGCCCATGATACTCCCCATGCGTTGCCATTCCTGAGGACTCAGGTGTTATTCCTCTGTACCCTGTAAATACACAACCTGTACCTGTAAAACATAGCCATGCAAACAACTGCTTCACGGTTGAAACACGAATAGGACAAAGGTACCCAAGCAAACGACTTTTGTACAAAGTCTCCCTCTGTGAAGGGCTTGTTGGTCACTTTCGTGGTATAAAAAAAATAGTACGTCAGTTAAATTCTAAATGTTGCAGTCGCCTGTTGTAGGTACTTGTATCAGATCTGACTTTATGAATTTATTTTTTTATAATATAGATTTATTTAAATGTCTTATACATGTATGTGTGTACTATGAATTTTTTTTTATTTGTTTATAAATTAATATGCTCACGATTGTAATACGAAATAGGGTAGTCAGAGTAATTTGTCGACTGCTACCATAGCCATTAAAAATAGCTATTACCATAATATTCCATAAAATAATAAAGCGTTGAAAGGATATTAAAACAGTGTATATGAGACACTTCAACGTGTCCGTTACCTCCCAGCCTTCGTTATTACATGTAAATCATATTACAGTTAATTACGCGTAAGTACATCGTGTTATCTACACTTTTAATGAAATAAGATTGTATTGCACACCGAAAATACCGACTTAAATCACGGTAAAACCGTGTTTTTTTTTTAACTAAACTAGTAAACAGATTTTATTAAAACTTCTTTGGAGCTAATGAAAACAAGTAACTTCTTCTTCTTCTTCTTCAAGTAACTTCGTAAATTCTTACTTTCTTACTGAAAGTAAGAATATACTTTCTTTCGGGTAAAAAAAGAATTTTCCAAATCGGTTTATAGCTGGCGGAGTTATGAGGTGAAAAATTAAAAAATACTACTACCGAATTGTGAACCTCCTTTTTTGGAATTTGGTTGAAAACAAACGATGCGAGAACTGAACTTCTTAATTGGGCATTAAAAGTTATTGTGACTATAAGTCTATATATACACATAATAAAACTATAAATAAAAGATGTTCGTACATAGATGTTTTATTATTTAAAGATATACGAGCAGTCTTAAAAGCCATAAAACCAATTTTTTGGAATTTTTACCTGTCGCTATGTTTTTTTTTTATACAACTTACGAGTATAATGGCAAACAAGCTGACGGCCCACCTGATGGAAAGTGGTAACCGTCGCCTATAGACATGAGCAGTACCATGGGCATAATAGGGTATACTGTTTCACCAATGATATCCCCATGCGTTGCCATTGCTGAGGACTCAGATGTTATTCCTCTGTACCCTGTAAATTCACGCTATATCCCACCTTTCAAACCGAAACACAGCCATGCAAACACGTTATGTTTGAGGGACTACTATGAAATGTTTTCCGAAATTTAAGGGCCAAATGAAACACTAATTTGATGTTAAAATTACAAAATACATATCGTTTAAAAATGTCAAAATATCAATACTTATGGTAGGATTTATGACTAATAAAATATTAATCTGCATTTACTGGGCCGATTTCTGTATGAAAAAAAATACGAAATTGAGTCCGAAAATTCTAAATTTAATTTCATGATGTTTTCAGAGAGACACTGCTGTCCATTCCTCGTCCATTAAGTTCTTGATCTAAATCTTCTTTAATTAAATTCTTAATTGCCTCTTACAACACTCACGATAAAGGAAGGGGTGGCCCATTCTATGCCAGAAATATGCGATAAACTAAAAGGTATTTAGGATAAATTAATATGAGAGATCTTAATAAGATCGTACGAAGCCGCTAACAGAAACTAGTATTGTCTAAAAAAGATATTTTAACTTCAAAAGTGTATAAAACGGTATAACCATGCCTATCTCGGTTATTGCGTGTAGGTAAATCATATTACAGGAGTTAATGACGCGTTAGTAGACGGTGTTACATAAACAAGCATAAAAGTTGCTTTTACCCGCATCTCTGTACGCGTGAATTTTGGAAGTAGGAAACTTAATAAAAATAGTATGCCGTATGGTCACGGAATAGAATCACTTAGTAAAAAACTATAAGGAAAACTTAATACTCGTGGGATAGGCAGAAGTATGCTTCAAAAAAATATCACTAAAAGTCCAGCTGCCAAGTCCTTTATGAAATTTTAAAAAATATTTTCAAATCGGATACTTTATGTCATAAAATAGACTATAACTATGACTATATTTCATTTTCCTAGACCTCTCTTACCTCATATTCATAAAAACTAAAACCAACAAACCTGTTTTTACTATGACACTGTTTTTGTCACTTTCTTCTAAATTAGGAATTCAACACTAGAAAAAGAGACAGAACAGTTCAATAGTTAAAATGGGTTCGTTTTTACGAATAAAGTGGTTAGTAGATTTTTTTTGCAATGGATGATAATGAAATGGCAACCCCGCCTCACTTATCACCCCACTAGTGAGGGGTAATAAGTGAGGATGAAAGGGCAGGTCAGTTATCCTATCGTCATGAATACACTTGGAATTCAACAAGATAATTTCCAGGGGGGACCACGTGGAGGTCGACCTGATAGTATACATTGCTAGCAATGGGACTAATAGTCCGCATTACTAACAATCCCTTCCCCCCCGGGTTAGTAGTTTAGGTCGTTAACAATCAGAACAAACGGTTTTATAATTTAATAGTGTGTGACGTGGAAACGTCATCATACTAGAATATGTCGAGAGGATACGTCGACTGTCTAATAAGCGAATTCTAAATGAGTACCTAGAAATTATAATTGTGCTTGACTGAGCTGAGTAAGCAAATTATATCTATTTTCCAGTGGCTTGAGTCTCGTATAATTAAATTATGTGTAAACCAGATATTTTGATTTAAAATCTAAATTGCTTAAAGGATTTTGATAAAATTTCTACCGGACCAATCTATAAGGATATGCTTTCAGATAAAAGAATGAATTTTTGAAATTGGTTTACAACTGACGGATTTACTATGAGGTCATAAACATAGAAAAAAAAAGCACTACCAAAAATAGTACCAGAGGAAACTTTGTACAAAAGTCGTTTACTTGGGTACTCGTATTTCTGTCCCATTCGTGTTTCTACCGTAAAGCAGTTATGTTTGCATGGCTGTGTTTCGGTTTGAAGGGTGGGATATGGCAGTGAATTTACAAGGTACAGAAGAATAACACCTGAGTGACCAGGAATGTCAACGCACAGTAGAGGAATACTTAAAAAGAGATATGAATTGACTATATAAAAAATGATAGCTTTTTAATGAGGTTGACGTTAAGTAACCCCGCTTGCATGTATGAGTATTGGTAGCTATACTTTGGTCGGTCACCAGTGAGGGATGGAGGGATGGTAGGTGTGGATAAAGTTAGGTTAGTTGACCCCATATGATGGATTCACCAGAAATTAACCATGACAGTTCTCAGGAAGACCACGCGAAGGTCAACCTAACAGGATATTTTTCTAGCAATAGGGCTATTAGACTCCGTTACTATCAATCTCATTCCACCTAGAAGATATGATTAGAATGTAAGTAATTGCTGAAATAACTTCAAATAACGATGAATAGAAGAGTAAAGGTGATGAGTAAGATAATGAAAATGATAATAACGAGAATTAAAATCAAAAAGTTTTGCTATTAAGCAAAACCAATTATTTATTAACTTTTAGCTGCGACTTCATTCGTGTAAACAAGATATGTTCACTGACCGAAATAAAAAGTATCCTAAGTTCTTCTCCATTGTAGTATCATATACTATGTATGTATCAAATTTCATAGTGATTGGTTACGCCGTTTGAGTGCTAATAAGTATTTTATGCAACTTAGAATGTCAAACAAGCTGACGACCCACCTGATGGAAAATTGCAACCGTCATCTATCTATCTAGACATGAGCAGTACCATGAACATAATAAAGTATACTGTTTCGCCCATGATACTCCTCATGCATTGCCATACCTGAGTACTCAGGTGTTATTCCTATGTACACTACAAATTCACTGCCATATCCCACCCTTCAAACCGAAACACAGCCATGCAAATACAACTACTTCACGGATGAAATATGAATGGGACAGAGGTACCCAAACAAATGATTTTTGTACAAAGTCTCCCTCTGATAATTAAACAAATTCACTTTAACGAAGGACTTTTCATTAAAGTGAATTTCACTTTAACAATAATATACAAGATAGATTTAATACTAAGAGCATTCTCTCCAATAATAGTCTTGAAATGATAAATAATTTAATATCTGTTTTATATAGAACGCCGATGTACATGGAGAAGATTCCTCGGCCCTAGAAGTGGTACTCCGCAACATTCAGCTGCCTCCACTGAAACGGAACTACCACCAATTGATACTAGGGACCTATGGCTACAAGATTCGAGGTATTCAACTATTTTTAAAAATAAAAACACATTAGTTTTTAGTATGTCATACATGTTGACGGTTAACTGCTAAAAACTCCTATAATGTTGTAAAACATTTGATATACTTTGCACGCTTAAATAACTTGCCTTTATAATAATAAAAAAAAAACTGCTTGAAATGAATGCACACTTTTATTGGAGGACGCCATGACACTTACTTAATTACATTTTCCAATGTTGCCAACCTTAGGAACAATAATTTCCAATATACTACAATACTCTCCCTTTACAAGTTCAAACGTTGAGGTGCTCGAGAACGCCTCAATATTTGACTTGAATGAGAACTTTCAAAAGAATTACTAGCACAAGCTACTTCTTCATTTTGATTAGTAACAATTTTAGAGGCTATATTACTATTATTACAAATGTTACCTGTTACCTCTGAAACTGGATCAATTACAATTGTGTCTGAATTATCACTACCATTTTTATCATAATTATTGTAAATAGATTCATGAGAATCATTAATCACATTATCATTTAATATATTTTTACCAGTTTCACTTACATGTTCCTTCTGATTCTGAGACAAAGAACGTATTATTTGGTCCAAATGACGTTTCCAAATTAAATTCTCCTCTAAAACTTTACATAAATATGTTCTTTGACCCAAAACTTCATCAATTATACACTTAACAAATTTCTTCTTATTAGGATTTCTATAATCTCTACAATAAACATAATCTCCCTCTTTAAATTTTTCCTCTCTTTTCCCTACTGTTATTTTCTGGTTTATTTCCTTTTTAGTAGATAATAAATCTAATCTGGATCTAAGTTTTCTATTAAACATAGCTTCAGCTGGTGAAACATTAGTAAAACAATGTATTGAATTTCTATAATGAAAAAGATATCTACACATTAAAGTTTCAAAAGACACATTTCTATTCTTGACATCACTTAATGACTTGTAAAGAATTCTTAAAATACTGCATTTTCTGCAAAGCCATTAGTAGCTGGATGAAAGGGTGGTGATATGTTGAATCCCATTTTTAAAAAGAAATTCAGAAAATTCTTTAGAACAAAATGTAGCTGCATTATCTGTTACTGGTAAACCAAATCTACTAAAACATTCAAAATTTTTCTACAGTTGTATTACAATCTAAATTTTTCATAATAAATGCCTCTGGCCACTTAGTATAACAATCTACAATTAATAATATCATTTTACCCTTTATAGGTACAGCATGTACTCTTTCATATGGAAAATTAGTTCTAGGCCATGAAATAATTTTAGACTTTTGAGGTTCTGGTCTTGCAGACATACAAACTTGACAAGACTTAACAAAATTTTCAATACTATTATCTAAATTTGGAAACCAAAAATAAGACCTTGCATTGTTCTTCATTTTAACAATGCCCTCATGTGAAACAAATCCTTTAATAAATTATTCTGTAATTTCTTAGGTATTACTATGCGATATCCCCACATAATAACTCCACTCTCAATATATAATTCACTTTTACGTTAATAAATGTTTAAAAGCTTCATTTTTCATATGTTTAGGAAATCCATACCTTATCATGTTGTAAACACTACTTAAAATTGGATCCTTTCTAGTTTCAGAACGAATTAAATTTATATCTATAATATTCTGATCTTCAATAAAATTAATATAATCACATTCTTGATTATTACTGTTTAACACTGTTGACTGCAATGTCAATATTGACATACAATCAGCTTTAACATTTTCAATACCTTTAATATGTTTAAATGTATAATCAAAACTTGACAAATACAATGACCATCGTTGCAGACGCCCTGCTGCCATTTGTGGTAAGCTTTTATGTTCACCAAACAATGCCAATAATGGTTTATGATCAGATAATAATTCAAACTTTCTACCTATTAAATACTGATATAATTTCTGAACAATTTAAAGCTTCTTTATGAATCATGGAGTAACCTTTCTCCGCTTTAGTATAAACTCTGGAAATAAAACTGATGGGTCTTTCTGTCCCGTCTGGCAAAATATGACTTAAAACTGCTCCTATTCCATTTTGTGAAGCATCACAAGCTAAACGCAAAGGTCTCTACTATAATTAATTAACACATTATCTGAAATAATATCTTTCTTAATTGTATCAAAACTTTTTTGACATTCTTTTGTCCAATTAAATTTAATATTTTTCTGTAATAAATTATATATAGGCTTTAATTTAATAGATAAATTTTTGATGAATTTACCATAATAATTAACCATCCCTAACCATGGAAACATTTGTAGGTATTTTTTATAGAGTTCACTTTTGACATATCTTTAGATAATCCCTTTTCAGAAATAATATGACCTAAATATTTAATGTCCTTTTGAAAGAAAGTACATTTATCTTTATTGAGCCTAATACCTGCCTGCGTTTTAAAACGAAGGTGCTCAAGGTCATTATTTCCAGTGAGACTACATCATCAATGAAATTTACTACTCCTTTGAACAAAATCTTTTCATTTTGAAATAACTAGGCCATAGGGCAATCTATGTAATTTATATATACCTCTTGGTGTGGACCAAGCTAACAACTTGTGGCTTCGTTTAATATCAAATGATTAAAAGCATTTCTTAAATCAATCTACTGAACTTTTCACTTGTAAAGCTGTAAATATATCCTCAATTCTAGATGGTTTAAACTCTTTCAAATATTTATTAACAGTAATTTTATAATTAGCACATAACCTTAATTGACCATTCTCTTTGATAACTGGAACTAAAGGTGTACCCCAATCAGAATTATCCACCTTGGAAATAACGCCTTCTTTTCTAATTTTGTCAACTCCTGATCTACCTTTTCCTTAAATGAAAATGGAATGGGTCTATATCATAAAAATCGGCTTAGTGTTTTCAATTCTAGACAAATCTCTTCACCCTTAATAACACCTAATTCATTTTTAAAAACATCTGAATACTCTTGCAAAATGCTTTCTAAATTTGAAACGCTTACAGAATTCAAACCTATTAACTCTTTCATGTCCATATCAAAAAGATTCATTAAATCTCTACCAAATAAATTTCTACATCCATTTTCCACTACTAACAAAGAACAATGAACTTCTTTTCCATTTAATTTTAAATTAACTGAAATTTCACCACTTTGCTTTACCAATTGACCACTATATGTTTTTAATTCCAATGCAGTATGGTTTAATTTAACATTACAAAATTTTTCTTTATAAATCTTATAAGGAATGCAAGAAACAGTCGCTCCTGTATCCAATTCCATATCTAATGGTATTGAATTTACATAACATTTTATCATAAAAGAAGAAATATAATTAATGTGTGACTCATGTTTTACTGTAAATATATCCACTGAATTATTTTCAATATTTATATTATTTGTAGGCTTATTTTGACACACTAATGCTAAATATCCTATTTTATTACAAATTTTACATTTATAAGACTTGTATTTACATCTAGCAAATGAATGATTAGGTTTTCCACAATGAACACATTTTAAAATATTACCTTGGGGACTCTTGTCACATCCCTGTTTATTAAATGTTTTTATTTTTATCTGTGCACTAGATTGTTTACTATTAAATTTATTTGAAATTTTATTCACTGACACTAAATCACTTTGTTGAAATGATGATTCCTTATTTAAAGCTATCTCGAGTATCCTTTGTTACAGGCTCTTCACATAATCTATCTTGTACCGGCCCTGGTAACATTCCCGAATAAATTTGTCCTTGACATGTTTAGAAACCACTATGGAATCGTTTAAATCTTTATTCTTTTTCTGAAATGGGCAAGCTTTTTTAATTTTAAAACTTCTTCAATTTCTCTGTATGATTTTTCTTTCGGTAAAAATGGATGCACCATGCTAAAATTTTGCATCTTGTGAACCCGTCTGCATTTATTTGGTTTGCGTAAAATGCGATTTTCCATCATCTAAAGGGTTTAAAAGAAATATTTGACGCCATGTCTAATTTGTAACTATCTAAAAATAGCATTAAGTCGGTTGTAAAACATATATATACTTTGCATTTAATAACTTGCCTTTATAATAATAAAAAAAAACTGCGTGTCACGGTGACACTTTGTTGCCAACCTTAGGAACAATAATTTCCAATATACTACAACTAACATGAACGAAATTTTACAAGTACCAGTGAAAAGTTATTAATTTTTAATTTATTCCAAATACGACGTATTGAAAAAGTCGATTAATTCGTAATATATAAGCTTATTGTTAAAAAAGACAGGTTTGTATGCCATTTTATAAATGTCAGTAGGAGATATTGAGATTAATCGTCGTTATACAAACATAAAATAACTATTTTTCTTTATAAATACGTATATATGTTACTGCACATCAAATAAGGTCACGTACATTTTCATGGTAATAAAAGAGTTCAGATATGCTACAAATATTAATTACACAGGACGAAATCGAAATCGTGAAAAAACTTATATTTTTATTTTTTTTTTGACATTTTTTTATTTTTATTTTATTATAACTGAGCATTAAAAAATACATACAACTTCAAATTTTTACCCTTTTTTGATGACAATCGAATGTAATAATTGTAGTACAATAATATATATATATATTTTATTATAATAGAGAGAGGTAGAAAATATAATATATATATATATATATATATATATATATATATATATATATATATATATATATATATATATATTGTGTCGCCGTGTGGTCCCGGCATATATTGCTAGCAATGGGACTGTATAGACCAAAAGGATGCCCATTCTGTATATTTAAGCCTTTCCCAAACAAAAGTGGGTATCGTAAGATATGGAATCGTATCTTTTGTCTAAGAGAACTTAATATCTCTATTACACTATCCAACATATAGATATATATATATATATATATATAGAGAGAGAGAGAGAGAGAGAGAGAGGCGTGTAAGAGAACTTAATGATTGAGAGATTGGCAGCAGCATCCCTCTTAAAATGCCACCAAAGCCTAACTGCGGTTGCAAACCCCCCTGCCAAGCGCGGCAACTATTAATAACCCAAATAAGGGAAAGCCTATATTCAGCAGTGAACAGTTATGTGATGATGATAAAATTAATCTTTAAATTATTCAAATTTAATTTTTTCCTTTAGAAGTTACGACGGGTATAAAAATACTAAAAGTAAGAAAAATGCCGCAGTGGAAGGGAACAACATTCCAATTAATATAAAATATTAATTTATCTTTCCATCCATTTGTGCAAAATTAAGGCGGGTAGCTAATAATATGTATTAGTGTAAGACATTCCTAAGTTGGCCTCTTGTGATTTCAAGGTTTTAAATCCTGTAACTGGTTGTTATGGTTCTACTTGTCGAAATAAAGAAAAATTTAAAATACTAATATACCTTTTCAGGGGCGAAAGGGATTGTTAGTAATGGAGACTAAAAATCCCATTGCTAGCAATATACCTAACCAGGTCGACCTCCACACGGTACCCTCTGGAAACTATCATGATTAATTTCTGATGAATTCATCATGATAGGCTAACTGGCCTGTTTTCATTCTCATCGATCACCCTTCACTGGTGCTCCGCCAGCGTATCCCGTTAGCGCGAACGAGTTTTCCATACCATTTTCATCCAACAAAAAAATATACCTTTTCATCCATTTGTGCAAAGTTGAGGCGGGTAGCTAGTGATATGTATATGTAAGTGTAATACATTCCTAGTCTGGCCTCTTGTGATTTCAAAGGTCTAAATCTTGTAACTGATTACTATGACTCTATTGGTCGAAATAAAGTAATTAGTACTTTATTAGTTTACTTTTTCATCCATTTGTGCAAAGTTGAGGCGTGTACCTAGCAATATGTATGAGTGTCATATATCCCTTAAGTTGGTCTCTTGTGATTTCAAGGTTCAAAATCCTGCAACTGATTGATATGGCTCTATTGGTCGAAATAAAGTACTAATTTAAAATATTAATTTACTTTTCCATCCATTTGTACAAAGTTGAGGCGTGTAGCTAGTAATATGTATGAGTGTCATATATCCCTTAAGTTGGTCTCTTGTGATTTCAAGGTTCAAAATCCTGCAACTGATTGATATGACTCTATTGGTCGAAATAAAGTACTAATTTAAAATATTAATTTACTTTTCCATCCATTTGTGCAAAGTTAAGGCGTGTACCTAGTAATATGTATGAGTGTCATATATCCCTTAAGTTGGTCTCTTGTGATTTCAAGGTTCAAAATCCTGCAACTGATTGATATGACTCTATTAGTCGAAAGAAAATATTAATTTACCTTTCTGTCTATCCATACGAAGCCGGGGCATGTAGCTAGTGATATGTATGAGTGTAAAACATGCCTAAGTTGGCCTCTTGTGATTTCAAGGGTCTAAATCCTGTAACTGGTTGCTATGGCGTACGTGAGACCACAGTGTTTTATCGTTTACTTGCACACTTGCTTATATTCAATAGGAGGTTTATTTATAAAATATATATGTATAGAGGGAGAGGCTTTATATACCGTATTATCTGTGACATTATGGTGAAAGCTTTCATAAGTCCTATAGCGTAGAGAATTATGGTAACTTCGAAGATTCGTATATTTATTTTGTTACCCGTCGTTGTTAGTCACGAAACAGATTAAAAATGATTAAAATGTTTTATTATTTTGCTAAATAACATTTTGACGTGAGAGTCAATCCATATATATTTTTAAGAGTAGACTTAAAGAGCATCTTCTATCTCTATGAACATATATTTATTTATCTATATATGTAGATATATTATATGTATATACATATATATGTGTGTGTAAGTATATGCATAGATGTAGGTATATATTTATGTATATGTATGTATGTATTTGTACGATTAAATATAATGTAATAAATTTAATTTTGTCTGTTTAAAAATTGTCACGATATTGTACACTGCTCTATCCGCTGACATTGATGCTCTTTTCCACTTTGGGTTTGCTGGAAGAAAACTCTATTAGAGTTAAGCTCGCCTTTGTACATTTGATTACCTCTGTCATATTCTTATAACTGGTGTGTACAATAAAGAATTAAATAAATAAATAAAATAAATAAATTTTATTCACTTTACCACAAAAAAAGTTAATCTTGCGATGGATAGGTGCTCAATACTTATTTACACATTCTAATACACAATCTTGTCTAAAATATATTATTAAGTTAATATAGGTTTACGACTGACGGAGTTATGAGGTAACAAACATCTCAACTGAGAATCTCTTTTTGAAGTTAGTTTAAATTAGTATAATCTCTGCCTATCCTTTTATCAGAGTGAATATCTATTATACCATCAGATGAGCTGTATGCTTGTTTTCCATCTTTGTGGTATAAAAAAATAACCTCTTTTTTTTAAATCCGCTGAGTACAAGTTGAAACATGTATTTTTCTATTTAATTATACATAGTGCCCGTAAATTGATAGAATATTGATTGATTTTGTAAAACTAGTAATTAATGGACATAAAAAATATGTTACATAATTATTACCACGTAGTTAATGCAATAAAACTACAACATGCCATAGTTGCATTTTTTTTAATTAACGTGAAAGGTGAGGGCAATTACATCTTTACTAATATTATAAAAAAAAAATAGAGTAAAAATTAAACCTTATTTATTAAAATATAGGACTTGTTTTATAGAATAGAGTCGGACTTGCGAACCGAGAGTTCCCTTTATTTTTTATTATAATTGAATAAAAAAAAAAAAAAAAATTATTTCGCCGTGTGGTCCCGGCATAGAAAGAACCACCCCTTTTTTCCAATGAGTGTCATAGGAAGCAATTAAGGGGTAAGTCCCCTAGTGGAGATATAAGTGGCAACATCCCTCTTAAAAGATTACCAAAGCCTGACTGTGGTTACCAAACCACATGTCAAGTGTGGCAACTACTGGTAAAACTGTCCAATAGGCAGACTATGTCCAATAGTGGACTATTAACGGCTGTTATAAAACGGTCGTATCCTTTGATTGTGTTAATTTAGAAGCTTGATTTCTTTACAACTTTAAGGAAATGCAGACTTGAATACAATGTTAATGTCATCTTGATACCTACTCACATTCCTGAATAAAAATAGTCTTAAACGACGAATTACAAAATGATCCTATAAGGGTTCCGTTTTTTCTTTTGAGGCATAACCTTAAATATGTAAAAAGAACAAAAAGCAATAAAAACTTTTAGGTATTATTTTTACATAATAAATATATAACATTTGAGGTTTCTGTTTTGTGTCTCAATGTGTACATTTCATACATTCTTAAGGATTATAGTGTTATGCCTCTGTACCTTGTAATTTCACTGCTATACCCATTTTTTAAATCGAAACACAACCAGTACATTTCACGGCAGAAACGCAGATAGGACAGAATTACCCATGAAGGCGACTTTTGTACAAAGTTTCCTTATTGGTAATCACAATAGCTTTTAAGAATTAATTACGGTCGGTTACTTATATTACTTACATATATGTAATAACAAAAGGAAAAAATATTAAGAAATTTATAAAAACTCATATTAGCATTTCATTATGTGGGTGTGAAACATGGACAGTGATGCAAAAGAAAAGAAAGATGCAAAAAAAAAATAGAGAATAGAAGAAGCAAACACTGAGAACAGAAGAAATGCTGAGCCACCGTATACGATGTGATGATTTTTTAAAGAGCATAGTACAAGAGAAAATAGAGGGCAAAAGAAGAAGAGGAAAACCGCGAAATAACTACATGGGACAGATAAAAGAAACATCAAGTCTTATGTCGTATAGGGAAATCAAAGATATGGCCTGGGATAGAGCTGGCTGGAAGAAAATGCATGAATTAGTTGCACTGACAAGAGGAAACTCTTAAATAAAGAGAGTAAAAGACTTAATATTAAAGACTCAGATATAATACTCCTAAATTTTACCATATTTCCTACATTATAGTGTCATTATTATAAGTTTTATGTCACTGGCATGGACAAACCATAGTGATTAATAATGAATATTATTATACCTTCTAGTTCCACCATGTAACCAGGATACGTAGAATTACCGAGAAAGAAACTCATTTCAGTTGTGATGAAACCAGTTATTTTTATTTAAAACTAAAGTACTGTACGGATTTTGATAATGTTTGATGGAACCAACCTTTAAGTATATTCCTTCAGATAAAAAAGAATCTTCCAGATTGGTTTATAACTGACGAAGTTATGAGGTAAATATAAAAAAGCAACCTAATTGAAAGAAGAACCTCTTTCTTTGTGAAGTCGGTTAAAATGTATCTGTCACTACGTATACTTCCTAAATATTTTTTTTTCTATTTATTTATAAAACCAAATACAAAATAACATTGTACAACATAATATGTTTTTGTTTAAAATAACCGTACCGAAAGGCGTTGAATTCGCTCTAGCAATTGTTTACAATGGCATTCTTAGTAATAATTAACAAATATTTAACAGATTCAAAGCCCGCCGGAGAATACCTTCATTCGGAAATTCTTATCTAAGGATTCTAACAAGTACAAGAAAGGAAAATTGAAATTTATGATTTTGTTCTTACAGTCTTTGAAGTGCTTACACACAAAAAGATTATGTAGATATTCTCGTACATGCCTACATTAACGTCTGATCGACCGAGCTTCGTGCGCGCAATATTTTTTTTTTCATTTCTGTAACGAATGTCATCACAGATATCAAAATCTAGATTGATAATTATTTTTGCACATTTACACTTCATATTGAGAGTGAAAAAAGCAAATACTTTTAGAGCCCAATACGAAGTGCAATCGTGACAAACTTTGTCAATCAATTCCTAAAGAGGATTGACGTCAGGCAAGCGGTCAGTCATAAAAGCCAAAAACTTATATAATGTGAATAAAGACGTTACATCGACCCCAAATAATTGGTATAAGGACACGAAGATGATAATATATATAAATGATGATGAAATGCAATCGTGACAAATTTTGTCAATCAATTCGCATCGCAAAGACATCAGGCAGGCAGCTGGTCGTAAAACTAAAAGCCAAAACCTTATGTAATATGAACAGAGATATTACATTGACTCCAAATCATAACAATTAAGCACGAAGAAGATGATGATGATGAAATCCAATAGTATCATAACAAATTGTATCAAAAAAGTCACTATTTTTTTGTAAAAGTAATGAAACTAATCATAATACATAAACCATAATTTATGTAATTAAGTATACATTTTATTTGTGTACAAATTGTCAAACTTTATAATCTGTATCATTCTTTAAAGAAAACAATAAAGAGTTTTCATTCTTTCTTTCATTCATAATAAATAACGCATTACTCGTATAATTGATACGTAATTTTTAAATACAACTTATAATTTTTATATTGAAAACATTGATAATTTACGCATTCATTAAAATACTTTAAATGTGTAATGAAAACAACTACAGTAAACTTAAAAATAAGCATTTTTGAATAGTCATTTTCATAAATCCACCACCCAATTCGATACGCAATTTCTATGTTTGGGGGGGGGGGGGAGGAATTATTAATAATGAGATCTAACAGTACTAACAATATACCCTATCAGATCAACCTCTACGCGGTTCCTCCTGGAAACCATCATTGTTAATTCTTGTGAAACTCGTCACGATGGGCTAAATAGTCTCTGAATTGCTATGGATATCAAACTGGCCCTGCTTTCATCCTCACCTGTCATCTATCACTGGTGCATTGCCAATGCGGGATTACTATTCCATTATTTTCTATAGAAGAGCTTATATTTTTATCATAGTACTCACTACCCACTCTCTAATTTCTATTACATAGATAACACATGAAACCTTTTTGGATATTACTTGAGAACTAAACATGCATATAATATGAGTGCCAATAGGTAACACGATCAGACTCGTAGAGCCCACGCTTCGCCTACACCAACATAAACCAATAATATACACTATTCTTTATTGGATAAGTCTCAAAACGCCTCTCACATATTGTTATCAATTTACCTCCATCAAATTTTATTTTATCACTCTTACAAATGATGGCGTTTATTGTAATATTATCATATCATATATCATTATATATTTTCATCATTTTCTTGAAGGTTTCAATGTCTTATCTATTGGACTACTTATTTCTATTAAACTAATAAATTTCTTCTGTAGAAATAAAAAATCTGATACAACGATAGCAAATGAGTTAGCAATTCCAGATAGACTGTAACAAAGTTTGCCGTCTCTTTAGAAGAATTTTTCTACAAAAGTACGCTTTACATTATTGGAGTACCTACAATTTACATTACGTTAGCAAGAGTTTTCTTTCAAGAGACATTCTCTGTTTGTTTTATAGTATTGAACAAATTTGCTGAATAATGAACTAGTTAGAATTGTGCGACTGATGACGATATCTATAATATCTATTGTAACATGATTTCAAATTGTCATTATTTTGACATTTTTATATACATTTGATATTTATATAGGTATTTTTTATTTTACTTTAAAAGGGAAACATACAATACCTAAGACATATAAAATAGTATACACAACCATAACATAAATCAGTAGTTTCCACAACCAAATAATCGAGAGCAGATAATTAACATAAAAATATATATAATAGTATATACATATACATACACATACATACACACATTAGGTATTTTTCATCATCATCACACCAGTCCGTAACTGTCCACTGCTAATATAGACCTTACATTGTTAGGGATGTTTGCCAGTAGTTGCGTGTTTAGCAGGTGGATTGACAACCACAATTAGGTCGTGGTAATGATTAAAAATGTTGTAATTGTTATTATTAATGTATTTCTGAGTGCAATAAAGAATACATATGTATTATTGTACTGATGCTTTCCTGGGTGAGCATATTGAGAGACTGTAATGTATATATATATATATATATATATATATATATATACACTTCATCAACTGGTTATAAATTTAAAAGCATTATTGACTTTTGTGTTTCTAATTAACTTTAATTTATGATTGTGTTTCACAAAAAAGAACCGACTTCAGTTGTGGAAAAACCAGTTGCTTTTATTTAAAAACGAAACCATTGAATCGATTTTGTTCAGATAAAAAAAAATCAAATAGGTTTATAAATTACGGAGTTATAGGGTTAACAAACATAAAAAAAGAATATCACCGAATAGAGAATTTTGAAGTCGACTGATGAAAGAAAAAGGCTCAATTCGTCTGTATTTTTTTCTTTATGGTGTCGTCCCTAATTATGACTCGATTATGATTATTATTCAAATCGATAAGGTTTATTTATTTCAGTTGTGGTCTTATATTAATTTTATGACAATTTAAGCTATTGTTTTTCTTTGGGGAGAAAAATGCAGATTGCCAAAGTTACAAATAATTATTTATATATTAAACTTTAATACACCTAGGTAGTGTAAATGGTGGATGGCACCATATAGCATTATGTACCAGTCGACTGTAGACAAATATAATAGAAAATATTTATGGTACGTGATGAGCAAATAAATAGAAAAATAAAAATATATAACAATAATAATAAATTATGTTATTAACTAGCAACCTTAGGTTGCGGCTGACTAAGAGCCAGTAATTCGGATGCATTGTACTACGTATTATATTTTTGCTCACCTTTTATTTAAAACAAATTTCATTATATCTTGTACCAGCTAAAGTAAGAGGTGGAATTATAGGTTATTGTGGATAAATAGTTTCGCGTTCTAAATTTAAATAATTTCAATTTAATGTCTTCGAAACTTCTTGGTGTTTATTGGTTATGAAGAGTGATAATGGAATGATAATCCTGCCAGTACTGATATCGATAGGCACCAATAAGAGATGATAGATGGGAATGAAAGAAAGCCTATTAGTGACGAGTTCCACAAGAGTTAACTACGATGTTTTCTAGAGGGAATCGTGTGGAGATCGACCTGATAAAGTATATTGCTAGTAATGGGGCTGTTAGATTCCCATTACCGACAATACCTTTCCCTCCTGTTATTTATCGGAGTACTTTATCACTTTTGAGGTAGCTATTTATTTTATGGATCAATTATATTGTATTCACAATTATTGTGGTGAAAAAGTAGGGCATTCAAGTGACAATCTCTTACAACGTTCAATTCGTTCAATCTTGTTTGTCTCTGATAGTGAATTAATTTATGTCCACAAAAAAAAATGTTTTACACTACACTTATGTAGTGTATTGTAGCATATTATTGTATAGGTTCACTAGCTATTGCCTGCTGCTTTGTATGGATAGAGTCGTGTTTTTACTTTAAATTGAAATATTCTAAATCTTTTTTCATACAGATGTTTGCGTTATTAAATAAACCTATATTCAAAGTGGAACTTTCTGGAGATAGAAGTTGTCGTTTTGATTGTGCATTGATAATCAGTTAAGACAAAAAACAAGATTTTTATATGTATATGTTGGGACCAGACTAAAATTTACGCACTTTTCAACTCTTA
The DNA here is from genome assembly GCF_026898425.1 of Galleria mellonella. Taxonomy (NCBI): domain Eukaryota; kingdom Metazoa; phylum Arthropoda; class Insecta; order Lepidoptera; family Pyralidae; genus Galleria; species Galleria mellonella. Next base: position 1,659,747 of record NW_026442090.1, on the reverse strand, counting down.
TTCTGAAGGACCTCTTAAGTGAGGTAGAACACTATGACCTTTTTTGTTACATTAAATTGCCATCATCATCCCGCCCTTTTTCCATATCATTTGAGGTCCGCGTATTATATTTTTCTTTTCCATTCATCTCTATTTGGAGCCATCTCCGAATTCACTATCTTTAGATGGCAAGGGATTGTTCGTAATGGGGATACAAGTCCCCATTGTTATAAATATACACTGTCACGTTGACTTTCACACGATCTATCCCGTGCTTAATTCCTGGTGATTTCGACACAATCTGACTTCATCCTCCATTGGTGAAACACAATTGCACACCATTAGCGTACGGGAGAGATTGTGGAATAATGGGGACTATCAGTCCCATTGCTAGCAATATATCCCATATAGCTACTAATATATTATGTATCATATTATTTTTGCACCATATATTTTAAGCTTCATATACAAACCCTATTCTCCTTTCGAGTTCTCAAAGTTGACTGAAAGAATTCTCTTTAAGGGATAAGTCCGCCTGTATACATGTTTGTTATAACCTAATATCTATATTAAAAGTGTATTTACAAAAGCATGAATAAATAAAATAAATAAAAACCCAACCATGTCGACCTCCACACGGTTCCGCCAGGAAACTATTATGGTTAATCTTGATGAATTTGTCGCAATGGGCCAACTGTTTCCATCTTCACCTATCATCCTTTATTAGTACCCCGCTTGCATATTCTAATAGTGCAGACGAAGTTACGACTTCATATATATTCTTTATTGCACTTGTAAGTTACATATAAAATAATGTATTTATAAATGTTGTGAGCAATGGTGGACTTATCTCTGACAGAGATCTCTTCCAGTCAACCCAGTACAGTAAGAAAGCATTTCGTTAGCAGGCAGCTGAAGTGCTACAACTATTAATACATAAACAAATATACAGTTAAATAAAATATTAACATACATAATAAAATATTACATAAATACATATACTATAAATACATATAATACCTACCTACTTATATAACAAATGTTAAAATAAATGAATATACTACTGACATTAGAAATTTAGTTTAATGAATTTAAGATTTGACATTTCAATTAGAAAAATAAAAAAATATTACTCAAGGAAAAGAAAATGTGATTGCAACCTTTTCTTGAAAGAGGTAATAGAGGAATTGTATGTGAGAAGGGGGTTTGTTCCATAACTTCATTATCATCCATTAAAAAAACCATTAGCGTAGGTGGGTGTACCATTATCTTTTTATACATTAACTCCAGCGTCACCATACTCGTTTATAATGCAGCCTTCTATAGGGAAAAGAATTTATAAAATCGGTTAAATACTTTTTTAATTATATAATTATGAATAGAAAAAAAAACAAATCTTTCCACTTTATAATATTAGATAGAAAAAAAATATCTGCCATTTAACTGTATATACATTTAACTACTTATAACAGATCTTGACACATTCGTCTTCGGACGTAGACCTCCTGTCCATCTATTTATGTCTGGCTGTCCCTTACCACTTACATCCACTTGATTTACTTGACTTGTTGGTGAAGGTCATTTAACCATCTTTTAGGTGGTCGACCTCTATTGGAGCCTATATTTAAATTTTTCCTCACTCAGCTATTTTGGTCTATCATTGCAATATCGTTTTTTTATGCAACTTAGAATAGCAAATAAGCTGACAGCTCACCCGATGGAAAATGGTAACCGTCACCTATAGACATGAGCAGTACCATGGACATAACAGAGTATACCATTTCGCCCATGATACCTCCCATGCGCTACCATTCTTGAGGACTCAGGTGTTATTTCTCTGTACCTTGTAAATTCAATGCTATATCCCTTCAAACCGAAACACAGGCATGCAAACACAACTGCTTTAGGGTAGAAACACGAATGGGACAGAGGTGCCCAAATAAACAACTTTGGTACAAAGTCTCCATCTGATCATTTATCATCATTTATGTGATCCACTTATTTCTTTTTCAATGCGTTATAGTTATTCTGGCTACATGGCCCTATATATGTATATAGCACATGCGGAGTTTTTACTCAGATTTTACAGTATTAAATTGCTACTTCTTGACAAAATGGCGTAAATATGTAAAATTTTTCATAGAAATTAATGAAAGTTTAATATAAAATTTATGAATATATGTATATTACGAGTATATTATGAAATATAATATTAAAATTAATAAAAGTTTAATATTAAAATAGTTTGTAGTGCGCTTACGAGTAAAGCTTGCTTTTCCATGTCTGCATAACTAGATATAGTATTTTTTATAATAACTGATTTAGTATTCTAGTAGTTAATGCCTTAAACGATTAGAAGTAAAGTTTATTAAAGTCATAGTATAGTTATATTATATATTACTTAGTGTATTTTACGTTCTCTTTCCTTGTTGGTGTTAAATTGAAATATAATTGAAGACATGAATGAATGGGGTAATAGACAAGTTTTAAATTTTCATTATGCAATGAATGATCATAGAAATGTTAGGATATGCTTTGTTTTTAAAGTTGATTATTAAAACTTATAATTGTTAGTATGCACATAGTACACTATACTTATAGTTGCAAGTATGTATATAATATAACCTTTATTCTTTGGTGTCTTTAATTTCTCTCTCTGTGTATTTTAAAACAGAAATTTGTCATTTCTTTCCATTTATTTTTGAAACGGGATCTATACATTTTTTATTCTATATTTATATTATTTATATTCTTATTTATATAAGTCAATTTAAATCATTTCTTTTTTAAATAATGATTCAATATTAAATTGAAATATTTGTCTAATTTCAAATTTTATATAAAATAGAGAAATACTAACACTACAATATATTCATTTTCTTGAAATTCTTACACGTTTTATTGACTTACACTTTTTTTACATTTTAATGAATTTCTGTTTAAGTATATGTGCTAACGACTTTGGTCATCAATATTACTAGATAATTTCATTATCTAAAAAAAATAAAATCAAATATGGCTATTATCTGAATATACTAGACATTAATAAAAAAAAATAACATTTCAATGATTTTTATGACTTAATTAATTATAAAACGTAATTTTTTGTGCCAAAACAAAGCAAATTTATTCAAAATAAGAATTTATTATGTAAACGAAATGACGAAAATATTCGGTCTGCCATTTTTGACCACAGAGTAATTACTTTATTATATGCTTTGACCAGACATCTGTTAATATTGATGATCGACGCTAATGTGTTCTGTCTGTATATGTACTGTGTTGTCCTCATACGTGTGTGGTGTGTTGCACAGCGAGCCAGCTCCGTCAGCAATGACAGCACTACATCAATTCGGAGCTGAGATGTTGCGCCTCTCTCGTGGCTTGGAAGCTTCCGCAACAACAAAACCGCCGTACCGAGGGTATACCATTGGCATTTGTTTCGTTTTCAAATTAACCTTCCAATTTCATGCACGATCGAGCAGAAATTTAATCAATAATATCTAATGAAATAACCCAGTCAGTGCTTCTTTGTTTTGTGTGCCAGTATTTGTCTTCCTAATTATATCTGTTAGAATTTTATTTGATGACCAACTAAGGGAATATTTATTTTCAGGACGAACATATCTGAACGCGGAGGTATGCTGACGCCTGGTTCTTTGAGCGTATCTTCAAGTTCACCATCGTCGATGTTACCAGATCGACGGCGACCTTCGTCTACGTGTGATCCAAATACCCCATTACATAGGCCTCGAAGCGCTTCTGACGACGAAAGTAATGATGGTCTTCTAGCACCGACGACACTAACTTCCAAGTCACGAAGTTCAGAAGATGGTCTCCTTCTCCCCCCACCTTGCACGTGCCCTTACTTTGGAACAGAGTCTACCCCTCCCAGACGTACAACAGAGGTAATAATTGTCTCAGGCGGCGATATAAATGGTTGTAATGGATATCCTCGTAACGGAAACTTAAAAGCCGATGAGTCAGGTCAATATTTTAGACGCTCAAGTCGTGGTAACGCTTCAATGGTGACGTGGGATGAAGCTAGACGATTTAGGCGTGGCTCCAGTTTTGGAGGAGCCAGAACGACCCTGTCAACTCCTATTAGAAATATTAGAACTCAAAGACCGGCAACCCGACCGCAGCAACCAGTAACGTCTAGTCCTCAACGGCAGACACCGAGACCGCATCATTCCAGAAACTCGAGCGTAATTTCTAGAAACTCATCACGTCACGGTCGAATATTAAGATTAGAACAGAAAGCAACTAAAGTGCTCGGTGTGGTGTTTTTTACATTTGTTGTACTTTGGGCGCCGTTTTTCATTTTGAACATGATACCCGCTGTATGTCCGGAATGTGAAAGAAGAATCTCGCCGTGGGTTTTCGATTGCGTACTGTGGTTGGGGTACGCTAGTTCTATGGTGAATCCTATTTTCTATACTATTTTCAATAAGGTGTTTAGGCAAGCTTTTAAGAAAGTACTGTTGTGTCAGTATTGTAAATCTAGAAGATAGCCAGCACCCTGGGAGCGCGTGCGTCCATCTTCGGACCCTGGTCTAGGCGCGCTCTCAGTGAATAGAAATATCAGATCTCAATTTGTGTGAAACACTGTCGAGCTTTAAATAATACGATTTTAGCCTAATCCGCATTGATGTTCCTTAGTGATATTAATACATATAATAGTAGTAATTTCTCACTATATGTCTATTTTTTTAAACAAATTCATAAGTTATTTGTTACTAGCCATATATTCCGGTTTTATCCGAGTAAATTAGGATAAAATCTTATGTGACAATTCAGAATATGATCCAGTATATAGTATTTATCAAGTTTCACTCAAATTTGTTTAACCATTTATACGTAATTGGGTAATAAACATCCAAATTTCTTTCGTATTTATGGTAATAGTAGTATGAAGCAGCGCACAAACGTATTACCTTCTAACCTCATACATACAAATGCATAAGTATAGCTGGTTTATTTCTCTCAGCTTTTCATCGTTTCTTTCTGAATATGATTCTTTTTTTCAAAAATAGCAGAATTTAAAATTAAAATACATATGAACAGCAGGTGTTATTGAAAAATACATATATGTGCTTATATCACTGCTTAATTGAAATAATCTGTATTACAAATTAATGTTATTGATTTTTTTTTAGATATTCCTTTCATTAATTGTCAGCTTCCTTTTCTAGTCAACAATATAAAATATCTAGTTCAATTATATGCAAGTATTACGAATCTTATGCTAGGGTTTTAATTATATTATTAAGTTAATTTAATTATGTAAATATTAATCAAAAGAAATTAATTTTATTTTGTAATAATGTGGGTAGTTAAAATTTTCAATATTAAAGAAAGAGTAAATCAATGATTATGCGTAAACTCTGAATAATTTGCACTACAGCAATATACATAATTATTTTTCGTCTAATAACCTGTTATTGTATTAAATATTTTTTTTAAAAATCTTTAATTAAATGTAACTGTAGCATCAAATAAACATTTTATCTACTAAACTATTCAACACGAGAGATAGTTTTTATAAAACAATTTTATTTTCTGCCATAGTAAGACTATTTATTATATGAACTGACCGATCACAAATAAATACTAACATGGCAGACATAACAGAGTTCAAGTTATTATTACTTTTATCTGGCCCGCACAAAATGGCAGAGTTTTGAGCTATTATTTTAACTATTTATCTTCATAATAGCTAGTTATTCATAATTTGGCTAGTTATTCCTACTCGCCTCCACATAAGCATAGGATCAGACCTATCACGATTGGATAAAAAAAATATATTACGATGTTTGCCCGGCGTAAAATAACAGATTTTTATTTTGAGTAATCTCATCTTTAGTGTCGAAGAACCAAAATTTCATATCTAATATTCCATATTACGGTGGTAATATAGAAAGCTATTCATTTGTAATAATTTCAAACTAACAAACCTAATTACATTGTGAATATTCTAAATTAATGTAAAATGAGTCGCGACAAATTATGAATAAATTTATCAAGATTATAACTGTTTGTTAAAGTTTAATATAACTTTAAATTGTAAATTTGTCATCTAAATGTTACATATCTGAATAAATAACTGTTATTTGGCATTATCATTGTATTTTGATTTAATAAAATAACAATAATATTATCTTTTATATAAGATATAAAGAAATAGATGTTATTCAATTCAGATTTTCAGATTCCAAATGATATGTTTTGTATATAAATTGTGTCATATTTATGTAAATTATTAAATTAATTGGGTAATTGTTTTTAATTTAAAGAATTTACTAAATATGTTACTTAATAGCTATAACCAACTTAATGCAATTAGTTATTATGAAACAAAATTCTTAATAATTGTATGTCCATTTATAAATGACTTTGAATCAGTTTTAATTAGTATTATTTTAAATTAACAAAGTTTACTCAAATATTAATTACCTGTTAATATATTTAAAAACAATAACCATCAATTATAGAGTCTGCCAACTTTGTTTATAGGTATGTTTTTATGTATATTTTTAAATAATTTATTTCATAAGCGGCTCGGATATACAAAGTACTTACTAGCTTGATGAAAATTAGATTTTATTATATTGTGTTAATTACCTCAACGCTGTATTTTTAATTTTAAATTCAAACAAAGTCAGATGGTATTAAAATGGCTTTTTAAATCTTCTGATCTCGTAATTTCCGTCCCTTGTTATGGAAACGTCAGACAGACTCGGAAATTTTATAACCCATAAAACAGTATGGAATTTATATTTTTGTCTCCTCAGTAATTCGAAATATATTGGACATATGATATTATTACTAGGTCATATATATTAAAGAAACACAAACTTTTATCTTTATATTAACTACAGTTGATGTTTTAATAAAAATGTGATAGTTCAGTTTGCAAAAATATTAATTTACAACTTTATTCTATTTTTGTTTGTAGGTCAAAATAAAGAGTATAATTTTTGTGCACAGCACCAGACATAACTGGCTGAACAGCATATACTATTTTATGATTCCTTTAAAAAAGGTAATTCCGAAAAAAATTAAAATAAAATAATACTATTAGCGAAATTTTTCAAATAGTTTGTACAAAATATATTTAAATTTATTTTTTATTTTATTTATGAACATCTACATTTTCCGGACGTTTTTAAATGGATTAATAACAGACTTTGTAGTATTGAAATAGTATTTAGCTCAGAATGTTACTTTTTAAAATTATTTTATAACTCATTTTTAAATAATAATTATCTTAATGTGTAATATAAAATTTATGATGTAACTTATTGAGTTAAATGTATCTTATTGTAAATACGTACCTTAATGTAAATAATATTACAATAATAAAGATGTTTCGTAACTTAAAAGTAAGAAACAACTAACTTAAAATAATAAAACGATATGATCGTGAATTTGTTTTTATTTTCCAAAAGGAGAAGGTACTCATTTGTTCGTTTTTAATTTTTACCGACTTCAAAAAAGGAGTAGGTAAGGATGAATTTCCTGTCGATTGCGAGTAGTGTGATGATAAAAGGTAACTGTAAGCATTATTTTAAACAATTACTTAGAACACGATTCGTTATATAAGCGGTAGAATATATATGTAGAAGCAAAGCCTACCAGAAGGAGACTTTGTACAAAAGTCATTTGCTTGGGTGCCTCTGTCCCATTCGTGTCCTATAGGTGTGTTTGCATTCGGTTTGAGGGGTTTGGGATTGGGAAGAAACAGTATACTTTGTTATGTCCATGGTACCGCTCATGTCTGTAGGCAACGGTTACTACTTTCTATTAGGTGGGCTGTCAGCTTGTTTGCCATTCTAAGTTTCATAAAAAAAGTCTCGCCTTAAACTAATTTACAGGTGGTATCGAGCCCTTAGCTCGATACCGCCTGTAAATTTAGGATCGTAGACTATTCTCATAGTTCGTCTTTAAACGGAGCCAAGAGGACCAAACTCCAGAGCTCCGGCCTACATACTGTCATAATACAAAAAATATTTAAAACACCGTTTATCTAAACAGTGTTTAACAAAATTCTACTTGTGTTAAACAAAAATAATGATAATATTTTACTAAACTAGGATGTATTTTAATTTCGCTATCATTATGCGTGCGACCTTGGATTCTAAAGTGTATAGTACATTATACTAAGTCTATGCGTGCAATTGTCAACATTTGAGGATTGACTATTATTAGGTATTATCAGAAGAAGGCCGTGAATATAATATGACAATAAAACAACCCCCTTAAGTTCATAATAAACGGTTACCTGTGTTTCATTCAAGGATACTAGATTGGCGACAAGATAAATAGAATTAGTATTTCGCGTGCATAGATAAAAAGCCATTTATCGCGGAGTAAAATAAATGAAGTCGACGTAAATACAGGAAATTGAGCTTTGTATATCAGGAGAACGAATTTCAACGTTTAATTCTAACTAACGAACAAGCAGTAATCTCTACTAACATACTCGTAATAAAACAAAAGAATTTCTTTGTTTGAACGCTTTAATCTCTGAAGCTATCAGTCGGATTTGAAAAATGACTTATGCATTTCATAGGTCAATTCTTGAGGAAAGTTGTAGATTTTGAAACATCACTATACTACTACGATCGAAGTTGTGGGGTACAGCTTGTACATACTATCAAATAAATTAATTTATATTTTTTAACATGTCATAAGTTCAGCCATTATCCTTCCATTGCTGAACATAAGCCTCCCCATATAATGCCATAAGAAACGGTTCTGTAATGCATTTGAGATCATCACTCCATCTAGTGGGTGCTCGTCCAACATTTGCTCGTACGGGGTCGCCACTCAAGAACCTTTCTTCCCCTATTGATTGTCAGTTCTTCGAGCTATGTGACTATGGTTCTTTTGCAGATATATTCTTTTATTTATTGAATTTTGGCACGTCTGCCTTCAAATGTTAGCAGCTAGATAAAAAGGAGTAAGGGTAAGTTGAAGTGTAAAGGTAACTTGTATGCATTAGTGACATCGTTTGACATGTTATATTTGTACACTACTTTTAACCCGCAACTTCATATGCGTGAATTTTGCATATTTTTTTTTTTAAATAAGTTACACTGTAACATAAGAAAAAAATAATGAAATACATAACTTCTAGATAGCGTACTGACTTAAAACATATCAGATTTTAAGTTCAACCTTCAGTAATATAACTGAAAAACCACATCCAATCCGGTGCAGCAATATTTGTGTAATACCATTAAAATTAATTATATTATAATTCAACTAGGTATCTAAAAGTCACGGGATAAAGCCAGTCATTCTACAATATAATTACAGCAACCATAATGCCTTTGCAATATATTAAATTTACACCATTCCATCGTAACATGATACAAATATAAAAGTCAGATTATTTAAAATATATGTAACAGAATCACATTTGGATTCGGGAAATAGGCGTTAATGGACTACGAAACCTCGAAGCCATTTACATCCGTGCTCATTCCATTCATCCGTGTATTATCCTTAAATCTTTGGATGTACATAAAACAAATCTGTACAAATGCCGTTGTACCAAAAATTTCAATTCGTCTCTCATTTCCTGTCAGAAATTGCAAAGTTACGACATAATAAACATCAGTCAATTTTATTTATTCCGTTTCGAATCCAATAAGCTGCGAAATCTTCGGATAATATGTTCTATCTGGATTCGAAAATCAATTTCGAACCGAAATAGTTTCACGACTATCTATTTCGGCTCTGAAATATATTTTTTTGCTATACTGATAGCAATACATGCATACATGGGTATTTCTGTATCATTTATGTTTCTGCTGAGAGACAATTATAGTTTTTTAATGAATGAAGATGGTATGTTACACCAGCCTAAACTAACGCATTACACTGACGAGAAACCAGTAAAAGATGAAACCAAGAAGATAAAGTCAGAGTAACAGATCCATCGAGATACATTTGCTAGAATAAACCGCGATGGTTTCCGGGGGGACCGGGTCGACAAGATAGAGTATATTGCTAGCAATGAAGCTAACCTCTGCATTACTAATAATTCTTTAATATAGCAGTTATAGTTAGTTATAGGTTGTTTTTATTTGAAGGATGATAGTGAAATCTTATGGTATGGAAGCATAACAACACAGTCTTCAGGTATGGTGAGGATTACCACGGGTAAGGCAGTATATTCCGTGACACCCACGTTGTGACTACTTTCCGTCAAATAAGCCGTCAGCTTGTTTGCTATTATAAGTATAATAAAAAAAAGGAAATCTTACTTTAGTAACACATTTTTATACTATATCGAATGGTTACTACAATCCAAATAGTAATAAATAATAGTAATAATTGTAAACTCAGTAGGCATGAGTAATATTGGTATCAATATTGAATATCTATATATTAAGTTCTTTTGGACACTAATGACGAGAAAATTTCGACTATGTACAAAAACTTTAATTAAAAAGATTAGCTATGTAAGTCACATCCGAACACACTAACGCCAACAACAGCAGACAATTAATTAATAATAGCGGAGTCGAAGCGGTCACTGTGACCGAAAACGGTCAGGACTCATCATCACTTGTAATGGTAAATAAATAATTTATCTATATACCCAACTTTTTATTCATTTAAGAGTTTCCTTTTTTCGGGACAAATAATTCTTGCATTCTCTTCCAGCCAAATCTATTCCAGGTCATATCTTTGACCTCTCTCTACGATATGACACCTAGTGTTTCCTTTATCTGTCCTTTGTGGTTATTTCTCGGTCTTTCCTTTCCTCTTTTTTTAATTACCTAACTTATAGACCGCAAAAGTCGTAAATTGATTCAATTTTAATTTCTAACTAGCACTCAGGCGACGGAAAATACCAATAAATTAACGTAATCTGAGTGATAGGGGTAGTATGTTAGCCACGTTGTATTCTAATATGCTCGGTGAAATGTGAGCCATCGCCGAGTACTGCGTTCACAGCATCGTCAACAGTCAATAAATGCCCCATTAGACATTATAGTTAACAGTATATTTTTTATATACCACTGTAAGACCCGGATTTGTGGATATAGAATTATTGTAGATTATTATTGAAAATATAAAAATTTTGGTTTAATGGAGTGTAATACATTCAGTATGAATACAGTTTATTGAATTTATTACGACAGATCGAAAGTTCAGCTATTGTCATAAAAAATTATTTATTACTACATTATTTTTCACTAACATTTTTACCATTTCGCTATGTATAAAAGGTGCTGTGCTCACTTTCATTCAAAATATATGACTTTGTACAAAAGTCATCTGTCTGTATATATAGACATTGTTATCGTTCGCATGAGAAGGTTTTCTGAAAGAAATCTCTTATTGAAGATAAGCTCGCCTTTGTACTATACGTTTAAAATTAATTGTTCTTAACATTATGTTTGTGTACAATAAAGAATAATGCTGAACATAACAATGAAGATAAATTTTAAAAATAATAAAAGTCGTCTGCTTGGGCACCTTTGTCCCACTCGTGTTTCTGCTGTGAAGGCGCTGTGACTGCATAGCTGTGTTTCGCTGTGTGGTCCCGGCACCGATTCCGACACCGTGGGTGTCGTAAGAGGCTACTAAGGGTACTTAATGGTGGGATATAGCAGTGAAATTACTGTACCTACATAATACACTATAGTCCTCGTAATGGGGGGAACGAATTGTTAATGATGTAGATTACCTACGTATGTAGAGTCCTATTGCTAATACTATACCTTATCAGGTCGACCTCACCATGGATCCCATGAAAACCATCGTGCTGTATTCCATGTGTATTCGTCACGATGGAGTAACTAATCTGCACTGTCATTTTCACCTATCATGCCTCACTGGTGCTCTACCAGCGTATACCGTTAGCACAGGCGGAGTTACCGTTCCATTTTCATCCATTAAAAAAAAACACATGAAGAATACCATCAGCGCCACGGAGTATTATGTGATGTTCATAATGACGTCATAGTTATGACTAGCAATTCGCCCCGCCTTCGAACAGGTAGAGATAGAAAGTTAAATTAGTATTTTGCTTTATTACATTAATTTTTAATAGGTACTTGGCTTACTTTATTTTATTTTTCGTAGTGATCTCGAATGTTTTTAATCCTTACTTATATTATAAATGTGAAAATGAGTTTGTTTGTTACCTTTTAACACTTTAATGGATTAAACAATTACTATGAAGTTTGGTATATACGTGCTGTATGAGATAAAAATAATATAGACTGTTATTCTAATTCAGTGATATATCCCGGTTACGCGAACGAAATCGCAGGAAAAAGCTAGTTAATTATATCGCTCGTTGATAATGCAGCTTCCTATAACTGAAAAATAATTTTAAAATCCGTCGAGTGTTTTTTAGTTTCTTTATTACAAATAAATAAGTAAAAAATAAAAAAAAAATCCTGTTCATAATATTAGTAAGAATGGTTACCACTTTCAATCAGGAGAGGTTTCTCGCTATTTTAAGTCGTATAAAAAAATGTGAAACTAACAAAAACTAAATTCATATTAAGTTTTCCAAAACCTCAAAAGTTGATCTTACTCCACTGTTACGGTTATGAGCAAATGGAAGTAGGGAGAATGTGGGAGACAAACTTTGGTCTACTTAGGGGACTGTCATTCCTTCGCAAGCCCCTAAAGTGCACAAATACTGCAAACAAAGTTTACCAAATATACACTCTAATAAAAATAACAATAGTAACTTTGTAGTTGGACAGGATCAATGTACACATAGATTATCTATAAGAACATGGCATACCATCCCTCCAAAATCCAAAGAATTCAATATTTGTCCGAGTGGTCCCGGCATAGAATAGGCCACCCTTTCCTTTCCCATAGGTGTCATAAGAGATGAATAAGGGAGAGCGAGGGATGGGCAGCAGCGTCTCCCTTAAAACTTCTCCAAAAGCCAAACTGCGGTTGCCAACCCGCAAACTAAGGGAACCAACCAATAAAACCAAAGGAGGTTTTGCCAATAGTTGGCACGCTTGAGGAAGACTATGTTGAGCAGTGTACAGTCGATGATTGATACAATAAAAGTATCTACAAGGATTCGATCAAGGGATACAATAGTCTTCTGTCTAGAACGCAGCTGAAGACCTCACAAACACAAACAGAGCACCACGTCTGTATATAGTCACACACGTTGAAAAGTGTAAAAAGTTGAAGGGACGTGCTATGATAACGTAAACACTCCATACCTGTTTACTTTTTAAACAAAAATGAGAAGGCTCTCAATTTATCTGTGTTTTAGCAACGCATTGTCAATTACGCTATTACGTTTCCAATTCTGAACACATTTTGTTTGTAATCTATAGGGTCCAATCCCGATTTGATTCTAAATTAATTCTCTGACAATTGAAGCCACCGTTTTTTTGGGGAGCCAAAAATTGTTTGTTACACAAAATTTACTAGTAAATAAGAGATTTCGAATTCAAATTGAATCTATTGGTTTTTTTATTCGGAAAATTCGGTACTTTATGGGAGTATAATACTATAATTGCCTGCAACTTTTTTGACTAGACCTTCTTTGACATGACCAGAATAAAAGTATTTTAAGCCATTTTCCATCCCAAATAAGTGTATGACAAATTTTATAGCGTTTAAATTTTCAAAATACTTATTGACGCTTTAATAGCTTATCGATTGAACCATTCAATAGATAATAATAGATTTTACTATTAAAAAAAACAAACAATATCAATATACTTACCAATATTATAAATGTGAGTTTGTTTGTTATCTTATAGTGGCTTAACCAATCAGTAGGAAATTTACTATACACATATTATATGGGATGGAAAAGGGCATTGGCTACTTTTTATCTTGATCAGCAAACACATCCTTATCACATGGACGAAGTCACAGGTAAAAGTTAATTACTTTTATAATATTAATTTCAACCGTGAAGCAGTTGTGTTTGCATGGCTGTGTTTCGGTTTGAAGTGTGGGATATGGCGTGAATTTACAAAGTACAGAGGAATAACAACTGAGTCCTCAGGAATGGCAACGCATGGGGGGTATCATGGGCGAAACAGTATACTCTGTTATGTCCATGGTACCGCTCATGTTTATAGGCGACGGTTACCACTTTCCATCAGATGGGCCGTCAGCTTGTTTGCCATTCTAAGTTGTATAAAAAAAATTTGTATTTGACATTTTGTATTTTTTATTATTTTATTGTATTCTTTATTAATTATTATTCTTTTCTCATTCACCCTTTTTAAAACTCCCTCATTCGTTACTTTTTCTATCTAGCTCATCCTTTCCATTCTGCTCCATGTCCACATTTAGAACATCTCAAGCATCTTTCTTTCTTTTGCGTTATTGTCTATGTTTTACACCTATATAATATTATCATTTAATTATCATCAATTTAAAAAAAAACCTCTCACTCATATGTCCACCAAATACCACCCACAACACGTATTAATAAAAATGTAAATTGGCAAAAAATAATGCTGAGCGGTTGCCACGTTCATGACTTTATGTACTTAGTTTAAATATTTTATAACTTTGTCGTTTTGTTAAAGTTTCTAATAAAAAGTTTATCTTTCATTCACAAAGTTAGATTAAATAAACTCTAATTAAATCAACGAGCGACAGTCTTATGAATTACGTATCTTAGGCCCTTCATACACGATAATTTTACTATGGCTACGGATGATAGAAAATGAATGTGTATGTGAATGCGTCACCTTAAATGATGAAGAAAACAAAATATTAATACATCTACTCACTATTCAGAATTTTTAATATTTTTCAGAAAAAAAATACCAGAGGGAAACTTTATATAAAATTCGTTTGCTTGGATTCAAACACGAATTGGACAGAGGTATCCTTCTATCCCATTCGTGTTTCTACCGTGTAGCAGTTGTGTTTGCACGGCGGTGTTTCGGATTGATGGGTGGGATATGGCAGTGAATTTACAGGATATAGAGGAATGATACCTAGAGTCTTTAGGAATGGCAACGCATGAGGGGTATCATGGGCGAAACAGTATACTCTGTTATGTCCATGGTACTGCTCATATCTATAAGCGACGGTTACCAGTTTCCATCAGCTCGTTTGCTATTCTAAGTTGCATAAAAATAAAAATAAAATGAAATACTTAGTGAAATTACTGCAAATAAAAAGAAAGATATCTCTAAACGTATTCTGACTAATTTTCAGATATAAATCTTTGCATATTGAGCTCGCAAATCTCATATTTGTTTACGCAAAGAAAGAAAACAAACGAAAATTAGATTTCTACTAAAATGCGACTGTTTAAGACATAATGCAGTAAAGGATTTTATCTTGTAGATTTATAACTACACTAGCTCACTAATGGCCAATATATCAAAAATTTACTTAGAATCGACAAAGAATCTCTTGCTTTATAGTATAAGATGTTATAACTATTTAATTATTATTTTTTACTCTTTAACAATCCATTAAAATCTCATTGTTGGGTATTGACCTCTGGGTATAAAACATCTACTCTTAAGGGGAGTACTGGTTAAATATTATTATTTATATATTTGAATATATAAATTATTGTAGTTTATTAGTTAGTTAGTTGCTAGATACAAAAAAATGTCTTTGTTGATGTAACTAACTACCATACGTTTTAATTGATCTGTTTTGGAATCCTGCAATGAGGAGAGCGTTGATATTCGCAACATAGTTTTATACTTCTGCGGACATCATCGTTTTTCAATAATATTGTAACCAATGTTTTTGTTCCAAATAAAGAATTATTATTATTTCTAGCAACTGGTATGGCAGAAAAAGTATGAATTGGCACATGGAAAATTACTATCATTACCCATAGATAAAATAAGTGCAGAATATTATCTGTAGCCGTGTAGTCTCGGCATAGAATAGAGAATAGAATAGAAAGAGGCGACTAAGTGACTGCGAGCGATGAGCAGCAGCGTCTCTCATAAAACATATCCACAGCCTAACTGCGGTTACCAATCCGCCTGCCAAACGTGGCAACTATTAGCAAAACTCCCCAAAGGGGAAGTTTATGTTCACCAGTGGACAGTTAAAGGCTGATATGATGATGTTTCTTTGTCAACTATAGTACCCTGAGTACTTTGATATTACGACTGCGTACATTGTAATTTTTCAGCCATATTTCACCGTTCCAACTGCAATACAACCATGCGAACACAGCTGATTGACGACATGAATACGTATAGAATAGAAGTATCCAAGCAAACATTTTTACAAAATTTCTCAAATGTAGTTTAATTATATTTTTGCCATTCATGTTTTTTTTAATGGGTGAAGAGAAAATGATAACTCCGCCTGCGCTAACGGTATAAACTGGTGAGGCACCAGTGAGGTGTAATTGGTAAGAATGAAGCTAGTCAGTTAACCTATCGTTACGAATGCATCTATAATTTAATTAACTACGATGGTTTCTAGAGAGAACCAAGTGGAAATCGACCTGACAGGATATATTGCTAGCAATAGGGCTGTTAAACTCCATTAGTAACAATGCCCTTTTCCCCCTGCCATTCAGGTTAGGGACCTTAAAAACGTGCCAAATATTTTAAAACCGCAAGCGAATGGAGGCCGATATTTTTCACTTATTCCCAGGGTGTGGCGGGGAAACCTTTCGACCATACGGTGATAAATGTCTACTTTTTGTACGTGAATCCAGTTGGCGCCGTGCCAGTTATAAATCTGTGCGCAATCGAATGTACAGAGTGGTAAATGGGTTTGATTACGTGCTACAGTCTAGGCTTCGCTCTATTTTATTTTCAGAATATATAAATAAATCATATATATTGGTATCCGAAATATGATTCTATGCTGCTAGGTTTATTTTTTTTTTATGGGTGACAATGGAATGGCAACTCCATCCGCGCTATCGGTATACATCGGCGGGGCTAGAGTGAAGGATAGTAGGTGAGAATGAAGTAGGTCAGTTAATCTATCATGACAAATTCAACAAGAATTGTTCACGATGGTTTCCATATGAGAACCACGTGGAGGTCGACCTAATAGGGCATATTGCTAGCAATGGGGCTGTCAAACTCCATTGCTAACTTCCCTCCTGCTAGGTGTATAAGATCCTCCAATTCGCTCAGCGGAGTCATTGCTGATACTTCTTACAGGATTTTTCTGTTTTTTTTTTTTTATTTTGAAAAAGGAAAAAGGAAAAGTAAAATAAAAAGGTCGATTATACGAGAGAAGGCCGGTATTTTATTTATATAGGATTTCCTAAACGAAAAGGTACCGTGAAAATGACATTTCCCTCAGAGGCTTATGCGCATGGCTTTCCTGCATAATCTAAATCCGAAGTCACAAGGACCAAAGTAATATAGTCCGAAAAATCAGTAAGCTGAAGTAGTAAAAATAAATCATATAGCTCTAAAATATAGTTACAGCTCTAAAATTGTCATCTGTAGATCTAATATATAATACAAAAATAAATAAATAAATAAATTTAAATATTTGATACACAGAAAGACTAGACCCTGGATTAATGCATTGGGTACTTTTTATATTTTCATTTATAAATACAGATTTAATTTTTCTTTCTTTCTTTGAAAATGTTTTCAATCATTTCCATTCTATATTGACTTAAAAAATTACATCATATGTTAATAGTCTGTTATCCAATATTATTTTTTGAATATCATATTTTTAACTTATTCGTTTTTGAACCAATCTATTTGTCAGATATTATAACTAAAATATTTACATTTTGCTATATAGTATTCTCTTCTAGTACATGCGAAATAAAATGTAATGTGTCTCAATTAAACCATAGGATTTGTTCCAATTTCAAACAACATTAGGATAAAGTATATTTTTATAATTGCAAAATGTATCTAAGTTCTATGTTGTATTGTGTGAATGAAATAGTCTGAGTTTTTCATATAAACAAAAAAGGACCTCCGATTATATAATAAGCCACTGATATATGAAGGTGACATTAAAATAACTGGCTACATAGAGAGTTTAAATTAAAACAATGTAAACGTAGGAAAGTGTGACGCGAGGGACTTGTTCCATTTGTAAACCGTAACAATCCGACTGTTCTCTTTCAGAAATATGTAAGCGAAAATTAAATTTTATATACGTACTAATATAATATAGTAAAATTGTAACTACATGATATTATCATGTAAGCGAAATATTTAAGAAAAATTAATATGAGGGGTTTTGAAATCAATAGATATCAAAACAATATTAAATTTTAGAAATTTTGTCCGTTTATCTACCTGTATGTTTTTTACGGTATCACGCTGAAACTACTGCACCAAATTAGATATGGTTTTTACATTTATATTTTTGAACGTCTAACTTAAAACCTAGTTAACATTTTATTTTACCACCTAGAAATGTTCTATTTGGCTAGATTCTACCTCTGAAACCCACGTATACAAAGTAGCAAGTAAAGAACTAGATATATATTACATTATTTAATTATATTAAATTATATTAATTAGTTGATCGAATAAATGCTGTTTTATTCTCTACCTTTGTCTATGGGCTCTATTTTCTCATAATGAAGCTAAATCTAACCTCTGCACGAAGTTGAAGGCTACATCCTCATTTACTAAACTTCATTAAAATCGCTTTAAAAGATTAGGACGAATTAATATGATAAATATGAAATTTAGCATAATCACTTATAATCTTGTAACCAAATGGAGTTTTTATAGTAAAAATAAAATGGAAGCCATCATTACTGCCTACTCTCAAAGTCATCAGCATCCTTCAGACCTTTCCCATTATGTGAGGTCGCCAACCGCTCACTAATGCGGCGCCGTATATACGAGTATTTTTGTCTCCAATCGTCTCATTTAACATAACACTAACATATACATACATTATATAGTCCATACATACTTTGAGTCTTCCTCTTTTCTTTTAATTTTTATTGTATTTTTTTTTTTTAATTTAGAACATTTACAACTATTGTTATAAATAAAACTCATACAATACAATGGAGTAGCATCAAACATTTATACTTATAATAAATCTGTAGAGAGGTCAATTTTGTACATGAAATATATATAATAAATATATATGTCCAAAATAACTATCAGGGGGTGATTAGTGATCGATTGCTGTGTTTCGGTTTGAAGGGTGGGATATAGTGTGATATATGCCAAAAAACACCTGCAAACAGTAAAATTTTTTATGTCCATGTCTGTCTGTCTGTATGTTCGTTATAGAAACAAAAACTACTTGACGGATTTTAACGAAACTTAGTACAATTATTCTTCATACTCTTGAGCAGGTTGCAATATACTTTTCATCACGCTACGATCAATAGGAGCAGAGCAGTGAAGACAAATGTTAGGAAAACGGGAGTTGTGACTCCATTTTTAAGCTCCCGTCGCGTGTGCAGCCTTAATGGCCACTTTTTAAAATATAAAAATGTCCACCCGTGCGAAGCCGGGACGGGCCGCTAGTATATAATACAAATACAATTTATATGAGACTAGCTTTTGACCACGATTACGACCACGTGACCAGAATATGTTCACTATCTAGGACAAAAAGTAGCCTATATATAATATAGAAGGCTCCATTGCATATAATACATGTATAATGAATAATTTCATAATGTTCGGATTTTTTAATGAGTAATAAATAGAATGATAACCCCGTCTGTTCCACCGGTATATGATGGCGGAGCGTCAATGAGGAATACTAGGTGAGGATGAGCAGGTCAGTCATTTTGATGAATTTCACAAGAATTAACCACGATGGTTTCCAGGAGAAATGAAAATGAAATGCAAAAAAGCAATAGGGCTGCTAATCTTTATTACTAGCAATCTGATAATAAATCAAGATATGGCTGATGCATGTAATAAACTCTTTCCAGATAAATAATTTTTGTTTTACAATATCAATATAGAAAAAAAGTCTATTTGAAACTTTTGGTCATGGCTGGAAAGAAGCCATATAGTATATTTAAAAAAAGAAAAAGAATGATTTGAAAATTTGTATACCATTCTTGTATCTCTTCATGTAATGTGTTACAACTATAATTTTGTTATGTAAATAAATATAAAAAACACTAGTGGAACTATAAAAGTGGTATCATTTTGGAATACGTTGTCTAACTTTAAAAACATTTATTGAAAATTTAATTGCAGTTAACTTCATATTCATATAATTAATGCACTTAATTTTTATAATATTTTGTTTATTAATCGTATATTTTTATATACTCCAATTATGTGCATCTGAAAATTCTAATTAATATTTTGCCCCCCTTCTATTCCGTAATACTACTAAATTAAAAATTCTGGATATACTTTTGTAATGTCTAATTATTTTTATATATTTCTCTTATTTACCTGGATAGCAGTGTGAGTTTTATAATAATTAAGATTTAGAATTGTAAATAGTATATACCTAAGACTTACTATAACAACTGTTTGTTATACCAAATTAAATAAAAATAAACAAACTAACTGTCACATTTATAATATTAATGAGGATTGTCCAAAAAGCAATCTTTGTAGTATCACTCAATGCACAATTTACTTTCACATAATTTACATCATATCTATTTATTGGAACACGATTTAAAATGCAGTTACTGTATTTTAAATTGGAGCTGTTAAACCATCTAGCGCAAATTATAACGTTCAGAGACTCATATATCACTGTTCCAACTTTGATTCTGTTTACCTAATGATTAATGATTAAGCCGCATTGACATTACCTTCAGGGGTTCTTTATAAGGGGTGTGGAAAGGCTGCCTCAAGGTCGACAACACGCATGTAACACTTTTTGTATTGTGAAAGTATATAGGCTGGAATAACCGATTGCAATTAGGCAAGATTTTTGTAGCATCTTTTATTAAAGAATGCCATGTCATGATACTGAAAAGTTAATAGAACGCACTGCGGTCTCAATATAAAAATAGAAAAAAGCGAATTTACTAATATGGTATTGAAGGGGATGCATGAGCCTTTGCTGATCACATATATCGTGAAGAGACAAATTTGATCGCTTTTACAAAAATAAATAGACTTCAACGGCTGACCGCCGAAATAAATGGAAATAGTTAAGGATAGCCTTTGCCCAACAGTGGGCTATGAAAAAAATTTTACTATTTAGTTTCAAACTGTCGTGTTGTTTGCATATATTTAAAATAACGATTGGGACTTAACGCGATTATAAGTAAAATGTGTCTAAATACCTGATTTTATTTGCCAACATTTTAATGTGGATTGCACCTTGTCATAGTCACAGTAGGACTAAAGTTAACAATAATAAGATTGACATCTAAAAAAAATCGTATTCAATTGTTGCAAAACCTATTCTATTTTCAAAACCAAACTATTAAACCAATTTTTTTTTTATTATTTTAAGGGCTTTTCCCTTTTCAGGTATATCAGTCCTATCGTACCCTGAACTGATTTCTCAAACAAAACTTTATCTACTTTCCCCAGACGCGGAAAGAGAAAAATTAATGGGCATTAATAATTTACAGAAATTAAAAAGTTTCTGGTTTAAATTCAGCTAACATAGATTGAATAAGACCAAAAATAAATTTATTTAAGTTAAAGTGGCGCATGAATTCTTCTCTTTCCTTCGAACCAATTTTTATAAAAATTCTATGAGACTAATCTCTAAGTATATAAAATCTTTGAGTATATCTTTTCAGATTAAATAAAAAAAGAATTTTTCCAATTGATTTATACATGCAACCTGTGGGCTGTATATATTCAAAAATCCTACAGCGACCTCCGTATCCAATATAATAACGCGTTCAGGGTGTTGATGGGACTGCCACGATTCTGTAGTGCGTCAGGGATGTTCGCAGAGTACGTGCCAGCGCCAACAGCATCCTGAGTATGATAGCAAGCAAGCTGCGCAATTTCCAATGGAATTGTACAGCGGTGATTATCTGTATACTATTTAATATATTATGTGTGTGTATATATGTGTGTGTGTGTGTAAATTTACTAACATTCGTTTTAAGAATATTGTTACTAATAAATATTTAATGGACCAAAAAATTATCAAATAAAATTATTATTATAACTAATGGAGTTATGAAGTAACAAATTAAAAAAATATATAACCTCCTTCCTTTTGTAGCCTGTTGAAAATCAGATAGGCGAGTTCTATATACCTATGATGGCATCACATTAAGTCCCGATTGTGAATTAAATTAATTAATATTTTACATTCTCAGCCAATACAAACTAGATACCAACATCCCCGTTTTGCTACTACTTATACTTCCATCCCAGTGTAAAACCGCATTGCATCGGTATGCTGCCGCTGGCAACAAACAATAGAACAGATGTTGTGGACCTCATAAATATAGTTAGTCGACAGTGAATTCAAGCTACTAAACCAATTTTGTTTAAGTTTTGCACTTTGTTAGTTACACTGTATAAAAGTAGTCTGCTTGGGTACTATCCAACTTCTGCCGAGAAACAGCTGTGTTTGGCGTAATTTTAGTTTGAAGAGTGGGCTATAGCAGTGAAATTATAGAATATGATGGCATAACGCCTTCATCTTAGGGGAAAGGGATTGTTCATAAAGGATATCTAATAGCCCTAGCACTATACTCTATCAGGTCAAACTCCACGCGGTTCCCCCTGGAAACCATCGATGGACTAACTGGTCTCAGGGCTGATATGGATACCAACCAATACAATGTGAGTAGGGGGAAGGTATTGTTAGTACTGCAATCTACTTTCTATCATCGTACGGCTCGCCATCGACAAGGAGTTCACCCTCATGCCTTAAAGCCTAAATGATCGTTTACAACGCGGTTTCAGAGATGTTTTCTCCCACGAACACTCAGATTATGGAATGAGCTCCCTGCCAAGGTTTTCCCAAGAGACTACAGCATGGGGTTCTTTAAAAGTGGGGTAAAGAGGTTTCTTCAGGGTCGGCCACGCGCGCGTAATACCTCTGGTATTGCAGGCGCTCATAGGCTACGGTAACCACTTACCATCAGATGGGCCGTATGCTTGATTGCCACCTCAGTGGTATAAAAAAAGACTACCAGTCCCATTGCTAGAAATATACTCTGTCAGGTTGATTTCCAAGTTGTGCTGAATTCCAGATGTAACTGGTTAGGCGATAGGATAAATGACCTGCCTTTTCATTCACATCTATCATCCATCACTGGTGTCCCTCCAGCGTATACCATAGGCATCACATTGTTTTGGTTAATATCCATAGTGTAGTTAGTTCATGTCATAGGTGATGGTAACCACTTTCCAACAGATGAGCTTGTTTGCCATTCTAACGCTCATTTATCAATAAACCATTGACCCATCCCTACATAAGTATTACTTTGACAAGGGCATCTTAACTTAATCGAACATTTATCTAAAATCTGTTTCCCTCACTCTACTCATAGGTTCTCCATGGAGAGGGGTTTGCTATATAAGTGACAATTTGCTTTTTTTTTTTTTTATTATGAGATTCACAGTAGAGATTCATGCAGATATGACATACTGGTGTTATAATAACATTATCATAATTTTAAAATTAAAAGTAATCAAATTAACAATTATTACAAGTTTATTGTAGTTAATAAATTAAAAGAAATAATACATAAAATAATAAAAAAATAGTAAGTGATATAATGAAAGGAAAATAATTATAATAAATATTAAAATAAAAATAAATATTATTATTACATTTTAATTAATACATATTTTTATTACTACTATTACATTACAAATTATAAAGAAATAAATTAAATTATATTAAAACTTAAATAAATTATTAAATAACTTATGTAAATTAAAATAAAATAAAAAATATTTCAATAAGAAATACAATTAAAATATAAAATAAACAAAGTATTAAAAATACAAAAAAAGAATTAACTCGACTAAAAATAAAATATTTTACTATCTAGAGAATAAATAAATATAACTTAATAATTAAGTTTGTAAAATGATCACAGAACTGTTAGACGAGAAATCGGCTAAAAGGGCACACAATAACTATCACTTAAGATTTAGGGTGTGAAACATTGAGCCCTTAAAGTTAAGGGGACTGCTGGAGACTTAGGTGACACTAAGCGTTGGTGAAATCGCATTCCACACTAAGGGACCCGTAAACCGCCATTAAGTAGCCCCTAAACTTAGATGGTGGTTCGTGAAAACAGACATAAGTATGTATTATAAGAAAATAAAATCCGGTCAAGTACGAGTCGGAATCGTGCAACGAGGGTTCCCTATAAAATTGTCAAGTTTAATTATTTTATTGTTGAATAACTACAAATTTACGGTTTTCGTATTTTTTCCTTTACTAGTGCTACACGACATTGCTTCTTGCCAAATTTCATAATTCAAGCTCAACGGAAAGTACCCTATAGGTTTTGATTCCTTTTGCGAATGTCAAAATATGTGATATGAATGGAATATAAAAGGCCGTAGCTTTTGATTGCGTGGATTTAGAAGCTTGATTTTTTCACTGCTTTATTCACAAGAGATTACAGACCTGAATGTGTGATATTAATTTCAACTTGATACCTCCACGCGTTCCTAAGAAAAAGGTCTTGAAAGACGGACGGACGAACAACAAAGTGATCCTATAAGTGTTTCGTTTTTTCCTTTGTAGGTACGGAACCCTAAAAATATAATTTTTTTACTCTTTTAAAAATATCTACCTTGAAACATTTCAATCAAAAAGAGTGATATTTTGTATCGGTCCAAACAGTAAGTACTCTATTGTACAATCTCGATGGTCTAGTAATTCAACAGAAAACGTTGCTATCTGGGGGTCTACCATGAAATGTTTTCCGAAATTTCGGATCCGAACGAAACAAAAATTTGATACTAACTTTACATGATACGTACCGTTTAAAAATATTAAAAATGCTAAAATATCGTTCCTTTGAAGCTTTATGGTAGATTTCTAACAAACAAAATATTAAGCTCCATTTACTGGATCGATTTCGGTGCGAATAAAAACACGAAATTGAGCCCGAAAATTCAGAATTTCATTTAATGGTAGACCCCCTGATGGTTGCAGGTACGAGTCCCGCACAATACTACAAACATCTGGACTCATGAGAACTGTTCTGAGTATTTTATTAGTACAACATGTATTTATTTAAAGAAAAAATATGTAAATTTATCAATGTCTAATGTCTGTAGTTATAAGCTTTGCTAAGTTTACGACTAGATGCTGTATAATATATCCACTGGTGTTTATAGCCGACAAAGCAATGGACAGATAACGGCAGAAATAATAATAATAATAAATTTATACTCGTACATGGCCAAAGTCTCCCTCTGGTAGATTTACCAGAGGGAGACTTTGTACAAAAGTCGATTGCTTGAGTTCCTCTGTCCCATTCGTGTTTTAATCGTGAAGCAGCTGTATTTGCATGGCTGTGTTTCGGTTTGAAGGGTGGGATATGGCGTAAATTTACTGAGCACAGAGGAATAACACCTGAGTCCTCAGGAATGGCAACGCTGTTACCACTTTCCATCAGGTGGACCGTCAGCTTGTTTGCCATTCTAAGTTATATAAAAAAATGGCTTTATTGGTATATCTGCTCTTGTAAGATACCGAGAATGGAGATCAGGAGAAGTGACATTATTATATATTCTTATTCCGTCAAAATACCGATAAAAAAGAAAAGCGGAACGTCTAAATAGCGGGTAGTTTAAAATATAATTAAGTATAGGAGTTCATATTAATCAGGGAAATGCGTGCAAAAAGTTCACTAACAAAGGTTTGATATAATAAAGTGTTTCCATTACTGTCATCAAATTGAATACCTTCTATTGTTAAGCATTTTTCGAAAAGGAAGTGTAATGTACACATGCACAAACATGATTTTCAAAGGCAATATCAAATCGATACACTTTTTAGAATTTTTTGTAACCAATCAACTAAGTAAACATTTTTTTCAACCGACTTAAAAAAAGGGAAAGTTATCAATTCGATAGATTTTTTTTTAACGCGTATCAAATATCCTGTCGTACTGAAAAATTGTTTTTTTTTTTACCAAAGGATATAATTTATTTTACAATGATCGAAGTTGGTTTTTAATGGAATACCATCATAATTCATGTGAAAAGATGACAACAAAGCACACGGTGCACACCATAAGAGACGTGAACAATGCCTTTTAAAATTTATAAACTCTCTTTTTGAAGAGCCCCATGACCCCCAAGATTTGATCGGAAACGCCGCTACAGGTAATTTGTTTCATATTTTTAATTGTGAATAAATATTTTTATATTTATATATATTTTTTTACCTAATTCACACTCGCAACTTTTCTGCGTGACTGAGACGGATTGATTGATCGATTTAAAAATCAGTTCTTCTACATCTCAAATAGTACGTGTAAGACTAGTTTTATGGCAATTGGTTGAACTGGTAAGGCATCAAGAGGTATATAACATTCAAATAAACAAACTCGCTTTCACATTTTTAATGTTAATAGCTGACCTGGCAAACGTTGTTCTGCCATTTTTTTTTCAGAATAAGAACACTTATCACCTAGTGATATGAAATATATTTTACGACCTATTTTCATATCTAAAAATATATATTAAAAAAATTCATAAAATTCAGTCAAGCTGTTTAGGAGTAATGAATCTTATATCACGGTGTTTGTGGTAGCACTCTTCAGAAACCACTCGACTGAATATTATGAAATTTAATGAATTTTATAAAAAAAAAATATAAATATATATCGCCGTGTGGTCCCGGCATAGAATAGGTCACCCCATCCTTTCCCGTGGGTGTTGTAAGAGTCGACTAAGGGAACGCGAGAAATCGGCAGCAGCGTTTCCCTTACAACGTTTTTAAAAGCCTAACTGCGATTGCCAAGCCTCCTGCTAAATGTGGCAACTACTAGCAAAACTCCCCTTATGGGGAAGGCTTATGTTCAGCAGTATACAGTTAACGGCTGAAATAATAATAATAAATATACAATTGGAGCAATTACATGCAACGTAACAGGAATACACTGTGGTAGCTGTTTTGTGACTCTCTGGAGATTAGTCTCTGTCACAAAAACATGTTGGCCAACAACGCTGCTTCTGCGTATTATGCGTTTCCTTGTTCTTTACATCAGACTAGTTGACCCACCCTGACTTCGTATGCATATTTTATTTTATTACACCTGTTTGTGTAAGTGACTACCGCCGCCCATAAGCACTCGCATTGTAGGTGTGCTGCCGCTTAAGGGTACGATGATAAAAGTACTTACACTACAGTAATATTTAAAATAAATGCAGGTATATTTAAAAAGTATGTAGCGAGTGGTTCCTACATAAAATACTCCATAAATTACTCCTTCCTTTCCTATGGGTATCGTAAGAAGCGACTAAGAAGGGCTAGGAATAGACAGCAGCGTCCTTCTTAAAACATCTCCAAAGCCTATTTGCAGTTACCAGTCCGCCTGCCAAGCATGACAACTACTAGCAAAACTCCCCAAAGGGGAGGTTTATGTTCAGCAGCAGTTATAGGTTGACATGATATAATATGATGATGATATATTAAAAGGAATTCATAAAAATCACTTAATATGTTACCAAATCATAATAATTTTTCAACTGAAAGATGATGGCGACAGTTAGGACTCTCCATCACCTTATTTACCATTCTAAATTGCATATAAAAATACTTTATTTTATACAAAGTTCGATATTTACCTATGTAATCCATACTATTTATTTGGTTTGTTTGTTTATTGCCTCAAACCGCCTTAACGGTTTAGCAAATTACTATGAAATTTGGTATACACGTACCATATGCGATGGAGAAGGATATAGCCTACAGATGAACCAATAAACTGTAATATATTTGTATGTCCTGTGTCATCACAAAAACTTCACACTACGAAAATATCATGCTGATGTCTTCGTAGATCATCATAAAATTTGAACTGAATTTGACGTGTTTTAATTGCGTCACCGCAAAAAAGACACCGTTTGTCGTATCACCTCACTTTCAGGGCACTTCCCTTGATAATAAGTAGAGTCTGGGGATTCTTGGCGTCGATATATCTAGCGACGTCCAGTTTTGCGGTCATCTGGAGGGAAAAGCTAAGATAGCTTCCAAAAAGTTGGGGGTGCTTGTTGAAATAATTATTAGAAAAGAAAGATTTATTCAGAGAGAATTGTGTATTTTATATATTAGAATAACGAATGACAGAACAAAAAGTAATATAGAACAATAATTTTAAAAATTATGTCAAAGTCTATATATAAAATTATTTCCAGCCATTATTATTAACACACCCCCCTTAATCTACAATGTAACATAGCATGTGAATGATAAAAGTACATTGGAGATTAAAAAACTAAGAGTTATACAATACCTATGTTTGTTATACATCTTTTAAACTTTATATTACATAAAGGTTTGGTAAGCATATCTGCCCACATTTGTTCTGTTGGGATAAATTGTACATCTATCTTCTTTTCAACTATCTTTTCTCGAATAAAATGAAACCGTGTGTCAATATGCTTGGTTCGATTGTGA
Source organism: Galleria mellonella (assembly GCF_026898425.1). Classification (NCBI taxonomy): domain Eukaryota; kingdom Metazoa; phylum Arthropoda; class Insecta; order Lepidoptera; family Pyralidae; genus Galleria; species Galleria mellonella. The sequence goes on along the minus strand of NW_026442090.1, from coordinate 1,631,280 downwards.
TGGACTGGATTTTGAGCTAATTTTATAGCAGACTGACTGTCACTATATATAGTAACCCTATCAAGCTTGCCCGTTATTTCCGAAATAAACCTGTGAAGATAACAAGCCTCTTTAGCAGCTGCTGTTAGCGCCATATACTCTGCTTCAGCAGACGATAAAGCTACTGTGGGCTGCTTTCTACTTTCCCAAGCAATTGGTCCACCTGCCAACTTCATATAAAAGCCTGTATAGGAACGGCGTGTTTCAACGCAGTTCGCCCAATCCGCATCTGTAAAACCATACAGCGGTTTTCTAGTACGTCTATACGTGATTGAATAATCTATAGTACCTTTTAAATATTGAAGTACGCGTTTTGCGGCCAACCAATGATTTTTATTAAAATTCGAATTGAATTGACCCAGATAACTGGTTGCAAAAGCAATATCAGGACGTGTATGTGTGGCCAAAAAAATTAGAGATCCAATGAGCTCTTGATAAGGATAAGAACAACATTCATTCTGATCATTAGGCTCTAGCTTTTTATTTATTGGCGTATTTACAGTTTTGCAATCTTGCATGCCAAATTTTATTAATAGCTTTTCTACAAAAGTCTTCTGATTTATCTTTAATGTTTCTCCTTCGTTTGAAATATTTATGCCTAAATAATACTTTAGTGTACCCAAATCCTTTAGGCTAAAATATTTTTCTAAATAATTTTTGACAGAATTAAACGTCATGTCATTCTTATAAAAAAGTATTATGTCATCAACGTAAACTGCAAGAATTACTAGTTCGTCATTGAAAAGTTTCGTATACACACATGGCTCAGAAGGAGTTCTTGAAAAATTCATTTTCGATAAGATATCGTTTAACTTTGTGTTCCACGCACGTGGTGCCTGTTTAAGGCCATATAGCGACTTATGTAGTTTACATACCATTACCTCGCTGTTTTCAGAAAAACCTTGTGGTTGTTCCATATATACTTCTTCCTCAAGGTCACCGTTTAGAAATGCTGTATCTACGTCCATATGGCGCATCTTTAGTCCTAGTTCGACAGACAACGCAAACAATGTTCTCAATGAAGACATTCTAACTACTGGTGAAAAAGTTTCATAGTAGTCTATTCCAGCAGTTTGGTTAAAGCCTTTTGCTACAAGACGCGCTTTATATTTTACAACATTTCCTTGTGCATCTCTCTTTCGTCTAAATACCCACTTACACGGTATCACCTTCTTCCCTGTTCTTTCTACTAAACTCCATGTATTTAATTTATGAAGAGATTTGAACTCATCTGCCATTGCTTGTTGCCACTTAACAGCATCTACAGCATTTATTGCTTCCGTGTAAGTGCTAGGTTCATCCAACTCCATGACTGAACTGCATACCTGATAACTTAAAAATTCAGGACTTTTCCTGTTTCTTAAAGGATACCTGCGCTCTGTTGTTACTTTGTCCGTTACTTCTATGTGCTGATCAACTAAATTATTAACTGAAGTATTTTCTACTTCCTCATGCGATTGAGCATCCTCGAACTTGTCTTCCTCCAGTGTATCTTCTACTAAGGGAACTTCTGTATTAGTAGAAAGAATAACAGGCAAAGGTAAATTATCAGTAATGTCAACACTCGGTTCAATATTTTTAAGATTATGAAAATTATTCTCAAAAAATGAAACGTCACGAGATTTTATTACTTTTCTCGGATATTGAGTGTTACGAAAATAATATGTATTAGAATCAGTAGCGTATCCAATGAAAATGTGCTCTTCAGCTTTAATATCTAATTTCTTTCTATTACAAGAAGGAATATGAACTAACGCCCTACAACCAAATACTCGGAGATGGTTTAAGTCCGGTTTCTGACCATACCATTTTTCATATGGTGTATGACAGTTTAAGGCATGATGAGGGCATCTGTTCTTTAGATATACAGAAACTTCAAAAGCGTCTTGCCAATATGCTTTGGACAAAGAACTATCAGTCAATAACGAACGAGCTTTTTCTGTGATTGACCTATTTGTGCGCTCAGCCACACCATTTGACTGTGGGCTGTAAGGCGCCGTGGTTTGATGATGAATACCCTGAGAGTTAAGATACTGAATAAAATCATTGTTAATATACTCAGTTCCATTATCTGTTCTTAACTCTTTTATATGGCTACCTAATTGTTTCTCCACAAGAGCTTGAAAAATAATAAATTTGTTTTTCACGTCAGTTTTACTTGAAATAAAATATACGAAAGTCATTCGTGTGAAATCATCAATAAAGAAAAGAGCATACCTGTTACCCTGAAAAGACGCTTCAGACATCGGGCCACATAAATCAGAATGAATGAGTTGCAGTGGCTCAGTCGCCCTTTTAAACAAAACTCTTTTAAATGATTTTCTTGCCTGTTTCGCTTCAATGCATGTTACACAAGGCTCTTTATCTGCTATTCCAAAATTAATTATAGCTTGACCTTTTAATGACTGTAAGCCAAAACGACAAAGATGACCTAACCTTTTATGCCACAGTCGATATTGGGACAAATCTGCATTATCATGCGTCACATTAAGGCTTAATTTTGTAGAATTGTTAATAGTACAGTCCAAAGTGTATAGTCCATTACAATTCGTACCATGCAATATTGATTTACCTATAATACAAAGATCATTAGAATTATAAAAATTACATCCATTTTTATCAAAAATTACAGTATAACCTTTATCAACTACACTTTGAACAGAAATTAAATTCGCCTTTAGTTCGGGAACATAAGCAACATTAGAGATTTTGTCAATTACCTTGCTTTCAGTACTAATTGAGACAGTACCAATTCCAGTACAGCTGATATCTGCACCGTTAGCAATTGTAACCTTACCATAACTTTGCTTAAAGGAGCACATCCAATCTAATCTTGAAGACATATGTTTGGTTGCACCAGAATCTATCACCCACTTGTTCATTTGTAAGCCGTCAGTTTCTCCAAGAGCTTGAGCATTCAATGCAGAGGAACCATGTGACGTCCTGCCTATATGATTCTTCTTAAGTGGACAATCTGGATGCTTATGCCCTGGTTCTTTGCAGTCATAACATATAATAGGTTTTTTTCTTTTTATATTTTCTTGGAACTACATTCGTCTTTAAAGCTGATACAGGTTCTAGATGCCGAGATGACTCATTTAGAAGTTTAGTTTTGACTAAGTCTGAAGAAATATCGAAGTTGCTATTTTCTAATCCCATAATAAGAGGTTCATACTTTGATGTAAGCCCGCCTAACAAAATCGCCGCAACGGAAGGATCTTCAATTATTTTTCCTATATCTGCGAGATCTTGTACGGTACTCATAATTGCATTTATATACTCTTCTATACTACTAAACTCTTCTAAACTAATTCTATATAATTTTCTTTCTAATGCTAATCTGCGACTCATACTACGGTTTTCATATGCCTTTTTCAACTCATCCCATGCATCTTTAGCAGTTTTGCAGTCACGTACGTGAATTATAGCAGGGCCGTCTAAAGTCAAACATATTTTCGACAATGCTTTACGATCATTACGGATTTTTATAGCTGCGGGAGTAACATCACCTTCAGTATATCCAACAATGGTTTCCCAAAGATCTTCATGCATTAAGTAATTACGCATTTTAAATTTCCACATTGAGTAGCCCTCTTTGTTACGTAGACATATTAAGTTACTTACGCTGGAGCTTGGACAAGAAATACCTCGTGATATACTGTCGCCTGCACTCATAGTATTCGTTTTGAATATGCACTAAAATCCCATATAATTAATGATTCGTAAGAAAATCTTCGTGCTGATAACGTGTTGAAATAATTATTAGAAAAGAAAGATTTATTCAGAGAGAATTGTGTATTTTTTATATTAGAATAACGAATGACAGAACAAAAAGTAATATAGAACAATAATTTTAAAAATTATGTCAAAGTCTATATATAAAATTATTTCCAGCCATTATTATTAACAGTGCTCAATAGGGTGAGACGGTATTTCACGCCAGAAAACCGCCTGAAACTGTATAAAGCTCAAGTGAGGCCACACATGGAATACTGTTCTCACCTGTGGGCAGGAGCGCCACAGTACCAACTCCTTCCGTTAGACCGCATTCAAAGTCGGGCAGCTCGAATTGTTGACGATCGGCGTCTTACTGTCCGGCTCGACCCACTGAAACTGCGTAGAGATGTTGCATCTCTGTGCATCTTCTACCGAATTTATCATGGGGAGTGCTCTGAAGAATTGTTCGGATTGATACCTGCTGCAGATTTTCACCATCGTACAACCCGCCATAAACTAAAATTTCATCCCAACCATCTGGACGAGTGGCGGTCCTCCACCGTGCGTTTTTCAAGGCACTTTCTTCCACGCACAACCACTCTTTGGAATCAACTTCCAACAGCAGTATTTCCGAACCGATACGACAACATAACCTTCAAGAAAAGAGCATATTCCTTTTTAAAAGGCCGGCAGCACACCTGCAATGCCGTAGGTGTTGTGGGTGACCATGGGCGGCGGTAGTCACTTACCATCAGGTGAGCCGCATGCTCGTTTGCCCCCTGTGTTGTAAAAAAAAAAAAAAAAAAATTGGATTACTCTACTGCCGTGTTGGACTCATACAATTTTTTTTTTCATATTAAAATCTGAAATTATTAATTCAACTAAATCCGATTTGCCAGCCTTTAATAATGACGCCTGTTCGGCCCACCCAACGAGCCCCTACCTGGGTATCGTTACATGGGATTCTAATCCATTTGTTCGGTTCAGCCATAGCCTGTCCCCGGACCCACTATAAGCTTTTAATTAACCCAATCCTAAGATTTCAATTATAATTGTGAGACAAAGGGATTTCACTCGGCAATTTATTGACAAACAACTTTGTTTAAATACTGAAGCCTAAATTCGAAATTCTGAGATTCCAAATTCAAAATAACCGTTGGCGAACTTTTGTGAAAACTTTCAAACCCTTTTTGCCTCTTCGATGGATAAATTTTCTTATCCCTTGTATATATATATTTGTATACAAATCTATTATTGATTATGTAATAATATGCAAATTTCATATTAATTAATAAATTCACTAGGTGACCGTCTCGAAACAAGAGGTGATTGAACTATTAAGAATACTAACCGCTACGTAGCATAGAATATTCGGGTTTATATTCCACCCATTTCATTTTTTTTTAATGAACTACAATTTCTATGTATTAAACATCCATAATTGTTTAAGGGGTGATAATGGAATGGTAACCCCACCCGCGCTAACGATATACACCGGCGGGGCACCAGTGAAGGATGATAGGTGAGGATGAAGCAGGTCAGTTAGCCCATCGTGACGAATTCAACAAGAATTGTTCAGGATGGTTTCCAGGGGGATCCACGTGGAAGACCTAACAGGGCATATTGCTAGCAATGGGGCTGTCAAACTCCATTGCTAACAAGCCCTTTCCCCCCAACATCCATAATTGGCAACGTGGTCCCGGCATAGAATGGGCAACCCCTTTCTTTCTCGTAAGAATCTTAAGAAGCGACTAAGGAAACTTAATAGTCGAGGTATAGGCCGTAGCGACCTTTGTAAATAACTAAAGCCTAACTGCGGCTGCCAACCTGCCTACAAAGCATGGCAACTACTGGCAAAACTCCCCTTATTTATTATGAGAAAGGCTTATGTCCAGCAGCTGATGGCCCACCTGATGGAAAATGGTAACCGTCGCCTATAGACATGAGCAGTACTATGGACATAACAGAGTATACTGTTACGCCCATGATATGACATATTGATTGGTTAAACCATTAAGATGCTAAGAAGTAGCATTGTATCGATATTCTTAATTTAATCGCGTATCTTAAAGTCATGCTCACTATAATGTCCAGACTAGTAGCGGCGTGGTGGACCGAGCCGTTGGGCTTCCTATAATATGGATGAACATAGCGATGGCTGATACACCCGTCATACTCGTTAACAGGTGCTTCTAGTAGGCACTGATCTCTACAAGAATTGATTGTAGTATTTTTTTTATCAATATGAAGTTTGTGATAGCCATTCCATATATTTTTTGTTTTAAACTAAATACAATACAATTTCTATTAAAAAAAAGCAACAGCTTAATTAATTGTCCTTTCTTCTCAGCTGAAATTGTATTCAGAACTGGGTGGTAGATCTATAAAATAATGACTATTTACTTGTATAAAACTTAGTTTGCTTTTTTTTTAACAAACTCATATCAAATTGACAATATAAGTATTTATTTAAAACAGAAAATGTTAACAAATTTTACGTCTGTGCAAGTGTAAGCTTAACATAATACAACTGTGGAATATTATGAAAAGGATCACGTAGATGAAATACCAAATAAATCTAGTATAATGTACATATTTCACTCCATCTCATGTTGTTTCAAGAAATTTAATATTTTCCCCGCGATCATTTCAATTCGCCGTACTCTCAGCGGGCGAGTACGTACGAGTGTGTGCATGAAACGAAAATTGTAGACATATTGAAGCTTATTTCCCAAAGGTTTGAAACGATTTGCAACATGCGTGTTACGTTGTGAATTCTAAATTTTATACAGCCCTCTCTCACTCAAAATGTTGGTATTTCGTTTGGGTAAAAATAGCTTTTAAAATCGATGCCACTCTGAGTTGAAACAAATCTTATCTCTTCTACACCAGCAAATTTGTCAATTTAAATTTTCCACCAATTCTTCAGTGTTAGATAACATGGTTATGAATCAAATCAATACCAGTGACGGCGGTAGGCTCGCCCACGATGGATTTAAATGCACGGCGAAATGGGGATATATTAAGCATTAAGATACATTTTTTTATTTATTACCACAAAAATACAGAATTACAGAAATTATGTTATAATTGTATTTAACCACCACCACCAGAGGGAGACTTTGTACAAAAGTCGATTGCTTGGGTACCTCTATCCCATTCGTGTTTCCTTAAAACCTTATGGGAAAAGCCTATGTTCGGCAGTGGACAGTTAAGGGCTGATATAAAAATAATATTAAACGAATATTATGTAACTGAATCTATTTAAAAATAAATATTAATATAACAAATATGTAACTTGAATTTAATTGAAAATCATTCTTCTAGTATTGGCACACAACACACAACACACAAAGAGAGAGAGAGAGAGAGAAAGATTAATGATAGCAGAATTAAACAAAAAAACTGTAATCAAATAACCATTAAATATGTCATATACAGAACCCGTTTTAATGGAACTTTATGAAAAGGTATCAAAGTTTTGACAAAACTTTGATACCTTTTCTATCACAGAAACACTCTAAATGAAATTAATAACAAATCGGAACATTCAGTCAATTAATTTCAAATTTGTTTTATGTGCCCAAATAATTAATTATACATTTTATATACTGGTATACATCAACTAAATCTCTCATGGTCGGGACAATTATTTGTTTGTTTGTTTATTAATTCTAAGACCTGTACTTTCGCTCGCGTGTAGTTATTGATTCAAAAATCACCGTCTAGGAAGGAAATTTTCGAAAACAACAAAAAGTATTTTTTCTTTATATCTAATCAGTCAAGTAAAAAAACTAAAGCTTTGTATTTCTAGCTTTAACTATAACAGAATTCCTATACAAACTTTCATCTCCATATTTCATCCCTTCAGGGATGAAATATCAGAACTCTTCATAAACGTTATAAATATATTCATTTTTGTTTTAAACCAAGAGCCTAAATCTAAAATTTTATGTGTCTTACTTCTAAATTGACAAAACTTTATACAAACACTAATCCCCGTTTTAACGTAAGGGTCTTAATTTTTAAAATTCCTGATTATTCATCAACGCTATATAAAGAATCTAATAAAGATTCTAGATTCAGTTTTGGCTGTGCATTGATGTATGGGTCAGTCAGTCAGCCAGTCAGTCAGTCAACATCCTTTTCTATCTATATCTAGAAGATTATATTATAACGCTGCCTATCGTGAAGAAAGTGTATAAATATATAACAAAACTGTCAATACCAACGTCGGACGATCGTCATATTTCATAGTAAATGGAACTTCCAGTGATTTATTGTCACCACTTTACTTCGGAGGAAACAGAGTTAGAACATAATCCGAAATTCACGTTTTTCTTATAAATAATTCTAGCAAATAAATACGTCGACACACTTTCCGATAGTACTATTACTACTTGCGTATGGGTGTCGCCATCTGTTATCAATAGTTTCTTTATGCACGAAGACTTCTTACGTACATATCTACATATAAAAATCAATCCCACAATAGCACATATCTTAGTATTAATTGAAAAAATACATTCATATATATGAAAGAGAAGGAGAATTACCTAACAGAGTCCAACGAAGAAAGAAGAGAAGAAGACCTTTCTCATCATGTCCGTGAGGCTCTAGCCTAGTCACCTAGGGGTAGTTAAAGCTGGAGCATAGGGAGTCGCTCCAAAGCTTTTCGCCACGAGGGGAATGATGACCACGTTGATTATCTCTTACGTAGCTTACCAGATGACGGCTTTACTCCCATTAAATTAAATATATCAGAATCAACTCCGACTGAGAAATAGGATATCATTTATCACGATAAAAAATGGACCCGGGAGAGGACACGCCAATGTTTACTGGGTCAGTTAATCTACGAGTATACTAATAATTATAAAGAAGAAAGATTTGTTTGTTTATTTGTAATGGATAAACTCAAAAAATACTCAACCGATTTTTATAATTCTTTTTTATTGATAATGTGGGTATCAGTGAATAAGGTAAGCTAAATATTATTTTCAAAAATTCTATATAATCTAATAATCCAGTGACAAGCCGGGTCGAATCGCTAGATACATTATAAAAATAAGAATATTTTTTATTCAAGTAAACTTAATTACAAGTATTTTGAATAGATATTTTTTATGATTCTACCACCCATGCTGAATGCAATTTCAGCTAAGATGAACGAACAAGAAACTCAACTGTGCACACTACAAACTAAAGTTTCATCCCAATCATCTCGACGAGTGGCGGTCTTCCACCGTGCGTTTTTCAAAGCACTTTCTTCCACGCACTACAATTCTTTGGAATCAACTTCCAGTAGCAGTATTTCCGAACCGATACGACAACATAACCTTCAAAAAAAGAGTATATTCTTTTTTAAAAGGCCGGCAGCACACCTGCAATGCCGCTGGTGTTGTGGGTGATCATGGGCGGCGGTAGTCACTTACCATCAGGTAAGCCGCATGCTTTTTTGCCCCCTGTGTTGTAAAAAAAATCGTTAATTTTACAATTATAAATTTGTGTTAATACAGACTAAGAAATAGCACGAGAGTTATTCAAATTATTAGACATATAAAGAGGTTAAATTTACCCTAACGTAATGGACATAATAAGTTCTTACTTGTATTAGTTTTGTTCCAAATTGCTCGTCATGTGGGACACGTGATGGAGGGACTGTCCCGGTGAATTATAAAACTTCTTGGAACTACAATGTTATAAACCTTATTATAACTTTGAAAATGTCACTTACTGGTCACGTTTTGTGAATAATTTACAACAACGAGGGCAAAAATTAAATATACTGTCCGTCTCATGATAAGTAACTATCCTGGCCCATGAACCCTTATATGTTAGTATGTCTTTAAATTATATAATTTTGTCGACTTCAAACGAGTTATGTGTGAAGCGAGTTCAAGTTGTTCAAGCGAGTTATATGACTTCCCAAACACTTCATGACATCACTCTCATTCATAAATATATAGAATGTCACAGAAAAATAAATTAGTTATTATTACCATTACAATTGGTCATTTATAGATTACAAAAACCGTTAATTTGTATAAAATAAAAAATACAAAAAACTCTGATAATGTACGTTTTAAATTTATTTAAAAAAATAATAATAAAACGATATACACAGTAAAGTTATATCTAGAATGATCTAAGAATTCTAATAGTAATATCCACTCATAATATCCAAATTTGTTGAGGTTATTGTAGGGTAAATGTTATACCAGAGGGAGACTTTGTACAAAAGTCGATTGCTTGGGTACCTCTGTCCAATTCGTGTTTCAACGGTGAAGCAGTTGTGTTTATAATTACTCCTCTCCATTTAAAAGTTGCCTGGAAGAGATCACTTTTAGCGATAAGTCCGTCCATTGTTTTCTCATTGTTATTATTTACTTGTTTCTATAATAAGTTTACTACTGTAATCTTTTGATGAACACAATAAAGAGTATCTGTCTATATGTCTATCTAAATTACTAATTAGCAGATAATCTTTCTGCTGGTTTAATTTTTTTTTTCAAATCAGCAATTAACCATTTTACTTCAACAAAGAAAGTACGAGCAATTCATAATTGCAAGGGAAAATTTTTAGATTGAAACTGATTTTCTCGATGTTTAATAAAGTTTTTAACTTAATTATTTGTTTGTCATGATGTTGTGAATATTTAATTGCAAAACGACAGACTGGGATAGATAAATACTTATTAAAATATATAATTATGCAAATCCTTATTAAAGTTTAGATAACTCCCAAACATTTATAAATATAATTAATTATTTAGCAAATTATTATTTAGAAACTATTATATTTATAGCAAAAAGTAAAAAAAATACGGTCTAACTATAAATATTCAAACTGAAAGTAAATTTACAGGGTACAGAGGAATAACACCTAAGTCCTCAGGAATGGTATCGCATGGGAAGTATCACGGCGAAACAGTATATGCTAGTAAACGAGGATATTTGAATGAAGAAAAATTTTTTTGTGCAACTAAAAATGGCAAACAAGCTGACGGCCCACCTGATGGAAAGTGGTAACCGTCGCCTATAGACATGAACTGTACCATGGACATAACAGAGTATACTGTTTTGCCCATGACGCCTATGCGTTACTATTCCTGAAGACTCAGGTGTTATACCTCTGTACCCAGTAAATTGACACCATGTCTCACCCTTCAAACCGAAACACAGCCATGCGAACACAACTGCTTCACGGTAGAAACACAAATGGGACAGAGGTGCCAAAGCAAACGAGTTTTGTACAAAATCTCCCTCTGGCGGTATACAACCTATATAGAAGTAAACTCAAGTGCTTGCAAAAAGAATAGTTAAAATCAGTTGAAAAAGCGACATAATCATGTTTTATGTAACAACTTTAAACAAAATCAAACGAATTGAATACAATTATCTTTTAGAAGTAACTTAAAAAAAAATATAATTTTCTGTATTAATTCTTTATTAAAATCGCCATTTAAAAAAAATCACTCCAGTCACTAAACAACAGTTTATTTTTCCAAATTAATTAACTTATAACGCAGAACTGGCGAACGGATGCGGCTTACAATGAAAGTTAGAACGACTGGTTAAATTAATTACTTAAGTTATCGTCAAACGACGTTAATGGTTTACGATGACAGTAATCGTCAATCAAATGATAAGTACATTTTGTGTAAGGTCAAGTTAACTTCTCTGAACTCTGGCGCTAATGTTTATTTCTTGTAGTAAATATTAAATATGTGGCTAATAATATATATTAATACTCGGACATTCTCGATTATTTGTGTCATTAAATGAAACAAAAATATAAGAAAAGCTTTATTACATACGAGAGATATATTGCGGGATTTTTTTTTTTTGTTTTTTTTTTTTTTTTTTTTCCGTTCCTGTCACTGAGACTAAGCTACATGTAATCATAAAACCTTAGATTATATAAATGGAGCATCGAGTCCCAAAAACGGGTTAACTTTTTGTCAGCTAACTGTCAAGCTGTTAGCTGACTCGCACATCATTATGCACATAATATATCTTGTCTTTATATTTCATTATTTAATACATAAAATAAGTTTTTACCGGTTAAAAAGATTAAAAAATTATAAAACAAAATAAATATAGAAGTTATAAAGGAAACACTAATAACTATTTATCACGCAAAATTGTATGAAAAAGTTGATCCGCTTTTCTCGAAGCATTTATATGAAGACACTCTGTCTATGAAATCTAAACATAAAACATATCTTTTGTTTTCAGCTTGGGCAGCCCAAATTTATAGTTCTATATTGTATATATTCTTTTTTGTTATATATACGAGTACATATTTTGTTTCTGATTTATAAGAGATCGGCCGTCTCATGACCCCTGCCAGTGTAACCTGATTTAATAGAAAGATTAAATATATTATTTGACCTTTTTTTCAGCAGTTTTCATCTAGAAGAATCTTACTGCTGCTGCCACAATCTCCCGTGGAAGTATTTAAACTAATACTTTCTTCATTCTATAACAAATTCTACGAAAAAGATGTAATAAGATTTCCTCAGAGTCGACAGCGCGTCCATGACATTTTTTTTTATACAACTTAGAATGGCAAACAAGCTGACGGTCCACCTGATGGAAAGTGGTAACCGTCGCCTATAGACATGAGCTGTAGTATCGACATAATAGAGTATACTGCTTCGCCCATGATACCCCCCATGCGTTGCCATTCCTGAGGACTCAGGTGTTATTCCTCTGTACCCTGTAAATTCACGCCATATCCCACCCTTCAAACTGAAACACAGTCATGCAAACACAACTGTTTCACGGTATAAACACATTAACTAGTGTTGCAGGTGTCCATAGGCTACAGTGACCGTTTACCAACAGACGAACTGTATACTTTTCTGTCAAGTTTCTGGTATTAGAAAAATTATTAAATTGCCTAAATTAAAATTAAATTAAATCGCCAAATCTGTAATTTTTCATTACATAATTACATTTCTGTTTTGCCAAAGGTTAACTGGAAGACAAAGCTATATAGTATTAAGTCCGCCTTTTTGTACCAAAAATTTTTTTGTAATGTAGTTAATAAATAATAAATAAATGAAAAATCTGAAATGTTTATTTCAAACCTTATATCCAATATAGAACGTCACTCCTCGATGTAAATGGTTTGGATCACGTCCAGCATCAGCGTGACTACTCTAAATTTGCAAGTATTGAGACCCTTGTCTACTATATTAATGGATCCCTGCCATGTGCTCAACTGACACTTTTGCACCATTTCTTTAGGGATTTTTTTATTATTTATATCTATCGTTCACCTATCGATAGGTAACAATTTATTAAGGTAAGATTTTTTATATATCCATGGTGCTGTTCATGTCTATGGGCGACGGTTATGACTTTCCATCAGGCAAGTATTAGTACCATCAAAAATTACTACTTAGAAAAAATAGGATATGGCTCATATGGTGATAACCGACTCATCATTTCCCTACTCTTATCCCAATTATTATTTGAGGTCCGCGTAAGATGTTTTTATCCATATTACAAAAAAATTTACTTACAATTTTACAATCGGCCACCTGCCTGACGTCAACCTTCTTTGGGAGGGGGGAAAGGGATTATTGGCAATGGAGTTTGACAGCCCCATTGCCAGCAATATGCCTTATTAAGTCGACCTCCAAATGGTTCCCCCTGAAAACCATCGTGAACAATTCTTGTTGAATTCGTCACGATGGGCTAACTGACCTACTTCATCCTCACCTATCATCCTTCACTGGTGCCCCGCCGGTGTATATCGATGGCGCGGGTGGGGTTACCATTCCATTATCATCCATTAAAAAAAACCCTCTTTGGGAATGTATTTGTTGGTGGTTTCCGTCACCTACGGTTCAGAGGAAAGAATTGAGGCAAAAAGGAAGGAAACGTTGGAAATCCGTAAAAGAAATTGGTAAATGAGAGGAATAAGAGACTTATGTGGGAAAGAAAAGGAAGGGACACTGCAGTCGCGGAAAAGGATACTGCAGCGGCTCGGGAGGCCGGGGTTACATACCCATATGCCTTTATTCTAGAATCAGAGAAATTTCTAGAGAAGGACATCCCTGAAGCAATGATGGTAACCGACTATGGTAGCCCATTATAGTATTTGAGACTATCCAGAAGAACCATGGCTTTTTAAAAAAAGATATAAAGTTCAGAAATATTTTTTGCTCACAGTTGAAATCTCCGCCCGCATCTTGGGATGGCCATCAGACAATTCTGAGGTGGGCACAGTCCTCAAGGCCCCATCCTTATATATACATATCTATGTCGTGATCTATGAATACCTAAGCATTACTTGCTCGTTGCCGACCATTATTGCATGAGGATCATAAATCACAATAATACCCGTAGTAATTTCACTGCCATATCTCATGCTTCAAACTAGAACACAACATACAAGATACAAGTATGTTATTAAGAGAAGTAACTTAATAACTATTTAGACAGTAACTGATTAAGAAAATATATTTAAATATACATAAAAAATACAAAAATTTAAAATTCTTTGCATACTGAAAATATAACATTGAATTACAAAAATTATATAAAAGAACAATAATTCTATCATAAATGTTAATGATCGTGTCATAGATACATTTTTAATGTCCATAGCATATAGCTGTTCATGTCTTATCAGGCGGCAGTTATCATTGTTTGCTATTATAAGTATCATAAAAGAAATTAATTAATTAAATAAAGTTATAAAAAAATTATTTACATTGGCAACAATACTCTATAGAAAAGTTTAAAATTAAAGATAAAGTATACTGTGACATCTAAATGTCTCAAGTATTAGAAGCCTCAAGTGAAAAATAAAACATTTGTAATTTTAAAATTGCGCTAATTTACTTCCCAATCTTTATTATGAACGCTCATAAAACATATACTCAATTTTAATTAAAACAAAACTAATTAAAACAAATAAAACTACTTAAATAAAACTAATTAAAAAATATAACTTAGTAAAATTAATATACTTCTGTTTTACCGTTTTCTTTTCTGTTCCTTTTTTTAAATTGAAAACTCGCATTAGTACAGTTAGCCATAATAACACAACACATATTGAAACTGACAATAATACGACACTGATTGTACCGCGGGTGTGAATGTTCTATACAAATAGACGGATTTACTTTCTACAAAATGAGTGGGCGAGGTTTAGTTGGAGTAACATAATACTGGGGTTAGCTGTTTAATCATTCAATTTAAGTAATTACGTATTGACATAATTAGTATTTGAATTTGAGTATTAGCATTAGCAATTACATTGTTCGTAGCTGTAATCCAAATAAGTTCTTTATTAAGGGATATTAATAAGTATAATTAATTTATTAGTAGTTACTGTGCTAATATAATAATACGAATATATTAATACTAAATTACATTTAAATTTAGAGCACGTTTATAATTTTCTGAAAAAAAAAAATAGAGACTTACATCAGTATGTAAAATATTTGAATTTAGAACACGGTATCATGTCTAAGTGTTGAAGAATAATGCTGGCCATCACAAGCGATACAATTTTTATATACATATTATTACGATTTAAAAAAATATATTATTTAAATAAATTTAGAAATAATATATTATTATATCATTTAAATTGCAAACGTCACTAAATTAATAATGAACCAACACGGGAATCAAACCAAAAAATAGTAGTGAAAATTGGTTAGAAATCAACTACGTAATAAATTAACGATTTCATTTAAAATGTCATTGATAAATAAAATAAATATTTTTGTTGTAAAATATTATAAATACGAAGATGAGTTTTTCAATCGACTTCAAAAGGAAGGAGGTTCTCCATTCAATTGTATATTTTTATGTTTATTACCTCATAACATCATCAGTTGTAAACTAATTTAGGATTTTTTTTATCTTAAAGAATATGCTTATAATTTGGTCTCATAGAAATTCAGAATCAATAGTTTAGTTTTTAAATCAAAATAACTTTTGCCACCTTGGTTTTACCATATTTTTTTTTATGGAACACCTTGGACCTTTTGGTGCCATACAAACTTAACTAATCGTCATGTTTGGTATACTTTACTTGAAGTGGGCAAGCACATAGCCAACTTTTTATCTTTTCACTAGTTTTTTTAGATAAGAGGTAAGAAAAAGCTAATTTACTCTTACTCACATTGACAAAGTTAGTAAGAATTCAAAGTAAAATAGACATTTTTAATTCCTATGAATATTATAAATGCGGAGGTTTGTTATGATGGATGACAGAGGGAGACTTTGTACAAAAGTCGATTGCTTGGGTACCTCTGTCCCATTCGTGTTTCAACCGTGAAGCAGTTGTATTTGCATGGCTGTGTTTCGGTTTGAAGGGTGGGATATGGCATGAATTTACTGGGTACAGAGGAATAACACCTGAGTCATGGGCGAAACGGTATACTCTGTTATGTCCATGGTACTGCTCATGTGTATAGGCGACGGTTATCACTTTCCATCAGGTGAACCGTCAGCTTGTTTGTCACTCTAATTTGTATAAAAAAAAGAATATTTGTTATTCTTCACGCAATAACTACTGAACGAATTTAAAAAAAAAGTTCGTACAGGGGTAGGTTATATTCTAACTTAACACATAGGATACGTTATATACTGATTCATGCGGTTAAAGCCGTAGGATACAGCTAGCAATAAATAAGAATAAGATCCAATGACAATAATATTTTTACACAACAAGTTGAATTTAAAGTAATGTGTTTGTCAGGATTTTCCAATCCAATTACTCTACTGATTGACGTCATCTGACATCTATCCCTGATGGGGGAAAAATAAGAGAACACCTCTCAAGTTTCGACTCATGTATTCGATATCAGCGGGTCTACCATGAAATGAAATTCCGAAATTTCGGACTCAATTTCCTGTTTTTGTTTATACCAAAATCAGACAAATAAATCGAGTTTAACATTTCGTTCGTCATACATCCTATCATAAAAGTGTTGTAAATAGCAGGATGCAGTAATAAAACATATATGTATTTGAGATATAAAATAATAAGTTTAGTGAAAAAAATACAAGACATGTCTTATAAAAATCTGACATAGAACAAACTTAAAAATAATACATTGTTCTAAAAAACCTCAGTTTCAATAGCCAGTATTAACACTTCAACAAAAAGTCCAAAGGAACAATATTTTAACATTTTCAATATTTCCAAACGACATGTATTATGTAATTTTAACATCAAAATTGTGTTTCGTTTAACTCCGAAATTTCGGAAAACATTTCATGGTAGGCCCTCAGATTTAAATTAAACATTACCTCTCGACTCTCAAAGTACGGTACAAGAATAACATGCATATATCAATTTACAGTTATAATAAATTCTGCTAAAAATATTCGTGCTGTTTAATGGAAAGTTGTAAATTAATTATTATGTATGTTAATATATAGGAATAATTTATTTTACAAATAGACATAAACTGAGAGCTCTTATAAAAAAACGTCTAAAATATTTTTAAAGACGGATTAGTCCATGTTACATGCTTATAAGGTAACTTTTTATATCACCATTATCATCATCATATCTGCCCTTTACTGCCCACTATTTAACATAACCCTCCTCCTTGGGGGGTTTTGCCAGTAGTTGCCTCACTTGGCAGGCGGATTGTCAACTTCAGTTAGGCTTTAGAGATGTTTTAAGAGGCACATTGCTGCCTGTCCCTCGCCCTCCCTTAGTCGTCTTTTATGACACCCACGAGATAGGAAGGGGTGGCTTATTCTATGCCGGGACCACACGGCCATCTTATCCATATCACGGCCATCCACGGGCTACCTAAAATTTGCCTAATATAAAATACTAATTTGTCTTTCTATTTATCTATTATAATTAATAAAATTGGGCCAAAATTAACGAAAATATAGTGTTACGTGTTCTCAAAAAAAGTCAAGCGGATTAAAAATCTTTTAAACTACCATAAAAAGTACTTGCATACTTTATTTTTATTTTGCACGATGTATTATTGACTCGTTTATTAGCCAATTTCTGTTATTGTCAGGCAATTATTATTATGTTAAATGCCTATATTATGACCACGGTACTCACGTTTTAACGTTTACATAAGCTATGAGTTATTTGATTGAATTAGCTAGTATTTCTTTATATTGTATATTTTATACTAATATTAAAAAAGATTTCTTGTAAGTTTGTATCGTATATTACTATATAATATAGTATAATACTATGGACTCGCTTATAATGTAGGCTACATTATGAGCGAGTCCATAGTACTATAGGTTGTATATTGTTTTACAACGTGCAAAGCCGACACGGGTTGCTAGTTTTTTTAATAAGTCTTTTTAAGAGGGTTCTTTCGTGTGATGGATTAAAAAAAATCGATATTTTATTTGCATAAATTGATTCCTTAATATATTAAAAATATAATGGTATAGCGATTATCCAAAATTCAAAATTCTCTTGACAGCAGATAACAGCTTTCCGAACCATGCAGTAAATAAATGACAATTAAAAAATGCTTGTAAGGAAGTCTATTTGAATAGAGATAACTTGAACTTGAATTGCAAGTTAAATAATTTGGCAGACAGCACACCTGCAAACCGCTGGTGTTGTGGGTGATCATGGGCGGCGGTAGTCACTTACCATCAGGTGAGCCGCATGCTCGTTTGCCCCCTGCATTGTAAAAAAAAAGAGCTTGTAAAAAGGTGTTGTCAGCTTTTCTGTACCTTTGCATCATTAGGTAATTGGCATGCAACGCACGTAATACTAATTTTCACATTGTCAGCCCTTCAACCCTTCAATAACACCTAACGTTGGGTAAAAGGCTCTCAAAATTTATATTCAACAGTCCTATTAATTACAAAATTAACCAACAAAATTTATTCATAATTCACGTCTTCAGTATATATGTCGTTTTCTTGATTTTTTTAAAATAAATTAATAACAAGCGATAAATTAATTTCATTAGTAATAATGTATAATAATTTTTTTTATAAATATTACTAAAACACGAATATATTTTCTTTTAAATTTTGTGAGTTTACTATTATTATTATTATTTTATTGTAACACCATAATAACCGGTATTTCTTACAAATAAGGAGTTTAATTTGATTTCATGTCTGTTTAACAATATATTTATAATGATGTTTCAGTTCATGTCTATAGACGACGGTTACCAACCACTTTCCATCAGGTGGACTGTCGACTTGTCTGCCATTCTATTATAAAAAAATAAAATATATATATATATATATATATATATATATATATATATATATATATATATGTGTACCTCTTTCTTTTACCGACTTCAATTGTAGCAAAATCAGTTATTTTTATTTAAAAACTATTAAAAACTACTGAACCGATTTTGATAAAATTTCCAGCGAAATTTTGTCACCTTCAAGTACAGTTCCTTACAGGTAAAAAAATATAAAGCGGTTTAAAAATAACGAAGTCACGAAGTCACAAAAATGAAAAAATACAACCGAGTTGAGACCACCTTTTCTGAAGTCCGTTTATAACAGTGTCACATTATATTCACACTCAGTCCCCGTGGGGACCAACAGCATATACAAACAGAAATTAATCTAAAAATTCCCGACACTATAAAATGTTTCCACTGTCAGATACGTTCATGAATTTTATTACTCTCTCATTTGAGACAGCTCATGAATTGCAATTTTGTAATGCAGTGAAGATGCGGCAGGCGAAGATACCACTTCATATTTTAAATGAAATGAAAACTCCCAGTAAACCAACTCGGAGGGGTGATTACTTTCGATGCAATGATATTACCTTAAGTGCATGGAAACGACTTACAGCTATATGAAATTAGATTTAACATAATGCTGATGTTTTAAAATTATTACATTTATCTCTGCAAAAGAAATATCGAATAAAATTAATTTAGTAATCTCTAGTTTTATTAGAAGCAAACTAAAGAAAAGTCACCTCTTTAGGCATATTCAAAACAGAATTAATTTAATAATTCCTAGTTTCATTAGAAGGATACTAATTAAAAGCCACCTATTTAGGCCTATTTAAGACAGAACTATTTCAGTAATCCCTAGTTTTATTCAAAGGAAAACTTAATAAATGTCAATTGTTTAGGCATATTTAAGACAAAATTAATTTAGTAATATCTAGTTTTATTAGAAAGAAACTAAATATAAGCCACTTGTTTAGGCATATTTAAGACAAAATTAATTTAGTAATCCCTAGTTTTATTAAAAGGAAACCAAATAAAAGCCCCCTGTTTAGGCATATTTAAGACAAAATTAATTTAGTGATCCCTAGTTTTATTAGAAGGAAACTAAATAAAATCCACTTGTTTAGGCATATTTAAGACTAAATTAATTTAGTAATCTCTAGTTTTATTAGAAAGAAACTAAATAAAAGCCACTTGTTTAGGCATATTTAAGACAAAATTAATTTAGTAATCTCTAGTTTTATTAGAAATAAACTAAATAAAAGCCACCTATTTAGACATATTTAGGACGAAATTAATTTAGTAATCCCTAATTTTATTAGAAGAAAACTAAATAATAGTCACCCGTTTATTCAAAAGGGAGGCGTGGCGGGCCGTGTCCATACCAGAATTGTCTAGCGGGTACCCTAGGATTAAAGCAAAGCTTTTAACTATGACCACAGATAGGTATGTTTGAAAGTCTTTTAAGAATTAGAAATACCCTTAAAAATACTAATGGCCATGATTTCATTATCTGTCAAGCAATGGATAAACAAGCTGAAGTGGTAATAGGCTGGTCACATTGCTTGAGAATCGACAACCAATAGGAAAGAAAGGTTCTTGAATAGAGACTCCGTACAGGAAAATGCGTAGGACGACTCCCCACGAGACGACCTCAAATGCATTGCAGAGAGTAAATTTTTTTATGCAACTTAGAATGGCAAACTAGCTGACGGCCCAGCTGATGTAAAATGATAACCGTTACCTATAGACATAAGCAATACCGGTCAATGGTTAAAAGTGAGGGGGAAAGGGATTGTTAGTAATGCAAACTATCAATCCCATTACTAGCAATATACTCTGTCAGGTCAACCTCCACGTGGTCCCCCTTGGAAACTATTGTGCTGAATTACAAATGTATTCGTCACGATGGGTTAACTGACCTGCCTTTCCATTCTCACCTATCATCTCCTGTTGGTACCCCGCCAGCATATACCATTAGCGCAGGTGGGGCTACCATTTCATTATCATCTATTAAAAAAAATGGTTACAAGTAGTATAGGGCCATTTCTTATGGCAGTCTATGTGGGGAGCTTATGTTCAGCAGTCAACAGTTAACGGCTGATGGTGGTGAAAAGAATGTAATCTAAAATAAGAATTGTGGTCACAAGAATTACAGTACACGACCTTTGACAGAAATTTATGCCAGGCGGTTAGCAACGACACACCATAGGTCAAAGTGCTATAATCGAAAAGGGATCACGGAGTTACGAAAGGATTTATCTTAAGAAGATAATCACGTGTTTGTTTTATTGATAATTTTCATTATCTACCTACGTAATTACGAGGGCTGATCTCGTTAAATTTGTAAATGTTAATTACATTCTTTATCAGTGAAAAATTTAATATCTGTAGGTATTATATATCTACTTGTGACTTCATCCGCATGAGCGGAATACAGATTCGACTGTATAATTGTCTACCAACCTCTATACCAACTATACAGTACCTATCAAATTTTAAAATATAAATTAAGGACTTCTACTATCTGAGCAAGTGTCATATTCGTAACATATATATATATGCTTGTTTCTGTGGCAAGTATGCGTATGAGTCTACTCGGAACGGCTTATCCAGAGTCAGGGAACTACAGATATCTTAAACCGCGGGATATCGTTACGGTAACACATAGGATCTATAAAATGATAGTATAAGGCAGGGGGAAGCACAAAAGATCCGTATGGGTCGACGTACAACGGTTTAGCTGACCCCATATGCGAAAAATAAGATAAGATACATACATATGTAGTTACTAGACCGAGCCTGTATTTGCAATGTCCAAGATACTTTTGATGCGACATAGTTAAATAAGCTATATAACTTGCCGATTATCTTAGCAACAAAGTATATGTAGTTACATATTTATTTGTATACATTTATATATACTTATTAAAATAACCTATGGCCTTCCCAACCATCCCAACCTCTATCCCAACAATAAAAGCTGTTAAATAACAAGCAAATAAACTCATTTTGACATTCTATTAATAGGATGAAATTATATCCGAAAATTAGTAAGAATGGATGTTCGGATGGTTTATTACTCTTTTAAAAACAACTGAATGAGTTTAAATGATAGGTAGGTTATATCCTAACTTAGTATATAGGATACTTCATATACTAATTCACGCGAGTGTAGCCACGGCAAACATCTAGTTTATAATATCATTAAAGATTCTGTACTAATAGCAATACTTAATGAAATAATTAAACCTTTTGATAAAACACTCCATTTACTACACAAATAAAATGTTCCCTATATTTACTCATTACATAGTTTTGGCTTAATCATATATGCAAAATTGCATATTACACCAAATTTTAACTATATTGATGTTATGAAAGTAAATCATCAATTTTGTAGGTCGCAAATTTTGGCATGTGTCTCGTTTCATTTGAAATATATCGCCCTTTTTAGTGATGTGCCGAGTTAAGTTGATTCAAGTGCTAATTCGAATATATAACAGCTACTAATATACTCGAATATTCGATACACAGAATTCGGATCATTAAATTCAAATTCAGGTTTCCGTTACAGGTTTCCGGTACTTACGGTACTCTAATACTAATCAAGTGTTCACTGTAAGTTTTATATTTCTATTATAACATTTTACTATTTTTTTTTTATTACCAAGGAAGGAAAGGACAATTGAAAGATAAATTATTAAATTAACGAAAATTCCTTGTAAATTAACTAATTATTTATCGCCTTCACAACTCACAATCTCTGTATATATCCATCGCATTTTTCCCTGCTGCTCGTATCGTAGCTTACATATCAATATATTTTCTGTAAATTACTATTGTATATAAATCTTGCTATCAACACTTGAAATCTTCTTATTTCTATTTCTATTATCGGTCATATAAGTATCATTTCATTCGGGAAGAACCCAGCTCATGCGGAAGGGTTTCAATCAGGATACAACCGACCCTTTCCATAAACTCGAGTCAGTATTCAATTCTTTATTAACTATGTACAAAAATAGTCGAATATCGAAAAAGATCAACTAAGCACATCCCTATAATTTTGCTTAGCATTAGGCGTCATCAATCATAACGAACTGTGACCCATTTCGGCTTTGCTATACGAGGACAATTAGAACTTGTTTTTAATAACGTGCTGCCAATTTTTTTTTCCACTTAACAATGCGCTAATGACATTCTAATCTATCGACGGCGAAATTATAATTATTCGTATATACATAGAATAGATAAATTTATCCAAATAGCAAGTCGTTTAACCTTTTAACCGCCCCGACCGGATTTATCCAACAAAGGTTGTTGGATAAATCCGGCTGGAGACAGATAGAACCTGTTTACGTTTGTTTGTTTTTCTATTTATGTAACTGCCTACTGGTCGTACATAAAATAAAATAGAAACAGAATATAGCATAATACCCTATATTCATAACTCTCATAATTTAGCTATTGAACTGTTTTGTCTCTTTCTTTTAGGTTAAATTACATTACCGATTAAAGTATTATTAAAGTATGCCAATTATAGTTTTTTTTTTATACAACTATGGTGGCAAACAAGCGTATGGCTCGTATGATGGTAAACGAGGTTACCGTATCCTATAGACGCTTGTAATACCAAGGATGTCACGTCGCTGACCTTTAAGAAACCTTAATATACTCTCTTTGTAGAACCTCATGCTATAATCTCTAGGGAAAGCGTCGGCATGAAGATCATTCTACAACACAGAAGACAGAGAAATTTGACACAAAATACTCAGTAGGTCTAAATGTGAAGATAGATTGCTTGTTTGCCATTCTAAGTTGTATAAAAAAAAGATAGATAAACCTGGCTAAATTTCAACCGACATCAAAAAGAAGGAGCCATTCAATTCGGTTGTATTTTTTTGTTTGTTACCTCATAACTCCGTTAGCTGCTAGTTAGTTAGCTAATAAGTTTCTTAGCTAGCTAGCTAATACGCTAGTTAGTTTCTTAGCTAGCTAGCTAATTCGCTAGTTACTTTCTTAGCTAGCTAGCTTATTTGCTAGCTAGTTTCTTTTTGTAAATATTTTATCTCTACCTATACAAACAGCTACAATTGTTGAACAAAATCAATATTAACGCAAATGAAGTCGCGGGAAAATGCTAGTTTATAATATTTGTAAGGACAGTTTGAGTATATTTTTAGTTTTACATACCGCTAACAATATCTATTTTAACAAACTCATATATATAGAAGTGTGAACTATGAACGCCTGCAAAACCAAAATGTATTTTACATTACACTTAGCTTTACACTTAATATATAGCAAGATTGCAATATTACGGAGTAGTATTACTTCGCTACAGTTGTCCGTAGTAAATCTAAGACTTACACTACTTGCGCTTATCCCTTCCAAGTCTGGCACCTCCGGTTCTTGAGTGCAAAATTCCGCAAAGCTCTAAATCTGTTGTTAACCATTTCACTGAAACAAGTATATTTTGTTCTGCAACGGAAGGCTTCATTCGTGAATACAAATATACAGATTAATAAAGAGGTGCTTCGTATATACCCTACGTCTATATTAATATTATAAACATAAAGAAGAAAGATTTGTTTTTTTGTATAATTGTTTGTAATAGATAAATTCGAATACTACTCAACTGATTATGAAAATTCTGTTTATATATATCTAACCTGCAGAAAGCTGCGTTACCAGCGAGTAACATGGACTAAATATTATTTTTATAAAAAAATTATATCCCTAAGAAAGTTACATTAATGCCGTACAAGGTATCAACAATTTGCCTATTGAAGCTAATATAAAATATTTATCTATCTTTTTTATATCTATCCAGATTGACTGATTACAAAAATAATTATCAAAATCGGTTCAGAATTGGTAGCGCAGTGACGTGATAAAAAAGAAACTGCTGTAAAATGTAAATGAGAGGAGAACTTTCTACTTTTATGAGTTTCTTAAATAGTAGATTATAATTTTATTCCTAAAAGCCTCGTAAGAGGCGGCAAAAGGAAATTAACGGATGAGAAATCCATCTTTCGTTTAGATGTTTTAAGAGTGAGTGAGTGTGTGCTGCCCACAGCAGCGTCTCTTTTAAAACATCTCTAAAACCTAACTGCGGTTACCAACCCGCCTACCAAACGTGGCAACTACTGACAAAACTCCTATTAAAAGGGGAAGTCAATATTCAGCAGTAGAAAGTAAAGGTACATAGTACATATGATAATATAATAAGTGAAATAAAAACTTTTTCCCATTGTGATTTTTGTACACGTTGTATGCTAACTTTGATTGTAACCTAGTTTCAGACAGAATTTTTGGCTCAAACCGTTGGGTGTGCTTCATCATAATTTATATTGTTTTTTTCTGTTTTAAAAAACTTTTAAGTACTTAATGAATGTGCGGTGAAAGAAGGATTATTTTGTTTTTGTTAAAAACTTTATCAGTGCTTACAGTTATGTCGTTTAATTTAATTTCAGTGTTTAACCAGAGGAAGACTTCGTACAGAAACTCGAGTGGGATAAAAATAGCCAGCGAGACAACTTTAGGGGGAAAGGGATTGCCCTAACAGTCTCGTTACTAGCAACATACTCGGTCAGATTGTCTTGAACGGTTCCCTTGGACACTATCGTGATTAATTCATGTTAGATTCATCACGGTGGGCTAACTGACCTGCTTTTTATCTTCACCTGTCCGCTCTTCCTGGTACCCCACCAGTGTATACCGATAGCGCAAACGGGGTCACGATTCCATTTTAATCCATTAAAAAAAAACCAGACAACTTTAGTACAAATGGTGAAATTAATTTATTGCCTAATACTAGCAAAACAGGCAAGTACATATTGTTTGCAATGTTACCTGGTACCATGCTGATCAAGTCAACTATGCTGATCGCATAATAATGCATCGGAAGTTGCCGTCACGTTCGACCCGGATAGCTAATCCAATTTCAATGGAGCAACATGGTGAAGGCACACAAAACTGTGTAAAGTTACCCCGGAACAAGGAGTTTGATCGCTGTTCGTTGTACTGGTATAGGTTTATAGATATCGATTAGTAGTAAATAAAATCATGATGATTAAAGGTATCGTCTCATCGACTTTTGTTTTAGGAACGGATACGTTTTCCTCATAGCGCGTATGAGAAAGAACATTTATTGAGTATTCCATATTTATTGGGTATTGCTGTTTTGGTTTGTCATATACATAGGAGGTGAAAATTATCTGTAGATATCTCTCTCTCTCTCTCTCTCTCACTCACTCTCTCTCTCTCTCTCTCTCTGTGTGTGTGTGTGTGCGTGTGTGTGTGTGTGGGCCTATATGGATGCGTGCGTGCATGCGTATATGTTTCTCTCTCTCTCTCTCTCTCTCTCTCTCTCTCTGTGTGTGTGTGTGTGTGTGTGTGTGTGTGTGTCTGATTTGCAATATTTTTCTATAAATTAATAATCCTGAATAGTTAAAATATACATTCCGATCGACACGCCTCCGCTCGTAAACATGGAAGCCTCGATATGCCTTCTCGCGATGACAGACCATCGACCGATCTATATAGCATCGGCCTATCTCTCTCCCTCCAAAAAGCTACTCCGGGCCGACCTCCAAGCTCTCATGGACCTGGGGGATTCGGTAATTATTGCCGGAGATCTAAATTGCAAGCACAGCCTTTGGAGCTGTGCTTATCCGAACCCAAACGGTCTCACCCTGGAACGCCTTTCGCTTTCCATGGGTTTCGACATCCTTCCCCCAGTGCACTTCACGCACTATCCGGCAAACACTGCTCATCAGCCCTCCATCCTCGACATGGCCCTACTAAAGAACGTAGCCTTAAGGCTGAGTTCTATGGAGGTCCATGCCGAACTCATCTCCGACCACCGCCCCGTCACATTCTCGCTAGGCCCACCTGCAGACGGGGCGCCTCAATTTAAAACGGTCACGGACTGGAGCCGGCTCGAGAAAGTCCTCGAGTCGACTAACTCTCCGGTACTGGACCGCATCCCGGACGTAGTCGAATCTATCGAGGAGACGACTACAGCCATAGACGCGCTAACAGAGCACCTGCAGTCGGCAGTCAAGGACTGCTCCAGGGAGGTTCCGGATACGGGCGACCGTAGATGGAACCTGCCTGATGATGTAAGGGCTCTGCTGCGCACTAAGAATGCAGCCACACGAGCGTATGACCGCTATCCCTCAGAAGAGAACCGAACCCGCCTGCGAGCTTTACAGCGCGAAGTAAAGAGTCGCATAGCGGAACTTCGGCGAGACAGATGGGATAAGTTCACCAAAGAACTCACCCCCTGCCATACCGCGTACTGGCGAGTAGCCAAAACCCTCAAAACAGACCAGTGTTACTCCGACCTTCCGCCCTTAGTCCGAACAAACAACAGTCCGGCCATATTTGATGAAGAAAAGGCTGAATGCCTAGCAGACAGCCTAGAGGCCCAATGCATGCCGAGCACCCTTCCGGTGCCCGATGATCATCTAGAGAAGGTAGAATCCGAGGTGGAGCGAATCCTGTCGATCCCTCCAGTAGAGTCACTCCCCCCCGTTACACTGGATGAGGTGCGAACACTCATCAAAGGAACTCCCAACCGAAAGGCACCCGGTGCCGACGGTATCTCTAACAGACTCCTTAAGAGTCTGCCAGAAACCATTCTGCTACTCCTAGTAGCGATCTTCAATGCGGCAATTACCAATGCCATCTTTCCAGATGCTTGGAAAGAAGCCGATGTCGTAGGCTTTCCCAAACCTGGGAAAGATAAGTCCCTTCCCACCAGTTTTCGCCCCATCAGTCTCCTCAGCTCGCTGGGGAAGCTGTATGAGAAGCTAATACTCGCACGCCTGAAAGACTGGCTACAGTCCAAAGGCATCCTGATCGATGAGCAGTTCGGCTTTAGAGCCAAGCACTCAGCTGTTCATCAAGTACATCGTGTAGTAGAACACGTCCTCAACGCCCGACACCTGAAATCCAACGGGGTCACATGTGCCCTGTTTCTCGACGTAGCGAAGGCCTTTGACAAAGTCTGGCACAGCGGCTTGATTTTCAAACTGCACAAGATGGGAGTGCCAGACAGGCTCGTGCACATCATACGAGCCTTCTTGTCCAATAGGTCATATCGCTATCGCGTCAATGGAGTGCGTTCCAGCGCACGACCGATTAGAGCCGGCGTCCCTCAAGGCGCTGTCCTCTCCCCCACCCTCTTCTCGTTGTACACCAACGACATCCCGCGTCAGCCCCGAGTGCAAATCGCCCTCTTTGCTGATGATACAGCCCTATATGTGGACAGCACGTCGGCCGCCTGTGCAGCCAACAGGCTTCAACGGGCGGTGGACGAGCTGGCCTACTGGTTCAGAAAATGGCGCATCGAAGTCAACCCAGATAAAAGCGCCGCCGTGCTTTTCACGGCCAAAAGAAAACCATCCCTTCCCGCCTCTATTCAGCTGTTTGGCACGCCCGTCCCCTGGACGAACGAAGCCAAATACCTAGGCGTGACACTAGATTCCAAGTTGAGTTTCGCATCTCATCTTAAGCGCGTCCGAGGCCTGGCCAATTTTATACTGGGACGCCTCCATCCCTTTATTAACAAGCGCAGCCAATTGTCGCTCAACGCAAAGCTGACGCTCTATAAAGCATGTATAAGACCGGTGATGACGTACGCTAGTGTCGTCTTCGCCCACGCCCTTCCTTCATTACTTAACCCCTTCAGGTGGTGCAAAATAAATTTCTGCGACGGGCCACGGGCGCCCCGTGGTACGTGCGCAACGTGGATCTACACCGCGACCTCAAAATACCCACTATAAGGCAATTCATGAAGCAAGCGTCTCGACGCTACTTCGCCTCAGCCGAGTCCCATTCAAATCCGCTCATAGTAAGAGCGGTCAAATACAAACCCCCCATAGAGAACGTCGCTCCAAAACGTCGTCGCCCGAGGCACGCACTCTTGGACCCCGATGATCCAACTACGACGGCAAACGCGTCTCCCTCCCTACCTACCGCGGAACCCTCGACAAGAGCCCCTACAAACACACCCACACATCGCACACACCGCCCCCGCCGGCGGGGGCGAAGAACCCTCGCGACACACGGTCCGCGCGCGATCAGGTTTGCGCCCGAGCGCATAACAACCGCGTCGCAATCTCACCCACCCAGACGTACCGACCCTTCGCCGTCCCTCGACGGGGGTCGAAGTGCGGTGGCCTAAGCCGAGGCCGAGCCACTCTGGCGCCCTTAGGCGCACACACACACCGCAGTCCATAAGAAAGAGTCGACACCTCTGTCGCTCCCCTCTCGCGGGCTTGGAGTGCCATCAGCACTCGCCCCTGCATTCGCGTCCGGTGAAGCTGTAAAGGCCACACACGGCCAACAGCAAACACATTCAGAAAAAAAAAAAAAAAAAAAGTTAAAATATATTACAAAATTATTAGTCAAAATATTCTCTGAAGTAATTTCGCAATATTTTATTATATTTTTATAATATAATAGCTGCAATTATCCTAAATTAAGAAGCACAGGAATAAATTATTATTTATTCACGTTCTTCATAATTAAGGATTAATTCCTACTGATTAAGTATACTTTTACGAAATAATACTTTCTGCAATCAAACTCTTTGAAACTCGTATATTTTAAATCACAATTGAACGTACTACGAATTAGACCATAATAGTACTGAATATTAAGTACCCGAGGCCACAATTTAGTACTTGTAACAACATTTAGTTGGCGAAGTCCGAAACATCCATAAGTGGGACCCTCGTCTTATATTGTGACAGTAATAGGTTGTTAGTGTAGTGCTTCAGATTGGAGAGGAAGTTCAATAGTGTGTTTTTCTATTCGCCTTCTGATCTTGGTATTGTACACTATAATTTTTCCGAAAAAGAAAACATTTTGTATTTCACATAATTTGTATGTGAAATACAAAATCAGCACAAAATCATGAGAACCTATTGAAGGAAGACATTTATAAATGAAATTGAATACTTTTAAAAATATTATAAGTTTTCTAATTAAAATAAGATTAATACGCACTTTAAAATTAAAAATTTCAAAACTGAAGGGACAGTTTTTTAAAACTTTCATCTCATTAAACATTATTTATAGACTTTAAAAGAGTTAACAAAAGATCTTAAGGCGGACCTCCATCAATAACGTCATAACTTTGTTATAATGACATTTGTCTGGTCTACGAAAGTTCATGGTCTGGTTTATGGCGTGGACAATGTCTGGCATCTGTCTAAAACAAAGCATAATTATTTTTTGAGCGATTTTCAAATGTAAGAGATTCTTAATGTATACGACTTTTTATGTATTACATGATAATTGCACTTCTGATTTTTGAATGAATTTTTTTATAAGGGTTTACATGCATGCACGCACACACGCACGCGTACACGTACTGATAAGGAGTATGATGGATTTCCCAGTTTTATGGTGAATAATAAATAAATAATTGTCTTTATAATGTTAAATTGCTTCCGTATATTTGATAGAAAATTATGCAATGAAAAAACAAAAGAAGAACAATGACTGATAAAATAAAAAAAATATATGGCTATTAAAATAAAGAAGATTGCAATCTTCAACACGTACATATGCATGGACGTACACCCACATACACACACATACAGAGGGAAAACGAGACAAAAAAAACACATACAGTAATTATAAATGGTATATTACCTAATTTTTAACAACAAAACCTTAGACTATAGACACATACTGGCTGTAGGTAAATAATAAAATATCGATCAATGAAAACGAATGAATATTGTACAAAACTTATTTATAATGTATAGGATAATATGTATTTTCTGGAAATACGGTGTTCGACTAACCCTATACGCTACAATTAAAGGAATTATATTAATTAATTATAATTACCCCCAATATCACGAAATAGGCAACGAGAATGTTTACACTACAGAAATAAATTTAATCAATAAAATGCCAATCAATTATACAAATACTATCGACATGTGGATGTGACGGCGGCTACCTATAAATAATTCAACTAGGTTAAGTTCTTTTGTCAAACATACAACACTGTATATTAATTCAATAAATGTCTTGTGCAACGATCAAAGAACGAAGGATGATATTTCGAATATCTATATGGATACGTGTGTGTGTGTGTTTGTGTGTGTATGTGTGTGTGTGTGTGTGTGTGTGTTCGTGTTTGTGTGTGTGTGTGTATGTTTGCGTGCGTGCGTGCGTGCGTGCATGCGTGCATGCGTGTGTGCGTGCATGCGTGTGTGCGTGCATGCGTGCATGCGTATGTGCATGCGTGCATGCGTGTGTGCATGCGTGCGTGCATGCGTGCGTCCGTGCGTGCGCGTGCGGATGTGTAATATCACGCTTCGGCGCTAGTTTGTCTCGCATAATTTTAACCATAATTTAATGTACCTATTTTGCCTCTCCAGAAAGACGTGTGTGTTTACCACGCTTTATAATAGACGACCATGTTAAACTTGAACTTATTTTCCTTAAAGCGGACCCTCTATATACTAGTAATAAAGATGAGCGGGTCTACCATGAAATGAAATTCCGAAATTTCGGACTCAATTTCGTGTTTTTGTTTATACCAAAATCAGACCAATAAATGGATTTTAACATTTCGTTCGTTATACATCCTATCATAAAAGTCAAAAGAATTTTAACATTTTTAATATTTCCAAACGGCATGTATTATGCAATTTTAACATCAAATTTCTGTTTCGTTTGGCTCCGAAATTTCGGCAAACATTTCATCCCTCTGACTCGATCATCGAAAAATCGATCATGCAGGGGCTGTTTAATAATCATGTCATTTTAGACATAATACACTTCATTATTTAAAAATAATGTTAACAGAGATTTAAAAGAGTAACTGTTGAGTTTCTTGCAAACTCTTCTTAACAGAAGACAATTTTCGCATTCATAAAAAAATTAATAATGGTACTATTTGAAAATAGTTGTAAAGAAGTCTATTGAAATAAAGATGATTAAAATTTGAATTTAAAACATTTTTTATACGATTTATAAATGTAAACAAGATAAACTGCCTATCTAACATATATTGAAACAATGTTATCGCCATCAATTTCCGTCGTTAATTGTCCACTTTGAACTTTGACTTTCCACATAAACGAGACCATGGCATACAAATTAATCAATCACCCGTTCATTCATCATTCTCAATTGATTTTTCGGTTCATTCAATACAAAAATATCAAGTGTCTTCTAACACAATCTATTATTGCTACGGTCCAATCAAATATAACAGATTTCGTCGGTTACAATGTCTAAGGTACCAAACGTCTCTCTATAAATAATTCAAAACTAAATTACATGTTGACGTACTTATACGCAAGAAATAATCCAACTAAATAATATGGTGTTACTTTTTATTTCAATCTTGAAGGTCATTCTAAAAGACAAAATTTGAATTAAATTAATCAGTGTTTATTTGGACACTATACAGTAGATATAAATAAACAAATAATTTACCAGAGAGAGACTTTGTTCAAAAGTCGTTTGCTTGGGTACCTGTATCTCATTCGTGTTTCAACCGGGAAGCAGTTGTGTTTGCATAGCTGTTTTTCAGTTAGCCATATCCCACCCTTCAAGGTGGGATATGGCAGTGAATTTACAGGGTACAAAGGAATAACACCTGAGTCCTCAGGAATGGCAACAGACGGGCGAAACAGTATACTCTCTTATGTCCATGGTACTGTACATGTCTATAGGCGACGATTTCCACTTTCCATCAGTGGTCCGTCAGCTTGTTTGCCATTCTAAGTTGTATAAATAAAAAACTCTCTCTAGTCAGATGGGGCCTACTCCAAAATCTCGCAAAACAGTCTCCATCAGAAATTACATACATATCCGTCACACCTGTTTTCCATTAGGGTAAGCAGAAACAATGGAACACCAAATGCTTGATTCAAACAAATCTCTTTCACTTCCTCCACATTCATCAATCTTTTCATACACGCTCGCCGGTTACGGGCACTTTTAATTCGACCCTTCTTCAGCACATCGCCTACTTGGTCGACATGTTTCCGTCTAGAGGTCTGTACAGACATGTCCATTCATTCGTGCTTTATAAATCTCTCTCATAATTCTTCTTTCGTCTGAATGAAAGAAAAACTTTTTAATAATAACAATAACAATTCTCTCCCGGCATAATTTTTCTTCTGGATTTTTTTTATACCACCACTAAGGTGGCAAACGTCTGATGGTAATGGTTACCGTAGCTTATCAACACCTGAAAGAACTTTTTTGTAGAACCCCATGCTGTAGTCTCTTGGGTAAACCTCGGCAGGGATTCCAATAATGTTCGTGGGAGGAAACATCCCGTGCAGTGGACCATTGAGGCTGTAGGACATGAGGATGAACTCCCTGTCGATGGCGAGCCGTATGATGGTAGAAAGTGGCTGTGGGCATCATATTGAACGATGTCATAAAAGAGAGGGCGAGGAATGGGCAGCAGTGTCCCTCTTAAAACGTCTCCAAAGACAAACTGCAGTTGCTAATCCACCCGCCAAGCGTCACAACTACTGGCAAAACCTCTCTAGGGAAAGGCTTATGTTCAGCAGTGGACAGTTAAACGCTGATATAATGAATAATAATAATCTTCATTGGAACCAAAAACTTTTTGTTACAATACAAAAGTAGGTCATTAGTTCAAAACTGTGTCGTGACTGTCAATGCCTATTTCCTAAAGGTAGAGGCAATTACGAGGGAGATTGTTGGAAAAATTTCTGAGTGAGTTTGTTGCGTTGATTTGGCCATTTAGAGTAGATTCTTCAAATAGCCAAACCAACGCAATACTTCCATTTAGAAATTACAATGTATATACATATATATACAATGCTTGTCTCTTATTATGGTAATTTTTTTTTTATAACACAGACGGCAAACGAACATGCGGCTCACCTGATGGTAAGTGACTATCGCCGCCCATGATCATCCACAACACCAGAAGCATAGTAAGCGAGTTTCCGGCCTTTTACAAAAGTATATAATCTTTTGTATATATCTTTTTTTGAAGATTAATATTATATATTAGACTTATTAAATTAACTACAAACAAATTTTGCTCCACAAGAAGCAGATTTCTGTAAAAACCACCCTCAGAGAAAATAAATATGAATACAACACGACGGAATTTTGCAATTCTTTTGCAACAATATTAGTTCAAATATAATTATGTTTTTTTTTTTTCAATATAAATATGTAAATTTGATTTTCAGTTGAGAATTAATTATCTATAACAATATATAGATTAACATACATGCTACTAGATACTAGATATATATAAATACAGTAGCAGTGTAGTCCCAGCATAGCATTTTTTCCCTACCATTCACGCGGGTGTCGTAAGAGGCGACTAAGAATACATAATGGTCGAGAAATGGCCAGCGGCGTCACTCTTAAAACATCCTGAAAGAAAGAATGTGACATCCCTAGTGTTGTAGGTGTCCATAGACTACAGTACCTGTTTATCATCAAACGGACTGTAGGCTTGTTTATCATTTTTACGGTATAAAAACAAATCACCAAACCCTAACTGCGGTTGATAACCCGTCTGTCAAACATGGCATCTTTTAACAATATCCCCTTTATAAGAGAAACCTATATTTAGCAGTGGACAGTTATAATAAAAATAAAAAAAAAATATGAGTACAGTATTAATTTCATTATATATTATATATACTTGTATATATCTAGTGGATAGTATATAATTTATGATAGCGTACCATAAAATACCGAATTCATTTCAGGCAAGGCCAGTTATTTTAATTTAAAACTAAACTACTGAATTAATTTTTAATCTATTTCTATGAGACTTATCTGTAAATTTATGTTGTCAGATAAAAAAAAAAGACTTTTCCAAATTAATTTATTTTATCATATACCAACGGAGTTATGTGGTAGCAAAAATAAAAAAGCCAAATTGCTAATCTCATGACATTAAATTCATGAGGACATAAAAAAAAAAAAAAACTATAGCTTTGTGTTGAATTTACAATCGCAATCAAGCTCTTCCCTCACTAAGCTGCCATCGCTAAAACTTTTGTCACTAAGTCTTATCAAATGAATCCGAACTCTCAGTTATTCCTGTATCTAAAAGTTAATATAGCTGATGTTTGCAAATCCGTTTCGAGCTGCTTGTAAAAAGCTTAGAGCTTCAACATCCATCGGACAGAATCGATTGTTTGACCTAAAGTTACTCGGCTTACGGTATATGGTCGCAGTGAGAGAGTTTATAGTATTGGAATCAATGCAACGCAACGCATAAGGGAAATCATGAGCGACAATATAGAATAGAACAGAATGGAATAGATTAGAATAGAAATAATCTTCGTTAAAATAAACTTGTTTACAAGTTCTTTTAAATAGTCATTTTTTTTTTTATGATTCTCTTACTGGGTTAGGTATGTTGTTATCTGAGAAGAATCTCGCAAAAAACTCAAAAGTTCATACTGTGTTATGTCCACGGTACAGTTCATGTCTATAAACAGTTACCACTTTACATCTGGTGGACTCTCAGCTTGTTTACCATTCTAAGTTGCATAAAAAAAAAACATTTAACTTTGTGTAATCAAATTCAAATCATCTTTATTCAAATAGACTAGTTTCACTATTAATTTTAAATTGTCATTTTTTGTGAATCTACTGCAGAGTTCAGAATGTTGTTATCTGTTGAGAAGAACCCGCAAGAAACTCTACATTTATTCAAAATTTCTATTAGCATTTTGTGTATTTATTTAAATTACTATATCTAAAATTACATGGTCATTAAAAATCTCGTTCGTGGTGGACTAACATCATGCTCATTTGTCATTCAAGTAATTATTTAGGACTTTATTTAATAAGTGTTTTTAATAACACTTTTCAATTCCACCAGAGGGAGACATTGTACAAAAGTCGATTGCTTGGGTACCTCTGTCCCATTCGTGTTTCAACCGTGAAGCAGTTGTGTTTGCATGGCTGTGTTTCAATTTGAAGGGTGGGATATAGCGTGAATTTACTGGGTACAGAGGAATAAAACCCGAGTCCTCAGGAATGGCAACGCATGGGGGGTATCATGGGCGAAACAGTATACTCTGTTATGTCCACTTTCCATCAGGTGGACCATCAGCTTGTTTTCCATTTTAAGTTGTATAAAAAAAATATTAAAAGGTCGTTGTCAACCCACCTGTTAAGTGTAGCAACTTCTGTTAAAACTTCCCAATAAGAGAAGGCCTATGTTCAGCAGTGGACAGTTAATAATTGATAAAACGATAATGATATCTTCATTAATTGTGATCGATTTAGACTTTTAAATTTACAAACTTACAGATAAAAAACGATCTTTATATATTCTTCCTTCAATTATTTCTTGTGAAAAAAAATTTAAAAATTATTAAAAAATCCGCTCCATTTGCCACCACGTATCCTTGACACAATACACAGAAACAGGAAATGCGCCGCTTTAAAAGCCAATTTGCGGAGTATCTCTGTGTATTTAGTCTCACATTTTTATTAGCACTCCATTGGGAAGCGGCACTGTTCCAGTCTAATTACTTTAATGTGATTACGTAATGTCACGTTACAATTACTATTGAGTGCCTTGAGTATGCTCTAAACATAATCTATGCCTAACTCTGTAGGTACATATATAGGAGACAGCTAGACATATAGAAATAATTACCATGACAGAGTATTCTAATCGGGTCACAGATAATACAATGATCTAGTCTATTATTATTATCTATTATTATTCACGTTATTATATCTATGCATATATCTATATGTATATATTTAAAAAACGAACAGAGTTTCGTGACTCCAGTCTGTGTTATAATTACTCTTCTCCATCTAAATGTTACCTGGAATGGAAGAGATCGTTTTTAGCGATAAGGCCGTCCATTGTTTTCTTAGTGTAATATTTTCTTGTAATTCTTTGTATTTATAATAAGTGTAATGTTATAAGGGAAACAATAAAGAGTATCTATCTATATCTCTAGTCTAGTCTCCACCAGATTACTGTTGTGGTTCTATCAATGGAATTCATTATTATTTCCAAAGAAACTTGGGTCAAAAATACACGTATATAATAATCTGTCTTTTCAGATATCGAGTTATTGTGTGAGGTCTCAATTTTCTATATACAATATAATTGGAGTTTTTCTAATTCATTCGGAAAAGTTATAATTTAAAATATTCATACGTAAGCATGAATAACTAAGCTTTATATTTATTTTTTTATTTGCAATTTTTTTCTGTTCTAAGTTATTCTATGTTAGTTAGGAGGCAAACGAGCATGTGGTCCGCCTGATGGTAAATGATAACCACTGTGCATAGTATGCCTATGCAACATCAAACAAATCGCAAGTGTTTTGCCGTCTTTTAAGAAGGAATATGTTATTTTGTTGATGGTTGAATGTCGTATCTGTTTGGAAATATTGCTGCTGAGAGTGGGTTCCATACTTTGGTCCCGTGTGGTCCCGGCATAGAATAGGCCACCCTTTCTTTCCCGTGGTTGTCGTAAAAGGCGACTAAGGGAGGACGGAAGATAGACAGCAGGGTCTCTCTTAAAACATTTCCAAAACCTAACTGCTGTTACCAATCCGCCTGCCAAACGTGGCAACTACTGGCAAACCCCCTCAAGGAGGATGCTTATGTTCAGCAGTGGACAGATAAAGGCTGATATTATGATATAACGAAATTACCAGCACAGCCATTACTAGAATCAATACTTGGACATCAATTCAAACATTTACATTAAAATACTCATACAGATATTACCAAATGTACTCACAAACACGACAATACGGTACTTAGATATTGGTGGAACGTACATTTTCAATTTTCGTTCAATTCAGCCATTGAAAAGCTACCTGCCCTCGCTGCATTTGCTTAAAAGCTTTCAAGTACCTAACGTAATATTTCAGCGGTCGCAGACAGATGGAAATTTCAATATTCTATATGTATTACGACAATGAAACCTCAATTCTGAATGTTGGTAGTATGTACACAGGAGAGAGCTGGATTTAAAGGCGATTGGTAGGATAGATTGAAACACTCGATGGCTGGAAGAATCATACTCATGAATAAACGCTCGTAAGATCCCATCTTTTTGCTACTGATGGTGATAAAAAATATTTTAAATAATATGTACATATTTTATTTTATGATATATATAATCTAATTACAATATTTTTACAGTATTTTTCTGAACTATTTTCTTTTATTTTCTGTTCTTATTTATATCATTAGAATTATTATTTATAGTTTTAGTATTCTATAGTGTATATATATATATATATATATATGTATATATATATATATATATATATATATATATATATATATATATATATATATATATATGTGTGTATACGATAATATACAATAATACTTATAATACAATGAAAGAGATCAAAGGTGATAATGATGAAGATGATGATGAACTGCTTTCGCAGCTTCTTCATAAAAG
Organism: Galleria mellonella; assembly: GCF_026898425.1. Lineage (NCBI taxonomy): Eukaryota > Metazoa > Arthropoda > Insecta > Lepidoptera > Pyralidae > Galleria > Galleria mellonella. Next base: position 1,592,862 of record NW_026442090.1, on the reverse strand, counting down.
ATTCGTAGACTTTTTTAAAGTAAAGTTTGTTAGATTGTATCGTATTTATTAAGATATAATTTTCCATTAATCTAATTAAATTTCTTACGCGATTTTGTTTGCGTGAAACCCGTAATTTTCCGATCCAATCGACACTCAATTCAAAATTCATAATCAAAGTCCACGTCAATATATAAACTTTATTTATTACTTCCATTTTACGGCTTTTCCCGTATGAATAAGGCATCTTATATTTAAAAGTTCATAGTTTTAATCTTCTTAATTTCTTAAACTTTTAAGTTTTATGCGGTTTCTGTAGAGTTTCCTCGCGTGAACGCTTAGGCTGTGGGATTAACTGAGCCAATATTTCCCCCAAAGACTACAATAAGTAGTTCTTCAAAAAAAGAACTATTAAGGTTTCATAGGCTACGGTAACGTTTTACAGCTAGTAGGCTACGGTTTCTTACATTACACGGATAGTATTTTTTAAATAGCTTGTCAAAATGACCCATCACCAGACGATAAGCACATAATTTATACTGTATTCACGAACATTGCTTTCATATCGAGCACACTAGGGATGGGTTATATATAGCAATAACTTTATATTGTAGTTAGAACATCTATATATTGGCCCAATAACGAATATTACAATAATAAATTACTGTCCGACTTGACCCACTGAAACTGCGCAGAGATGTTGAATCTCTGTGCATCTTCTACCGAATTTATCATAGGAGTGTTCTGAAGAATTGTTCGGATTGATACCTGCTGCTGATTTTCACCCCCGTACAACCTGTCACAAACTAAAGATTCATCCCAATTATCTCAACGAGTGGCGGTCTTCCACCGTGCGTTTTTCAAGGTACTTTCTTCCACGCATAACCATTCTTTGGAATCAACTTCCAGCAGCAGTATTTCCGAACCGATACGACAACATATCATCAGGTGAGCCGCATGCGTAGAATAAGTGTTATCGAAATGGATGACAGCCATTTTCCCGCTATCAACGTCCAGAGGAATCCAATTGTAGATATCAGATCAATATATGTGGTACCGATATTACCTATCACTACAGTAAAGGTTATTATCATTTGAAATGATTGACTCCAGCAGCAGTATTTCCGAACCGATACGACAACATAACCTTCAAGAAAAGAGCATATTCCTTTTTAAAAGGCCGGCAGCACACCTGCAATGCCGTAGGTGTTGTGGGTGACCATCATTGTGTTGTAAAAAAAAAATGATTGACTTGATTTAAAATGGACTGTCCCATCCTAAAATATTGGGTGGGTCAAATTATCAATGCAAGAGCGTTATGACCACTCATTTACTAACATAGGTTAAGTCAATTTATAGCTAACAAAATGGGCCTTATGTAGTCTGATTAAATAAATATTATTATTATTATTTGGTGACACAAAAAATGTAGTTTCAAAAAGCTTTGACACATTTTTAAATTAAAACGAACACTTCTAAGAGTACCTCTGCACGAAATAAATTCGTTAATTTAAAATCCGTCACTGAGCATCAATTCGATTAATTAACATGCCCTGCAGCGATATTGGCTTTTAATTTTTTAATCACATATATTCGAGTTACTGTAAAATTGACAAAGTTAAGTAGGTAATCGAATTTACTCGTGATCTAGGGTTCCGTAGCTATGAGGTAAAAATAATCCATATGGTTTTTTTTTTTTTTTTTGCAGCATGCGGCTCACCTGATGGTAAGTGACTACCGCCGCCCACCTTATGGATTATTTTGCTTCCATCCTTTTATCTGTTACAATGCTGTATGATATACTCGTACAACGCATTGAGAGTATAATGGGCGAAACAGTATATTCTGTTATATCCATAATCATCTCTATAGGCGACAGTTGCCACTTTCCATCAGATGGACCGTCAGTTTGTTTGCCATTCTAAAATGCCTAAAAAAATATTTCAGCATTTACTTTCTTTTGTTATTGGTTTAAAAAACGAAATTTAATTAAATTTATTGCAAAATATTAAAAATTCTGTTTATTTTCTTGACTCAAGATACACTTTTACAGGATTCAACATTTCTTATATCATCTAAAAGCGATTTACTTGTACATTATATTTCTAAAAATGTTTATACTTCTTTAAAAAAAATATATAATATGAAAAAGTAGCTCCTCTGACAGAAGAATGAGGAATGTTCAACCGCTATAGAAGATTAACAACTAAAAGAATCGTATAATGAGTATATGTCGTTCTTAATTTCGATATTGAAAATCCGATCAAATCGGTTACATCCCATTTTAAAAACCGAACAATACATTTATTAATTTACCGGCAATTCTAAATGCATTTTCAGATGAGAAAAAGTAACAAGAAACATAGCTTTTATAGATTTTTTTTAATGGTATAACTAGACTTATATTCTTTCTCACTAGAAACACAAAATTTTGCTGCTATATAGTTAATATAACAGCTAATTTTTAACTATGTATTGTATAAGTATTAATGTGTAATAAGCATATGGATAAATTCTGTTCATTCATTTTTTTACACCACTAAGTTGCAAACATACGACCCGCCTGAAAGTAAATGGTAAAAGTGGCCTTTGGACAAAGCTTAGAATATTTAACATGTAACAAGTGAAATTTCATACTCTACGACATATCATACTTCACTACAGCTACGTCGCTTCACAAAGAGTAATCACTCCTAATGTAATCACAGATTGTACCTGCGTTCAGATTTATTCATCGGCTGTGTTCAGTTAGCTGTGATTTGAAAGAGCATCTAACAGCCGACTGGGTCGCATAAAGCGAGCGAATAAAGACTTTATTGTACTGCGTTTAAGTGTCAATTCGCTTGATCTTATAAAAAAATCGTGCTTCGTATTTCACTTCCAAAAACAAATTGTAGCAAGTGCGACTATAAGTTATTGTAAGCTAATATAACTTTTTGTGATTTATCACAAGTGAGGTCACTGTGAATAAAAATAATAATGTCACTAAATGATAATAAATTTAATGTATCATTAATTTTCCGACCTATATATGGGGCTTGCAATTCAAAGAGTGTTATGCACAAATTACTGACCCTGCAGAAATTTCTTTTGCCTTTTAAAAAAAATCCTGTCCTGTCCTGTCTCTCGTGAAAACCTAAACATACCTCATTCCTAACTATAAAGGCCACAAGAGAGCCTTTATAACCGTGCTAATTTGTATTAATTCAAATACAATTACAATACAATAGTAATACTCTAATAAAGCAATAATAAACTCACAGTTTTTGGTAGTTTCCAGCTAATGTTTAAATGAGTTTGCAGTCCATTAGCGCCATCGCACGCGACAATTTAGTTATCTAGTTGTTCGCTGCGAGAATAACTTTTCAAACACACTAATACTAACATTTCTGTCACATAACGTTAACAGTCGCGTACTCGTGACAGAGTGGTTGTAGTTTTCATTACAACAGTAAGGTCTTCATAATGTGTCTCCATATATTTCTGTTCTTGGCAGAATGAAAATACTTCGTAGTGCGTTTGGTCTATTACTAAGTAAAAAACATATAACAAAGGTACTGTTCAAAATTAACCTTTTTATATATTGACAATTGTAGTTTTTTTATAAAAAAGAATATTTATAAACAATTGATATAGAACAAAAAACATACAATACTTCAAGTCAACAGATGGCATTTTTACTTACAAATAATATAATTAATAATTAATATAAATAATAAATAATAATATATACATAACAAGAACCAGCATATTTTACAAACAGGTACCTTCGTAAATAACGCAGCATATTAGATCTGAATTGTAACATTTCCTGAAAAAAAAATGTTCTTTTACAATGAAATTTCATTTCATTGGTATATTTATCTTTGTATATTTACTAAGTTTTTTTTAAGGAGCCGCGTGTTTTAGATCTAATATGTCGCATAATAAAATACAATTATAAATTTATAACTAATATTCATCTAAAAGCCGTATTGTCCTGGCATAGAATGGACCATTTCTCGTAGAAGGCCTAAGAGGCGATTAAAGAAATTTAAAAGTCGAAGAATGGGTAGCAACGTCCCTCTTAAAACGTCACCAAAGCCTAACTACGGTTGCTAACAAAGCATAACAACTACTGGAAAACCCCCAAAGTGAGAATGTTCATTAACAGTCGACACTTAACAGCTGATATAATGATGATGCTTTATCTAAAAATCCAAATCTCAAGTTCTGAATTTTTTTTTAATTTTAGCACATTATTTTAACACATAATTAATTCCATATAAAACGAATTTAATCACTTAAATCATCACGAAAGCAAGATTTTAAGCATTTTCAAATATACTTGAATATCGTTTATCACAATTAAAAAAAAAAACACTTCAATAAATTCGTCTTTAGAAAAGAAACATTCTAATTTAAAATTGAATGTGAATTTGCAATTATGTTCTAACACATACATAAGTAATAAATTTCACACAAAAGCATCTTGATTACTCGTACATGACTTGTCGGAATATATCAATAGACACCTACATACCAGTATCACGTTGTCTTCGTGTGAAAATTCATTAAACATGGCTAATAATAGTCACGCTGTTCATATTAATGATCAATTGCGACGGTATGGCGTCATTAATGATATTGATAATGAATTAATTAAATTAGTTCAAGATACAAAGCGAACTGAATTTGTTTTTGACTTCATACTTCGGTGCAGCAGAATTTACTACTGCATTTTATTAGAAGACTTTGTATTTAGGGTTGGCAACATTTTAAAGACGATAATACACGATTTTTAATAATAATATAATAATAATAATATACTTTATTATTCAGACTACAATGTGATCCATTTTGTTAGTAACAATTTTCTTACAAACTATGTTAGTAAAAAAAGAAAAGCAAATTGATTTAATTAAGCAGTTCACCCAGATGTGAGCCAGCCGACTAGATCAGCATCTGAATGAAATGTCCAATTATAGTCGAGTTATATTTGTCGCCCATTACTTTTAGAATGCTGTTGGTGCTTGTCCTAACCTTGTGTAGCAATGATGCAGTCCTCTTTCTCCTTATAGCGTAGTAATCATCTACGCGAGATTGAGCAAACATGCTAGAAGCGCTACAAAAGCGAGGTAGCCCCAAAAGCACTCTTAATGATAAATATATTTATTGTTAATATTTATTTTATTAATTATCCTCAAATGACTTTAAATGTATTGTCCTGTAGTCCCAGCTTAGAATAGATCACTCCTTCCTTTCACATGGGTGTCGTAAGAAGCGGCTAAGGGAAGGCGAAGATGGGCAACAGCGTCCATCTTGAAACGTCTCTAAAGCCTCACTGCGATTTCCAGAGGGGAAAAGGATTGTTAGTAATGAGATCTAACAGCCCCATTGCTGGCAATATACACTTTTAGGTAGTCCTCCACGCGGTTTGTCCTGGAAATCATCATGGTTAATTCTTGTCGAATTCATCATGGTGGGCCAACTGGCCTGCATTCATTCTCATCTATCGTCTTCTACTGGTGCCCCGTCGGTGTATACCGATAGCGCGGACGGGGTTACCATTCCATTTTCACCTATTAAAAAAAACTGCGGTTGTCAATTCACTTGCCAAGCGTGGCAACTACTGACAGACTCCCTTTCGAGCAGGAGGCTTAAGTTTAGCATGATAATGATAAAATGTCTTTAATATTATAAACTAAGTCTATTTCGAAATGACTAAATGATTAAATCTTCAACATTGTTATTGTTCAGGCCTTTACTAATAAAGGATGATGATTAAATGACAAAAACAAGGGAATGTAATACTCTTACAATTACATGTCATTTGCAATTAATTACAATTGGAACTTGAAATAAGAGACAATTAGGTACACGGGACGAAGTAACGAAGAAATACAATGCATACCGAATCACTGAACCGAACCAAAATAGGTGGAGGGCTAATGTTACAAATCGGTAAAGCACCGAAAATAATTATAATTACAGTGACATGTTTATAACTGGGTTGATGCAGTTATAGTTTTATCTCCTATATTTTCTAAATCTTACAAATCTAGTAAATAAGAACGTAATGCAATAGATAACGATGTTTCTCTCAAGGAATCACGTTGCAGTCCTTTCAACCGCGCAAATAGAATTATCAAAAATTCGTAGAGTACCTAGTATTATACGAGCCGCTATAATTGTGCCGGTATGTCGCTTGGACTTGTATTGGTATGAACAATCACATAAATTAATACATCTGAGTACTGATAAAATTATAATTTGAACTTTTCCAAATATATATATATATATATATATATATATATATATATATATATATATATATATATATATATATATATATATTTTAAACTGTAATTGTATTTAAAACAAAAAAAACTATATTTTAAAACTATCTGGACAAAATTGTATTTAAATAAAATATCCTCAAAGTTTGTTTACAATTGGCAAATCCATTTGAGAAACTTACAAAATATAAAACCCTTATCCTGTAATTACGAGTATAAATGCTGGTTTTTTTAATTATACAGCACTATCATACCTACTTGTACAACAATTAGTCCATTACCTTAAGGTTGTCTTGAAAAGATTGCTCTCAGCAATAAGACCGCCTTACTGTACTTATACAATTATATCGTTGTGTTTGTAAATTGTCTTGCTTATATCCTATATTGTATAATGCAAATAAAGTATACTCATTCATTCATTCATTCATAAAATTGAAATTATACTTTATATTATACTTTTTGAACTTGTTTAAAAAATACAATGTTGGTAACCCTGCTAGTATTTGTTTTACAATGTTGCAAACCATCTATTTGAGGGTAACCATTTTATATGTTCCTGCAACGGTTCATGCTCAGAATATGAAACGAATTTCCATACTCCAGAATAAAAGGACAATGGAACTCAAAACAAAGAAAATATTATGCTGTAACAGACAGACAAATATGATGAATTTACGTTCGGATTTGTACACACAATTCTAAACACGTGTTCACAATCCTACTAATATTAAAAATGTTACAGTTTGTAAAGATGTTTGTTACTCAATTACATTTAAACGGCTGAACAGATTTGAATATAGTATTGTACATGGGTACATTAGAACGTAACTTTACAAATACAATGCTTTCGAGTATTCTGACAGTTCCCTATGGTTGACTGGGAGAGAATGCTTTTAGCATTAAGTCCGCCATGTACACATATTTGTACTAATGAATAAATAAATAAATGGTTCGTATATACGCGGGTAAAGTCACGAGAAATAGCTAGTAACAACTTCTGTGACTATTCATTATAGGCGCGGGATTAACCTAAACAAATAGCTGTTTGTTTTTTTTGTTACCGTTGTACACCAAAAACTTTAGAATTCCATTGTTGAATGCCAATATCTTCTAACAAATACGAGATTTTATAGGAAACACAGAAAAACATCCTAATTATTAATTTATTTCAAATATAATTAAATTAAATAGTAAAGTATTAATACGGTAATAGTGGCGGTCCTCCACCGTGCGTTTTTCAAGACACTTTCTTCCACGCACAACCACTCTTTGGAGTCAACTTCCAGCAGCAGTATTTCCAAACCGATACGACAACATAACCTTCAAGAAAAGAGCATATTCCTTTTTAAAAGGCCGGCAGCACACCTGCAATGCCATTAGTGTTGTGGATGATCATGGGCGGCGGTAGTCATTTACCACCAGGTGAGCCGTATGCTTGGTTGCCCCCTGTGTTGTAAAAAACAAACATGTATAACATTTCAAATGTGAAAGTGAGATTGTCACCTCTTAACGCCTCAATAAATCTTCATATAATCTGGTTTCTCAATTTTGAGTATAAAAAGAATATATATATTATCTGGTCAGGAACCAGTCAATGTGTCCCGGTCACGCGAACACGCGGTTAAAAACTAGTGTTGAATTTATTATATTAGTCGTAAACAGTCATATCAGTAGCTGCCACACTTGGCAGACAGGTTGGCAACCGCAGTAAGACTTTGGTGATGTTTTAATAGGGATACTGCTGCCAAGCCCTCGAATATTAAGTAACCACGGCAAAGGAAGGTATCGCCTACACTATGCCGCAACCATATATATATATATATATATATATATATATATATATATATATATATATATATATATATATATATATATATATATATATATACGAGTATAAAGTATTGACTGAAATATTCCAATGTTTCCCAAATACGAATCTGCAACTTCAAAATGTTATTTGAAATTAATTAAACAAATTAAATGAATCCACCTCGCCCGGGGCTACACGATAATCTGAATATAATACCAGTACAATGTTATCAATCGTTGGAAAATTGAATTTCAATGTTAGCAACACTGCCATTTAAAAGGAATGAAATGTTATATTAAAATTTACATAAAACGGTATTTCGTTTCGTTATTCGCTAGTATATATGCCCTTAGGATGCGTTCGGAATTTAAAAATTATTTATTGTATGATTATATAGATAGAGCATCGAGCCTCAAAAATGGTACAACTTTGTGTCAGCAAATTTTTAAATTAGCTGACTCGTTTTTTTATTAGTGTTCTATATACTTACGCATAAAATGTATCTTGACGTATTATTTAATTAATAAAATGATTGTTTACGCATTAAAAAGATGTAGATATTATAGGACAAAAGAAATATAGAAGTTATAAAGGAATCACTCGTAACTATGTATTTAACACGCAAAATTGTATGAAAAAGTTTGACCTGTTTTTCTCGAAGCATTTCTATGGAGACACTCTATCCATATAATCTAAGGCTGGCCTAGTACTGACCCAGTCCAAACGTTGTGTAAATTCTAATTTCAAAATTGTCACTGTTACATTTCTCTACAACTGCCGAGGTTTTCCCAAGAGACTACAGCATGGAGTTCTTTAAAAGGGGGGTAAAGAGGTTTCTTCAGGGTCAGCAACGCGCGCGTAATACCTCTGGTATTGCAGGCGTTCATAGGCTACGGTAACCGCTTACCATCAGGTGGACCGTATGCTTGTTTGCCACCTCAGTGGTATAAAAAAAAATGCTGATCGCTTTATTTACATATATATTATATAGCAGTTGACAATGTGTATAAAAAAGTATAATACTCGTAGTATCTAAAGAGTTTGCATCGGCCGGTCGCCAATAGTCTGTTTGTCTGTACGTTTGTGACAGTATCACACAAAAACTACTGCACCAAAATGGATGCAGTTTTACTATTATGTTCCTGAAGTTCTAAATTAAAAACTAGTATAAGTTTTATCTCAATATACTTTCTTGAAGTAGTATTTCATGAGTTTTTCTTCTTCTGAGATCCACGTGTACGAAGTAACGAATAAAATGCAAGTTAACAATGTAATTTACATTTAATAACTTTCAAAAAAAGAACATATTCCTTTTATAAGGACAGCCACATATCATTTTTAAAACTTATGTTCATTTTTAATGCGAGGCGAGACGCTGCGACGCAAAACGCTAAACGCCTACTGAAAGAAATAATTATAGAAAACGACAAAAAACAGTGAGTTCATTAATCTTGCGTATTTATATAGACGGCAACCTATCTGCAATTTCTCTGATGATGCAGGAGCGGTGTCAATCACTTACCATCAGGTAACACGCATGCTCGTTCGCTTCCTATATTATAAAAAAAAAGTTATAACTTCCATTCGCAATAAAAAACACAGCAAATGTCGATCGTGTCAAAGTTAATATGAGACCGACACGGAAATAAACTCTTAGATTGCTAAACTTAGTCATAAATCTGGTTCTGAATTAATAAAGGGATGTAATATGGGTAGGTGTTAGGTGTTTTTATATTTTACCGTGAAACTGCACGATTATAACGTGAAAGTTCACGATAAATCGCGCACGGTATAGAATAAAAGCGCCCATTGAGTTATTCATATATAAAAAGTGTGACAATATGCGTGTGACACCCTTAGTATTCCAGACGTACATTAGTTACAGTAACCGTTTACCATAATTTGGACTCTGCTTGTCTTCCCTTCTCTTTATTATTAGTAGTATAAATAAATCCGGTCAGGTGCGAGTGAAACTCACACACCGTGCGTTCCGTATATACGAGTAGGTAGATACGAAATAAAATTAGCTTTACTGCTATTCTCATACGAAATGGATACCTAAAAGTTATTATTATTGATATTGTTTTTATATCACTGAGGTGGCAAACAAGCATACGGCCCTCCTGATGGTAAGTGGTCGACCCTGAAGAAACCTCTTTACCCCCCTTTTGAAGAACCCCATGCTGTGGTCTCTTGTGTGCCTCTATTAGTATCTAGTATCTAGTTACTCAGATACTAAGATATAATGCTGTGACAAACAGACGCACCATAAGAGTTCCTTTGCACATTTTTAGTACGGAACCCTAAAAACACAGGCAAATTGAAAGCCTCCTTTTTTCAGAGTCGTTTAAAAATATAATCCAATTAAGAACTTCCTTCTTTCTTAAGTGCTTCTAACAACAACCCTTTTTTTATACACAATAGCGTTTGAGCAAAGGACGAAGCGTTTGAGCAAAGATTTACTCGGTACGATATTAAATTAATACGTGGAAAGCAAAAAGTCCATGGAATTTTTCTAGTGATTGAAAACCATGACGTGCCAATCGGGACATCTCAATTTTATTAACGTTTAAAGGTTCCATTATAGAAAGGGAATTATGAAAAATGATTTTTTTATGGGTGATAATGGAATGGTAGCCCCGCCTGCGCTATCGGTATACGCTGGCGGGGCACCAGTGAGTGATGACAGATGAGGATGAAGTAGGTCAGTTAGCGAATTCAACATGGCCACAATGGTTTCCAGAGGTAAACCACGTGGAGGTCGACCTAATAGATCTCCTTTTTTTATTGGATTGATATTGGAGGGGAAGGGATTGTTAGTGTGGTGTGTGTGTGGTGTGTGTGTGTGGTGTGTGTGTGGTGTGTGTGAATGGTGACTGAGAATCTCATTGCTAGCAATATACCTAACCAGGTCGACTTCCTCGCGGTTCCCTCTAATCTATCTAACTATCATGGTAAATTCCTGATGAATTCATCATGATGGGCTAACTGGTCTGTTTTCATTCTCATCTATCACCCTTCACTGGTGCTCCGCCAGCGTGACCCGTTAGCGCAGGTGGGGTTACCATTTCATTTTCACCCATCAAAAAAAAGATAGGGTATATTGCTAGTAATGGGCCTGTTAGACCCCATTACTAGCAATCCTTTTCCCTCCTATGAAAAATATTATTTGTCATTTTCCACTCAAAGTGTGAGATTTGCATTAGAAAGTTTCTATGCGAGTTTAAAAACGAGCGAAAGCCTCTTAAAAAAACGTCTATAATAAATTCACATCGAAACTTCGTATGCTGTTGTTACTTTAAGGAGATTTATTGCAATTGTATTAATTTATCGTTTAAATACATTTTCAAATGCAAATCCGATTCGTAAACAACTTTTAAATAAAAAAAGTTCTCCAAATTTTTACAAGTAATATAATTTATTGCGTTTCGAATACTTTACAGCGCATTGGAAAACCAATAGCTCGTCCAACAGTAACAGTAAATATAAATTATAAAAGAAACAGATAATCAATAGTAGGACTCCACGCAAAAGGACCCCACATTAAAGTCGGTTGCAAACCTATTAATATAATAAATGCGGAAAGTTTGTAAGGATGGATGCATGTTTGTTATTCTTTTGATAAATTTAAATGAAATTTGGTTCACGAGCAAGTTGTATCCTAACTTAGTACATAGGATACTTTATGTACTTACCGATTGATCCGAATGAAACCTCAGAATTTAACTAGTCATGAATGTAGTCCAATGAATAATGAAATGTTTTGTAAATTATATTGAAAATAATTGAATATAGAATGCAAAATAACACCACAGATTTTTGCTCCACATCAAACGGTAGCTTATGTTTTAAATTTATATGAAAATATGAAACTAACATAAGTGTCAACATTAAAAATTTATAATTTATATATATCGACGCAAAATAAAAAAAATACATTCTATTGACTCGACGATACAAACGTGAAAAATGGAGGGAAGCGTTTCCCTTCATTTTTCGCACTCGGTAAACCGTTGGAATGACAAAAAAGAAAGAGGGGCGGCATTCGCGCGTTGGACACCGTGCGACTTCAACGGATTATTGTCTCAAGTCTCAGATAATGTTGTTTTTATATCATCATCATCATTGTTTTAATTTAATTCCAAATAATTTGCAACTATTTGATTAGTTCTCGTTTCCAAAATTTACGAAAATTATTGTGGTTAGAAAATAAAGTATGATTTTGTAACTATTCTGATTATTATTTGTTATAAGTTCACGTTTACAGTAGTTTAGTCTTTGTTAACTATGCTTAAGTCGGAAGTAACAGGAAACATCTACCGACATATATATAAATCGGTCTAAAATTGGTGATATAATCACGTAACAAAAATGGAAATCGCTCAAAACAATTAACTTTATTGTGCCCACAACTGTAGTTTTGCTATTTTAATAAATAATAAACTTACAACTCGATTGCCACATCCATATATCAAACTTCTTTCAGATTTATTCGTTTTGTTTGAGCGTGATAAATTAATAAATATCTTTAGCAAATTTATATTTTCACACTTTGTCTTAACTGAGGTCTTTTTACCGAGAATATTTATTTCGATACGGCAACCCCATGTTCGAACGTAATTGTTTTGTTAGTAAAATTTGTTTGAACAACACACACGTCGCTTATAGACATGAACATGGACGTCATAGAACACATTATACCGCCCATGATACTCCTCCATGCCCTTGTACCATGTACATGTGCATTACCATTCCTGAGGACTATGCTGTTATGACTCCATACCCTATAATTTCAATGCCATATCCCATCTTTTAACCGAAATAGCTATTCAAGCACAACCGCTTTGCAGCAGAAACACGGATTGGACAGAAATACTCCTGCAGATGACTTTTGCACAATTTTCCCTCTGGTAATTGTATTCCATACCTCCCTAGAGGGAGGCCTATATTCAGCAATAGATAGTTAACGATTGAATGAATTGTATTCTAACTCCATTACTATATAAAATCAACATTCTATATGTAGCACTAAAAATTTAGCTGAACTATTATTATACTATGTAATGAGGGTTAAGCGCTGATGTCTGAGATACAGGTTTTATAACCTAGTTCAGACACAGATTTTTAAACTGATCCAATTGTACAAATGAATTCGTACCTACTTTTACTGTAATTTCCAGTGTTGAGTTTATTACAATCATGGTTATGCAATACAGTTATTATTATTATAAATATATGTGAGTATTATGTTTATGTATGTATGTATAAACTTGAGTTTTTATAGTTTTTTGTTTGTAAATTGTCACAGTATTTTAGACTGCTCTACACGTATTCATACATCGATGCTCTTTTCCACTTTGGGTTACTAAAAGAGAATTCTTGCAGAATTAAGTTTGTACTTTCCACTGTTATATTTCCATATTTATTATTAGTGTGTATAATAAAGTACAAATAAATATTGTTACATGAAAATTTTGGGTTCTAATGAATATAATTATTTTAAAGGCTACTTGAACACTTTTACGAGTTACACAAAACTCTTTCTGTACAATTCTAAGCATATTAAAATGTAACTTTGCCAATTAAAAGTTTCTTCATAACAGTCAGGCTTTTGTTTTTGTTATAAGGAATTCTCTAGAATTCTGGTTATTTGTAGATTTTTACGACTTTAAAATTGTCTGTAATTTTAAAATTATATAAAAGAATATCACTAATGGGTAGAATAAAAAATGTATAATACGAAATAGGTATTGCGTTCTTTGAATTTTATATAATTTCGGTACAATATTATTAAATCGTTTGTACAATTAATAAGAATATTAATTTTCAAATTTCAAATAAATATTATTTCAAAATGTAACAATTTTTATCTGTAAACAAATTTTTTTAATACTCAATTATTTATTTCTGCTATTATTCCTAACACTGACTTGCACACTAGAGAGAGAGAGAGAAATCTAAACTCAAGAGTTTTTAAGCTTTCTTGAATAACAAAGATGATTCAAGAAAGTTTTAAGCATTTTTAAAGTAGAATTATATTCAAAAGCTGCAATATTTTATTGAGGTACGATTTGTGTCAATTGTAAAAAACTCTTAACATAAATGAGCATTAGAAAACTTTTTTTAATAGCTGAAAAGTGCTTTGGTTTCTAGCAAGCCAATATTGAGCCATATTCCGCTAGTATCATAGCAAAGCGACATACAATATTAATATTTTCGGCATCGCAAATAAATTTTTGTTTTTCTATTTCGAATTGTAATTTATGATTTTTACATTTATGTCACTGCTAATTTGTATATATATGTATAAAGTTTAGAATTATAGTAAATCTGTCTGATTTTCAAAAATCCTTCCATATCTGTCATCTCATCAACAGACTATCTGTTTCTGTACAACTTTGTTTTTATTGAAATAATAAATCAAAACTCTATTTTGTTTTCTTAAAAAAATGCAACAAATTATATATATATATATATATATATATATATATATATATATATATATATATATATATATATATATATATATATATATATATATATATATATATATATATAATACAAAATGAATAATCAGTTACAAAACTTAATCAAAACTTAATTAAATAAAAACAAGATAAAGAGGCAACAATAAACGCAATTAAAGACGCCAAATAGCGATCTCTTCCAGGCAACCCTATTGTTTTTTTTTTCTTTTTATGAACCACATAAACCTGAGCTAATATAGAGACAAGATGGTCCATTACGAAAAGAGAATATTCTACTCTCAACAGTTGATCGCACTATGCTGCCTCATATAATATATGAAAGTTCTTATTCTCTCTATCTTTGAAGGATCCAAAGTAATAGGGCGAAGGAAAGCCGTCACGGGAAAGGCCATTCCATATTATTACGGTAAAGTGCACGTAAAAGTACAAACTTATGTGTACACGAATACGGGCGATTTATTTCAATAGAGCTTCATAAAAATGTAATCATATGTAAATGTAATTGACCAAAAGATAGTCTGCTGATGTCTAATAGACGTTCCCTTCATCATCATGTCCACTGCTGAACATAAGCCTCCTCCTTGAGGGGGTTTGCCAGTAGTTGCCATGCTTGGCAGGCGGATTGGCAACAGCAGTTAGGCTTGACCGGGATATCTTTTTTGACCGGAATAAAAAGTAGCCTATATCCGTCTTCATCGCATATAAAATATGTATACCAAACCTCAGAGGGATGGGGGAAAGGGATTGTTAGTAATGGAGACTGAGAATGCTATTGCTAGCAATATATCCAACCAGGTCGACCTCCTCGCGGTTCCCCCTGAAAACTATCATGGTTAATTCCTGTTGAATTCATCATGATGGGCTAACTGGCCTGTTTTCATTTTCATCTATCACTCTTCACTGGTGCTCCGCCAGCGTATCCCGTTAGCGCGGGCGGAGCTACCATACCATTTTCACCCATCAAAAAAAAACCTCCGAGGAATTGGTTAAGCCCTTAAGGTATTATATAGTGACAAGATCAGAGGGAGATTTTGTACAAAAGTCGTTTGCTTGGACACCTCTGTCCCATTCGTGTTTCTACCGTGAAGCAGTTGTGTTTGCATGGCTGTGTTTCGGTTTGCAGAATGGGATATGGCAATGAATTTATAGGGTATAGAGGAATAATACCTGAGTCCTCAGGAACAGCAACTCAGGGGAGGTATCATGGGCGAAACAGTATACTGTGTTATGTCCATAATACTGTATGTCTGAAGGCGACGGTTACCACTTTCCATCAGGTGGACCGTCAGCTTGTTTGCCATTCTAAGTTGCATAAAAAAAGTAACAAACAAACTCACATTTACATTTCTAATGTTAATAAAAATTTGAAGTGTAATAATATAAACATACATGTATAAAAAAATCTAATAGGATTGTTTGAATATACAGCAAAATTGTTAACGATCTGTTAATTTACTTCAGAATTCAGCTTTGAATTTTCTCAAGAAGAAAATACACAAATGTCTTTAAAGACGAGTACTTCTTAAATAGGGTTAGGCATATGACGATATATAGGTATTATATATATGGATTACACGACATGTTAAGCTGGTTTTTGCATACGAAACACGTATAATTGATATAAATTTGTTAAGTACAATTTTTGAAGATATATAAGGCCATCATTATTATTTGTATCATTCACTTAATTACATCCACTGCACTGCTCGCCATCGGCAGAGATTTCTTATTCTCATCTTAGAACGTATTTTTTTTTTATACAATTTAGAATGGCAAACAAGCTGACGGCCCACCTGATGGAAAGTGGTAACCGTCGCCTATAGACATGAGCAGTACCATGGATATAACAGAGTATACTGTTTCGCCCATGATACCCCCCATGCGTTGCCATTCCTCAGGACTCAGGTGTTATTCCTGTGTACCCTGTAAATTCACGCCATATCCCACCCTTCAAACCGAAACACAGTCGTGCAAACACAACTGCTTCACGGTAGAAACACGAATGGGACAATCGACTTTTGTACAAAGTCTCCCTCTAGTAACCACAAAGATAGCAAACAAATATAATACCTGTATGATGGTAAACAGTCACGGTAGTTTTTGAATGCTTGTAGCACCAAAAACATATGTTATCGTTGGCTATCCCGAAAAAAACCTTAATACCTTAACCTTAAGGAATAAAAAAAATAAATTAAATTTGTAATATTAAATATGAAATTTATAATTTTCCTTAATACTATCATCACTTTACTAGCAATAATATATTGTTGTTTATGTATTGTTTATGCATTTACCTGTTAGACGTCGTTCAAGGGAGCAGTTTGTAAGGCAAAAATAAAAGTTGCGTTGACACGGTTCCATTTTTGACAATTTTTCCAAATTATATCCTCATAACAACCTACTTGGAACTTAATGGGAATGTTTGAAAAAATAAATTATTCAACTTTAGCCAGCCGTTCTCGAGCGCTTAGCAACACATTTAGCGATTCATTTTATATATGTAATTATATTAACTTGAATAACATGTATTTCTCCATTCTACATATACAAGAAGTGGGTATAATAATGTTATATGAGTTCTGCAGTTAGAAACATATTTGCAAAAGAATCTTTTGTAGCATAAATATGTTTTAATTTTCAACTGATTGCAAAAATTGAGGAGTTTCTCGATTTTGTTGTTTTTTTTTTTATTTTTGACATCAAAACTACGTTATTTATAAACCAATTTTGAACCAAAAAAAAATCTTTTTATCCGAAATTATACACTTTAAATTTTATCTGATATACTAGACCAAAATAAGCTAATTTTACTACGATCGATATCATTATTTTTTGTGCAACAATTTTTTAAATTATTTTAAAATGTGTTCAATAAAAAATAATTATACCCGACGAGGAGTTCACGAACGTACCTACGGAAACCTATCCTTAAGCCCTTGAAATGTGTTTAGTAATTAATTACTTGAACGACGTCTCTATACGCCTACCAATTGTTTGCTCTGTAGCACTCCTTTGCGAATACAGTATTTGTATAGGAGAGTCAATGAGTTGTCAACACAGCTGTTCTGACACTTCACAGTATTTATTGTGAGTGTTTTTGTATGGAGATTTCAAGAAATTACAACACCCACACTGTAACTCTAGTACAGTGTAAATGATTTCATAGAAATATGCCCGAATTCTATCTAGTACAGATAGACAATTAGAGATGAAGTTAAACAAAGTAAAAATACCAGAAAGTAACTACAACATAGGAAGAAATAAAAATCATTAGAATTTCTTAAAGCAGTATAATAATAATAACTGTAGTAGATAATTATAATAAGACAGCTGTCTTCCGGAAAAGACACAAAAAGCTGTGCCCCTTAATACTGCCCGCATAGTTCTTTAATTTCTCTCCCTGTGGTCCTGAACTCCGGGCGATGGGACTTCTGGCCAGGGTTTTTTTTTAATGGGTGATATTGGAATGGTAACCCCACCTGCGTTATTGGTATACACTGGCAGAGCACCAGTAAAGGATGACAGGTAAGAATGAAGCAGGTCAATTAGCCCATCGTGACGAATTCAACAAGAATTGTTCACGATGGTCTCCAGGAGGAACCGCGTGGAGGTCGACCTAATAGGTCATATTGCTAGCAATAGGGCTGTCAAACTCCATTACTAATAATTTCTTTCCCCCGTATGCCTAGGATTAGTGTCCTTTTCTTAAGAGAGAAGATCTGTAAATTAAAAAAATAATAATAAATGCAAAACAATTACACCAATCTCCTGTCTCTTAAGCTAGATAGAAGATATCCTATGTTTTTTAATGGGTGATAATGAAATGGTAATTCCACCTGCGCTAGCGGTATACGCTGGCTGGGCACCAGTGAGTGATAATAGGTGAAGATGAATAGGCAAGTCTGATAACCCATCAGGATGAATACACCTGGCATTCAGTACGACGGTTTCCAAGGGGGACCACGGGAAGTTCGACCTGACAGGGTATATTGCTAGCAATAGGACTGGTAGTTTGCATTACTAACAATCCTTTCCCCCCCGGATACCCTATGTTATGAGGAACTAAAGAACGATGCTCTGGAATACAACCAAACTTTGTAAAGACACAGACCCGTGCCATTTCCCAACATTTATTTCTTAAATCGATCTGACTGAAAATACACGAAATCTCAATTTATGCAATACACAGTACTCATTACTATCGGAGTATTCTACCCAAGAAATTATTTCCCTCAAAGATACATACGTCGCTAAAATGTTCTAAAATTTTGACCATACTAACATACCATATTCGGCTTATCCATACATAAAATGTAAAGCTTAGTGATACGAAACTGAGTGTTTACAAATTAATTATCTACAATCTAGCTTAATACCTCTTAGACATACTTAAGTACTCGTACGTAGACGCTAAGCACTAGTTTAGTGGTTAACTTGATAAGAAACTAGATGTCTGTTTCATAAGAATATATTACAAAAATAAAGAAACATTATGTATTACATATTAATAACTAACACTAAAACCCCCTTTTAATTAAGAGATTTTCAGAAAATTACTTTAATAAATTAATTATTTTAAGTAAAAATAAAATTCATATATTAAACAAGGGCCCTCACTGGTCACTGAAATTTAAACAAGCATATGGCCCAACTAGGCTTGTGCCCAAAAAGTGTTTGCAGATTTTGTAACAATGAGGAAGAAACGCCGCAGCACTTAATTTGTGGCTATAGCCCACTGAAACATAAACGATATATCTCCTTTGATATACACAGTCTATATCCTGAAGAGAAAAAAAAACATCGCCAAAAAGAACATCTTAAATTTCCTATCACTGATAGGAATTAGGAGCGAACTTTAAAAAAAAGGGCGAGCACAAAAGATCATGGAAAGGTCGGAGTGTCACAGTGTTTTTCTGTAAATTATGTGTTATTATTTTATATTTCAATGTATTTTAAAATTCGTAACTCCACAATCGAAAAGCCTAATCATAACTACAAAATATATAATAGTAAAATATGGACACTCCCTACCGTCTGACCTCGCCCCCTCTGTATTATGCATCCGCGCACATCCGTGGAGTGAATGCACTACACCACGCACTATTCATTAATTTGCTTCCAGAGTCGAGTACTAAGTGTATTCATATCACGTATAATTAAAAATTGAGGTGAGAAAACGGGATATGTTTGTGCTGTTTACGGCACTATAAGATAAAAAAAAAATTGTTGGATAAGGCAAGGTACTTATAATTTTTTTTTACAATACAGGGGGCGGCACTATAAGATAAAAAAAATATATTGTTGGATGAGACAAGATACTTATAAGAAAATATATACAAAAAAACTATGAACTACTTATCTTTATCCGTCATTGTTTGTAACAAATATAGTAGATCTAGTAACACTAAAGATAAAGAGAAAAATAATACTTATTCAACACTGTTTATCTGTTTTACATCAAAAATAAATTACCTGCGGGATCTTGAAAATATAGGTTACATATTGATGCCTACACGTATCCCACAAGATATTTCTGGCACGAGATCCCCACGACGCTGACCCAGACTGCTACGCACACCACTTTCCCGTACGAAATATGCTGCTCACGCACCTACGAATCGTGCGTTACACTTGATTGGGGATATATTCTTTCGGTACGACAATATAGACATTTACGCTGATAGACTGGAAAAATTGGTTGACGTAACTTATACACGCAGATTCCTGGATTCCCTATGACATATCTATAATGTTTATATTGACATTTGGTTTGGAATTGAATTGGATATTATATTATATATTACCAAATTGACATTGTTTTATGAGAATTTAAAGTAAAACCTTAATGTCTTCTAATTAACTATTAATGCAGAATATTTTAAATTATTTGACATGCACAAAAATTTGGAAATAGAGAATAGAAGAGGCAAAAGGTTGGGTCACCTTATAAGACATGACGATTTTTAAAGAGCATAATAGAAGGAATAATAGAGGGCAAAAGAGGAAGAAGAATATCAAGAAATAACTATATGGATCTGATAAAGAAAACAATATGTGTCATGTCGTATAGGAAGGTCAAAGATATGGCCTGGGATAAAGCTGACTGAAAGAGATGCATAAATTAATTGCATTGACAAGAGGAAACTCTTAAAGGAAAACAGTACAAAAATTATAATTGCCTGTAGTGTGTAGGAGTTTAACTATCTGTAAACTGTAGGTTATTACCTACAGTTTACAGATTTATTATTATAAAGAATCAATAAAAAATTATTGTATATTAGTCTAGCATATTTAGGTGTAGTAAGTAGCTAGCTATCTACGTAGATAGATATTTTCATATTACATTCTCTGTTATTTAATGTGGAACTTATTCACTATCGCTTCATTTATGCAATACTTTTTAATGCTTATAATTGTATTACATATTTATTTCACGTGAGTAAAGCTTCGCGTATAAAAAAAAATACTTGTAAAAATATTTCAGAAATGCGATACAAGGCCATCCTTAGCGTGTGTAACGCCCGTGAGTAAACGTTTGAAAGGCCACCAAAGACCCGCTGTTCACTTCGAAGTGACTTCTGAGGCGTCCTTCTTGAGTCTCAAACATCATATCAGCCTTTAACTGCCCACTGGTGAACATAAGCCTCCCCCTTGGGAGATTTTGCCAGTAGATGCCATGCTTGGCAGGCGGATTGGCAACCGTAGCTAGACTTTAGAGATGTTTTAAGAAAGACGCTGTTGTCCATACCTTGCTTTCCCTTAGTCGCCTCTTACGACATTTTTTTTTCAATGGATGATAATGGAATGGTCAACCCGCCTATGCTAACAGTATACGCTGGCAGGGTACTAGTGAGGGAAGATAGGTGAGGATGAAAAGGCAGCTCAGTTAGCCCGTCGTGATGAATACACCAGGAATTCATCACGATGGTTTCCAGGGGGGACCACGTGGAAGTCGACCTGATAGGGTATATTGCTGGCAATGAGAAAGGAAAGGGTGCCTTCTTGGACCTCAATGAACCTTTGGATCTCATCGCACCTGGGCGTCACCCAATCATAGGTTAAAACTAATAAATTCTTAAAATAATTTTCAGTATTTTTATTTTACACATTATTCATAAGCTATAACTTCTTAAATATTCCCCATAAAACTCTTTATAAAGCACTTAAGCAGATAGCGTTTCAAGGAGTCGTTCAATTATGAACAAAACCGCAAACCGAGATTGAGCCGAAACTCCGCTTCAACGAGCAAAAACCGATTGTAGTCGCGTAATTAAATACCTACCTCGCCGTAGACCGAATAGTTCGGGATGTGCTGACGTCGCAAATGTCAATTTATTTTTTACAACTATAGTAGCCAACAAGCATCGTCTTTTTTTTATACTACTTAGAATGGCAAACAAGCTGACGGCCCACTTGATGGAAAGTGGTAACCGTCGCCTATAGACATGAGCAGTACCATGGACATAACGGAATATACTGTTTCGCCCATGATACCATCCATGCGTTGCCATTCCTGAAGCCTCCGGTGTTATTCCTCTGTTCCCAGTAAATTCACGCTATATCCCATCCTTCAAACCGAAACACAGCCTTAAGCAAATACAACTGCTTCACGGTTGAAACACGAATGGGACAGAGGTACCTAAGCAATCGAGTTTTTACAAAGTCTCCGTCTGATGATAAACAGGGTTACCGTAGCCTATGGAAGCCTGCAACACCAGGAATAGTTGCCGACTCTTAAGAAAAGGGCGTGTGAACGATTTGAAAATATTTAGATGTTTGTACATATTATTTCACAGTGACGCTATTTGAATTGAGTTTGGTACATGAGTAGGCTATATGGTGGTACAGGTGGGTCAGGACCGTTCTTTATCACTGCAAAGAACGGTCCTGACTCCAAACCACTGTCTACAGGGTAGGCCCTACATTCAGCAGTGGACAGATAGCATCTGATATAATGATATGGTGATGATGGTAGGTTATAACTTAACTAGACACATACAATACTTCATATAATGATTCATGCGGGTAACGCCACGGGACACAGCTAATAATTTACTTATACGAGTATATAAAACTCTTTATAAAACACTTAAGCACATAGCGTTTTGAGGAGTCGTTAAATTATGAAGAAAACCGCAAACCGAAATTGAGCCGAATTACCGCTTAAATGAGCAAAATCCGATTATAGTCGCATAATTATGTATAATTATGTGCGTGCGCGCGCGCGCGTGTGCGTGTGCGTGTGCGTGTGTGTGTGTGCGTGTGCGTGTGCGTGTGCGTGTGCGTGTGCGTGTGCGTGCGCGCGTGTGCGTGTGCGTGTGCGTGTGCGTCGTGTGCGTGTGTGTGTGCGTGTGTGTGTGTGTGTGTGTGTGTGTGTGTGTGTGTGTGTGTGTGTGTGTGTGTGTGTGTGTGTGTATGTGTGTGTGTGTATTATTGTTCACATATACTTTTAAGTTCACAATAAGCAGTTTTTTGCTCTACAAAGAAAAATAGACACCGACCTGTAACTGTACAGGAGTATATAAAAGACGATATTAATGAACTGACTCGCCAATAAATTAATCATTATCATCACCATATCAGCTCTTAATTATTCCCTGCTGAACATTAGCCTCCCTCTTGGGGGATATTGCCAGACGTTGCCAGACGTGGCTTTAGAGATGTTCTAAGAGAGACGTTAGTGCCCATCCCTCGCCCTGTCATAGTCACCTCTTACGACACCCACGGAAAAGGAAGGGGTGGTCTATTTTATTCCAGGACCAAGCGGCAAGCGCCGGTACCATATATTAATGCATAACAGAATCTGTTGTGCTGTTGTGTTGATTTTAGAATTTTAAAATTTTGCAAATTGATTATTTATATAGCGTAAGTGAACAATTCTTCTTTTTATTTAAGAGTTTCCTCTTGTCGGGACAACTAATTCATGCATTCTCAGCCAGCCAAAAATATTCTAGGCCATATCTTTGACCGTCGTTTACGACATGACACCTAATGTCAATCACCTAATGTAAACGCCAATAACAGCAAACAATTAATTAATAATAGTAGAGTCAAAGCGGTCACCGTTATAGAAAACGGTCAAGACTCGTCATCACTTGTCAATAAATAATCTAGCTATCTACCGAACTTTTAATTAAAAAATTAAGTCTTTTTTCTTGTCGAGGCAACAAATTTATGCATTTTCTTCCAACCTATTCCACACTATATCCTTGATAATATGACACCAAGTTTTTCCTTTATCAGTCTTATTTTAGTAGTTATTTCTCAGTCTTCTCTTTCCTCTTTTGCTCCCTCTTTTTCTTTCTAGTATGCTATTTAAAAAAATCGTCATGTCGTATAAGTAGGGCCAGCATTTTGCCTCTTCTATTCTCTAATGACCAATAAGAAAGGAATTTTGAAAATTCAACCTGGGTTCAAAAACGGGTAAAACGAAAATTAAAACTTTGCATGTAATTTAGACCGTTTGAAAATTAGACACATGAAGTTATATAGATCGAGAAATCGAATAGTACACGCGAGCGAAGCCGGGGACATAAGCTAATATATAAAAATTAGCTGATAATTATTCTTACATAAATACCTACACAGTTTTCTATAATAATCGGCACCACTGATAATTTAATACCCCAATCCCATTTATAGAAGTGAGATCTGTAAGTTTCCGCTAACTTTCCGTAGTTTTTTTCCTGTTATCTCACTTTGCCGATAATTGCCGGCTGCCGTCAAGAACACAATAAACAATATAGACATGACCGTGACAAACTTTATTTGTTTCGCTACATTTAATCATATATAACTGTCTATTAAATAATAAATGCTACTTATGTTCCGACCGTTTATATCAACCTCGAAAAAAATAGAGGTACTCAATTCGTAGGATTTTTTATTTTTCTTTTTTTTTCATATATTCCCCGATTATTAAAAGTTGCCTGGACCGTTTTGAAAAATCCTTTTTTATCTGATTGGCCTGTTAATATATTTTTAAATCGATTCCATAGTTTAAATTTTAAATCAAAACCATTGGATTTTTAAATAAAGATACGTAATTTTGAAGTTTGGTTGGTATTGTAAAAATAATAATGATGATTTATTTTTCATATCGTCATAGTCGTAGAATACTGACGGATCTTTATATGTAATCTTTGTCAGATCCGTCAGTATTCTACGACTATGACGATATTTGGGTTACATACGAGGTTTGTCCGGAAAGTACGTATAAAAGTTTTTTAAAAATTTTATTTTACAATTATTCAGGTAAATCAATTTTATCCCCTTCAAAGTACTCCCCCTGTGACATAATGCACTTGTGCCAACGCCGTTTCCACTGTGAAATCCTTGAAAGTCCTCTGGTTGTAGGTTTCTCAGCTGCCCCGTCGTAGCTTTTTTTATCTCATTTATGTCCCCCAAATGCCGCCCCCGAAGTACCAATTTGGTTTTTGGGAACAAGAAGAAGTCACACGGGGCCAAATCCGGCGAATAGGGGGGGTTTTCGGTCACCGTAATGGAATTTTTACTCAAAAACTCACGGACAACAAGAGAGGTTTGTCGTGGTGAAGAATCCAACGCCCCTCTCGCGTGCCACAAAAATAATTTTCCATCAACTGTCTGGACTGGAGGGACGAATTCTTGATGGACAATCCCCCGAACATCGAAAAAAACAATCAACATTGTCTTGACATTTGAGCGGGATTTTCTTGATTTTTTTGTTCGTGGTTCCCCGGATGTCTTATCGAATTAGATCGGCAAAAATTTCACGGCCATTCTTGCCGAGTTTCGAGAGAAACTTGATTACGACGCGCTGCTCTTCAACGGAAGCGGGCTCCATGCCGACGGGGTTTCGTTAAGAGGTAACTTCACAGATGGCGTGACAAGCCAGTTCGCACCGCACGGCGGTCAGACCAGAACTGAAGCATTGTTAGGGACATAAGGAAGGGGTCCTGCGCTTACCTGGCCTCCCCACTCCTCTTTCTCGCATTCCAGAACACTTTTATACGAACTTTCCGGACAGACCTCGTATAGTTTCTCTTTTTGTTATGTCAAGTACTTTTTTCATATTTATCACCCGCTTTCGTTTAATTAATGTGTCAGTTCTGTATTGAAACTACACTAATTTATTTATTTGTTAATTGCTATGTTAATTATTTAAAAGTTCTAAGAATTATATGTTTTTTCTAATAAATTAAAAATAAATAAAACAATATTATTACACAATTTATGTTGCAAATTTGTTTTTTTTTTTTTTTTATGCAACTTAGAATGGCAAAGAAGCTGACGGTCCACCAGATAATAAGTGATAAGTGTCGCCTATAGGGGGTAAAGGGATTATTAGTAATGGAATCTAATGAACCCATTGCTAGCAATGCACTCTATCAGGTCGACCTCCACGTGGTTCCCCTGGAAACCATCGTGAACAATTCTTGTTGAACAATGGGCTAACTGACCTGCTTCATCCTCATCTATCACTGGTGCCCCGCCGGTGTATACCGATAGCGCGGGCAGGGTTACCATTCCATTATCACCCAATAAAAAAAAGTGTCGCCTATAGACATGAGCAGTACCATGGACATAACAGACTATACTGTTTCGCCCATGATACCCCCCATACGTTGCAATTTCTGAGGACTCAAGTGTTATTCCTCTGTACCCTGTAAATTTGTTGCCATTCAAACCGAAACACAAACATGCAAACACAACTAGTTCATGGTTGAAAAATGAATAGAACAGAGGTACCCAATCAAACGACTTTTATACAAAGTCTCCCTCTCCTATTTAATCGTTCTAAGAATCGTATAATTCTTTAATAAATTAAAAATATAAAAAATAATATTATGACTATTATTTATATTGCAAATTTATATATGAATTATGTCACATTTAAATAATATTCCATTTTTAAAATGCCTCTGAAGTGAATCTTTCTGACAGTTCTCAAGGAAAAGTCTTTGAAAGTTCAATACAGATTGCGCGAATAGATTTCCACTCGACGACGTTAAAGGTCACATTTAAGCCAAACAAAATACGATAAGTTATTATTCATCTCGCATAAAAAGTGACAGTTTCGTCTGAGTATTATTATTATCTCCAATGTCGAATTATCTGAAGAAAAATTCAAGATTGTCATGTACAATATTCATACCCAAAATTTATTATTAAAAATGACAGACACTTTCGGCCGAATAAATTTTCATCCATAGATTACAATTTTGTATTTTATAAAGAGAAAAATAAAGACCACTACTGAACATAGGCCACCCCCTATGGGGGGGGGGGGGTCCAATAGTTACCACGCTTGGTAGGTGAGTTGGCGACCGCTTTTAGGCTTTGGTAATGTTTTAAGAGGGACACTGCTGCGCATCGACTGTTCTCTTAGTAGCTGCGTAGCAGCGAAGGGGATGGCTCATTCTATGCCGGTATCACGCGGTACGGCATATTTTAAAATTGTGTTTTACAAAAAAATCTACTTCAGTTGTGACAAAACACGTTATTTGAATTTAAAAACTAAACTACTGATTTTGATAAAATTTCCATGGGACTAAACTGTAAATATATTATTTTAAATAAAAATATAATTTTTCAAATCAATTTACAAATCAC
The DNA here is from genome assembly GCF_026898425.1 of Galleria mellonella. NCBI lineage: Eukaryota > Metazoa > Arthropoda > Insecta > Lepidoptera > Pyralidae > Galleria > Galleria mellonella. The sequence continues at coordinate 1,565,713 of NW_026442090.1, read as the reverse complement.
TTATTTATTTATTTATATCCTTTTGTGCATTCACTTAAAGTATAAACATTAGGTTATAACAAAAATGTACACAAACGGATTTATTCCTTAAAGGGATTTCTTCCAGTCAACCTTGATAATTTAGGTCTGAGTTGTTTGAAAAATAGAACTGTTCTGGTACTGCTCATGTCTATAGGCGATGGTTACCACTTTCCATCAGGTGGGCCGTCAGCTTGTTTGCCATTCTAAGTTGTATAAAAAAAAAACTGTAGAACTGTAAACCTAATTTTTGAGAAATCTACTTTCAGACTGAAGCAAGTCTGATTATTTATTATTAGAAATCTCATCAAAATCAATTCTGTAGTTTGGTTTTTGAAACAAAATAACTGGTTTTATTACTACCGAAGTCAATGCTCTTTTTGAGGAACTTTTTATTATACAACTTAGAATAAATCTACTTTTTATAAGTGTACGAACTGTACAGTTACCGTAAAACAAAATGTTTATGTTATCATTATTTACATCTGGTATAATACAAATTGCTGATTTGCACGTAACACTATATCGCTTTCTAAATTGTATTACCAACATTTTCATACAAAATGTCTATTTAGGCGAATAATTATGTGTTCGTTCAAATATACACGTTAGTGGAAATTTTGTACTATAAATTACATGTTTAGTGGAATTAAAGGAATATTGTATCTGTTCCTATAAATATCTACTAAAACATAGTATAATGAAATATTAGTTTAGATTTACTTGTAAATGACATATTTTCACTTAAACAAATAAAGTAATAGGGGGGAAAGGAATTGTTAGTAATCGAGACTGAGAATCCCATTGCTAGCAATACACCCAGCCAGGTCGATCTCCTCGCGGTTCTCCCTGGAAACTATCATGGTTAATTCCTGATGAATTCGTCATGATAGTAGCCCATTACTGTTTGCCTGTACTGTATGCCCTGACCTGTTTTCATTCTCATCTATCACCCTTCACTGGTGCTCCGCCAGTGTATCCCGATAGCGCAGGCGGGGTTACCACACCATTTTCACTCATCAAAAAAAAATATAGTAATAAATATAGTAAAAAAATATACGTGACAAAATCATAAAACAATCATTTAGTTACAATTTTATTAAAACTAAGTAAGTAGTAAAATTTAAAAAAAAACTAGCAGAGTATTTCAGCTTATATAAAGAATTATCACAGAGTCCTTTTAGAATATTTAGATTAGATAGATAGTCGTGTGATATAGGCATAGATAGGGCCACCCCTTCGTTTCTCATGGCTGTCACTTGAGGGGACTAAAGAAACTTAATAGTCGAGGATTGGGCAGCAACGTCCCTCTTAAAACATCACCAAAACTTAACTACAGTTGCCAAGCCGCCTGCTAAGCGTAGAAATTACTGCCAGAACCTCTCAAGGAGATACCTATGTTCAGCAACGAACAGCTAATGGCTGTATCGACATGATCATACGTGAGTACAAGTTCTAGCATCTAATAAATAAAAAATATGTAAATTTAATTAAATTGTCTAATTATTTTTTGTTTCAACTCACCGCTCTGTAACTTATTGATTAGTTAATTACGTAAAATTGTACTACTACTATAGTTTTGATACTTTATTTCTTTTTTTAATTAAAATATCTTTGAACAAATTTGCATAAGGCAAGTAGCAGTATCAACTCGTGCACGACATTCATGCCCTTCTTATTTTCTTTAAAAGTCAGCAAACTCTGTAATTATGAAAGGAGTTTTAATTAAAAAGCGAGACAGCTTTATATCTAAGTAAACTAAGCACGTTGTCCCAAATAGCTGCTATTTATATTGCCAGCATATACATATCTAGCGATAAACCGATCGGCGAATACGCGAGAACAATACCCATTGAAGTGTACTCAAATAATTATACTTTATCGAATGTGAACAAGCAAATACGTTTTACTTCACAGAAAAAATAGCAGCTTTATTCGTAACAAAACAGATTAATGAACGGCGAAACGTTTCAGAGACTTATTCGATAAAAAAAACTGCTCGTCTGGAATCCAAACATATTTTTAAATAGACGATATGACGTTCTAAATTCAAATATTTTCGAACTCTGCGACGTTCTAAATACAAATATTTTCGAATTTAGAATGTTGTATCGTTTATTTACAAGCATAGACTTTGGTTCCAGATAAGCTGTTTTTTTTTAGCTCTACATAGATAAATAGCAATTTCGAGCGTGAGAATGATACCTATTGAAAGGTCACCAAATAATTATACTTTATCTATTATGAATAAACAAATACGTTTCGCTTTACAGAAAAAAAAACAACGGCTTTATTCGTAACAACAGATTAATGAACAACGAAACGTTTTAGAGACTTATTCGATAAAAAAACTGCTCGTCTGGAACCTAAGAACAAGGAATTACATAGAAAAAATGATAGAATAAGAACTGTTGATCATATGGTTGCCAACTTTCTACTTATGCAAATATAATTAGTAAAAAGAGGACAAAAGATACACCATCAGTTGCTATTTTTCTCAATTTATATTAGGGTAATGTATAGAAAATGTTTGATATGTCAATTATTTGTCAATGCCAATTTTTACAATATTAGATTATATATTCAACACGGTTTATATATAAAGTATGCAAGCAGGTTATATCTGAATTTGGTAGGATTATACGGATGTATAACATTTTCTATATACTAGCCTGCTATGAATTATCAAAAATAGCAGCTGATGTATCTTTCGTCCTCTTTTTACTAATTATATTTGCATAAGAAGAAAGGAGACAATCAAATGATTTACAGTTTTTATTTTATCATTCCATCTATGTAATTCCTTGTTCTTAGTCTGGAACCGAAATATATTTTTAATAGACGATATAACGTTCTAAATTCAAATATTTTCGGATGATGCAATATTCTAAATTTAAATATATTTGAATTTTTAGATAGTATTGTTTATTTACAAGCATAGAAAAGCAGTTTTTTAGCTCTACATACATAAATAGCAAATTCGGGCGTGAGAATGATACCCCATGAAAAGTCCCCAAATAATTATACTTTATCGAATGTAAATAAGCAAATACGTTTTACTTTACAGAAAAAACAGCGGCTTTATTCGTAACAAAACAGATTAATGAACGGCTAACCATTTCAGAGACTTATTCGATAAAAAACTGATCGTCTGGAACCGAAATATATTTTTAATACACGATATGACGTTCTAAATTGAAATATTTTCGAATTTAAAACGTCGTTTATTTACGAACATAGACTTCGATTCCAGACGAGCAATCATTTACTTTAAGAAGGTAAATGTCAATTTTAGTTGAAACTAGTATAGGAGTTAGACCTATCTATTGACAAATGAATTATCAAAATCGATATAGAATTTGCAACGTAATCGCGCCATAAAAAAAAAATGCAGATTTTTATGAAATTTAGAATGTCAAACAAGCTGATGATCTATCTGATGGAAACTGGTAACCGTCATATAATATTGCAACGCATATAATATATTTAATGCGTTGCCACTCCTGAGGATTAAGTTTTTATGCCGCCATGCCCACTAATTTCACCGCCATTTCGCTGTCTCCAACCCAAAACATAGTCATGCAAGGACAGCTGCTTTACGGTAAAAACTGAATATGGATAAGAATGAAATGGAAGTATTCATTCATACGACTTTTGTACAAACTCTACTACCTCTGGTACTACCTCTACTACTACCTCTGGTAGGAAATAATTAATTGAGAACCTTCTTTTAACTTAAAGGTCAAAAATGAAACTCGTTGACTTAAAATGGCTTATTTTTATAGGCCCGCAGTATTTCACAGATTCAGAATGTAATGTATTCTTGCTCAGAAACAATAACAATATGGAAATAAAGACACAGACTGGGTTATTATTCTATTCCTTACATGTGCGCGCGAGGATAGAAACTCAAACCGTTGCGTACCATAATTCAAAATTATGTTCCTAATACATATCCCTATAAGGAGAATTTTGCCAGTAGTTGCCATGCTTGGCAGACGTGTTGGCAACCGCAGTTAGGTTTTTAAAAATGTTTAAAAATTTCATTCCATTCCATTCCTCGATCATTAAGTTCCCTTAGTTGCCTCTTACGACACCCACAGGAATGGAAGAGGTGGCCTATTCTACGTCGGGACCACATTGCAAAATAAAACTTTATACAAGTGGCGAGCTTAATACCGTATGGCATTCTCTACCAGCTAACCATTAGGTAAAAACAGAAAGTGTATGACGGACAGATGCGGTAAAAAATATGTGACATAATTATAGTAGCATACTAAAATAATTATATATAATACATAACAATTATACAGATAATACATCTTTTTTTATACAACTTATCGCAAATAAGCTGATGGCACACCTGATGGAAAGTGGTAACCATCGCCTATAGACATGAGCAGTACCATGGACATAACAGAGTATACTGTTTCACCATGATACCCCCATGCGTTGTCATTCCTGAGGACTCAGGTGTTATTCCTCTGTACTTGTAATTGTTTTGATCATCCTCCAAATGGACGTATATTAATTTCAAATATTCTCAGAACCTTGCTCACCTATAGAAACACTGAAAACGTAACCTAACATTATTCAGTCAGTAAATAATAAAATATTAAAATTTATCACCGCTCGATTCAAAACAGCAAGTTAAATACATTTTCAATATCGAATATTACGGTAGGTAATGCCGGTGAATTCATTTGCTCATTTCTACGATGCCAGTTTAGTGGAGACGATTCCAGGACGCTTAGCATCTCGTTATTTTGAGTCTCTCGAGCGACGTCAAAGCTGAGTAAGACGCATAGTCTATTTATCCATCCCATTGTTCTTGCGATTCAAAGTAAGATGAAATGTTTTTATAACAGTGCTTTTATATATATATATATATTATATTATTTGTATATATCTGCCTTATATATGAGTAATACTAGTTTTAAAGTATGAAACGACTATGACGCTATAACTGCAATATATTGGTTGATCGACATAAAAAATAGCCTATATATATATATATATATATATATATATATATATATATATATATATATATATATATATATATATATATATATATATATATATATATATATATATATATATATATATATATGATGCCAGTATGATTATAAATGATATTCAGAGTTCACGTTTACAGACTGATAAATAATTTTAAGACCAACCAATAACGAGATGTGGTAACGTCTTTATAATCAAAATAAAAAAATAAAATTAAAAAAATGACCTAAGAATCCTACTGATATTATAAATAGGATAGTTTGTAAACAGCTAACTCTATTGAGTTAAATGGAATTTGGTACACTTATAAATTTCTGAACTTAGTAAATATTTATTTATTATAATGCATTTGTTAGATATTTATTTTTAATTATATTAATTTTCTCAAATATTTTATGTCAAAATATGTACCTACATTTATTAATAAAAATCAAACTAACTACTTTAAATATAATAAAATGCTAAAATTGTTATTATATCAAATTCTGTAGTAAATTATTCTTGTAATGTATATAGAACACTAATTTATATCTTAATTGACTTTATAATTATTTATTATCATGATACTTAAATAAAAAGTAATGAAATTGTAAAAACACGTGGTCTCGCTTACTTGTTTACTCGATTTCGGTCCTGTAGATATAAAAGATTATTGTTTGGGTGGGGAGACACTTCTTGTCCAACCGTTGAAGAGAGCGGAGCTCCCTGCCGTATCAAGAGTGAACAGGTATAGTAAACCACGTGGTCATTATATAAAATATATTACAATTATCGTTGATGGAAGTCCTAAAAAAGCTATAATTAAATAAGTGTCAATGAATTAAGAGAAGTTGGGTATTTTTGTTATATTATTTGTTATATATTATATGCAAAGTAAAGTAAGTAAATATATGATTTAATACTATGATATTTAAATTAAATGAACTGTAGGTACTTGTGCTTAATTTGTCTTTATTACTAAGAGGCTTACAACCTTCATATTGCTAAAGAATATATCATATATATGTAAAGCTAGCATTACGTAATTAAATTACTATGAAAACCTATTACCCTACAGTAACATATTTATATATTAAATATAAATATGTTACTGTAGGGTAACATAATTTTAGTTTAAGTTTAATTTTTATTTGAGACATTCATGTACGTAATAACTTATGTACTGATTCATCAATATATCTGAATCATTGTTTAGTGTACTCTAATTTTTTTATTTTAATAGTGAAAAAGTGTTGGGAAAGTGTAATAGTATATTTAAGTGAAATTTGTTCTATAGAAATATATATATTATATAACTGATAAAGGTTTTCAAATAAGGAAGAACAATCAAAGTTTACATTACCTGGGAAATATGGAAAAAGTTTTCGTTTATCTATCAGAAACTGTTACATTCCAGCACGTTAGTACAAGTACTCTCGAAAACAGACATAAAATAGTAGAAATAAGCTATTGTATTACACACGTCTGTTGCTGTATCATGACAAACAATCATGAAATTAGCAATACACGTGCCTTGCATTATAACGTGAGATTATTAATGTTTATAAGCGACGGTTACCACGACTCTGTTACGGAGCATAAAAACACCAGCTATTAAATAAAATATATGCCCTTTTAATATAAAACCACAGTAATATGTCAAAAAAAAAAAAAACACGTAACATTTATTCTGTAAATGGGTTAATAAAAGAAAGTGATGTTGAATGTACCCAACGAACGAGTCTTCGCGTCTGCTAATATAAACGGTTATATTGTATGGATTCTTTATATGCTCATTATATTTATTTAAATATGTATTTTGAAGTAAAGTGCTTTTAGAACCTAGGTTGGTGAAAGTGAGAATCTGTAATGAATATGAAACCTTACTTTGAATAAATCAACTGCTTCTCAAAGCTGTGAAATGGTTGGCATCCTCTCAAAGCTATTACTTAGTACGTTGTCTTTTTTATTTTTCATCTTAATTCTTATTTCTGTTTATGCATCTCTCTCTGCTAAATACAAGCTCGTATTCTGCCCAAAAGAACGGCTATAAATGTCAATTAGATTCTTTGTAAACAAGATCCTCTCTGATTGTTATTAAATGGACATTGTTTTTAACATCTTATTAATTATGTTTATTTTATACATGGGCTTAATATACAAATAATATATATATCAAACCTTAAAATCATTCAACTAAATTTCTATTGCAGGTAGTATATTCATTTATTTTAACATCTATTGTATAAGTAGGTAGGTATTATATTTACTTATAGTATATGTATTTATGTAATATTTTATTATATACTTAATTTTTTTATTTAACTGTATATTTGTTTATGTATTAATAGTTGTAGCGCTTCAGCTGCCCGCTAACGAAATGCTTTCTCACTGTATTGGGTTGACTGAAAGAGATCTTTGTCAGAGATAAGTCCACCCATGCTCACAATGTTTATAAGTGTATTAACAATATAATTTACAAGTGCAATAAAGAATATATATACATTTGTGATGTCGTTGCCCCTAAATATCAACATAAATATATTATTTAAATATATTTATGTTGACCTTTTTTATTACAATATTTGTAATTAAACTCGAAATAGATACAAAACATTTTTCACTCAAACTAAAACCTTGATGGTTGAACTGTCGCGTAGATAATCACAAACTTTATTTCTAATCGTTTTACAATCTTAATTTTTTATTTCAATCTCATAGCACGAATAAAACAAAATTAAAATTAAAAAATTAATTTCGTTTTATTTTTTCCTTAATAATAAATTATAAATTCTTCGGATCGGGGGATAACTTTTTTATTCGGACCTTAATCAAGCCGAGATAAATGGTTAATTCTATTGAATGTGAATTTTGTAAAGATGTTAGAATGCTCTTATTTTATGGATAATAATAGAATAGTAGCCCCGCTGCGCTAACGGTATACACCGGCGGGACACCAGTGAAGAAAGATAGGTGAGAATAAAACGGCAGATTTTTTTTTAACGTCTGGAAAATGCTTTATGCAGACCCGTACACCTTGTAGGAGGTGAATGGGTACTGTGGGAATCCCTCCGTAAGGTGGGTGTGTACCCACCAAAAACCAGAAGATATACCCTCGAGGTGCCATATGTCGGAGACATGGGTTCGCTTATGCACTTACCACATCTCCGACAGCAGCGACCCGCCCCCTGATGATAAGAGCAGGTCTCCTCTCTCAAGATAGGGTGGATGGCGTACTCACCCTACCACTCGGGGGATGCGCCGGTATATTAGCACATCCCCCCGGGTGATAAATACACCTGGAATTCAGCATGATGGTACCAAGGGGGACTATACTCTTACTTGTATACGTTTAAATAATTGAACATCTTTGTAGTATCACCAGTATCGTCCTGTTTTTATACATATTACAATCATATTACATATTATGGTTTCAATTTTAAATTTTACGACCTCTCTGATGTCAACCCTCCTTGAGAATGTATTTGTTGATAGTATCCGCAACTTACGATATGGAGCGAGGAGGATCGAGGAAAATAAACATACATAAAATGGTCTCTAAAAAGGTTTTTGTTTTCTTTAAGTTTAAATCAATTTTTAAATGTTTACACTTGCTGTTGCTTCAAAGTGGCTTGTGATTGCGAATTTGGACTCCAACTGATTTTTTTCAGTTTCAAGAGATTGCTTAAGACTGAAGTATTTGGTATTAATTTCATTCCTGAAAAAAATGTAACCGTAATGTAATGTTAACAGATTGAACAGATTGATAACAATGTGACCCTGTTAGGGTCCGTTTTCCCTTATATACATAGTTATATATATCTCCGTGTAGTTTTGGCATAGAATGGGCCATCCCTTCCTTTCGCATAAGTGTTGTAAAAGGCGACTTAATAGACTTAATAGTTGAGAGATGGACAGCAACGTCCCTTAAAAAACACTGAGTGTGATGACCAACCCACTTGCCAAGCATGGCAACTACTGGCAAAACCTCTAATAACAAATGCAGTATATGAAATAGATATATATATATATATATATATATATATATATATATATATATATATATATATATATATATATATATATATATATATATATATATATATATATATATATATATATATATATATATATCCATTTAAGAGCTGCGCTCTTGTCGGTGGAGCTCTTGCCACTCACTACGATTTTCAGCGAGTCTCTTCACCTCTTGATACGACACGACACGACACCAACTCCATCCTTGATCTGCCTAATGTAACTATGTCTCATATATATACTATATATATATATATATACATATATATATATATATATATATATATATATATATATATATATATATATATCATTGTAGTAAAATTTATAATAAATAGTTAAATCTAGGTTTTATCGTGATTCAGATAACTTCAAGTTGATAATAAATAGTTAAGTTAACCTGATGTGGATATTGATTAATACGACAAGATATCTAAAACGTTAACGCCAAGACACTCCCCATGTTTAGTTTCTGACACACTTAGCATCTCTAGAGGATAGTTAAACTAGGATTAAATTATTAACACGTTGCAGTATTGTAACGTCAGCAAATCCATCGATTTATTTATACATTATATAAACGTAAACAAGGATTTGATTAGCAAAGTATGTTTTTTCCGCGCAAAAACGGAAACAAGGTCATTGTGGTGTAGATATCTTTTTTAGGTATCTTTTTTTGCGGACAGTACTTGCTGTTAGTGTAATAGCTTTATGCTTTCAGGAATAATAATACTGTATGGGTAGTGCTTATGCATTATCAAGTAGTTGCAGAGTGCATGGAATTCGGGCTATTTTGGTATGCAACGGAACGTTACTATTTTTTTTTTATAATCAGTCATTTAGTAATTAAATACGTGTGTACGATTTTTATTAATAATAATAATAAATTATTTTTATTCAAGTAAACTTAACACTAATAAGCATTTTTAATCGTAATTTTTTTTATGTATCTACCGCCCCATATGGAATTAAATTTCATCTGAAAATAACGGGCAAGAAACACAGCTGTTGTTTTTTTTTTCAAATGTAAGTTATGTTACTAGAGAAAGAAATATGAACGAATAAAATGACTATCACAAATTTCATGTTGATAAAAAGATAAAATAAATATATAAAAATAAAATAAAAAGCTACAAAGCTACAATCAACCATAGTATTTTTTAACAGACCAGTCCTACTGGAAGAACCCGTTCACGAGTATGACGAATGGACCAGCCATCGCTATGTTCAACCATTTTATAGGGAACCCAACGACCCAGCCCAATACACCACCATTATATTTCATTATTTTTATTTATTTATTCTTTATTGTACATAGAAAAAATTACAACATATAATATATAGTATATAAAATAAAGATGTATTTAATTTAAAAAGAATACATACATTCATTATAATCATATACCCATTGATGCCTCTTTATCTCGCTTTTGTGTAGTGAAAGTTTATGTACTTAATTATTCATTTTGTTTGTGTGCATATTAATAATATTTATAATTTGTAACATTGTTTGAAGGGAACAATAAAGAGTTTTACTTCATTCATTCATTCATTTATAATAATATACAATTACACCAATCAGTTGAATATGGGGATGATTCAATAGCATTCGATATTTAGCTTCTATAGCATCTGTAGTGTTACTACATAAAAAAAAAAAAAAAAAACAGTTGTTCTATACCTATTTTATGTTTTTCCTGTGATTATTGTGATTCAACACTGACAACGTCATAATTTATCATTTAATATATACCCATCATAAATTTATTATATTTTTTTACATAATACACTTTAAGCACACCACTGTGTTGGTTAGACTTATCCAAATATTATTGTTATTATCTATAATATAATAATAGATGTTCAGTAATATATTGTAAAACTACGGAGAGAGCCTGGAGATCTGTAGTACAGGTTTCGACCTAGTTCAGACTCCAGACTCTCACAAGGATAATAAAATTAAGTTAAAATACTAAATAGTTACACACAGTCACAGTCTAAACAGATCCTTGTGAGTAGTGAATAAAGATTATTATTATTTATTTATTATTATTAGGACCCCGCGGGTTGGCGAGGCTCGTGCTGAAAATCAGCGCTGTAGTATCCCTGACCTTACAGCATAATGCTGAGCACGGACCTCATTTTGCAGGTATTGCGACTCAAGCACACACATGCTCATTTTGGATGAAACTATGATACAACGAATTGTTTTTTTTTTTTCTTTTTTTAAATTTTATGTTCTTTTTTTTATATATAAATATTGTGTGTAGTTTCATTGTTATATTTCTTAATATTTTTTTTAACCCCTGTGTGGGTGTAGTCGCATATTTCTGTAGAATAAAGTTTCTTTCTTTCTTTCTTTCAATCGCTTGGTCTTCGAACTAGAATATCTCGTGTTATGAGGCAACAGGCAACGACGCACAAATCAAAAGTTTTTTTATGGGCGAAAATGAAATGGCAGTCCCGTCCGCGCTGATGATAATGATAAATGAGGATAAAAATAAATCAGTCGACCCGAAATTACGAATTTTATAAAAAAATAACTAAAATGATTACCAGAAGGACCGCGTGAAAGTCGACCTAATAACCAGAGGGAGACTTTGTACAAAAGTTTTAATGATTTATTATAAACAAAATAGGGTTTATTCACATTTTATCAACATTAAATTTTTAAATGAAATTTAAATTGTCCTTATTCATAATATTTCATTAATTACACGCTATGGCGTCTGACAATACCATCTGTCACTAAAGCCGTGAAGGCATTTATATTTCTATTTAGCATAATCGAGCTATAAATTACACAAATTTAATACAAAGCTTTCGCGTTAACTAAACGTAATTTATTTCGCAGACGTAGTGGTTATTATTAAAATTCTAATAGTTTCAGTCTCCACCCGTTTCTTATTTCGAGGCGTCTGAATAATTAAACTAGAAGGAAAATGTTAATAGACGTGATTCCAGGTACTTAATGAAACTTTGTACCATCAATATTATCATACCAGCCATTGTCTGTCCACTGCTGAACATAGACCTTCCCCATAGACTGCTATAAGGAACAGAGCTGAGCCACCGGCATCCACCAGAGGGAGACTTTGTACAAAAGTCGATTGCTTGGGTACCTCTGTCCCATTCGTATTTCTACCGTGAAGCAGTTGTGTTTGCATGGCTGTGTTTCGGTTTGAAGGGTGGGATATGGCATGAATTTACTGGGTATGGAGGAATAACACCTGAGTCCTCAAGAATGGCAACGCATATCATGGGCGAAACAGTATACTCTGTTATGTCCATGCTACTGCTCATGTCTATAGGCGACGGTTACCACTTTCCATCTGGGAGGCCGTCAGCTTGTTTGCATTTCTAAGTTGTAAAAAAAAATGCATTTGAGATCATCCCTCCATCTAATGAAGGGTTTTTTTAATGGATGATAATGGAATGGGAGCCCCACCCGCGCTATCGATGTACACCGGCGGGGCTCCAGTGAAGGATGATTGGTGAGGATGAAGTAGGTCAGTTAGCCCATCGTGACGAATTCAACAAGAATTGTTCACGATGGTTTCCAGGGAGAACCACATGTAGGTCGACCTAATAAGGCATATTACTAGCAATGGGGCTGTCAAACTCCATTGCTAATAATCCCTTTCTCCCCTCTAGTGAAAGGTTATCCTACAGTGTGTTTGCCCGTTCAGGGTCGTCACTCAAGACCCTTTCTTCTCCATCGGTTGTCAATTCTTTTGGCTACGTGATGAGCTTATTGACACTTCAGCTTGTTTATCATAAAATAAAATAAATATAGGGGTCAAAACAACATATGACGGGTTAGCTAATAGTCGTGTATGTAATAGGGAGGAAAAGGGTTATTAGTAATGAAATCTAAAAAGCTAGCAATATGAACCCTATGAAGCGACCTCTACGAGGTTCTCACCAGAAACGATTGTATTTAATGCTTGTCAAATTCTACCTTGCTTGCTTCATGGTGAGCCAACTGACCTGCATTCATCGGGGGAAAAGAGGATTGTTAGCAATGGGGGCTAACTGACCCATTGCTAGCAATACACCTTATAAGGTCGACCTCCACGCGGTTCCCCCTGGAAACTATCGTGGTTAATTTTAGTGAAATTCGACGATGAGCTAATTTACCTACTTTTATCATCACCTATCATCCCTCACTAGTGCCCCGCCAGCGTATACCGATAATGCAAGCGGGATTACCATTCCATTATCACCCATGAAAAAAAACCTGCATTCATCCTTGCCTAGGTTACAATTATACTAAAAAATTTATGTGATATCCAAATTATGACAAATTTCTGGTTCACGAGTCTACGAGTTCCCGTGTAAAGTGACTTCCTAAACACAAAATGAAGTTTCAAATTCCGTCCTCAAAGTTTCAATGTTGAATCCCGAATGCTTGTTATGACGAATGACTGAAATACTTTCAGTTAATACACTCCCTAATCTTATTACATTACAAAGATATAAAATTCAATTGTTTTTATATGACCTTCCGAAAAACATGGATACATTTTATGGTTTTATGAAGATATCTTTTTTATGTGCTTTTATACATTCACTTTTAATATAAATGTATAGGTTATAACAAAAATATACACAGGTAGGCTTATCCCTTAAAGGGATTTCTTCCAGTCAACCTTGAGAACTCAAAAGGAGAATGTAGAGAAAGAGTTTGTATATAAAGCATAACATTTATGATGCAAAAAATAAAATGATAAATAATACATTTGGCATGCCATAATAGAATGGCAAACAAGCTGATGGCTTAATGGAAAATGGTAACCATCAGCTTGGTTGCCATAGAATGGTTGCATAAAAAAACCACAACTCTTGATTCCAGCGTCATCTCGTATTTCTTTACTAATTTTGTTTAATGGGTATTAAGTATGCTAAATTTACATATATTCACACTATGCATTAAAATTTAAATAAATAAAATAAAGAAAAATGTACACAAATAGTATGACTGTCTATTTTTATTTATAATAACAATTTAATTCACATGTAAAGGTTTGCTGGAAGAAATCTTTTATTATAGATAAGCTCGGCTTTGTATATTACGTTTAAAATTAAATATATTTAGGACACTTTTTGCGCAAAAAAGAATAAAATATCCAGAATAATATAGATATATTCGGTCGTTCTGTGTTAGTCAAACAGCATAATGAATTTTAATAATTGAAGTATCGTTGCATTTAACGTAACAGCTCGAATATGGAAGGATAGAGCCTTACTTTTATTACGAAAATGATAATGAGTTTGTTTGTTATCTTGTGACGTTTTAACCCCTCAATAATTCTTTATAAAATTTTATATACGTACATGTAGTAAGTACTAGAGGTCCCGGCATAGAATAGGCCACTCCTTCCTTTCTCGTGGGTCTCGTAAGAGGCAACTAATGTAGCTTATTGTCAAGGAATAAGCAGCAGCGTCCCTCTTAAGACATCACCAAAAGTCAAACTGCAGTTTCCAATCCGCCCGTTCATCATAAAAAATTCATCACTTTTAGCTTTGCAAAAAAGCCCGCAACACAATATATCCAAATTTGTTTGTCATTCTAAGTTGTATAGAAAAAAAAGTTTAATGTCTCAACCAAAAAATATCAGTGCAGTACTTTCAGACACGTCGAAATACAAGTCTTTACTAAAACGTTGAACAGTTTCAAAGTTACATAAACAAAAATTGCAACTATATGCAAAACAAGTACCTACAGCTCATGTACACGAATACCGTAATCTATGGACGCCTGAAATACTAGGGGTGACCTTGGAAGAACCTTAATACGCCCTTATTTAAAGAACCCCATACTGTAGTCTCTAGGGAAGATCTCGCTTTACTTTGTTTCTTTATTTTGTTTATAAAATACAAAATATTTAAGATTCTACTCACGATTGTAATCCTTAATGGGGTAGTCAGAGGCACCTAATGTGTTCGCGACATTATTTGTATATATGTAATCATAATTTATAGTTGTTATACGTAATATAATTTAAGATAGTGTAAGTTAAATAAAGTATTCCTACTCGCCATGCCGACATTTCGCCGTCAATCTAAATTACGTGAGAAGCATACCTACAGATGTTACTTCAAATCAATTCAATTTAGTTTGTTAACAATTTATTTTTTCACCACCAGAGTATAAATCAGGAATTAAAATGACACTTAATTTCACAAATTTTCTTTCTTTAACTTTCAACAAAAAAGCTATTTTTTTATACAACTATGATGGCAAACAAACATACGGCCCGTCTGAATGCAAACGGGGTTACCGTAGCCTATAGACGCCTGTAAAGCCAGAAATGTTACGCGTTTCCAACCCTTTATGTAACGCCTTAATGTACCCATTTTCTAGAACCCCACACTGAAGTCTCGAGGAAAAGACTCGGCAGGAAGGTCATTCTATAACATGAGTATTCGCAGAAGGAAGCCCTTTCTGAAACCGCACTATGCGTGACAATTCTGGGTCTAAGATATTAAGATGGATTCCCTGCCGATGAAGAGCAGTACGATGATGAAAGGTGGTTGTAGGCATCATATTAAAGAGTTCTTTAGAACACAACTACTTCAATTAAATTATACAATATTAAGGAGAAAAAATTACGGCATAAAAAACTGTAAGTGTAAAAATAATCATCACGGTCGGCGCAGAATTGGTAGTAATACACATAAAACTAACCCACGAGCGAAATCAAATAAGAACTTGTAAAAATGACCACCCATTTTGTAGAAGTGCACGTCGTCGCCACCAGCCGAACAAGAGTCACTACCTATACAACGCGATGTGTCGAAGTACGAGCCAACGACCAACCGGACACGCTCCATTCCTGCAAAGGACTGCAAGACGATGTGCCACGCCTGCAAGAGCAAGAGATGTGGAGTAGATGAGTGCACGCAGACTCATCACCCTCTGCTGCACACCACGCGACAACAGCCGGAGAATACAACATTACTTTTAGAGAATGGGAGGGAAGCCGTTTTTAGACAATATCTTCAAGACGGCCTTAAGCGTTTACGTCCAAACAATTCCGGCTTTATTACTAGAAAGTTTTGCCCCCAAAATAACAGATAAAATGATGTTTGATGATAATGGAGCCTTATTTGGTTGATGGATAATAAAGTTTTATATCCACCTTGCCGCAGAGTGTGTTTATAAAAAAATATTGAGAGATTTTAAAAACTTATATTCCTCTTTCACATAGATTTAAGAATTTTCACATAGATTGAGAATTTTTCGTGTATATGTTACACAATATATCAAAAATTTCAAACAAGTTGTCGATACTCTCAAATCGCTATAATATTATTTTAATACGATTTCATAGTGAGGTAGTTCTTAGTACATAGATTTTACTTGTCAATCAGCAGTTTTATGCACCATCGAAAAAGAACTACGAGTCCGAACTCGAACATTGTCCTCCTAATTCGACAGTTGGGTTTTTTAATGCAACTTAGAATGGCAAACAAGCTGACGGCCTACCTGATGGAAAGTGGTAACCGTCGCCTATAGACATGAGCAGTACCATGGACATAACAGAGTATACTGTTTCGCCCATGATACCCCCCATGCGTTGCTATTCCTGAGGATTCAGGTGTTATTCCTCTGTACCCTATAAATTCACTGCCATATCTCACTTTTCAAACAGAAACACAGCCATGCAAACACAACTGCTTCACAGTAGAACACTAATCGAACAGAGGTGTCCAAGCAAACAACTTTTGTACAAAGTCTCCCTCTGGTACTTAAAAATAAATATTGGTGAGGTTAAAGATATTATAAATAAGGTAATTTTATAAATGTAAGGTATTAAAATAAGGTTTGAATTTACACACACATAAAATAGTATGATAATTTCAAATAAGTAACGACGACTGAAGTACAGAATAATAATAATATAACACCTGAATTACAAAGTTTTGCGTAGAGAGGTCGTTCTGTTGCACGTGTATTTAGAATTAAAGCACTTCAAGTTTACTAATTGCATTTGTTATAATGGGGAACAACAAATGGAACCCCTAATAGGTATTATTGTGAAACTTACCTCTTTCATTATCACTAAACGACGTTGCCATCTTGAAAGTGCTGATTACTGACACTTGGTTTAAATTAAAATTAAAATATTAATTCATTCATATAGAAAAGGCAACCAAAATATCCAACATAGCCCGAAGAATAAGCAAGCTGAAGTGGCAAAGGACTGATCACATAGCTCGAAGAACCAACAACCGATGGGGAAGAAAGGTTCTTGAGTGGCGACTCTAGCAAACTCCATGTATTGTCCTGTAGGACTGTGACAACCTGAAATGCATTGCAGGAAGTCAGTGGATGCAAGTGGCTCATGACCGTTCTTTATAGCAGTCTATGGGGGAGGAGTCTATCTTATGTCCTGCAGTAGACGGATAATGCATGCACGCATGCACGCACGCATGCACTCACGCACACACGCTCTCACGCACACACGCACGCACGCACACACGCACACCTTTTCAAATACTTACACCACATCCACTAGTTTTTCTTATACCTATATTAAAATATATTGTTTGAATATATTACTTAATATTCACAGTAGGTAGAAATACTGTTTTCTTTTTTGTTATTAAGCATATCTTGGAAATGTACTAGACATTAAGTAACCGCACTCTTAGTCCGCAAGATTCAGGCCTGACCTAGTTTGGGGACCGATGGTAATGTTGAAATTTCATAATGTAACTTGATATAAGTTCCAAGTGATATTATTGTTCATTTCTAAGTCTCTGTTATTTGTTTTTGGTAATAAACGTATTTTTTTTTAATTGAGCAATATGCACACTAGTCCCCATTATGCATAATTCCTTCCTCTATAGTTATCAGACACGTAAGATTTCTATTTATATTTATTGATAGAATTTCATTGTCAAAGGGTTTTCTATTTGTAAATATTTAGAGTCCCTTACAACAACATTATGTATTGTAATCATGGATTGAAGGGTGTCCCTTTCGTTGGAGAATCATTGATTTCGCCTATCGTTCCTTAAATGTTTAATGCAGAACTGTTGTACCTTTGGAAGGGTCTTCCGATTGAATAAACTACGTAATCTCTATTGTGTTGTTGTGTGCCTAAATTTCAATATATAATATTAGGGTTCCGTAAGCAATAATTAATAAATATTTATATCAATAAATCAGTCAATAATTTATTTGCATAAACTTGGGTATAGCTATAAGTTTGATGTTGTAGAAATATAGTTCGCTATGTTTCACCAATTTGTATATCCATATAGGATATTTTTAAACAAATTTTTAATTATAAAACATTAATTAAAGATAATAATAACAACTACCCCATAAAAAAACAATTGCATTATAGATAAAGAACATAACAATTGTTTAGGTAAAAATTATAGACAATATTTATGTATTTATAAAACTCGACGATGGGCGTCACAGTATACTCTGTGATTCTCATGATACATCTCATGCGTTGCTATTATGTACCATATACATAATGTACTTATATAAAACTAAGCTGTTATATCTTTATACCCAGTAATTTCCCTACTACATCCCATCTGAATATAGAATCATAGCTGCATGCAAACCAGAGGGTTGTACAAAAGTCGATTGTTTAGGTGCCTCTGACCCATTCGTGTTTCTACCATAAAGCAGTTGTAAAGGGATATGGCAATGAAAATACAGGTTACAGAGATATAACTGCTTAGTCATTAAGAATGGCAACGCATGAAAACTATCAGGGACGACATAGTATTCTCTGTTATGCCCATGGTATTCATGTATGTTTAGGTGACGATTGCCACTTTTTATCAAGTAGATTTTTTGCCATTTAAGTTCCATAAAAAAAAATTTCTTCAAGAAACACGAGTGGGACAAAGATACCCATACATGCAACCGATTTCAAAAAGAAGGAGATACTAAATCGGTTGTATTTTTTATGTTTGTCACCTCATAACTCCGTCAGTCGTAAAACGATTTGAAAAATTCTTTTTTTATCTGAAAGGATATACCTATACATTGGTACCATATAAATTTTATCAAAATCGATTTAGTAGTTTAATTTTTGGATTAAATTTATTTATTTATTTGTATTTAATTCTTTATTATACACAAAAGTTATAAGAATATGACATAAGTATCGTTTACTTATGTCCTTTTGTACAAAGGCGAGCTTAACTCTGATAGAGTTTTCTTCCAGCAAACCCAAAGTGGAAAGGAGCATCAATGTCAGCGGATAGAGCAGTGTACAATATTGTGACAATTTTTAAGCAAATTAAAGTAAATGGTTTTGTCACAATGGAAGACAATTTTTTTTTTGTTAGACACAATCTTCAATTATATACAAATCTTTCTTCTAATACAAACTTTTTCAATGAAAAAAATATATATGTACTCTATATATATATATATATATATATATATATATATATATATATATATATATATATATATATATATATATATATATATATATATATATTGATTTTGCTTTATCCAACCTCTAGAAGCTTAGCAAGTGAAGATACATAAATTGATGATAATTTATCTGACAGTTTTCCATTACATCCTTCATCAGGAGAGCCATCTATATCCCATTAAGATATGATTAAGATCGAGTACGGAACGGTAAAAATAAAAGAAACAAAAAACTAAGACAATACAGCATTTTTTGCGTTCGACAAAATTCAATGTAATCGAGGCTTCGTCCCAAACGGGACGGACATTCGTGTTCTGGGAATCCCTCATTTATTTCATATGTACCGGTATGTTTTAGTTTTTGCAAATATGTACAAAGGGCTCCGTATAATAAATATATAATTACATATAGTATTATATAGGAAAAGTCGAAACCGTTAGCTGTATATAATATATATAAATAAAATATCTACACATATTATAAAATATATGAAGACAGAAATTTTGTGAATTAAAAACGACAAAAAAATTAAGATTCTCCTATACTTACACGTCGCATCTAGTTAATATAACTAAGTCTAATAACATAAAAATATATATAATAGCTAGACTAAGTTGGTATTATGTATGAACCGTTAACTATCCACTGCTGAACATAACCTCCCTCATAAGGGGGGTTTAGCCAATAGTTGACACGCTTGGTAGGCAGGTTGGTTTGAACAGCGAGCCTCAAAAACGGGTCAACTTTTTCTCAGCTATTTCTCAAATTAGCTGATTCGTTTTTTTTATCAGTATTCTTACGTAATTAATAAATAAAATAATTATTTATGCATTAAAAAGATGCAGAATTTATAAGATAAAATAAATATACAAATTATATGAGAATCACTCATAACTATTTATCACGTAAAATTGTATGAAAAATTTGACTCGTTTTTCTGGAAGTATTTCTATTATGGTGATTTCTATGGGAGGCACATTTTTTTTTGATGTTTTTCGACGTATATTTTAGTAAACATATTTAGTTTCATTGGTAGAATTGACCATTTAAAAATTTCTATTTTAACATACATTAAATACCTATACTAATATTATAAAGGCAGGAAGTTTGATTTGTTGTTTGACTGTAATGAAATAAACTCAAAAACTACTCTTTCTCCCACGCACAACCACTCTTTGGAATCAACTTCCAGCAGCAGTATTTCCGAACCGATACGACAACATAACCTTCAAGAAAAGAGCATATTCCTTTTTAAAAGGCCGGCAGCACACCTGCAATGCCGTAGGTGTTGTGGGTGACCATGGGCGGCGGTAATCATTTACCATCAGGTGAGCCGCATGCTCGTTTGCCCCCTATGTTGTAAAAAAAAAACTCAACTGGTCTTAAAAATTTATTCACCTATAAAAAGTTTAATTCTTGAGTAACATAGAAAAAGGCTATATATTATTTTCAATTCTAACTACCTATTTGAGGACAGGTCAGATTGCTAGTCTGGTATAGCTTGAACATTAAAATAAATATCCATGTAGAGCTGATATCCCGTGGATTCAATAATAATAAACTACGTTTCCGCGCTGACAACTCGCGTCCATCTCGCGTTCCAATAAATCAGGGTTTGCAAATGGTATTCGAGATAAACTAAAAACGTTAATTTCTTTTTTGTATTATTAAATTTTATTTTTAGGTTTTGTTTTTTTATATTTATGTGTATATAATATATATATATATATATATATATATATATATATATATATATATATATATATATATATATATATATATATATATATATATATATATATATATATAATATATATATATATTTTTTTAGGTTTAAATCCATAATATCATTACATAGCAATGTAATAGTAAAAAAAAAATCGAAAAGAATGTATAAGATAGAATAATAAATTTTATAACTTTACAGCAAAATTTAGAAAGCAAATTCAGTGAAATATAAGCTCACTGATTGTTGCTTTTTTCAGGCGAAAATAAAACTTTACGTGTTTGTAAATTTGTATGTACACAAACTGCCAAATAGCGTAAAGTCAATATTAAAATGTATATTTTTAGTCCGCAAAAAAAAAAGAGTCTTCAATCGTAAACACACGCATACATATCGATAGAAAATGAAATGTTCTTGGAAACATTCGACTGAAAATATTTTGAATTTAGATCGCGGAATTCTGTGTTTAAAAATAGATTTTGTTTTGTAAATTGTATTTGTAATTGTAAACCTTTAGTCATCTCATTATTAATATGAAACCAACACGTGCATACACCCTAGTTGCTTATTACAAAATAAAGATAAGACGCAGTAATGACTTCATTATAGATTTGCCTTATTTTAATGCTCAAAACTAAGCCAACTTGGCTTATTTACTGTTGCACGTATCTGGAGTTTACTTCCTAATAACTTGAAGATGGAAACATTAAAATCCTTTGAAGCAGGTATCATAAAATTGTATTCTAAAACTTTTTTTTCATTGAGCCAATTGTGAATACACGTATCTATGTAAGTGTTGTTTATGTTTTGTACACTAACTTTATGTGTGTAGGTTCATTATTATTATTTATTTATATATAATTTTTATTTATGTATGTACGTGTATATAATTACTTTTTATTGTATTATATATTTAATTTTAACTAGGTATTATTGAGTTAAGCTATACGGATTTTACTCTTGAACATTCTGTACTTTTATTTCAGGTTCTCAAAGGTTGACTGTAAGAGACCCGTCTATGGGATAAGTCCGCCATTGTATATTAATCTTTTTTATGTGCCACATACAAATTATGTACAACAAAGATTTTACAATACAATACAATGCAATGAAATGTAATTATTTAAGATTCTGTTCTACAAAAAAAAACCGACTTTAATCGTATCAAAACTAATTTTACTTTTATTTAAAAATTAAACTTCTGAACTGTATAAAATAAATTTTCTTTAGGACTAATCTGTGAGTATATGTATAATATATTGTATCGTTACAATTAAAAGTAAAGTTTTTTTTTTATAAAAGGTATAACCGAATTAAGATCCTTCTTCATTTTTGAAGTCGGTTGAAAGTTTCTCAACTATCGACTATCGAGGCTCGACAATCTTATGTCAATTGTAAAAAACAAAAAAAAAACAAAATAAATCGGTCGTAATGTTTAAAGTAAACTGACAGAGACGTATAGATAAATTATTGAAACTACAAAGACACCTAGATTGGAACCCTAAAAACAATCTTAGATTAAGAGCTCCAATAACAGGGTTGATGTTCGATCGAATTGCCAATTTTATACCTCATTCTCGAGAACAACGCAATAAATCAGGAACACCTTTGAAGGTCTAACAGAAAAATCTATTCGAACATTCCAATTTTGCACCGTGTCATTTCATTTATTTGAAAATATGTCTTAAGTGCCAACCCTGCGTTTGGGGATATTAAATTAAAAAATTATTGAAAATTTCAACCTTCCGACAGCTCGGTCCGATGGGATTCGAATCCACATCTCTCAGTCATTCAGTTGCATGTAGGTATATATGTTTTAATACCATTTTTATATATTTTTTTAACAACGGAGAGTTTAATAAAAAAATACTATTTCTATGTCATTTTAAAGGCTTTTTTTTAATAATTTAATGAGTTGTAAACTGATTAAGAAAATTCTTTTACTATTTGAAAGAATATACTTACAGATTGGTCCCATAGAAATTTTATCAAAATTAGTTTAGTAGTTTAGTTTTTAAAACAAAATAACTTCTTTTGCCACAACTGAAGTTAGTTTTTTTTTTTTTTTGTGAAACACAATCTTAACTATCTTTTAATTTGTAAACTCAAGTTTTGTTTAAAAAATGTAATACTTTGAAAAATTGATAATTCTTTATTTAATAACAATTTACACCTAGTTACGTCTACTAGCCACCGAACTAGGCTGAGCCTGTATCTCAGTGGTTAGTTAAAAAACGAGAAGAAATGAGTTAGAGAAAAAATGAGTTACTTGCTCGTTCTTATTCATAGATTCTAGATTTATAAGAAAATTCCTATACAAAAATACATATAATTAAGTTTATTTGAATAAACATTATATTTATTTATATATTTAAAACATGTATTCAGTCATAAGCATGTTTTATTACTTGTTCTATTCATATACTTTAAGTGAAAAGAAAAGATTGCCTTCAATAAACGATTGACTTTAGCTGATGTAGATTTTTCGCCGGCAACTGGCGAAACGGTTTAAAGATTCCACGAAGGGGCCCGAATTACAGTCGCTTGATTACGTTTTGCGAGTGTACAAAACTTTTTACGAATCCATTGCCTGAATTGTCTCTGTATAAATATCTATTGAAACCGTAACCTCCGAATATTTTCAAATAACTTCAAAAAGAAGGATGCTCTGAATTTGTTTATATTCTTTTTTTTTACATTTGTTTACGTCATAACTCCGTCATTCATATATTGATTTGGAGAATTCTTTTATTATCTAAAAATTGGTCCTATAAAAATTCTATCAAAATCGATTTTGTAATTTTATTTTTATATCAAAATAACTAATTTTATATCATAAATGAAGTTATCTTTTTTTGTCTAACATAATCTTTAATGGTCATGGGATGTCCTCTCTATTAATCTGTCCGATTGTGGAGTAAGGGCATACGGGTACGCAACCCCGGCCTCCATAGCTACTACAGTTACAAAACCTATGTCCTCTCCGTAGCTGTAGTATCCCCCATTTTTCCTATAGTTCCTTTCCACTTATCACCTCCTTTCCTTATAACCTATTCCTTTCCCAATGTAACCTATTTCCTTTCCCTATCCGATGTTAAGAAGAGCAGTTCTTTTTCAAAATGATAAGAGAAATTAAAACGCAACTACCCCAGGAGGGTACCGGCACTGCCGGAGAATCCGTCCCTGAGTGCAACTCAGGCAGTCCCATCGTATCTGGGGGGACAAATTTCTCATCGACGGCGATGCGTTATGCCACGGGTCACGTCATGTCTCCCCTGTTTCCCCAAATGGCAAAAAGAGGGCAAAGGAATGCCAAATTGCAACGATGAATGTTTGTGGAGGTATGGATAGTAAAATAGACGAAGTATGTGAGATGTTGAGTGAAAGAAGAATTGATGTATTAGGAGTAAGTGAAACAAAAAAGAAAGGCTGCTCTATTACTACTTATGACCGATATACTGGGTACTGGTCTGGAGTTAATGACTCTGAAAGAAGCAGCCAAGGAGTGGGAGTTATTTTGTCAGAGAGAATGAATGCATCTGTTAAAGAATTTGAATTTGTAAGTCCTAGACTCCTCTGGATACGACTGAAAGTTGGTTTGACCCGTATTTTTCTCCTTTGCGCTTATGCCCCAGATATGTCCAAGCCACCAAAGGTCAGAGAGGATTTCTGGGATAGTGTAAGAGAGATTATGACTAAATGTAAGGAGAATGAAAGAATTATTTTGATAGGTGATTTTAATGGCTGGGTGGGAATCCGTCGCGATGGATATGAAAGGAATTTAGGAATGTTTGGAGATAAAAGAGTGAATGAAAATGGTGAAAGTTTATTAGAAGTATGCCTGGAGAGAAATCTGGTGGTGACTAATACTTTGTTTAGTCACAAACTGAGATTCATATGTATACATGGCAAAGGAAGTATGATTGATTTTGTAGTTGTGGATGAACGATTGAGAGCGAAAGTGAAGGATACAAGAGTCTATCGTGGTACAAATGTCGGAACCGATCACTTTTTGGTGATATCGAGAATAGGTGGCTTATTCAATAAATGGCGACATCGTCCACGTGTTCGTATGTCAGAAATAGAAAGAGTAAGAGTAGAGAGACTGACAGAAGAACAGGTTCGAAATCAGTATCAAGAAAGATTGAATGAAAGATTTAGAGAGCTACTGAAGAAAGATAACTATGAGATAGAAGAATTTTGGAAGGAATTTAAATGCGGAATCTTTGATATAGCTACTCAAGTTTGTGGTGTAAGTAAGAGGAAGGATGTTAAGATGAGAATGAATGTATGGTGGGATGGCGAAGTGAAAGAAATGGTGGCTCTAAAGAAAAAGGCATGGATGGATTTGTTAGCTACCAGAGCTAATAAGAGAATGCAAGGTAATGTAAGTGACATTGAAAAAATTGCAAAATGCGAGAAGTATGATGTAATGAAAAAGAAAGTTAAAGAATTAGTAAGCAAAAAGAAAGAGGAATGTAAGGATGAGTATGAAAGGAAATTCTCTAGAAATTTTCGAGCTAATCAAAAGCTTTTCTGGCATTTAGTTCGAACAGCTAGAAGTAAAAAGAGAGATCCGAAAATGGGCGTGATAAGGGATATGGATGGTAATGTTATCACGGAACAAAAGGAAGTCTTAGATCATTGGAAGAGATATTTTGAAAGTTTATTTGAACGTGGAAGTGAAAGAAAGAATGTTGAAAATGAAATAATGGACGAAGAAGTTGACAGTGAAAGTGATATAAGTATGGATGAAGTAATGAATGCAATGAAGATTATGAAATTTGGTAAAGCAGCGGGATTCGATAGAATATCTGCCGAAATGCTTAAAGAAGGTGGAGAAATCATTGTAAACCTGCTGTGTCTGCTGTTCAATAAATGTTGGCGGTCCGGTTGTGTTCCAGGTGACTGGAGCAAAGCTGTTATTGTGCCACTATATAAAGGCAGCGGGTCACAGCAGGAGTGCAAAAATTTCCGCGGAATAAGCCTTCTTAGTGTTGTAGGCAAATTGTATGCTAGGATTTTGATTAAAAGAGTGATGAATGAGACGGAAAGTAAAATTTGGGATGTGCAAGCAGGGTTTCGAAAGGGTATGGGATGTACGGATCAAGTCTTTTCCTTAAGGTGCATAACAGAGAAAACCTTAGCTCAACATCAGAAGGTTTTCTGCGCCTTCATTGACCTTGAAAAGGCTTATGATAGAGTGGAGAGGAATGAACTGTGGTCAACACTGGCAATGTATGGGGTGAGCAGCCATTTGATACGGGCATTCAAATCTTTATATAAGGATTCAAATGCCTGTGTCAGAATAAATGGAGTCTATACAGACTGGTTTGGCATTGAACGCGGTATTAGACAGGGCTGTGTAGCGTCTCCTTGGCTGTTCAACCTATTTATGGACAGTTGCTTGACCGATTTGAAAGGATCTAATTGTGGATTCAGGATGAATGAGTCTCTGTTTAAGACTCTTTTATACGCCGACGACCAAGTACTTTTTGCATCGTCGGAGTATGAATTACAACAAATGGTGACTATAATGAATGAAGCGTATGCAAGAAAAGGTATGAAAATAAATGCGAAGAAGACGAAGGTAATGGTTTTTGAGAGGAATGAAAGTTTAACGGCATGCCAGATTATGATAGGAGATGAAAAAGTGGAGCAAGTGAGTGAGTTTCTATATTTAGGTTCTTTGTTTACGAGGGATGGGAAGTGTGAAAGAGATATTGAGAGGAGAGTAAAAGCGGGAAACAGTGTTAACAGTGCACTGCTCTCGATTATGTCAAGTAAAAATGTATCGAGCAAAGCTCGCCTTGCTATAATTCAAGGAGTACTGACACCAACACTCATGTATGGAAGCGAATCGTGGGTATGGCAGAAGAAGCATGAAAGTAAGATAAATGCTGTACAGATGAGAGCTTTGAGAAGTATGTGTGGTATTACTTTAAAAGATAGAGTAAGAAACAGTGTGGTTAGAGAGAAGTGTGGACTGAAAGACGATGTAGTGACAAAAATTGAAAAAGGAATGTTGCGTTGGTTTGGTCATTTGGAGAGGATGGATGAAAGAAGAATTACGAAAGAGATTTATCGAGCAAGAATGAATGGAGATGTCGGTAGGGGCCGCCCTAGACGGACGTATGTCGACCAAATAGGCGACGTGCTGAAGAAGGGCCAAATTAAAAGTACCCGTAACCGACGAGCGTGTATGACAAGATTGATGAATGTGGAAGAAGCGAAAGAGGTTTGTTTGAATCGAAGCATTTGGCGTTCCATTGTTTCTGCCTACCCTAATGGGAGACAGGCGTGACAGATATATAATATATATATAATCTTTAATTTTTTCTTTTAATTTACATTCAAATGGAGGAGCTTAATTCGGCTGATTATTACGTCACCAATTCTGAGTCGATTTTCATAATTCTTTTTGCAATCAATAAAGTTATCCCATAATACTTTTAAATGGTGAATAACACCTGAGTCCTCAGGAATGGCAACGCATGGGGAGTATCATGGGCGTATACTCCGTTATGTCCATGGTACTGCTCATGTCTATAGGCGACGGTTACCACTCTACATCAGGTGGGCCGTCAGCTTGGTTGCCATTCTAAGTTGAATAAAAAAAAAAACAAAAAAAAAGTTGGAGTAATAAACCAAGAAACCACAACACTCATATATGATGCTAAGATGTACAACCAATCTTATATTACTATTGTAATTTATTTCTAGATAATGTAATAATAAAATAATAAATAAAATTATATCGAGACAATATCTGTACATAAGACTTATTTAAGAAAAATTGATATCAAGAGTCTTAAGGAAACAAAAGAAGCTAAACTAATAATTTTTAGAGTTTTTGTTCTTATTACTATATGATTGTTCCGGTATCACGCAATAACTACTGCACTAAACTAAATACAGTTTCCATAGTTGTATTTCAAAAGGTTTAACTTAAAATCTGTATTATATTTTATTTTGAAATACAATTTAAAAGCAGTTATTTACTTTCAAAATACACGCGTACAAAGACATGGACAGACACTAAAAAGTAATATTTGTTAGTGTGAGTTGTTTTTTTATACAACTTAGAATGGCAAACAAACTGACGGCCCACCTGATAGAAAGTGGTAACCGTTGCCTATAGACATGAGTAGTACCATAGACATAACAGAGTATACTGTTTCGCCCATGATACCCCCATTCGTTGCCATTCCTGAGGACTCAGGTGTTATTCCTCCGTACCCAGTAAATTCACACCATATCCCACCCTTCAAACCGAAACATAGCCATGCAAACACAACTGCTTTACGGTTGAAACACGAATGGGACAGAGGTACCCAAGCAATCAACTTTTGTGCAAAGTCTCCCCCTTGTTGTTGTCCCTGAGTTGTTTATTCTGAGTTTATTTATCTTGCCACTACAGAGGTGCAAGGTATTAAATTTTAAAATGTTATAAAACCTAGTCTCTCCGGAGTAATCTAGATGTGATTGCTTCCGAGATAGCCACTCTCAAACGAGATGGAGTTACATTGCGCTAGATAGAAATATAATTGTGCACGGTCACTTCGTAGCTATTTTTAGAGACTACAAAAAGGTTAAAATTCTCAATCCAATTGGCAAAGATTGGTATGTGCGTACACATGATAAATCTTCAGCAATTTAATATCAATATTTTTGACGTAGTCTGATATCTTTAAGCAAGTTTTGCCCAATTTTTTTTTTAGTGGGTGATAATGGAATTGTAATTCCACCCGCGCTATCGATAACACCGGCGAGGCACCAGTGAGGGATGATAGATGAGGATGAAGCAGGTCAGTTAGCCCATCATGACGGCTAGCAATGTCGAACTCCATTGCTAACAATCCCTTTCCCCCTAGTTTTGCCCAATTATACTGTACAAATCAGAGGGAAACTTTGTACGAAGGTCGTTTGCTTGCGTCCCATTCATGTTTCTGTCGTGAAGCGGTTGGGTTTGCACGATTGTGTTTCGGTTTAAAGAATTCGAGATACGGAAATGAAATTACAGGATACAGACCTCTGTATCCTGTATCCTGAGGACTGGTCCTATATATAGTCCTATATAGAGTCCTCAGGAATGAAACCGCTTGAGTGTTACCTACCTACACATACAAATTTGGAACGCGTCGCTAGTTTTCAAATTTGATTCTTTTAAATTAACACATAAGTACCAATTTGTTTCGCTAGTAATCACGTCATACGCCACAATAAACTAGATGAACAAATAAGGAAAAAAAAAAATAGGAAAACCTTTTTACCTTGGAAGAATATGACAAATATCCGTCACTTTAATAAAGAAACGTGACGTCAGATCACATGGCGTATAGCGTGTCCCCTTCCATTGAATACGGCAGTAATAACGACCTGAAAAGAAATTTGAAGTGGTTCTTCTGTTTGACTACTTTTGTTGTACGTCATCTCATCTACATGATGAGTCTCTTCCATTGTAGATATATAAAAATACATAACGAATTGTGTTCTAAAGACCTCTCCAATAATGATGCCTTTCGCCATCGCACCGCTCGCCATCAGCAGGGAACACCCTACAACCAGAGTGGTCACGCACAGTGAATTTCCTAACGCGAACACACAGGCTGTGCAATGATCTTCCTGTCAAGAGTTTCCCTACAGACTACAGCATGGGATTCTTCAAAAGGCCGTATTAAGTTTTCTGAAGAGTCGCGTGACATCCTTGGTGTTGCAGGCGTCCATAGGCTATAGTAACCCTATTTACCATCAAACGGGCCGTATATTACTAAAAAAAATGGAGATTAACCTGGATAAATAGTAGTTTATGTCCTTGTCCATCCCAAATACAATATGGATACCAAATAACACAGTGATTTATTTGAGCTGTAAAAGCACTAATTAATCCCTGATTTTACAGCCCATAGGCTACTGTAACCCTGTTTACCATCAGTCGGGCTGTATGTATAAAATGGAAACAATGGTAGTACAATATTAAAAAAAGTTTGAACAAACAGAGTACCAAAATCCTTAATCTTATAAGTCCTTACTAATGCTATAAATGTAAAAATAACTTTGTTTGTTTGTTACTTTTTAACGCTTTACTAACTTAAAAAAAAAAACCCTTTATATTCGTAATAAGAGCAATATTTCTGTTTTGCACTACTGCTGCCCACTCACTACTTCCGATGGCCACTGTGTTAGGTTGACTGGAAGAAATCTCTTTTAGAGATAAGTTCGCCTTTACTAACATTGTTATTAACTTATTGTTGTTACTGTATGTTTTAGTGCAATAAAGAATATATATAATAGAAGCAAAACAACAATGGTTGATCATAGAGGACTTATCTTGTATTGCCATCCATTGTTATATACCTATGTATAACAAAATAAATACCAGAGGAAGACTTTGTACAAAAGTCGTTTGCTTGGGCACCTCTGTCCCATTCGTGTTTCTGCCATGAAGTAGTTGTGTTCGCATGGCTTTGTTTCGGTTTTAAGAGTAGGATATGGCAGTAAATTTAAAGAGTATAGGGGAATAACACCTGACTCCTCAGGAATAGCAACGCATAGGGGGTATCATGGGCGAAACAGTATACCATGTAGTCCATGGTACTGTTCATGTCTATAGGCGACGGTTACCACTTTCCATCAGGTGGGCCGTCAACTTGTTTGCCATAATAAGTTGCATAAAAAGAAATTAAAAGAAAATGAAACGAAAGTCTTTTTGAAGTTGGTTAAAAAACTAACTTATCTAAACAATTCAGTCGAACGAGAGAATATCATAAAAAAACAACATTGTCAAATCCCAGCGTTTTGTTCCATTATCCATTCGATTTTGAATAATTGATTTCATCATTGGCACTGGAGTTGGAAAAATCCCGTGATTGGAATTGCAAACAGAAAAATGGATTTCACAGGAAAAAATTTAGTTCCATAAAGAAAATCTTTTTTAATACTGAATACAAAACTTTCTGGCTTTACTTTTATGTTCTTTAAATATAAAATACTATGCTGTTACTGTGTAGTGAATGGGAAAAAAAATGGGAGTATTTTTACGAATGATAAAGACTGTGTCTCACAAAAACAAACCGACTTCGATTGTGGCACAATCAGTTATTTTGATCTATAAACTAAACTATTAAGCCAATTTTCAAAAAGAAAATAATGGAAATAATCTGTGAGCATATCCTTACAGATCGAAAAATAATTTTCTTAACCCGTTTAAAACTAACAGGGTTATTGTATTGTAAATATCTTTATAGTACATTTTTTAATACCATTGACATCTCAAACAAGCATACGGTCTGCCTGATGGTAAGCAGTTACCTGTGAACACCTGCAATATCAAGGGTATTACGCGCGTGTTAGATATTGATTTTAAATTATATAAATTTTCTTAAACATTTTGTGTTAAAATGTGTACCTACATTTATTATCAAAAAGTAAAGTAACTACTTTAAATATAATAAAGTATTAAAATTGTTATTATACCGAATTTGATAATAAATTATTCTTGTAATGTATATAGAACACTAATTCATATTTTAATTGATTTTATAATTATTTATTTAATATCATGATACTTATATAAAAAGTAATGAAATTGTAAGAACACGTGGTCTCACTGACTTGTTTACTCGAATTCGGCCGTGTGATTATAAAAGATTGTCATTTGGGTGGGGAGGCACTTCTTTTCCAACTGTTGAACAGAGCAGAGCTCCCTGCCGTATCAAGAGTGAACAAGTATAGTAAACCACGTGATCATTATATAAAATATATCATAATTATTGTTGAGGGAAGTCCTAAAGAAGCTATAGTTAAATAAGTGTCAATGGATTAACGGAAATTAGGTATTTATGTTATATTATTTGTTATATGTCATATACAAAGTAAAATAAGTAAACATATGATTTAATAGTATGATATCTAAAATTAATGAACTTGTGCTTCATTTCTATTTATTTAGTTCTCTCTTCGTTGTCCTTCGTCATTTTCTTCTGTTGTATGTGTGCTGTTAAGTATGTGTATGTACATATTTGATTGTATGTATATATATATATATATATATATATATATATATATATATATATATATATATGTATATAATGTACCCAAAGGTTGTCTGGAAGAGACCTTGCTTAGTGATAAGGCCGCCTTTTGTATCACTTCTCATTAATATTTACTGTATTTGTTATTTTTCTTTTTACTTGATGCAATAAAGTGTAAATAAATAAAATAAATGTTCAAGTTATGTAGTAACAAATTTTAAAACAAAATCCAAATTGAAACCTCCTTATTTTTAAAGATAGTTGAAAAAGGCGAAAACGCTGATCTAGTAGCAGCCAACACAAACGGATGTACCATTGAGAAACAAATGTAAAATCCATTCTTCTTTACAAATGTGAACATGGAGGCACATGTTGTGCGAGTACGTACGTATCTCGTTAACTAATGGATACCGTATCATTTATTCATCCATCTTGCTATTTGCATGATTAACGATTTCCCGGCCGCTTCGTTTGTACACCACCTGAATTTTCCATCATTTTCTTAGCGTAAAAATGACGCCTGTCTAGATTTATACGCAACACATGACGGCTGTTTGAAATGATTGCTGTTTTGAATTTTATATATATATATATATATATATATATATATATATATATATATATATATATATATATATATATATATATATATAAATATATATATTAATTTTCTTATTTACCTTGTCCTTATTTACCCTTGCCTGTGTAGGGTTCGGAACAACAGTCTCGAAGCATGTTTTATCCACCTTTTTTTTCTACATAAACGTAATGATATTAAAAATATTTACTTCATAGACATTAAGGAAATATTTTTAATATCGTTTGTGTACATAGTGTGTAGTCTTTGTCAGTGAAGTATATAATATATGTGTGTGCTTGTGCGTGTGCGTGTGCGTGTGCGTGTGCGTGTGCGTGTGCGTGTGCGTGTGCGTGTGCGTGTGCGTGTGTGTGTGCGTGTGCGTGTGCGTGTGTGCGTGTGTGCGTGTGGGTGTGCGTGTGCGTGTGCGTGTGCGTGTGCGTGTGCGTGTGCGTGTGTGTGTGTGTGTGTGTGTGTGTGCGTGTGTGTGTGTGTGTGTGTATGTTATTCCTGCTTACTGGCAACTAGTAGATAACAACATATGGTATTAAGTCCGCCATTTGCACTATCTAGGTGTAAAAATCTAATAAACAAATTTATTAATCACACACACAATATTTTTTTTCTACATATTTAAAATACAAATGTATAATAAAAAGTTATACTAGCTTACCTCCAAAATCCACGCGTACAGTCACGAGAAAAAGTTACTCAATTAATTACTAATAATTAATTCTCACTCGATTATAATAATTAAATAATTAATTTATTAACCTTTTAACTCCGCTAAATGCGGCCAAAATCTAAAAATAAACGGATTATGCAACTTCTCGGTATCTACTTTTGTATTCCAACAATGCAGTACTCTTGCCGCATCAAAAGATCACAGGCAATGTACAGTAAGGCATCTCACACACGTACGACATAATCTTACTTATATACGACTCATCCTACAAATATTTTTATCTCCGTAATATTTTTTTTAAATACATTTATAAATATATAACATATAATAAATTCGTAACTGATCGCTGTCTGCACATGAAAGATATATAAGAAAAATTATTATGAGGGGGCTTTATGAACGCAATAGAACCCAAAACAATGATTTTTATAATTTTTGTCTGTTTGACTGTATGTCTGTTTGATGCGCGCTAATCTTAAACGCGGTTTAATTTTCTTATGTTTGTTACCTTATAACTGCGTAAATTATTAACCGACTTGGAATTTTTTTTTTATCTGAAAATATGTATTTACAGATTGGTCTGATAGTCATATTATCAAAAAAGGTTTAGTACTTTAGTGTTTAAATAAAAATAACTGCCACATCCGAAGTCGCTTTTTTTGTGGAACAAAATCTTACTTGCTTATCTAAATGCTTAAATTTTTTTTTATTTTAGTTTGTTTGTTTTAGTTCAGAAAAAAAAAAACTGAAATTAAGAATGAAATACGCTTTAAATTATTATTTAAGAAAAAATCGCAGCGACACGACAACCCTTAAATAAAACCCGCTATACTCAGCCCTGTTGTTACGTAGTGTGTTTGGAACTCAGAGATTAAATTCCTTTTGTGTGCAGATATTTTGCTTTATACAGTACATTGTGTCGGGTTTGCTGGACGTTGAATGAAACGTTCAAGTGGAAAATATTATAATAATGAAGTACGTTTATACCGTACCATGCGACGGGTGATTGAAAATTTTGCATTGGTAACAGGGCTGGCGCTAATCGGTTAGCGAACAGCCATTTTCATTATTCTGGTCTTGCCAAAAAAATATTTCTTAGAAATTGGATTTGTCTGTCTCTATGTTTATTCCAGCATTGCGCGGAAATTACTACACCAAATTGGATGTAGTTTTCACGGTTGTATTTCTGAAGGTCTAACTTAAAATCTTGTATATATTATATCTTGATCGCCTACTGTTACAACCCTAGCATGTAGACATATTATTGCTGAATAACAATAGCACACCTGCAATGCCGTAGGTGTTGTGGATGACCATGGGCGGCGGTAGTCACTTACTATCAGGTGAGCCGCATGCTCGTTTGCCCCCTGTGTTGTAAAAAAAATCATTTATTTCCATTTAAATCAGCAGTATATATATACTAATACAAACTCTAAATCAATCAGTCGTAATTTAGCTAGCCAAATTACTGTCCTGGTTTCTGCCTGCCGGTCTGTCCAGTAAAATTAACGGGTTAGATTTATTATCCAGATTCAACAAAACCCTGGACCAAGGGTCTCGTGCGTCGCGTCAAAGTGAACCTTCAAAATTAGTTAAAAGTGCACTGTTAACTGTGTAAAATATTAAACAGTTAATAACTTCGATGTTTGGCAAAAGTTTCTTTTTTTTTTTATAATATACAAGTGCCCCACACTAACAGTACGAAGTAGCAGGCAAAATACTAGTTCTTAATATCTTATATATAAAATTCTCGTGTCACGGTGTTTGTTACCAAACTCCTCCGAAACGGCTTTACCGATATTTATGAAATTTTGTGTGCATATTGGGTAAGTCTGAGAATCGGCCAACATCTATTTTTCATACCCCTCAATGATAAGGGTGACCCATCCCAATTTTTTTTTTTTATTTTATTATAACTGTGCATTGAAAAATACATACAACTTTAAATTTTCATCGATTTACGATCAACTTCTGTATTTTAATTACGATTTTTATATTTTGCAATAACTGGTAAAACAACGTTTACGGGGTCAGCTAGTATATATATATATATATATATATATATATATATATATATATATATATTATATATATATATATATATATATTAATTGATGCTAATGGAATGGTAAACTCACCTGCGCTATTGGTATACACCAATGACGGATGATAGGTGAGGATGAAGCAGGTCAGTTAGCCCACCGTGACGAATCTAGCAATAAATCAATCACGATGTATTCCAGGGGGAACCACGAGAAGGTCGACCTGACAGGGTATATTGCTAGTAAAGGGATTAGTAGCCCAATCCCCATTACTAACAATCCCTTCTCCCCCAGTTCTTAATATATAAAAAAAATACTATAAATAAATATGACTATGATCTTAGTTCTTAGGAATGGATACCTATCTATGAGAAGTCCGTGGGCGTCATAGTATATTCTGTGATGTCCATGGTACTATGGTCTCTATAGAGGCAATCATTTTCACCAGATGGCTCGTCAGCATAATTTCTATTTCAGGATAAATAAAAATTTCTAGTATTTATTGTGGGAATAAGAAGATATCATACCTTACTAATATTAGTTATAAATGTAAAAGTGAGTATGTTTGTTTGTTTGTCACCTCTTAGCGCCGCCGGGGGGAAAGGGATTGTTAGTAATTGAGACTGAGAATCCCATTGCTATCAATATACTTTATCAGGTCGACCTCCACGCGGTTCCCCCTGAAATCTATCATGGTTAATTCCTGATGAATTCATCATGATGGGCTAACTGACCTGTTTTCATTCTCACCTGTCACCCTTCACTGGTGCTCCGCCAGCGTATCCCGTTAATGCAGGCGGGGTTACCATACCATTTTCACGCATCAAAAAAAACCCCTTAACGCCTTAACAGTCACTATAAAATTTTAAATACACGTACTATATATGAAATGGAAAACGGCATAGGTTTTTATCCTAGTCGGTAAACATATCCCGGTCACACGGGCGGAGTCGCGGGTTAAAGCTAGTAATAATAAAATTTTCATATTTTCATACCAATTCCCAGTATTGAGTTTTTGTATTAAAGAGTGAATAAAATTTATGCATACATTTCCAGATAATTCCGGTAACTTCGGAAATGACTAATGACATTGACTGATCGTTCTCTAGTCCTCTAATGGCCGTCTATCACGATTGAAGGATCACTTTTAAGCATTAACGTTTAATGTAGGTTTACATTAGGTCAATACTGATTTTTTTTTTATAATACATTCGTTACTCGAAAGTAAAGGCTAAGATCAGAGACCATACTGCCAAGATGAAAATGAAAAGTTTATCTGGAATTGTATATCTCAAATGCTGACTTTTAACTCGAAACAACAGATTTTTATGCGATTTTGAAACGATTTGTAAAGATGGTGGTTACCTTATAACTTTTTTTTTTTGTTTATATTACACGATTACGTCGCCAGTTCTTAAAATTGTTTTTGCAAACAATAGGTTTGACTCCAATTTTCATGCCTTTTTTAATAATGATTGAGCTGTTCTTTTTCTAAATTCAAAAATAAAATTTTGAAATCTATGCATTATTTATAATGTCCCTACGTTATATTATATCCACGAAACATATCGTTATATGATTCTTGTATCTACGACAGATCACGTCGTTTATTGGTATGTGTGTTCAGAATTGAAGTAGCTTTTTTATCGAGTTACAATATACTTGTATTCGATTTGAAATAAAATCGAAATCATATCGAATGGATATCAAATGGATACCATTACGTTACCATTAGACTATTTATGTCTATTCGATTTTATTCCAATTTTATTAGGTATATTAAATAGGCCCTGTAGACGAGTAGTCAACTAATAAAAAAAACTAGATGCTAGACGTTACTATCTCGTTCTATCTCATGTGTATTGCAACTAAAATATATTTATCTAAGCAAAAATACATGTAGGGCAATATAACTTTTGTACAAAGTCTACCTGTAAACTGATTTATATTTTATAAACAATAAAAGAATATGCTATAATTTATTTATTTTATTGACCAACGGAAAATAACGGTGAATAACATAAAATGAAATCTATAATATACATACATAGGGGGGAAAGGGATTCCAAGTAATGGGTACTGACCCATTGCTGGCAACACACCCTATCAGGTCGACCTCCACGCGGTTCCCCCTGGAAACCATCGTGGTTAGTTCTAGTGGAATTCATCACGATGGGCAAACTTACTTACTTTCATCGTCATCTATCATCCCTTCCTGGTGTCTCGCCAGCATATACCGATAGCGCAGGCGAACTTACCATACCTTTAATACCCATTAAAAAAATATATACATACATAATTATAAAGGTATATATATATATCGTCTCATATAACCTACATTATTATAGGGGCCATAAAGTGAACTTTATATTTTTTTTTCTATTAACATAGTTTAAGTCAATTGTTACTAACAAAAATCGATCTTTGTAATCTATAATAAAGAAAATATTATTATTATAAATAAATATTTTTATGTACAATAAAGATTTTACAATACAATACAAAAATATTTTTATTTTGATTAATAATAACCACTTTATCCACTTATCCGAATCGTATCAGAGTCAAAGAAATACAAAGTAGGTCTCACGGAGAGCTTATTGCTTAAATTTAAACAAAGTTGTGGCATTAAACAGGAAACTTTTTCCATATACCTTAAGCACTCCACTCATATTATTCTTTCTTATAATTGTTTATTTTTTTACGAAAAAAAAAACATTGAAAAGCCTAATCGTAATATAATCATTTATGTTTACATAAAACGCGTCACTTACAGATGGTTTGAATATTTGTCTAATATGTTATGGTATATGTTTAACTTATAGAAAAAGTTTTTTCTCAATGTAACATAGTATACTCGTATATAAAAACCCCTGTTACTGCATAATCTATGGCAAAGGTTAAACAAATAGCGACGACCCAACTTCACGTCATTCGTTACAATTGATTTTTTTTTATTTACCGTCACCTCTTCGTTTCATATGTATTTAAATTGTTGTAAATTTATATAGTTCAGTAGCAATATTAAAAATCATATTCGGAACAACAACAATTCGTTATTACTGCAAATCCAGTAAAATAAACTTGGAACTGCCCAATCGGCAAGGGCAAACCAACGCACACACGCCCAAATAACCCCAATTAAATTTTAATTTAGTTTAAAAATTTTACACAGGTAATCAACGTCTACTGGCAACTACTGGCGAGCCTCCTAAATGTTCAGCAGCGTACAGTTACCGATTGATATAATAATAATAGTAAAAAATTGAAGTTTACATTTATTTTGTTTACATAAAAAGTCGATTGCTTGGGTATGTCCCATTCGTGTTTCAACCGTAAAGCAGTTGTGTTTGAATGGCTGTGTTTCGGTTTGATCATGGGTAGCATGGTAACTGCTCATATCTATATAGGCGACGGTTACCATTTTCCATCAGGTGGACTGTCAGCTTGTTTGCCATTCTAAGTTGAATAAAAAAAAATAAAAAAAAACCTTTTAAACTTCATCAACTTCAATAAAATTGATCACATTCTTAAAACATAAACATAGTATAAATAAGACCCTCGCTATCTAGTCCTGTTTTACCCCCCCCCCCATTCCTTTTTCATGGGTCTCATAAGAAGCTACTAAAGCAATTCAATAGTCGAGGGATGGGCAGCAGTGTCTCTTAAAACATCACCAAAGGCAAACTGCGGTTGGCAACCCGCCCGCCAAGAATGACAACTACTGTCTATATCCCCCACTAGCAAAAGCAATTTTTAAGGAAGGTTTATGTTTAACAGTGGAAGATAATCAATGGCTGGTATGATGATAATAATTAAATAAGACACTAATTAAGTAGTTCTTAATTTGATTTAAAAAATTGATAACCTTAATCAAAGCCTAGTGACATTGATATAAGGTTTAGTTTGAAACAAATTTTCATTCTTCCTACTCATTGGAATTCGGCCAGAGGACTGTTGTGTTCTACTCATCGGAATTCGGCCAGGGGACTGTTGTTATCTGACAATTCTCAATCGTTCAATCTCAAAGTTACATGTTCCATACAAAACAATTCTCGTATTAGTATTTGTATCACGCTCACGTGAAAAATATCGGATTCTTATTGGAAAGCAATCTGTTTCGAACGATTGATTAGTCACGGTTATTGATATTTCGAGGTACCTATCTCTTATCCATACACAAGCAGTTTACCGCGTCGACGTGTTTTTACAACCGACTTCAGAAAAGGATCCTCGATTAGAATGTATTATGTTTTGTTTGTTACCTTATAACAGTTAGTTGTAAATCGATTTTTAATTTCTTTTTATATGAAAGGTTAAACTTACAGAATGGTCCCGTAGGAATTTTATTAA
The DNA here is from genome assembly GCF_026898425.1 of Galleria mellonella. Classification (NCBI taxonomy): domain Eukaryota; kingdom Metazoa; phylum Arthropoda; class Insecta; order Lepidoptera; family Pyralidae; genus Galleria; species Galleria mellonella. The sequence continues at coordinate 1,525,822 of NW_026442090.1, read as the reverse complement.
AATCGGTTCAGTAGTTAAATTCTCAATAACAAACATAAAAAGATGGGAGCGAATTGAGAAACTATGTTTTTAAAATCGGTTGAATAGGAAGTGAGCGCGTGATGTCAAAGGAAATGAGTTGGCACGTCGGCTAATTGAAACGTCAGGAGACATAAATGGCTGGTCTGTACGATGCATCCTGCTATTTTTTTTTTTTTATGGAATGATAATGTAATGATGACCCCGCCTGTGCTATTAATATCTGGTGAGACACTAATGAGTTATAACAGGTAAGCTGAAATTGAATTTGAAGGCGGTTTTTTTTTTTTTTATAGAACACAATTTAATTATAGTAAAACAAAGTTTTTATAACATATTAGGTTACAATTTTAATACAAATCATATATAAATTTCGTATCGCAAAAAAAGTCCTAACATTTCCATTTTATGATAATCCATTTTAAATTAATTGCAAATCGTTAAATGTTATGCTTTACGTAATACGGAAATGGAGTGGAAAAATATATGATTTGATGGAAATTTTATACCTTTTTTGTCAGGTAAAGGTTTACCGTATGTTATTTTTTGGCTTAAAAAGGTTGCTCGTTTTAATAGAACTCCACGATTTATTTGTGTAAATATTTACCTCATCAACATTATATGAACGACGGGTGAGGTATTCCTATTTATTTTAATATATTTCATATTTACCTTTTCTGGTTTTTTTTTTCTATTTTTATTCATCATATCAGCCATTATCAGTCCACTGTTGAACAGAGACCTCCCGCATAGACTGTTATAGGGAACGGTCCTGAGCCACCTGCTTTCTCTTCTTATTATATTAATACGTGAAGCAAAAACTTTGTACCCCTTTTTACGAAAATGGCGCAGACGGAGGAGTATGAAATTTGGCATACTTATAGTTTATATAGAGAAGGATGGCAAATTGCATAATTTTTTTTATTACGCATAATAACTACATTAAATCAATAAAAAAAAACATTAGACACACTACCGTATAATTGTCACACACACGCATATATATACTCTGTTGTTTATTGTTAAAGTCTGTGGTCAAATTGAGAATAGATTGATATGTTTATCTTTAATATTATTTGTCTATAGTCTTACTAAACGTCAAACATAATCATAATAAATTCATTTATTACAGTATATGTTATGGTCGAATTACCACCATTTCTATTGTTATTATATATTATTGTTTATTCATAATTCCGTCATTTATAAACTGATTTACATAATTTTCATTTAAAATAATATACTTTTAAATACATTTCACAGAAATTTTATCATAATCGGTTCAGTAGTTTTAATTTTGAAATAATAATAACTAGTTTTGCCATTTTGTTCCACAAAAAATAACCGACTATATTTTTTGTGCAACAAAATCTACTTGTTTCCTTTAATACACCTGCCCAAAACCGGGAAAAGCAACTAGTAATAATCGATAGATAGATACTGTTTCCTCTAAAAGATTACAATAGTAAACTTATTATAAATACAAATAATTACAAGAAAAAAAAACACGGTGAGAAAACAATGGGCGAGCTTATCGCTAAAAGCAATCTCTTCCAGGTAACCTTTGGATGGAGAGGAGTAATTATAAACAATTTGATCGGAGGCACGATAAAAATTCTACCATTTCTAAATATGAAGATGTAATACTATAATTATGATTACATTCTCTTCAAATTGTAACAGTTACCTCTGAATATACACCAAGTAATACACACACGCCTACTCATATCCAGGAATGCTGTCACGAATTATTGGGGTCGTATCTATACGCGTATAATTTCCACGTATGGGACGAATCCGGTACGCAATATTCAGTAATAGGAATACGTCACTGTAATAATTCGATGGGACATGTGATATAATTGTGTATCGAGTGAGATATTATGTTGCAAGTGGGATTAACTATATAAATGTTAAGCGGAAATAAGGTAGTAATATAAAATGTAATCCAGTACTCGTGCGTATATAAAAAAAAAACAAATATCGATGGTCTATGTTGACAGGGCACGCCCTTCCAACTATTTACTTCAATTATCATCATTATTATCATTTCAGCCATTATCTGTTCATTACTGAACATAGGCCTCTCCCATAGACTACCATAAGGATCGGTCGTGAACCACCTGCATCCACTGACATTCCTGCAATGCATTTGAGGTCGTCACTCCATCTATTGGAGATTGTCTTACACTGCGTTTGCTGGGATCGCCACTCGAGAACCTTTCTTCCTCATAGATTGACGGTTCTTCGATCTATATGACCAGCCCATTCCACTTCAGCTTGCTTATCCTTGGGGCTTTTTTTTCCATATATGTAACTATATATAGACATTAGTGCTCTGTTTGTGTTTGTCAAGAAACGTCTTCAGTATCTGTCCGATCAGCGGACTATAGTCCTTGGTCGAAGCATTTTTAATTTTTTGGATTTTGGAGGGACGTGCCATGTTGTTGGACATAATTTATACCTAGATTGGACCTACCCGCGGTCCCTTTTAGAAGCTATTATGGTTAATTCCTATTGAATTCATCACGATAAACCATCTTAACTTGATCTTGACTTAACTTTATCCTATAACCTCTTTTTCAGGATAAATTGCAATGTTTTAGTCAATTGTTTAATAAAATTATTTAAGTCTAATTTCTTTTGTTATACAGTAATTAATGATTGTAGTTGGAATCTAATAATGTTTTTTTTCTACTCGTACCATGAAACCTAATAGTCCTCTCACTAGCGCCGCGGTGTGAGCAATCCATCGACGTGCTCTGGTTTGTTTTTGCATAACGTTTCGTGTATACCCTCACTAGTTGCTATCCCGTCAACATATACCAATTGTACATTAAAAAAAGAACAACATTTTGTCTCCTTATCTATGACTTAATATTTATTATTACCAAGGTTGACTGGAAGGAATCCCTTTAACAAATAAGTCCGCCTGTATACATTCTTGTTATAACCTAATATCTATGCTATAAGTGAGTGAGTTGAATATTCGTAAGGGGAGCGACTGCGCGACGGATTATTTCATGTTTATATGAATATAAATACAGCACACGTGTTGAAAATAACAATACCAAATGGAATGAGCACTCGAGAGAGAGGTGAAAACGTAGAATCGGAAACAGACGGCTCAAAGCGTCATTATACAGGCAAAATAAAAGGTGTTAGCTGCAAAAGGAGTTAAAGAAAATTTTGTCATAACAAACGTTCCACTTAGATAACATAATCTTATAAGTAAAGTATCAAGAATAATATATAAGAAACATAAATATAGTGTAAGGAACATGCCATAATTTTGTCCGTTAATTTGTCTGACATTATTCTGACACTTATTTTGTTTTAAACTACAACAATGCGCGCCATTTTTTAATGTTGCAAATAAATTAAAAATTTCCCAGTTAATGAAGATTTTTTAATATATTTATTTGGAAACTGTTTTTATGAAATATTATTGTTTATAAAATGAATTAACATGTTTTAATTAAAAATATGGATATTTTTAATAAAATTTTACAACGAAAATAAATTTTAAGTATATTCTCAGATATAAATAAGTCTTTACTTTTCACTGTTTAGTAAAGATAAGCATCATTATTAATCATTGTTTTCTATATCTCTCTATTTATTTATATAATTGTGTACATCCACTTATAAAATTAATATATAGGTTATAATAAAAATGTACATAGGTGGACTTATCCCTTAAAGAGATTTCTTCCGGTCAACCTTAAGAAACGTTTTCTTTAATTTTCTTTTAAATAGATTCATAAATATTTTGTAGTATTTTTATTTTTTATTGACTAACAGATATACAATTTATATCTCAGATGAAGAAACAGGTACACAAACTTAAAAAAAGTTTGCTTAAAAAGTAATATTTTGCCAATCGTCTACATGCTTAATTATATTATAAAAAACGCAATAAAATTGAACCATTCATTTGGAAAACAATAATGAACGGATAAAGGCTTAAAACTATTAGACTGTTACGACATCATAACCTTCTAGTATAGAGTATATTCCTTTTTAAAAGTCCGACAGCATTTACACTTCTTGCCTATGAACACTCGCAATTCCTCAGGCACCGCGAGTGCTTATAGGCAGCGGTAGTCACTTACCGTCAGATAAGCCACATGCTCCTTTGCCCCCTGTGTTATAAAAAATAAGTATCAGTTTTTTGCGTCGAATTTAAAAAGTCACGTACAACCATCTGACTCTCGTCTAATTTACAGTACAAGAGCGTGAGCAGGTGCCGAGCGAGGAGATTAATGACAACAACTGATTTAAGGGTACTGCTGGCTGACATACATTACACCCTATTAAGAAAAATACGTTCAGTGACCCAATAATCCCTATTAACTTAAACCGCTTATTAAAACTTCGCATCTATTTGGTTACTTACTAATACATGAAGATACAAACTGAAGATTCCTCATAAGGGGTGTTATTGCTAATAGTTGCCACGCTTGGCAGGCGGGTTGGCAAACGCAGTTAAACTTTAGGGATGTTTTAAGAGGGATACTGTTGCCTATCTTTCGCCCTTTAGTCGCCTCTTAAGACACTTTCGGGAAAGGAAGGGGTGGCCTATTCTACGCCGGCGTCTACACGGTATAGAATAGGCCACCAAGTAAGAAATATTTTTATCCAAGTTTACTTGAATAAAAATATTTTTCCTCTCTTTCTTTCTACCTAGATATTATAATATAAAGCTGTATATACTACTCTAGACATTACACAACTAAATCAATAGTCAGCTGGAGCTGGTCCCATGAAGGGATTAATCGCATTAACCTATTTTAAGAAGATTGCTCACTGTTCAACATAAAAAATATTCATGGAAATTTATTACTGACCAATCCTTTCATTTATAATCACTAAAACCTTCTACAAACTTATTTTAGATATTACACTTTTTCGTCACTTTCATTCAAATTAGGAATTTAGTGTAAAATGAAAGAGACAAAACAGTTCAATGTCTAAAACAGGTTAATAAGAGTTTGACGTTTTTATAAATAAAGGGGTTATAATATACCATTGTATCAATTTTAATATCTTATTTTTCAATAGATTATTGTCTATTATAGTGCATTGAAATTATTATATTTGTTTGAAATAACTTTCATAGAGCAGGCTTAAAACGAGAAAGCGTGTGCGTGAAAAACAAGTATATTTTGCTTCGCTATCATAATTTTGTTCCGAAAAAAACATCAGTTTCAACCCTCATAAAATTAATATTTGGCATATATATAACTTTAAACTATTTAATACAAAAGTAATAATCAAAATCGGTTCATAGTACTTAAATCGCATACCAAATAAGTACAGTCTAATCAATAACCTTGCTGAGTAGGTCCCGGCATAAAATAGGCCATCCATGTATTTTTCAATGCTAAATCATATTTAAATAAAAATAAAAAGTTTTATCAAATAAATAAAAAAAAAATTTTTAGTTGTGGGTCACCCTTATCAGTGATGGGTATAAAAAATAGATGTTGGCCGATTCTCAGACATAAAATCGATGAAGCCGTTTCGGAGGAGTTTGGTAACAAACACCGTGACACGAGAATTTTATATATAATATTCTTCTATTTTAAGACATATCCAGTTTCCCTAATATTGAAGGACAATGCCTTGATTATATCATTACTAAAGATGAATACATTACATTCGTCCTTTTGCAGTGAGTAGATGTAAGATAATTCAACGCTTGTCTTGAATGTACTATTCAATTGTCACACAATTGTTCTAAAACTGGACACAAAGTAGATTATAACTTTGAACGTGGAATTATTTTGTAGTGACAATTTTTTTTTAACTGAGAGTAAATACTTGACTCGTGCGGTCTATATTAGGCGTGTCTATCATCACGCCAAGGAGTTTGCAGGTATTTTTTATGAATGGTTATAGAATCGTAACTCCGTCTAAGTTATCGGGAGACTTTGTACAAAAGTCGATTGCTTGGGTACCTCTGTCCCATTCGTGTTTCAACCGTGAAGTAGTTGTGTTTGCATGGCTGTGTTTCGGTTTGATGGGTAAGATATGGCGTGAATTTACTGGGTACAGAGAAATAATACCCGAGTCCTCAGGAATGGCAACGCATAGGGGGTATCATGGGCGAAACAGTATACTCTGTTATGTCCATGGTACTGCTCGTGTCTATAGGCGACGGTTACCACTTTCTATCAGGTGGGCCGTCAGTTTGTTTGCCATTCTAAGTTGTATAAAAAAATATAAAAAAAACATCGGCGTGACGGACATCCAGTACCGAATGATATATGAAGATGATACGATGAAACAAATCAGCTTATCACTATCAATTCATTAGAGATTAATAATTGGAAATCGACTTGAATAGTAACAATATACTCTATATTGCTAGCAATAAGGACATTGACTCTCATTACTTACAATCCCCCCCCCCCCACTTTCCCCTTGCAGGTTAGGTAGAAAGAAACAAAGGTTGTTCTGTGAGTTGTGAATCAAAGGTTGTTGAGTGCCAAAGGCGTCTTTGTAACATCCTTATATACATTTACATGTATCTTTTGCTTCACCTATCATTACAACTCGTTCCATAACTTCTCAATAAGACGGTATACTATCTTCTATAAATGTATATAAAAATATTTTAAAAAAATATTTCACAAAAAAAAAGCTATAATTTGTATGTACGTCACGCGATATCTCAGGAAATTTGAAAACGATTTTGATAAATGTTTTTAAAGTCAATAAAGTGTACTATTTATTTATTAAACTTCAATACACCTAGATAGTATAAATGGCGGACTTAAGACGTTATCTACCAAGCAATCGTAGGCAGAAATAACAGAAAATATATTTGACGGCCCAACGTAATAAACAATATTTAATTAAAACAAGAATTAAAAAATAACATTAATCTAATATATTTTTATTATGTCACTAAGCAAAAACTTGCTTGTTAAAAATCTAAAATTAATAATTCTTATATAAAAAAAAGTTTATTGTCTCAACAGCTTTATCAACAAATGGCAAAACTGTATCCCTTAATTCTATTTATTCATTTTTTCTTTTCAAATATATCAAAAATTTAATATACTTGATGTAAATGAAAAAAATATTTTTTACTTATTATATATTATTGTTTATTACGCTCAAATGTTTACGTAAAGATTTATTTTTCTTTCACGTCTGTCATCATTTATACAAGAGAGACAGACAAAAATGAATTGATTATACATATTCTAAGAACCGTCTTATTTTCTAATATTGTTTATTGTATTAATATTATCTATCTATAATAGTTGTCTGTCAAACAAATATGACATAAAGTAAATGTTACAATAACGGGCATAATGAAATAGATTCTTCTATTTATAGACTTATTCTTTACAACTATTCAGACACAGATTTTGGGTACTAAAGTTATTTATATTATATAATTACTTTACTGAACTAGATGTTATCTAACGGAAATCCATATTATTAATTATTGTAACACCGAAAAGTATATATATTACGCACGCATAGAAAGTACCTACGCCGTGAGACCCATCTAAACGTACAGCGCAGGCGCGTCGCGCGGTAACCGACCAATAGGAGCGCGCCTCTTGCGCTTCCAGAAAGTTCGCGACTAACGAACGAGATAGTAGTTAGGCGATGAGTGTCCTAGTGATATCATATAATACTGTTTTGTTGTTAAATATTGTAATATATTGTAATACAGTTTTCAATAAATAACGTGTTCACCCGTTACATTATTATTTATTTATAATTCTATTGTTTTTTTAATTAAAAATTATTTATTATTTATAACTGACTAGTATAAATTACTTATAATTGACGTCAAGCAGGCGGCCGATCGTAAAACTATAAGCCAAATCTTTTTGTAATATGGATAAAAAATTTTAAAGAATATTTTTAATTAATAAATAAGCAGGTATATAGGTACTATTTACCTGTCAAAGCTTCTTCAAGGGTGGGATATAGCAGTGAAATTCCAGAGTACAAAGGTATAACACCTTAGTCTTCAGGAATGCAACGCATGAGGGGGGAGGGGTATCCTGGCGAAACAGTATACTCTGTTATGTCCATAATACTGTTCATGCCTATAGGCGACCGTTACCACTTTCCATCCCGTGGGTCGCTTATTTGCCAGTCTAGTTGAATAATAAAAAAAATATCAACAGATAAATAATGTCTTTTAAGAAATATTTGTACAGAACTAAAGTAAAAATAAATATGTCTGTTCTTTTTAATCAATTCCAACAAAGCTGTCTGGAGTTTCTTTCGAGATAAAGTAAATATTTATTGTTGCTGAATTTATATGTACAAGAGGTCAACTGTTGTACGAAATGATGGAATTTTATATTGGTTTGAACTACGTTTTTCCTTGGAGGTAATGTAATGTTCAAGATGGTATCGGTATGGTGATTGTAATCATATAAGCCTTTAACTATCCACTCATGATTATAAGTATACCAGAGGGAGACTTTGTACAAAAGTCGATTGCTTGGATACCTGTTCTATTCGTGTTTCAACCGTAATGCAGTTGTGTTTGCATGGCTGTGTTTCGGTTTGAAGGGTGGGATATGGCGTGAATTTACTGGGTACGGAGGAATAACACCTGAGTCCTCAGGAATGGCAACGCATGGGGGGTATCATGGGCGAAACAGTATACTCTGTTATGTCCATGGTACTGCTCACGCTGCTGTCCATCCCTCGACCATTAAGTTCCCTTAGTCGCCTCATATATACGGGAAAGGAAGGGCTAGCCCATTCTATGCTGGGACCATACGGTGATAGTTATTATGTTTAGTCAAAATCACAGAAAATGGCCAATAAATAGAAAAAAAAATTGTACATTTATTGTAAAATAACCGTTTATTACAAATATTTATATATTATATGATTAAATACAAAATATTGAAGTTTTAATAAAGAGAAAGTTTTAAACAAAAAGACACAGCACAGAACATGTTTTATTTTAATACACGCAGGAAAACCTGCGGGATATGATTAGTGTTATAATATCTACTCCAATAGTAAATATAGGTAATGCGCTCATGTCAACTCAATACGAGCAGATATTGCAAACGCAACGGTATCTGCTTAATTTCAACTAATCAGTGTTGCCTGATACTATTTTTGTTATTATGGATAAATAAATTTTGGAGATAAAATTGGAGATTTTTTTTGGAGAAAAATTAAACCATGATGGATATTTTTGGGCACTTTATTGAAAGTTTTGATATGTGTGTATATATGTATTTATATGTATCTGTATGTTATATAGTGACACGTGTGTGCGTGTGCGTGTGCGTGTGCGTGCGCGTGGGCGTACGAGTGCGCGTGCGCGTGCGCGTGCGCGCGTGTGTGTGTACACATACACAGAGAGAGAGAGAGAGATAGACACACGTACATGCACACATACTTGCAGACGATTTAAAGGTCAGCATAAAGACGGGCTTGTATTTTTTTCATCACTATTTACATATTGAAGTTATTGAAAAATAAAAGGAACAAAATTTTGGTGTTTAATGTTTTAATAAAAGAGAAAGAAATCATATCGTTTTCAACTGGCCTTAAAAAGGAGCAGATTTACTTAGGTTGTATCTTTAATGTTAGATTATGTTGCCTCCTAACTTCATCATTTATAAACCTAGACAAATCTTTTTTATCTAAAAAGATAAACATACTGATTAGTTTTATAAAAATTTTACCAAAATTAGTTTAGTTGTTTAGTTTTTAAATCAACATAACTGGTTTAGCCTCAATTAAAGTCGGAATTATTTCTTGGAACAAATCTTTTGAGAAAAAGGTTTATAATTTGGGGAAAAACGAAAAATCGCATCTGGCCACTCTGATTAATGACTTAACGAATTTTCCATAAAAATCCATCTTTCATGTCTCTTAATTCCGCGTATTTTTCGCTGTACACCAATCGATATAGATTTGGGATTTTGTTTAAAGCCACAAAGGAATGGTTCCTGGAAAGGATCAATCTTCGCGAATTTTTTTTCTGAACTCCACCGTCTTTATTCGTTGATTAGATTCTTATGATATTTCTTTATGGGCCAATTTATCTGATTTGGCAGACACAATGGAAACGTAAGGTTTTTATCGGGGACGGTGGGTTACGACATACTTGAAGGCAGGCGGAATCTCGCACTGATGCAATATGTATTAAGACTAATAAGAAGGGGAATCAATACCCATACAAGCTCTCAGCAATAACGCGCGGGCACGTGGATAACACTTATTTTATATGTATATACCGTGGAGAAAAGAAGCCTTAATATTAGATTTCGTTCCACAAAAAAAACCGACTTCAATCGTGGCAAAACCAATTATATTCATTTAAAAAACTAAACTAATAAACCGATTTAAAAAAAAATCTATAGAATCAATCTTTAAGCATTTTATTTCAGATAATAAGAGTTTTTCGAATTCGTTTATAACTGACGGAATTACGAGGTAACAAATACGAACAAAATACAATTAATTTGACAACCTTCTTCGTTTTAAAATCGGTTGAGATAAGATACCAAATTCACTTGTATTTATTTTGTACGTAAGTTTTATAGTAACTTTGTCAATTAGTTTAATAAATGTACACTTTCTTTTTGGTCTAATATTAATTATTTCATAACTAAAAACTTCAATAATTAATATAAAAAAAAATAAGTAAGTAATACCTACTATTATTATTCCACTCTTAAATATCCCATCTTTTTATATGTTTATTTATTTATTACACCAAGTAAGTGTAAATGACAGACTTAACACGATATGGCGTTACTACCAGTCAACCGTAGACAGGAATAACAGAAAATGTGTGGTAATTAACGGTGCAACGTAATAAACAATATTAATTAAAACAATAATTTAAAAAATAAAATACATGTAACACTTATAATTATTCTTTACTGCACAATAAAACTTTGTACAAGTGGCGAGCTTAATGCCATATGGCATTCTCTATCAACTTACCATCAGGTTAACTGGTAGAGAACTTATATTACCTACAGTGTTATGTCATATGTTCTATTGCCTAAACATATATAGTGGAGATCAAACATAATTCCACAGTTGGGCCGTCGTTTTCCTAGTTCCGTATAAAAAATGGCACTTCACACTCATATGAACAAATTCGTAAGGTAAACAAACGTTCTTGACGCAGCAGTTTCTATGGTGAGAGCAAGAAAAACATCCTCTATATCCCGTAAAGGCGAGGTCTGACCATTCGTATCTCTTTATAAGGGAACACCGTACTCGAGGGACGAATTTTCCAATGGTGTTCTCCAAATTATAAGCGGAACGCGGGTTATGCAACCTTTTATTAATTTTAATATCTTATTATTATTATTTCAGCCGTTGACTGTCCACTGCTGAACATAAGCCTTCCCCATAAGGAGAGTTTTGCCAGTACCGTGCAATGCTTGGCAGACGGGTTGGCGACCGCAGTTAGGCTTTTAAAGATGTTTTAAGAGGGCCGACACCCATGGGAAAGGAAGAAAACCATTCTATGCCGGGGCACATACAGCAAAAATATCTTTTTATGCGACTTGGCATGGCAAACAAATTAATGGCCCACTTAATAAAGTGTTACCGCCATCTATTGAGAGGAAAGGGAATTGTTAGTAATAGGGTCTATCAGCTTTATTGCTAACAATATACCATATCAGATCAACTCCCACATGTTTCCCCCTAGAAACTATGGTTCATCACAATGGGCCAACTAACTTGTCTTCATCCTCACCTAGCATCCCTCACTGGTGCACCGCCAGCATAAACCGATAGCCCATTATCGTGCACTAAAAATCGTCGCCTATAGACATGAAAAGTACCATGCACATACAAGATACAAGATTATACTATGTCGCCCATGTCACCCGCTATGCACTGCCATTCCTGAGGACTAAAACATATTCCACCCTTTAAACCGAAATAAAAGCTTTTAAACACAACTGCTTCACGATTAAAACACAAATGGAACAGAGGTACCCAAACAAACGACTTGTCTATAAAGTCGTTAGTATATATCCCTAGACTCTAGGAACTTTACAAAAGACTAGAAAAAATATTAGGTACTAATTCCGAAGCAGTATCTAATATTTTTCAATTATAAGAAGTGTATCTTCGGCTTGAACTTCTAATACGCATTGACTTACCTTAAAAGATAATTTGATAAGCTGTACTCATACGCATTCAGGTAACATGTTTGTTTTTATTTGTACTTCACTCTTTGTATGACTTCACTCTTATTTTAATAAAATATAGGCATTATTAGGTGCTGTTAACGTAGTTTTTTGTAGGAGTTAGAATGTTTAAGATCGATTAAGTATTACTAGACCATTGGCCGTTAGAAATAAAAAAATAAACTTTTTTAATATTAGTTTATATAATGGAATAGTGCAAATAACGGATGATGTGTAACGATGAAGTGAATTCTTTATGAATTCGTCTTGTAAATTAAAGACAGTGATATACAAGACAAGTACCTAATACTCAGAATCTACATTTACTTGGTTACGAACTGTAAGTATAGTATATGCTAGCATAGTAACACGTATCCCGGCTAAGGCTGAGAAAAAGGCTAAAAATACATAATAAAGATTTATTGCGCATAAAAACATACAATTACGAATCCTATCGACATTACAGTGAATATTCCTAGTAATTGGCAGACACGTCCTTATTAGTAATCATCCTTTACCCCCATAATATATATATATATATAATTATACAACAAACAAAGTGAACAACGTATAAAGTTCACTACTTACGCCACCTCTTATTAACTGGACCCTTATATCTGGGGATAAGGCGAAAAAAGGTTCGCGCTTGATCCGAGCCTTAAATTTACTTTTTAGGTTTACTGCCCGTGTAGTAGGTACTATACCTTTATGAATCCAAAAGAAATGTAAATTGTTTTAGAAATACTTAAGAAGAATTTTTTTTTATACAACTTAGAATGGCAAACAAGCTGACGGCCCACCTGATGGAAAATGATAACCGTTGCCTATAGACATGAGCAGTACCATGGACATAACAGAGTATACTGTTTCACCCATAATACCCCCATGCGTTGCCATTCTTAAGGACTCAGGTGTTATTCTTCCGTACCCAGTAAATTCACGCCATATCCCACCCTTCAAACCGAAACACAGCCATGCAAACACAACTGCTTTACGGTTGAAACACGAATAGTACAGAGGTACCCAAGCAATCGACTTTTGTACTAATATAAATTCAATATTGTTTTATCGAGCCATTAACTGTCGACTGCTGAACGGACTCACCCATAAGTTTGGTTTTGCCAGTAGTTGCCACGTTTGGCAAGCGGGTTGGCAACTGCAGTTTGGCTTTTGGTGATGTTTTAAAAGAGACACTGCTGCCCATCCATCGACCTAGGCTTCATTAGTCGTTACTTCCGACACCAATGGGAAAGGAAAAGGTGACCTATTCTATGCCGGGAACTACACGCCTACTTAATATTGTATATATTTAGATAATTATAATATATAGAAGGAGTGAAGGCATAAAATTGTAGTACTCAGGAATAATAACGCTTTAGAGGTACTGTTGACGTAATAGTGTATTCATTAATGTCCATGGTCCATGGTGTTATTTATGTCTATGGGCGACGGTTGCTGCTTTCCATCAGATGGGCCGTCAGATTACCATTTTAACGGAAAAAATTCACGGGTCGACTTGAGACTCCCCTGTTTTTTGTCAGTTAAAAATATTCATTTTTAATCAATCTTAATTATGAGCAATGATTTGTGTAGTCATTTTTTATGAATCTAATTTATGTAGCTGTGAAAAACGGACAAGTAACTAAACTTTTGCTTTTTTAAAAAACAAATGATAATTAAAAAAAATATTTGAATAGATACTACCAAAAAGAACAGGAGGAACAATACAACAGTTTCCCCTCTACGCAATAACAGCAGTACCCATAGGTTAAAATATAATAATAATATAGTAACGTATCATAGTTCGAAAATCGAACATTTCCGAATAATCGTGTACCGATGGGAAAAAAGTTTCGAGTGGCTACCCTGTACAAACAAACGCAGTGTAGGATGACCTCACTAAATTAATAGAACGACAATCTCAAATATATTTATAAGGAGTCAATAGATGAATCAATTTTATATGGAAGGCTAATGGGAAAGGCCTATGTTCAAAGTTGTATTTATCAACGGCTGAAATAAAATAAAAAAAACTACTCTTTAGATCCCATATTATTTTTTTTATATACTGCAGTCTTTTTTATTTTAATTATATATGTCGAAATATTAATAACAACAAAGTAATAATTTTAAAGTTCTAGGCTTTTTTTAATGAATGAGTTTTCTTAAACTTCTAGTGCATACTAAATTTAAGTAAAAGTAATATAAATTTGGACACTTATAAGAAGAAATAATTTTATATTAAATGTATTGCATTTACATACATTAATTCTAGAGCAAACTTCAAAAGTTTAAATGAAATACAGTTTAAAAATATCTTTGTAAAATGCAGTACAGAAAAATCTTTTATAAAAATGGCACTGGCATACTTTAATTTGAAGATTTGAATATGGAACGTCGAATACGAAATTAAAATCCGTTATGACTCTTTGTGGTTATATTAAAAAATGTTTCAATTTAATTTTTTTCATTTTATTTTGTATAACATAGTAACTTTACATATAGAAAATGAAAAGGACACCTTCTTGTTACCTGGTAAACTAGTGCTACCAAAGTTTTTTTTCCATAAAAAAAATACTGACTTCAATCGTAGTAAAACTCATTCTTTTCATTTAAAAACTAAACTACTAAACCGAAATAATAAAAGTTCCATGAGACCAATCTGATAATATCTCCTTTTAAATAAAAAAAAAATCTAAAAATTGTCCAAATTGATTTATAATTGACTGAATTATGAGGTAACAAAAAAAAAAAATTTTACTACAGAATTTGGATTTGTTTTTTTTTTTAAATCGATTGGTAGAGACTGCCTCGTTAAACAAGCAAGGAGAAGGAGCAGGGAACAGTTAGTGAAAAAAAAAGAAATGAACCAGCCATTGTTATAGCAATAGGCCTGCTGTTTATATATTATAGAAACAGAGTATATTGCTAAAATATAGCAATGAAACCGAATAGTCATATATACGTATATCGCATGGTCCTCCTTGGGAACTACCAAAGTTGTTCTACCAAATTCTAGGTTATTTCAACAATTCAGATTAAAAGAATTGTGGTACTTGGAGTAAAATGGTTCGGTTTAAATAGCTTACTAACAATGTAATAAATATTAACGTATTATACGTAGAATACAATATTCTAGGTGAATTTGTTACGATAGGCTAATTTACAAAGGAGAGAGGGATTGTTAGTAATGGGGTTTAACAGCCCCATCGCTAACAATATGCTTTATAAGGTCGACCTCTACGCGGTTCCCTTTGGCAACTATTGTAGTTAATCCTTGTGGAATTCGTCACGATGAACCCATCCTGTTAACTGACCATCTTTCATTCTCACCTAGCATCTCTCACGCGGTATCACTTATCCGGTATAAGCGTCAGCTTATACCGGAAGCTATTTCATTCGCATCCGTTAAAAAAAATTAACATGATATTAGTTCTAATTTATAGATCCGGATGTGAAAACAATTGTTGGAAACGTTGAATGAAAGTAAGTTCATTAAATTCCCATTGTCCAGTTATCTATACGTAAACTATTGTTTATTACCCAAACACAAAGTTTGCTAAGTTTCGGACCAAATGAGTTATAAACAAAATGTTTGCCCTATATATCTGCAAATAATATAATATTTTATATACATTAGTACATCACGTGGGTACGTTGATATGTTGTGATAGAAAAATTTGAATTTGGAAAAATTTGGTCACAATTTTTTTTTAATATATGATAATGGAATGATTACCCCGCCTGCGCTAACTGTATACACTGGAGGGGTACCTGTGAGGGATGATAATTAAGGATGAAGCAGGTCAGTTGGCCTATCGTGACTAACAATAAATCAATAACAATATTTTCCAGGGGAAACCGCGTGGAGGTCGACCTAAAGTCACTATGTTATCTATTTATAATATACAATAAAAAAGTGAGCGTAGAAGAGAAAATAAATATATAAGGATTTTATATGCAACTTGGAATAGCACAAAATCAAACAGCTCAACTACAGGCCAGTAATTTCAATGATAACCGTCGCCTATAGGTATGAACATAACGGGTGTCACAGTATATACTGTAACGCCTCATGGGTTTCCATTTCTGAGCACTAACATACTATGCCTTTGTTCCCTGTAATTTCACTTCAATAGATTATTCTTCAAAACAGACCACAGCACAGTTACTTCACAGCAGAAATACGATTGAATAACATCAGAGCGAACAATTTTTATTTTCTAGAATGCCGTAATGTCGCCAATGAACTTCCACAGATTTCTCAGCCAGAAGTGTCGCTTCCTGCTAGCACTTTTTTACCAGCAATCTTGCCTTGCATGATCAAGAGTATTCCTGGAGTATTCCGTACTTTAATTCCCCATATCGTGACTGAAGTTTATATTTATTATGTTGAAATTTTCCAACATTTAATGATGTTTACGAGCTACAACTTTTTCCGAAACGATTCAATACCTCAATGTTTGTTCGGATGATGCAATCAAATTTTCAGAATACGTTATTACACTTTTAATGTACTCTTTTTGATATGGTACCTACAGGCTGAGGGAGACTTTGTACAAAAGTCTGTCCCATTCGTGTTTCAACCGTGAAGCAGTTGTGTTTACATGGCTGTGTTTTGGTTTGAAGGATGGGATATGGCGTGAATTTACTGGGTACAGAGGAATAACACCTGAGTCCTCAAGAATGGCAACGCATGGGGGCTATCATGGGCGTAACAGTATACTCTGTTATGTCCATGGTACTGCTCATGTCTATAGGCGACGGTTACTACTTTCCATCAGGTGGGCCGTCAGCTTGTTTGCCATTCTAAGTTGTATAAAAAAAAAAGCCATATTTTGTCATCGCACCACTTGTCATCGACAAGGTATTCATCCTCACACCCTAGAACTAAAATAGTCACCCAGAGTGCAGTTTTAAAGGAGCTAGGTCCCGCGAACGCTCAGATTGTAAAATGATCTTCCTGCCCAGATTTTCCCTACAGTCTACAGAATGGGGTTCTTCAAAAAGGGTACTATAAGGTTTAAGAGTTGGCAAAGCGCACATGACATCGCTGATGTTACAGACGTCCATAGGCTACTGTAACACCATTTACCAATGGATCGACAAACTAACCTGCTTTCATCCTCGCCTACCATTATCCTACACTAGTACCCTATCAGCGTAGCGTTAAGAATGCAGGCGAGGCTATCATTCCATTATATAAAATAAATAAATAAATATATGCTAACATAGAATTAAGAAACCAATAGAGGATTATCATGTATAATTATAATATACTTATATATTACTTTGTACTATGTATATTACTTTGTTTACATATCTATATATAATCTGTATCATTCTTTGACGAGAACAATGAATAGTTTTCATTTACTTACATTTGAGGTGATCAC
The DNA here is from genome assembly GCF_026898425.1 of Galleria mellonella. NCBI lineage: Eukaryota > Metazoa > Arthropoda > Insecta > Lepidoptera > Pyralidae > Galleria > Galleria mellonella. Next base: position 1,508,235 of record NW_026442090.1, on the reverse strand, counting down.
TTCACCTACTACAATCCTTTCTCAATTGATCATCGTCCTTTAAAGCAATATGGGCAACTCTTTATCAACTTCAGATTGCTAATATATACATACATATATAAAAAGATATTAAAGAAAAAATGTAAAGGCTACAGACATCACTATTATAATTAAATAATTACTCTAAACCTGATAATAAATAGCACGCTATACTATAGTAGTCTATAATAGATAATCGAAGTAATAAAGGGCAGCCTTATCCATGCAAATATTACATACAACGATAAACTAACTGCCCTAACCAAATACCGATCCACAAAGCACATAACCCGCCCACGTAAAACGGTCGTCAAATTAAAGCCTCGGCCATATTCCTTACGACGTCCCTATTCGGACGTGTACTGAATAGTGCCATGATAACTGATAAGGGCTATTTCATATTACGACGAAAAGAAAACTGGGCAGCGCAGCTGCGGACAGAGAAATCGTTCTAATTCCAGTCAATTTTAAATTTTTTAAGCGACATGGAATACCAAACAAGCTCACTCTCCATCTGATGAAAACTTAATTGTTGGCTATAGATATAAAGGATAACATACGCATTGCAGAATACAGTATGATTCCCATACCATATCAATCGTTAACTGATGAACATAAGCCTCCCCTATAAAGAAGGGTTTTGCCAACAATTGCCAAACTTAGCAAGCGGATTAGCAGCCGCAATTATGCTTTAGTGATGTTTTAAGAGGGACGTTGCTGCCCGTCTCTTGACCATTAAGTTTCCTTATTAGCCTCTTATAACACCCAAAAAGATAGGAAATGAAGGGATGACCCATTCTATGCTGTGACCACACAGCACTGTGATTTAATTGCCACGTCCCATACTTTAAACTGAATCACAGCCATGCATTTGGTGACAAAATTGTTCTGTGTTTTAATTTATAGTGCTAACCACTCAAATCGAAATAGTCGCTTAAAGAACAAACATCCAAAAAATCTGTATGTCTATTCTGCTTACCCAAATGCAAGCGTATTACAATAAAGCACTTACCCTATCTTTCTTCCTCTTTCTCTTTATTTCTCACTCGCGACAAAAATATAATTGACTCTTTAATATTATAATATTCGTTGTAATATGGATAGACCTTTAGACAGGGTTGCGCCGTCGAATATATACTACGATGGGCTCAACACCTGACGTCGTTCTAAATGAAGTATTGAAGCCAATCGACTGATACGATACGCTATTGGAATAGGAATGCTGACATAATCGATTTTGGATGACTAGACCAACTGGTGTAGATTAGACGTGAAACTGTAATTGGCCTAATACTATCAACATCATCATATTAGCCTTTAACTGTCTTCTGCTGAACATAGGCCTCTCCTAAGGGGGAATTTCCAGTAGTTGCCACGTTTGGCAAGCGGATTGGCAACCACAGTTAGGCCTTAGTGATGTCTCAAGAGCGACACTGCTGCCCATTACTCGACCATTAGATTCGCTTAGTCGCCTCTTACGACAGCCACGGAAAAAGAAGGGGTAGTCTATTCAAAGCCGGGATCATACGATGATGATCAGATGATGGCTGATGATGGAAACCTGATGGAAACTGATAACCGTCGCCTATAAACATAAGCAGCATATAACCATTATGCAGTGTATTTGTATAAAATACGCTATGACGACCATGGTACCCCACATGTGTTTGCTATAACTATACTTAATATATATTCAATCATACTTGACAAATATTAAATCATTCGTATATTTTATTTCTTACGCCAACTAACTTCAACCTTCTTTCTTTTCTTCTCATATGTTATGTTCAGCAGTGGACAGATAATAGCTGAGACTTGATAATGATGATGACACAAAAAAAAATTGTAATTCATTTTGAAAAAAAAAAAGAACTTTTTTTATTCAAATAAACTTAGATTTTAACATTTATAAATAGTAATTTTTTTTATTACCATCCCTTCGAAACGCAAATTCAGTTATTAACGAGCAAGAAATTTAGCTGTTGCCTTATTAAAAAAGCGTAATTATATATAAGAATTTAAAATTCATTATTTATCTGATATGAGAAAAACTACCAAGGATATTTTCATCGATTTACTTGCAACACTGAAAAATGGCGCAGACCGTTACTTTTAAATACTTTAAATACTCTGTGGTATTTCTTCCAGCTTCATACTTTCCCGCTCATCTGTCTGGAGAGACGAAATCTAATCTACAGCATTTTACGAACGTTTTATTCCTGAAAATATATGTAGGCAACCGCCACTCACGATTGCGGAGAATAAACTGGTTAGAGCCTGAGTAACAAGTTACAAATGATCATAATATGTTACTCGGCGTACGCGTAAATTTTTGCACTAAGCCTATATTACGAGTTCGAGATGAAAGTAGAAGGAACGCGCAAAAATCTACTCACGCATAGCTACCACAAATAATATTATTATCATAAATAAGAGCATGCATTTTTTTTATCATCATATCAGCCTTTGTCCACTGCCGAACATAAGCCTTCCCATGGGGGTTTTGTCAATAGTTGCTACGCTTGGCTAGCGGTTTTGTCAATAAGTTGTCCTTCATACTCCCTAGCCAATCCACGAGAAAGGAAGGGGTGGCCTATTCTACGGGTATTATTATACTATTCGGGGACCACACGACCAATTTTTACACGGTTAATTAACATAAATCCTTACATATATATTTTTACTACCATTTCGACATGACTTCGTCCGCGTGACTGGAAAATGTTTATTTAAAAATAACCTCTTTCGTGTCTACATCATTCCATCATCACCAAACTCATAAAATTAATAAAGATAAGTTTTTTTTTTCAGTCCACCGAATAACAAATAATTATTTCTGTGGTTCGTAAATATTTTTAACATGGGAATACTTATTATTTAAATAATAAATTATACGTATATTTAATTATAGGAATTTTAATTAAAGTAAATTTTCAAATAAATTTTCTTTAACATTTTGAATATACATTTGTAGTATTTATTCTATTTTTCTAGAAATTTACTGTTGTAATAATGAGTCCGATATTTGTCAACTAACCTAAAAGATAAACAGTATTCAAATAATAAACTTTAAAAAATTTAAAATATATAAATTATTGACAGAGATTTATAATAGTACATTAGAATACAATAGTAGATTTCTAGATCATAGAGATGATCCATGTCTAGTAACTGAAAAATTATTTTTAATTTTTTTATTTTATTTATTTTTATTTTGATATTTTATTTTTAATTTAATATTTTTTTCTTAGTTCAACTTCTAAACATTGAGTAAGTATGCGATATAAATATGCATTATTGACTAGTTATAAGAAATCTTGTTAGTTCATCTTTAGTGTAATGGAAATTCTAATATCAAAGGCCTGAAATTAAACAACGAATTAGATAATTGTGTGGGTTTATTTTTAACCGCCTTTGTAAAAAAAACTAACTGAGTAATAAAAATTACATTTATATCCCCAATAAGAAATATGTACAAAAATTTTTATTTGTTCGCCTAGATAAGGCGTCAAAAGATATCGTCAAAATAAAATTATTAGGTCATTACTATTTAAATTTATTATATTTCATTTATATCCAAACAAAATGTGAGATTTTGGCAGAAATGGCCAGATACATGCGGGCAACAAAAGTTGTATGAACATCCATATTGTCGTGTTTTGCGAACAGATAAATTACGAAACATGGCTACCAAGGAGGTCACTAATACAAGGTTTTATTTAATTTTCGAACTGGCTTGCAAATAGAAAGCTGTTTATTGAAAAAAAAAACAAAGAAACATTATGGCGCGTGAAAAATTATGATTGTTTGTTATTCGTCATTGAACTTAAAAAGTAAAATTGTGTTTTTGATTTCCATTATTTTAAAAAGTTTATTATATTGATCATTTATAATATTAACTTAAATGTTATACTCCAAAACTATTTATAATAAACAAATATACTCACATAACAGATTAATAATTTTTACTCCAACTGTAAATATTTAAACATATGAATTATAATGAAATATTCGATAATTTTAAATTTAGATCAGTTAGTTCTCTGATCGTAATGTTAGTTCAACAATAGGACACAAAATGTTTATAATTAGAACACATCGTTTATTTATAAGGCGAAATCGTACTTTATTATCTCGTGTAGCCACAAAAAAATAATTCAAGGTGACTAAAACCGATCAAGTGTAAATTTGTTGATTCCACACCCTATGTATAATAAAATTGTAACTAGACAATATCTGAATATAAGAGATGTACATATAGTTAAGATATTGATATTAGAGGTCGTAATAAGAGCAATAGAAGTCAAACAATAATTTTTACTATTGTTTATGGTTGTATGTTTGTTCTGACATCACGCACAAATTGCTCGACTGAATTTGATTAAATTTTCACAGTTATATTCTTGTAGATTGAATTTTGTATAGGATTTTATTTCTTTTTTTTCGAATAAATCAAATATTGTTTTCTGCAGGTGGCCCTCACAGCTTCATTGGACGCGTGAATGGGGGAATTTTTGAGGCCTCTAAAGGGTTACTTCCTGTTATTCTTCCCATGAAGAAATATATAGTGCTTTGTGCTCTGAATCGCCTTTTATAATATCCTGGAGATGAAAAGGCATTAATATTATAAATACTGAAGTTTATAAGGGCCTATGGATGGATATTTATTTGTTTTTTACGCAAAAACTACTAAAGATATTTATTTTCAACCGTGTTGTGTTTGCATGTTTACGAGCTCCAAAAACGATTCACTAAATGTTTGTTTGGATGGTGAAATTTTACTTTTAATGTACTCTTTTCGATATGGTCGGTTACAAAAGTCGTGTATTAAGTTTTTCAACCGTGAAGCAGTTGTGTTTGCATGGCTGTGTTTCGGTTTGAAGGGTGGGATATAGCGTGAATTTACTGGGTACAGAGGAATAACATCTGAGTCCTCAGGAATGGCAACGCATGAGGGGTATCATGGGCGAAACAGTATACTCTGTTATGTCCATGGTACTGCTCATGTCTATAGGAGACGGTTACCACTTTCCATCAGGTGGGCCTTCAGCTTGTTTGCCATTCTAAGTTGCATAAAAAAAATCCTTATTTAGAAATAGGATACTTTATGTACTGATTCACGCCGAAGAACCTTAGAGATATAGCTAGTTTTTAATAAGTTCATTTCAAACGATATGTGATAGGTACGAAAAAATAAATCTAATCAAGAATGTTTTTTTTTATCTCATTCACCTATCATCTTAGGTCTCTTTCTTGCATCCAATTGTCATCATCACTCCTCTATCGTCCAATATCAGACCTTGTCTGTTACTAACAATATACTCTCTCAGGTCGAACTCCACGCGGGCTTCTTAGAAACTATCGTAGTAAATTCCTATTGAATATATCACGATGGGCCATCTGACCTGGCTTTATCCTTACATACCATCCCTCACTGATACCCGGCCTATGTAAATTAATAACGCAGGCGGAACCATCTCTCGAATTTCACTCATATATATAAAAAATATATTCTTGATAACATAATATAATTTTTATACTAATTTTATTTTATATCAACTATTAAATCACCACTGCCGAACATAGGTCTCCCCCATAAGGGGGATTTTCCCAGTAGTTACCAAGCTTGGTGGGCGGGTTTGCAACTACAGTTAGAATTTGGTGATATTTTAAAAATGGGCTGCTTCCCATCCCTCGACCATAAGGTTCGCCTAATCACCTCTTACGACACCCACCGGAAAGGACGGGGTAGCCTATTCTATGCTGGGACCACACGACAACAATACATCATGTAACAATTTCCATATATTCACTTCGAGAAAAATATCCTACAAAATACATAAAATTATTCACAAAAAAAAAATAATCCAAAACAAAAAAAAATAAACACTCATCACGTACGACACTCGCAAAAAGACAATACAAAACAAAATAGGCAGAGACAAATACCGACTGCGAAGTTTGCCTCACAAATTGATATACAGGAGGGAAATTCGCCGAAAGTTTTATTGGCTCCATAACCGGATAGAATAAAGCAAAAAGTTCCGACACTCAGGCCTCGTTCTCTTCTGAAGTAATTCTAAGAAAGTTTTTTAGGAGCTTTATTATTACGAAATTAGAGAAGTAAGTATGTATTTTATTATACGCTTTAAACATAAATAAAACGATTTGAATGACATTCGTCAAATAGATGGAGCACACCACGCAGGTTAATAGACAGACTCATTTAATGCTTATAATATTAATATATCGATGGTATAGATTTTTATAGACAATATTTTTTAACAAATTCTTATGGACGAATTTTAATTGATAATTAATATTTACCACAGAGAGACTTTGTACAAAAGTCCTTTGCTTGCCCACCTCTGTCCCATTTGTGTTTCCACCGTAAAGCAGTTGTGTTTGCATGGCTGTACAGGGTACAGAGAAATAATACTCGTACTTGAGACCTTAAGAATGGCAACGCATGGTATCATGTGCGAAACAGTATACTCTGTTATGTCCATGGTACTGTTCACGTCTTTAGGCGACGGTTACCACTTTCTATCAGGTGGGCCATAGAATGCAACCCCTTCCTTTCCCGTGGATGTTGTAAAAGGCAATTAAGAAAATTTTATGGTAAAGGAATGAGCATCAGCGTCCCCTTTAAAACATCACTAAAAACCTAATTGCGTTTGCCAACCCGCCTACCAAGCGTGGCAACTAGTAGCAAAACTCCTCTTCTGGGGAAGGCTTATGTTCAGCAGTTGATAGTTAAAATATGATGATGATGATGATATTTTTTTTAAGTATTAAATTATATTTCCTCAGTTCAATAATGCACCGTCTATTTATTTCTCGATTTCCCCAATAGTTGACTGGTAGAGAACACCGTCCGGTGTTAAGTCTGCCAAATGTACATAGAATTCTACTGTGCATTATAATTTAAGTAAATCAAAAATATAAATGTGGATCCTTCTATCCCGTTCTATTTACTTTGTATATCCATGTGTCCATACGTAATTTTTCTTTTATTTTCAAAACATTGTATTTTGTTTTTTAATTTTTCTTCTTTTATACAGCTTCATTAACTTCATAATCGAATATAATAAAGCAAAAATTTCCGATACTGGATTTGTATTCCATACACTTTTTAATCTTCGGTTAGGGTTGTGAATTCCAATTCAATATTTATTCACATCTCAAAGTAAATCTGAATTCAATAAAGTTCAATGAAATGTGAACGTAATATTTAAAAGAAAATAATCTATTTTTGTCTATGATTTGTAAGAAATCATAATTAAACCTAGAGGTCTATTTAAAAAAAAAAAAAACAATTTCTCTATTCATTTAATTGACAAACATTTCGGTGTTTTTAGATCCAATCATAAATTTGGTTTTTGAAACTTTTTTATTATATTTCTCGTAAATAGATTGTATTCATCAGAGTTACCTAAAAAGCGGCCACTTTTTATATTTTGACTAACTTTTCCCCGCGGCTTTGCCCTAATGAATCAATACATAAACAAACCTTTGTATTTAATTAGGATGTAACTTACACATAAAATGTTATGTTATGACACAATTAATATGAAAACAACACGGAGTGAATCCTAATTAATGGAAAAATATTAACAAAATTGGTACAGTATTACTGATGGTATCATATTTTATACACAAGTAATCCTTGTAAATACACAAGTAATCCTTCTAAATACACAAGTAATCTTGTAAATGTTGAGGTGAATTTGTTTGTTTGTTACCTCTTAATGGTTAAAGTAACCGTTATTAAATTTAGTATACACATACTATATGGGTTAACATAGAACCATAGACTACTTTTTTTTATGCAACTTAGAAATGCAAACAAGCTGACGGCCCACCTGATAGAAAGTGGTAACCGTCGCCTATAGACATGAGCAGTACCATGGACTATTTCGCCCATGATACTCCCCATGCCTTGCTATTTCTGAGGACTCGGGTGTTATTCCTCTGTACTCTGTAAATTCACGAATATAATCCGATCGATGAACATATCCTGGGCACGCGGATGAAGTCGCGAGTAAAACCTAGTACAATATAATTAGAAAACTTTTTAGATATATAAGACACTAATAAAGGTTATAAGTAACAAACTAAAAACATGCAACAAACATTCACAGGTTCTTTACAAACTTTCACATTATACAACTAAAGAGTTTATTATAGTCTGTGATATTACTGAAGTAACTTATGATTTTACCACAGTATAAGTAATAGTAATAATTTTACACTCTTCTCCGTACACTAACGATATAATACGACGCCATTTTGACATTTATTAGTATTTACTGAACTTCATAAATGCACTAACGTCAAAAAATAGTACCTATCACGCCTCTACTATGTAATGAGGGAAAAAGCACTATGAAAATACGCTTTAGAGCTTGTATGAGTTACGAGACGTAACTTACGACCTACGCCTGACTTAATAGACTCTAGTCAAGTCTAGATACTATAAATTGTTCTTTCAGATAAGCACAATTTTTTAAATTTATACGTAAACTTAAATAAATACATACACACTACACAAATCTTATAAAGAAAATAAATTGATTTTTGTATGTATGAACGTTAGTTTGTTTATAATGGATAAACTCAAAAATTACTAAACCTATTTTAAAAAGCTTTCGCTCATAGAAAGCTACTTTATCAGGGAATAAGATAGGATATATTTTATTAAAAGAATATTAGAGATCCCTACGAAAATTATAATAATGTAACCCAAGGTATCAAAAAATCTAAAACTGTTGTTGAAACATCAAGTTTTAAATGTTCCAAGTGGCAACTATTGACAAAACCCTCCTTATAAAAGAGACCTATGTTTAGCAATGAACGGTTAAAGGCTGACATAATAGTAAAAAATAAATAATACATAACATATATTATATAAAATTTTTTTGTTTCTCTTAATCTCTGAAGTCAACTTTCACCTAAAATTATTATTGTACTTTAGTGTGTATATACTAGTGACTGACCTCGACTTCGCATGGATAGACAGAAAGATAAATTAGTTAATATCTTTCTGTCTATCCATGCGAAGTCGAGGTCAGTCACTAGTATATACACACTAAAGTACAATAATAATTTTAGGTGAAAGTTGACTTCAGAGATTAAGAGAAACAAAAAAATTTTGAACATAAATCCTTTTAATTATCAGAGGATCGTTACAGCCCAACGCAGCCCCTAATTAGTCTCGCTAGAATTCCGTAGCTTTTTTAACCAGCTACTTTATTGGCTAACCAGCTATTTAAGTATTTGATTTAAGCTGTCACCAACACTAGTACAAACCACCTTTGCATTTATCTTTATATTATATTTCTTCTAAATTGCTATGTGACATATAAAACAAAATATAAAAAAGATGAAATGTAAACGCATTATAATTTCTACATTAGCTTAGCTAGAATACCGTAGTTTTTTTAACCTACTATTTTATTAACTGAACCGCTACTTAAGCATTTATAATATACTAGCTTTAGAGTTACGTGGTGATTTTAACAAGTTATTAGCTAAACTACTACTTAAGCATTTATAATATACTAGCTTTAGAGTTCCGTAGTATTTTTAACTATTTAGTTTATTACCTAAACAGCTACGTAAACATTTATAATATACTAGAGTTAACGTTCTGTATCTATTTTAAACAGCTACTTTATTAGCTAAACAATAACGTAATCATTTATAATATATTAGCTTTGAAGTTCCATAAAGTTTTTTACAAGTTACTTTATTAACTAAACAGTTACTTAAACATTTATAAGTATATTATACAAATCTATGGGTAAAATCTAGTAAACTTTAACCCGTGGATTCGTCCGCGTGATCGGTATGTCATATTGATTGATAAGGATAAATGATATACCGTAATATGTTGAATGACCAAAACAAATAGTAGCCTATATCTTCTCTTCTCCGTCTTCTCCTTCCAAAATACTAGTGTATATAAAATTTTATTATAAATGATAGAGCCGTAAAAGGAAGAACAAAGAAACTCGATTTTCAATCGACTTAAAAAAGAAAAAGGTTCGTAATTCAGTTGTTTTTTTTTTCAAAATGTCTATGAAACCAATCCGAAAATATTATAATTCAGACAATACAAGAAACTTTCAATTTAGTTTACAACTGTTGGAGTTAGGAGGTAAAAAATATAAAGAAAAAAAAACAAATTGCAAACCCCCTTCTTCTTTGAAGTAGATTGAAAATGAACCCAGTATTGGTGAATTCAAATTCCAACTTGTTGTACAAGCTAAACCATGTATATTTTGGTAATTATGCTAATTAACTATCAAAATTTATGTTACGACAAATCCGGTTTTCGATCCCAAATTCATATCAAATTGTTGGAATCACCCTTCCACGGCCCTATCATGGACAGCGATATCTTCTAATCATTATGGTGTCCCATAGGAGGACTTTGGCTTAAATCCTAACAAGTATAAACTATAAATATGTAATAATGGCGACCTGGTTCGACTATGCATCATAGATAGATTCATTTGTAGAATAATACATATTTTTTATTTGGCTTTTAAATGGTTTTTATTTTCTGAATTAATTAAATAATTTTTGACTTTATCCTTTACAAACAAAAAAATTATCTGTCCTCTTTATAATATTTTAATTTTGATTTTGCAAAATATAATTATGTTTGATAATATTATGTTTACATATATATTACATACATACATTGATAATTTATCTGTAAATTTAAAAACATATTTGCTAATCAAATAAAAAAACAATGAAATAAAATTTAGTGCACACAGAAAATATTATAGTCTAATACATAGAGTACTTTTTATCATAATTTACACAAGCAATTAGGCGTGAATAATAATAGTACCGCTATGTCCAGGGAAGCCCAGGGAATACATAAGTATTGGGTTTCTCTGAAGTGAGAAGTGAGTTATTTTATGCCGAGACAACACGACAATTTATTCTTTTCTGGTCATATTTTAAATATAATAATTTAATATATTTTTTTCCATAAATAAAGATCAACTATCAACCAACTAAAGAAACATCATACAAGTAAGAACATTAAGTAAAAAATTTTTTGCCCACGAAAAAAGCATGTTAATTGCTATGCCTGTCTTTTTATTATTTGATATTAAGTATTGGGTTTCTCTGGACATTGATGGCAGAAAAAAGGTCATCACCCATTTCGATATTGTCCATAGAGATATCTATCTTAATTTCGATCCGGTTCTTCATTTCGACTTCGAATATTGGATAACAAACATTTAACATATTCATTGTAGAACTAGTATATATTTAGTGAATACATATATTGAGATATTCACTAAAATATCTATTTATTACTGACCCCTACAAGCAATGCACGGCATAATACTAGTAAACAAATACCTACGCTTCGAGATGTTCCCATTTTAATTTTCTAAAGATTCCATCTCCCTTAAAAACTTGTGTACTCTATATTCCGATCAAACATTGTTAACTGAACAAAAATGTAATAATATTTACACACAAATTGAATGTCCTACAAAACATAATAAAAAATTTCTTTTCCACACCGAAGTACAAATAGCGCAGCCGGCGAAAATCCATTCTACTGCTCGAGTCGAGTCGCGCTTTGGATTCCACGCCTCATTGAAATTGTCGATAATTAAACTCCTAAGATTTATGGGGTGGAGGAGGAGCCTCAGAGGAGCCATTGAGAGGAGATCGGTTATCGATGAGTGACCGAAAACCGGCGGTCCTTAATTAACTCGCAAATTAGAAATGGGACATGAAATAAAATAAGTAAATGTATAAATATGCCGGAGTAGTAAAAACGAATGGAAGGGAAAAACATATTACGGTAACCCCAAAGAGACAAGATGAGACAAAGACAAAAAATGTATATACTAAAGTCAAACTTTTTACAAAATGCGTAGTCGCCAAGCAATCGTGGTGTATTTCAATTTGAATGTTGGAATCATTATCATCATCATTATTGCCCACTGCTGAGCATAGGCCTCCCCTATAAGGGGGGTTGTGTCAGTAGTTCCCACGCTTAGCAAGCAGGGTGACAACCGCAGTTAGGCTTTTGGTTATGTTTTAAGAAGAATGCTGCTGCCCATCTCTCGGCCACTAAATTCCCTTAGTGACCTCTTACGACACCCACGGGAAAGGGAGGCGTAACATATTCTATGTCGGAATCACATGGCTTACCAAATTGTTTATTTTTAATATAGTCGTCAAAATGTGGATCAATATTACAGCAATAGTGGACAGTCTAATTACCCTATTAAAAATCATAATCTTGAACCTTAGACTAAAGAGATAGTCTCCATACAAATGCTTCCAGAAAAACGAGTCAACTTTTTCATATAATTTTGCGTGATAAATAGTTGTGAGACTTTATAACTTCTACATTTATTTTGTCTTATAAATTCTGCACCTTGTTAATGCGCAAAAACTCATTTTATTTATTAAATAATTCAATATAGATACGTCAAGATACATTGTGTGCGTAAGTATATAGTACATTATTTAAGAAAAACGAGTCAGCTAATTTGACAATTAGCTGACAAAAAGTCGACCCATTTCTGAGGTTCGATACTCTAAATATATAATCTAAGTCTTACCATATTTATTTTATTATTAAAAAAAAAACGACTGTAATTCCATATGGGTCATTACTTTCTTCTTGTCCTTAGCTCATTCCCACTTTATGTGACATCGGCTCTCCTAACTCTGCGATACTAAGAATTTCTGTCCTGAATTGTCGGATCGAGTAATTTCTTTTCCCCTGACAAATTATTCCATAGTACATAGTTCACCAGTATATGGGACATTATATATTTACAAAATTTTTAAGAACTTTTCAGCTCTTTTGCCAAGATACATACTTTTTGTAAATCTATATATCATATGTCTTCGCGCCAACTCCCTTGTGGGGCAGGCAGAGTGGACCAAGTACCAAAACTCTACACTTTTTACATACCTACATCTCTTACTTCCTGCAAGTTCATAACTCGTTTTGTGCATGCACACTAGATCTAGAGACTCTTGGCTCCTCCCTCAGGCAAAACAGTGTTCTAAGTTAGTAGAATTTATAGCATAATCTACTCATGCATTATTAATCCGTGTTCATTTCTCCTTTATAATGTCTTCTTTGATCTTGCCCCTTTACATTGCTAAGTAATAGTAAATATTAGTGTATTCTAAAACACTCTCTATCTATTCCTTTGCCCTATGTTGCGCATTCATAAACAAGATAATTATATTTGAATAATATAATTTTATATAAACAATATTTATATATATAATAATAATAATAATATATTTATTTATGTCTCCTCACAAACAACTTAAATTTACACATAGGTATTTAGGAAATAATATAGAACTTTGTTGTGAGGAGCTGGTGTCTGTAATAGGTTAAGACCTGTAGTACAGATCACCAGGCCCCCAACCGATATGTGTTTAAATAATAATTAAACAAAATGCATTCCACTGAAATTATACAATACAAAAATAAAAATAAAAAACAATAATTAATAGTAGGAGATATAAAAAGAACAATAAAGTTTATATATAAACTACTTACTTACTCCGCATTCGAGCAGTCTTAAACTTCCCTATAGTTGATGGGGAGAAAATTTACTAAGCATAAAGTAAACCTTGTATGTACATATTTTTTACTAAATAATAAATAAATAAAAATAAAACACATGAAAATACTAACTTATTTTTACTGTTAATATTATCATTACCATTTCACCTATTGTCCGTCCACCGCTGGACACAAGCCTCCGCCATAGACTGCTATAAAGAACGGTCCTGAGCCACTTGTTCCACTGACTCCCTGCAATGCATTTCAAGTCTTCATTCCATCTAATGGGGGGTCGTCCTACACTGCGTTTGCCCATACGGTGACGCCACTCAAGAATCCTTCTCCCCATTACTATTATAAATATATACAAATTGTTTTTATTGTTTGCAATGGATAAACTTAAAAAATGCTTGATTAATTTTAAAAATACTTTCGCCTATAAAATATATGGGCAGTATCTTATTTAAAGCAAAAATTAGAGATTGTCTACTCAACTGCACGTGCGAAACTAGGTTTATAGTATTAGAAGAATGAAAATTATTAGAAAATTATGATATTATAAAGAGACACCAATAGAATGAAAGAGAGAGGATGATAGCAATAATTTGAAAACGAATTATCGATAACACAAAAATCTTTCAATAGAACGGTGTTCATTTTCAGAAATGAGATTCATTTAGTTTGATCTTATCTTTTATCATTTGTCATTTTTGTGATTGGCCTTTAGAGTGAGTGTTTAATTAAATTCAATGGCCAACAAATGAAAATATTTCCGAAAATTATATCTACCCGTGCGAAGCCGAGTCGGATTATGTACAAATTATGGTTCACTTATTTATTCTTTCATCATTGTCATCATATCAGCCTTTAACTGTCCACTTCTGAACACAAACCCCCCCTTGGGAGGTTTTGCCAGTAGCTGCCACATTTAGCAGACGGATTAGCAAACGCAGTCAGGCTTTAGAGATCTTTTAAGAGAGTCGCCGCTGCGAATTCCTCGCCCTCCCTTAGTAGACTCTTACGATGCCTACGGGATTAAAAGAAGTGAGTCATAGTCTGGCCATATTTTAAATATAATAATTTAATATATTTTTTCCATAAATAAAGATCAACTATAAACCAACTAAAGAAACATCATACAAATAAGAACATTAAATAAAAAATTTTTTACCCACGAAAAAAGCATGTTAATTGCTATGCCTGTCTTTCGCAATTTTTTTCGAGTAGTGACCTCATATAAGTAGCCACAGTGTAGGGCGACCCCGCTTAATGGATTGACAATTTTGAGTATGTCACAAGTCAATGGATATAAATAAACAGAAACCATTCATTATGGCAATGCATGTCTATCTATCTATCCTATTTAAGAGCTGCGCTCTTGTCGGTGGAGCTCTTGCCACATCTCTACGATTTTCAGCGAGTCTCCTCACTTCTTGATACGACACGACACCAACTCCTTCCTCGATCTGCCTGATGTAACTATGCTTTGGTCTCCCTCTTATTGCCCTCTTATAATAGAAGGTAAGATAGAAGGAAGGAGGGGTCCTTCCTTCTATCTTACCTTCTATTATAATGTTCATAAGGTAGTCGTGTCGTATCAAGTGTTCCAACATTTTTTCCCTTCTGTCCTCAATAGTTCTTATAATTTGTCTCTTTTCCTTAACCCTAAGCAGTCTATGAGGACAGTCTATATTCAAAAGTGGAAAACGAATAACTAAAATGATGATTATGATAATAACAATGATGATGATGTAATAATTTAACCAATATTGCATTTTCTATCTACAAAACCCGACGAATCATCAGCGGTCGTTAAGTTGGAAACTTTAAAAACTTTCGAGCTTATAAAAAAAAAGTGGGGAAATGAAGTCAGCAAAAAGGGATTACTGGGTCGGCCGATTCGTTAGCGGCGGTTTGATTAATTAATTCCAGTCGACACTGAAAGGGTGCGGGGCGCAAATTACTTAATCTTACGATAAAATATAGATATAACCCTAAATACTGGGTTGACTATTAATAAATGAAACAAAATAGCCTAATTTCGTGGGAAGTCATCGATCTTGGCTTACTTTTTTAATCCAATACAATGAAGGGGCTTCTTAATTGGATGGTGTTTTGTTGTTTTGTATAAATATGTATATTTGTTTGGATGATTTATAAGCAGTCATGCTTTAACTTCTGAATGGATTTGAATGAAAGCTAATGCATAAAGAAATTTTAGATTAACACATCGTAGAGTAACTCTTTCTAATTCTGATTCATAAAGTCGCGTCGCTGGATATAGATATTAATAGAGAATTTTGAAGAAAGAAACACCATTTTCTTATTAATTTTTTTTTATTATTATTACTATTATCAGTCGTTAGCTGTCAAGTACTGAGCATAGGCTTCCTCCATAGGGGGGCTTTTGCCAATACTTTAGCCACGCTTAGCAGGCGAGTTGGTAACCACAGTTAAACTTTGAAAATGTTTTAAAAGGAACACTGCAGCAGATCCTTCGACCATTTAGTTCCCTTAGTCACCTCTTATAACAGTAACCCCATTGCTAGCAATATACCCAACCAGGATAAAAAGCAGTGGCCTATGAATCTCATGACGGAACCTGTTTTCATTCTCATCGACAATAGTTTTTCTCAAAAAAAAAATAAAAATGTTTTTCTCAAAAAATCTTTCTTTATATATATTATCAACCGTACATCTCTGATGTTACAGGCGTCCATAAGCTACGGTAACCCCATTTAGCATGACTGTGAGACTGTGTGCTTGCTTATTACCATAATATTATAAAAAAAATTGTTTACCGAGTCTTAGATCCGCCTTTTATTTTAATAAGCTATCAAGAAAACAATGTGTGCAACATTGGATAATTATTAATCGATCCAACAACAAAGGCTTATACAATCTTGCTGATATGAATTCCAAAATATAAAATACTAGCGGCCCATCCCGGCTTCGCACGGATGGACATTTATACAACATTATAAAAAGTGGTTATTGTGACATAACGATAACAGTTGGACATATAGTGTCGCAAAGTTTTTTGTAGTTATTGATATTTTCTTCAATATCGTAGAACATACTTTTGTTCTATCACCAATAGTTTACGCAGCGCACGCGACGAATGATATTTTATAGCATTTTTTTTACACCTTGAATTACTAAAGTTTTAGTAAGGATCTCTAATCTTTTCTAGCAATATATATAGCCTATGTTACTAAGGGTGAATGTAGCTTTCTAATGGTGAAAGAATTTTTGAAATCGGCAAAGTAGTTTTTGAGTTTATTCATTACAAACATACATAAACACAAAAATACATATTTTTCCTCTTTACAATATTAGTATAGATACGTAAAACAATCTTTAAGTACTTATATTATTCTATATTTAATATATTGAATGTACCTGATATTATTATGTTAGATATATTAAATATATAAACAAGGTAAATATTCGTTAGGTTCCTTTGTTTATATTCCCTGTTTCATTATATTTAAACCATCGTATATCGTATATGAAACACAATATTCTCTTTGATCGAACTCGTATAAATTATCTTGTAAAGTATTTGACTGGTAGATTAGCTTATAGCTATAAAAATGTTTCTATTAACCATTCTAATAGAATCTATTTCTTGTAGAACATTCATAAGTTTATTTCTATTTCGATCTGTTGCAAAAATTTATACTGAATCAAATTATTTTTTTTAGGGTTCCGTATCTCCAAAAGAAAAAATAGAAACCTTTTAGTATCACTTCGTCGTCCGTCGGTCCGTCTGTCAAGACTATTTTTCTTGGAAACGCTTAGAGATATCAAGTTGAAATTAATATCACATATTTAAGTGTGCAATCTCTTAAAGTAGTGGCAAAATGAAGCTTCTAAATCGACATAATCAAAAGATACGGCCTTTTATGTTCCATTTATATCGCATATTTTGATATTCGCAAAAGGAATCAAAACCTATAGGACGGAGAATCATGAAACTTGGCAAGAAGCAATGTATAAGTACGGAAAGTATAAATAAAGGAAAAAACCTGTAAACCATAAATTTGTAGTTATTTCACAAAAAAAAAAAATAAAGTTGATTTTGTACGGAACCCTCGTTGCACGACTCCGGGCTTTTTTAAGTTGCCATATCAGCTTATAATTAGTTAACCTTTAATTTTAATTTCTGATATTCGATGCTTTAAATATATGAAATAAAAATTTAAAATACTAGCTAACTGCTACTAACCGACTTCGCACAGATCTACCCCATTGGATACTACATACAGCGACAAAGACATTTTCATTAAAATTTTGGATTAGTACATACAAGTTTATCACTAAAACTATGTAATTTGGAACATTAATATTGACCGTTGCGTTATTAGAGAAATACCAGTATTATATCAATGCTGCGTTTGGAATTCCAATGTACATATCGGACAATGTAGTTATTGTTCTTAGGTATTTCGATAAACCATAATTTAAACACGTAGCACGCATCACGGCCATGTATTAACGAATGTTGATATCCCTATCTATTTATCTATATTTCAATTTCAATTATTATTAACATACTCGGAAATTTACTCCTATTATCAAATCTAATTTCCAGAGGGAGACTTTGTACAAATGTCGATTGCTTTGTCCCATTCGTGTTTCAACCGTGAAGCAGTTGTGTTTGCATGGCTGTGTTTCGGTTTGAAGGGTGGGATATGGCGTGAATTTACTGGGTACAGAGGAATAACACCTGAGTCCTCAGGAATGGCAACGCATGGATGGTATCATGAGCGAAACAGTATACTCTGTTATGTCCATTGTACTGCTCATGTCTATAGGCGACGGTTACCACTTTCTATCAGGTGGGCCGTCAGCTTGTTTGCCATTCTAAGTTGTATAAAAAAAATAATATATTAAAGTCTTCCAAACCAAAAGTCTCGACAAATAAAGGTCTGTTTGAAAATGTTTGTAAAATTAAACTTTTATATATTTCATCATCAGAATCAGAAGGTCTACCATGAAATGATATTCCGAATTTTCAGTCTCAATTCCGTGTTTTTGTTTATATCGAAATCGGTCCAATAAATGGAGCTTAACTTTTTGTTCGTCATAATTCCTACCATAAAAATTCAAAGGAAGCGATATTTCAACTTTTTAAAAACTTTTAAGCGGTAATTATTATGTCATTTTAACATAAAATTTGTGTTTCGATCAGCACCGAAATTTCCAAAAACATTTAATAGTAGGCCCTCTGTGCACCGATATACAGTTATAGTTTTTGTCAACACAAATCAAACGAGCTCAAACACGATGGATCTTCACCATCAGACTAGATACTTGATGGTACCCTAATATTGAATTATCACCTTACTTACATAAGTATGACAAATTTCAATATAGACACCCGCAAGAAATTGAAAAATAGATTCCAATTTTTGAACGGAAAGACTTACATACTAAAAAACTAAACAAAAGGTTATGATAACAGAGATTAGTAATCCCATCATTCCATTGGTCCAGATAGTTCTTTATTATTCCCAGCAAAGTATTAGAGTAGAAAGCTTAACAGAAACGAAAATAACAATAAAATTAATGTACTAAATTTAAAATGTTGGAATTGAGAAAGCGAAATCATTATCAACGCAATTTTTTTTACATAATTGCTGCTTTTGCTAATCTTTGTACTAAATATTTTACTTACAACGTAGGATTTTGCTCTAAAGAAAAATAGCTTCATCGTCACAAAACTCCAGTAAAAATATTATGACGTTCACGGAAAATAAAACAATCAAATACATTGTATTTTTATAAAACGGTTGGAAATAGTCCACACATCTCTAAAAAGTCAAAAGGAAGAAAGAAAGAGAGATAGACTACATATCTGAAGAGTCTAAAAATAAAAAAAGAGAAGTCTAAAGATGCTCGCCCTAATGATATCACGATCCAGCTGGGACTTCAATAAATTTTATGTTATTAGATATTTTATTGGAATTTCTATAATAAGCCTCTTACAGCGTCACGCAACTGGACGTGACCAATGAAATAACGTTTTCCTACATTAATCCCCACTGGAATGTATCTAACTAAATTTTACTCGAACGTAAATAAAAATATGCTTATCAACATTATCAATATTAGAGTAGTCAGATACATTTGTCGCCTGTTACCATTCTGGTGGTAAATTTAACATTCGAAATTGCAGGTGAAAAACAGTAAAATTGTAACGAAACCAAAACTGTATTTACTTAAAAATAGTTCATAATATTGTTTATTAAAACCTTTCGTTCTAACACAGTATTTCAAGTTTTCAAATTGGTATGGAAGCTCAATGCTTTATATCGAACTTTTGTAAAAAATATTAATTTCACATTTTCGATTTCACTGTGTATTTAAATAAAGGAAAATTCTGTGTCAACAATTAGTTTAGAATGACCGAATCATAGGATGTCTCTGTTGTAAATCTTCTTTGAAATGGCCAGAGATAAATAAAAATAAAAGTTCCGATACTGTCAAGTGCAGGAATTTATCTTTAACAATCTCTTCCTTCATGTTCTATTAATAGTATGCTATGAAAAAAAATAACCATAACAAGCCAATCCATTTAATGATTAATATATGAAAAGGTAAGCTCGCCTATGCCATTATTTTCCCAGTATGTTAATGGGGTGTCAGTATAGAAAAATAGATGAGAACGAAGACGGGTCAGTTAGAGCATCGCGACGAATTCATTTGGAAATAATAACGATATTTTTCAAAGATAGCATTGGCATATCAAGATAAATCATACATTAGAGTTCGGCCTTCAGGAATACACTGTGAAAACAGCATCCAACTTGACGCAATAGTTTTTCCGTGATATCGAAACAAACATTCGGATAGACAATAAAAATAAAGGAATTCTTTTATCTTCTGTTGCTCTTGTAAGATCCCCTATAGTTCTTTCTTAAATATCTCTTTTATACAAACACCGTCTTTTTTACAATTTTATTACATTTGTTTTATGGTATTCAGAATAGAAAACAAGCAGAGAGCCCACCATCATACTCGGTGATGTCCATGGTACTTCACATACATTACCATTCCAGAGAATTATGGTGTTAAGTTATATATATGTCGTATGATCCTGGCATAGAATGAGTTATCCCTTCTTTTCCCGAATAACTCACGGGTAAAACAACTTAATGGTGAAAAGATGGACAGCAGCATTCCTCTTAAAACATCACCAAATCTAACTGCAATTGCCAGCCCGCATGCCAATCGTGGCAACTACTGACAAAACCCTCCAATGGGAGAAAACCTATGTTTAGCAGTGGACAGTTAACGACTTATATAATGATAGTGAAATGTCTCAGTTGGCTGTAATTATATATAATATATAATTTATATATATATTTATATAATATATATATATATAATTTCACTGCTATATCCCACCTTTAAAACCAATATACAGCACATTTTTTTTTATACAACTTATAATGGCAAACAAACTGACGGCCCACCTGATGGAAAGTGGTAACCGTCGCCTATAGACATGAGCAGTTCCATGGACATAACAGAGTATACTGTTTCGCCCATGATATCCCCCATGCGTTGCCATTCCTGAGGACTCAGGTGTTATTCCTCCGTACTCAGTAAATTCACTCTTCAAACCGAAACACAGCCATGCAAACACAACTGCTTTACGTTTGAAACACGAATGGGACAGAGGTACCTAAGCTATTGACTTTTGTACAAAGTCTCCCTCTGGTCTTCACGACAAAAACACAAGCAAGACAGAGATATCCATGCAAATAACTTTCGTACTAACTCTCCATCTAGTATAAATCCAGATAACCAATTTACCCAACTTAAACACGACTAGTACTACAATAAACTCGATTCTATTGAACAAAGTACAGTTTGTCTATTAATTAAACGAATCGTTTCATCAACGCCTCTATTTGTTTAGTTGTTTGTATTGGAAACTTTCAGTTATTAACGTCCACATCAATTTCGAATTATCTTTGTGTACTTAATAACTGTTTTATTTATCATGCAAATACCACATTACTATGAGTTTCGTGTTTAATTTATAGAACAATATTATAAAGAGATTAATGTTTTTTTTTTATAACATAGAAGGCAAAAGAGCATGCGGTTCACTTGATGGTGAGTGATGTTTGTTCGTAATGGAAAGGGGTAAACTGAAAAAATACTTAATCGAATTTTAAAATTCTTTCACCTATATAAAGCTACGTTATATTTATGTGATATGTACTTATATTTAAAAAAAAAAAACATGCGTAAACTGGAGTAGATTGCTAGTGTAATATAATCTAAACAATTATAAAGGACCACTTTTAAATAACATGTCAAGATAAAACTTACTTATTTTTACTTACTAACTTACTTAATAATTTTTAAATTAAACCTTCCAAAAAATTACTTTGAAAACCGCATCTAATTTGATGCGGTAGTTTTTGTGTGATGCCGATACAAACAGACAAAAAATCTAAATATTTTACTAAACTAAATGTTATCTTGCGGAAGTACATATCACTGGTTAAAATTATATTATTTAATTCCGCTACCATTAGTATATATGTGACTGCTAAAACTCTCACTTCTGGTACTAATAGTGGTGGTCAATCTTTAAGTGTCGGCAGTCATACACATACTAATGGTAGCGGAACTAAACAAAATAAATCTAATCAAATAACTAAAAAATCTAAATGTATGGTTTTAAATCTTGAGGCCCTATATATTTTTTCTTAAATATATTCTATATACAGCATTATCAAGTTACAATTTTGTTCTTATTATTATACAGTATGTAGATAAACCCAAAATACAACATACCACTGCGGAAAAAAGTAAATTCGAAATAAAACTACACCATGCCTGGGCAGCGTAGTAATAATAGGCTATATTCTCCTCTTATGGGGAGAGACCCGTGACGTTAATGGGTTGTTAAGGGAAGATAAGGTGCCAGCAATAGGTATTCAGGGTGCTTAGAGAGCATTCTTTGTGTTTGCAAAAACAATTTTGTTCAATGCAGGTACCTACGTTGCTATTTTCAATCGAATTCAAAAAGGAATTAGTGCTAAATTCGGTTGTATTTTTTTTATGTTTGCTACCTCACTACACTGTGATTTACTCGTATAAACCGATTTGGATTCTTTTTTATCTGAAAGAATGTACATAAAGATTAATCGCATAGATATTTTATTGAAATCGGTGCAGTAAATTAGTCTTTAAATCAATATAACTCGTTTCGCCATTAATAGAAGTCATATTTTTTAATGCTAATTGTATTAGAATTGCAAACCTGATAAAACAATGATAACCATCGCCTATAGAGTATACTGTTTGTGACTTTGTACTAAAGTCGTTTGCTTGGGCACCTCTGTCTCATTCGTGTTTCTACCGTGAAGCAGTTGTGTTTGCGTGACTGTGTTTTGGTTTGAAGGGTGGGATATGGCAGTGGATTTACGGGGTACAGAGGAATAACACCTGAGTCCTCAGGAATGACAACACATGGGGAGTATCATGGGCGAAACAGTATAGTCTGTTATGTCCATGGTACTGCTCATGTTTATAGGTGACGATTACTACTTTTCATCAGGTGAGCCGTCAGCTTGTTTGCCATTCTAAATCCCATAAAAAAAAATTTAAATAAATCTCTAAATTCATTAAACGAACTTTACGTAAATTAAATGGATTTATCTATATCGAGTCAAAATAATTACAAAGCCTAATTAATCCCAACCACATACTCGGGTGCGCGACCACAAATATCGTTTGGTAGATATACGCCCGCAACAAATGATAAGAATGAACTAATCGTTTCCCGCAGCTTTGCACGTGCGGGAATTTTCAAAAATCCTTTCTTAGCAGATTCTTATGTTATATAAAAAAAAACCTACGTTCCAAATTTCAGCTTTCTATAAAAAATTTTTTAAACGATTCTATTAGTTGTCTTTATACTCATCATCTTCATATTGGCCATAAACTGTCCACTGCTGAACGTGCGATTGCCAATCCGCCTGCCAAGCGTGCTGACTACTGGCGTAACCCCCTTATGAAGGAGGCCTTTTTCAACAGTTGTCCACTGCTTATAACGACTGACGTATTATAAAATAAATTAAAACATAAATTATATAAATTTAATTTAATATTTACTTTATTAATCTAAATTAATTTATTGATGTACTTTAATTGTTTATATTGACTGGACAAATCAAAATTAAAATACTCATTTATTAACTTCCAGTAATTTGGGAACTGTCAAAAAGTCTTCACTTTAAAAATAGCTTTCTTGGAATAACAAAAAGAGGGCATACAAGAGTCCCATGAAAAGTTCACGAGCGCCCTTGCTATGTAAATTCGGCGCATTGAATCCCAAATTTCTTTTGTGTTTCGGAACAAAAATACTAAGACGCAATATCTCGGATCATTTTACCCGTTTTTATTACTAACCGTGTGAATGTAGGTACACATTAAATTGTACGTTACGGATGCAATTGCAAAATAGAAGAATAAAACATGTAAGTATATAATGAGGACAAGAAAACAATTTGCAATAATTGAATGTTGGGTTTAGCTTATGAACCGTAAAATTACAACTGGATGTGTATCTACAAAACATCAAATTGAACGTTACGGATGCAATTGCAAAATAGAAGAATAAAACATGTAATTTAATAATGAGGACAGAACATCAATTTGCAATAATTGAATGTTGGGTTTAGCTTATTAACTGTAAAATTACAATTTAATCTGTACCTAAAACAGAATTATACGTTACGGATGTAGTTGCAAAATAGAAGAATAAAACATGTAATTAAATAATGAGGACAGAAAATCGATTTACAATAATTGAATGACAGTTTAGCTTATAGTACATTGCGAATGCAATTGCAAAATAAAAGAATAAAACATGTAAGTAAATAATGAGGACAGAAAATCAATTTGCAATAATTAAATGTTGGGTTTAGCTTATAACTGTAAAATTACTATTTCATGTATACTTACAGCACATCAAATAGTACGTTATAGATGCAATTGCAAAATAAAAGAATAAAACATGTAAGTAAATAATAATGAGGACAGAAAATCTATTTGCAATAATTAAATGTTGAGTTTAGCTTATTAACTATAAAATTACAATTTAATGTGTACCTAAAACAGAATTTTACATTACGGATACAATTGCAAAATAGAAGAATAAAACATGTAATTAAATAATGCGAATAGAAAATCAATTTACAATAATTAAATGTTGGATTTAATTTATTATCTGTAAAATTACAATTTAATGTGTAATTGAAAGAAAGAATTGTACGTTACGTAAATTTATGCTTGGATCATTTACTTAGATATTGTGACTTGTCACATGTAGCTTGCGGATGTGAATATTGTCATATGTGGAATGTATTAGTACATACGTTTTTGTATACAACTTCAGACTCTAAGGCTATAGCGAACAGGTATATTCTGGGTAAGCAAGTTTCTTCCTAAATCTGCAGACACTATATATATATCCAAGTTTCAACCCAATGTCTAATAAAAAACCTATATTCTCAACCGACTTTAAAAAGAAGGAGGTTCTCAATTCAATTGTATTTTTTTATGTTAGTTATTCATAACTCTGTTAGTTGTAAAACAATTTAAAAAAATCTTTAAAGACAGGCGTGACAGATATGTATGTATGTATGTACGTAAAATCTTTTTTTTTTTATCTAAAGGGATATGTTTACAAATTGGTCCTATAAAAATATCAAATTCATACCAATATATTGGTTTTTAAAATAGTTTAGTTTTGAAATTAGAATAACTGGTTTTACCACAATTGAATTGCAGTTTTTCTTTTTTGTGGAACACAATTATAAAAAGAATAGATATTATATTTATCAATAACTCATTAGTACATGTTTTTCAATAAAATGTAAACACATTTTTCTTACATTTATATAAACAGATTTATTATGTACTATTGTAAACGAAAACCTTTAGTTATTGCGTATGCATTTACATAATTCTGTATATTTTTGCATCATAGATAGATAAGAGCCCTTCAGGGACATCTCATAACGCTAGTGTGGTATTTACGGGAGATTTCTATCAGAATTTTTGTATGGATAATCTATGTAAACACATTTATATTATTGTGAAACAAAAAAAATGAAAATACTTTTATATATTCGAGTTTGAAATAAAAATAAAATAAATATTCTCACGGCTACAATTCCTGCTGCAGTAGTCAGAGTCCATTTTAAATTGCTACTGTTGTAATGAATACAATACTACAATAATATATGACATAATATATGACTCAATTTATGTTCAGTGTTCCTCTACACGATTGCTTGGGTACCTGCTGTGTTTCAACCGTGAAGCTTATATGTGCATGGCTGTTTCGGTTTGAAAGGTGGGATAATGGCGTGAATTTACAGGGTACAGAGGAATAACACCTGAGTCCTCAAGAGTGGCAACGCATGGAGGGTATTATGGGCGAAACAGTATACTCTGTTATGTCCATAGTACTGCTGCTTCTGCTCATGTCAATTGAAAAGTGAGTTCACATTCAATATTCCTTCATACCTGTTGTAAAAACTGATACATACAAACTTAAATAATAATATTAATTACCTTATTTAACAGCAAAATGTTAGTGTTTTGCTTTTTTGAGAGCACAGTAAACTGAGTTGTGACCATTTTGTATATGGCACACTCACGAAAAGAATAATTATATACTTCCATCATATATTCTCCTTTTTTTGTATATGTCTTCTTTTATCTCTTTTTTTTTTTTGTCCAGAGCAATATAAAATTAGAGGCGCCTAAGAAAGTCTATGTTTGTTGTTATTTGTATAAAAGTAATAGGTAACAAATATTGTCTCAGAACGGCAAAATAGCGGCCCTGATATCATTGCAATGATTGTTTGATAAATAAGTATATCCTTTCAGATAAAACAAAAAAGAATTTTTCGCTATATTGATTACCCAATTCATTTTTAATTGACAGAGTTATGAAGTAACAAATATAAAAAAAAAATACAACCGAATTTAGTACCTTCTTTTTTTAGACCGCAACTACTATTTCATTTTATACGTAATTTATTATATATAAAACTAAATAATAGTTGCGGTAATATATTATAATGTATTAGAAAATAAAACCTTTTAACCCTCTGGCGCGATACCACGATTT
This sequence comes from Galleria mellonella, assembly GCF_026898425.1. Classification (NCBI taxonomy): domain Eukaryota; kingdom Metazoa; phylum Arthropoda; class Insecta; order Lepidoptera; family Pyralidae; genus Galleria; species Galleria mellonella. Next base: position 1,481,455 of record NW_026442090.1, on the reverse strand, counting down.
CCGCGTGCAGTTTAATTTAACGCTATTATTTACTAGTTTAATTTTACGCATCCCGCGATTTCGACGTGCTCGCATTTTTTTTTTTTAAGTTTATTGACGTTGTTATCACGCGATTTTTGTTTTGTTAGATTGATATCGTTTCTCATAATCTCGCTAGATGACTAAATACTCGTGCTGCTATTGCTCGTGTTGTTAAAGCGATGTGTTTTATTGCTGTTAAAAAAAGCACCAGGTCAAAAGGTTAAAGGACATTTATTTTTATAATCTATTCTAATTTTACTTGCACCAAAACAAAACAGAAATCATGACATTACACCAATAAAACGTCCCAATTGTTACCTACCACAATTGGGTTTTCCATTTGTGGAAATGGACCGCATATCGTTAAATTAGGTAAACACGGCCGCCCTTACAATGTACTAACAAAAATACATTTTATTGTGTATAAATATTTATCGTTTGAGTATTAAAATAGACACAATTTATATAATAAGATTATTTTAAGAGGATTTTTACGCTATTACTATTATTTATTAAATACTGGTCCTTACCCGCGATTTTGTTTTGAATCTGTATATATAAAAATAATGGACTGCCTTGCGAACTAACGTTTCCATTCTGAACGAACTGAAAATCGGAGAGAGATTGTCGTCAACTGTTCGTATACGAATTCTCAAGTACTTCGGCCATATCATCCGGATTGAAGATTGTATGGAACGTCTAATTGTCCAAGGAGCGGTACAAGGCAAACGTTCTCGGGGTAGATCGCCAACGCGATGGACTGACCTCATCAAAACGGCCACACAGCAGTCTATTGTGAAATGCTCTCGCTCGGCGGCGAACAGAAGTAGATGGAGACATATTGCGAGGAGCTCAATCGCGAAGGAGAGCCTCATCGACGATCCACTGTCATTGTGAAAACCACGACCACTCTATCAAGAGTGTACGACTGAAGAGAGAGAGAGAGATATAAAAATAAACCTATATCCTTTTCCATCCTATACAGGATATGTTTACCAAATTTCGTAAAGATTAATTGAACTTTTAAAACGCCAAACATTATTCCTTTTATAATATTATTTCAATCTATTAACGCACCTTCAATATGTAAAAAATAATATACCTTTTTTCAAAAAGGAGGTCTTATGTTTCCCCGAGGACATATATAAAATATCCACCGCTTTTTCCGTCAATTGTGATCCGATTATAAATATTTTTTTTTATTGTTTTATTAAAAAAATCACAATGCACACGCTGTCAAATACAGTCTTTCTCATAATTGAATATTGTATATTCATATTTTTAGGATTACTGTATATGATACCTTAAATATTAAAAAATAATACAATAAATATATATTTCCAATATGTTTTCTACATTTTTTTTTTTGGTAAGCAGTTCCCATAGCCTATGAACGCCTGCAATACCAGGGGCATTATGCGCGCGTTACCGACCTGAAGAAAGCCCTTTATCTCTTTTTGAAGAACATGGGATTCTTCAAAAAAGGGATAAAGGGTTAATTACGGGCTATAGTCTCATGGAAAAACCTTCATTTCCTACATGTATTGAGAAACTTACAAGAAATATATTTAGATAAAGAATTTATTAAAGTCAAAACAGTTTTAGTAAAATTTATTCAAATCCTAAGATATTAAAAAAAAATTGTTCATGTGATTGAGTGACAAACATCTAAACTTTCTCATTTATATTTATACGATAGTTTGATAACGCCCTTAAATGTATTTTACGGATTCCATTGACAAAACCTATTTCGGGTAAGGAATCTATTTCAAACGGTTAACCAAAAATATCCGGTATCGTGGAATCACGAGAGACAGCTTGATTTCCGCATAGGTGTTAGTATCGTAAAATATTAGAAAAGAATAAAGGAAGGGAAAATATATTGTTTGTAAGGAAGGCTAAAACTTATTGTCGTTTTAAAATTTTTTACATGAATTTTCAATCATATATATAAAGCAATCTCTTCCAGACAACCTTTATATAGATTCTTAACTGTACCTTACAAGTTCGAATTCACCCACCAAACCACAGACCAATCATTAGTCTTGTTTTTGGCAGTCGGGTAACGTAAAATTACATCGTTGTTGTTGACTACTTGATAGATATTGGAAAAGAACATAATACGAGAGATTTACTCGCCTCAAAATGGATAAACCAATTTCATGGCGGACCGTACATCTGCGGCACATACAAATAATAAATGTACGTAATAAAACATGCCTTATAAAAAATAATCAATCCTATTGAATGAGGTACAGATAGATCAAGATCAAGTCGCACGTGTAATAATAGGGTTCTGTAGCTACGTTTTAACTCTTTTTTTTATTTTAAATCTGCAGTCAGTGCCAATAACCTTAGCAGATGAGACGAATACAAGAAAGAACCAGTAGCAGGAATTTCATTCAACAAGTATGTGATGTGGTTGTCACCATTTGTGTGTTTCCTTAAAGCAAGTGTGTTATTTAAAAATAGTGGTTATTTTTTCCCATGTCTCTCTTTATGCTTTTCAACTAACTTCAGAAAAAGAATAATCTCAATTCGGTTGTATTTTTTTTTTCTGTTAGTTACCTTAGAACTTCGTCATTTATAAACAATTTAGAATATTCTTCTATTTTAACTAAATTATAGTAGGTATCTTTTATCTTCATGCTACGTTACAATAATAGCTTGAATATAATATTCGACTTAGATCCATTTCAATATTTATAATTTGTGTTGAAACCACCCTAAAAAAAAACAGCATTGAAAGCACAACTGATTAGCGATACAACATAATTGACTTAGTTTCTTTCTTTTATATTATACTAGATGACCCTGGTGATCTTAGTATCACTTACAATTCCATCTATGTAAAGTAATCCGAAGTAAGGATTCTCTTAAAAAATTATTTATTATGAATTCTTCGATTTTACAGCTAAACTTTAGGGGTTTTCACATTTTTTCTTTTAAACCATCCCTGTAACATATAAATTAAAAAAATATTCAAATCGGTTAAGAAAATAGTTCTAGTTTTAACGGAAGTAACAAATAGCAATTGTTTTTTATATATATAAATATATATTTATTGGAGTATAAAACTATCACAGGCGATATAATTTTTATATAAAAAAGTCTGTATGCCAATCATGATTTTATAGAAATCATCTTATATGACGTCATTAAGGTCATGAGCATTGATTTAGAAATATTATTATATTTATTTGAGATATGTAATTGCAGATTGATCTCATAGACATTTTACTAAAACATTTTAGTAGTTTAGTTTTTTTTTAAGTCAAAATAACTGGTTTTCCATATTTCCAATACGTTTTTACAATTTTAAGTTGATTCTCAACCTTATTTCGGTTATACTTTTTTTTTTATATTTGTCACCTTATAAAATTTTATCAAAATCGGTTTTGCAGTTTCGTTTTTAGATCGTAATTTTTGTTTGTGGAGCAATCTTAAATTATGTTTTTACCTTTTTAATAGGGGACCCTAAAAATAGATATAAAGTCTCCTGACCATGTGCACTGGACCGAATAAAGGTTTATGTTGAGTAGCCATTCTGTGTCGAACATACCATTACTGTATGAATTACATACTAAAAGGTTTTGCCATATCAATTTATGTATATATTTTATGAAAAATCTTTCTATATTAATCCTTTTCTTGTAAGTACTACTTCACTAACGGCCTTGTGGTCCCCATATAGAGTAGGCCACCCCTTCCTTTCCTATGGATGTCGTAAGAAGCGACTAAGGAAAGGTGAGGGATAGGCAGCAGCGTCTCTCTTAAAACATCTCTAAAGCCCAACTGCGTTTGCCAATCTGCCTGCCAAGCGTGGTTACGACTGGCATGTTCAGCAGTGAACAACTAAAGGCTGATATGATGATCTAATTCATATTTTCTGCCACTAAGTAGATGTGCTTACATGACAGTACTAACTGTCAAGACCAGGGAGGGAAAGGGATTGTTAGTAATGGAGACTGAGAATCCCATTGCTAGCAATATACCCAACCAGGTCGACGTCCTCGCGGTTCTCCCTGGAAATTATCATGGTTAATTCCTGATGAATTCATCATGATGGTCTAACTGGCCTGTTTTCATTCTCATCTATCACCCTTCACTGGTGCTCCGCCAGCGTATCCCGTTAGCGCAGGCGGGGTTGCCATACCATTTTCACCCATCAAAAAAAACTGTCAAGCCCCATCTTGTCAAATAGAATCTATTATTCATAACACAAGGTACAAGGATAAGCTTTTTTTATGTAACTTGGAATGGCGAACAAACTGACGGCCCTACTAATGGAAAGTGGTAACTGTCGCCTATAGACATGAACAGTACCATGGACATAACAGAGTATTGTACTGTATCACCCTTGATATATATACTTCATTCGTTGCCATTCTTGAGAACTAAGGTACTCATATTATGCCTTTGTATCCAATAATTTCATTGCTATATCCGATCCAGAAGGAGACTTTGTACAAAAGTCGTTTGCTTGGGTACCTCTGTCCCATTCGTGTTTCATTCGTAAAGCAGTTGTGTTTACATGGCTGTGTTTCGGTTTGAGTGGTGGGATATGGCGTGAATTTACAGGGTACAGAGGAATAACACCCGAGTCCTCAGGAATGGCAACGCATGGGGGGGTATCATGAGCGAAACAGTATACTCTGTTATGTCCATTGTACTGAATCTCTATGAATTTGTTCATGTTAACCATTCTTTTTTGCTTAATTTAGCACTATTTAAGATGTGGCCTTATACATCACGTGAGCGGGATATGTTTATTGGCCTATGTAAGGAAATAGACTAATAATCAAATTGCGTTCATATGGACGAAATCGAGGAATTTGGGCATATTAATGCCCTTACTAATATTATAAATGCAAAAGTGGGTTTATTACCTCTTTGCGCTTTAACGGTTCAACTAACTGCCATAAAGTTTATGGCATACGTACTATTCGAGATGGACAGGTATACAGGGTGATTGTTATCTCCTCATCGACCAAAATGTCCTGGTCACGCGGATGAAGTCGGGAATAAAGCTAGTATCTATATATTTGTTTATCTTATAAAAACAGCTCTGGCTCACAAAATATATAAGTAATATGATAATAACGTTTATGTAAACTCAATATTTGGGCAGCGTGTAAAGCAAGATAACGCGGCATAAAGACCCAAAACAGGCCCGAATAAATATTTATAAATTTCAAAAATAACCACGTTATGTTGTGATAAGAAATGCGAGATCAACCAAATGGATCAGAGACTTTTATAGGCCTCTATACAGATACGGTTAAAGAAAAAATATACGCAGCTCTAGTTGACTAAGATAGATTTGTTTTTTACCCACACCTACCGCAAAAAGATAAGGAAATATTTTTTCTAGTACGAAAGCTAGTTGGCTCGACAAAAATATTTTCTTATATTGAAAAAAAGGCGTAAATATCAGGACTCGATCTAAATATTTTGCCGCTTGGGGCATAAATAAATATTTGTCGCCTTTTTTAACGTGCTTAACTTTCACTTTGCCATTCAAGGAATTTTTCCAGCGCCCCCTAAATAGGGCCCTGGTAAATATAGTGATTGCCATAAAATCACACCAATTGCTGCATAACCTATAACATCCAGGCCGAAGCCAATTTAGAAAAGTTAGTTTCTCGAATAAGCCGATCAAGAATCCTACACGGGACCTTAACCGGGACCGGTAAAGTAATCACCACCACAGCGATCGTCAAATATATCAAGTTCAAATTATCTTTATTTAAATAAATCATTAAATATATACATAATTTAAGATTTATTTAATGATAAAATTACATGGTCGTTGAAAAGCCCGTACATCCAGAACATTGACATAAATAATGTACAGTGTGGAAGGAGGATTTATAATATTTGATAGCAAGTGGTGATCATCAGCAACAATATCACCCCGGAAATCATCGTGGTATATTCGTCACGATGGACCAACTGTTCTGACTGGGGGGAAAGGGATTGTTAGTAATGGAGACTAAAAATCCCATTGCTAGCAATATACCCAACCAGGTCGACCTCCTCGCGGTTCCCCCTAGAAACTATCATGGTTTATTCCTAATAAATTCATCATGATGGGCTAACTTGCCTGTTTTCATTCTCATCGATCACCCTTCACTGGTGCTCCGCCAGCGTATCACATTAGCGCAGGCGGGGTTACCATTCCATTTTCATCCACAAAAAAAAACTGTTCTGACTTCCTGCCCTATCATTATCTCATTGGTAGATTGTCAGCCATAAATAGCTTGGTAGATGTACAATAGATTAATAACAAGGTTTCACGGCTTATTGCTAGGAATAAAGTCCATAAAAGGACGTTTGCTCTACTAATCCCCTTGGAAACCATTGTGGTTACATAAATTACATCATTATCATGTTCCATCATCTTATAACCTTCAAGAAAAGAGCATATTCCTTTTTAAAAGGCCAGCAGTACACCTCCTATGCCTCTGATGTTGCGAGTGCTCTTTGGCGGCGGTAATTATGTGGTGAGATGATACTCACCAATGTTTATTATATATATATCAACTTTTATAATATAATTGAGTTTTAAAAACAAGCAGACAAACAAATATTTTGTTATATATATATATATATATATATATATATATATATATATATATATATATATATATATATATATATATATATATATATATATATATATTATATCATGACGCTTGGTGACGGGACTCACTCGCAAGATGCGCGCGCAGGTCGCGCAGACGCTTTATGATTGTTGGCTGCGCACGCATACCACGCACGGGCCAGCGACGAGAGTGTTTTGTTAACTTGGACAATTTAAAAGTTTATTTGTTTTATTGTGAAATACTATTGTTTTTTTTTAATTATTGATTAAATTTATTTAAAAGATGAACCCTACTGTCAATCCTACAGTTACTTATCATCAGGTAAGCCGCATACTCGTTTACCCCCTGGGTTAGAACAAGCTCACAGAAATGAAAAATGGATGGCATTTGTCATTTCTGTGATTTTACATACATACAGTATATTCTGTAAAATCCATACCAAGTCAACTGTTATCCATCAATCGTGGTGACAGCTTGATCCCAATTCTCAATGGTGGTAAAATTTGCAAGAAGGAGAAACTTTATCATTCCCCTTTAACATTAAAACTTTAATATGAGCCTAGGTCTCCAAGTTATTACCCCCAATGGACGGAACCACTCGTGTTATAATAAATGATGCCACTGGGACGAATTATTTAGCTTCGAACTTGTAAAAAAGAACTGAAGCCTTATTTTACCATAAAACTGTTTAGAGGACATTAAAATTTTATATTTATGTTGAATTCTTCTACAGGTTTCGTAGGTAGAAGTCCTGATTTGCAGTTCTAACAAGTTACAGGTTGTTAGTAATAAGTACTAATGGCTAGGAGTATCCGCAATTGGATGTATTTGCCTCCAACTTACTGGAGTTTCGTCGAGTGACCACAGAGTATTTGTGTTCAGACGTTTTTTGTTCGAGTTAAATCTTTTTATATTATTTTTGTTATTTTTATGTAATATTCCTTTTTATATGTTATTGTACTCATGCTTTCCTGGGTGAGCGTATTGGAAGATTGTAAGGCTCACCCAGTGGATGTAATAAATAAATAAATAAATATTTTAGTTACAATATCTATGTATATATTGGTCCAATAATGAATATGTTAAAAGTCTGTTATCCAAAACTATATTGAATAACAGACTTTTAACATATGCGAAAATAGATATCCGACCGGTATGGACGATATCGAAATAGGTGAAGACGTTTTTTCCGCCATAAATGTCCATAGGAATCCAATATATATATATATATATATATATATATATATATATATATATATATATATATATATATATATATATCGAATTGGTTTCCATACTACATACCAACTGGCCCGGCTTCATCCTCACCTATCATCCTGAACTGAAACCCGTCATTTGACATCAACAACTCGGGTTGGATTATCATTATTTTTGATATAATACAGAGGACAAACAAGCATGCGACTCACTTGATGGTAAATGACTATCACCGACCATCAGCACCCACAACACCAGAGGAAATGCAGCAGTGCTGCTGGCCTTTTAAAAAGTAATATGCTCTTTTCTTGTCAGTTACGATGTCGTACCGATAGTTCGGAAATACTGCTGTTGAAAGTTGACTCTAAAGCGTGGTTATGCGTAGAAGTAAGATATCATTTTCATTCATTAAAAAATGAATGTTTGGGCAGTTGCATCGTGATAAATCATCGTCGTCGTCATATCGGCCTTTAACTGTCCATTGCTGAACATAAGCCTCCCCTTTGAGGGGTTTTGCCACTAGTTACCATTTTCAGCAGGCGGATTGGCAACCACAGTTAGACTGTATGTTTTAAGAGAGATACTGCTGCTCAGTCCTCGCCCTTTTGCATCGTGACGAGTAAAAGAAAGTAATTAATATCTAACACCAGAAATTAACAAGGATAATTTCATGCAAACCACGTAGAGGTCAATCTGATGTCCTATTAGTCCCCATTAGTAATAATCCCAATTTTCCCACCATGAACAACCTTCCATTGCTCTTGAATGAGCCAGTTCTCATAAAAATAACATATTATAGTATACCATTATCACGCTAGTAAAATGGTTTATTAAACGATATTATTTTTAGTATTCTTTTATTGCACTTAAGATATATTATCCTAAATAAATTCATATGTTACTCAAACGGATCCTTAGGTCCTGTCAAAATATCCTATTCATAATGCAAAATAAATATCTGCCAATGTGCGTATGAATTTGTGGTTCAGTAGTCGTGTGTAGTATGTTGTAGGATAATGAAAATTAATGAAAACTATTATTATTAAAGTCAGAAAGCTTTTAATTTCTAGCCAGGATAGAAAAAACTATATGGGTAACCGTGTAATCCCGGCATAAAATGGGCTACCTCTTCCTTTCCCGATGACGTAAGAAGCGACTAAAAAAATTTAATGGTCGAGGGATGAGCAGCAACGTCTCTTTAAAGACGTACCAACCTGCCTACGTGGCAACTACTGAGAAAACTCACCCAAGGCTTATGTTCCGCAGTGGACGGTCAACGGCTGATATAATCATGATTATATTTGCAGTACCTAATAATAAAAGAAAGGCCAAAAATTTTATCTCTTATAGACTAATGTAGTGGAGATCTATTAACCAATTGGCTCCAATATCTAACAGGATCAAATAGTTATCGTTTAATTTTGAATTCGTTACTATTTTATTATACTATATTACTTGAAGGAAATGTAATAGTTCCAGATACTATTCAAATACATTCAAACCTTTATAACAGCCTTAAAAACTATTTTAGCTGCAGGCGGTGAATAAATTATGACCATAAAAAAGTTTATCGTGTGTCTGAGAGACAATGACGCCGAAACAAAACATTTTACGGCTCTGAGCCGGATTCCTGGAATAACGACTTTGAATTTCCGAGGTATTCGCCATTAAAACGGTTTTGTTGGTTTAAAGGTGACATTTATCGCGTGACAGGCATTCTTTACGCATACAAGGAATGCCTGTAACAATAGGAAGTATGTTTCAATTCAGACCCGATTGCCTCACGCGCGGAAGAAGTTTTTGTACGTAGGTCAAGTTGACAATGCAACAACTTTTGGGATTCTACACCATAGGAGTTTAGGATTCCGTGTCCTATTGAATATTTCTAGTACAAGTACATTATTTAGGGAAAGAAGTGATTAAACTAATATCTAATCATCGTAATAATAATGTTTCAATAAAAACATAATAAAAAAACAACAGTCAAATTGATAAATTCCTTTTTTTTTTAATGTCGGTTGCAAATACTGGTGCAAATTTTTATAACATAATTTTTTTAGTCCTCTCTAAACTATGTAATGAAAGATGAGTACATATCTGGCAATTTTATGGTTTCCCAATGTATCTACCTAAACTTTATACCTGTAGGAGTAACATAAAATTCTAATGATATAACTTTCATATCGTATATTTCATAAGTTCAATAAACGTATGAACTTACATTATACGTCTGAAGTACGGTTCAAGAATGAATGTCATTGTCTATTAAAGGACTCGTGTGTGCATTCAGGTCATAACCTAAAATACATCTCCAATTTTTCATATATGTCTAATAGAGAGGGATACTATACAGCAATATCTATATATTATGTATTATTTATTTATTCATTATTACAAATATGTATACATGGCGGTATATACTATATTATACACGAATTTGGGAATAATATAAAGCACTTACTGCTCGGATAAAGATAAAAAGTGAGCGTGAACGCTTTTTTTTAAAGACAGTTTAGTCTAGTCGGTAGTTTTTATATAGTTACGGTTAGTTTATATATATATATATATATATATATATATATATATATATATATATATATATATATATATATATATATATATATATAGCACTCGACCGAAATCAATGGATAAAGACGATATCGAAATGGATGATGACCTTTTAATTCCGCAATTTATTATTTCCAGAGTAACTCAATATATAGATATCGGAGCAATACCAATTATTACCATGCCTAAGCACGAAGCATATACTAAATCCTAAAGTCTCTAAGTAGTCCTCTAATTAGGATATAAATATCCTAATTTCTCAATGTGCGAAAAAAGGATTGTAAGTACGTAAGGGACTACCAATCTCATTAATAGCAATATACCCTGTCAAGTCACCTCCACGTGATCCTCCATGAAAACCATCGTGCTGAACTCCAGGTGTATTCATCACGATGGGCTAACTGACCTACCTTTTCATCCACATCTATCATCTCTCACTGGTGCCCCACTAGCGTATACCGTGCAGGCAGGGCAGGACCATTCCATTATCATCCAATAAAAAAATATCCTCTAAATACCTCATTTCCTAATTAAGATATGAATATCCTAATTAATGAACTGGAGGAAAAGGGAGTGTTAATATGGAGATCGAACAATCTTATTGCCTCAATATATCCCATCAGGTCAACCTCTATACGGTTCCGCCTGGAAATCATCGTAGTTAATTCTTGTGGAGTTAGTCATGATGAGTCAACTGACCTGCTTTCATCCTTACCTATCATCTCTCATTGGTGCCTACCAATGTATACCGATAGCGCAGGCGGGGTTGCCATTCCATTTTTACCCATTATAAATAATTAGAGAACTAAAAAGTATTTATTTTATATTTATATGTGCATATCATTTGTTTCGTGCATCGGAGACCACATGAAGCCGTGATTCAACAAACCACGACAGAGGGCGACACCTTCACAGTAGTGGTAAATAAGCAATAAATACTTTTATTTTAATTTCATAAGAAATACAAGCAAACAATGCTATCTATACAAATGTCTATTCATTACGACCTTCCAAGGAATTTACTTAAACAAAATATAACTTCAAGTTTTTATACATTTCTGCCAGATGTCACTAGTAGTAAAGCATTTTAGTCTGATCCTTTAATAATTGAATAGAAATTAATATTGCACTGTATTATAGACATCATTAATAGATATTTTATTGGACAATTAAGATTTTATTATATTAATTTTACTTGTGTAAATTAGTTGGCCCAGTAAACGTCCTGTTTAAATTCCATTATTTTTTACTGGCCAAAAACCTTAAAAAAAAACATTTCCCAAAAAATAATAGGATTATTGAAAACAAACTTTAATGACATTTTATATTTACATACGACTGGCTCACTACAAAACATGTAACTTATATAACAATATTATATACTCTGAAAATTAAAGTTACAATATTCATTTAACAATAAAACAGTTTTATTTCTCGTAATTTACTGCGTAAGTGTTCAAACCAAGATTGTTAATAATACCTCGATACGGTATGAGCCCTGGTAATACATCAGCAAGAATTTCACCCACTAAGTCACTCAAAAAAGTGTTGATGTCATCCTGTAAAAAATATATAAATACCATTGAACCTATTTTACCGTGCCGTGTAGTCTGAGATAAAGCAAATAAATGTACCAAGTACAAAAAACTATAGGTTTTAGTGTTTAGTACCCATTCTTTTTTTTTATTCAACTTTGAATGGCAAACAAGCTGACGGCCCACCTGATGGAAAGTAGTAACCGTTGCCTATAGACATGAGCAGTACCATGGACATAACAGAGTTTCGCCCATGATACCCCCCATGCGTTCCCATTTCTGAGGACTCAGGTGTTATTCCTCTGTACCCAGTAAATTCACGCCATATCCCACCCTTCAAAGCGAAACGCAGCTATGCAAACACAACTGCTTCACGGTTAAAACATGAATAGGACAGAGGTACCCAAGCAATCGACTTTTGTACAAAGTCTCCCTCTAGCGAGCATGACAACTACTGACAAAACTCCCCTTACAGGGGAGGCCTATGTTCAGCAGTGGACAGTTAACGCCTGATATGATGATGGGAGACAGGCGTGACAGATATATATGTATGTATATATGACGATGACGTTAATGATTTATATTAACATACCTCATATTCTACCAAAAGATCCTCAACAAGCAACTTCAGGACTAAATTTACAAAATCACTCGCCGCCTGATCGTAGAATAATCCATTAATTTGAGGCTGAAATAAATAAGTTTATATAAATAAAAATTAATCACTAAATATGTTGCTAAGTGTAAAACTTAACAACTGCTAGATTTTAGATTATACAAAGTCGTGTATCAAAAATGTGTCAAATTTAATCAACTTAATTCATTAAGCTGACATAATTTTGACATATATTATTTTAAACCATAACAAAATGTGCCTTTTTTTCAATATTGTAATTAATTGGATTAAACATTTCCCAATTGGCTCGATTTTTTAATTTTATATTGGGAACTATTTTGTTATATAAATAAATATACATGCGGATAATTTATTTTTATTCAAATGTTTATAAGGTTTGAGAAAGGTTTTAATAAAGAGAAAAATAAAAATAATTGGTGTGCTTACCAAAAGTAGGACCTACCTCGAACGAGCCAAGACTGACTTTGACATCGGCACTTACGCCCGATAATACTGCGTATCTAAGGTTGATATCTACTCTCGGCTCCACTAACTGAATACTGAAAAACAATTTAATAACATTAAATAAGTGGGTACTGTTTATCGATAGTCATACGCAATTAAATTTAAAAGCACGCTTTTAAAAAACTCGGTAGTTCGAACGATTGTTTTTTTTTTTTGCAGTGCGACACTCCTATTTCAAATATATTATTGTTCTAAGTTTACAGCCCGGTGTTAGTTCGAACAAAATAACATTTCCATAAAATCTATGCAACCAATTCATTGAACAGAAAAATTTACATATCGATATTTTACTAGTTTTTATTTGTGACTTCATTGTAACGCCAGGAATTGATGATTAACCGCAATAAAAAATAATCTATGTTTTTCCCCAACCTAAATACTACGTACATACCAAAGAATGTTAAGTTTCAAAAAGTATCAAACCAAAAAATAGAAAAATAAATTGACTTCTAAATAAACGTAACCTATAAATGTATTTTAATAATTGTAATGATAGGTACACAACACTTTCAATTATTTTATTTTGCTTCTAGATGGTTGCACAGATTCATTCCCAGATTCGTCAATATATGTACAGTGTTACCTTTAAAATAATGTAATGATTACATTCTCCGTGGTTACAATGTAAATTCGTTTATTTAGTACAACAAGCCGAGCGATAAAACCGGCCTATTAACGGCAGACGCCGTAACCTACACGCTCCTTGTTTTAGGTTAGAATTAGATTAAGAGCACAGTATAAAGACTAGAATAGAATAAAAGGTAAAACATAAAACCAAGTATGGTTAATTAAGACTAAGAAATATGAGAACAATATACAAAATTGTCCAGGAATCTATTCATCAAAGAAAAAATTGAGAGTGTACTTTCTTTGTGGACTGAATTCTAAAACTTGAAATGCTCTTACAACGATTACACTCAAAAAAATAAGCACAGAACGTCGATTTGCTCAGTGTAACTACAATTCGACATTATGATAAAAAATTTAGGTCAAACGCTTAGATTATATAAATAGTTTTTATACAAATTCTTCGAGAAAAGCGAGTCTGGTCAACTTTTTCATACAATTTTGCGTGATAAATAGTTATTAGTGTTTTCTTTATAACTTCTATATTTATTTTGTCTTATAAATTCTGTACCTTTTTAATACATAAAAACACATTTCATTTATTAAATAATTAAATATAAATACATTAAGATACATTATGTGCGTAAGTATATAGAACATTATTAAAAACGAGTCAGCTAATTTGAAAATTAGCTGACAAAAAGTTGATCCGTTTCTGAGATTCGATGCTCTATCTATATAAATTAAGGTCAAACGCTAGCTTTATAGTAGACCCCTTTTTAATATATATAAAAAATGCAATTACTTAAAATCTCCTTTTCCAAAGATGGTAAGATCCATAACAGGCAAAAATAAGTCATATTCATCTGGAACAAAAAACAAAAAACATTCACAGATGGAATTATACTAAGAATTAACATCTACGTGCTATAAATATCAAGAACAAGTAATTAAAAAAAAATAAAAATTATTAAAAAAACAAAAATATAATGAATTAATAAATAATGAATTAATGAAAACTCTTTATTATTCTCTTCAAAGAATGATACAGATTATAAAGTTGACTGTTGTTGTAAACTTAATTTTTATGTCAAAAAAGCAACAGCTGTGCAGCAGCAGCAGAATAATTTTATATTAATTTCAATTATTTAATATAACTTTATTATAAAAGACTACCATACCATATCAGCCGATAACTGTCCACTGCTGAACATAGGCCTTGCCCATAAAGGGAGTTTTGCCCGTAGTTGCTACGCTTGGCAGGCGGGTTAGCAACCGCAATTAGGCTTTGGTGATGTTTTAAGAGGGATGCTGTTGCCCATCCTTCGACTATTAAAGTGCCTTAGTCGCCTCTAACTCTAACCCCACGAGAAAGAAAGCGATGGCCTGTTCTATGCTGGGACCACACTGCAAATGATAGACTATCTACCTTATTCAAGGTTCATTACAAAGGTTATTTTCTAAATAACGTTGAATCTTAAAAGAAGGATAAGATAACAACTTAATGTCTGGAGATATAACAGACTAACGTTCATTGATAAAGAGTTACACTAGTAACAGGAAATATATATTCTATAATATAAAAATGAATCGATTCAAGTGTAGCTAAGCGCAAATCTCGAGAACAGCTGAACCGATTTGACAAATTTTTAGAATATTCCTTAAAGTGTTGATTACTATTGATGGTTCTTACGGAGAGAAAAAGTAAAACATTGCCTAAAAAAGTCTAAAAACAACACTTTTCTGTACTTCCATACAAACGATTTGTAATAATTCGATCGAACTTTAATACAATACCGTAAAGTTCGAGTGTTAGTGGAAGGGTTTAGGGAAGGCAAAACAATTGAGTGACGTTAGTATCTATTAGCTAGTATATATTTTATATATATATATATATATATATATGTATATATGTATATATGTGTATATATATATATATACGTATATATATATGTGTGTGCGTGCGTACGTGCGTGCGTACGTGCATGCGTGTGCGTGTGTATAAATGTATATACTAAGGACAAAACAAATGAGAAAAGAACAGTTTGCTGATGTCCAATAGTAGTGCAAATACAAATAATCGAACTTTCAAACAATTATTCCATAATCGATTGAAAGTTTCATTCGATACAAATTTCATTTAAACAATATTCCTGCGATTATTTTTAGCAAATGTTGGTTACATTTTTTTTTATATAACCACTGAGGTGGCAAACCAGCATACAGCCCATCTGGTGATAAGCGGTTACCGTAGCCTATGAACACCTGCAGTACCAGCCTAACTGCGGTTGCCAACCCGCCTGCCAAGCGTGGCTACTGACAAAACTCCCCTTTGAAGAACTCCATGCTGTTACATTTGCATTAAATTAGTAGTAAAAGAGGCTATATTTACCAGCGGTAACTTCAATAACGGGTATATGGACCTCCAGCTCTATGACAGTAACTAAGACTACAGTAGTGGTCCGTAAATGGTCAATAATGAATGTTCCCAAGTTCTTCACAGTTCCGTCGTTAATTGTAACTCGTGCTCTGAAATTAAGTTTTATCCAGTTTTTACGTAACTTAGAATGGCAAACTAATAGAAAATGATAACTTTTGTCTATAGATATGAACAGAAATATAGATGTAACAGCGTAAGGTATCATGCCCTTGTTTTTTTTATAACACGCAATGCAAACGAACATGCGGCTTTCCTGATAGCGGCTACCGCTACCAATGAGCACCCACAACACCTGAGAAATAGCAGGTGTATTGCTGGCCTTTTAATTAGGAAATTTACATGTAGAACATGAAACATTAATGCTCCAAGCATTCATGTTTCATGTAGGCATTCAGGCAGGCATTCTATTCCAGACGATTTCAATACAAAATCTCTGTGCTAAGATCAATTTCACTGAGAATGAGCATTATGTACATTACGCAATACATTTTTTTTAAATTACCGTTTATAAAGTGGAACACTGATAATTAATGATACATGAGAATGAAGTCAAATCAGTTAGCACACCATGACGAATTCTACAAGAATTTGTCATGGTGGTTTCCACGACGAACCACGGCAAAGTGAAGGACCAAACAGGATAGGTATATATCACTAGTAATGGGTCAACTAGTCTACATTACTAATAATCTCTTTCTCTTCTCTCTCATACATAATATGTATGACAAATATAAAATACTTTTATACAAGTTACCCTCTAATATAAATTATTAAAATTAAACTCTATTTCTTGGCAAACTAATAACTTTCATATATTCTATTGCTAGAAGAGAGTAATAGAAGAAATTGTACCGCACACATCCTGGGCCTTGCCCAGACCTTACCGGATGTAAACAGAATTTCAATTTAACTCACCCTGGAAGAGGGATAGTCTCATCATCAAGATCCAAGTGATCAATAACAAACGGATCCAGGACTGGGATGTCTTCGTTACCATTCAATATTATCTCCCTGACCGACTCCAAAAGTTCCTCAATTACATTTTCAAAAAATCGTGGTGCTGAAAGATTGTAAATAATATTGTTACTCTAACTAAGAACTGATTGAAAAGAAAGATTCTCTAGTAGCGAATTTAACTTGATTAAATGACGGCCTTTAAAAGTGGACATTTTTTAATAATAAAAATGATATAGCAATTTTACTGGTATATGCTGTCGTGCTTTTAATAACGTTTGTTTCTCTCTGTCTTTATCTCTCTTTCTCGTTCTATTCTAAGATTATTATCCATTTCAAAACATACTTTCCTTCTAAACTGTAGGTAACATTACATAGCAAATACTTACATGCAGTGTTCATCACTTCATTTTTATTAACATGCACAAAGTCCACTGGTCCTGCTCTTACCAAGCATACTATAGATAATAAATAAAACACCTTCATATTTATTGACCCTAAAAAAAGAGACGAAATATTTTAGCTATAGGTAGTGTACGTCGATGAAAAATTACAATATACAATGCGAAAGTAAAAATTCCCAAGTACTTTGTGAGAACTTAGACTTGCATAAAACAGATACATCATATTTAAGTGAGTAAATCTAAGAAATCCAGTGTCTCAGAATCCGGTGTGTATACATGAGACGAGTTTTTTTTAATGGATGATAATCGAATGGTAACCCCGCCTGCGCTAACAGTATACGCTGGCGGGGCACCAGTGAAGGATGATAAGTGAGAAGGTAAAAGCAGGTCAGTCAGCCCATCGTGATGAATACGCCTCGAATAACTGGGGGACAACGTAGTAGTCGGTCATCTAAAAGAGTATATTGTTAACAATGACACTGGTAATCCGAAATATTAACTATCACTTCACTGGTGCTCCGGCAGCGTATCCCGTTAGCGCAAGCGGGGTTACCATACCATTTTCACGCATCAAAAAAAATATAGCCCTCTTGTCTCTGTACATAATTACACATCAAAAAAGGTTTATAACAATTACAAGTGGCACACATACAATTTATGAAACCCTATTAATTCTCAATGTTAATTACCTGTTTCAAAATTCTTTCTTGAAAATATACACTTACACAGATAATCACCAATAATATGTTATCGTAAATGTAAAATTGTAATTTATATCGTCACCACACTTACAGTAAACAAAATGGGCTCTTATTATCCAAATGACAAGTATTGATTACAACAAGTGTTAAGGATTTATTTAATCTATCCGATTAACTGATAATACCCATGTAATCTAACGAGTATAACATTCTTTATGGATATAATGCAATTAAATAAACTACCTGTCTTGGTACTTCTTTTGGAATATAAATCTTTAATTTATATTCCAGTGTTGCCATGTGGTCTCGGTATAGAATAGGTCATCTTTTTCTTTCCCTTTGAGTATCGTAAAAAGCGACTAAGGGAATTTAATAGTTAAGGGATAAGCAGCAGCGTCCCTTTTAAAACACCATCAAAGCCTAGCTGCGGTTGCCAGCCACCTGCCAATTGTAGAAACTACAAGCAAAACCCCCCAATAAGGGAGACCTATGTTGTGTAGTGGACAGTAAAAAACTAATATAGTATGCTATGCATATACCGTGGGTATCACATATGATATCTATGGTGCTGGTTTATAAACGACGATTACCATTAGTAAACCATTAGATTATTTACCATTTTAATTATCTAAGTCATCTTCTTCTTTCTACTTTTTTCCCATATCTATTTGGGGTCAACATAATATATTTTCTCTTCCATTCCTCTCTATTTGCAACTCACTAGTTACTCCCTTTCTGGCCTTGTCATCATTCACACAATTCATCTATTCCTTTCTGGATCTTCCTCTGTACTTATCCTTATTCATACGCAATGCCTTGAAATCATAATGTCTTTAAGTCATAAAAGAAATTCTACGTGTGGTGACAATGTATAAATGTTATATGGCTCTTCCCTTCATTTCCAAGAAATAGTAAGAGACGACTGACAAAACACAACAGATCAAATCAAGAGAGGGAAAAATTTATGTGTTCGTCAACATGACAATAGAGAGAAGGTATTCTATTTTTACTCCTCCATCCAATTTTACTATTGAAAATAAGCTCTTACCCAACTGCTATAGTAGCCATATGACTTGTACCAACTCTATCTGCAGTGGTAGCTAGTTGACAATGTCTTATTATATAAACCCGCCTGTATAAGGCAGATGTGGTATGCTAGTTAAGGATGATTGATAAGGATAATTATTAATCAGCCAGCCCAGCGCGATGAATCTGGAAATATCCGAGACCAATATGGCAGTAAACTATTAAAAAAGAATTGTGAAAATCAATTTAAAACTTGCCACGTAATCGCATAATATAGTCTCAAAAAAATCAGATGAATTGACCGTCAGACTATCAACATCATCTAGATGAATGGCGGTCTACTACTGTACATTTTTTAATAGGTGAAAATTCAACGGTAACCTCACCTGCGCTGTCGATATATACTGGCAAAAACCACTGAGAGACGAAAATAAGTCAGTTGGCCCATCGTGAAAAATTTAACGGGAATTAACTACGATTGTTTACAGAGGGAGCCGCGTTAAGGTCGACGCGATATAGCAATAAACTCTATTGCTAGCAATAGGGCTGTTAGAAACCATTACTGTCAATTCCTTATCCCCATGGTACTACTGTACCTTTTACATCTCAGTTCATGACCGCGTATTGAAACAATATGGAACAAAATACCTACAGCGGCATTTCTTAATAAATACAACATGGAAACCTTCAAGAAAAGAATTTACTCCTTTTATAAAAGGCCAGTAACTCATTGGCTCGTGTAATGTTGTAATGTGAGCTATACATATACTGGGTTATCTGCTAACCCCTTTCGGCTGCAGGCTCAGAGCTCGATTAAACACTCTTTACCCAGGCATTCTGGGTAAAGGGTTCAGCTAAATCTGCACCTAGTAAGGTAAAATTTTACCAGAGGGAGACTTTGTACAAAAGTCGATTGCTTGGGTACCTCTGTCCCATTCGTGTTTCTACCGTGAAGGAGTTGTGTTTGCATGGCTGTGTTTCGGTTTGAAGGGTGGGATATGGCGTGAATTTACAGAGTACAGAAGAATAACACCTGAGTCCTCAGGAATGGCAACGCATGGGGGGTATCATGTGTGAAACAGTAAATAAATTGTAATATTGTAATTGTAATATAATTGTAATATAAATTGTAAATAGCACTGGCTAGAGGAATTTATATAATGGAACCATGTTAATTCTGATCAGGTTGACACGAGAATTGGATTTCCTTGAGACTACTAACCCCCCATGGATTACGGTAATCGCTTACCATCAAGTAACTCGCATTCAGATTTGCCAGCCTTTTACATAAAAAAAATTGTTACATCCTCCTTTCGAAATTAATTTAAAAAACGAAACAATTTAAAAACTACATTCTACATAAAAAATACATTGTAAATAGATCCAATCTGCAGAACTCTTATAAAATAGCCCAAGTTTTAACACTGAAGTTGGGTAAATAAAAATTGCTAGATACATTGTTATTTGTATTCACAGTTTTATTATTCAAAACAAAATAAATTCAGCTTGAAAAATTCAATAATGTATACAATACATTGTAATATATTATGACAAGTAAATAGAAGATATAAAATAGCACGAACTAAATAGTTCTATATGCAAATATAACGAATACAGATTAAATATAGGATTTGTTTTTTTTTTATTTGGTGTTTGATTTGGATACAAATATTTTAGCCATTACATTTGGATAAATAAATGTTGCCAGGTACATTGCCATTTATTTTATTAAAAATCACTTTATTTATTACGTAAACAGCCAGTGTCAGGAACTTCAGGAGGATTCTGAATTCTGTCAATGACAACTAAAGCGATGTACTCGGCCAATTCAATGATGTCAGACTGAAAAAAAAATATAAATTATAACAACTTGTACAATTTCTTTTTAGGGATACGATATTAATAATATAACTTTGTTGGGACTTCCTGCATTCGTCTATCTATGAATTCTATCCATTTACCATAAAAGTAAAAGTATATTACAGAAAACACTGATGCTACAAAAAAGTATATTTCATTTTATTCTATTATTACCCGAATAAATGGCATTCAAGTTTTAGCGGTTTATAATAAATATATATATTTTAATGGTGAATCGAAAGAAAACATTTGAATAGATTACTAGGTTCATAATGTCTACTAGAACAAAAAAGATAAATACAAAAGAAAACTCGAAGAATAATCGTAAATAATACCAAATCACTTGGTAATATAAAAATAATATCACCTATATATATCCCACAATGGTACCTAATCTCAAACTAAAAACAGTTTATACTATATCATCATCATCATATCAGCTGTTAACTGTTCACTCCTAAACATAGGCTTCCCCATTGGGGAATTTTCCCAGTAGTTACCACTCTTGACAGACGGATTGGCAATCGCAATTAGGCTTTGGAGAAGTTTGAAGAGGGACGCTGTTGCCCATCCCTCGCCTTCTCTTAATCGCCTCTTAAGACACCCACGGAAAAGGGAGGGGTGACCTATTCTATGCCGAGAACTGAGAGAAATATAATTGATATAATAATAACAATTGAGAGAAATACATAATAAAAATTTTTAATACATATTATGAATACACATGTTTATATTATATTTCATATGAAGCAAAATATGAAACTGCTACATCACCAAAATACTAATTATGTTATTTGGCTAAGGATCTCATACTCGTAAAAATATTTCTAGGAAAGAATCCTTGTTCAGCAGAAACAAATCGTGGCAATTTCAACCGACTTCAAAAAAGGAGGAAGTTAAGGCTTCGCTGGTATTATTTATTCGTTATCTCAAAACGTAATATATACCGATCTGTATCATAAACCGATACGGGATTTTTTTTTTATCTGAAAGCATGTACTAGTCCCATAGAAATTGTAACAAAATCAGTTCAATAGTTTAGTTTTATTAATAAAAATTACTGGTGTTGCCACAATTAAAGTCGATGGTACCTATGGTATCATCGACTTTATCTATATCGATGGTATTTACCTGGATATCCGAACATACCTTAAAGGTTGAGATTTTATTGGGGATCCACACTCCGAGCAAGTTGTTGAGGAGTTCAGAATAGTCAGTATTCTGGATCACCAGGGCGAAGTTAGACTATGAAAAAAAAAACACAAACATTTTTATTATCATCAAATACTGATACATTATTAAGTCATTTATTATCATTACCATCATCATATTAGTCATTTTTTTATACAACTTAGAATGGCAAACAAGCTGACGGTCCACCTGATGGAAAGTGGTAACCGTCGCCTATAGACATGAGCAGCACCATGGACATAACAGAGTATACTGTTTCGCCCATGATACCCCCCATGCGTTGCCATTCCTAAGGACTCAGGTGTTATTCCTCTGTACCCAGTAAATTCACGCCATATCCCACCCTTCAAACCGTAACACAAACATGCAAACACAATTGCTTCACGGTAGAAACACGAATGGGACAGAGGTACCTAAGCAAACGACTTTTGTACAAAGTCTCCCTCTGGTAAAATTCATTACCTATCCACTGCTAAAAATAGGCCTCCATATTTGGAGGTGTTGCCAATAGTTGTCAGGCTTGGCAGGCGGGTTGGTAACCGCAGTTAGACTTGGATGATATTTTAAGAGGGACGCTGCTACCCATCCCTCGCTCTCTTTTAGTCACCTCTTACGATACCCAAAGGAAAATAAGGGGTGATTCATTCTATTCCAGGACTATAAGGTATATAAAGAAAATGTTAAACAATAATACCTATTTATTTTAATATTTATTTCACAAGAATGCTGGGACCACGCGGCGATCTCTTATTAATGTATTAAATACAAAAATGCCACACTTCCGAATTCCGCGCAAATGAAGTCACGACCAAAACCGAGTATGTTATTAAGTTGAACTTATTAAATTACCTCATTTCTATTATCAAAAATGTAATCAAACTAAAATACTTAATACTCGTATTAAGGTTTCTTAAGGATCGGCAACGCGCGTGACAATCCTGATGTTACAGACGTCCATAGGCTACGGTAACTTCGTTTACCATCAGACGGACCGTATGCTTGTCTACTACCATAATAGTATAAAAAAACACTTACCACAATATCGCGCACGGTGACGTCAACATCAACGCTGCGTATGGAGATGCCGCCGGTGATGCTAAGACTAATACGGACATCCGTTTGTACGCGAAGTTCCACGATATCAATGCTGAAATAATATAGTACTTTATGCTATTGTATTACGCTTGAATTTTCTAATTACCATTGTATATTTTTATGTTTGGTGCAATAAAAAGTTGCATCTTTTCTAGAACGCCATGTTTCGTGCTGAAAACCAGCGCTGTAGTACCTCAAGCGCTGAAGCAATATGCTAAGCTCGGATCTACTTCACAGAACATTGCCACACACACACGCACACGTGTACACATTTGTGCATACTTGTGGGTGTTACTCTTGAAATAAATTCCAACAGATTAATATTGGAATTGAGATTGCGAAAGAGTGCGAAAACTCTTGAACTGCAACACTAGCGACTTAATAGTTCCAAATTGTTCGGATAGATGCATATTAATGTAATTTGCTAATGCAAACTATTAAAAACCGATCCTAATTCTAACCTAATTTCTAATTATTATTTCATGAGTGCTGTACAAAATTGGTTTTATATCGATTTTAAATTCAAGACCTGTTGTTTTATTTTTAAATTTAATCTTCAATTTAGCAGAAAACATTAGACGCTTTTTATTTTGTATACAATTTTTTAATTTTGTTTTGATCTTATTTTGTATACTACTCATATTATAATCATGCAACTCACACTGAGTTGCATGATTCGTTGAATAAATTATTTTTTCCTTTCTTTCTTTAAATAAATATTTATTTATATAGTTCATATTAAATACATATTAAATAGAAATTAATGAAAATTTAAACAAATGGATAGTAGATCTGACCATAATATAGTCTATTGATGTCCAATAATGTCCCAAAAAATTTATTAGTTCGTTTAATGTTTCGATTCGTTGCTAAATTCAACCCAGAGTACTTACTTATTTCGTACGTACTTCCATACTTATGGAACTTTTAGCTTAGCTCAAAAATATGTCTGAGTGCCTTTTTTAAAAGATTAATCTTCATCATCACCATTTCAGCCATTATCCGTCCACTGTTGGACATAAGCCTCCGCCAAAAGGTTAACCTTGCTAGAGAATAATGTTAAGTGCGCCAATCGACATTTAGCATGAATAAGGCTTCGTTATTTATTTATTTAAGGCAAACAAACAGCTAAAATAATACATAATTATATACTTAAATAGTAATTTGGTGGCCACTAGAATTTACACAAAATAAAATACAAGTAAACGAGACACAAAATTAGACAATACAAAAATTAAACAAAATTAAACAAATATAAATAAAATTAAAGAAACAAATACTATTGAAAACCACCACAATATAAACAAACATACATGTCTAAACATACTGCTTCAAAAAATTTATTATGCACTCGGACAATCTATCTTATCATATTGTATTAGAGCTTGGGGTGGTACCTGTAAAACAATTGTATTACCTTTAGAAAGAGCGCAACGTTCTCTTCTTAAAGTATTAAAATTTAAACCTTATATGTTTTCTACTAAAGACTTATATTTAGAATGCGGCTTTCTAACAGTGAGACAATTGTATGTAAGAGTCTTAATTAAACACCAACACAAAAGCATTATATGCAATCCGGAAATATATAGTACATTAAGAAGGAAGTACAAGGTCTGTCAAACAGAAAAATTTAATACACACTTCATAACAAAATTTCAATGTTATATTGGTCCACGTTTATATAATAAAATAAATAAACAATTAGAATTATACAATTTGAACTCATTTCAAATTATGAATAAGTTAGTACCTTGTTTGAAAACACTAGATTATGATAAAACGGAACAACTGTTTAGTATAATGACTTAATTTATTAACCTATTTAAGAGTGTATTGGTGTCCGGGAATACTGATTGAAATAGAGATATGACCTGTTCGTATGCCAGATCTCATTCAGTACTATTTTTTATTTTGTTTTTTTATTTTTTTTATTTTTATTTATTTATTTGTTTATTATTATTATTATTATTTATTATTGATGCATTTACACATCTTCCTTCGTTTATGCTATTTGTATAGTTGCATAGCTATATAAAAGCATTACTCTAATTATGGTAGTATTAATACAGCGGGATACATGGATAATAATTTTTGCCCTAATGTTTCCCGTGTCTTTGTCCATTCCCAATCGCTACTTATATATTATTCTTTGTCCATTAGTATATGTGTATGCATTTAAGATGTGTGATATCTATATATGTAGTTGAGTATTTGTATTATAATCCACAAATGAATTTGAAAAGATGTGCCATCAATCATCATTGAAAATAAAATCATTTTTTCCTTTCTAAACAAATAAATATTTATTTATAAAAGGAAGGATTAAATAAATATTAAATAAAGAAAAAAAAATTAATAAAAAATTTCATAACAAATGTTCATAGTTTGTATGGTCTCACCATAATTTTTTCATCGTCTAATGATGTCCAACAATGCAGAGCAAAAATTTTTATTATAATTTAATTTCTTGATGCAACATTGTAAATTTTCAGATACCCATTTTAGTAATATATACATTTGTTTACTGAATCATGTACTATTTTAATTTAGCGAAACTGCAAAAATATGTATCCTTTTAAAGATTAATCTTACATCATCACCATTTCAGACACTTATCCGTCCATGTTGGACATAATGCTACTCTTTATATACATATAATTAACGTTGAGAATTTCTGTAAGCCCATGACATATTTTTTATGAATAAATCTTTATTATTATTATTATTTATTTATTTAAGGCAAACAAACAGCTAAAATAATACATAATTATATACTTAAATAGTAATTTGGTGGCCACTAGAATTTACACAAAATAAAATACAAGTAAACGAAACACAAAATTAGACAATACAAAAATTAAACAAAATTAAACAAATATAAATAAAATTAAAGAAACAAATACTATTGAATACCACCACAATATAAACAAACATACATGTCTAACATATTAATTGAAGTACTAATAACATTATGGTAAAGATGTTAACAATAATCCTTACTAATATTATAAAAGTCAAAGTGAGTTTTTTTTTTTTATCATCTTATAGCGCTTTAACGGCTTAATCAAACACTATAAACTTTGGTATACACGGACATGACAGAACATGGACGGATGGATAAAGATATAGATCAGTAAACAGATTCAGAAGAACTAGTTAATATATAAACGGAAACACTTACGATCCTCGTAAACTGGCATTTAATGATCCACCAAAGACGGTTACGCCCAAGCCGGAGTCACCTAAAAAAATTAAGAAAACAATTGTTAATTCCGTTTTTATGAATTGGGTAACATTGGGTTTCGCCATACATTTATTGGTAGCAATATACCCAATCAGGTCGATCTCCACGCCATTCCTCCTGGAAACCAAGTGGTTAATTCTTATAGAATTCGTTACGATGGGCAGTCCAGTTAGGCCTGCTTTCATCCTGATTTATTCTATCATCACTTTTTTTTTTATGCAACTTAGAATGGCAAACAAGCTAACAGCCCACCTGATGGAAAGTGGTAACCGTCGCCTATAGACATGAGCAGTACCATGGACATAACAGAGTATACTGTTTCGCCCATGATACTACCCATGCGTTGCTATTCCTGAGGACTCAGGCGTTATTCCTCTATACCCTGTAAATTCACTGCCATATCACACCCTACAACTCGAAACACAGCCATGCAAACGCAACTGCTTCACGGTAGAAACACGAATGGCACATAGGTGCCCAAGCAAACGACTTTTGTACAAAATATCCCCCTGATAAAATCTCTCAATTTGTGAGGTTTATTTAATATTAGTGAGCAAGGTATATATATATATATATATATATATATATATATATATATATATATATATATATATATATATATATATATTATATATTAATTATGTTATATACACAGGGCGCGTGTATATAGGTATATATATGCTAACACTTTGACGCTAACGGGATTGGGCAGTGCCAACGCAAACTATAATGGTTTATAGGGCATGAAGAAAACTGATTCCTGTATAAAACGTATTTATAGAGAATTAAAAAAAAATAGAGTTTTATAAGGCCAGTCTTACTATTTCGATTATTTTATAAACTGGCAAGACTGAGAAGGAAGCCTATAATGACAGAGCAATTGCAATATTTTAAATACGAATAAGTTAGGATTTTTTTATAAATATTTAAATTAATATATAATAATCTGATAATGCAACTTAAGAATACTTATTTTGCAAGAGTGATGAAAGACTGATTCTATAGTTGTATTTATTATTAATTTAACTATTGTAATGCAAGATTACTCGTATCCACTACATCTTGGCTTATGAAATTGAAAAATTTGCCAACCAAGCCGTATCAGCTACGCACGACGATAATCCAACTTGCTAAAGGTGAAAGAATTTTTAAATTCGGTTCGGTATATATACATATATGTATATAGTCCCCCTTTTGTACCATATTTTTTTAGTCAATAAAGTTATTTAAATAAATAAGTCCTCCTTGATTTTAAATATTTTGAATTTCGAACTTTCTGTTGCATACCGATAGCAGCTGAGATCCTGGGTAAAGCGATGTCCACGATGATTCTGTTAGTGAAAATGGAATAGCTGACTCTGTTAATGACGATGTTACTAACACCAGCCAGTACAATGTCTTCCGCTACTGCGTCAATATTCAAGAGGCTGTGGACAAAATAAAAAGATTTATAGATAAATCACTTTCGTAGAGATTTTTTATGCACACTTAAAATTTCAAGAATGTGGGGACTTGATGGACAATAATAATCATCACCTATAGACATTAACAATACCATCATCATCATCTTATTGGCCTTTAACGGTCCACTGCTGAACATAAGCCTCCCACTTGGAAGGTTTTACCAGTAGTTGCCACACTAGGCAGGCGGATTGGTAACCGCAGTTAAGATTAGGGGGGAAAGGGATTGTTAGTAATAGGATCTAACTGACCCATTACCAGCAATACACCCTATCAGGTCAACCTCCACGTGGTTCCCCCTGAAAACCATGGTGGTTAATTCTATTGGAATTCGTCACAATGGGCTAATTGATTGCAGTGAGGGATGATAGATGAGAATGAAAAGGCAGGTCAGTTAGCCCATCGTGTTGAATATACGTGTAATTCTGCACTATGGTTTCTAGGAGGGACCACGTAGAGCAAACTCCACGCCAGCAATATATCCTGTCAAATTGACAGAATATATTACTGGCAATGGGACTGGTACGACACTCACGGGAACGAAAGGTGTGGCCTACTCTATGCCGGGACCACACAGCCACGATGATGATGAATTTAAAATTCGATATCTTTCATCAGAGTACCATTAGTTTTAAGAAGTTATTATATAATTTTAAAATGGAATAAGTTTGGATCATAACTGTAATCGGTAATGTAATGTACATCTATAAGAGCGTTATAACATTTACTTCTAACTTACTGTTAAATGATGTTTACAATGTTCAATTCTGTTTACAAACTGTAATTGTAACTTATAACAAACAACATAAATAAATACTGACTTTGTCACTGGCAATCTGTATCTAAATTCCAAATCGTCCACTTCCAATGGATCCAGTTCGGCCTTAACGATTTGATCGATGATCAATTGGAGAATATCGGCGATTATTCCCTCGATGAATCGGGCATCGTTCTGATTTTGCGCTATTTGTTTACCTGCAATAATTAAACAACATTTTTTAGACTTCCAAAAGAACTCGATTCTCAAATTGATTGATTTTTTGCGAGCATGTTAAGCGATTACGTAATTCTGAATCGATTTTCCCAATTCGTTTTATAGTCGACTAGCGACAGATATTTTAATACCGGCTTCGCACGATCTTCTTAAAAATAAAATACAGCTCATATTATTGTCTAGTATTCTCGTCTATTTATTATTCGTGTATATTTGTTATTTATATATATTCTTTACCTATCCCGATATTTAAGTACCGCGTTCATGATTCACTATTCATCCCAAAGTTACTAGCATTAAGTCCGTGTTTTCTTTTTTTTTTTTGGTCAATAAATTTATTTGAGAATCTATGTAATTTTTAATATATATGTACTTGTAAATCAATTACTACTAGCACCGCATTCGAAATCTCTAACACTTCCCTAAGATTGACTCGGATAGAATGCTTTTATTTCTAATAATGTAACTTTATAAACGTAAAAAAAAAAAAAAAAATATTGTTTAAGTAATTTCCGAATTCATCAAATCAAATCAACTCTTTATTTATTTATTTATATTGAGAGAGTCTTACAGCTATAATAACTTAAAAATAAATATATAATATATACAAATAGTAAGCCAATTAAAAGTTACCACATACAATTTAATTTACAATATTTCTATCATAAATATAGATATATAGATACTCTTTATTGTTTCCTCCAAAAGATTACAATAGTAAACTTATTATAAATATAAATAATTACAAGAAATAATCACAATGAGAAAACAATGGGCGGCCTTATCGCTAAGAGCGATCTCTTCCAAGCAACCTTTGGATGCCTCATTTCATCCTTCATTATATTAGACGTTATCTGTCCACTGCTGAACCTAAGCCTCCCTAATATTAGTATAGAGTTGGTTTCGTTTTCAGATTGTGACGACTAAAACTGCATCTCTTATTTACGGAGAAAAATTCCAATCTCACCTAATTCCTCTGCAGACCGTGAAAGTTCCGAGAAAGAATATTGCTGCACGGGAACGCTCGGGACTGGACCTGTGAAAGATTAGGACGAGCTAAAAGTAAGTAAAACTACTAATACAGGCTACTCATTGCAGACAATCAAAATTGGCCGTGCCTACGTTGAATTAAAGACTATCAAAACGTTTATTACATCTATATAGGAAAATAAAAGGGACAATAACGGGCCATTGTCCATTAAACAAACATTTATAAACAATAGAGCTACAGGCAGTCCTCTATGTCGAGGCTGTTTCGACGCCGAAGAAACGGTTGCTCACGTAATCCTAGAATGTGATGCTGTGACCCATCAACGTTTAGAAATCCTCGGAACGGTGAGGTCGTTCCGTGAGGCCTGTGAAGATCCTAGGAAGCTTCTGTGTTTCTGGACAGAGCTAGGTTGGTTGTACTAGCCACGACTCATACGCACGGCCCAAATAAGAGGCTAAGCGCGGAAAATAGAGGCCTATTTATATTTATATTTACACAAGTAAGTAAAACGCGACAGAATCTAGCTATGATGTTACCATTCTTAAAGAAAGAGTGACTGTATTGTTACATGAAGAAGGCAGAAGTGTAATATACTATATCAGATCGACCTCCTCGTGGTTCCCTTTGGAAACCATCGTGATTGATTTATTGTTAGATTTGTCACGGTGGGCTAACTGACCTGCTTTATCCTCATCTGTCATCTCTCACTGGTACCCCGCCAGTGTATACCGACAGCGCAGGCGGGATTACCATTCCATTATCATCCATTAAAAAAAATATCAGTTCTAAATTGTTATATGGATAATGCTTCTTGTTATCGAAGAATTTACTCCCGGTTTGGCCCCATACACGTATTAATTTACGTTTTCACTACTGATAAGATTGTTTGCGGAGCAACGTCATTTTTTTATAACACAAGAGGCAAACGACTATGCTGCTCACCTGATAGTAATTAACTACCACCACCCATGAGAACCTGTTTTTTTTATACAACTTAGAATGGCAAACAAGCTGACGGCCCACCTGATGGAAAGTGGTAACTATCGCCTATAGACATGAGCAGTACCATGGACATAACAGAGTATACTGTTTCGCCCATGATACCCCCATGCGTTATTATTTCTCTGTACCCTGTAAATTCACGCCATATCCCACCCTTCAAACCAAAACACAGCCATGCAAACACAACTGCTTTACGGTTTAAACACGAATGGGACAGAGGTACCCAAGCAATTGACTTTTGTACAAAGTCTCCCTCTGCTAAATATTATCTATATATATTGTTGTATCAACCATTAACTGTCCACTTGAACATAGCCTATAAGAAAATTTCACGCAATGATGGTTTAAGAACGACGCTGCTAACCATCCCTCCTCAATAAGCTCCCTTAATCGCCTCTTACAACACCCAGGGAAAGAGAGGGTGTGGTCAATTCTATGCCGGGACCGACACGGTTATTATCTATATATCGTCATAGTCGTAGAATACTGCCGGATCTGACAAATATTACATATAAAGATCCGTCAGTATTCTACGACTATGACGATATATATTATCTATATATATATTTTTGAGAGAAGTATCAAAGACGATATTGTAACTGGCGAGCATATATGAAAAGATTATTGATTGTGGAGGAAGCGAAAGAGGCCTGTTTGATTCGAAGCATTTGGCGTTCCTGGCCATGGATTCTGCCTTTGTGATTTTGACAAAATTTCTGTGAGGTTCCGTTCTCTATTAGTATATCCTTTCAAATATAAAAATAATTTTCTAAATAAGTTTAGAATCAACGGAGTTATGTACATCCAAACATAAAAACAAAATACAAACGTATATATTAACATACACATATAAATCAAAATAGAAATTAACTTGATACTCACTTGGGGCGTGCAGAATATTGGCGTTGGTACCAACCAATAAAACGGCGAACGCAATTAGGAGTTTCATCTTTGAAGAGGATCACTAAAAAAAAATAAACAAATACGAATTACCCTGTTACACTTTTAGAACTAAATGGTAGGTAACCAATAAAAATATATTGGTTACGATTTAGTCCTATAAGTATATAAATATACTAGATTTTACCAGCGAGTCCGTTCACGAGACCAGGATATGTTTATTGACCGGGATAAAAAGGAGCATGTACCCTACTTCATCCTATAAATATGGTACGTAGACACCTAAATTTCATAGTTGTTAATTAAGCTATTACAGCACTATAAAGTAACGAACAAACTCACTTTCACATTTATAATATTAGAAGTAGTTTTTAGTAGTCCTTTGTACTGTGATATTCATCATCATCATGTGGATCAGCAATGGACCGTTGAGAGCTGACCTTGACGGTCCACTGCTGAACATAAGCCTCCCCCTTAGGAGGTTTTGCCCGTAACCGCAGTTAGACTTTAGAGATGTTTTAAGAGGGGCGCTGATGCCCATCCCTCGCGCTCCCTTAGTCGCCTCTTACGACACTTACAGAAAAGAAAGAGGTGGCCTATAGATTAGGCCGGGACAAAAAAGGTAGAGATTTCTTCAAAATTGGCAACGCGCGCGTAATGCTTATGGTATTGCAGGGGTTTATAGGCTACGGTGACCACTTACCGTCAGATAGGTCATATGCTTGTTTACTATCTCAGTTCTTTTAATAGATTATAATGGAGTGGCACCCCCGCTTGACGGATAATAAGTGGGAACGAAAAGGCAGGTCAGTTAACCCATCGTGATAACACCTGGAATTCAGCACGATGGTTTCCAGGGGGAACCGCGTGGAGATCGACCTGACAGGACACATTGCTACCAATGGGACTGATAGTCTGCATTTCTAACAATCCCTTCCCCCTTCCACCTCAGTTGTATAAAAAAAAAGAAATAACCTAGTGCACGAATTTGAATAAAATTTGTTACACGGATAGGTTATATCCTAACTTAGCACATAGGATATTTTATGTACTAATTGACGCGAACGGAACCGTAAAATACAGCTAGTATAAAACGATTACAAACAACTACACTATTACAAGAAGGACACGGATTGTTAGTAATGAAATCTATCAGATCCATTACTAGTAACATACCCGAACAGTTCGATCTCTACGCGGTTTCCCCTGAAAACCATCGTGGTTATTTTTTGACGAATTCATCACGATAGGCCAACTGACCTGCTTCATCTTCACCTATCATCCCTCACTGTTGTCCCGCCAGTGTATAGCGATAGCGCGAACAGGGTTACCATTCCATTTTCATCTATTAAAAAAAAAACTACACTATCACAAAAAAAAATCTATATGTATTTACAATATAATCCATGTGGATAGGTTTACACATATTTATGAATAATATATCTTACAAATATATATAAATAAAATTCTAACCTTATATCTCACAATTACAAAAACACCAAATCAACGTTTTATTGTTAAATATGATCAAAGCACCTTATATACAAATTTCAATAATCAGATATGAATTGTAAACAATTTAATCCGTGGGATTAGCAGATGTGCTTAATAAGGATTATCTATATTATAATAAAATTTGTAAAAAGAGTCTGTATGTACATTTTTTTATTACATGATAATGGATTAATAACCCCGCCTACGCTTACGGTATACGCTAGCGAAGCAGTAATGAGGGATGATAGGTGAGGATGAAAGCAAGTTAGTTAACCCACCGTTACAAATTCCACAAGAATTAGCCAACATGTTAACGTGGGGAGATCCGCGTGGAGGTCGACCTGATAAAGTATATTGCTAGCAATGGAGTTGATAGATCCCTATTACTAACATTTTTTTCCTCATCTGTCTATGAACGTTTTCTTTTTTCAAATAATTAAAAATTGTATCCCACAAAAAAAGCCAACTTCGATTATGACAAAACCGGTTATTTTGATCTCAAAATTAAATTACTTAACCGATTTTGATAAAATATCTACGAGACAAATCTGTAAATTAATCCTTTCAAATAAAAAAAGAATTGTCTAAATCGGTTTAGAACTGACGGAGTTATGAGCTTACAAACATAAAAAAATACAATAAAATTGAAAATCTCCCTATTTTTGAAGTCGCTTTAAAGTCGGCTATATACTATATTATATACGTATCTATATTTGATATCTATATAGTATTTAAATTTAGACTACCAAGCAAACAAAGTCGTGAGCGTAGCTAGACTTTAAATAGTATTAATCACTTTACGTAACGATAGCCTATCAATTACGTTGAAAAATATTTGTTCATATCATTTTTTGCAGGAAATAAACTACATACCTACAACGTACTCGCCAAAAATCTAAGTTTTACAAAGATATTGTAAATGAATGGTAACCCTGCCTTCGCTAATGGTATTCGCTGGTGGAGTACCAGTACTAGTGCAGGAGGTACCAGTGAAAAATGATAGATAGGTGATGATAAAGTCAGGTTAGTTAGCTGATCGTAATCATCAACATGCCATGTGTGCCCTAACATAAAATAGGCCACTCCTCCCCTCCCCGTGGGTGTGACATAAGACGCAATAAGGGAGGGCGCGGGATGGGTAGCTCTTAGCGTCCCTCTTAAAACATCTCTAGAAGCCTAATTGTGGTTGCCAACCCGCCTGCCAAGCGTGACAAATACTGGCAAAACTGCCCTTATAGGGAAGGCTTATGTTCGGCAGTGGACAGTTAATGTCTGAAATAATAATAAAAAATCATCACCATGACTTTTTTTTGATGGGTGAAAATGGTATGGTAACCTCGCCTGCGCTAACGGGATACACTGGCGGAGTACCAGTAAAGGGTGATAGATGAGAATGAAAACAGGCCAGTTAACCCATCATGATGAATTCATCAGGAATTAACCATGGTAGTTTCCAGGAAAAACCGCGAAGAGGTCGACCTGGTTGGGTATATTTCTAGCAATGGGATTCTCAGTCTCCATTACTAACAATTTCATTCCCCCTCACCATGACTTAACAACGATGGTTTCCAAGAACCGCGTAGAGATTGACCTGATAAAGCGTCCCACTTGAAACATCACTAAAGCCTATCTGCGAAGTTTTTTCAGTAGTTATCTTGCCAAGCATGACAACTTCTGGAAAAACTTCTCCAATAGAAGCCTATGTTCAATACAGGATATGATATGATGATGATGACGATGATGAACATTGTCATTATTCATAGTAATTCACAATCAGTATTAATTGAATTTGATTTATACACGTACATTATCAATCACTGATACAAAGTCAATTCTTTCGCAATGATTTAGCCATCAGTGTCTTTATCTAGTTCTGATTAGAGTGATTAATATGTTGCGTGACATTTATTAAACTAGTTTTAACCGCGACTTCTTCTGCGTTTTAATAGACCAAAATCTAGTTCAATTATAGATAGGTAGATAGATAATTTATTTGCATCACTTACAGCACACAAACCGCAAAAGATACAAAAGCAAAGTGAAAAAAGATAAAAAAAGATACATGTACAAAAGATTTAAAAAAAAAGAAACAAAATCAGAATGCATAAAATTACTAAAATGTTTTTTTTGTTCATGTTTCAACATATACATTATACATACATTATATATACACACCTCTCCATTTATCACTCACCATTTATAAGGGACTTCATCAGCAACATCGGGATATGTTCATTGACTGAATTAAAAGTAACCTACATCCGTCTTCACCTCGTATAGTATATGTATCCAAATATAGTAGTCAATAAAGCCAGTAAAGCATCTTGGTTTTTTATTGGGTGATAATGGAATGGTAACCCCACTCGCGCTATCTGTATACACCCGCGAAACACCAGTGAAGAGTGATAGGTGTAGATGAAGCAGGTTAGTTAACCCATCGTGACGAATTCAACAAGAATTGTTCACGATGGTTTCCAGGGGGAACGCCGTAGAGGTCGACCTAAAAGGGCATATTGCTAGCGATGGGGCTGTTAAACTTCATTGCTAACAATGACTTGCTCCCCAAGCATCTTGGTTAACACGTTAAGACATCAAGATGTAACAAACTCACTTTCACATTTAAAATATGTTGTAATGTGTGTAACAATGATTGATGATTTATCCAGCAAGGCGTTTATAAGTAAAGATTACAATAGTAAACTTATTACAAATATAAAAAATTACAAAAAATAATCATAATGAGAAAATAATGGGCGACCTAATCGCTAAAAGCGATCTCTTCCAGGCAACCTTTGGATGGAGAGAAATAGTTATACTATATATATATATATATATATATATATATATATATATATATATATATATATATATATATATATATATAATATATATTTAATGGTCGTATAGAAAAGTGTTGTTTTTAGACTTTTTAGGCAATTTTTTACTTTTTCTCTCCGTAAGAACCATCAGTAGTAATCAACACTTTAAGGAATATTCTAAAAAAGAATTAGCCATATAGATGCAACAAAATATTATATAGAAAGCCTATCCCTACATTCTGGTAGAATTCCCCTTGTATGGTACCAACAAAACTGAAAATTTTTACCAAACCAATATCGAGAAGAATGATGTAGCGCTGTCATGTCTACGCTCCCGAAGTAGACAGAAGTATTTTCTTCTACCCGCTCATTACAAATCATAAAACATGCAGTGTGAAAATAAACATTCTTTGTTAATATCTTGATAAAAAAAAAAAAAAATTGTTTTGTTTATTTATATTACATTTACATATTTAAGAATATAGTATTGTAGACTGCCATTAAAGAACTTAAAGGAGGTGACTTATTCGTAATGTCCATGCATTCATGGTTTACAATTTCTATCAGTATAAACTTATTTAAAAAAATATGTAGAAAAAAATCAAACACGGTTGCAATTAGTATTTATTTATTTTTATAAATTAATTTGTAATAAAAATTACAAATTACACTGTTGCTCTTTAAGTATTTAACATTTCGTTTACAATGATATAATTATTTACATTGTAATTTATTCACTCGGTAAATGTAAGTTATTTATTAAAAATAAATACTGGTTTGGATCTATTACATTTTAAATTCAAAGAGTTGTATTCACATTTCTAATTAGAAAACTGAGAAAGTATATTTAATAACACGTTGTTGAACGTCAGTTGTTTCACATCTCCTCGCATTTTTGTCAATTAATCAATATATCGATTTACAGAATAGCGTCAATGATTACCCAGACGATGTATTCTATCAGCTCATTTATTTCGCTCTGAAAATAAATATAAAAAGTATTTTAAATAAAAGAATTACTCGTAAAAAAAATTAATTAATTACTCGCAAAATTATATATACTCGTATGTTAGGCAGATAGATAGATAGATACTCCTAATTGTTTTCTCCTAAAGATTACAATAGTAAACTTATTCTAGATATAAATTCTAGGTACCAACAAGTATTCATTCTAAATTAGTTATGTGTACTATATATATTATTATATTATATAATCATGGTACTAATTGCAGTGACAATTGCTTAATATTCCAAAATAAAGTAAGTCCTCATTTCATTTTTTTTTTTCTGATACTAACTTTTTAATCGATTTTGACAATTCCTTTCACAATACGAGAGCAAATGGTCTCGTATTATTGGTCCCACATAAATTTTATGTTGATTGAAGTTGCTGTTTATCTTTATAAAACCGCTGCTGTAAAATTTACATTTACACGTAATTCCATGTTCTAAATCAAATATTTACAATATAAAATTATCTACAAAATATTTTATTGCTGATCGCCATGTCTGTGTGTGTGTGTGTGCGTGTATGTGTACGTGCACGTATGTGTGTGTATATGTGTATGTGTGCGTGCGTGTGTGTGTGCACGTAGCGTAGTGTGTGTGTGTGTGTGTGTGTGTTTGTGTGTGTGTGTGTGTGTATGTGTACGCGTGCGTACGTGTGTGCACGTGAGTGTGTTTACAGTCGCTCTTTTTGCAAAGCAATATGTTATATGTGAAAGAACTTACCCTGTTTTCTGCAATTGCGGTGGGGATTACATTTCCAAGCAAGTTGTTGAGAGGAGCAGAGTAGTCGACACCCTGGATTGCCAGATTCAGGTCGGACTGCAAAAATTAATAAATATTTTTAAACTTATTGACTTACGTAACTTAAAATTTTACCAAAACATAATTTATATGTAAAATTAAGACACTTTTGAGCACGTTTGGATTTAAAAATGTAGTTACAGTACAATGCTTACCTCAATATCGCGTAGGGTGAAGTCAATACTGAGGCTGCGGACAGAGATACCTCCGATGATGCTGATGTTGATACGAACGTCTCCTTGCACGCGAGGCTCCACGATAGCGATACTATAATAGTGATAATAAAAATAATTAGACATGTTACACCGCTTGCCAAACGTAACAACTACTGGCAAAACCCCCTTACATATCCCCCATAAGGGGAGCTATGTTCAGGAGTGGACAGTTAACGACAAATACATCATCATTTCAGCCATTATCCGTCCACTGCTGGACATAAGCCTCCCGCATAGATCGCCATAAAGAACGGTCCTGAGCCACCCGCATCCACTGACTCCCTACAATGCATTTAAGATCGTCTCTCCATCTAGTGGGGATATCATCCTACACTGCGTTTACCCATACGCGGTCGCCACTCAAGAATCTTCCTTCCCCATTAGTTGTCAGCTCTTCATTCTAACGGCTGATACAATACAATACTATTAATATAAAGAGGAAAAAAATTATTGTTTGTTGGTAATGAATAAACACAAAAACTACACAACCGGTTGTAAAACTCCTTTCACCTATAGAAAGCTATATTATCAGCGAATAACATAGACTTTATATTATTTTCGAAAATTCTATCCACCGGAACGAAGCCGGGTAAGATCACTAGTTATTTATACAATTACAAACTTTTATACTAGTAATTGTATAAAAAACTATAACCGTGTTTAATTATAAAACCCAGGCAACTATAGTACATTACTGCAGCGGCCAGCAACTGAGGCATTGATGGACGAACGTGCAAATATGGGTCGAGGCGTAGCCGAGGCACACATACGTGAGTCCATCAATGCCTAGTTGTGGCCAAGGCTTGTATAGTACTTTTCTTAAATTAGTTAAGCCATTAAGACGCTATAAAGTAACAATCAATCAAACAAACTCACTATTACATTTATAATATTAGTACCGCATTAAGTAATAAATAAAAAAAAATATATATACAATGATATGTTTTTTTTTTTAATTAGCAATTGATATATAAATATAAGCTACTTACGATCCACTTAAGCTAGAAGTTAAGGATGCCCCAAAGAAGGTAACGTCCAAAGAAGAGGCACCTGAAAATTAAATAAATTATAATAATAATAAATAACTCGCCTTTGTACATTGCGTTTAAAATTAATTGTTCTTAACATTATGTTTGTACACAATAAAAAATAAAGAAGAATATAGATACTTTCTTTAAAATGGAAAAGTCTTTTATTCATGCAACTTAGAATGGCAAACAAGGTGACAATTCATCTGATGGAAAGTGGTCACTATCGCCCATAGACATGAGCAGTACCATGGACATAACAGAGTATACTGTTGCGCCTATGATTCCCCACATGCGTTACCATTCCTGAGGACTTAGGTGTTATTCCTCTGTACCCTGTAAATTCACTGCCATATCCCACCCTTTAAACCGAAACACAGCCATGCAAACACAACTGCTTCACGGTAGAAACACGAATGAGACAGAGATGCTCAAGCAAACGAATTTTGTACAAAGTCTCTCTTTAGTATTCCATTCACCATTCACAATTGACGGAGTTATGAGGTGACAAACATAAAAAAATACAACCGAATTGAGTATCTCCATCTTTTTGAAGGTGTTTGGAAACAAAAAACAACAAATTTCCCATATAATACAACGTTATCTCCCATCCATTAACTTTTGGAGAAGCTGTAATTTTTATTTTTCAATTCAATGCTTCTTTTGAAAAAAAGAGAACTGAGCTTCACTGACAGTATTCTCTTTTAAAATGAATCTAATGACCTCAAAATCACAATGTAAAATAATTTTACTCTCTCTTTAACTAGCTCTTAATAACTCTATTAAATGTAGTAAGCAAGAATCGTACCGATAACCGCCGAGATCCTAGGCAGAGAGATGTCGAAGGTGAGTCTGCTTGAGAGAATACCGTAATTGATGTTGTTTATCGCGATATTGCTCACGCCAGCCAACACCAAGTTCTCCACTTCACCAGTGACGATCAGCAAGCTGTCAAAGAAATAATAATAATAAGATTATGCTCCATGAAAAAAAAACGGCTTCAATTTTGGCAAAAGCAGTAGTTTTTATTTAAAAACTATACTTCTAAACCGATTTTAATATAATTTCTTAAAAAAAACAAGAATTTTAAAAGTCGGTTTACAACTGACGGTTTTTTATCGGATCGTAGCGCCTCATCGAGGTTACTGGTGACCCAAGAACTGGTAACTACTTTGCCCAAAAGATAAGTTTGGCAATCCAAAGAGGTAATGCTGCCAATATCTTGGGTAGGCTGCCTCGGTGTGGTGCGTTGGGAGATTACTTATAAGTTTATCGTTATATTAGTATTAGTATTTAAGGAATTGTATATTAACTTTAATTAAAAAAAAATACTGACGGAATAAGGTATGAAGTAACAAACAAAAAATACAACGAAAACTGGGATCCTGCTTCTTTTTGAAGTGGGTTAAGAAAATTGCCATCAATTAACATAAAGATAAGTTTAATATACACATTAATAGTATCAAAACTTTGTTACGTTACACATACATACACATGTCATGTAAAATTACGTACATTTCTTTCTACGACGTTCATGATCACGTGACCTAGATACATGGAAATATTGCTGTTTGTACATATAATTTTACTAGCTGTATCACTCTGCTTTACTCACGTAAACCAGTATATAAATTATCCTGTGTGTCCTTAGGATATAACTTACCCGTGTACCAACCACATTTCATTCAAATCCATTTAGTAGTCTTTGCGTGAAAAAGTAATAAACAACCATCATCCATTCATCCATACATCCACCCACCTTTACAAACTTTCACATATATCCCAATTTTATTAGAAGCAAATGTTACTATGGCGAATTGAGGATTCCAAAAACCACTCAAGAGTTCTTAAAACAAATTTTTAAATTTACAATTATAATTTATATTCCGGTTAAATTAATAACTACATTACTAAAAATTTAATTATAAAGGAAAAATATTTATTACTGCATGTATTTTTTTTATACAACTTAGAATGGCAAACAAGCTGGCGGTCCACCTGATGGAAAGTGGTAACCGTCGCCTATAGACATGAGCAGTACCATAGACATAACAGAGTATACTGTTTCGCCCATGATACCCCCCATGTGTTTCCATTCCTGAGGACTCAGGTGTTATTTCTCTGTACCCAGTAATTTCACGCCATATCCCACCCTTCAAACCGAAACACAGCTATGCAAACACAACTGCTTAACGGTTGAAACACGAATGGAACAGAGGTACCCAAGCAATCGACTTTTGTACAAAGTCTCCCTCTGGTAATAATTTAATGATAAATATTAACTCTTAAGGATTTATGATATATAATTATTTATATATCAATAGTAAATATGTTATGTCCATGGTACTGCTTATGTCTATAAGCAACAGTTATCACTTTCCATGAGGTGGGCGGTCAGCTTGTTTGCCATTCTAAGTTGCATAAAAAAAAATATATAGTTACTAACTCTGTAACTGGCAGTCTGTATTCCAGTTCCAATCTGTCCACTTCCAAAGGGTCCAGGCCAGCAGCGACGATCTGATCGGCTATTCTTTGGATAATCTCAGTAATTATTGCCTCGATGAGACGAGCATCGTCCCTGTGCTGCGCTATTTGCTTACCTATACAATAACAGTAAGCAATATATAGCAATATCTATATATTTTAGTTAAAAGTTCCAATAACGAATATGTTAAATGTTTGTTATCTAAAATAAAATTGCATAACAGACTTGTAATATATTCGAAAATAGATATAGGCGACGTCGAAATGGGTGATGACCTTTTTTCCGCCTTTGACGTATATACGATAGGTAAATAGTATTTACATATCTAATTTTTATTGCTGACGTTTCGACGTATGTTGCATTACGTCCTGGTCACGAACAGCGTTTCTTTTTGCCAGCCCGCGCCGTTTCTTCGGCTACCCTCACATTATTTTATTTTTCTTTATTTAACATATCACAATTTTTATCTATATTTATCCTACACACCATACTCACGGTATTCACAATTTATCGCGTATTTTAAGTATATTAAACACTAGGTTCCATGCTGGATAAAGCCTATATCCATCTGTCTTATTAAAAAAATTTTAATAATTTCTAATTGCAATTTGTCCACGTCCAAATTTCGGCATTAAAAATCAGATATGTAAGTATTATTTACTTGCAGTTGTGTCGTATTAAATTACGGTAGTATATTTAAAATATTAACACTTATTAACATACTACCTTAAATTATATAAATAGAGTGTCTCAATACAAATGCTTCGAAAAAAGCAGGTCAACTTTTTCATACAATTTTGCGTGAGAAATATTTATGAGTGATTCCTTTACAACTTCTATATTCATTTTGTATTATAAATCTGCACCTTTTTAATGCGCAAAAACTCATTTTATTTATTAAATAATTAAATATAGATACGTCAAGATACATTGTGTGCGTAAGTATATAGAACACTGATAAGAAAACAAGTAATTGGAAAATTAGCTGACAAAAAGTTGACACGTTTTTGAGGCTCGACGCTCTATCTATATAATCTAAGCATACAACATACAAAACAAATAAAAGGTTTTTAATTAATTAATCCCAATGTAATGAAAATAAAACCAGTTATAACGTGTAGATGTTCATTAAAATACACTCACCTAACTCCTTAGCTGATAGTGAGAGGTCCGAGAAAGATTGTATCGCAGAGATGCTCGAGGCATATTCATTGCGAGCTGTCAAAGATCAAATAATGAAATCTATAATATAAACTAGCTGTTATTTGTAACTACATCCGTGTGCCCAGAATATGTTTACTAACTTGGACAAAAAGTAGACTATGTATACCCTTCCCTTCTCCATCCCAGATAGTACGTGCATACCAAATTTCATAGTGATTTGGTTAGTTAAACCCTTAAGACCCTATAAGATAACAAACAAACAAACTCACTTTCACATTTATAATATTAATAAGGATTAAACTACGATGATCACTATTATAATATAACGAAATAGTGATGAAACATTAAAACTAATTTTCACTTAGACTTCGACTAAAAAGGGCATTTTTTTTTTTAGTGAATGAATGAATGGTTTATTTGGGAACTTGAGGTACAATTTGATATGAAGACCAATTTTGTGAGAGACTGGTGCTTGCTACCGCATTTTTACTGGTTTTAAAATTGTTATATTACTTTGTAAAACTTGAAACGGTTATATTATATATATAATGCCAGGCTCTTATATAAAAAGGAGTAAGTGTTTATAGATATAAACTGTACCATGAATTAATTATATTCTATGAATTAATGTAATAATAATATAATCATTAAAATGCCCTTAGTACACCGCATGTGTTGCCATTTTTCAAGATTAAGTCCAAGGTCATCATGATTACTATTTCTAATAATCTAATGATAATTTGTTAATGATTATTTAAAAACAAAAATGTACCATTAACATTTGTACCTTATCTAATCTTTCCAATTTATAAATACATAAACATCCAGCAATACTATAGTGGAGAGTTTCATAGTTTTTAATTTTATGAATAATAATGGAATGGTAACGCCGTTTGCGCTAACGGTATACGCTGGCGGGGCACCAGTGAGAGATGATAGGTAACAATAGAAAGACAGGCAAGTTAGCCCATCATGATGAATACACCAGGAATTCAACATGATGGTTTCCAGGAGGGACCACGTGGAGTTCGACCTAATGCGATTTGATTTGATTCGATTCGATGCGCATATAGCTAACAATGGGACTGGTGGTCCACATTACTAACTATCCCTTCAACGCCCCAGAGTTTCATAGTTACAATATAAAGCCATTTAATACTTTAAATTGTTACTTTGAAATTACGCATCGTGATTCTGTACTTTTGAGATTTGAAATTTAAGATAATTAAAGATTAAAGAACCTATAAAAAAAAACAGACTACTTAACCGATTTTGAAAAAAACTTCAATGTAAAATATATTCTGTTTCTATCAAAATTTAATTGAGAAATGAGAAAGCCAATAAGTGTATTAGGTTATTAAAGTGTTAAAATACTTACTTGGGCTACGCAGAATATTGGCGTTGGCGCCAACCAGCAAAACGGCCAGAGCAATTATGAATTTCATCTCGGAAGATAGATGCTGAAAATATATAATGAAACTTATATTTATATAATATCAATTAAAAAATATAATAAATATATATTCGTATAGAAATGAATGAATGAATGAATGAATGAAAACTCTTTATTGTTCCTTTCATAAAATAATATGATATGTACACAAACAAAATAAATACTTAATTATATAAAGTTAATTACATATAAAAGGAAAATGATGAGGCAACAATATGCTGCCTTATCCCTAAATAACGATCTCGTAAAGGCAACCTTAGGATGTAGAGAAATAATTAAAATTGGAGTCAATCAAGGCGTAACAGAAAAATACGAAGACTAAAAAAGAGAGCTCCCTGCCGAGGTTCTCCCAAGAGACTACAGCATGTGGTCTTCAAAAGGGGGGTAAAGAGGTTTCTTCAGGGTCAGCAACGAGCGCGTAATACCTCGGGTATTACAGATGTTCATAGGCTACGGTAACCACTTACCGTTAAGTGAGCCGTATGCTTGTTTGCCACCTCAGTGGTATAAAAAAAAGAGTTAAAAGGGGCTAAAGATAAATTTAAACGCAGTA
This sequence comes from Galleria mellonella, assembly GCF_026898425.1. Classification (NCBI taxonomy): domain Eukaryota; kingdom Metazoa; phylum Arthropoda; class Insecta; order Lepidoptera; family Pyralidae; genus Galleria; species Galleria mellonella. The sequence goes on along the minus strand of NW_026442090.1, from coordinate 1,436,514 downwards.
TAAACAAAAATGACGTAAAATCGTCGTTTTCGTGAAAAAATTAATGAAACCCTCATAGAAGTGTATTTCATCAATTGGAAACATTATTATTGAAATCAATTTAAAATATATGAAGATTTCACATAACATGCGCAATAAAAACAATTTCTCTACACAAAGGTTGTCTGGAACAGATTGTTTAGCTATAAATAGTTTTATATCACTTCACATTATTTATTGTATGTATTGTTTTTGTAAATGGTGCAATGAAATGTAAATAAATAAAAATATAAATAAAAACTAAATGTCAAATTAGGATCCTTCGAGTTTCGTAACTTAATACAAAATATAAATATAAATATTTATAAAAAATATTTTAAAATAATTATATAAAAATAACGTTATATACATACAAAAAAATTACATATTAATTTGCGAATTGCGAACAACAAAATAATATTTAAGACTACTAATAAAAAAAAATGTAATACCTTTTTTAATAGTTAATTATAAATTGTGTTTACTAATTGTTTCCGATGTCAAATAATGAAATTAAAATTAAAAATAAATTCATCATATTTTTTGTAATTAATATTGACTAACGAGGTAACGACTAACTTGACAGAAAGTACTAACCATCGCCTATAGACATTAAAGCACCATTAACAACACAGAATATACTGGGACGCCATATATTAAGCCTGAAAAATTACAGTATTATGCCTCTGTACCCTGCAATTTCACTGCAAATATACACTATAATCTAAATACGTATATCTCGATGTTTATAAATTAAAACATGTATTTACAAATGTACAATAATTAAAATTGTGTTTCACACACAAGAACCGACTTCAATTGAGGCAAAACAAATCATTTTGAGTTCAAAATCAAATTACTGAAATCATTTTAATAAAATTTCTATGGGACTAATCTTATAGATTAGTCCTATAACCTTTCAGATAAAAAAAAACAATTTTCCAAATCGGTTTATAATTAACGGAGTTTTAAGGTAACAAACATAACAAAATACAATCTAATTTAGAATCCCCTTACTTTTGAGGTCGGTTATAGAAAAAAAAAACAAAGTATGATCTTACCGAAACACCAAACCAGACTAGGTTTTGATGTCAAAAATGGCCACGGCGACTTATATACTGATCTGAATCAGATATAAAACTAAAGCAAAATAATCATCAATGATCAAAGAGATGTGCATGCTGTTGATTATTGTGATATCGTATTAATTGGTTTACGTAACTGATAATCTATCATTTAGGTACGTTGGCAAATATACGTAAGTTTTTATATAAAACTAGCCACCCGCCCTGGCTTCGCACGGGTGTACTAATGAAGAAAATGAGACTACTACATGACATGTTAGTAGCTAGTGCTACAACAAAGTAAGAAATTGATCTATTTTTTTATGCTACTTAGAATACCAAACAAGCTGACGGCCCGCCTGATGGAAAAAAGTAACCGTCGCCTATAGACATGAGCAGTACCATGGACATAACAGAGTATACTGTTTCGCCTATAATACCCCCCATGCGTTGTCATTCCTGAGGACTCAGATGTTATTCCTCTATACCCTCTAAATTCATTGCCATATTCCACCCTTCAAACCGAAACACAGTCATGCAAACACATCTGCTTCACGGTAGAACACGAATCGGACAGAGGTACCCAAGCAAACGACTTTTGTACAAAGTCACCCTCTGGTAATGAATGATATTGTATCAATTCTGTCAATATTATTGAAGATCTTCCAACTGTCTTCTTTCTAATTCATTTCTTTAATAAATTTAAATTTTTCACTTTATCCTTACAATTATTTATTTATTTATTTTAACTTTATAAACCAATAAATGTGGTAGAAAAGGCAGACAATGCTATAGGCATTCTCTACCAGTCAACCTTTAGATCTGCAGAGTTTAAAATTACATACAAACAAACATTCATAAAGTAAACATTTATATAGTATTTGTACATTAATATCTTCATATAAAAATATACATATATACATATGATAAACGACTGCCTACTTGACTACTTGTTTAGATTTAGGGAATTCAATAGGTGGATGGGTGGGGCAGGTGGGTGGTATTCAATAGGTGGATGGATGGAGTAGGTGGGTGGTATTCAATAGGTGGATGGGTGAGATAGGTGGGTGGTATTCAATAGGTGGATGGATGGAGTAGGTGGGTGGTATTCAATAGGTAGATGGGTGGGGTAGGTGGATGGGTGGGGTAAGTGGGTGGTATTCAATAGGTGGATAGGTAGAGTAGGTGAGTGGCATTCAATAGGTGGATGGGTGGAGTAGGTGGGTGGTATTCAATAGGTGGATGGGTGGGGTAGGTGGGTGGTATAATTTTTATTCAAACATATTCTTCGGTACAAATCTTGTTCTAACAATTACAAGCACAACAAAAACAAAATTAGTTAGAATTATTAACGTTCGATATTGATTTTTATTTATCTAGACTACCTTTTGGTCCACTACTTCATAAACGTGGATTATAGAAGTTTTTTTTTATACAACTTAGAATAGCAAACAAGCTGACGGCCCACCTGATGGAAAGTGGTAACCGTCGCCTATAGACATAAGCAGTACCATGGACATAACAGAGTATACTGTTTCGCCATGCGTTGCCATTCCTAAGGACTCAGGTGTTATTCCTCTGTATCCTGTTAATTTACTGCCATACCTCACCCATCAAACCGAAACACAGCCATACAAACACAACTGCTTCACGGTAGAAACACGAATGGAACAGAGGTGTTCAAGCAAACGACTTTTGTACAAAGTCTTCAATTAACACAAAATCTGTTTTATTTTGTCTATTTGTTTATTTTCTGCGCTATTTCTATTAAAACACGTGTCAAGGTTATTTACTAAATATGCCACGTATAAAACTACAAACTTTAAAACCTTGTATAGTTTAACATGCACAAAATAAGTGCCAAAGTGCGGGTCGGACTCATACCAAGGTTTACGTACGAATTTGTAGGTATGGTAAAGATTGTCTGTAAATAGATAAACTAAGAATAGATAAATTATGGTAAATAAATATGGTAAATAAAGTATGGTAACTAAATGTTAAAAATAAATTCAATTTAAAAAAAAATTGAAATCTATTTCAAATTAATATAACAAAAATAAACACAATGCAATTTGGGGGAAAGAGATTGTTTGTAATACGGACTACCAGTCACATTGCTTGCAATATAGGTTATATTGTAAGGTCTTTGTCAGATCGACCTCCACGTGGTCCACCCTGGAACCCATCGTGCTGAATCCCAGGTGTATTCATCTCGATAGGCTAATTGGCCTGCTTTTTCACTCTCACCTGTCACTTTAGTATATACCGTTAGTATGTGTCCAGCCAGTTACCGTTTGTGCGGGCGGAGTTACTATTCCATTATTATCCAATAGAATAAAAAAAAACAATCTAATTTATTTTCTTCGCATAATATATTGTAAGTGTAAATCCAATTAAAGTACTAGCCCTATTACAATAATTTCTTTTGATTTTACAAATAATTGTTAATGTAACTTTACTGAATACGGGTAAATAAAAATTTCTAGATACATTATTTTATATTTATCAAATTTTTATTATAGAAAATTAAATAAATACAATTTAATTTGCACGTTTTAAATTCCACATATAAAATACTTTAATATACAAAATATAAAAAATAAATATCAATCATTTTATATAAAGTGACAAGAGTCAACTCACGGTAAATCTGTGTATTACTGTAAATTCTCCAAACTCGTTATGTTTATCATATTGTTATTATTTAAAATGTTTACGTAATAAATTTTTAAAATCTGTAATTTATAAAAAAAGAACCGGCAATTTCTAAAAACATCATTGTCGTCTGGTACTTGTAACACTTGTATTAATTACATCATGAACTGTATAAAATATTACATATACCATAGAACATATTAATAATTATTTAACAGATATTTTCAGGTTGGTCGTCGCTGCTCAAAAATTTGTCAATTTCATTTGCAACAATGTACTCCAACAACTCGTTGAGTTCTTCCTATAAAAAAAAATTGGAAAAACAATTATTAAAAATAAAAAACTTACTACATAACATCACAGTCCTCTATATCGTATGTGTTACCGTAAAACAGACTTTAGTAATGACAAACTAGTTATTTTTATTTATAATCTAAAATGAATTTTTATTTATAAATGAAAAAGAACTGATTTTGATAAAATTTCTATAGAATCAATCTGAAAGTACATCCTTTCAGATAAAAAAAAACAGTTTTCTAAATCGGTTTATAAATGACGGAGTTATAAGGTAAGAAACCATAGAAGTAAAACTGAAATAAAAACCCCCCAAATTATTTGTAGTCGGTTAAAAAAACAAGTGACTTCAATCGTGAACGCATTAATACGTTTATCGGTGCGTTCGTGTATTATACGACTTGTTTCGTAGAATTGTTTTTTTCCCAAAAAATAATTGGTAGTTCCAATTGTCACAAAATTAAATACATCAAAATATTATCATGAAAATCGATTCAGAATTGGCGATGAAATTTTTTCAGTTTCAAGTTCAAGTGGTGGATGAATACTTATTACTCTTATACGTAAAAGTTACTGAATGAATTTCAATGAAATTTGGTACATCAATAGATACATACATTGTCCTAACTTAAAACATAGCAGCAAATCTGCAGTATATAGCTAGTATACAATAACTTACCCTGTTTTCTGCGATTGCATTGGGAATTGTACCTCCTAGGACGTTGTTGAGAATTTCCGAGTAATTAACATTCTGGACTGCCAGATCGAGATGAGACTACAAAAAAGGAAAAAACAATAAATATTACGTATGTTCTAAAGAATATTAACCTACTTTTTTATTATTACCTTTTCTAAAAAAAAACTGAACGGGCAATAAACACGGCTATTGTTTTTTTTTTTTAAACAAAATATATTAATGGCTTAGTCCTCAAGAATGGCAACGCATAAGGAGTACGATAGGTATGACAGCGCTCTGTAATATCTATGATGCGGTTCATGCTTGTACACTTACCATTTTTCATCGGGAACGCCGTCAGCTTGTTCGCCATTCTTTTTTCTTTATTTTTTTTTTATACAACTTAGAATAGCAAACATTCTGACGACCCACCTGATGGAAAGTGGAAACCGTCGCCTGTAGACATGAGCAGTATCATGGACATAACAGAGTATACTGTTTCGCCCATGATACACCCCATGCGTTGCCATTCCTGAGGACTCAGGTGTTATTCATCTGTACCCTGTAAATTCACGCCATGTCCCACCCTTCAAACCGAAACACAGTCATGCAAACACAACTGCTTCACGGTAGAAACACGAATGGGACAGAGGTACCCAAGCAAACGACTTTTGTACAAAATCTCCCTTTGGTATGGTATATACAAATAGTTCGAATTTTTGGTAACAACACCTGCCCTAATAGACTATGTAAAGTATCTTATTTGCAATATATAGAATTAGTTTGATTAGAGTTTAATTATATATATGGTAATTAAACTCTAATTGAAATTAATTTTTTTGAAACGCTATAGCGTTCCATAAAAAAAAAAAACTGATTTCAATTATAACAAAACCAGGTCATTTTGATTTAAAAACTAAAAGAACTTTAATAACACGATTTTGATAAAATTTGTATGGGACCAAACTATTAGTAAACGTTGAAAAAAAACATATTCATCTAAATCGGTTATATGTAACTGACAGATTTCATTATCATTTCATCCATTATCCGTCCACTTTTGGACATAGGTCTTCCCCATAGACTACCATAGGGAACGGTCCTGAGCCACCTGCATCCACTGACTCCCTTCCTCATTTAAGGTCGTCACTCCATCTATTGGGGAGTCGTTTGCCCATACGAGATCAAGAAACTTTCTTCTCCTTCGGTTGTCGGTTTTTCGAACTATGTAACCAGCCTATTGCCACTTCAGCTTGCTTATCATTAGGCTGACAGATTTATGAGGTAAAAAACATAAAAAATTACGACCGAATTATGAATCTTTTTCTTTTTTAATTTAAAACTTTACTTGAAAATAAATGTGATCAGAGTGAAACATTTACCTCAATACCGCCTAGGGTGAAGTCGATGTTAAGGCTGTGGAGACTGATACCACTGATGATGCCAATGCTAAAACGAACGTTACCCTGTACGCGAATATCTTCGATCGCGATACTGTAATAATGTAAATATTGCTTTAGTTAGTTGCTTTCTCTCTGTAAGAGACTTGTAAGTCTTTCTTACTGTAGTGAAATATGATTACGTGAACTGTTAACATTACCACACATATAAAATTACATATCTTCCCTGTCAAAGAACAATACTTCTTTTTTTAAATTCACATTTGGAGGGTCTACCATAAAATCTTTTTCGAAATTAAATAACAGAACGAAATACAAATTTGATGTTATAATTACGTAACACGTACCGTTTTAAAATGTTAAAATATAATTCCTTTGGACTTTTATGGTAGGAGTTATTACGAATGAAATATTAAGTCCCATTTACTGGGCCGATTTTGATATGAACGAAAACACAAAATTGAATCTGAAAATTTGGAATTTCATATTATGGTAGATTCCCAGTTTACTAAGATATAATATCAGGCATGGCAATACATGAGAGGTACAATACGTATCACAGTGTAGTCTGTGAAGGCCTGCATACGACCTCCTATTCCGTACACTACTTTTTCCTAGTTCCTCTTCATTCGCTTTGCATTGGAAAACAAATAATGTAAATACACTCCTCAAGTTTATATGAGATCCTATTCTATTATGCAGCACCCATTCTGTATTAAGTTGGTGAACCAAGGTAGAGTATCAGCGGCGTGTGTTATCATATCTGCCTTTAAACAATTTTTGGTACGGGTGCAATGGACTATCATTCACTCCTCTTTAACGCATATCAACTTTCAGACAGTTCATCCACCATTTTTTCGATCTCCCCATATTCATCCATTTCATTCATATTCATCCGATTCATGAGTTTATGGAGTTCAAGAATTTTAGGTAAGTAAGAAGGTAGAAGGTAGGTAAGAAGATAAAAAACTTAAAGCCCATCGAGTATTAACTCGTAAAATTCCGGCAATAACTAGTAGATTCCTTCGGGACTAATAGGCTATGATAGATTTCACCATGTTATAAAAAGAAATAAGTTATTAGATAAAATAATAAATATAGAACTAACAAAGCAAAAAGAAAAAATAAAGGCCAAAAAAGGAAGGGTAAGACCGAGGAATAACTACATGAGACAAATAAAAGAAACACTAGGTGTCATGTCGTATAGAGAAGTCAAAGATATGGCTTGAGCTATCTCAAACCATATCTTTGACTTCCCTATACGAATAGCTGGCTAGAAGAAAATGCATTAATTATTTACGCCGACAATAGGAAACTCTTAAATAAAGAGAGAGAAAGTAAAAAGATATGAGTAAAATAATATATTGTAGATTACCAATATCGATAGTATTCAATACTTACTATCCTCGTAAGGCTGTAGTTAAAGATTCACCAAAAAAGGTTACGTCTAAGGCGGAGCTACCTGGAAATTAAAATGTTACGTGAACACCAAAAATACAAGAGAAATTACGAATACATAGTTCATAATTGTTATGTATTCACCTTAAATTAACATCAAATTGTTTAAACTAATTCAACTTTATCATCATCTCAGCCAATATCCGTTCACAGCTGAACATAGGCCTCCTCCATATACTGCCATAAAGAGCGGTCCTGAGCTACCTGCATTCACTGACTCCCTGCAATTGATTTGAGATCGTTACTCCATCTAATAGGGTGTCTTACTATACTGAGTTTCATGTACTGGGTCTTTTTTTAATGGATGATAATGTAATGGTAACCTTACCTGCGCTAACAATATACGCTGGCGGGGCACCAGTGAGGGATGATGGGTGAGAATGAAGACAGGTTAGTTAGCCCATTGTGATGAATACACCTGGTATTGAATACGGTGGTTTCTAGGGGAGGGGCACGAAAGGTCGACCTGACAGAGTATTTGTTGCAATGGGACTGGTAATCTACATTACTAACAATCCCTTTCCCTTCCCGTATGGGGTCTCCACTCAAGAACCTTTCCTTTTAAACTAATTATTAATCATAAACTGTAAATATCATACCGATATTAGCTGAGAGCCTGGGCAGAGATATATCGAAAGTAAGTCTGGTCAATAAAATACTGTAATCCATATTGTTGATCACGATGTCACTTGCACCAGCCAATACCAAATTATTCACATAGGTGTTGACATTTAAAAGGCTGTGGAAATAAAACATACGATTTTAAAAAGTTATCACAATGAAAAAAAATTTTTAGAAATCAGAGTTCTATTTTTAAAATGTGTCGTAAGAAAAACCTGTCAAATATTCCGAAATTTAATAAAAGAAATGGATCCATTAGCTAATAAGATATCTTACTAGCTACTGGAAAATACTCAAATGAAACATTTGACTTTATAGCTTCCCATACATAGATTTCCCCATAAAAGGAGATTGGGTTGGCAACCGCAATTTGGCTTTTGTAGATGTTTTAAGAGGTACGCTGCTTGCCCATCCCTAGACCATTAAGTTCCCTTAGTCGCCTGTTATAACATGCACAGGAAAGTAAGGAAAAACCTATTCTATTCCGGAATCTACTCGGCTAATATACTTTATTACACATATGTACTCACTCAGTAACTGGCAGTGTGTATTCAAGTTCCAATCTATCCTTTTCCAAAGGATCCAGTCCGGCCTCAACAATCTGTTCCCTTATTCTTTGGATAATTTCAACAACTATTATATCAACAAAACGAGAATCATCCAGGTGTTGTAACATCAGTTGACCTACAGAAGTAATAAAAGAAACAAGTTAATTTATACCTTTCAAAGTCCAGTAACGCATTGGTGATACCCCTGGTATCGTTGGTGTCCTTGAACTGCGATAATAACTGTTTTTATTAAAAAAACATTAAGTGAATATAATAGTTGCGATCTTACAGCAGTAAATCTATACCCACTACAAAACAAACAATACACACAACACCGAAAAAGAAATGGTAGCCCATTCTTTGCTGAGACCACATGATAAAAATATATCATATCGTATGCCAAAAAATTATAAAAATCGGATCAAAATTGGTAATAGGAAATACAGATTAAAGAAAGCTATATGTAGTAATTGGTATGCAACAATTGATTGAGCTTTATGAAAAGGTAACCAAATTTTGTTGTGATTATGGCACACTAATAATACACTGCCGAAATGAAATTAGTGACAAATTTCGACATTCGATTTTTGTGTTACTTAGTGTTTTTTTTATTTTAATTGTCGATTGTGGTACATCAGCAGCGTGTGTTTTGGTCAGGCCAGTTCTTTTGTTTTTATTCTAATTAAAATGTATTGAAACGACACTATATTATTAATCCTTACATGTAAATATCCATTCGAAATTACATCAAACCTTACCTAATTGTTCTGTTGAGAGTTCCGAGAAAGAATATTGCTTTTTGATGTCTTCCGAGACATGTTCTTCGTTACCTGAAACAACCAGACAACGGACATCTCAGAGTGAGTCTTATGAGTTAACGAGGGTCGTGAAAGCATCTACTAATAATTTTTAAAAATTAAAGCTGGAAATAAACTATGATAAATTAAAAAAACCTTTTCATAGCATATATTATCCAAAGTATATAGTAAATTAGTAGTACTTATATTATTATATATAGTAAATAAATAGTACTTACTCGGACTCCGCAGAATATTGGCATTGGCACCGACCAGTAAAATGGCAAAAGCAACAAGGAGTTTCATCTTCGAAGCTGAAAAATATACATAAAAAATTATTTCACTGTTCTACATATACACTAGGTTTTGCAAGTGGTTTCGTTCACGTCACAACAATTTTTCGAACGTTTTGAGATGATTTGATTTCAAATCGTTTGTCGTAATCGATTCGAAATCAAATGATAGGAAATCTCTATTTGATCTATCTAATCTATTCGATATAATTTCGATTTCGTCGCAGACCCTCAGCGTGCGAAACCATGGAAACGTCGTTGCTAGCGAGTCCACGAGATAGAATAAGACACCGAACGTTGCTATCTCATTCTTTCTCATAAACTATTACGTTGCGAAGCGATGTATAAGCGATTACATTTCCATCGATGAATTCACTCGCCACTTGTCTAAAAGGACGGCTCCATTTAGAAACGGTTCTAAATCTACGAATGATTAACTAATTAAAGTTTGTTAGATTTACAATCATTAATCATCGAGTCCATATTTAAAATGATTAAACAGTCTTAAGTATTTATATAGTATAAAAATATATACATCGTAATTTGTTTTTGTCTATTAGTCTCTCATTATCGAATTGTACTTAAAATTTAAGATTTATTTTAAACTAGCTGCCGGCCCTGGCATCACATGGAAAAAAATGAGACCAAGTCATCCCTTTACAGTTACCGTCTTCAGTCTCACTCGCTCGATCACTTTTTATATGAAAATTATTAAACTAAAACTATTCACTACATAAATTATCTTCAATACAGAAAGTATTACAAACATAGTCTTTCATACAAACTTTGCCCTGGCAATTGTAAATACAACCATAGAAGAATTAACCAAACAAATGCAGCCGTACCGAAGTGATGCGTTCACGTACAAATACATTCGATAATTGATTTTTATTTATATAGACAAGTTCAATGTAACCATTTAAAACTTGCGCTTGTCGATATAAAAAAAAAGCATTTAACTCACGAACTTTCCAGTATAAATTAGAATAAAAATTGTCACACGTGGTAATCGTTAGTTAATATGTTTAAATATAATTAAATAAGAAATTTATTCACAAACCTTCACAATTTTATATTATTAATATAATTTGTAATATTAATCCAATTCCAGCCTTATCACATTAAGCTAAAAACCGAATCAAACGACTTATTATTGTTAATTATATGAGCACAGCACTTTATATACGGATTTCAATAATCAGATATAAAACGAAAACAAATTAATCCATAGGATTAACACAAATGTCTAATAAGGATTATCTATGTGATAATAGAATTTATGACAGTGGAAAAATATGTATATTGATATTTTTTAAATTAAAAATAGACCAAAGGAAATTAATTCGGATATATTTAAAAATTATATCCATCTATCTATTTATTACATACGGGAACAAACAAAAGTTCTTAATTAAAACGTCTTTATAGCAGAGGGAGAATTTGTACAAAAGTCGTTTGCTTAGGTAGATAGATAGATATTTATTGCTTCCTCCAAAAGATTACAATAGTAAACTTATTATAAATATAAACAATTACAAGAAATAATCACAATAGGAAATCGATTTGAAGGGTGCAATATGGCAGTGAATTTACAGGATACAGGCATAATACCTTAGTTCTCAAGCATTACAACGAATGAGGGGTATCATAGGCGAAATAGTATACTCTATTATGTCCATGGTACTGTTCATGTCTATAGACGTTTACCTCTTTCCATCAGGTGGGCCGCCAGCTCGTTTGCCATTCTAAATTGTATAAGAAAAAACTTAAAAAACTAATGTATGGCTGTTTGGAGTAGACTCCATAGCAAACAGTAAAAAGTCGCGAAAATTCAGGTTATTTTTTTAATTTATATTTTTCATTATTAGAAAATCACGTTATATGGTTTCATTTCATTTATTTATTTTATTAACAATGAATGGTAAAAGAAGATAAATTCTCTATGAATAACCTTACACATCGAGGTATATAAATTGATAAACACATATTTATTTATTTATATATGTCATTTCTGTCATTATGGCATTATGTCATGAAATTAGTACCTAAATTTCAACTATGGCGCAGGCGAAGTCGCGGAAACAGCTAGTCTTAATATCATATTAATTACTTTACGTAACTGATAGTCTATCAATTGAAAAATATTTTATTCATTAAATTTCTGTCGGATGTATTATCTATATATAGAGTAATCCTTGGCGTAAATGATGGTCCTTGGTCGGTCGTGGATCGAAAGAAAAAAAAGCGTTTGAGCACTTAAAATATCTTTATGAATCTTTTTAAAAAAAATGGAAAACAACATTTTTTTATATTACTATGATGACAAACAAAATACGGCCAGTGTGATGGTAATCAGGATTACCGTAGCCTTTAGACACCTCTAACACCAGGGATGTCACGCGCGCATTGCCAACCCTTAAGAAGCCTTAAAACGCCATTTTTAATATCTTTGGATTATGACTACAAACAATAGTGAGGTCATCGCTCTGTCTAATCGTCCCCGTTCGTTTGCTTATACGGGGTCGCCACTTAATAACCTTTGTATTCTTTTTTTTTTATACAACTTAGAATGGCAAACAAGACGACGGCCCAACCGATGCAAAGTGGTAACCGTCGCCCATAGACACGAGCAGCACCATGGACACAATAGAGTACACTGTTTCGCCCATGACACCCCCCATATGTTGCAAATCCTGAGAACTCAGATGTTATTCCTCTGTACCCTGTAAATTCACACCATATCCCACCCTTCAAACCGAAACACAGCCATGCAAACACAACTCCTTCACGGTTGAAACACGAATGAGACAAAGGTACCCAAGCAGTCGACTTTTGTACAAAGTCTCCCTCTGGTATATTCGAACAATTGTCAGTTTATCGAGCTATGTGACTAGCTCTTTGCCACTTTAGCTTTTTTATCCTTCAGGCTATGTCGGATGCTAATGACATCGATTTCATCATATGTAAGATTCTCTACCTTCTCGGTATAGAATGTAGAATCCTTCCTTTTACATAGATGTTATAAGTAAAGACAAAGGAAATTTAATAGTCGATGAATGGGCAGCAGCGTCCCTCTTGAAACATCACCAAAGGCCAACTACGATTGCAAACCATAGTCAAGCCATAATTCTCCACTGCTGAACATAGTTTAGCAATGGAGAATTAACGGCTGATATGATGAGGATTCTCTATTTTAATATGTAAAAATCCCGTGTGACAATATTTATTAATACCTTCGAAACCGCTCAACCAAATAGTGAAATTTTATAAATATATATCATTTACTAGAACTTGAGGGATAGCGTTGTTTTTATCGCTAATAAGAAGAAATCGTCCCGGTAGGTTGCGGTAGGGAGCGAAACAATCTTTACCGGATGCGATACTTATAAAAAATATAACAGGTTAATACCTAACCTTCGTTGGAGGGGAGAAAGGGATTGTTAGTAATGAAGACTGAGAATCCTATTGCTAGCAATATACCTAACCAGCTCGACCTCCTCGCGGTTTCCCCTGGAAACTATCATGGTTAATTCCTGATGAATTCATCATGATGGGCTAACTGGCCTCTTTTCATTCTCATCTGTAACCCTTCACTGGTGCTCCGCCGGCGTATCCCGTTAGCGCAGGCGGGGTTACCCTACTATTTTCACCCATCAAAAAAAAACCTTCGTTGGAGGTCTCTAAATTAAATATGTCTATTATTCATCATATTCGACGGATACTCATATTATCAATTAGTCGCCAACAATTAATCCTCTTTCACAATATTGTATTTATCAAAGTTTTATCATCGTTTGGATTAAAATTATTAATATTTTGCGTGAAATACGAGTATCTAATGATATCATTAATATGATATACCAAATTCTTTACAAATGCTCAAACTACTGTAAATATACGAAGTTTTTAAAGTATAATGAAAAAATATATGCTTACGAACAAGAGGGAAACTTTGTACAAAAGTCGATTGCTTCGAAGGGTCGTCGAAGGGTGGGATATGGCGTGAATTTACTAAGTACAGAGGAATAACACATGAGTCCTCAGTAATGGCAACGCATGGGGGGTATCATGGACGAAACAGTATACTCTGTTATGTTCATGGTACTGCTCATGTCTATAGGCGACGGTTACCACTTTATTCCATAGCATAGCATTGCATCAACTTTCTATTTCATCTTTGCTATTATTTTGTTTGTAAAAAAACCATTAAATATCATAACAGCTTATCCAAAGACTATGGGTATGTACATATAAAGCAACCTTATCTAATCTACTAGAGCTGATACACTTATATTAATTATAATAACTTACATTATACGTTAACTCTTTACCAAGATTTGATAAATAAAATATATACATGTTATTATATGTTAAATCGGACATTGCGTCCGACATATCGTACATTAGATACGACAATGACGAAGGTCAAACTTTACAACCATAACATTCTGAATGGATATTCACCTGAAGAGTTATCAGAGAAACGATCAGGCCGATATTCATTAGCGGATTCAAAATAATTTTTCTGGGCTAATTGAGCCTGGCTTCTTAAAGAAGACGTAGATATTTCTACTTTCAGACGTCAGAAACAAACACGCTTCGTAACAAAAACATGAGTAGGAGAGATGTACACATTCATACGTCATTTTTACAAAGTCTCCCTCTAGTAAAATGTACCTGAACTGAGGGATCTGACTTGAAAGTAAATAACGTAATACGAATCCCGTTTCCTACAGGACAGGCTTAGCTTAGTATAAAAATCAATAATATTTTATACAAGTATATTTTGATAATAAATACCTTTGACTTAAATACATATATAAAAGAAAATTTTATGAACTTATTATTTCTATCGTTTCCGAAAATTCATGTTTCGTTTCGTGTTTTGACAAGTTTCGTCTTCATGCGACCTATGCTGTAACAAATTCATAAAATTTCCCGTTATACTCGTAGATATATTTAAACAATATCCTACAATATTTTGTTGGTTTAGAGTCGAACTCAGTTCAAAGACTTTATACCTTTTTGTAAGACTAAGTTAAGAAGTAATCTCCTGTCTTAACATGAATACGTGGTGCACTGAGATGAACATGTTTTAAAAAAAGAATTAAGCATGAATTTGAATAACTACAACGGTAAAAAAGTCTTAAAACGACACGTATGGACTGTGTGAAAGATGACATGGCCAAAGTAAAATGAATGCAGTAATAACTAATAATACAGATGAATGGAAGAGGAAAACGTATTACGCTGACACCAAACGTAATTATCACTACATAGTCACTACAAGTCGTTGTCGCTGTCTGTCAGTCCCTATGTATGCTTAAATCTTTAAAACTACGCAACGGATTT
The DNA here is from genome assembly GCF_026898425.1 of Galleria mellonella. Taxonomy (NCBI): domain Eukaryota; kingdom Metazoa; phylum Arthropoda; class Insecta; order Lepidoptera; family Pyralidae; genus Galleria; species Galleria mellonella. The sequence goes on along the minus strand of NW_026442090.1, from coordinate 1,421,338 downwards.
TAAAGTGTTTTTTTTTTTTAATAGATAGAGTGATTCAAGAGGAAAGTTTATATGTATAATACATGCATAATATTGTAAACACTGATAAATTTAGAGGTTTCTAATGTGACGTGATGTAATAAGTACTCGCGCGAAGCCGGGGCGGGTCGCTAGTATAAGAATAAGATAAGAATGGTATAATAACAGGAAGTTGATAGTGATAACGTAAACACACATGAAAGTTCTTTTTCTTTTGTTTACAATAAGATTCAATAACATTAGGATCGTCATGTTTATATAACAATTTCTAAGTAAATATAAATAAAAAAAAAAAAAATAGTCATTAAATCCCTGCGTTTCCGGTTCAAGCAAATGATAATATCAACATTAGACGCTGTTTTATCAGAGATAAAATATGATGTTGATATGGGGTATATAAGTAAACGCCTCATTAATCCTACTAAAAATATAAACATCAATTATACTTTATAAAATACTAAATAAAAATCCTACTAATACAGTTTATGCAGATATTTCTTTATTATTCAATCATACTACACACCATACACTACACATACATCACATATATTCATCACTATACATACTCTACATAGATCAAACACATACGTTATCATACTACAATTTACTACATAAATCAAACCCTGCAGCAATATGTTGAGCCACAGATAATATAGTTGAGCACAGACCTATTACACAGAACATTGCGATACACACACGCACACGAGTACACACACTTATTATCATTATGTTTTTTTGTCGTTTATTTTTGTTTTGGTTTTTAAATTTATACTTAGTTTTTTTTTTATTAATGCTACTGTGTGAGTCGCATGATTCTATGAATTAATTGTTTCTTTCTTTCTTTCTACACTTAATACAAAGAATATTAATTCACGCACTCAAAGCTGCGGAAAACAGATAGTACTGCCATAAACATTACTATGTTGATGCCTTCCCTTCTTTATATTCGTGGTATTGATGCTGGATTATCTTTCTAATAAAATATTCTTAATTTAGCAACTATCATTCATCACAGTTTCTAGTCAGAAAGGGTAATCTTGAGCGGTTGTATGAAAGGAAAGAAGAGTAGAGGTCGAGCACCAACAAGATGGATGGATACAATTCAACAGGCAAGAGTACATCCACAAAGCACAAAATCGTGCGGTTTGTTAATCACGTTCTCCAGCTACGAGGATTTGAAGAAGAAGAAGAAGAATTTGTAGGCTACCAACCACTTTCAAACCTACATAGTTACAGAAAAAGAAATAGTGACGTTCTTGACAATCTCCTTGTCTTAGCAAATTTTACTGAAATATATTTTGTATCGCGACTTATTTTATCTGAATTTATTTACTGTAAATATTATTAATTATACAATCTCGTACTGAATCTTTCTTTCTTTCACTCCTTCTGAATTTATATATATAAATATCATCAAGCACACATCTCTACATTTCTACAAATTCATCACTAAATCCGAACCTAGAAGAATTTAGAACCTATTATTTATTTTCTCGGTCGATATAGTACACATATTTGTTTAACATGTATTTCTGTTTTCGCCGAATGGTCCTAGCATAGAATGGGCCACACCTTTCCTTTCACCCAAACCCACGGTGTCGTAAGAGGCGACTAAGGGAGCTTAATGGTCGAGAGATGGGGAGTCCTCCCTCTTAAAACATCACCAAAGCCTAACTACGGTTGCCAACCCGCCTCCTAAGCGTGTCAACTACTGGCAAAACCACCATTTATAAGGGAAGCCTATATTCAGCAGTAGAGAGTTAAACCACACATGAGCCTGATCGTATGATATAATCTAATATATAAAATTCTCGTGTCGTGGTGTTTGTTACCAAACTCCTCCGAAACGGCTTTACAGATTTTTATGAAATTTTGTGTGCATATTAGGTAGGTCTGAAAATCGGCTTATATCAACCCCTCAATGATATAAATATTTTTTTTATTTTTTTTACAATTTATTTTATTTTTATTTCATTATGATTTAGCATTGAAAAATACATACAAATTAAAATGTTCACGCTTTTACGAGCAACCCCTGTCGTTTAATCGCAATTTTTATATGCCGCAATATGGTTGCAAGATGACAATCGAATATAATAATTGTAGTACGATATATTTTCATGTATAGTTCTAGAAATAATGTATATGGTAAAACAACGTTTACCGAGTCAGCTAGTAATTTTATAAAAAAAAAAACAGAGTGTTTTTATATACAAGCATTTATTTTTATAATTAAACACAAACGTTGCAAACATTCAATAATGCAATCATAGCACTAATAATATTATTAATAACTTACTTGAAACATTACTATTAGAATTTAAAAGGATAACTTGACTTAAAATAACACGCGGCAATACTCATAGGCCTTACGGTGTGCCCTTAGACTTAGGCCCTTGTAATATACAATTACATTATTATAGCCAAGCAGAGACAAAGCCAAAAGATTTGTGTTTATTAATATAACCGATTTCTTCCCAACACCCAAACTGAAATGCTCACAAAACGTTATATTGAACAATGACCATCGCTATCATAAAAACCCGTGATATCAGAATCACGTCGATTATTTAATATGATAAATTATATCTCTAAATACCTCGTTGTACAACAATTTTATTGTTTTATAATTGTAGGTAAGTATTTCATATTGTTTTAATCATTAACATATTTTTTATCTATTGTGCCTACGTTTCCTGCAGCATTAGGTAACTGGACTAGTGATTCTTGGAAAATAATCTTATCTTTTGTATAAAAAAAAATATCAAATACAAAGAAATATATAAATTAAATACTAAAATATTATAAATTATCTACATTCGTACCATTGTAATAATTAATAATGAATAATAAAATTTTGTAAATAATATCATACATTCGTAACTTCCATCTGAATTAGTATTCTTCCATTCAATCATAATAGCAGAATAAAGTTCTCACTTAACTTCCTCCTGATTCTAAAAAATCTAATTCATAATTCAAAACTTTAAAAGCAATATGCAATTAGTATTAGGAGTGGGTAATATAAAACAATATTTTAATTGCAATATCCATATACTGGTCCAATAATTTATTATTACATGTTAACATATTAAAAGTCTGTTATCCAAAAAATTATATTGGATAAGAAACTTTTAACATATTCGAAAATAGATATCCGACCGATATGGGCGATATCAATATAGGTGATGACCTTTTTTCCATTATCAATTTCCAGAGAAACCCAATATATAGATATCGGATCAGTATCCATATTTTCATTCCTAATTAGTACTCTAAATTACGCACAAGAAAGTTATAAGTCCATTAACAGCGTCCATGATTGTATTAATGCACCATAAAGAATGAAAAAAAAAAAAACAAAAAGAAAGAAAAAGTTAAATAGTACATTACCTCAGAGAACTAGATTACCAACTTTGCCAAAACCTGGCTACTACGGCTATATCCTTTTAACAGATATACTCGTAGATGGTGTTGTATTAAAAATTTTGGAAATTAAAGAGAATACACAAACCCCATCGTCCAAGAACATCATTGAGAACTTACACTCGACTCTTACGAGTTAAAGAATTAACCAATGTTTTAATATAACATTTTGTGAGATTTACAACATTTAATTATAACTACGATAGCTGACGTGAAAGCGGATCCGAATCTGTTGTGCAAATATTTGGAAACATTTTTATTGTCCTGGCGTCGCTTTTGCTGTGAATAACTTATTTATTTAACATATACTCTTTTCCGTTCTAAAACTGATACCTTTCAGTTGCACCACATGTACCGTTCTTCTGTTTCGTATTTTTAACACTTTCTACATAATTATAATTTGGCATCTATGCAAAATAAATGTTACGAAACAAAACCGTAATCTTCACTGTGTCCAATTTGATTTATTTAATTTGATAAAAAAAAATATGGGACGGATTATGAAAAAGTTCTGTGAGCGATTATTAATATACCAATAATATTGTTCAATACGAATAATAATTATAACTATGGATTCATCTATAATTAAACATTATGTCCTACATAAAAAAACCGACTTTAATTGTGATAAAATCAGTTATTTTGATATAAAAACTAAACTACAGAATTGATTTTGTTAAAATTTTTATGGGACTAATCTGTAAGTTTAAGGGCTTAGTGTAAGTCCCTTCAGATAAAAAAAGAATTTTCCAAATCGGTTTAAAACTGATGAAGTTATTAGTAATTTCCTTCTTTTTGAAATCGATTGAAAATATGTATAGACAAACTTAATAAGAAAAGCCCATGTTAAAGATATCTATAGTTTAAAAGCATCAAAAAATTGATAGAAACTATAAGATGGGCTGTTGATCCAATATGTTAAATATAAGGTATCTAATAAAATTAGATTACTTAAGTCAAACATATTGGTTCACATTATACTATAATACACAAATTTTAAACATTTACCAAGTAAGAATATAAATATATCGTCATAGTCGTAGAATACTGACGGATCTGACGAATAATACATATAAAGATCCATCAGTATTCTACGACTATGACGATATTTTCAAATTTACAACCAACACATAAATCGTTCACGTAACTTTTTCAAAATCTTTCCAAAATTCTGCTTGCAATTGAATAGCTTCTATGATAATTTAATTTTGAATAACTTATGAAAAAGTCTTCTTTAAATTAATTAAATGTTATTATATCAGGAAAAGAAAGGACATTAGTGCTGTTTTAAATTAATTATCAATATTGGAAGAAATCGTAAAGCCTTCATTAACTGTGTCAAGTACGTAAATATTAATAATATGTAGTTATACTCTCGTGAATCATGGTTTATTAAGTGTTTTATTCTATACTTGTCTTTTTCGACATGTTTATGGCTTGACATGCAACATTAGTCATAGTACTTCATCTTAGGTGCCGATTTACTTTACAATATCCTAAACCTAAATTATTGACAGTTCATGTAAGAATAACTTTAATATCATTACAATAAAGTTTGGTATTTCAATATTTTGTTCATAAGTAGATTTAATATTAAAATTATTATAGGAAGATTATTATAAATTTCGGAAGTTATTATTAGCGATGGTAATGCCAATAGATAATTTCGACGATATTTTTCGAAAATCAAAAGTAATATTATTCATTAATACTATTAATTCAAATTATTGTAATCATATAATAAATTGTATCAAAATAATTCTTTTAAACTAAAATAACTAGTTCTTTGACTGTCATATGTTTTATTAATATGCAAATGAAAATATGCAAAAACAAACATACCATATATATAAGGCAACTAGCAATACAAACCCTAATAATGTTATTAAAAACAATTAATTATCCAAAACTTGAATCGTTGAGTATGGATAAAGTTATTCTTTCTGTCGCAGAACACACTTTTTGTATCACAGATGCAAAAAGCACATTTGCTCGTCCAGTCTAAAACATTTTCAGATTTTTCTAGAGGACAATCAACACATTTAATTTTCCATTATCTAACATCGTCAAAATTACGCCATATCAGCCGGTGTTAAAAATTGTATTATCTCAACATCTTACTTTGGCACTACGCAATTTCGTTGGCCATCATTTATCACATAATAATAATAAAAGAAATAGTGCAGATATGTCGAGAAGGAACGCATCACTACAACTACTAATATCTCCTATGTTACAGTGTAATATCATATCAATATATATAAAAGTGAACAAGAGGCACTCTATAGGTTTACATACGCAGGTTTTAAATAAGCGTAGTCCGTGAAACATCAAACGTGAACTAGAACATGATTACTGACACTAGATATTATACAATTAGGTACTAACATCAGCGAATTAAGAATACACAGCCCATACAAATACACATTTCGAATTTGTATACACTTCGCCTAATTATAAAACAAAATTAACGTAAGCCCAAAAGATCTAGTAACTTTACGATTAGCACTTACTATCTCATAAGGTATCGTCTTTCACAACAGATTATAATCGATACATATTACCATATAGGCACCCGTTCGACCTGCCCTTAAAGATTAAAAAATAAATCCAACAAAATACTTTGGGCCATACAAGTTTCTACGATCACTAACATTCATACATTATTTACAACAACGAAATAATATTCATTATCTATAATGCAGCAGTTGCAAGAGTTTATTCATTAAACTTATAGTATTGTACTAGTAATTTATTATCTTAAATCTCGAATTGTAAAGATTCATCTATTAAATTGTTTATACCAATATTTGAAAGCTGAACCGCTGGGCACTACGAACTCTAATCTAGATGTATCAACCCTAAACGTTAAGGTACTAATTTTGTAAGTTCTAACACATTCAGTATACTAACAACTGTACAAATCACGCCACAATCAATGCCCTTACATTCTCGTTGATTCATATCGTTTTGTTTATCATTTCCAGATTTAACATGTTCTGTATCATCGTTACGACAAACTTCAAGTGCAGGCACATTCATTTCATCATTTTTATTTTATATTTCATACAATTTAGAGTTACTCCATTATTAGTTCCGACCCCTATGCTCGTCTACGATATCCTCGAATCTGTCAATATACACGAACCATTATTACATGTACAACTTTCTAATATTGGTCCGCTACTGAGTTGTGAAATGATCTAGCTTATTCACTTAACTTAATCTAAGGCTAGAATGAACTTAAACAATTCTATGCCTTGCGTGATATGTATTGCAATAGAGGCGTATTAAAGCTAACATTTTATCTCCCCCTTACGCCTTTTCAACTTTTCGAAACACGCGCAGAGCAACCTCGTCCCTTTAAGAGTTTAGGTTCTAGAAGACAGTTTACATTTTTACACAACATCACTCATTCCTGGCAGAAGTTTTTTTCATATACTTAACCTAATCTCGAAAGATATGTAGAGGCTTATTATCTATGACAAAATTACGGCTACGTAATTCTATAATTTGTTATTAACAAGTGATATGTTGATGGAGAAATCACTCCTTTTAAGATAGATTGTAACATTAAATCATAAACAATAGCTTTACATTACTTATTTATTTATGGAACTTAATAGCGACATTTTACTAGAATATTTAATGGACTTAGAATCGCTATTTCAATAAAGATTTATCCATGTATATTATTTTAGATATTAGCAAAAACAAATCCTGTTTCTACTATCAAATGAAATTCAAATATATATACATGTATTATAGTTGTTAAAGGTGACAATTAATGGAAATTAACAAATTCGAAACTAGATTTTTTAATACTAAAATGTTAATAAAAAATATACATTTTTTTTAATATCTTTGCGAAAAGAGATATTAATTACCATCTTTATCAATTGGCCTCCTTTAGTGTAATAATACAAGATAAATCGGTATTGAAATCTCGATCCACGTAGCGCAATGTAACACTTGAGGTGGCTTATAATTAAAATATACTTTCTATAACTTTACATATTATAAAAATAAGTTAATACTTAATAAAATATCCCAGAGATTCATAAGACGGCAAAATATACACACATTATTTATAATATATAATACAAAAATGTTTTTGACGAGTTAAAGTCAGTTTTCGACAAAGCAAATGAAACTCAATGAGATGATGAGAAGGCTCATGTTGGAATAGGTCACTACGTCAAACAATCTTCATATAAAATGGTATTTGAACATTGTGGTTTGCGCAAAACCATACGTGGTGACTAAATAAATGCCAAGAAGGTTACATGAAAGCCAGTTTGAGGTTGCGCTACTGGTGCAGTTCTCCTTAGGCTGTGGCTTATCTGAAAAATAGTAATAAATTCATTTTGTCATTATATATGTCAGCTTTAGTCACGTTTTAAATTCGTGTACGAGGTTTGTCCGGAAAGTACGTATAAAAGTTTTTTAAAAATTTTATTTTACAATTATTCAGGTAAATCAATTTTATCCCCTTCAAAGTACTCCCCCTGTGACATAATGCACTTGTGCCAACGCCGTTTCCACTGTGAGAAGGCTCCTTGAAAGTCCTCTGGTTGTAGGTTTCTCAGCTGCCCCGTCGTAGCTTTTTTTATCTCATTTATGTCCCCCAAATGCCGCCCCCGAAGTACCAATTTGGTTTTTGGGAACAAGAAGAAGTCACACGGGGCCAAATCCGGCGAATAGGGGGGGTGTTCGGTCACCGTAATGGAATTTTTACTCAAAAACTCACGGACAACAAGAGAGGTGTGGGCAGGGGCATTGTCGTGGTGAAGAATCCAACGCCCCTCTCGCGCCAATTCTGGACGAACTCGTGCCACACGAGCTTTGAGGCGTCTGAGCACATCGACGTAGAATTTTCCATCAACTGTCTGGCCTGGAGGGACGAATTCTTGATGGACAATCCCCCGAACATCGAAAAAAACAATCAACATTGTCTCGGCCCTCTCTGAATCTTTTTAGCCACTTGTGGACGGTTGGTTCCTTCACAGCATCATCCCCATAAACTGTTCTGAGATCGGCAAAAATTTCACGGCCATTCTTGCCGAGTTTCGAGAGAAACTTGATTACGACGCGCTGCTCTTCAACGGAAGCGGGCTCCATGCCGACGGGGTTTCGTTAAGAGGTAACTTCACAGATGGCGTGACAAGCCAGTTCGCACCGCACGGCGGTCAGACCAGAACTGATTGTTAGGGACATAAGGAAGGGGTCCTGCGCTTACCTGGCCTCCCCACTCCTCTTTCTCGCATTCCAGAACACTTTTATACGAACTTTCCGGACAGACCTCGTATTATCAATTATATTCTAAATAAGAGCCCTTATTTGTGATAGCTTTCTGCTCGCTAAATCTATTTTAATAGTAGAAAAGTTAATGAAATGGACCAATTCTAATTGTCATATTAAGATAAAACATAAACACCAAATTTTAAATTAGACCTTCAGGAACAGAAATGTGAAAACCGCATCCAATCCTGTGCAGTATTTTTGCACAATATCTAAACAAACATTCAGACAGGAAGACAAACAAAATTTCTACTACTATTATTATTAAAGCCACTCATATCATTTTTTCTTAAATAGTTTTCAAATTTTATTATAACAATAGTTATATTAAAAACCTCGTATAAGTAAACATCCTGTAGAATAATCTACCATAGTTATGGGACATGGACGATGACCTCAATAGTATTACAGATATAATAAATACCTATGATATAATTCAAACAACAAGATAGAGATACACGTGACTAGTTTTTCGAACCGACCAGATGACTTTGTGTATACAGAACTAACTGCATTCTTGCTCTTGAAAGCTCATGAGAAAGCTAATAAACTTGAGAATGAAATTGGAGTAGTTATGTAAAACCTAGTAGTAAAGCCCCACCTTGCTATCCTGGCTTGTACTTCGTATAACCAGCAAAGATAGTATCCCATCAGCTAGTACGCAATGATGACACTTTTTTTTCTTTTTGTTTTTCTCAGTACTATATAAACTATAGTAATTTATCCCAAGCTACTCTAGTAAACTATAGAATAGATGATTACTAAGCTGCAACTGCTAACTGCAACTTCAAAGAGTTCTACTCACTTATAGCCGACATTAGTTGAGGCAAATACTTTTGCCAGAAAACACACTGCTTCACTCGTAGACCATGGCCAACTTCACTCGAGTTCACCGCCAGCGTCAGGTATTCTCTACCTAACGATGTGTGGAGAGGCCAGTGGATCTTAGTCATCTCGCCGTTAGGATTCATAGATGGATTTCTGAAACATTGCATTTTTTTCTATAAATATATGAGTAATAAAGTAAAATTGTCTTCTGAGTATCTCTCGTTTTTCTATCGCGAAACAGCAATGTTTGCTAGTTTGTTTTTTGATTTGAAAATCAGTAAATTACTGGGCACCATCGCCATATATTCTGTGATATCCACGGTGCTGTTTACATAATATTTATGGTACTTGCTATGCCAGAATAGATGAAAATAACGTTGATAACCTAAATTGTTTATGCAAAACTAGAAGATCGCACTAGACTTATTTAGTGCATCAATTTAAAAAACCTTATATAACCTTTATAATAGAATTTAATGAAAATGTAAACAAATAAATAATTAACTTGCCCATAGGACAGTCTGCTAATGTCCAATAATATAAAAAAAAAAAAATTGATTAAATGATTGAAGATTTAAATTTATAGATTGTTATTTATTTTTTTAATTACTAATTTGCTAAGTTAATTTAGGTTATATAAATATCAAGAACAAGTAATTAGATTCTGTAGTAGGATAGTATCAACAAAATTTTGTTACGTTTTAAGACTATAAAATTTGCTGCTGTTACAACTATTAATAAATATAAGTAAATATAAAACTCTTACTTACCCAGTTCTAGCGAAATTAGCCCAATATCTCATTAAACGTTTGCTAAACTCAACTTCTTCTGGAGAATAATTCTTTCCAGGATTCAAAGGCTCACCAAATACATAATTTATCTCATCCCCGTGCATCACACCTGTCCAAGATGGCCACGGATTGTTCTTACTTCGATGTCTGAAGTAATATGTGTAAACATTATTACCGGTCTCAGCATACCGATGAGCAAATTCATTCACACCACATGTGTAATGATAATCTCCCACCATTTTGTCTAGAGCATTTCGATTTTTCACAGGGTCATCAGGATTTAACCAATCTGTATATTCATATATTATAGCCTGCCTTCCAATATCACCTGCATAAGGATTTAATTCTCGTACAGCTTGAATATACTGTTCTCTAGTTATTCCTACATTTTCCTCTTTAGGAAATAGTTCTGTGAGATAATACAGTATAAAATAATATCCTTCCTCAGTATTTGAACCCATAAGAATGTTCGTCTTTTTGAAATTTTTCTGAGCAAGTGAACGTTTAGGCATCTCATCTAAGAAAGACCCGTCGATCACAGGAACAAATGGAAAGTCACTAATACCTAAAGTCCCCCATTCATTATTAACTAATTCGTCAGCACTTTTCCTTCGTAAACAATCAATCATCGGACCTAAATCAGATCTAGAATGCGGACAATGAACAGCTTCAGCTAATCGAATACCACGTATAATACTCTCTTCTCTTGATATTATAGCCCATGGTACCAAAGCAGCCCCCGACTGCATAATCGCTTGAGAAAATAAATTTCTAGAAAGAGGGGATAGTAAATGTAAAGACACTGAAACGGCACCAGCAGATTCACCAAATAATGTAATATTATGAGGATTACCACCAAAATACGCTATGTTGTCTTTGACCCATTGCAAGGCCATAAGTTGGTCAAATATCCCAGCATTTCCCGGTACATCTGGAGTATCAAAAAATAAGAATCCAAGTGACGCAACCCTATATTGCATTGATACATAAATAATCTTCTCTTCAGAAACCAAAATTTTAGGATCATAGACATCTAAAGTAACTGTTCCTGAATAAAATCCACCACCAAAGATCCAAAGCATGACAGCTGCATTTTTAGGGCGTGGTTTTGGTGTTACGATATTTATATAGAGACAGTCTTCTTGCATATCCGTATTGGGGTTCCACATCATCGCCCCGGGGAAATCTCCAAATACTGTATCTACAATTTGGACGCAAGAATGTGGTTGAGTCGTAGTATTCAAAATTTCATCCCCCCAACTTTCTACGGGTCTCGGATGTCTGAATCTTAAATCACCGATTGGTTTCTGAGCATAAGGGATGCCAAACCAGGCGTCTACCTTCTTACCCGTGGCCGCTGTAAGCGTCATACCTCGGACCCTCCCTTTCCTCGTTCGGACCACCAATGGATCATCGTCGTCTGGTCCAAACTGGGGTTCATCTGCCATAAATTCTTCATCTTCGGCCCGTTCGTGATTAGAGTAAAACCTCTCGTCATACTTCGCTCTTTTGGAAGAGGTTTCAGCGTCTTCAAATTTAGCGCGTTTTGATGAGGTCTCGTGCTCATCTATACGTGGAAGAATAGTGTCTAAATCGGGATTATAGCGGACGGCCTCGCCATGTCCTCGGTAAGGCTGGGGCGGGGCAGGCGCGGGAAAATGAAGGGGGTGTTCTGGGGCATGGTGCCTCGCTCTATGCTCGTGCGGGCTGGCCAGCGCACGCGCTGTGAGCGCCGTCAGTGCCACCAACACCACGCGCATACCGCCGCTACACCCGCTCCCACAATCACCACCTGAAATAAGAGATTTAGAAATTCTATTAAAAGTGAACAATAATAAAATATTGATAAAGTCGACTGAGCTCTATTCAGTGACTGTATTGTATATAGTGTATAAACATGTTTGGGGGGAGAGATAAATAAATATTGATTTATACTTTTGCACACATTCAAATATGTCTACAGGGCGGACCCAAAACCTGAATGGCATTCTCTACCAGTCAACCGTAAAGCTAAACGGAGAGAGTAAATGGCGGTGCATTGATCCAACAAAATCAATTTAAAAATGAAATAAATATTTTGATAGAAATCTTCCAAGAGAAAGAATATATGGTGTATTAATTTTTATTTATAAATAAAACAAGACGTATATCCAACACAAACAACAAAAACGGAAATAGGTGCCTATTTACAATTAATTTAAAAAAATAATTAAGAACTATTATTACACATTATTGTCACTAAATAATTCGGTTAAGGTTTTGATTTCATATATATCTAATTATGCAAGATTAAAAATCTTATTATATTTTATAAATTAAATACAGAAAGGATTACAATAATTACAATCTGAATGGGAAAGAATCTTTTTACCCAAACCCCATTACCTATAATAAATGCTTACATTATATACGAAACCTCTAATTTGTGATACCATTGTATTTATACCTTTAAATTAGCATTCTCTTTTATAAATAAGTTCACCTTTGCTCACATTATTTGTAATAACTGTATTTTTACTGTATTTATACATACATATACATATAAAATTTGATTATTGATTGATTTCTTTATGTCTGTGATGTTATCGTGCAGAACATCAATACACTACATACTATAACTCTACCAGACGCCATGGTTCTAACGCTGCAGCAATATAATAAGCACGGACCTATTATTATTGTTATCTTTTATTTTTGTTTGTTTAATTGTATTGTTATACTTAGTTTTTTTTTACTACTAATTTATTTACAGAATCATGCTACTGTGTGAGTCGCATGATTCTGTAAATAAATTCCATCTTTCTTTCTAAAAATAAATTAAATGCATATATAAATTGATAGATGTGTGGTCCCGGCATAGAATGTGTCGTCCCTTCCTTTCCAGTGGGTGTCGTAAGAAGCGACTAAAGGAACTTAATAATAATTGAAGGATGAGCAGCAATGTCCCTCTTAGTAAGGGACCAAAACCTAACAGCGTTTTCCAACCCACCTACCAAGCATGGCAACTTAAACTCAAAGTACCCCTTATGTGGGAGGCCTATGTTCAGCAGTGGACAGTCAAGGGCTGATATGAGAATGTTGATAAGTTGTTAAATTATCTTTACGTCAAATCAATCTCAATAATTGTCTTAATGATATCTAACAGACATTGTAAGGGGGAAAGGGATTGTTAGTAATGTGGTCTAACTTAACCATTGCTAGCAATACACTAATACCAATAAGGTTGACCTCCACGCCCGTTTCCCCCTGGAAACCATCACGGTTAATTCTTGTCGAATTCATCATGATTTTTTTTTATGGGTACAAATGGTATGGTAACCCCGCCTGCGCTAACGGGATACGCTGGCGGAGCACCAATGAAGGGTGATAGATGAGAATGAAAACAGGCCAGTTAGCCCATCATGATGAATCCATCAGGAATTAACCATGATAGTTTCCAGGGAGAACCGCGAGGCGGTCGACCTGGTTGGGTGCTAGCAATGGAATTCTGTCTTCATTACTAACAATCCCTTTCCCCCCAAGAATTTATCATGGTAGGCCAACTGACCTGCATTCATTATCATCACCTATCATCATTAATGGTGCCTCGTCGGTGTATACCGATAGCGCGGGCGCGGTTACCATTTCATTTTCATCCATTAAAAAAAAAACAATTATTGTAACCATTTCTCTATTCTAGAATAAAAAAGATAGTACTATCAACATCACCAAATAACCTTTTCAAGCGTCTAACGCTTATAGCCAATGACAAATTAGTTTGCCAACAAAACTCAATAAATTGTGCCTTCAAAACAAACCGGCAATTCATCACAGAAACGCACAATGGACTCGGGGACATCACTTGAGCGATCGTTAATGTACTTTATAGAAAAATATGGCAGATAGATAACATTTTTAGTTAATAGATGATGACAATTCAAAGATAAAAAAAAAGTTCCTAGAAAACACGAAAAAATTATAGCTTTTTCTAATTTCTTAGAAGGAACACTTTAAAATTTAAAAAGAAATGGAACAAAACAAATAAGCAATCAATACGAGAGTTAATTAAATTAGTCAAAGAAGAATCAAAATCATTTACTGAACAGGTATAAATACTCGTATTGCGTAAAATATATGTACATAAAAATAAAAAATATGGGCAAATTAAGAACTTCTCTCTCGAGCCATAACCTATGACATTCAACTTGCAGACGGTTGTCCATTCAAAATTGGTCGCCAACAAAAGTCTTTGGGTATCAATTTCAATTAAAATTTTAACTCTTCAGTGATAGAAAACACCGATAACAATGCAAATATATTCTAATGACGTCACTAAGCTCACCACGTTAGATTCCATTTTTATTTATTTTTAAGATTTTAAAGGAATGGTAATATCGCCAAAGTATATTGTTAGTGCAGGTATGTGATATGATAGGTGAGAATGAAAAGGCGTGATGAATTCGCTTGGATTAAATACAACGGTTTTTGAGGAGGGACCGTGAAACGGTAGACCTGGTAGGGTATATAGCAATGAGGTTGCTAGTTCCCTCCCCCATTGGATTATAATTAGGTATGCTCGGCGAATTTGGATATGTCGAGAATTACATTTGCAACGGCAACCATTGACAAATGCCTGTGACTGAATAGAAACTGATGGTTAACCATCATATCAGCCATTAATTGCTATACTGCTAAATATAGATCAAAAGTGGGGAGTTTTCCAGTAGTTGCCCACTTGGCAGGCGCTTTGGCAACTGCGGTTGGGCTTTAGTAATGTTTTAAAAGAAATGCCGCCTCGACCATTAAATTTCCTTAGTCGGCTCTTACAACATCCATGGGAAAGGAGGAAGTGGCCAATTCTATGCCAGAAGTATACATACAACATACGATTGTTAGTAATGGGATCTAATTAAATATTATATATATATATATATATATATATATATATATATATATATATATATATATATATATATATATATATATATATATATATATATATATATATATATATATATATATATTTTGTTTATAAAGAATACTGTCAAAAAATGCTTAACGGATTTTAAAATTTGTATCTACACCTATAAAAAAACCACATTACCAACAAGTATCGTGACCTATATTGGTTTAACAAAAAACATGCGAAACCGGGGCATATTTTTAGTATTACTCTCGATATTATCGTAACTTTTATATTACCGGATGGATTTCAATAAATGAGATATAGCCTGTGATATCGTTGACCTCTACAAGCTGTAATAAAATTACACGACCCACTTTAGGAGGTCGCCTTTATTAAAAATTGCAGCACCGGGTTCTCTCGTCAAAATTTGTGATTTTTAATCATTATCCTTATTCACTATATGACGCAGGGTCTCTTTTCCCTTATTTATAAAAACGTCCAATAAATATATTTAAATAATTGAAGTTTTTTATAATTGATTTTTACGACACTCGGAGGAAAGGAACGGATGGTCTATTCTATGCCAGTACCACACGTCAATCGCGTTATGTAGCTACAAAAAAAAGTCAAACGTCTTTTTTAATTATTCAAGTGATGAAATGACCTTTTTTTAGCTTAAATTCTAAATTAATTAAAAAAATATAAAAAAAAACAGTTAATACACTACTGCAAGAGTTATTATCACTAATTCCATAAGTGTGAAATTGAGTTCATTGTTCATTTACTTACCGACGTCTTGATTAAATATATTAATAGCAAGGAGCGTAACGTTTTTAAAGTTCATGTGTGTATGTATGTATCTTCATTTCACCATAACCACAATACCTGTGCTGTTTCGATTTTTTTCAAATTAATATTGTAATACTTACATAATCACGAATGGCATAAGTTATTTTTTTTTTCGTTCATTTATATGTGTATATACGTATATATGATTAAAAAAATTTTAAGTCCAAAATGTACTTGCTAAACTTTAAATGAAGTTACAGTTATAAACGTAATACAATTACCAAAGGGAGACTTTGTACAAAAGTCGATTGCTTGGGTACCTCTGTCCCATTCGTGTTTCAACCGTGAAGCAGTTGTGTTTGCATGGCTGTGTTTTGGTTTGAAGGGTGGGATATGGCGTGAATTTACTGGGTACAGAGGATAACACCCGAGTCCTCAGAAATGGCAACGCATGGGGGTTATCATGAGCGAAACAGTATACTCTGTTATGTCCATGGTACCACTCATGTCTATAGGCGACGGTTACCACTTTCCATCAGGTGGGCCGTCAGCTTGTTTGCCATTCACGCACCAAATCACTTAAAAAACTTTATAACTCTTCAAATGATCATAATAGTTAAGTACTTTGTTTGTTTTCCCAGTGTAATCTTTCCTTGTAATTGTTTGTATTTATAATAAGTTTACTACTGTAATTTTTTAAGGGAAACAATAAAGAGTATCTATATATCTACTTCAAGAGAAGGTCAAAATGGTGATACAGGAACAACTAAACTTTGTTCTAAATCCGTGAACCAATCTCCAACAGCGCTATTTCGAGACTTCTATTTCTGTTTTTAGACTATTTATACCATTTCAAATGAATTCAGATCGATTGTTCGTTAGGTGGGCGCAAAACAATTTCAATTAATTTCCAAGTATTTCTCACATAAGTCCCGGATCTCAGACGTTTGAATTTAACATAAACAAAGTAGTGAATGAGTGCTGCTCATTCAACATAAAGACTTCCGGATAAAGTCGTAACAATTGTCGCAAATGATAAATATAGTAAATTCATTCGGTTCCTGTTTTTCAGTTAAGTACACGTGGGTGAAGGTAATTGTTATAAATACCCTAAGAGATTGTTCTGAAAATAATTGTAGTTAATCCCCAGGGATTAATATATAAATTCACTAATATGAACCAACTGACATGATTTCTCCTAACCTATCATACAATCATTTGAATGGTGGAAGAGATTACTAGTAATAGATATAAACTATAATTTATATATATATATATATATATATATATATATATATATACATTTTTATTATTTATATTTTATATATATATATATATATATAACACAGGGGGTAAACGAGCATGCAGCTCACCTGATGGTAAGTGACTACCGCTGCCCATGATCACCAGCGGCATTTCAGGTGTGCTGCCGGCCTTTTAAAAAGGAATATACTCTTTTCTTGAAGGTTATGTTGTCTTATCGGTTCGGAAATACTGCTGCTGGATGTTGATTCCAAAGAATGGTTGTGCATGGAAGAAAGTGCCTTGAAAAACGCACGGTGGAAGACCGCCACTTGTCCAGATGGTTGGGATGAAACTTTAGTTTGTGGCGGATTGTACAGTGATGAAAATCAGCAGCAGGTATCATTCCGAACAATTCCTCAGAACACTCTCCATGATAAATTCGGTAGAAGATACACAGAGACGCAACATCTCTGCGTTTCAGTTTCAGTGGGTCAAGTCGGACAATAAGGCGTTGACTATCAATAATTCGAGCCGCCTGACATTGAATACGATCTAACGGAAGGAGTTGGTACTGTGGCACTCCTGTCCGTAACTATTATCGGGGGAGCAAGGCATTGTTAATAACGCGGACTAACAGTGCCATTGCTAGCGATACACCCTGTCAGATCAACCCCCGTAGTTCCCCTGGAAACCATCGTGCTGAATTCCAGGTATATTAATCGCAATGGTCTAACTGACCTGGCCTTTCATTCTAACCTATCATCCCCCACAGCGTCACCTACCATCCTCGCCAGCATATATCGTTAGCGCAAGCGCGGTAACCATTCCCTTATTATCCATTAAAAAAAATTATAATAAATTAACCATAATGGTTAATTTCTAGTAAATTTCTCATAATGGACCAACGAGCCTAAATTAATTGGAGGAAAGGGATTGTTAGTAATGGGACTCTAAGAGCCGCATTATTAATACCCTATCAGGACAACCTCCACGGAATTCCCCCTGGACCATCTTGATAAAATCTTTATGAATTCATCACTATGAACCTCACGGGTGCCACGACAGCGTATACCGATAGCGCAGGCGAGGTTATCACTCCGTATCGCCTATTAAAGAAACCTAACTTCATTTTCACCTATTATCCCCACTGTTATCCCACCAGCTTAAACCAATAAAAAACTTAAAAAAACTTATTTTTTTTATGCAACTTAAGCTGACGGCCCACTTGATGAAAAGTAGTAATCGTTGCCTATAGACATGAGCAGTACCATGGACATAACAGAGTATACTGTTTCGCCCATGATACCCCCCATGCGTTGCCATTTCCTAGGACTCGGGTGTTATTTCTCTATACCCTGTAAATTCACAGCCATATCCCACCCTTCAAACCGAAACACAGCCATGCAAACACAACTGCTTCACGGTTGAAACACGAATGGGACAGAGGTGTCCAAGCAAACGACTTTTGTACAAAATCACTCTCTGGTAATATAATATAACGTTTAATCAATGGCATCGTCATCATATCAGCCGTTAACTGTCCACTGCTACAGATAAGCCTCCCCCATAGATGTCTTTACCATTGCGGAGTAGACCCAGTAGTTGCCAAGCTTAGCAGGCGGGTTGGCAACGACAGTTAGAATAATATGTACTATTATGTAATATTTATTTATTTATTTAACTCTTTATTGCACCATAAATAAAAATATACAAAGACAAGTGAATAATACTTTTTATTTCGGTCAATCAATATACTCGTATCCCTGTCACGCGGACAAAGTCGCGTGTAAAAACTAGTATTTGAAAAAATATGCGAAAGCTTTTTAAATTAAAGAAAATGCGCGCAAATTATTGTTTTCTGCCTAATCCGTATAATTCACCACACAACCCGGCAACAAGCTAAGTCACAGACCTAACCCAGTGTCGTGCCCTATTTGACGTTGTTAATTATAAGTGACTTCTCTCTCACGACCAAAATAATATCTGGATAAATATATTTATTCCCGGTTTATTCTTGCCAACGGATTTATTATAAAAAAAAATAAAAATAGAATGCAAATAAAAAAAATTAATAATAAATGATTTACTCAATAAGGCTTGAATTAGCATCGTATGGTCTTAGCATAGAAAGTGACTAAGGATAATTAATGGGCCAGGGAAGGGCAGCAGCGTCCCTCTTAAAACATCACCAAAAGCGCAAATACAGTTGCCATCCCCTATACCAAGTTTGGCAACTACTGAGCCAGGGTAATATCTCGTGTTAGACTCTGCAAAGTGCTGTACTATTTGATCTGAATTTTTAATACTCGTGTATATTAAAGGATGGGATATGGCGTGAATTTACTGGGTACAGAGGAATAACACCTGAGTTCTCAGAAAAGGCAACGCATGGGGGGGTATCATGGGCGAAACAGTATACTCTATTATGTCCATGGTACTGCTCATGTCTATAGGCGACGGTTACCACTTTCCATCAGGTGGGCCGTCAGTTTGTTTGCCATTCTAAATTGCATAAAAAAAATTGTACTAATAACTGGATTTACATCCGTTTTGTCTAAAATGCTCGACTAGTATTGGTACCCGTATTCGGTAAAAAAATCGATGAATTAAATGAAAAAAAAAAACAACGTTACTATTATTATGTGAAAGTGAGTTTGTTTTTTTTATCGCCTTGACGACTGGTCCAATCGCTATGACATTAAGTGTACACCTACAATATGAGATAAGGAAGGATATAGATTACTTTTTATCTCGGTCAGTAAACGTATTCCGGTCAAGCGGACAAAGTCACGGTTAAAAGCTAGTATTGTACAAATAAAAAAAATATGATAATCAAGCAAAAAACAAACTACATTGTTGTATTTTCATTTGTCGCTATCGAAATTATCTTCACGAAATTCTTATATTTTACAAGTAAGGTTTAATGTTACAATTATAAATTTAACTACAATTATTTTATTTAAAAAAAAAATTATATCCAATTTTAATCATGAATGGATAAAGTCGATCTTCCTATACATAGCATTATGTTTACATTACCCGTCTTAATTAAATAGCTATGCCACTATTATTCATCTCGAATAAATAAGTTCATTTTTATTTGTTCGTTTACTCAATAATGTCATTCTATTGTTATTTCTATATCTATTTTGAAATATTGTCTTTTTACAATGTCACCATTCCATTTTCAAACATACCAAAAAAGAAAATGCCACTATTAAATATTAGATTTAAGCATAGTAACTCATCAGAAGGTTTACAAGTAATTGTTGTAAAATGTATAAGTATGTATATATACATACATACAAGATTAACTCATAAATGTTAACACATATAATAAGAAGGTAAGTATCACGAAATGTTTTTCTTTAGGTAAAAAATTAACGAAGTTTCCAAGAAAAATGCTGCAGTACCTTAATAGAGATTTTATCTCGGTGACCTATATTATCCAACTTGAACAGATGACACGTGCAGATTAAGCTGCACTTGGCATAGGCGTGCTACCGCATTTGGCAGGCCTATCTTCGGCCAATTATGTAAGACATGTTTATACGAGCCACTTTATAAGAAAGTCTGCGATCAGATAGACTGTACTGTACTTTCTGGGGTAGGGATGAGATGTTTACAATTGGCTTACATCCAGGAAACAGGGATTACGTAAAGAGTATGTGATGTTATGAAAGATTGGTCGTTAGAGCATATTTCTTTCTGCCTACTCCATAAAAGAGAGAGGAGTCAAATGGAAACTTAGTACAAAACTTATCCGCATTAATACCTCTGTCCTAGTGGTGTTTCTGACGCAGCAGCTATGCCTGCATGGTCATTGTCAATTATATGAAGGCATGACATCTAAATTTCCGTGTGGTCCCGGAATACAATGGGCTACCTCTTCCATTCCCGTGGATGTCGTAAGAGGCGACTAAAGGAACTTAAGAGTCGAGGGATGGGCAGCAGCGTCCCTATTTTAATAAAACCAAAGCCTAACTGCAGTTGGTAACCCACCTGTCAAGCATAACAACTACAGGCCAATAAGAGAAGGTCTATGTTTAGCAATAGACAGTTAACAACTAGTACGATAATGATGATGTTTTCAATCCCGATTTTCATAAAAAAGAACACTCACCATAAAAGAACTAGAACTGGATTTTGGCTTGTTATTTGGATTGTTATTAAATAACCGCTGTGTTACGTCTCCATTAAACCCGATTTACACATATCAATTAAGAACAGACAGACCACAGATTAAAGACTTTTTAGTACCTTTCTACGAGACAGACTATTAGACTAGAAGTGGGTTGAAGTAGACCAATTAAAATTTTCGAGGCCGCAAGGAATTGACAGAAATGATCGCATTGCTGCCATCATATCAACGCCACTCGACGTCTGCTTGAATTGCAAATGGCCGCTATCTGCAGCGACCTCTGACCTTCGAACAGGCGACTCCGCGATATCGCGCACCTCCCCATAATTTCAAATTTAGAATTGTTTTTATTATTTCTTGTTCACATAAGTGGCCAGTATTAAAAAGATATAATTGAAATTTCAATCTTGTTCTTAATTTAAACCTGTGACAGAGAATTAGTACAAGTACACAATCTAAGAATTATCTCAGTTTTTAAAATCAAAATAAAAAATATTCATACTTTTTAATCAAATACGGTAATAAATCTTCAAAATTAATTAAAGCAAGATTTAATTCGAATTTAACTCATATGAATGTGTGAAATTAAGACAATTTAAATCTTTCTTGTAAAAAGAAAAATCGATAAAAATAAATGTGCATAAAGAAATTTATGAAAAGAAAATCCTTTATCACCCTTCAGCTAGTAAGCTAAACGAGTGATAAATGATTGGTTTCTTGAGGGAGTTAACAAAGACGGCTAGAAACTTTCTTGCAAAGAGACGGTACAGTTTTTAGCCGCTGAAATAATAACTGTCTTTATAACTGTCCAAAAAAAGTGTATATATGTATTATAAAATTCTGTTACGTTGATCGCGCACCCTGTATCCGAAATAGGTATATCTGCATTAATCGCCAAGCCCCCCTATAAAGTACTCTATCTTATCAAAAATTTAAAAACTTTATTTCCTAAATTGGCCTAAAAAACTCGAGACCTCATCCACTGAATGATCCACTGAACGCATGAAATAACGAAAATAGTGTTAGTAATAATAATACACTCATATCAAAATTAAAAAAAAAATATCCAATCAAATGATCTCTCTTATATCTGCTTCTGATGATAATCAAGTATCATGTCATGACATCAGTAGTACTGTATGCAATGCTAAAGATGACGAAAATTATGGATAAAAGAAATCATCAGTCAAGCCAAACGAGAACAGCCGTACGATATTTTTTTTAAACGACTCTATAAAGCGACGATAATATTGACTTTATATTTAACAGTGTTAAGATATACAAGAGTGCAATATATTATTTGAATAAATCTCAAGAATTAAATCCTAAGTACTTTCAAGTCCCAATAACATTTGAATTGCAATTTATTTCTCAAATAGCTCTCGTCCAATCTGTCAATAACAAGACTCTGTCTCCTATAACTAATTGTTTCAGTAAACGACACAATATCCAGCATCGGATATTAAATACTCTGTAATTTCAATGTAATATCAAATATCCGGCACAGAGCAATAGCGGGGAGTGTTTGATTTGCCTCAGACAATGGGCAACGTAAACAATCGTTTGGGGCCAGAGCAACACAAATATTTGGCGGAAACCTAGTTCGCAATAACTTGACGCGTTATGAATTTCTGTCCCATTCTTTTGTGCGCGTATAAGGAGTTGTTTTTTTCACATCTATACATTTGTATTCAGCCATTTATTTATTTTGGATCTACCTATTACTAAATTTAAAACTGCTATTTTTTTATACAACTTAGAATGGCAAACAAGCTGATGGAAAGTGGTAACCGTCGCCTATAGACATGAGTAGTACCATGGACATAACAGAGTATACTGTTTCGCCCATGATACCTCCCATGCGTTGCCATTCGTGAGGACTTAAGTGTTATTCCTCTGTACCCAGTAAATTCACGCCATATCCCACCCTTCAAACCGAAACACAGCCATGCAAACACAGCTGTTTTACGGTAGAAACACGAATGCGACAGAGGTACTCAAGCAATCGACTTTTGTACAAAGTCTCCCTCTGGTATTAAAAACACTTATTGAACGAAGCCTATTAACGATCTTGTAATTTTAGAAATAATACATTGAAATAAATACACATGATGTTAATAGAGTTTTTACAGTAACTGTTAAGTTTCTCGCGGACTCTTCTCAACAAATAACAACTTTCCGAACCCTGCATTTATGAAAATATTACGATTGCTTGATTACGATTGATTGATTGCTTGGTTTACAAGTCTATTTGAAATCTAATACCAAGATTATTTGAAATAGAATTTCATTTAAATGGTTTTTTTTTATGAAACATGAAATGACAAACAAGATGGCGGCCCACCTGATGAATAGTAGTAACCGTCGCCTGTAGACATGAATGGTATTATGGACATCATATTTTTATTTTGCCTTACTTCATTTTTATATAATTTATTTTATAATATATACATAAATTTTTTGGTGAAAATGGTTCACCTATATAGTGCTAAAAAAAAATTCCAAAAGTCGTGAAACAAATGGATCTCACTAACATTCATGGTGATTTCTAAGAAATACATCAGTATCAGTATTACTCGTTATCTGTTTACTGCTGGATATAGGCCTCTTCCATTAAGGGAGTTTTGCTAGTAGTTGCCACGCTTGGTAAGCGCGTTGACAACGACAGTTAGGTTTTGATAATGTTTAAAGAGGGACGCTGATGCCCATCTCTCAACCATCAAGTTCCCTTGATCGCCTCTTACGACACCCAGGTAAAGTGACGTGGCCCATTCTATACCAAGAGCACATGGCGTAAAACATACTGAATTTAAATTTAGTATAAGGAAAAGTATAGGCTGCTTCTTATTCCGGTTAATAGACATATTTCGCTTACGCAGACAAAGTCACGGGTAAGAGTTAGCGGGTAATTAACAGGACATTCTTGACAAATTGATTTCCAGAGGTATAGCTCTATGTTCAAAAGTGGAACAGTGATATAGCACACAATGGCGCTTGTTTCCGCCATTCTTGTTCTGCGACACAATATATCGTGCAAGTGTTGTGATGGTTTAAACAATGTTTAGTTCGTATAGGGTTGCCAAAAGCCACCAGAGGGAGACTTTGTACAAAAGTCGATTGCTTGGGTACCTCTGTTCCATTCGTGTTTCTACCGTGAAGCAGTTGTGTTTGCATGGCTGTGTTTCGGTTTGAAGGGTGAGATATGACGTGAATTTACAGGGTACAGAGGAATAACATCCGAGTCCTCAGGAATGGCAACGCATGGGGGGGGGGGGGGGTATCATGGGCGAAACAGTATACTCTGTTATGTCCATAGTACTGCTTATGTCTATAGGCGACGGGTACCACTTCCCATCAGGTGGGCCGTCAGTTTGACTGCCATTCTAAGTTGTATAAAAAAAATTTTCCTTCGTGTATTCTGTATTGTATATAACAGTGGGTACACTACTTTAACAAGTGTCTCAGTTACGAGCCCCCTTTGCGAGAAAGACCTATGTATAGCAGTAGACAGTTCACGGCTGATGTTATGATGATGATAATGATGATGATGATAATAATTTAATTAATTATTTGACACCGCGACCAGTACGTGAAGATTGTCTTGCTGTCCAGCATAGACCTCCCCTTGAGTTCGCCACTTAATGCGGTTCTGCGCTTGTCTTTTCCAGGTGTCCCGCTATTTTTTGATGTCTAAGTATAACCTAGTACTAAATTTCATTCAAAATTATTTTACAGTTTTTTGTACGAGAGACTAACAAACATTAATTTATCTTTACAAACTTTCACATTTATAATAGCAGTTGAATTAGTAATAATTTAAAATTATGGTCCACAAAAAAAAAACAATTTCAATTATAAGAAAACCAATACTTTGATTTAAAAACTAAATTGCTCAACCTATTTTAATAAAATTTCTATGGGTATCTGTTTATCTGTAAGTAAATCTTTTTAGATAAAAAAAAAGAATTTTCGAATCAATTTATAATTGACGGAGTTGAGGCAACAAACAACAAATTGGAACCGTTTTAAGAACCGCCTTCTTTTTGAAGTCGGTAGAAAACAACATATACCACTGAAGTTTTAAGTACGAAACCCTCGTTTTGTTTCTCCAGCAAAATAAATGTCACAAATAACGGGCATGCTGGTACATTACACAAAAACAAGGTCGCGAAAAACGGTAGTTCGAAATAAATAGGTCATACTTGAAAAAACATGGACACAATGCAGTAGTTTGTTGCGAATAAATTTCGATACGATATTCATGAAACTTGGTCTCAAAACTTGTTTTCATGCATAATGACGTCTCTAGCGTTAGTGATGTGAAACTGTTAACCTGGAATGATTTTTTTTTAAGTAAATCGATACTTGGATTTTACCGACTTTAAAAAATAATTTATACTAAAAAAGTCATCTGCCTTGACTGATTATAAACACACAACGGATATATTTCGGACTTCTACACTACTAAGTGTAAAAGTCCGAAATTTGGAACATAGGTTTATTTTATAACATAAATATCTGCAAAAAAATTATTATGACAATTTCAAGTTAAAGAAACAACACGATACCACGTGTGCAAAGTCGCGTGTAAGAATTAGTTATGAATATAAAATGTTATAATACATAGTACATTATTTTATATTTTGAAGCGCACAATATAGTACAAAAAGACATGATGAACAAAACGGCAACTGAAAATTTAAACATCAGTTTTCTGAAGTCAGACAAAAGAGAAACGAAACAAGTTATAATAGATAGTGATAATTCGATCTGTTTTTCAGCTCTATACCTACTATTATAGTAGCCCATAGTCTTCTTTATTTTATAGTACCTATATTTGATATTTCAGGGCAAATTTCTCCGATATTTTGAATTACATTACATTTGATGAGAATTCTAAGTTTAAAATAATAAATTCTAGTAAACATCATCACTAAAATCTACTAATTTTCCAATGGTCAAAACAAATTTGCATTATTAAACAAACATTTAAACAAAAAGGCAACAAAAATAGTCAAAGAAATAAATTTACCGTGCACAATATCATGGCGATAATTTAAATATATATCGCGTGTCAAGTTTCGCTCTCTTAATATATCATAACAGTAAAATACTGTACTATTTCGTTACAATAAATTACGAATATAAAAGAGCTCAATAGCATTTACGAAAATAAATAATTTGTCGATATTTTATTTCGGATAAAAAATGTCGATAATACGAAACGTGCACATCACTATAACTCCGGGCCGCATATAGTCACCGCACGCTCCGCTCGTGCCCTCACATACAAATGACTTAATTATATTTTTCTCATACTCATTTCAGAGCTTGGCCGCACTGATATACTGCTATTTGGTAATACCTACGCATTTATTCTGTAACAATTTAGGGTTGTGGACGATTTATCGATTACGTAAGTATATTATGTTCCCTTATATCACCTTGTATGATACAAAAATCAGTATTCATTATCATCATCATTTCAGCCATTATTTGTCCACTGCTGGACATAGGCCTACCCCATAGATAGCCATAAGGAACGGTCCTGAGCCACCTGCATCCACTGACTCCCCGTAATATTATAACAATATTATTACATATTAAAAGTAAATTAATAAATTTTAGAATTAGTTATGTCTATCGAACTACGAATAAACATTGCAATGCACCAGAAAAAACTTATGACTTCTCATTCCCGTAGGGATTTTAAAATCCTTTCTGAACCTCGTGCCTTAATAGAGATTTAAATTTAAAATTTCATCTTCCTACTCCTTAAAGTTAAATAATTTTCAACTCTTTTTGAACTTTGAAAGGAGGAATATCTCAATCCATATGTATTTTAAACGATTTCCAAAAACGAGACTTTTTTTATTATTTTATGTTCCGCGATAGTCTGTATTTTTAGGCAACTTCTAAGAGAACCTTTCCAATTCAAATATTTTTTTGCAGTTCCATTTCTAATGAAGTTTTAAATGAAGTCGCAGTTTTTCCTTCTCAACATACACTTATAACCTCGTATTATAGGGGAGAAGGGATTGTTAGTAATGGAGACTGAGAATCCCATTGCTAGCAATTTACCCAACCAGGTCGACCTCCTTGCGGTTCCCCCTGGAAACTATCATGGTTAATTCCTGATGAATTCATCATGATGGGCTAACTGGCCTGTTTCCATTCTCATATATCACCCTTCACTGGGGCTCCGCCAGCGTATCCCGTTAGCACAGGCAGGGTTACCATACCATTTTCACGTATCAAAAAAAAAACCTCGTATTATACCGAAACATTTAAATATTGCCTAAAATGTTATTTCGACGTAATAAAAAGTATTGTATAAGTTTTAAATAAAACTTACGTTCATTTTGTATATTAATTAAATTAAAAACATTATCATTATCATCATACATTTGATCAACAGTAAAACAATCATCAGCAAGAGAATGAAACTGAATGGTTTCCCTAAAGGAACATGAATCGTAAAAACATAAAAGAAAATTAAGTTAGTATGGAAGGCTCAAAATTTTTAATCGTTTTTTTATCGTTGATTTACTAAATTTCTGACACAATATTTTTTTTATTTTAAGTGAGTTTGTTTGCTCATTGCATTATAGTGTCTTAATAGCTTAATCAATCTATATGAAATTTATTATACACGTACTATATCATATTGAGAAGAATATAGGCTAATTTATACCCCGGTCATGCGAACGAAGTCGCGGTTAAAGCCAGTATAGAATATATATATATATATATATATATATATATTTATACAACTTAGAATGTCAAACAAGCTGACGGCCCACCTGATGGAAAGTGGTAACCATCGCCTATAGACATGAGCAGTACCATGGACATAACAGAGTATACTGTTCCGCCCATGATACCCCCCATGCGTTGCCATTCCTGAGGACTCAGGTGGTATTCCTCTGTACCCAGTAAATTCACGCCATATCCTACCCTTCAAACCGAAACACAGCCATGCAAACACAGCTGCTTCACGGTTCAAACACGAATGAGACAGAGGTACCTAAGCAATCGACTTTTGTACAAAGTCTCCATCCCTCATAGAAAGATTCTTAGCTGTACCGACGACTAGTGACTTTGTTTTCACCTGTATAACTAAACAATATGAATTTAATAAAGTAAAGGTCTTTAAATGGAGAAAAAACGGAATAGTGGGGCTGTTTAGTCTCATTACTAACAATCTTATCCACCCAATTTCAGTCTCAGGTACAGTCGACTGCAATAAAAATATTTCATACATTCAGTTCAGGGAGCGAAAAAGAGATTGTTAGAAAAAAGACTATATATATATATACATATAAATCTTTCTCTTGAATCACTGTATCTATACCTATCTATTAAAAAAACCGCATCAAAATCCGTTGCGTAGTTTTAAAGACCTAAGCATAAATAGGAACAGACAGACGGGAAGCGACTTTGTTTTATACTATGTAGTAATACAACTTCATGTATATCTTTAGGTCCTTTTTTATGGGTGATAATGGAACCCCATGAATGAAATGGTGAACCCCATTGCTAGCAATATAACTGAGATCAACCTGGACGCGGTTCCCCCTGGAAACTAGCGTGGTTATTTCTTGTTGAATTCATCACAATGTTCTAACTTACCTGCTTTCATCCTCGCCTATCATTTCTCTCTAGTACCGCGCCAGTGCATACCGATAGAACAGGCGGAGTTACCACACCATTATCAGCCATTGTAAAAGTAAAGGAAATTAAAAAGGTAATAATCATGAGTATGTACGTGGCACTAACTCCGGAACGCCATGACCGCGCTGCGGGCGGCGGTAATGCAGCCTGCGTGACCGTCTGCACCACTTCACATCCTATACGCTCCACCTGGAACGACAAACAATTTTTTTTTATTTTTATTTTTTTATTTTAATATTACATCTGGAATCAACAGTTTATATCTAGAATAATTAAAAATATTATATTTACACCATAAATTGTATGGTGGGGGGAAAAGGTTTGTTAGTAATGGGTCCTAACAGCTGGGGAAGGCTTATGTTCAGCAGTGGACAATCAGTCTTCAGGATCGGCAACGCGCGCGTAATACCCCTGGTATTGCAGGCATTCATAGGCTACGGTAACCGCTTACCATCAGGGGGGGCTGTATGTTAGTTTACCACCTTAGTAGTATTAATAAAAATATTAAGCTCGTCATTTGTACAAAGTTTTATTGTGCAATAAATAAATAAATAGATGCGAATAAGCATCATTCAGCGAACACCTGTTTTATTGTAATAAGTACATACCAGTACCCCTATATATCAACATCATAAAATTAAAAACAAAATAAATCAATGCCAAGCAACAAAATAAACATCGTGGAAGCAAAACCTCAACATGTATACACACGTTAAGTACACCCTACCCTCAATCTTGGCCAGCACTTAGCTGATTACTTGCAGACCGGACACAGCTTTGTATACAATGCTCACATATATATGTATGTATGTATATATATACAACATATTGTGTATACAGTTTTGTTTGCACACGCTTCAGCGTAATGGTAGCTTCAAATCATTACTGTATGTTAACCGACTTGAAATAATGAGGTCCTCAATTTTACGTTTGTCTCACCTCACCCCAGAACTTTGTCGTTTATTAACCGATTTAGAGAATTCTTTTTTTTTATTTAAATACTTTCAGTTCATTCTAATAATACAAGCAATTTTTTTGTTGATATTTGCTTATTTTTTTAAATCAAAATATCAAGCCATAAATAAATTTGTCACGACTGGTCTATGTTTTCTTTTTGAGAAACTAATACATACAACTTGTAACCGATATTAAAGAAAAGAAGTTTCTAATTTGATTATGTTGAGTAACATTAAACATTGACATAGGATCGACACAGAGGTGAAACCTAACGATTGTAATAATAATAATATTATAATAATATAATAATATATTTATTTATGTCTCCTCACAAACAACTTAAATTTACACATAGGTATTTAGGATATAATATGGAACTCTGCTGTGAGGAGCTGGTGTCTGTAATAGGTTAAGACCTGTAGTACAGATCACCAGACCAGATGTAATAATTATCAGATTATTTATATTTTTAACAACTTAATAAAGAACATGTATGTTGTATCACTTCTCATTAATATTCACTGTATTTATTATTTTTTTTACTTGGTGCAACAAAGTGCAAAATAAATAAATAAATAAACAGATATTCTTACTCTGTGACTATTTTTATAAACACAGAAAGTGCTATTTTTTTTTTTAGTGGATGATAATGGAATGGTAACCCCATCCGCGCTATCGGTATACACAGGCGGGGCACCAGTGAAGGATGATAGGTGAGGATGAAGTAGGTCACTTAGCCCAACATGACGAATTCAACAAGAATTGTTTCCAGGGGGAACCACGCGGAGGTCGACCTAATAAGGCATATTGCTAGCAATGGGGCTGTCAAACTCCATTGCTAACAATCCCTTTCCCCCCTGAAAGTCCTATTGTCCTTGTAAATTCTTATCTTGTCTGATATACTATGCTGTTAAATAAAAATGAATAAAAGAAAACATAACTGAATTCTTGAATAGCGTAAAAATAACGCTTACGCCCTAGAGTCGGCGCAGCGTTAGGAATTTAGAAAAGGAAATGCGGCAAATGGGAACTTAGTTCCGAACATACATGTAAATTTTGCGCACGTTTTTTTTTTTTTATTCTATACTATATTACATTGAAAAAGATGTAAGCTGCTTTTTATACTGGTTAGTGAACATTTCCTGGTCATGTCGGCGAAGTTGTGGATAAAAACTAGTACAGGAATAAATTTCTTTAGGATTGCAAAAGTAACTATTTCAAAATTATCATTTTTTTTATCAATTCACAACAAGTAGGTAAGTGACTACCGCCGCCCATGATCACCCACAACACCAGCGGCATTGCAGGTGTGCTGCCGGCCTTTTAAGTTATTTATACAGTTCAAAATTATCGTTCATATTATGTAGGAGTTGCTTCTAAATCTTATTTTGTTTTTATTAATTAAAATCTCACAATATATAAATTTTAATGCAATATGTTGTAAATCGTCAAATATATAAAGTGATTATTAGAAAAGAAAAATGTATTCAGACAGAATTGTGTATTTTAATCAGAACAATGAAGAATTAAAAGAAAAAGTAACATGGAACAGTAATTTTAAAATTATGTCAAAGTCTATGTCTATCTATCAAAATATTTCCAGCCATTATCAACACAATAATTACCAGATTGACTTAGAAATGTTTTAATCAAGAAATCTCGATTAGTTTCGGAACCATCCAGAGTCTTAGTCATGAGCGGCCGTAACGCGACCCCTAATCCAACTGTGCGATTAACATATTTTATGTAATATAAACGTGATTCATATGACAATAGAAAAAATGACACTAATCGTAACTAATAGTATAAAAGTGAAATTGTATCTACTTGTTTATATTTTTGTTACCCCTTGATCTTTATGGCCCAACTAGATATTGTGAAATTTGGTTTAAATATGTAGTATTTGCGTCGATTAGAACAGAACCCGCTTAATTAAATATACTATTGATACCGCTCAATGACTACATCCCTGTTACACAAACAAAGTCGCGGATAAAAACTGATTAAGATATCGTAATCTTTTTTTTTTTAAACGCAACAGAAACGTTCGCAATATCCACCCGTGTTGTTCGCAGCCCACTTGAGTGCAATTTGTCCGAGCAACGTCGCCGAGGGCCCTCCGCCGTGAAACTAAACTGAACTTGTAGTTTCGCTAGAGGATAAATCTACTTTTTTTATGACTTATTATTTGTTCGGAACTAACTTAAGTACTCAGCGGCGGACTGGAATCATTTCATTGTACGGCTGTACGGTGGCGAGTTCGAAAGGATGGAGTTTCTCAGTTCGACTACATTGTATGTATCTATATATTGACCAATGACGAGCCGATTTGAATGATTATTTTTTCAACCGATAGGGGTTGTACTAGTGTTGGTCATGTATAATTTTGTGATATCTAAAACATGTTATATTTTATGAGTTCTTCATTCATGTTAACAATCTAATATCTTTTTAGAACCTCCATCTAAAATTGAATTAACCTATTGGCGTCATTAATTAATTATTTAAGATTATTTTCAAGGAGGACCTGATTCCTAAAAGAAGACCCATATGTACATATATCTCAAACACTCTTTGCAAAGTTTTACTTGCATCCTGGAGTGGGCACTAGAAGAGAAGGGTGGGAATGGCCCACTCGACCCCCCTATAAATACGCTTTCGAAATCACTTATATTCTGACTGGTATTTAAACTTTACATTTATAACTAGTTAGATAATCATAACCTGATGATGGGACGAGAAAGGATTGTTAATAATGGAGATAAGCAATCCCATTGCTAGCAATATACCCTTTCAGGTCGACCTCCGCGTGGTTCCCCCTGGAAACCATCGTGAACAATTCTTGTTGAATTCGTCACGATGGCCTAACTGACCTGCTTCATCCTCACCTATCATTCTTCACTGGTGCCCCGCCGGTGTATACCGATAGTGCGGGTGGGGTTATCATTCCATTATCATCCATTACAATAAATCCCTTTATACCGACATTACTATATTTATTTCTATATAAAGGGATATCTTGACATCAATTCTTGCAAATTATCTTCATCGTAACATAATTAAATGATAATAAAAACACGATTAACAATAATTAAGAGTGATAAATATCATGATTTTTCTAATTAAATCTGATTTAATAAATTCATAGACATAATTATCCGAAGCCTATAAAGAACTTGTAAATGTTATCTCCCATCTCAATCACTATGACACTTCATGATTTTTTAGTAATTTTTAAGTATTTCATAAGGTTCAATCATCAGTCTATCATCAATATCTTATATTACTAAAATAATGAAATTTTAATTATACGCATTGGGGGTATCATGGGCGAAACAGTACACTCTGTTATGTCCATGGTACTGCTCATGTCTATAGGCGACGGTTACCACTTTCCATCAAGTGGTTCGTCAGCTTGTTTGTCATTCTAAGTTGTATAAAAATCTGTCTATGGAACATCACCATTATCTAATCAGCCTTTAACATATAAAATTCAATTAACCCATTGGCGTCATTAATTAATTATTTAAGATCATTCTTAAAGGAGGGCCTGAGCCCTTAAAAAAGACGCATTTATTATTCCAACAGTTAACTGTCCACTGCTAAACGTAAGCCTACCCTTTTGGGGGGTTTTGCCAGTTGTTGCCACACTTGACAGGCGGATTGGCAAACGCAGTTAGGCTTTGGAGATGTTTTAAAAGACACGCTGCTGGCAATCCTTCGCCCTGCCTTAGTCGCCTCTTACGACACGCACAGGAAAGAAAGGGGTAGTCTATTCGTTGCCGAGACTACACGGCTAACATGGGAGATATTTAAGAAAAAAATAATATAACTGTGCTTAATAAGGACAGTAAATTATAATAAATAATCGAGTGTCTCTATAAATCCTAAAGATTAAATGGAGAATGCCTATAGTATCAAGTACGCCTTTTATTCCACATTTTATTGGTCAATAAAGTTTAGATAACTTAGAATAGGAAATAAGCTGACGGTGGAAAGTGGTAAACGTCGCTTGTAGACATGAGCAGTACCATGGACATAACAGATATGTATATAAATATAACATTTGTCTAATTTTCATATCGACGTTGCCATACTTTATAAAAAACGTTCTTCATATGAACAGACGCATTGTTGGACGTCAAGGTTCATGATGGAAGCTGTTATTTTTACAGCATAGTTATTGGGCAATATACAAGTATAATAATACAAACATATAATAACTTGTCCTAGATATACGTCTAGATGTAACAAGCCCTGTGCCGGGCTCAAGTTCGCGACCTTCGGCCTGGGAAGGTCAAGGGCGGGGCTGTTTTCATACACCACCCCATCAAGGACGCGCACCGCCCTTTTCTTTGTACGCATATCCAACGTCTGGCCTGTCTAGCGCTAAATTCTGAGATAAAATCTAACATTGAAGTAACCTCATTTCCTTAGTAATGTATACTAGATGTAAACCGTAACTTTTCTTGCGTAAAATAAGATAAATATTATTGTAGGGTATGGCCCTTCTAAACAAAATATTCAAATATCTTTACTTACTTTCACGTTTATAATTTATTAGCTTTTCGCACGGTTTCGCTCACATGTATTTTAGTAAAAAGCATGTTTTTTTTATTCAGCCTATGGACGCTTGCAGCACTAGAGGTGTCACGTGCGCGTTGCCGACCCTGAAGAAACATTAAATGTTAAATATTAAACTAAAATATAATCTGTCTGTATACTATACTTTATTCAAAACCATTTCAATATAAATGAGTATCAAATACTAAAATATGTGATATTTATTTAATAAAAACCTGTTATCTACATTGAAATTTAATATACAAAAGCATTTAAATAAGTAAATACGAGGACACTCTTTCACATATTTATATTTTTTATTTTTCATTTTATATTTTATTGCACAAAATAAAAAATAATAATTACAGTAAACACTAATGAGAAGTGATACAAAAGGCGGTCTTATCGCTAAGCTGAAAATCAGTGTTTTGTTCCTTGAACAATGTTACACGCTGAGCTTCGACCTTTTTGTATTGCTGCAGATCACACATAATAACACAATTTTATAAATCTAATGTTGTTTTATGTATTATCTATTCTTATGTACATGTTGTGTGTGATTAGTAACAAACAAATAAACGATATATCTATCTATCTATCTATCTATCTAAGCAATCTCTTCTAGACAATCTTTTGGTAGAGGACATTGAAAATAATAAATTTTTACTGAACTGAAGAGAGCAAAGTATACTTTTAAGTAGTGTATTTTTGTAAATACATATATAATTATTGTTTAAAGAAAGCACCTAGACCAATACAAACAGAGATACTCATTTTAATTGTGCGGAGACTGAACCCGTGATGCGATGTGATAAATTACTACACCGCCTACGTTACCAATAATATGCCTAGCATCCCCTCCCTTCCATCTGCTATTACTATGCTTAACTCGCACAATCTCTATTCCTACATTATTGTCATAATTTTATTCCGTTCCTATTTCACTCGGAAATAAATTTATTGTGGGTCAAAAGACACAGATTTCCCGCGGGAGGTGTGAGCTATCTCGCGTTGCTTAAAGAAATTACGAGGTAATCTTTTGTTTCGTTGCTAATATCTTTAACAGAAATAATAACAAGTAGATTTTACTCCCACCAAAATAAAACAGTGACCTCAATCTTGACTACACGTACTAATGAACAAGGATAACGTGAGATTTTTTATTGCAATTTTAACTTTCACCGATTAGATATTCCGTCAGTGTTGCCAAATTCGAATTTTAATTTTTACCCCAATATAAAAATATATTAAATTATATAAATATACACTAATATGTTTTTCTTCTGTTTTATCTAATCACAATCACACGCCGGTTTTCACAGCGTTTTAATACATAACAACTGTACAAGGAACGAAAAAAAAACACCGTCCTCTACGCTGACTATTATTTTTCACTAACTTTTACTCGCGACTTCGTCCAAGTGACTAGGATATATTTCCTAACTTATATAACAAATAGTCTAAAGTAGTCTAAAAGTAGTTCTTCTCCATCCCCTATAACACGTGTAGACTAAATTTCATAGTGATTAGTCAAACCGCTAAGATGCTATAGAATAACGAATAGACTAACTCTCTTTCACATTTACAACATTAGTAAGGATTATGTCGATCGATTACAGCTATATTTATTGTGCAAAAATGTTAAAATGGCTATAAACGAATTATCTAGATTATATTAGTTTTTATTGCCGTGTGGTCCCGGGATAATAGGCCACCTCTTCTATTCGCGTGGGTGTCGTAAGAGGCGACTAATAGAACTTAGGGAACTTAGGTCGCGGGATAGGCAGCATTGTCTCTCTTAAAACATCTCCAAGGCCTAACTGCATTTGCCAACCTGCCTGCCAAGCGTGATAACTACTGGCAAAACCAAAAATAAAGAAAGGCCTATATAATATTTGTAAATACCAAAACCTCTCGAAAAATTATTCAAATTCATCCAAACACATTTAATTTTTTTTCCAAATATTCCTCTAATAATTTCATTTCTCTAAAACATAAAGTTTCCATTAACAAAATTTCCCCCCAAAATAGCGAAACAAATACCCAATCTGGCAACACAGTGTTCCGTAGATACATACATTTTAAATATTTGGATATAGAAAGCAGAATCGTGTTCATAGATTCCGCTGCGCAATGGAAGCTTCATTCAACACGAAATTAACATGGAACCAATACGGAGGTAAAACCTTATCGATGGCAAAAATAAATTATCTAATCCGCCCATCCGTCAACCGCATGAAATTATTATATAAATAACTCTAAATATTTTATTAAACTTGGACATTTAAAATGTCTAACATTTATAAACGCCGTGTGGTCCCGACATAAAATGGGTCACACCTTCCTTTCTCATGGGTGTCATAAGAGGCGACTAAGGGAACCTAATGGTCGAGAGATCCCCTTTAAAAATTACCAAAGCCTAACTGTAGTTGCCGGGGGGGGGAAGGGATTGTTAGTTATGGCGAGTGAGAATCCCATTGCTAGCAATATACCCAACCAGGTCGACCTCCTCGCGATTCCCCCTAGAAACTGTCATGGTTAATTCCTGATGAATTCATCATGATGGGCTAACTGGCCTGTTTTCATTCTCATCTATCACCCTTCACTGGTGCTCCGCCTGCGTATCCCGTTAGCGCAGGCGGGGTTACCATACCATTTTCACCTATAAAAAAAAAACTATAGTTGCCAACTCTCATGCAAAGCATAGCAACTACTGGCAAAACCCCTCAACTATAAAGACAGTCTATGATGGAGACCTATGTTCAGCAGTGGACAGTTAATAGCTAATATGATGAACATTTATAATTATAGGATTATGTTATTGAACGTTTACGAACAAATTATTCAGGATGTTTAAAAATTACTACTAATGAATAAGTTTTAATGACAAAGTAATCTGTGCCATAGTTAATCTTATCAATAAAAATCATTTTCAATTAACAATCCTCAAGATTTAATAGATTAATATAATTATATACACTTTATCGCGATATTTTTTTTATCACTGAATTAAAGGTTTTTCTGATATCAAACCACAATCACTGCAATACTATGTACAGAAGTAAAATAAATACACATAATTACATAAACTTAATTACATAAATAATTTAAAAAAAAAAAGAAATTTAAAGATAAAAAATTTCTTTGAAATCACTGCCAGCTGGTAGGGTGCCTAGGATACTTGCTGCATTTCCACGCTGAATAGCAATGGAAATGCGTTGACCAAAGTATAGGCCAGCCTTCTGGTCACCAGAGGTTTCCACCAGCCGGCGTGAAATCTCTTTAAAAAGATTCACGGCCTCGGGGCCCCACGGACCCAGAGTTTCAACTCCAAACGCCGCAAATATATATCCATTTCCAAGGGATGTATGTTTGCAATACTTGTGTTATGTATTTGTTCTTGATATTCGTGTTTCATGTATATAGGTAGTTGCTCTAATTCGTGTTCTAATTTGCGATACATATTTTAATCCAACAACTAAGTGCATAAAACATAAATAATAAATGTGTATGGTCCCGACATGAAATAGGTCACCTGTTCCTTCCCGTAGGTGTCGTAAGAGGCGACTAAGAAAGGGAGAGGAATGGGCAGCAGTGCTCCTCTTAAAAATCTTTAAAGCCTAACTGCGGTTACCAGTCCGCCTTCCAAGCGTGGCAACTACTGGCAAAACCACCCTAAAGAGAGGCTTATGTTCAGCGGTGGACAGTTATAAGCTATGTGATGATGATGATGATGATGATGAAATGCATTAAATTTAACTGTTATTGTTAATATCCGGAAATTTTTTCACAATAGTAAATAGATTTGACTTCATTCTCACCTATCATCCTCTCTCATGCGGTATTCCATTCCATTTTCATCCATTAAACAAAACCCCCGAGAGCCGAGAGACAGTTGTGAGCATATTTTTTTCCTCTCCTCATGTATAAATACATTTAATGACGCCTATATAGTACATTAGTGGCACATCAATCACTAATATTACGCACACATACCCACGTAAAGCGAATAATTGATGATACTCATTTGTCGCTTGAATACACCACAGAGCCGGATTCGACTTTATTATGAGACTCTTTATACCGTACTAGCTTTTACCCGCGATTTTATCCGGGTGACCGCTATTATGTTCACTAACCGGGATAGAAAGTATATGCATAAGTGTATATATCCTCCTCCATCCAATATAGCGAATTTTA
Source organism: Galleria mellonella (assembly GCF_026898425.1). NCBI lineage: Eukaryota > Metazoa > Arthropoda > Insecta > Lepidoptera > Pyralidae > Galleria > Galleria mellonella. The sequence goes on along the minus strand of NW_026442090.1, from coordinate 1,382,520 downwards.
TAGTAATTGATTACGCCGTTAAGGCGCTATACGGTAACAAACAAGCACATTCAATTTTATAATATAATATTAGCATGGATTAAATGCTTGGAATAGACTTCTTTATACCACAAAAATGGCAAATGAGCATTCTGCCTATCTGATGGTAAACGATCACTGTAGCCATGGACGCCTGCAACACTGGGGGTGTCACGTGCGCGTTGCCGATCCTGAAGATATATAGGCTACGATTTATGTAGCTATAAACAAAAAAAAATATTTTTTTTATATTTGATAATGAAATAGTTACCGGGCTACGTTATTAGTGTACGCAGGCGAGGTATCAGTAAGAAATTATAGGAGGATGAAGTCATTTACTTGACGCATTGTAACGAATTCTCCAGTAATTTATGATAATTCTAACTTAAGCCACACTTGACCAGAGGGAGACTTTATACAAAAGTCGATTGCTTGGGTACCTCTATCCTATTCGTGTTTCTACCGTGAAGCAGTTGTGTTTGCAAGGCTGTATTTCGGTTTGAAGGGTGGAATATGACGTGAATTTACAGGGCATAGAGGAATAACACCCAAGTCCTCAGGAATGGCATCGCATGAGGGGTATCATAGGCGAAACAGTATACTCTGTTATGTCCATGGTACTGATCATGTCTATAAGCGACGGTTACCACTTTCCATCAGGTGGGCCGTCAGCTTGTTTGCACTTGGCAAAAACTTGGCAGGCGAGCTGGCAACCGCAATTAGGCTTCGGTGACGCGCTACTGCCTATCCCTCGATCATTAATTTCGCTAAGTCGCCTCTTACAATTCTCGCAGAGAAGGAAAGGGTAGCCCATTCTATACCGGGACCACACGGCCTATTTGAAAATAGTGGTTACCAATTTTCATCAAATGGTTAGTATACTATACATCACAGCTTTTTTACCATTCCAAGATACATAAAGAAATAAAACTCATCGTTAGTAGCTAGAGCAGAGCTAGAGTACCATATAGCTTATCATACTAGCTTATCATACCAGCTTATTATACCAGACAAAGACAGTTTACCAATTTAAGGGTAAAACTTGACAGAATATTTTCTGAATAATACAAGTAGAGACTTTAATGGTCATAAAGATCAAAAACCGATTACTATAAGACGAGCCGTATGCGTGTTAGTAGCCGTAGGCTACCCTTTGTCTTCTCTGTGTTATTAATCTTTTAAATAGAACAATAAAATAGTATATATTTACATAAAACGAGAAAAAGTAATAAATGTAAATAAAAATACAATTCCCTCAAGCCCTACCTGCCAATATCTAATATGCTACTCCGACGCGTTTTAGGTTAGCGATAAAATAAATAAACATTACCAATTAACTTCGATTGAAAGTTGTGATTAATTATGTACATTATCATATTACTATATATTTTATTGATTACTACCGATACATTATGTATGTGTCCAGACAGGTGGCGATGTGGTGGGTCGGGTTATTAAATTCCCTAAAATATGGTTGAGTGCAGTGACGGCTCGTGAACGGGTGCTACCTGTAGGGACTGGTCTGCTGTGGTCATTTGTACTGATTTATTTGTTTTTATAAATTATATACTGTATATTTTAAATTTTACAATGTGATACTGCTTAGTAGTTTGTATTCACACAAATTCTTAAGTTAAATAATTAAACTTTTTGAAAAAGACAACAGCTGTGTTTCTTGCGCGTTCTTCTTGGCTGAAATTGCTCCGAATGGGCGTTAAAATAAGATAAAATAATGAAAGAGTGACTATTCAAAAATGTTTAATTTTACTTGAAGGAAAAAAATTATTTCTTTCTTTCTACCATTTCCTTGGGTATCGTATGATGCCAAGAGTGGCAACTACTGGCAAAACTACCCTTATGGAGAAAGCGTATGTCCAGCAGTGGACAGTTAACGGCTGATATAGTAGTAAAAAAAGTGTTTCAAATATGAAAGTATATTTATTAAATTCTAAATGATCAATGTAAATCAATAATAAATAAATAATACATTAAATAAACATTCTTTATGATCCAAGTGTTTTTTGTCTTATTTGTTAGAGTCTACTATGTTGGATAAACAACTTTGTACCTGAAGATTTGTCCAACTACCCTGCTAGATGGCGGCAGGAGAAAAACCAATTTTTTGACCAAGAAACGTTAGTATAACAGATATATAAATACCCTTTATTATTTCCTCCATAAGATCACAATAGTAAATTTATCATAAATACAAACAATTACAAGAAAATATTGCAATAAACTGCACTTACATATATAAATAAAGTAACACATATCGTAGATGTTCACTATATTTGTAGTAAAAATTTTAACAATTCAATAGCCGTTTCTGTTAATATTGTATCTATAGTTTTTTGCAGCGGTTTCTTCTGCTTAGCTGATATATATTAATTGACAGAAATAAAAAGGAGACTGGATCCTTTTCTATCTCAAATACTTTTTGTAATATACACTTAGTATTTGGATAAATTACATGACGATTGGTTAAGCCGTTTGTGACAAACTCAATTTATCATTAGAACATAAGTTAATACACGGTCATTGATAAAATTGGTACAAACTTTTTAACCGACTGTCGATGAAGGATAATTTAAAAGTGTATTTTACATAAATAAAACAAATTGTAGCAAAATCAATTATTTTGATTAAAAACTAAACAACTAAATCAATTTTAGTAAATTTGTCGTACTTAAATATTTTCTTTTTTTGTAAATACATAAATATCATACTACCCCCATTTGATCGAGCGACGCCTTCAAATGCATTACAGGGAGTTAGTGGATGCAGGTGGCTCGGGACCGTTCCTTATGGTAATCTATGCGGGAGGCCTCTTTGGAATCAACTTTAAGCAGCAGTATGTCTTAACCGATCCAACATCATAACCTTCAAGAAAAGAGCATATTCCTTTTTTAAAAGGCTGGCAGCACACCTGCAATGTCTCTGGTGTTACGAATGCTTATGGGCGGTGGTAGTTACGTACATCAGGTGATACGCAATCTCTGTTTTGCAGTGGACAGTTAAGGGCTGAAATGATGATGATAATACTCACTACTTCCTATGCCACTGCGTTAGGTTGACTGGAAGAAATCTCTTTTAGAGATAAGTTCGCCTTTGCTAACATTGTTATTAACTTATTGTTGTTACTGTATGTTTTAGTGCAATAAAGAATGTATATATATATAATATGTAATATACATAGACAACAATCTAGACTTATATAACTCATGATTATAAATATTTGTACTGTGCAGAGATCAAACCAGTGACCACAGGACGGTAAAGCAGTGAAAAGCTGCTAGACATACAAAGACGCCATATATTTTTTTAAAGGATGATAATGGAATGGTAACCCCGCCTGCGCTATCGGTATACACCGGCGGGGGACCAGTGAAAGATAAGTGAAAATGAAAGAGCAGGTCAGTTAGCCCATCGTGATAAATACACCTGGAATTCAGCACGATGGTTTCCAGGGGAGACCACTTAGAGGTCGACCTGACGAGGTATATTGCTAGCAATGGGACTGGTAGTCCGCATTGCTAACAATCCCTCCCTCCAAGTCGCCATATTGCCTACTACAGAAATAAAATTATGTAACTAGTACAATTCGCGAACTAAAACACCGATATGTAGATTTTATAACCTAATTAAACTGCAATTTACTCGAAAGAAAATACCTCTGATTACTGCCAACCAAATGAATCCTGCCAGTGAAACGGGCCGGTGAAATTTTCCGCAGAAGCCCAACTAGCTACTCATTTATTAACTTTTCCAATAACTCTACAACCGTTTACCGACCAACCAGATGTTCTAGTAGCAACAAGCGAAACGTTCAATTGTAATTGCTTTAGAATCAATTAACTGGAAGTTCTAACTGGTTGAATTTACGTTTCACACAAAGCCGGGCCAATTTTACTAGGTTTTATTATGTTTCACCTGACTTGGTAGGCGCTTAGGATCATTTCTTATAACAGGCAGCCTATTTCAACAGTGGATAAGCAACCCATCGTCTCTTAATTACTTTTAATTAAAGAAACGAATGAAAAACGAGATCTTGAAAAGGATGAATGGGAGAAGAACATTAGCAAAGACAATGGAGAACAGAAGAGTCAAAATGCTGGGCCGCCTTATACGTCTTATACGATTTTTTTTAAAGAATTCTCTTTAAAAAATCTCCTTACTACCTTGCAATAAATAAAATTGTCAAATAATGATAAAAATTAATATCTATTTACAATATTTATTTATTAAAGTTGAATATGTCTAGATAGTGTAAATAAGGAACTTAACACCATGTGGCGTAATCAACCGTAGACAAGAATAACAGAAAATGTAACTGATGGCGCAACGTAATAAACAATATTAAATTAAAGCAGCAATTTAAAATTATACATTAATTATTAATTATACTTATATTACCTACATTATACATATATTATAAAACCACACAGACAAAGAAAACACCAGCATCAGATAAAGCAAAGTGATTAATTCCGTGCGATATTTAATATAATACCTCTAAGTATACTAGCTTTTAGCATTGACTTAAACAAATATATTACTCACACAGCGACATCTATTTCTAAATTAAGCAAATACTTTAATACTGATAGAAGGATACTAAAATGAATTTTATTAACCTTGACTTCTGTTTCTAACGCTCCACCAGAATAAACACGCTCACGATCCACTTCATAGAAAAGTGATAATCGTCACCTAAATTGTGCACACTTAGTTGGAAGTCATCCACTGCTCCTGTCTACACGAAGTCGTCACTAAATAACATTTCTTAAATTTTATCGAATCTTTACGCTAAGTTGCGAGTATTACGTGCCGCATTAGTCTGCGCCCTCATTTTCGTCAGTCCATCCCTTGCAAAATATATTACCAAAGTATATCCGATATAAATAGTTAAATAAGGTCAGATATCCGAGCCACTATATCAGGCTACGCTATTGGCACCGACAGATAGGCCAATTTAATATATTCCGTGAACTACGCTAGTGATGTACCAATTCGGCCTTTTTGGTATTCAATATCTTCTTAATCGTTGAAAAATATTCGAATCTAGAATCAAGTCTAATGACTCGAGTAAGTTTTGTATAAATATTAATAAAATAACAGAAAAATTATATGAGAAACATACGGGTAGTAATCGATAATTAAAGGTATCTGAAACCTATATTCGAATACTGTTATAGAAATTTATATAATATATTGAGTACTCGAGTACCTGAATACCTAATTCGATACAGCCATCGAGTCAGCCTGTACTGTGTATTCGAGTTAAATATATTGAATACTCGACTTTCTGATTATCTAGTTTGATTCAGCCAGACTCGGTACATCGCTAAACTATGCGGCTATACGAAAGTTTTTATAGACGGCCAAGATTAACATCTTATCAACACTCCCTTGCGCGTGGCCGAAGTAGGTGAATGCAAAAGCAGTACGAATAAATATTTTATTTATGAGGCTATTAACATTCAAATTTTAGTTTCTGTTTTTTTACAATAAATTTCTGGAGTTCTGTAGTCAAATTGCCGTAATCGTTACTTTTGCAACGAAATTTCTATGGTCATAAATTATATATATATATATATATATATATATATATATATATATATGTAATAGGTATCTTAAAAGACGACTAAGGGAAATGGTCAAGGGATGGGCAGCAGTATCCCTTTTAAAACATCACCAAAGCCTAACTGATGTTACAAGTCTAGTCTAACAAGCGGCGTCACTACTGGCAAATCCTGTCAATAGATGAAGACCTTATTTTTATTCCTATTACCTTTATTCCCAAAGGAATAGGGATTCATGAACGGTAAAAAGTTTTGTGTCTCTCACACCAATATAGCGTCAAGTGAATAAAACAGACAAAATTTTACTTTGTCATTATTCAACACATCCTTTCTTTGGGATAAATGTTTAGTTTCACAGGTAGAATACTGTCTTAAAAGAACGAGACTACCTACCAGTCGAGTCTACTACCTACCTCGAGTCTACCTAACGAGTCTACCAGACTTTGTACAAAAGTCGATTGCTTGGGTACCGTGAAGCAGTTATGCTTGCATAGCTGTGTTTCGGTTTGAAGGGTGGGATATGGCAGTGAATTTACAGGGTACAGAGGAATAACATCTGAATCCTCAGGAATGGCAATGCATGAGGGGTATCATGGGCGAAACAGTATACTCCGTTATGTCCATGGCGACGATTACCACTTTCCATCAGGTGGGCCGTCAGCTTGTTTGCCATTCTAAGTTGTATAAAAAAAAAGTAATGATTTCATCCTGAATGTATATATATATATATATATATATATATATTAGGTGATAATAGAGAGATAACCCCATCAACGATATTGGTATACGCTGGCAGGACACAAGTGAACTAGGTGAGGAGGATGAAAACAGATTAGTTGGCCCTTCCTGATGAAGTAAAAAAAAATAATCACAGTTGTTTCCATGTATTGGTGTGGAGCAGTGGAGCTGTTTGACCCCATTACTAATAATCCCTTCCCCCACTGTACATATATATGCCAAATTTTGGGTTCACGCCAGCACGTTCCCAAGCCAAAAGATTAATTAAAGTTATTAAATGAAGTGTTGTTGGGATCAAGAAGAAAATATAATATAAATATGGCGACTAAAGATGGAAAACAGCCTCCACTGAAATTGACTCTTCTTAACAATGTCATAAACCAGTATCTGGATCTTGCATGTAAACTTGTCAATGTTTGCGCAGAATGACAATAAATTATTCAAAAAATGTTCCATAATTAAATTTTATTTTGTTTTATACAGATATATTATGATTCCTATGCGAACGAATTGGGAAACTGTCAAGCTCACTTAGTTGATAAATAAAATAAATAAATAAACTTTTAATAAATTGTAAAAATTATTTGACCTCAGAAATTTAACCCTTTTTGTGACTGTATCATGGTCAGCACTAATATACGAGTACATCACAATTACTACAATTAATTTGCAAATATGAGAACGGTTATTAAGTACCATATTTTGCGAATATAAAAACATTTGTTTATTAAGTACACTGAAGCTTAAAGTATAAATAGTCCGTTGCTGTCCACAAACCGCCAAAAGCACAGGCAAAATTAACGGGGTCACAGGAGGGCTCATAATTTTAATCTAACCAAATTATAATTAAAAGACATTTTGTTTTGTTTTGCCTTCAAAGATCTGGGCATAATTCGTTAAACTGATAGACTGAATTAAATTGTTCCAGTCTTAACTTTCGACCATCCCCATTGTTTTAACATATAACCATGTAAACGTCCGGAATACAAATTAATAAAGCAAATTACTTGCCATAAATGAAAGTCCTAGTATAATTTTCTATACACCAGTTTAGAAAATAATTAGTACCTAAACAACATTGAAATAATATATAACAATTGGCAATGCATGGGGTGTATCATGGGCGAAACAATATACTCTGTTATGTCCATGGTACTGCTCATGTCTATAGGTGACGGTTACCACTTTCCATCAGGTAGGCCGTCAGCTTGTTTGCTATTCTAAGTTGTATAAAAAAAAAGTCGGGCAACAACGAATATAAATTGTGAGTAAAGCCGATATAAACAAATACAATTACATAAAACAATCACTCCATTTTGAAATCCAGATATATCCAAATATATATGGATTGAAAATACTCATTGTATATCATTCAATATGTGGAAGTCATAATAATGCTGGACCCAAAATACTTCCTTGTGATACTCCAGTGGTTTTTCCCTTGTATAAAAGCGCTTATTCACCAAATATAATAGCGAGTAATGTAACATTATTTATTACATTACATGAGCATATTCAGCCACTGCAACGTTACGTATTCTCTGATGTAATTCTCGTGTTTGATAGGGAACCTTTTATATTAAAACGTTTCATTAAAATACCACTTATTTGCTTTCAGAAACCACGTACAAATTCTAACCATATTGAATAACTTCATTTGGGCGTGAGTGCAGTAACTGATACGAGCCGGAACATGGCCGTACGTAGTCTCGGGGCGGAAATTGGCCTACAAAGGCTTTGAGCTCGAGTTCAAGCCACAGAGTCAAATGGGAGAATTCATGTTGCCTCTCGTTAGGCCAATTACCGTAGTACATTCCGTTGATTTTTCAACTTGTGTTCTAACGCTTTTTCTCTTATGTCATTGATATTTTTAACGAACTCATATTTTTCACTATAAAACGAGTTTCAATTTTAATTAATGGTGCCGCTTCGCCCACTTCAACTTTTAACTTTTTTGTAGGAAATAGTTTCATTAATTTTATTTATGAAATGTTGCATTAGCAGCAATCTATTATAAGTACATTAACGGGTAACATTGGCTTATATTTTCAAAAATTCTGTCTAACCATGTAAAGCCGGGCCGGATGGCTATTTGATTAATAAACTGGGAGATTTATTTACTTATATGCTTTTGTACATTCCCTTTTGCAAAAATGTACGGGCAGACTTATTACTAATGGGATTTCTTCCAGTCAACCTTGAGAACTCGAAAGGAGAAAGTATCTATAGGGTTTGTATATAAAGCATGGCATATATGGTGTAAAAATAACTTGATAAATAATAAATTATATTATAAATAGTTAATTATATTTCTAATCTTCTTAGTCATCTTGACATCCCTGGTGTTACAGGCGTCCATAAGCTACGTTTTACCATCAGACGGACCATATGCTTGTTTGCTAACATAGTAATATAAAAAAAATATCGCTTCCTACGTCATAAATCGCCTTTCTCATGATTATAACTTTACATTGTGTGCACATAATATTGCAGGTCAAGAGCTAACTTAACCTACTAGGCATTACAAGTGAAAATACTTGAACAAAACGTTTAGAGAGTCCTCCATCGGAAGATACTTTTCATATCGATTGAACCGTAATAGTCCTTCCACTTCAGTTCACAATGTTCACGATTCTCACTTGAACGGGGACAAATGAACCAAAACAATTTGAAGTGAACCCAATGTCACCCGCGCAATGTTTAAAAATATCGTTTTTTTTTTTTATGATTACCCATTTATGGGTAACACGGTTACCTCTTTCAAGTTATCCATAATATTTTATTTCAAGAACAAAGTAATCCTTAACTAATATTATATATGCAAAACTGAGTTTGTTTGTTACGCTTTCACGTCTAAATTAATTATGATGAATTTTGGTATAGAGATAAATGCTTGGCTTAGTGAAAGCTAGTAATTTATAGGTACAATATGATCACATCCGTTGCCTATTCTAAATCTAAAAACAGTTCATTTTTAAAACCAAATCAAACCAATAAATTGGGCCAATTTAAGAAACGAACAGGAAGCGAATCTTAGACCTCATTTACGTAAAGCAACGTACTCACCAGTGCATAATAAATGCAGTTTATAGTACTAAAATTTGTTACGCAAAAAAAAAAACAATTGTAGCAAAGTTTTTAATTAAAAACTAAACTATTTAACTGATTCTGAAAAACTTTTTATTAGACTAATCTGTAAAAATGTATGAAAGAGACCTCTGTTCAACAGTGGACAATGGATGAGTTGTAATGATAATGATGGATCACTACCAGAGGGAGACTTTGTACAAAAGTCGATTGCTTGGATACCTCTGTCCCATTCATGTTTCTACCGTGAAGCAGTTGTGTGTATGGCTGTGTTTCGGTTTGAAGAGTGGGATATGGCGTGAATTTACAGGGTACAGAGGAATAACATCTGAGTCTTCAGGAATGGCAACGCATGGGGGGTATCATGGGCGAAACAGTATACTCTGTTATGTCCATGGTACTGCTCATGTCTATAGGCGACGGTTACCACTTTCCATCAGGTGGGCCGTCAGCTTGTTTGCCATTCTAAGTTGAATAAAAAAAAATCACTTAGAGACAGATATCATGATAAAATAATAAAACATAAAACCGTTATCAGACACTTTGTTGTTATGAAAACAAATATATTTTCAAAGCTCACACACGATATAATAATATGTAGGTACATAACAAAATGAGCTGTCAAACAGAACTGGTATAATTATCCAACAATGATTTGAAACTTTCCGAACGTAGTACGAGTAGTGATAACTTTCCTAAACAATGTATTTATTATTCATAGTAAATATTATGTTATTTTTACGTACGCTCGGAACGCACCCAATCCTGTCAGCATCTCAACACTGAAATGTCAAATGACCTATGTCAGACTTTTGAGCTGTCTGCTGTCACTTGCTTTTTACAAATTAATTACGTCCAATGATTCTGTTGTTAGTAATAATAAAAAGTAAATAGACATAATAATATAATTACAAACAATATAAGAACCCACCAAACACAACAGTTATAATTAACAAACTACACCATAACATGGCAGTATTTTTTTTTATACCACTGTGGTGGCAAACAAGCATTCGGCCCACCTGATGGTAAGTGATTACCGTAGCCTATGAACACCCGCAATATCAAAGGTATTACGCGTGCGTTGCCGACCCTGAAGAAACCTCTTTACCCCCCTTTTGAATTCATTTTAATTATTAATCATGTCTATATAAATTTTACGTGGTTCTCGTAGTAATTACAATAAACACAATTTGTAAAAATATGATATTATTATTATCTGATACTAACGCCATCTAGTATTTTCTTCATTAAATATGATTTTTTTTAATGGATGATAATGGAATGGTAACTCCGCCTGCGCTATCGGGATACACTGGCGCGGTACCAGTGAGGGATGATTGGTGAGGATTACAGATTGATCCCATAGAAATTATATCAAAATCGATTCAGTAATTTACTTTTTATATCAAAATAACTGGTTTTGCCACAATTGAAATCTGTTTTTTTTTAACACAATGTTAAATTATAATTCCAGGTTTTCGTCGCGTTTACTAGGTTATGTGCTTTATTCAATTTTATTATGAATAAAATATTATTATATAAGTATAAATTAAATAAAAAACCATAAAGTCGAACATAGAACCTCGACCTCAACCTTTATAAATAAATCAACAACTTCAAAAATCACGTGAAGGCTTAATAGATTTTAAAAGACTGAACTAAAACAAACTGAAAGTTATTGGAAGAACATAGTTTATTTAAAACTTAATACTAAACTTATCGCATACTAAAGCATAATAAAGTTGATAAATAAAATTACGGTGAGGTGTATTTTTTAAAAGGGTTCGATAAACGTCATGCGCATCATTGTTACCATAATTATCATCATTATCTTTCTGCCTTTATTCCATTTATTTGGGGTCATTTAGGAGTTTCTCTTATCAGTGCAAATAATTCATACATTCTCTTCCAGCCAGCTCTATTCCAGGCCATGTCTTTGAACTCCCTATACGACATGACACCTAGTGTTTCGTTTATTTAGGGTTAGCGTAATATTTATTTGATTCATATTACTCAAGGTTTTGACTTTTGATTTTACGACCAGCCGCTTGTCTGACGTCATCACCCGTCTGAACCATCTTCTTTTCATGTCATTGTTACCATTTTTGCTAATTCTGCACCGATTTCAATTGTTATTTTTTCAGTTGAATTTCAAAGGAATTACGACGTATCAGTATAAGTTACATACCAGAAGGAGACTTTGTACAAAAGTCGATTGCTTGGGTACCTCTGTCTCATTCGTGTTTCTACCGTGAAGCAGTTGTGTCTGTATGGCTGTGTTTCGGTTTAAAGGGTGGGATATGGCGTGAATTTACAGGGTACAGAGAAATAACACCTGAGTCCTCAGGAATGGCGACGCATGGGAAGTATCATGACGAAACAGTATACTCTGTTATGTCCATGGTACTGCTCATATCTATAGGCGACGGTTACCCCTTTCCATCAGGTAGGCCATCAGCTTGTTTGCCATTCTAAGTTGTTTAAAAAAAATATTTTATTTGTATCGAATTTTTAGTAAATCTCAATTAATATTTGCATTTCTGGAATTTGTTTTATCTTGATACGCCATCTACAATAGAAGTGACGTATATAATTGGTTTTCTTTCTTACTTTTGAAACCACAAATACGAAGTAGCAGACAAAATTTACTTTAAAATTCTCGTATTTTATTCTTAAGTACTTGCCTATTGTTAACTTGACCATATTATTTTTATTATTTTCAGTATTATATCATTTAACTTTTATATTACTGTATGAATTGCAGAATTTTGTGAATAAGTTCTATTTTTTTCTTGCTTTATTCTTTTTTTTCCGTCCGCATCCTAGGTCCCGATTCAATCGATGCTAGCCATTCTATTAATTCTTCGCCACAAATTTATTAACTATTAGAATTCATATTAAAATCCTGCAAATACCTTGTCAACATTTGAGGCCAAAACATTCATTACAGTTCCATATTATACATACAATAATACAAGTACACTGAATTAGAATCTAGTGCGTCATCAAGCGAGCGTCCATAGAGAAAGTACTTGACTTTTTCAGGGAATATTTTTAGATTTATTGTCCAGCGATCCTATTTCTGACCTCCCAGTGCTTTAACGAGCTATCATGACAGTATTTTATAAATAATTGCCTTTCCGATAACAACGGAGAGCTTTTAAAACGTACTGTAATTTTCTCGGCCGCGGCGAGAGCGACCGCACTGCACACTCGTGTGTTCTCCATATTTGCCGCATTGCTTTCGCAGAAAATCTCAAACGAGTCGATTGTGGTGGCATTATGCCAAACTATGAGGTAGAACGCCACTATTATTTTCCATGCAACGGCGTAGAATACTACTGTATGGTGTATTATGTTTTTTATATAAAGACGAGCAAATGCGCCTGCGGCATACTACGTTAGTTGATTATAATTGTCCATGAACATTAGCAACACAAGAAAAACGTTAATATTATGACGTCCTTTTAAAAAGGTAGAATAGAATTTTATTGGACTTTTTAGACTTGATATCAGTATCGACAGATATAATTTTAGAATAGGTAATTACCAATTATATAACTAATAATTATACGATCTATATAGGATAAACAAGCTGAAGTGACAATAGATTGGTCACATAGGTCGAAGAACCGACAACCGATGGGGAAGAAAAGATCTCGAGCGGCGACCTCGTACAGACAAACGCAGTATAAGACGACCCCCTATTAGATGGAGTGACGACCTCAAATGCATTGCAAGGCATCAGTGGATGCAGGTAGTTCAGGACCGTTCCTTATGGCTTTTTTATCTATGGGGGAGGCCTATGCCCAACAGTGGACAAATAATGGCTGAGATGATGATGATAATGACATAGGATCTATGTATAAAATATTTATAGTAATTCGGTAATGTAGTCAATTTATCTAAAACAAAGATTCGTCGCAACTGCATTTCTCTTACTTAAAATTTTGTCAAGCGAAAAACGCCTGAACCGGAGTAAATATCGACGCAGTTTTTTAAGACATACATATATGAAAAGTAATACAAAATGTGTAATCCGTTTCAATTTATAAACTATTCTGGAAAATTAAACATTTGGTGTACATTACATCGCTAGACAAACTAATTTTCCCTGTATAAAATTTACTAGGTCAATCTCTAAAACCATCCCTTAAACAGTTCATTATTAACACACGATGTGGCGCATCTCGCTGCGACGCTAGTAGTTTTACTATCCAATACATCCGGGCACTGACTGAAATTGCAAATCAATTTCTACTTAATTCTTAACAACCCATTAACTTCGTTTAAGCACGGGTCTCACCCCATAAGACGAGGATTATACCCTGCTATTACGACGTTCACCAGACACCTTGATATACGGTTTTTATTTCGGGGTCTTCTCCCCTTATTTACTTTGCCAGTATATTTTGCTCTGTTAGACAGTGCTGACACATTATATTCCTCTTTAGACACTTTACAGAACAATTAATTTACATATTCTACTAATTAAAAACAAAGATAATGTTTTAAGCGTTTTCTTTGGGTAGATACAAATTAACTACATGGGGGGAAAGGAATTGTTACTAATATGATCTAACAGCCTAATTGCAGGGGGAAGGGATTGTTAGTAATGGGGAGTTTAGTCCCCATTGCTATCAATATACCTTATCAGGTCGACCTCCACGCGGTTCCCCCTGGAAACTATCGTGACCAATTTATCATTGAATTCGTCACAATGGGCTAACTGACCTACCTTTTCATCCTCGCCTATCACCGCTCACTGGTACCCCGCCAATGTATACTGATAGCGCAGGCGGGGTAACCATACCATTTTCACGCATAAAAAAAACAGCCTAATTGCTAGCAAAATACTGTATCAGGTCAACTTCCACGCGGTTCCCTCTGGAAACCATCTTAGCCTTAATTCTTGTCGGATTCATCATAGTGGACCAACTGACGCATTTATCCTCACGTATCATCTCTCACTGGTGCCTCGCCAGGGTGGTAACACAGGCGGGTTTTTTTTTTATACAACAGAATGTCAAACAAGCTGACGGCCCACCTGATGAAAAGTAGTAAGCGTCGCCTACCAATTACCATTTCATTCTCACTTATTAAAAAAATTAACTACTTCTGCAGTAAAAGTAAACGTATGTTATATGAACGGAGACCATGGACGTAACAAAACAACAGAACGACCACAGCACCCGTGTACGTAATGTAAAGTGAGTGTGCATTCTGACCACTTCTGTTGGTCAGAACTCACAATACAAGCCACAATTTGCCCAACATAAAATTCAGATAGGAAAAAGTACATAGAAAATTCACCAGTAACGTTTTTCACCAACAAACATGGGCCGAAACCGGCGGTTGTTGGTTCTCGGCGAATCGTCATAAAAACAATTGGTACATCTGCTCGCCAAATTGTATGCAATAACGGGACCCCAACGCGAGCTGCGAACACATCCGGACGGTAGGCGCGTACAAGTGACATCTTTATGGCTCGTACTCCAGAAAGGGAGCGGTGTCGAAACGTGATCGCGAATTGATTATCTATAAAAATAATAAAATTGAACCGTGGACGTGTCACTTAGATTAAGAAGTTCTCTGTAGTTCTTAATCTAACTTCCTTACTCATATAACCTCAACCATCTATGGTTATATGTTTTAATAGTACTTAATGAAAATGTAACAGAATTTAATGAAATTATAAACATTATTATTATTGTTCCAACCATAAACTGTCCGCTACTGAACATACGCCATCCCCATAAGAGGAGTTTTGCCAGTAGTTGCCACACTTTGCAGACGGGTTGACAACCGCAGTTAGTTACGAGTAGCTTTTAAAGATATTTTAAGAAAATATAAACAAACGAGTAATCGGTTCTACAATAACACAATCAGCTGATATCGAATAGTCGTACAAATAAAAAATCGATTAATAAATTAATTGCTATGATTTATTAATAACTACATTCAGGATGTATTTCTCTAATAATTTCAACAAAACTTGATTACTTTTTTATCTATTTCTATTAACACAGACTATAATAAACTTACAATAAACACAGTGTAGGACGATCCCCCACTAAATGGAGTGACCTGAAATGCATTGCAGGTGGTCAGTGGATGCACGTGGCTCAGGACCATTCTGTATAGCATATATATATAGTCTATGGAAGAGGCTTATGTCCAGCAGTGGACAGATAATGGCTGAAATGATGATGATGATAATAAACTTATTCGTATTTTAGTTATCGAACTGTATTTTTTTTTTCTCTTACGGTTAATTCTTAATACATAAGAAAGTGATAAAACATAGCAATACTTAAAATAGATTTGTTTGAGGTTTGACTTATTATAGGGAAGTTAGTCAAATACAAAATCAATACTTTGCAGAGTAATCAATACACAGATACATCTTAAGAGTTGTCTTTCAATTGCTTACCTTATATTTCGATGGAAAGGTACTTCCTTATTTCTACAAATCACGCTACTCAGTAATCAATATTTGGTACATATATATGACATATTTTTTTTTATACAACTTAGAATGGCAAACAAGCTGACGGCCCACCTGATGGAAAGTGGTAACCGTCGCCTATAGACATGAATAGTACCATGGACATAACACAGTATACTGTTTCGCCCATGATACCCCCCATGCGTTACCATGCCATTCCCACACTTGCCAGGGGTCGACCTGATACGGTGTATTGTTAGCAATGGGGCTGTTAAATCTCATTACAACCCCCCTCCCTGTTCCTGTTATTAGTAATTCACAAATGCCATTTGGATGTTAATATTTCTCACCTATATCTTCTAAAGTGACTGTAATATCATAAATTAAGGAAATAGTTCTTTCTCTTCCTGTTTATTCCAAATCTAAGTAAGATTTGGTGTATGAACTTTAAAAATGTTCCTTTGTGCTCATCATCTTCCTACCCTTATCTCAATTATTATTTGGAATAAGGGTATATAAATTTAAATTGTCTAGGTTAACTGCTAATTTACAAAACTTATTGCTTGAAATATATAAAACCAATAAATCATCCCCTATCCAATAATTCGAGCGCTCCTAAATTTATGAGACCCCAAATTTATTATGATAGAAGAAGTGATTGATCACCGATACAAAACAGTAAAGTACTTACGATTTATACAAATTAGTTAGACAGTTAGTTAGATAAATTATAAAAAAAAGAATGCTGAAACCTAACAGTGGTTGAGTATCGATTTATTATTAATAAATACTTCAATTGATGCCTAATGTTCGTTTAATCGATACTATCGATTGGACAGTCGTTATTTAAATTATTGTGTAAAAATTATCACTTAATTTATAATCGATTATTAGGCAACACTAGTACCTACACACTCGTACAACCACAGTGGCGGCACGTGCTTCCTACAAATGGAGCTCATTTGTCAGTCGCCTGTCGCAATGGCATCCATCACCAAACCTCACATGCCTTACGCTCAGGAAATAACAAGCTATCAACAGAAACGTTCAATTACATATGATTGATTTCTCCCATACTAATTACAGCTCAGTTTCTCACCTATCATCCCTCTCTCTAGCCAATAACGCTGACGTTACCGTTCCATTTTCAAAAACCTATAAGTACATAATATTGGTACAATTGAACAAATAATCGATTTATTATTTAAGAGTCGGTACCACCTTCATATTGACAAAACAAGGAAATGAATTTATGAAACCATTTAGAAGCATCAACGTACTCGTAATGTTAGTACATAATAAAAAATATCCACAATGCAAACAGAATTAAAAAAATCAATTTACTGAATAATGTTCATGTAGACACGACATGTTATTCTTTAATTCATGTATTGTTTGTGAACAATATATCAATGTGTAATTGTATGCTATTTCTCATAATTGCGACAATTAAATACACTAGGATATTATTTGTATATTACCTATTGTTTATTTTGCATACAAGTATTTCTCTATTATACAATACTTAACTAGATATTATGATTTGAATTAAAAAAATCACATACATAAGTAAAAAATTATATATGAATTAATAACCTTAACCTTGGCAAAATAATAATAACAAAATCAATAAATCATTTTATTTGCTGAATTTCTTTTTCTATCATCTCATTTTCTGCTACTTTGTCTCTATAGTACTTTGCAGTCAGCTGCACTGACCACACACAACACATGATATCGCGCGTGGTCACACTACTAAACAACCATGACCTTCGGTATAGAGGGGACATAGAGCTTAAACTGTGAGGCCCCTGGTTTCAATAATTCATTCCAATCGGTTTAGTGAATCGGTCACGGAACTGATCCGCGCCACAGGCGAGGGTCGTGTATCATATGAAATAATAATATTAGTGATTTATACTTTTTTAACAGCAATTTTTTTTTATTCTAAATAAATTTAATATGCTCACAACTAAAACCCTTGAAGATTAAGATGAAGAGTTACTAAATCTGTTAAAAAACTTTTTTTTGATAAAAAAAAAGTCTCGTTCTTGTGCTGAGACAAAGTTATAACTTTGTCTTGGCACAAGAAGGGAGAATAATATGGAACTCAATCAATTGCGAAAAAATTACGAAATCGAAAGACAAATTGAGATCTTTATGCTTTTATAAAACGTTAACTACTACGATAATTGCTAAATAGTGGACCAGGCAGTAGTAAAATCTGTGCTGCTCCGATATCTATATATTGGGTTGCTTTGGGCATTGATCCGCCATCAAAAAGGTCAACATTTCAATATCACCCATACCGGTTAAATATCTATATTTATTTCGATCGCGATCTTCATTTGAATATTATATATTACTCATATATTGGATAACTGATATTCAATATATCCATTATCAGGTCAATATAACTACAATATATAGATATTGCTATATATTACCATTGTGGAGAAAACGAAAGAAATCTGAGGGCCTACCATGAAATGTTTTCCGAAATTTCGGAGCCAAACGAAATACAAATTTGATGTTAAATTTACATAATACATGCCGTTTGGAAATATTAAAATTTTGTTCCTTTGAATTTTTATGATAGGATGTATGACGAACGAAATGTTAAACTCCATTTATTGATCTGATTTTGGTATAAACAAAAACACGAAATTGAGTTCGAAATTTCGGAATTTCATGTTACTTTCTACTCCATTGGTAGACAGTTGCTATATATATATACCAACTCGTATAGTAATCAAGTCAGTAATTTACAAAGAAGAACAACTACATAAACTACATAAGAAGACGTTAATACTTCCACTATTACCATGCTGGTATGGCGATTTAGTATTTTTTTTTTTTCTAGTTTTCCCTCTCTCACGCTGGTTAGTATATTTGTGCTTTATTCTCTTAGTGGACCCTTACAACTTCTTTGAGATCAAAAGGAGTGCTGACATTATATTTTTACTCCGTCACCGCAAGGAAAAAAGAAAATTTGATTCGATTAAAATTA
Source organism: Galleria mellonella (assembly GCF_026898425.1). Taxonomy (NCBI): domain Eukaryota; kingdom Metazoa; phylum Arthropoda; class Insecta; order Lepidoptera; family Pyralidae; genus Galleria; species Galleria mellonella. Next base: position 1,363,634 of record NW_026442090.1, on the reverse strand, counting down.
TATTATAAATACTTAGAACCTTCGCAATACAATTATTTTATTATTTTTTTTTAAACACAGGGATTTAATAGTTATTTTTCTTTTATTTTAATTTATAATTCTTGATTGTGTCGGCTGTTTAAAAATATTTTTTTACATAATTAACAAAATTAAAAAATAAATTTTCAATTCCTTTTGATGGCAATAATAAACTGCTTTGAGCTTCATAAATGAAGTAATGTCAAATAACTCACTTTCAGAGTACCTGTATTTAAAATTATGTATATATTTTTTCAGTCTGATAATAATTAATTCTTTACAAATTCTTCTCACATCTAAATTACAGAATAAATAATCACTATATTATTTAAGAGTCGACACTGCCCTTGTATAGACGAAACTGGTATGTAAGTGTATGCAACCAGCTAAAAGTATCAATATAACCAACTAATATTCTCATATATTATGCAACTATTTATAATACGTCTTTTTATAAAATATCGTAATTGATAGGTATCATTAAAAATTTGCTAGTTAATTACAGCAATATTTTCAAATTCAATGAACTGGTTGCATAGCTTTCACGCAATTTTTTTAAATTCTAAATGAAGTGGGCCTGATCTAAGTAATAATAAGTATTTTTACAACGCAAACCACAAATTCGCGTCAAAGGAAACCTATTTTACAGCCGCACCACAAGTTTTTCTAGTGGCCGCCGCGCCATTAATTCGAATTAACTTGTGAGGTCAAGGCCGAACTGTTATCGGGTGCTCTAATCTAGCGAAATTAGGTAAGATCCTGTTCTCGCTATTAAAGCTCGTAAACATACGATTTAAGATTTTAAACGTGCGCGTTTAATCGAATTATTATAAATTCCTCAGATTGAAAGCTGAAGCATTATGACCTCATACATTATATGACACAATTATATACTTTCTTTCAATCTTTAATAATGTAATTATTAGACAAACAACGATGACTGGACTAATTTTTCGTATGATATATAAGAATTCAATACCACTCTTTTTAAAGAGTGGTATTGAATTAACAGAAAAAAGTAAATGTGAACTAAACAAGAAAACATAATATAAGCACAAGGTACTGTGATAATTTCAATAAAACCGACTAATTCAAATACATACGTTATGTACAATTTTGTATTTTTTTTAAATAAATAGAAGTTCTTAATCTATGGCCAGTACCGTACCAAATAATATAGGCAAAGAATCGAGCTGGATTTTCCAATATAGACTCCCATATATTTCAACGACACAGAGTAACGTCAACACCTGCATATTGACTCGGGATCTATTCGTTCGGAAACGCGTTCACGTGTAAATTATGGGATTGAAGCTCATTCTACGTGTCACGTAATACGCACAATGGGCTTAAATTCCAACTTAATGACTCATTTAGTATTTAATGTTTTTATTTTCGTATTTAAAGTTTACCAGACGGTAAAAAAACGTCCACATGGATACTTCTGTGATACCTCTTCTGCTAAGCAGCTTACTTATGTACAATGTTCTATGTTAGTTCGAAAAGTGAGTTGTGCCAATAAAATTACACTGTTCTATGATACCTTATTACACTTAAAAAACAAGAGAAATATGAAAAAGTGTTTATATATGCAGAACAAAAAAACACTATGTTTTTAGAATGCCTTTATGTTACACGAAGGTCTCTAACTCAGCGTACCGGAAGATGGTTTTACATAAACTCCGCACTACTAAGCAAATGGAAATATATTTTTTAAATAATCGTAGTATTAATTTCAAGAATCTCAATCTACTTAACTATAGTCCGAGCCAGAAGCTCCTTCTTAAAATAATAGTCAAATAATATAGTAATAGAAATAGATTTATCTATTTTTGTTCGCGACATTATAATTTCTCATATAAAAATGTATAGTTATAGCGATATTTTATAGTTATTTTTGTCATTAGTTTTAATCGTTTTAAATTGTTAATTTTACATAGATTTTTATGATGTATTTATAGCTCGTAAGTCGAATAAAACATTTTTATTGTGTCGACTCATTATTAACCACAAGTAGGAATAAGAAAGAAATTGTAAAAATAATAGAAATAAGGATAATTGTAACAAATAAATAGACGCCGAATGGTGCCGCTCTGAAGAGTAACGCGTCCCTCTCACACTCGCCCCGTCCCGCGTGATCATAGATTTTTTTTATATAACTTAGAATAGCAAACAAGTTGATGACCCACCTGATGGAAAGTGGTAACCGTTGCCTATAGACATGAGCAATACCATGGACATAACAGATTATACTGTTTTGCCCATGATACCCCCCATGCGTTGCCATTCCTGAGGACTCAGGTGTTATTTCTCTGTACCCAGTAAATTCACGCCCTATCCCACCCTTCAAATCAAAACACAGCCATGCAAACACAACTGCTTCACGGTTGAAACACGAATGGGACAGAGATACCCAATCAAGCAAAGCAATCGACTTTTGTACAAAGTTTCCATCTGGTAGATCTGTGATCATAAATAAAAAAAAATGCATCAAGAGGAAAACCTCCTTTATTCTCGTGCATAAAAGAATTAGTTGCCGTTTTCTTTTTAATGTAAAGAACCCTAAAGTAAACGAAAGGTGTCGATAAAATACAATGACTGCTAGTAATTCCCTAACATCACACCCTTGTAACAGATGTCAATTAAGGCGCCTCTCAACACTGCGCTACGTGGAGCCACGTACAACGTACCACGTTGTCGAGTACTCATCTGATACCCAGTTGAAAACAGCATTGCCAGTTTGGTTATTTTTATACAATGTTGAGTAAAAAATAAATTCCTTGGAAGTTTTTTAAAGAAATTAAATAGTCATAAAAAATTTTGAAGGAAAATTTTAGGATAATTTGAGAGTTATATTACTTGTATTACCATATCTTGTCAGAAAATAAAAGAAAAGTTGGAGAAAATTTGGTAAAATTGATATAACGATCTTAGTATGAGCAGTAGAAGCCTATACACAATTTTTTTTTTTTATAATTTTATCTATCTGTCCTTATGTTTTTCCAGAAACACGCAACTACTACGGTACCAAATTAAATGCGATTTTCAGTTGTGTTTCTAAAGATCCAACTTGAAATCTGTTGTACGTTTCATTGTGATATCTCGTCTAGAAATGAACCTCTTTTATTAATTTTTATACTCCTGAAATCCATGTGTACGAAATATTGGGTAAAAAGCTAGTTAAAAATATAACATTTTAGGTAGTGGCTTGAAGTTAAGATCAGCAGTTTTTTTTTTTTATGAAACTCAGAATGGCAAACGAGCTGACTACCCACCTGATAGAGTGATAATCGTCACCTATAAACATGAATAGCACCATATATAGATATAACAGAGTATATTATGTCGCCCATGATACACTTCATGAATTGTCATTCCTGAGAACTAAGGTACAGTCAGTGTGGTCCCGGCATAGAATAAGCCAACCCTTTCTTTTCTGTGGATGTCATAAGAAGCGACTAAAGCAACTTAATGGTAAAGGGATGAGCAGCAGCGTCCCTCTTAAAACATCTCTAGAAGCGTATGTTTGGGTTAAAGAAATCATGTTGGAAAAAAAAATCAAATTAGGGTAAAAATAAAAAATCGCATTGGCAATGCTGACCCAAACAGAAGCTTGCATGGTTAGACTACACGCCAACACGTACATGTATCTTATTTATAAATTATTCGGCAGTGAGCAGATTTCGTAAGCGAAGCGCATTCGTTGTTGATCTCATCTAGTTGAGTTTTTCTTTTCTTTGTTCCTCTAAAATTTATAAGCCAATATGCAAAAACAGTACATTCTGGTTTAATATTAATCTGTACTACGCGCTGTCAAAAAACATTTGGCGGGAAACTATATAAAAAAAAAATGTAAAAATCTTTCGAAATTCAAATTGGATTGGAACAGTTGTAATTGGTATGGTCTATGGCCAAATAAATAAAGAGGTAAAGAAACCCGATTCCAGGTGTCTCAGTTCAAGGACACGTCGCCATCAGTTTGGCGGTGTACCGGCAGACGCTACTCGTACATACCGCACTGCGACGATCTGCGTCATTCGCCCCCTGCGGTACTCACTGTCCGTGCAAAATGGGAACAGGAAAATATTTCTAGGAACTCAAAAATATAATTCATTAATTGGATCGAATAACTTTTTAATAGCGAACTTCAAAGAGGCAAAATTTGAAATATGAACAACAAATATTTTTTCAGCGTTCATTAAAAACTCGCACCTTTTTTGTTTCGATCTTCATTACTGCTTTCATACTGAATTATATAATAAATACTATACTATACAGCTTAAATAAAGGTTAACTTCGAAGTATTTTTCTTAACTTGGATTTTAAATGTAGACCAATTGAAGTCTATCTGATCTGACTGATTACTTAGTTGACCTTCTTAACAAACTTTGTTCAGTAAACTTTTTTTTATTTAGAACGTCTATAGTTGCACGCCATGGACAGCTATCGCGACCTCAAATTGTAAGTCATTATACAGCGAACAGATCGTCGGCGATAGAGACTTATCTGTGCAAGGGACAGATGATATATCGAGACGACTCACGAAAACTAAAGGTCAAGTTTTTTTTTTTTTTTTTTTAATTTAATGCTACTCCGTAGACTAAAGAATGTCGAAATACACTAACTTAGATTTTTAAATAATGTTAATCTTTATTATTAGCATTTTCTAAACATTAAGAAAAACAAAGGGTCAGAAAATTCTTCTAACCAATGGCAAACTGAATACAATTTAAACTAAAACTTAGCGACTTCTACAATGCAGTATGTTTATCCCTTCATCAAAATAGAAAGAAAGAAGACAGAAGTGATCTCCTCGAGGCACTGAAGTCGCGATAATCTCCTTTAAAAGTTATAGAAAATTATCGCACGCAAATTTTCCTTAGATATTTCTATTTTTACAACCGAATTGTCCCCTTTGAATAGACGATACAATAAAACTATTCGACCAATCTGAAAATATTCTTTTGTTCACGAATTCTAAATTCAAAAAGATGAATTTTTTTTTAATAATCGCGGAAGGTTGGCAAACGACACGACTTAAAAGACCGCCTTACGTAGCATCTAAGCAGCACCTATCCGGATATTTATCTATACTAGATGTTATATTGCGAAAGTCCATATAACTGGTTATTGAATAAGAATTATTTTGTTTAATTCCGCTACCATTAATATGTATGCGACAGCCAACACTTGAAAATTGGAAGCGAATTGGAATCGCAATTTGGATACCGAACAGTTAACACTAGGTTCTGAGCAGTGATCTAAATAATTTGTCTGAAAATGCCTCATTTAGAGGTGAAACACGTGTCGCAAAACATAATAGCAGTCAACAAAAGGTTATGGAACTTCTGGTAGTAATAGTGATGTTCAATCTTCGAGTGTTCGTAGTCGCATACATATTAATCGTAGCAGAATTAAACAAAATAATTCTCATAATTTATTTACAAAAATTATCCGGATTGCATTACAATGATTGTAGAGACTGCAAACTATATGCAAAGATGCCAACTTCATCATTTGGAAGTTTTTTTTTATACAACTTAGAATAGCGAACAAGCTGACGACCCACCTGATGGAAAGTGGTAACCGTCACCTATAGACATGAGCAGTACCATGGACATAACAGAGTTTACTGTTTCGCCCATGATACCCCCCATGCGTTGCCGTTCCTGAGGACTCAGGTGTTATTCCTCTGTACCCAGTAAATTCACGCCATATCCCACCCTTCAAACCGAAACACAGCCATTCAAACACAACTACTTCACGACTTAAACACGAATGGGACAAAGGTACCCAAGCAATCGACTTTTGTACAAAATCTCCCTCTGGAAGTTGTCATAATATCAATTTTAATTAATTTATAATAAGACTCCTGAAGAATCTAATGGTGTAGCAGAGAAATTTTGTAACCGTCGCCTATAGACATGAGCAGTACCATGGACATAACAGAGTATACTGTTTCGCCCATGATACAGCCATGCGTTGCCATTCCTGAGGACTCAGGTGTTAGTCCTCTGTACCCTGTAAATTCACGCCAATAGGTATTTAGCATGGAGGAAGACCAAATATATATTACATTTTTAAACTGTTTTTTTTTTCTAATCAATCAGAGAGAGTTTAGAAGGTTATAGAAAAGTTTTTATATGGGTTACGTCTATCACAGTCGTGTTTTTGCCGCAAAATATCTACCTTTACTGTATTTAAGTTTGAACGGTGATATATGGCAATGAAATTACAGGGTACGTTAACTTTAAACCGTATTTCTCAGAAATGGCAAAGCAAGAGAGGTACCATGAGCATTATAATGTATTCGATGATATCTACGGTACTATTTATAACTTTTATACCTCTGAGGTGGCAAACAAGCATACGGCCCACCTGATGGTAAGCGGTTACCGTAGCCTATGAACGCCTGCAATACCAGAGGTATTACGCGCGCGTTGCTGACCCTGAAGAAACCTCTTTACCCCTCTTTTGAAGAACCTCATGCTGTAGTCTCTTGGGAAAATCTCGGCAGGTTATTATGATCTATTATGATGATAATAACTATTATGATCAGGGAGGGAAGGGAAAAACCAGGTCGACCTCCTTATGGTCCCCTCTGGAAATAATCGTGCTGAATTCCAAGCGTATGCATCACGATGGACTATCTGACCTGCCTCGCTGGTTCTCACCTATCATCCTTCACTGGTAACCGCTAGCGCAGGCGGGGTTACCATTCCATTATCATCCATTAAAAAATCAACATTATTATCATTATAACAGATAGTTCAAATCAGGTAAACCATCAGTTTATTTACTATCACGTACCATAACTAGTACATACTCGTAATATCTTCGGCTTTTTGATGTGTCAAATTCTAGATGAGATACAAGAAATTTCTTGCCAAATTTACTCTCATTTATGCCTTTTGATCTCTAATCCTCACGCGTTCTGTTACACGAATTCTCGTTCCACGTTACGTATTGATAATTACATGTGACGCACGCACACATACATACAGTCGTGCATACAAGTTGCCCCTTATTATACTATTCTGTAAGTATTCGCACTTATTTCGAAACTCACATCATTTTCACGTCATCTAATTTTTATACTAGTTAAATCTATAAACTTTGGGAATGACACTTGAAATCATACGACTTTTGATAACTAAAGAGAGTTCCTGAGAATGATAACACACACTTACTCCTATGCGATATCATCATATCTGCCTTTAACTATCCACTGCTGAACATAAACTTCCCCCTTGGGAGGTTTTGCCAGTAGTTGCTACGCTTAGCAGGCGGATATACATATATTTTATACAACTTAGAATAGCAAACAAGCTGACGGCCCATCTGATGGAAAGTGGTAATCGTCGCCTATAGACATGAGCAGTACCATGGACATAACAGTGCACATACATACAGTTTCGCCCATGATACTCCCCATGCGTTGCCATTCCTGAGGACTCAGGTGTTATTCCTCTGTACCTAGTAAATTCACGCCATATCCCACCCTTCAAACCGAAACACAGCCATGCAAACACAACTGCTTCACGATTGAAACACGAATGGGACAGAGGTACCCAAGCAATCGACTTTTGTACAAAGTCTCCCTCTGGTACATGTATAGAGGCAAAAGTGAGTTTGTTTCTTTGTTACCTCTTATCGTTATGAAATTTACTGTACACGATATATTCGGGCCGGAGAATGACATAGGATACTTTTTATTCCGGTCGAATAACATAATTATCCCGGTTACGTGGACGATATCCCGGGTAAAAATTTACTAATTGAATAAGTATTCTATTTCATGGTAGGTACACTCATTTCTGTTCGTAAACTATTATCATTTTAAAATAAACAAATATAATGATCAATGGTAAATAAAATAATAATAATAATATATAATAAGTATATAATAAATAGTTGTATCAAAATTTTAATTCTAACAAAATAAATAAAAAATAAATCATGATACAATATATGGTAAGTATATCAAAAATGGGTGGTTTTCTCTCTTTGTAAATTGCGTTGCCCCTACGGGGTGTCACGTCTCCTATGTGCTTACTTATTATAATAACTAATTTGTACCATGTATATAGTTTGCTAATAAATATAAATAAATCAATGATAAACAGTATCTATGATAAAATTGAGTATTTGACATTTAAATATGTAAATACAGTCACATCTCATTTCATCTCTATGTGTAAACATTGAGGGTAAGTAAAATATAGCAATATCTATATATCGTAGTTCCAATATATATATACATATATTATCCCAATAACAGATACAGTAACCATCGGTTGACCAATATATAATATCGAAAAGAAGAACCCGCTCGTACTGAATATAGATATCCAACTAACTTTCCGGGGGGAAAGGGATTGTTAGTAATGGAAACTGAGAATCCCATTGCTAGCAATATACCCAACCAGGTCGACCTCCTCGCGGTTCTCCCTGGAAACTATCATGGTTGATTCCTGATAAATTCATCATGACGGGCTAACTGAACTGTTTTCATTCTCATCTATCACCCTTCACTGGTGCTCCGCCAGAGTATACCGTTAGCGCAGGCGGGTTTACCATACCATTTTCACCCATCAAAAAAAAAACTAACTATCCGACAGATTAACGTTGACGTTAATCTGTCGAGTCTACTTTTTCTTGTCATAATGAAAACTATCTTAACTCTCAAATTGGAGCAAACACATTCACAAACAAAATCAAACGAAATGTTTTGAAGACTGCACATAGTGACGGGATTTCTAAATTCTAAACTCCATGATATATTTTACGTTGCTATACGTAGGTCCTGTACATATATGGTATATTATTAACAATATATCTCTTTTATATCGGAAGCAACCGCCAAAGTAGGTACAAGATAAAAGCATTTAGGGTCACCGTTTTACCCTAATGGTTCTTCCTTTTCGTAGTACCTACCGTCAGTACAAAATTATAAATGATCAAAAACCTATTACCTACTGAACCTGTTACCAACGAGCTATTACATAAATATGCAAAATTTTACCTTGTAATCTTAGATTATATAGATAAAGTGTTTCTATACAAATACTTCGCTAAAACGTCAACTTTTTTTATCCATTTTTATTGTTAACAATTTCATAAGCACTCATTATATTTTAATGTATAATTTTTATACAACTTAGAATGGCAAAAAACCTGACGTCCCTGCTGCAAAGTGGTAACCGTAGCCTATAGACGTGAACAGTACCATGGACATAACAGAGTATACTGTTTCGTCCATGATACCCCCCATGCGTTGCCATTCCTTAAGACTAAGCTGTTATGCCTCTGTACCCTGTAAATTCACTGCCGTGCCCCACCTTTTAAATCGAAACACATCAAACGTAACTGCTTTACGGTATAAATACAAATGGGTCAGAAGTACCCAAGCAAACGACTTTTGTACTCTTGTAATAAGTGCCAGATGTATGAAATGAGGAATAAATATTATCATAACATACTGTACTGTCACAAGTATCGGTACTCTATGCGCCTGTTAAGGTTAACTTTAACAAAGTAGTACTAACTACTAGCAATCCGCCCTGACTCCACACGGGGTGTTAAAATTATAAATAAGTATATTATATTAGCTTTATTTCTATGTGGTCCTGGCATAGAATAGGCTACCCGTTCCTTTCTCGTGGGTGTCGTAAAAAGCGACTAAAGGATATGCAGCAGCGTCCTTTTTAAAACATCTCTAAAACCCAACTGCAGTTGCCAATCTTCCTCCTAAGCGTGGCAACTACTGGCAAAACCCCCAAGGGAAAGGCTTATGTTCAGCAATGGACATAATCCTTTTGTTGACATGTTCTATATATGTTTACGCACACGACGTATCTTGACATATCTATATACAACTATTTAATAAATAAAATCAGTTTTTACAATCAATTAAGAAGGCGCACAAATTAAAAGACAAAATAAATATTGACGCACAAAATTGTATAAAAAGTTGACCCGCTTTTCTTGAAGCATTTGTATAGAGACACTATATATATAATCTACAAATATAGCCTATTTTAGTCGCTGATAATGTAGCTTTATATAGGTGAAAATTTGTTTACAATCACCTAAATAATTTATCCATTACAAACAAAAGTCAAATCTTTCCTCTTAATAAAGTTTAACTTTAATAATACAAACTATAAATGCGAGGTCGCAGTAGCACGTGGCCGCAATCAGCTGTGCGCGGGGGCGGACACCGAAATAAAACGGACCAAAACCGTGGGCGTTCAAGGCCTGCTCCGAGGTAGTAAGGGTACTATTGCGACTCGAATCCTGTAGCGAAAACTGCAACCGTATTGTAACGACTGACCCTCTTATTCATAACTAATGATTCGACCCGGTTTCGCTCGGTACGATAGAATTTTCAAAAACAATATATAGCCAATCTCATTCCTTAGGAGTTATACACAGCAAACTGATATGAAATTGTTTTTGATATATATGTTTATTTTTTTATTACAGCACTAATTGTTTTAATGTTTAATTCAATCGTCATTTATACTTTTTAGGTTTTTAAATTTTGCATGCCTAATTATGGCGAAATATAACATCTATATATGTACCTAACATATTTCTTGTAAATAAATATTCAATTATTCATTTGCTGGTAATGTAGCTGTCTCTAGGTGAAAGAATTATTAAAATCGGTCGTTTTCGAGTTTATCCATTACAAAAAACAAACAATAAAAATATGTATTTTTTTAATAATACTAATAAATAAATATTAATAAATTAAAACCTCCTATAAACCTACTGATATATTTATTTATTTAATCTTATCTCTTACTTCTTACGAATCTTACTAATATAACAAAATTATAACTAGACGATGTCTATATATGAAAAATATTTGAGAAAAATTGATGTGAGGGGTCTTAATAAGACCAAAAGAAGCCAAAACAATAAACTTTGAAAACTTTATCTCTATGTCTGCCTATCTGTCCGTCCATATTTTTGTTTCGGCTATGTTATGTAAAATGTATATGGTAAATACACTGTCGGAACTAAACGCGATGAAAATAATCCTGGTCAAGAAGAGCATGATCCTGGCGTACTTTAATTTTATTTGAATATTTTTTTTTTTTCATGTTATTACAGCAACTTGGTCACTGAAGCAATTCGTATTTTCGGTTTTGAAATTTGTCGAATTTAAATTCTTTCAATCGTAACATTATTTAATTCTTTTTCGTAGTAAATATTTTTTTATATGTTACATAACTCTTTATTATTACATAACTTATGAGGTTTTTCATAGAGATTAAAGTATAGGTTTCTTTAATAAGAGTGTGTAGAGACCTTACTTCAGGGACGGCAACGCACATGTAACACCCCTGGTGTTGCAGGCGTCCATAGGCTACAGTGACTGTTTACTTTCAAATGGGCTGTATTCATGCTTATTTACCACTTTCGTGGTATAAAAAAAAATAGATAATATCTCCAAAAAATATAGCACAAGGTCGTTGTCCGCATTTGTCTATTTACCCGCTTACATCAAACCACAGAACAGATTTTGATACGGATTTAACTGTCATTTATATACAATTTACGAAAAGTTTGTGTATACAATTTGAACCCGTGCGAAGCCGGGGCGACTCTGTAATAGTCACATAACCTACAGTAATATTATGAAGGGGAAATATTTGTTTTTTTATTTATTTTGATTTTAAAAGTACTTACATCTATGGAAAACTACATTTTCAGTGAAAAACATAAGCTATATATTATTTCTTAAAAAAACTATCTCCGTTTGCGGATGCCGGGATGAATCGTTAGTTTTTAAGTAAAATAATAACACTATAATAGAAAAATATATGTATCTAACAATATTTTATTTCTCGACTGAACGATTAATTAAACTAAACTACACTACAACTACACTAATTAAACTAAACTAAAAAAATAGTACATAAACAAAAAGACTGGATAGAATTTCGATCAACCCAATCAATCAATCAAATCAAAATAATGTAAAATTATGTAAATTTTTTATATTGTTAATAATTTGCACGCCGACATAGAGGCAGAATGTATATGGGAAATTTAAACCTCTTTCATCGAAAACTACCTACATTCTAGCAAAATAAATTCATTTCATTTCATTCATTTCAAATTCATTTCATTTCATTCATTTCAAATTCATTTCATTTCATTCATTTCAAATTCATTTCATTTCATTTCATTTTAATCGTATCACAATTTTTTTATTTGTATGAGAATCGAACCGCTATATCCATTTACATGTAAATCACGTGTAAATATTTTTAATGGCCATATGAAATGATTACCAGAACTCACGACAACACGAGGCACGTTTGAATGCGCACGCACTAACAAAAACGAGGCGCGGCTGTCTTGTAACAAGGAATAACACAGCTGATATTGTTTATTTTGTTTATTTATAACACCTTATTGTACAGTATGCCGTTCGCTCATAGCCTAGAAAGAGCCACGCTTTCCTACCCTGTGGGTGTCGTAAGGTGACTAAGAGAACTTATTAGTCGAGGGTTGGGCAGCAGTATCTCTCTTAAAACATCAACAAAAGCCTAACTGCGGTTGCCAAACCGTCTGCCAAGCGTGGCAATTACTGACGAAACCCGTTTTAGAAGGAAGATCTGTATTCATCAGTGGACAGTTAAAGGCTGATCTGATAACAATGATAATGATTTTAGAAAAAAATCTTAAATTGGAGCTGGTTATACAGAAAATTCATCTCTTATGGATATCCTAGGTAATGGAACTGCATAACTAGTGTACGGAGTTCTTAAGAATGTGCACAATAGCGGACTAGTCCCATGAAGCAGACTTCCTCCAATTTTTTTTTATATAATATAGAATGGCAATCAAGCTGACGGCCCACCTGATGGAAAGTGGTAACCGTCGCCTATAGACATGAGCAGTACCATGGACATAACAGAGTATACTGTTTCGCCCATGATACACCCCATGTGTTGCCATTCCTGAGGACTCAGGTGTTATTCCTCTGTACCTAGTAAATTCACGCCATATCCCACCCTTTAAACCGAAACACAGTCATGCAAACGCAACTGCTTCACGGTTGAAACACGAATGGGACAGAGGTACCCAAGCAATCGACTTTTGTACAAAGTTCCAACGCTTAGCAGGCAGGTTGGCGACCGCAGTTAGGCTTTGGTGATGCTTTTAGAGAGACATTGCTGCTCATCCTTCTACCTTTAATTTCCCTTAACCGCCTCTTACGACACACACTGGAATAGAAGAGGTAGCCCAGTCTTAATAATCAGGGCAACAGCGTCCCTCTTAAAACATCACCAGTGTCTAACTGCAGATACCAGCCCGCCTGCCAAGCGTGGCAATAATTGGCAAACCCACCCAGCTGCAGGGCAGTTAATAGCTGATATCATACCATGAACCTTCCCCATAGGCATAAAAATGATCTTGATACAAACTCTGTAAACTTATTTGAGATCGTCACCCCATCTAGTAGAGGGGTTGTCCTACACTACATTTCTCTGTAAGGAGTCGCCACTCGAGAGACCCTCTGTCTTGTAACTTGTCTATGGCCAGTATGTATTAAATTACCATATCTGCATTCCTATCCTTACTGTGTATCGATCACTATAGTTCTGCTGCGGTATGATTCTATCATAGAGTCAAACTCTGAAGTACAGCAGTCAATAACAGAGCAACTTGGAGCTACTTAATATGACCATAGTGTAAGACTCACTGAAAACACGTACTGGTAGAGTTCTACGAATATCTTTAAACATAAAAAAAATCAATAGAATTTACGTATGATCCTATATATTTGATGGTGTTGCATACATTTTATAAACAAAGTAGGCAATACATACATTTAAATAGGTACACAAAAATAAATCTATACCTTATATTTATATAAATACTACATAACTAGGTACAAGTATATAAACACCATAACATTATTCAAATGACCTAAATATTTTAGTATGCAGACTAGTATTTTACACGGCGACAAAACATTAACCCTGTACAGCTTTTAAACCTCATATCAACGTAACAATCTGTCCATATTGAACGTCGTAAAACGCCCGACCGACAAAATATAAGCCGTGGAAACAAAGAACTCATGGTCCACATAACAGCAAGGTCGAGGCGTCTACGGCAATTATGGTGAAACGACAGCCACTGGCATGGCAGAGTCGCACACTGCAAGTCGAGCAGCTTATCAACAACCCCGTCACCACTGGAAGACCTTGTCTTGACCGTGAAATACCGCGCCAATTACCCCTGCCGCCCCTATGGGCTTTCCATACGGAAATAGCAATATAAAACTCTCTCGTAGAGATCGCTACGCGTCGTAGCGGTGCGTACGACGTGATTAATTTTGATTAAACAATAAATCGCTTGTATAAGATGTTATTACACCTTCGAGCGCCGGATTGCTAATTAATTGGCATTATATAACGAAGCGAACAGCGCATATTTTATAATGGTACCAAACAAACAAATCCGGTCGCATCCTTTTTCGAATTTGAAAAGAGAACATACCTGATATAGATGTCTCGTTCTCTCGGAGTGAAGGTCGGAGTGTTAGTGTTTGTGGTGTAAGGGCACTGATGCACTCGCGTTCGCGGGCGTCTACGGCGGGCGGCGGCAACCGACTGGGCCCGGCCGGGAGCCCCGCCTCCCGCGCACCCGAGCCGCACCCCCGCGCCCTAGCGGATAAACAACGTGCATTGTGGGCCCGATCTGTGGACCTACTCTCCTGAACACACACACATACACCCCACTCGATATACATTACTGTTTCATCTCCATCGGGCGGGTCATCTTGTTTTCATTATTCGATGTTCAAAGATAACAGTTAATGAATGCTAAATTTATGGTCACGCGATGATAACGATGATGTTAAAAGGGGGATATTAAATAAATTCACTGTCCAGATAGTAGTAGTCTAGCGTTATAGATTTTGGATTTAAGTCTTGCGGTAGTACAAATCCAGGGAAATGATAATATGTCGGGTCCACCGCACAATATATACTTAATGAGACATTTGAAATAATAAAAATATCTATTATATCAATAGAGAAGACATAGAGAAAACTGCATAGATGTATATATGTATATATTTTGTTATTAAACTAAATAAAATGCGTATCTGAATTTAACTTTCTGTTTAGCCTAACGAGAAGAGCGGTCGCTTTTCCCAGAAAGGTCGCGGCGTCGAATCCATTTCGTATTTCTGAAGTCTGAATCCTTTAATCCATGTTATGGTTCAGTGGAGATAATAATGGTTAAAACTAATTACTAATAAACATCCTATATACAGTAGTTTTTATGCCTATGAAGAAATGCCTTTAAAGGATAAGTCCTCCTGTGTACATGTTTGTTAGACGTTCGTGTTTCTATAGTGAAACAATTGTGTTTGCATAACTGTTTTTCGGTTTGAAGGGTGGGATATGGCAGTGAATTTACAGCGTACAAGTCCTCAGGAATAGCAACATATAGGGGGTGTCATAGGCTAAACAGTATACTCTGTTATGTCTCTCCGTTAAAAGACAATAATTTTTTTTTTGCCCAGAGTTATTGTTGTTTTATGTTTAAATATAATGCATATGTATATTAGATTTAAAGCATTTGAATTTGAATAGCATATCTGTATTACCACACAAATAAATGGTAGCTTCAGATGTGACAAAATTAATATTAAACCAACACGCAAGTACACAGTCAATTAAAAAAAGTATATCTCTTTTTTTTATGCAACAGAATGAGATACAAACTAACGGCCCACTTGATGGATTTAGTTTACAACTGACGTAATTATGACGTAACAATACAATCAAGTTGAGAACAAAGTTCTTTTTGAATACATCATCATCATTTGGACACATCGAGAACCATGTCAGTTTGAAAATCACTTAATTTTTTTTTTAACATAGCAGACAAAGAACATTCGGCTCACCTGATTATAAGTAATACCACCACCTGTAAATACCCGCAACATTAGTGAAATTTCAGGTGTGTTGTCGACTTTTTAAGCAGGAATACGAATATTCTCTCTTCTTGAAAAAAAATACGAAAAATCGTACAAAAAAAAAAACATATAGAACCCGCAATCTATTTGTATACTTACCAAAACATTAGAGCACACAAAATTGAGAGGATAAAGGGGAAAAAAGGGACAAAAGACAGTAGATCACGAAAGCTACTAAACGCAAGTCATTTCGATCTAAAGGAGCTTACAGTATTGCTCTCTCATAATGTTTCTTAATAAATAATGCGATATGTAATAAAGGCGATTGCTGATAAAATGTTAAGGTAGTTGCTACAATACAACAAATTCACGAACATTATAATAGAAGGAAATACGAGAAGAGTGATACCTAGGTATAATTACATCTAGAAGATTAAAAAAAATTTGTATCGTGGTGTATTAAGAAGTAAAGAGGTGGAAGGCAAATCAAGATCTTAATAATATAGAAGTAAATCCTCTATAAAAATTCTTTAACGCCATAGTGTCTCACAATGCATCCAGCAGCATGAGCAGTATTCTTTAGTTGCTTATGATATTTCGAATAAATAAGTAGAGTTTAAATTCTTTCAAAGGGCATACTCGTAACTATAGCTTAAAAGCAGTTTTTTTTAACGTGTGGAAATCTTCGAAATCCCCTCCCAACTACCGGAGAGAAGGCAGAATGGATATGTGGGACTTTTACTCACTAAAAAACATATGGCATACGTCGAGATGCATATGCACGCATACGCACACATGTTAGATTTCCGGGTTTTTAATGTAGACTATCAGAGATCTAACCTCAAAAATGTGAAACACTTCAGATTTTTTGGTATCATCCTTGCGCAGAGGTTATGCTAATCTTCTCTGTGTCATTCCAATTTTAATATACCTATGTTCTGCCAAAGAAAGCAGTTTCAAAGCACTGCCCGCTGCTACTTCCACTATTCTTTTGGCGATATAAGAATTAACTTTATAATTAGGCAGTGTTCTAAGACATTCACCATATATACCAAACATTCAAGATATTGACAGGGATCTTTGCATCAATGCAGACAACATGGGATGATCTTTAGACGTCCTGATGTCTTTTCATCAATCACCATTAACAATACAATCGTATTTAAATATCTCACAATATAAAATGCTACAACATTTAGTCAATGTGTATGCTTCCTAAGGCAGTCAAGATGTAGGAGGGGGCGGCCAATTCGCGAAAGTCACATTTATCCTTCAATTGAAGCGGTCAGGTAATAGGGACTCATGCATAATTCCGACCCGACGACCTACATCAGGACGCTTGGAAATGAGCGTCCCTGACCGGCTGGCGGGAACGTCTGATCGACAGGAGTTTTTATAATTAAATAGAAGAATGAGCAATTTTGAAATTCGAAAAATGGTGTTGAAATTGACGTGTTTATTAGTGTTCTACAGGTTGCATTTTGAAAAACGCACATAGGAACTATATGAACCCATTGTCCCAGTACTCTTCTAGTACCTAATAAGGAGACGTCATAAGCAATTTCACCCTTATTTATTTATTCTTTATTGCACAATAAAACTTTGTACAAGTGGCGAGCTTAATGTCATATGACATTCTCTACCAGCGAACCATTCGGTAAAAACAGAAAGCGTATTAAAGGCAGATATAGTAAAAAATATGTGACATAATTATAGTAACATACTACTACATATATAATAGACAAGAAAACATATATACATATATACATATATATATATATATATATATATATATATATATATATATATATATATATATATATATATATATATATATATATATATATATATATATATAAACAACGATAAACATTATGAAATATAGCAAAGGCTTAGCTTCGAGGAGAAAGGGATTGTTAGTAATGGGCACTAACCGCCCTACTGCTAGCTATACTCTATCAGGTCATCCTCCACCTAGTTTCCATGGAAACCATCGTCTTTAATTCTTGTTGAATTCATCACAATGGGCCAACAGACTTACTTTCATCCTCACCTGTCATCCTTCATTGATGGCCAAACCAGCGTATACCGATACCGCAAGCGGAATTACCATTCAATTTTCTCTCAATAAAATTCCCTTAGTAGCCTCTTACTACACCTACTGTAAAAAAAGGGGTGACCTATTCTATACTGGGACCACAGGGCAATGATTAATTATTGATGAATTCGTCACGATGGGCCAACTGACCTACTTCATCCTCATTAATCATCCCTCACTGGTGCGCCCTCAATGTATACCGAGTGCACAGGCAATGTCACTATTTTATTTTCACCCATTAAAAAAATACAAATATATCGAAAAATTTTTTGGAAGTCATTTTAAAGTATATATAGACTAGCTTTCATTCGGAAATTCGTCTGCATAACCGTGATATGTTCATTAATCGGGATAAAAAGTAAACTATAGCCGTCTCCCTCCCATTTCGTTTACAGTACTCTCCCCTTAGTTCCTCTTCACTTCATTTAAGAATTTCCTTTTATTAGTGCAATTAATTTATGCATTTTCTTCCAGCCAGCCCTATTCCAGGTCATATCTTTGACCTCCCTATACGACATGACACCTATAGTTTCCTTTATCTATTCCGTGTAATTATACCTCGATCTTCCCCTTTCTCTTTTGTCCCCTATTTTTGCTTTTACTGTACTCCTTAACAAATCGTCATGATGTATAAGGTGGCCCAGAATTTTTTCTCTTCTATTATCTATTGCTTTTATCAATGTTTTCTTTTTATTAACCCTTTTTCTAAAGACTTCCTCATTGGTTATTGGGTACATGGGCGAAACAGTATACTCTGTTATATCCATGATACTGCTCATGTCTATTGGCGATGGTTACCACTTTCCATCTCTTTCCATCAGCTTGTTTGCCATTCTAAGTTGTATAAAAAAAACTTTTTCTGTCCAACTTATCCTTTCCATTATATACATTTTGTATACAGTGCGTGTATATCAAATTTCATAACGATTGGTTAATGCGCCAATTTGTAACAAACAAATAAAGAAATACCTTTAGGCATATTACGCAGTACCACCTAGTTCCAAACTAAGCAAAGCTTTTAGTATGACTACTAGACAATTGATCCCCGCCTCATCACGCCGGTGAGATATAGTTCCAGTGACCCGGAAGTAGTTGTTACTCATAACTTAATGTTTTTTTATTGTTCTTTATTGTTTGATTACTTAAATAAATGGAGAGAAAAAAAATTGTCATAATGCTTGCGTTAACCCTTCTTTGCATGATTTTTTTATTGGTAAAAATCAAAGTCATATAATCAAAGTGATATAATTCATGTTTAAAATTAAAGGAAAAATGGTTAAACAATAAATTTGACAGTTATGTTTTTTTTTCTGCAATGGACATTAAAATATTATCCAGACGCAATCAACTTAAAGTGAACTTGGTCTTTTATATAAGTTTTAGGCATTCAAGTTATGATGGAAATTTTCACCAGTATGCAAAGAAGGGTTAATTCCCGGCCCTTAAAACATAAAGAATGTGATATTTCCGTGAAATTACTGTATAGTTTCATATTAAATCTCCCTGTTCTGGATTTAGAGTGGCACTTGACTTGCAGAACCGGGAAACCACCATCTTCATTGAATTGAAAAATTTATTCTACAAAACTCGACCTCTTGACCGTATTCCCGCTGTTTATACGAGCCTCACGAAACGAGGCATAACACGGTAAAATAAATTAAATTAATTATTAACTTTCCGGTGATGAGAAAGACTGTTAACAAACCTAATTAATCTATGTAATGAAGGTAGGCTGACCTTCTTGATTGTTGAACACTGATATACTCGGCGAATCAATATATAGATATCGTAAGGAACCTATATAATATATAGAATAAATGTATGATAGAATACTTATTGCCAAAGTTAAAAAAAAATTCATACACTTCTAAAAGTGTTTTTTTTTATACAACTTAGAATAGCAAACAAGCTGACGGCCCACCTGATGGAAAGTGGTAACCGTCGCCTATAGACATGAGCAGTACCATGGACATAACAGAGTATGTGTTTCGTCCATGATACCCCCATGCGTTGCCATTCCTGAGGACTCAGGTGTTAATCCTTTGTACCATGTAAATTCACGTCATATCCCACCCTTCAAACCGAAACACAGCCATGCAAACACAACTGCTTTACGGTTGATCCCTGAGTCCTCAGGAATGGCAACGCATCGGGGGTATCATGTACGAAACAGTAAACTCTGTTATGTCCATGGTACTGCTCATGTCTATAGGCGACGGTTACCACTTTCCATCAGGTGGGGCGTCAGCTTGTTTGCCATTCTAAGTTGAATAAAAAAAATGGTATTTAAAACTAGTCATTCATTCATTCACTTTGTTATACCAACTAAATCGCATTACCCTACATTTGTACACCATTATACTAGCGAAGCAGTACTCGGCATTTCGTGGAATTATATATTTATCTTTTCGACAAATCGCGCCAACGTTTTATATAGCAGCGGAATGGCCTGAATATTCTGCATGTTCCATTGTATTTTTTTATATATTACAAGAGTACCGAGCATACGACTCGCCTTATAAGACATCCTATATGAGACATCGCAGCTCATAAATACTTGCAATCAATAGAGATATCACACGATGTTATATAAATGTCTTAAATCAAATTTCTCAGTAAGTTTACATCATTATATACTAGTTTTTACTTGCGACTTTGTCCACGTAACCGTATACTGTTGACCGGAATAAAATGTGGGGCATATTTCTGTATATCCCAAATATTACATATAGAGGTTTTCCCTATAGACTACAGTATGGGGTTTTATTAAAATTACAAATAGTATATTAAGGTTTCTTCAGTGTCGGCAACGCACACGTGTCACCTCTAGTGTTGCAAGCGTTCATAGGTTACAGTAACCGTTTACCATCAGACGGGTTGTACGCTTATTTACTACTTTTTCCCTATATACAAAAACAATAAGTTTCCAGGCCACCTAACCAAAGTGCTAATAACCTCCTGTTACAAGCCGAGAATCGTTCGCAATAGTGGGAAGTTACAAAACATTTAAATTAAAGAAAAGAAAATATAACTTTACTTTTACAGACCTTTTTTTTATTTTAATATTGTTATAATTTTAAAGTATCATACATGTAGTGAACCATTTATTTATGATATATATCACTCCAAGTTGTTTAAAAAAATAAACTAAGCTGTTTATACATGCATACGTTGAAAACTTTAACGATTAGTTAAAACAGAACTAGTTTGTTATACGACAGTTCCAAGTTGAATAGAAGCAGTTTTATGCGGCAGTATAGCGCTTAGGTTGCGACGAATTATTTTAAGCTGATAGCGCAAAGCTATAGGCCTCGACCTAATTAAGAAGTGAACGTATTACATCATAGGTAAACCACACTTGCAAGTGTAAAAACAACATCAAACATATATATATATATATATATATATATATATATATATATATATATATATATATATATATATATATATATATATATATATATATATATATATATATATATATATATATATTACAAAAAGATTAGGCTTATAGTTTTACGACCGGCCACCTGCCTGACGTGACCTGGCCACTGCCAACCCTCTTTGGGAGTGCATTTGTTGGTGGTCTCCGCCACCTACGGTATAGAAAAAAGGATTGATGAAAAAAGGAAGGTAACGTTGGAAATGTGTAAAAAAAATTGGTAAATAACAGGAATAAGGGACTTATTTGGGAAAGGAAAGGTAGGCACTGCAGTTGAAAAAAGGACTAGGACACTGCAGCGGCTCGGGAGGCCGGGATCGCATACTCGTATGCCCTTAATCTCGAATCGGACAGATTTCTAGAGAAAGACACCCCTGACGCCTATATAAATATATATATTTATAACACAGAAGGCAAACGAACATGCGGCTCACCTGACGGTAAGTGACTACCGCCGCCCACGATCACCCACAACACCAGAGGCATTGCAGGTGTGCTGCCGGCCTTTTAAAAAGGAATATTCTTCAAGGTTATGATGTCGTATCAATTCGGAAATACTGCTACTGGAAGTTGATACCAAAAAGTGATTATGCGTTGAAGAATGTAACCTGAAAAACGCACAATGGAGGGTGACCATTCATTCAGAAGGTTGAGATGGAATTTTAGTTTGTGGTGGGTTGTACGATGGTAAAAATCAGGAACAGGTATCAATCCATAAATGTAGTAATTAAATAAATACAACAGATAATTTATATTTCGCATCGAAACAACAAAAAATAGAATAAAAATGCATTAGAAATTACTAACAATGCCCGTATGCAAAAGCTTCAAGTTATACTCAAGTTTCTTCAGGGCCGGCAACGCACGCGTAATACCTCTGGTATTGCAGGTGTTCATAGGCTACGGTAACCACTTACCATTAGGTGGGCCCTATGCTTGTTTGCCACCTCAGTGGGATAAAAAAAAACTCAGTGACGTATAAAGACAGCTATGCTCGAAATTTTACATGTTAGAATTCGAAATGAATATATCCGCAGAAAAACTAAAGTGACCGACGTAGTCCGAAAGACAAGCAAGTTGAAATAACAATGGACTAATCATATAGCTCGAAGAACCGATAACCGACAGGGTATAGAGGTTCTTAATTAGCGACTCCGTACGGGCAAATGCAGTGTAGAACGGCCCCTCCACTAGATATAATGACGACCTTAAATGCACTGCAGGAAGTCAGTAAATGCAGGTGACTCAAGATAGTTTTTTACGGCAGTATGTGGGGGAGGCCTATGTTCAGCAATGAACAGATTACAGCTAATGTAATGATGATAAAAAATTTACAAAAGTTTTTTTTTTTTATATAACTTAGAATGGCAAACAAGCTGACGGCCTACCTGATGGAAAGTGGTAACCGTTGCCTATAGACATGAGCAATACCATGGACATAACAGAGTATACTGTTTCGCCCATGATACCCCCCATGCGGTGCCATTCCTGAGGACTCAGATGTTATTCCTCTGTACCCAGTAAATTCACGCCAGTAAATCCAAATTCAGGTGTTCTAGTTTTAACGCTTTTTTAATGCACACATAAATTTTGCTCCGCAAACATAGCCACTTTATTATCATTATCTCATATATTTTGAACTAGTTGATTAGTGGTAGTGGTTGGACATTGAATAGTCTATAACTATCCTTGAAAAATGCGCTACGAGTATAAAATGTTAAAAGAACTTTTCGTACCGGCGCATTCAAACAAACAAAAAGTCTCTTCCGCTTTTTTGTATAGGTACAGGTAAATTCATTTTTGAATTATTAAAACTGTTTTTGTTTATAAAATAAAAACTGCTTATTACGAAGCCAAATCTACTTTTGAACACGCAATTCTGGGTTCTAAACTCAAATATTTACAATATATAATATATTTACCTAACATCTCGTGTATAATTGCGTGTGCATGTGTGTGTGTGAGCGTGCATGTGTGTGTGTAAGTGTGTGTGTGTGTGTGTGTGTGTGTGCGCGTGTGTGCATGTGCGTGTGTGTGTGTTTATGTATGTGTGTGTCTGTTTTCTATTAAATTTATGTTTTAAAGAAAACGGTTCATCGTACTCTAGCGAGTAGTAAATGTAGCGTAGATGGACCGCAGTGCAGGCGGAGCAGCTATAAGGGTTTATCACACGACACGTATCTAAACTCTATCGCGAGAACGAGATATAGATTACATTTTCTTCTGACCTTTGTACTTACCTAAATATATATATATATATATATATATATATATATATATATATATATATATTTGTTATATATGTTATGTTTTATGTATTAACATTATAGATGGTTTCTCCTTTCGGGTTCTCAAAATTGACTGAAAGAAAATCCGAATGAAATACAGACGGGAAGTTAGTAACAGAGAGATAAGTCCTAATAGCTCCTGCTAGCAACAATATTCTCTTTGGAAACCGTCCTGGTTAATTCCTAGCAAATTCGCCAACATGGACGAACTAATCCGACTTATTCCTCATCTATCATCAATCACCAGTACCCCGCCAGCGTATACCAATAGCACAGATAGGGTTAAAATTCAGTTTTCATCCCACAAAAGACCTTTTCTCCCACACCACATTCCGTATGAGGCACTCTTAACCGCACATCGCGGTATTAAGAATTCATTGGGCTCAATAAATGTTCAAATACCGTCTTATATATATATATATATATATATATATATATATATATATATATATATATATATATATATATATATATATATATAAATTCCTGTTATGCGATCTGTCTTCATCCACTTCTGTTCACAGCCAAACGAGAGCATTCCACAATAGTCTGCTGCCGTTTTGATGAAGTCAGTCCATCGAGTTGGTGATCTATCCTGAAAACGTTCGCCTTGTACCGACCCTTGGACAATTAGACGTTCCATACAATTTTCATTCCGGATGACATGGCCGAAGTGCTTGAGGATTCGTATTTGAACAGTCGACGAGTTAGTGTCAAGTTGTATCAAGAGATGAAGAGACTCGCTGAAAATCGTAGTGAGTGGCAAGAGCTTCACCAACAAGAGCGTAGCTCTTAAATAGGATAGACAGGTAGATATTAATTCCAAACCGCCTGACAATGATTGCAACTATTGGCAAAATCCGCTTTATGGTAGAAATCTTATGTAATCTTATTATAATTATACTAGCTGACCCCGTAAACGTTGTTTTACCACTTATTGCGAAATATAAAAATACAGAGGTTGATCGTAAAACGATGAAAATTTAAAGTTGTATATATTTTTCAATGCTAAATCATATTTAAATAAAAATAAAAACTTTGTCAAAAAAATAAAAAAAAAATTTTAGGAGTGGGTCACCCTTATCAGTGATGGGTATAAAAAATAAATGTTGGCCGATTCTCAGACCTACCGAATATGCACAAAAAAATTTATGAAAATCGGTAAAGCCGTTCGGAGGAGTTTGGTAACAAACACCGTGACACGAGAATTTTATATATTAGATATTGTATTATTGTTTGTTAACTTTAATAAAATAAAAAAACAACCTATGCTCAGCAAAAGACAGTTAACAACTCATATGATAATGATGGTGAATCGTTAAATTAAAACGACTAATTTTCCACACAGCTGAGTTGCTACGAAATAGCATACCAGTGCTACGAGCTACACCACTGTGCAGTAATATAGTATTAAATTATATTTAATCCTTTACAAATGTATGTACATATTACACACATTCATCGCAAAATACCACTATGTATTGTGTACACTGCTACGAAACAGCACTACAGTGCTACGAGATACGAAGATATGCCGCTACGCTGCAATAC
Source organism: Galleria mellonella (assembly GCF_026898425.1). NCBI lineage: Eukaryota > Metazoa > Arthropoda > Insecta > Lepidoptera > Pyralidae > Galleria > Galleria mellonella. The sequence goes on along the minus strand of NW_026442090.1, from coordinate 1,338,276 downwards.
AAGACAAACTTGTATATAGGGAGATAATATCCATGTGTGAACACACATTAGTGGTAGAATAAAACGATTGTTTTTGCATATTGCTACGTTTTTACGATATAACACAATCAATGTAACTCTCTCTTCGATACGTTTAAAGCAAACCTAATTCTAATACAAGCTTATTAAAATTTCTTTTAGAATATAAAGCTCTATTCTACAACCTAAATACACAAATTTACACCTATAAAACAAACATGCTTTATAGGTGTAATGTATATAAAATAATAAAACTTATAAATCCCAACAGCCAAAAGTTCAAATCTTCCAAACACCAAAAAAAACTGTACATCAATTTAAATTTCTAAACTCTCTTGTGATGGAAAATACTGTTAACAAACCTCAGTAAATCAGAAAAATGACAGTAGGCAATTCTTTGTCATATTATAATTGAATGTATTAAGCAATTTATTTTGTAATTAAAACTAGCGTTCAGCGCCAACTTCGCACGGGCTAATACGAAGATAAGTTTGTATTTAATGTCAGGATTAATTAGAATTTTTTTAATAAATTTAGTTACATAATTGTAATTTTCGTATCTCTATTTTTTATGAAAATAATATACAACTTATATTATTCGCTAATAATATAGATTTATATTGGTAAAAAAATGTTTAAAACCTGTCTAGTAGTTTTTGCTTTAATTTATTACAAACATACAAGCATAGAATAAATTAAATCTTTCCCCTTTATATACGCAATATTAGTATATAATAAACAAATGGCTTCGAACTATCTTAACGTGTTTTACTGAATGAGGTATTATTTTGCAGAAGTTATCACTAGTTAGTTAATTAAAATTATTTTGTTTAATTCCGCTATCATTATTACCAATCGCACTCATATTAATAATATCAGAATTAAACAAAATAATTCTAATCTATTATCTACCAGAGGGAGACTTTGTACAAAAGTCGATTGCTTGGGCACCTCTGTCCCATTCCTGTTTCTACCGTGAAGCAATTGTGTTTGCATGGCTGTGTTTAGGTTTGAAGGGTGGGATATGGCGTAAATTTACAGGGTACAGAGAAATAACACCTGAGTTCTCAGGAATGGCAACGCATGGGGGGTATCATGGGCGAAACTGTATGTATATGCACTGTTATGTTCATGGTACTGCTCATGTCTATACGCGACATTTACCACTTTCCATCAGGTGGGCCGTCAGCTTGTTTGCCATTCTAAGTTGTATAAAAAAAATAACCAGTGATTTGAAGGTATATTATGAAGTCAAATTCAAAAGTTAAAAGTTTAATAAACTTTGTTATATAGTGCATATAACAAAACTGGTTACACAATACAACACTGTGACCCAAAGCGCTGAACGCCCCCTGAAGAAGATTTCCGGACGAAATCAATCGAACAATTGTCGAAAACGACAAAAACACTGTAAGTTCATTAATCTCCCGTATTTTTTTAGACATCGAATAAAAAAAATATTTTTTCTTTTTTTTATAATAAAACTTACAGCTACATAGGTTACAATTTAAAACAATCTTTGTGAGAGACTGGTGTCAGTACTAGGATAACCCACCCGTCTTACAGATTGCTAGGCTCTTAAACTCAAGGACATCTATTTTACTTGATTTATTAAGGTATACTGGTAAAACGAACATAAGCTTTAAAAATAACAATATGACACTTTATTCAATTCATTTTATGAATAATCACAACATTACCAGAGGGAGACTTTATACAAAAGTCGATTGCTTGGGTACCTCTGTCCCATTCGTGTTTCAACCGTGAAGCAGTTGTGTTTGCATGGCTGTGTTTCGGTTTGAAGGGTGGAATATGGCGTGAATTTACTGGGTACAGAGGAATAACACCTGAGTCCTCAGGAATGACAACGAATGGGGGTATTATGGGCGAAACAGTGTACTCTGTTATGTCCATGGTACTGCTCATGTCTATAGGCGACGGTTACCACTTTCCATCAGGTGGGCCGTCAGCTTGTTTGCCATTCTAAGTTGTTTAAAAAAAAATGCCTACAACTTCAAGGCAATCAGAATAGATGCCAAAAACTTTTATCACGTGGCCTTTATTACATTACATGTCTGTTTAAAGCAAATAAACATTTCATTTCATTTTATTTCAAAAGAACTATTAACTTTAGGTCGCGAACTACCCAATGCAGTCTTATAGGCTTAATTAAAAACGTTCCATGCAAAGCGGGGCAGCCTGGGCGCAAAGAATGCAAATATTAATCTTTTCATTCGTCGTAACCATTTTATTTACATAACAAACGTTATTTTACATTAATCTTATAAATGGGTTATTGTAGCAAGATTAATAGATTATTCTCGTACCCCGTGTCTTCTATTTTTACTCGACTGCGAAAAATTTAGAAGAATGCTTTTCGGGTGTGTTACTGCATAATCTATGGTTGCTGCAAGGATCGTGAAGTGTGAAGCAATTTGCGACGACTTACTAATCAGCAGCCACATTCACGTCATTCGTTATAATTTACTTGTATTATATATATATATATGTATATATGTTGCTCACATATTTAAATCATATCCGGCACAACAACAAATTCGTTATTACTGCAAATTCAGTAAAATAAACTTGGAACTACCCTATCGGCAAGGGCATACCAACACACACATGCCCAAATAGAGTGTTCAAAATAATGTATGTTTTATTTTTTATTAACTTAGAATTTAAAATAACCATGACTATGTAATTATTCATTGCCTTCGTACGAACAAAGAAATTCTCTTAAGTGGAAACCCCCGCGTCTATAGGAAAGATGTAGGGGGATATGACGATGATGATCCTACCTTTCAAACAATGGCAAGAAGACTTTACAGAAACGTCAGAGGGAGACTTTTTACAAAAGTCAATTGCTTGGGTACCTCTGTCCCATTCGTGTTTCAACCGTAAAGCAGTTGTGTTTGTATGGCTGTGTTTCAATTTGAAGGGTGGGATATGGCGTATATTTACTGGGTACGGAGGAGTAACACCTGAGTCCTCAGGAATGGCAAGGCATGGGGGGTATCATAGGCGAAACAGTATACTCTATTATGTTCATGGTACTGCTCATGTCTATAGGCGACGGTTACCACTTTCCATCAGGTGGGCCGTCAGCTTGTTTGCCATTCTAAGTTGAATAAAAAAAATAAAAAAATAAAACGTCATCTGCATTGGATTATTGGGTGGCTCTTTCCCACTCATTCAGTCTCTAATCAAAGGTGCTTACACAGCTAAGTTTGAAAGATGGAACAAAACAATAAAATTATAGGGTACAGAAGTATAATACCTTTTCCTAGGGGGTGAAGATTACTGGTAATAGAATATAATCTATCAAATCGATCTGCACCTAGTTCACCAGAGAGCGTTTCTACCACGAACCAGTTGTGTTTACATAGCTGTGTTTCGGTTTGAAGGGTAGAATATGGTAGTGAATTTACAGGATACAGAGGACTAATACCTGAATTCTCAGGAATGGCAACGCATGGGGGGTATCATGGGCGAAACAGTATACTCTATTATGTTCATGGTACTGCTCATGTTTATAGGCGACGGTTACCACATTCCATCAGGTAGACCGTCAGCTTGTTTGCTATTATAAGTTGCATAAAAATTAGCCTCATTATTAATTACTAGTGAATTTGTTTATCATCACAAATTGATCATACTCATTGATACCCCGCCAGCGTGTACAAAAAGTGCAAGCTGAACTGTCACTGTATTTTCGGTTATAGTCCCATCCACAGACGAGTCCACTGCCATTCTTGAAGACATAGGTGTTTTTTAAGAGATAATTAGCATTATAGTGTTTCCATAACGTCAATTCATAAAATCAATTTCCATCAAGTGGACCGCTTGTTTGTCATTAGAAGATGCATAATAGAAAATTCCCAGTGAACAAAGTAATTTGCTATATTAATATGCAACAATCGAAAGCCTTCCACAATGCATCAGTGAAAACAGTATGAGACAATACACTGCTATTGGAATTAAATTGAATCGCCGTCGGTGTTCCATGTGCACACACCGGCCAATAGATGAAGAGCTCAGGTATTTCATTAAATTTGCGCTGTTAGTTCAATAGGCCTATGCAAAAGGGATGTGAGGGGGATCATCTAAAACTGGTCAGTGCAGCGGACTACCGCCATACCTCAGGCTAAATTCGAGCATGTTTTCCGATCTGTGTTTATAACATAAATAGATGGCACGACTCCGTGAATTTTACGTATCAATTTTTAATGAAACATTTGACTCAAAAAAGGCAGATTCGTAGTTTTTGTATAAAATTTAAAAAAAATTAGAGGAATACTTACTTACTAATTTGTACAGCTGTTATTTCTAAAAGCCGCGTGATCCTGGCGTAAAGTGAGTCGCACCTTTCTTTTCCGTGTTATAAGAGGCAAATAAGGGAATTCAATGATCGAGGGATAAGCAGTAGCGTTTCTCTCAAAATGTCACCAAAACCTAACAACGGTTGCCAACCTGCCTGTCAAGCATAGCAACTATTGGCAAAATCAAGGGGAAGGTCAATGTTAAGCAGTGGACAGTTAACTGACATGATGATAATGATGATGATGATTTTTTACTAGCATTTTCCCTCCTATTCATCTTGATTGACCGAAATAAAAACAAGTCTACGTTCTTCTTCATCCCAAACACTACGTACATACCAAATGTCATCACGATTGGTCGAACAGTTGCAGTGCCAAGATGCCAGAAACTCTATGCAATATTAGTGAGGCCTACAAACTTTTACACACCGTGTTATAGTGTCGATCTTTAGTACCACGGAAGTCTCTGATGTGGTTTATTAGTCGATAGATTTAAGTACCCTCCAAAATACAAATCGAGAGATAATCAATTTTATATAGTACAATACAATAAATAAATAATTTGAAGATTCAGAGGTTTAAACTTGAATTTCTGGAACCTCTAATAAATTTAACAACTGTATATTTATCTTATATATAAAATTCTCGTGTCGCGGTGTTTGTTACCAAACTCCTCCGAAACGGCTTTACCGATTTTCATGAAATTTTGTGTGCATTTTGGGTAGGTCTGAGAATCGGCCAACATCTATTTTTCATACCCCTCAATGATAAGGGTGACATACCCCTAAAAATTTTTTTTTAATTTTTTGTAAATTTTTTTTATTTTTATTTTAATATGATTTAGCATTGAAAAATACATACAACTTCAAATTTTCACCCTTTTACGATCAACCCCTGTTTTTTAATCGCAATTTTTATATTTCGCAATTAGTGGTAAAACTACGTTTACGGGGTCAGCTAATCTTATATATAAAATTCTCGTGTCACGGTGTTTGTTACCAAACTCCTCCGAAACGGCTTTACCGATTTTCATGAAATTTTGTGTGCATATTGGGTAGGTCTGAGAATCGGCCAACATCTATTTTTCATACCCCTCAATGATAAGGGTGACCCACCCCTAAATATATTTTTTTAATTTTTTGACTTTTTTTTTTATTTTTATTTTATTATGACTAAGCATCGAAAAATACATACAGCTTCAAATTTTTACCCTTTTACGATCAACCCCTGTTTTTTAATAGTGATTTTTATATTTCTCAATAAGTGATAAAACAACGTTTACGGGGTCAGCTAGTATTTATATAAATATATATTTATAATTAGATAAGAACATATATATGTGTATAAGATATGACTCGTTAATAAAGATATGGCAAAAAGAACTCTACGGCGATGTTAACAACTTTTACTTTTCTAAATTAAAACAAATACAAATACAAACACAATTATGCCCTAGAACTTAATTCAAAATTAGCATATCGAGATTGTTCAGCCGTGTATGCAATATGCGGACGCAATGCGGCACGAAACGGCCTGCTCGCTAATTATGCGACCCACTGGGGGTTATATCTGCGTTAGTGGAGGACTATGAATGCCCAAAAACTGTTATTGTAGTTTATTTTTTAAACTTTATCCTCGCCAACACACTATGGCGTTGATTTATTATTTTGTTCCACAATAATTAAAGATTGTGCCCCATAAAAAAAACTGACTTCGATTGTGACAAAACTAGTTATTTTGACGTAAAATTTAAACTACAGAACCGATTTTGATTCAATTTCTATGGGATCAATCTGTAAGTATATCCCTTTAGCTAAAAAAAGAATTTTCAAAATCGGTTTGGAATTGATGCAGTTATGAGGTAAGAAACATAAAAAAATACAACCGAATTAAAAACCTCCCTTTTTTGAAGTCGGTTAAAGATGATCAATTGATATGAACATGGGTGTAAAAAAGGTAAAAAAAATTTTAACCTAAAAAAATTTGCTAAGTTTAACATAACGACAGACACGGGAATAAAGTCTTAAGCCTATCAAACGCAAATTGCATTTCGGTTGCAAAACTGTATTTCGGTTTGAAAGGCGGAATATGGCAGTGAATTTACAGGGTACAAAGGAATAACACCATAGTCATCAAAAAATTACAACGCATGTCATGGGGCGAAAAAATATACTCTGTTATGTCCATGGTTCTATTCGTGTTTATAGACGACGAATTCCATCAGATAGCCGTCAATAAAATAAACCTAAACAGAATGCCTATATTTAAAAAAAATAAAAGGACATATTTTATTATCATTATATCAGTTACAGTCCACTGCTAAACGTAGGCCTTCCCTATAAAGAAAATTTTACTTATAGTTGCTACCCTTGGCAGGCAGGTTGGCAACCTCAGTTAGGTTTTGGTAAAATTTTAAAAGGGACGCTGCTGTCCATCCCTCGACCGTCAATTTCACAAACTCACAAACGAATCCAGTAAACATTACACTCATTTTTTGACCAATCGTGGGAAAAATTTCAAACGAATTGGAAATCCCCTCTTCCTAAAAATCGCTTAAAAATACAACCGTACTATTTGTAATTGTTTATATTTATAATAAGTTTACTATTGTAATCAATTGGAGGAAACAATAAAGACTATCTAGATAGATTATAACCGTTTTTCATTAATTGCAAATATTCCGCTTGATCGCACCTGAGTCAAATAATGCTAACGGAATTTCTGATTCGCATCAATATTAATTTCGTCAACTCGTTGCGTAATTAATTTATTATTAATATTTAAGAATCTATAATACAACGATAGTAATAAAATATTATGTATAATTTAAGATTTTACTCCTTAAAAATAAATAAACCGACGTCAATAGTAACAAAACTAGTTTTTTGATTTTAAAGCTAAATTACGGAACCGATTTTGATAAAATTTAATTAATTTTACTATTATAAATAGTTTTATAATAGTATAATTAATAAATATTTTATGCCACAGGTGGTTAACAAGCATACGGCCCACCTAACGGATACCACAATCCATAAACACCTGCAAAACAAGGGCATTACGAACGCGTTGCCAACCCTGAAGAAATCTCTTTACTACTTTTTTGAAGAACCCCATGCTATAGTCTGTTATAAAATCCTGTCATTCCATAACCTAAGCGTTCGTGAGAAATATATAGAAATATCACTGAAACCTCTCTGTTTATATAAGAAGCTTCATATCACTAATAAAATAAATAAATAATCAAATAATTACAATACAATATGACTCAAAATAGTATGCAACAAAAAATATACAATTGAAAACATTTTATTTTGAAATCGGTTAAAGAATAGCCCTCACTCTGTCATCTCACATCCTACCAAACTCTTTTATCTACAACATCTTTATGGGGGAAATTTTCTTGGGAATTCTAATTAAATTTCTTGAGAAGGCGCCGAGTCCGCGACAATGGTGCCTCAGAATCTACGGCTTGCTGTACAAGTCACAAGAGGTAGCGAATTATAGAAACTCTTTTTAAAAATCCTAACGAAAACCATTAGAACGTTTTTTTATATTATACTATGGTAGTTCTCTATCTTATTGCAATATATATATATATATATATATATATATATATATATATATATATATATATATATATATATATATAAAGCAATAGTACTTCCTCTGTTTCTATATATATATATATAATGATATATATATATATATATATAAGGTCCTCTTTCGCTAAGATATATATAGGTATTGAGACATACAATCTCAACCATCACAAGCATTTCAAGAAATTTTTCCTAAGTTTTACTAATTTTACTAAGTTCCTCATTTTACTAAGTTATACCTGTTATGCCAACCGGAGTTCGCAGACTATGGGATATACTAGTAGATACTATTCTTCTACTTTTAATCCTTTTATCATTACTTAGGATCATGAGGAACGTCTTAGATCCACAATGTTATATCGAAATTTGTTATAGTTAGTAATCCACCTAGCAAATCTAGGTGGATTATAGGGCGAACGTGAATTTTTATTCTTTCTGAGACCAGGATCGTGAGGAATGTCTTAGATCCACAATGTTATATCGAAATTTGTTATAGTTAGTAATCCACCTAGCAAATCTAGGTGGATTATAGTGCGAACGTGAATTTTTATTCTTTCTGAGACCAGGATCGTGAGGAATGTCTTGGATCCACAATGTTATATCGAAATTTGTTATAGTTAGTAATCCACCTAGTAAATCTAGGTGGATTATAGTGCGAACGTGAATTTTTATTCTTTCTGAGACCAGGATCGTGAGGAATGTCTTAGATCCACAATGTTATATCGAAATTTGTTATAGTTAGTAATCCACCTAGCAAATCTAGGTGGATTATAGGGCGAACGTGAATTTTTATTCTTTCTGAGACCAGGATCGTGAGGAATGTCTTAGATCCACAATGTTATATCGAAATTTGTTATAGTTAGTAATCCACCTAGCAAATCTAGGTGGATTATAGTGCGAACGTGAATTTTTATTCTTTCTGAGACCAAGATCGTGAGGAATGTCTTAGATCCACAATGTTATATCGAAATTTGTTATAGTTAGTAATAGCTAATAGCCTAGCAAATCTAGGTGGATTACAAGGGCGAACGTGAATTTTTAATTTTTCTGAAATCTTTTCGACTTTTTGCTGGTACCTACTAAACACCATTTTCTTTTTTTAACGTGTGTAAAATATTATGAAATGTAAAAAGATCGTCTCATCCACCGGAGGGAGAGCCGGATGGGTTGTTACCCAACAATGTATAAAAACCACACAATGTTCCTTGAGCCGCAAAATGTCAGGTACTGGGATCCCATTTGAACTCCACCAGAACCCTGATACGATGGCTCGTCATGTATCTACATGGCAGCCCTACATCTGTAGGGCAGGCCTCCTCTCGTAAAGATTAGGGTGGTACTAGAGGTAAAAAAACAGATGTAAAAACTGGACATAAAAGCAATTAAAACCCTTTAATTAAACAAATAACAGAACTTGTGTAAAAAAATATAACCAATACGAGTATTTCAATTAATAATCATAATGTGATTATTAATTTTCAGAAATAGCAAGTCATGAGAGCTTTCAGTACCTTTTTTAACTTCTATGGCGTTGTCCTCTCTTCAAAGGGAGACTTTGTACAAAAGTCGATTGCTTGGGTACCTCTGTCTCATTCGTGTTTCAACCGTAAAGCAGTTGTGTTTGCATGGTTGTGTTTCGGTTTGAAGGGTGGGATATGGCGTGAATTTACAGGGTACAGAGGAATAACACCCGAGTCCTCAAAAATGGCAACGCATGGGGGGTATCATGGGCGAAACAGTATACTCTGTTATGTCCATGGTACTGCTCATGTCTATAGGCGACGGTTACCACTTTCCATCAGGTGGGCCGTCAGCTTGTTCTCCATTCTAAGTCATATAAAAAAAACTCAAAGAACGCAAATAAATTTACGGCTATTTATTCGCTAATTATTGTATAGAATTGTTTTTATTGGGTTTGGTATTTAATGTCAAGTTTGTTACTAGCGCGTACCTAATCTAATTTTATAACTAGATAGTGTGACGTCCTCAAATGCATTACAGGGAGTCAGTGGTTACAGATGACTCAGGACTTTTCCTTATGACAGTCTAAGGCCTATGTTTAGCAGTGTACAGATTACGGTTGTTATGATGAATTCAATTTTTGTTATGAATTATCTATAGACGACGTTTATTACTTTCCATTTACGAATTTCCCACGAACTTATTTGTCTTATACTTATTACTATTGTTAAATAAAAAAAAAATAATTAAAAATACGTCTCATAACTTAAACCAAACAGTTACTGCCCAATTTGTTGAACCAAATTTACGGTTTACGGTGGTTGAGACGAGGTCACGATGTATAAAGTTTTATAATAGATTTGATTAATATATAGGTAAATTAGGTCAAGTGGAGACAATAGGTGATTATTTTGAGGATTCCTTTAATTATTTTGTTGCTTAAATCACACGGAGGTTCAACATCGAACATCGGGAAACACAATAGTGCGATTTCTTTAATGGATGAAAATGGAATGTTAACCCAACCTACACTATTAATATATACTGGCAAAGTACCAGTAAGGAAAATAACGTTTTATTTACAACAAGGGACAAACTAGCATGCGGCTCACCTGATGGTAGTAACTACCGACGCCCATAATCACCCACAACACCAAAGACATTGCAGGTGTGCTGCCGGCCTTTTCAAAAAGGAATTTACTCTTTTCTTGAAGGTTATGATGTCGTATCGATTCGGAAATACTATTGCTGAAAGTTGATTCCAAAGAGTGGTTGTACATGGAAGAAGGTGCCTTGAAAAAAGCATGGTGAAAGACCGCCACTCGTCCAGATGGTTTGGATGAAGTTTTAGTTTATTTCGGGTACGGTAGTGAAAATTAGCAGCAGGTATCAATCCGAACAATTCCTCAGAGCACTCCCCATGATAAATTCGGTAGCAGATGCACAGAGATGCAACATCTCTACGCAGTTTCAGAGAGTCGGACAGTAAGGTACAGTTCATCAAGTTAATTCAGTCGACCCATCGTTACAAATTCATCAGGAATTACTTACCACGTTTTCCCAAATATCCTATATCCTCCTCCTAATATAATATCCTAATATTTCATTTGTATATATTATATTAAGAGATCAAAGTTAAGAGCGAAAGAAGTTGCGGACAAAAGCCACTTCCCTACATAGCTAATAATAGGCCAGTTCCTGATTCTGATCTTGCCTGCTTTAAAATAGAATAGTAACCCTGCTGACGTTATCGATATACACTGATGGGGTATCAGTGAGTAATGAAATAGGTTATAATGAAATCAGCTCCATCCATTGTGAGAAATTCACCAAGAATTAATAATGGCCGTGTGGTCTCGGCATAGAACAGGCCACCCCCTCCTTTCCTGTGGGTGTCGTAAGGAAACTTAATAGTAGAGGAATGAGCAGAAGAATCCCTCTTAATAAACTCTAAAAGTCTAACTGCGGTTGCCAACTCGCCTGCCAAGTGTAGTAACTACTGGCAAAACTCCTCTTGTGGGAAAGCCTTACGTTCAGCAGTGGACAGTGAACATTTGACAATATAGTTTCCAGAGAAACCGCATGGAGGTCGACCTGACAGTACATGTTTTAGAATATTTGTGACATTTATCATACAGTCAAAAGCTATTATAAATTTGCGCACAAAACAAATACAATGGCCCATAATTCAAATAATACTTAGAATTAGGTCAAAGAAATAAAGCAGCTGTTAAACATAATATTACCCCTGAAGCGAAATGGCGTTCAGTAGAAACGATTAAGACTGGCGCTGCGAACTGCAGTACAGACGTTTCATTGAATTTTTTACATTTAACAGAATCGTAACGAGGCCAAGTTTTATATTATTTTTATCACTAATTTTTACTCATGTCTTCGTCCACGTGACCAGGACAAAGAGCAGCATATATCCATTTCCATACCAAATATTACATGTATACCAAATTTCATAATATTTGGTTGAATAATCATGACACTAAGAGGTAATAAACATACTATATACTCCTCCCTATCCAAAGGTTGCCTGGAAAAGATTGCTTTTTGCGATAAGGTCGCCCATTGTTTTCTCTGTGATTATATCTTGTAATTGTTTGTATCTATAATAAATTTATTTTATTTTCTATCTATTCTTTCTATCTATCTATCACTTTTACATATATAACATTAATATAGATTATTAGACGCCATTTTATTCCTACACTATGGACTCAAAATAACACAAAAAAATACTATTGTTTTCTTTTTTTAATACATAATTTAATATTTTTATACACAAACAAAAACACACAAATTTTAGTCATGGTAACACTGATTTACATTTAAAAATTTAAATTTCGAAACTAAGTAACTTTCAGATAAAAAAGGAACTTTCCGAATCGGTTTCAATCGTTAAATGACGATAATAATTATAAAAGGAGTCATAAGGTAACAAACATAAAAACATATAACCAAAATGACAAGCTTCTTCTTCTCTTTTTTGATTTAGACCCCCCCCCCCCCACGCCCTGATGACTGATATTAGATTAGAAGGAGAGACTCAAAATTTTTCTGTATCTGTACGAGTAACATTATTTTTGAGTAGCCTTTCTAGCACCTTCATACATATTTGAAGTAGAGAGAGAACTTTTTTTTAATGGACGATAATGTAATGGTAACCCCGCCTGTGCTATTGGTATACGCTGGCGAAGCACCAGTGAGGGATAAAGATTAAATAGAAAAGGCAGGTCAGGTAGCCCGTCATGATAAATATACATCTGGAATATTAACGATGGTTTCTAGGACGGACCACATGGAAGTCGCCTGACAGGGCGTATTGCTAGCAATGAAATTGGTAGTACACATTACTAACAATCCCCCCCCCTCCCCCCCATTGACAATAAGTTAAGCGCATAACGTCAGAACAACTGCACCTAGTTGGTTAATTCCTGTTATTCTCATAGGCTATATATTACTTTTGAAAATTCTATCTGCCCGTGTAAAGCTGACCGGACCACTAGGGTCCAACTTAGTACGGGCGCAATAATAGTCATCATCATCTTCCTACCCTTATCCCAATTATTATTTGGGGTCGGCGTAATATGGTTTTATCCATATTACAAAAGGATTTAGCTTATAGTTTTACGACCGGCCGCCTGCCTGACGTCAACCCTCTTTGGGAATTATGATAAATAATAATACAATAAAAAATTATCTTAAAAAATGACTATTGTCCTATCAGAATCGGTAGTCAATGCAATGGGAAGCATTTGTCATTTGTTTTAATTATGATGGTCAACGTAATTCCCGATGTACCCACATTTTGCTTAGCATATTTAAATCTAACATATGTGGCAATGGTACAGTTGTCACTGATTGATTTATTAATGATATTACCACATCGGAGATGTAGTTGGAATCATAAATAATAATAGCGCAATAATAGTGATAACATTAATTAGAATAGAACAGAATAGAAACATTTATTGCCATACAATTACAATACAAATCACAAATAACATATACAAAAAGTGTCCCACACCCGGCAAAAGGAACCGGCTCAGCTGATGCTGCGAGTGTTCCAGTGCAATGTGAACAGCTGCACAGCGCTGTTTTTCAGCCAGTCCCTCTCTTAGCAAAACAACCAAAATGCAGGGTACCACTGTAAATTATTATAATTCTATTTAATTTTAATTCAAAACGGTCCACCACTAATCCATCTATTAAACATTCTGACAGCTCTCACCTGTTAATGCATTGCAAGGCAGTTTACAATAAACGCGGTAAATACCATTCGACCTTTCCCTGACTCCCGATGACAATAAACTTTTACTGCTAGTAAAAATAATGCTCGTCCGACTAAATCGATATCCGTGTTGCGAATGAGCTGCCCCCTGTTGGCGTATCTATGAAATGTTTTGTATTATGTAACCAGTTTTTGACAATCGAGCTAAAGAAAGACTAGACCTAGACTATCTAGATACGCTTAATTGCTTTATCACAATTTTTACGCTAATATTTACTGCAGTTCTTCAATTTAGTACCTTAAAAATTTTGTTTTAAAAAAAAATCAGTTATTATTTTGTCTTCATCATCATCATCATATCAGCCGTTCTGTCCACCGATAAAGACAGGCCTTCATCTATGTACTGCGGGTATATAAGAAACGGTCCCGAACCACCTTCATCCACTAACTCCCTGCAATGCATTTAAGGTCGTTGCTCTATCCAGGCCTAGGGGAGAAGTCCTAAACTGCGTTTGCCTGTACGAGGTCGCCACTCAAGAACCGTTCTTCCACATCATATTTTGTTTCCTTTTTACTCGTATTAATTTTTTTTTTTTACACTTGTTTGAATATGTGTTTGGTTACTCAAACACATTTATACAGCTGAACATAATTTTTAATACTTAAGTAAACTACATCCAAATAACACAAAGTCTGGGGGCAAATGTATTGTTAGTAATGGGGTCTAAATGACCCTTTGCTAGTAATACGCCCTATAAGATCGACTACCACGCGGTCCTCCTGGAAACCATCGTGGTTAATTCTAGTGGAATTCGTCACGATGGGCTAGTTGACTTGCTTTCATTGTCACCTATCATCCCTCATTGGTACCCTGCCAACGTATACCGATAGCGCGAGCGGGGTTACTATTCCATTATCATTCATTAAAAAATAATAATAAAAGGCCTAATTTTTTTTTCGCACCATAAAAGGTGCAAAATACTAGAAAATAATACATTGTACATCCTATTTTATGTTATGTGAACCGTTAACTGTTCACTGCTGAACATAGGCCTCTCTCCTTAAATCATATAGATAGAGCATCGAGCCTCAAAAACGGGTCAACTTTTTGTCAGCTAATTAACTGATTCGTTTTTTTATTAGTATTCTATATATTTACGCATAAAATGTAATTTGACGTATTTTAATAATAAATAAAATGAGTGTTTTTGCATTAAAAAAATGCAAAATTTATAAGACTAAATAAATACAGAAGTTTTACAAGAATCACTCATAACTATTTATCACGCAAAATTGTATAAAAAAGTTTTTTTTTTAATTTTTTTTATACAACTTATAATGGCAAACAAGCTGACGGCCCACCTGATGGAAAGTTGTAACCGTCGCCTATGTACATGAGCAGTACCATGGACATAACAGAGTATACTGTTTCGCCCATGATACCCCCATGCGTTGCCATTCCTGAGGACTCAGGTGTTATTCCTCTGTACACTGTAAATTCACGCCATATTCCACCCTTCAAACCCAAACACAGCCATGCAAACACAACTGTTTTACAGTTGAAACACGAAAGGGGCAGAGGTACCCAAACAAACGACTTTTGTGCAAAGTCTCCTTTTGGTAAAAAAGTAATGAAAAAGTTGACCCATTTTTCTCGAAGCATTTCTATAGAGACACTCTATCTATATAACCTAAGTCTCTCCCATAAGGAGGGATTTTGCCAATAGTTGCCACGCTTTGCAATCGCAGTATTAGTGTTACTTTAGGAGGGACACTGCTGCCCATCCTATATTCTATATTTAAAAATAATAATTATTATTATATACCTATGGTATTATATACCTTATGGTATGTATATATATTATATATATTTATAATAATTAGTGTCGAGGCGTAAGAGGCGACTAAAGGAACGCAATTGTCGAGGGAAGGGTAGCAGCGTCCCTCTTAAAACATCACCAAAGCCTAACTATGGTTGCCAATCTGCCTGCCATGTGTGGCAACTACTGGGAAAACTTTTGGGCAAAGCTCATGTTCAGCAGTGGACAGTTAAAAAACTGATATAATAATAAAAAAAAAACACTACTTAAAAGTGCCTCCGTAATGTTATTATCTGTTTGCGCCGTCATACCTAACATTAAAACCTATTTTAATAAAAAAATCGGTAGCTTGATTTTGTTAGGGGATAAATAGATTTTCTTACTGAAACTTCGTTTAGAGCGGCGTTCCCTCGTTGACGACTGAATGTAACTCAATTTTATGTTATTATCGAGAAGTGCAACTTCGTTCGAACTTGTGAACCTGTAGGTTGTGACACTATATTTTTTAATGCACGAGAATGAATTAGTGACACCACCAACGTTATCAGTATAAACTAACGAGACACTAGTTGGGGATAATATAAAAGTATGAAATCAAACAGATCAGTTGCCTCTCCATTTTTACCTATTAAAAAATAATTTAAAAAAGTCAGAATATGTGTTCGTCCTAACCCAACATAAAAAGCTACCCCTTCCATTCCCGTGGGTATTGCAGAGGCGACTAAAGGACCTTAATAATCGAGGGATAGGCAGTCTCTTTTTAAAAGATACCCAAAAGCCTAACTGCGTTTGCCAACCAGCCTGCCAAGCGTGGCAACTCTAGCATAACCACCCTTATGAGAGAAGCCTATGTTCAGCGGTAAACAGTAAAGTATGATGAAGTCCAATATATCGCTGTAATGTAGAATTACTGTATTCGCCGGTTGCCGTAATGTAAGAGAGCCCCAGAACTCCTAGTTTCTGTTATATACAGTAGGTACCGTACTTAGGGAGAGGTCCAGTCGACGCTGAAGTCATGAAGGAGATGTCATAAAACCAATAATAATGTTAGAAAAAAGAACCTCAAAGACCTTTTATTTTTTCGTCCTGACGAGGGATACAGGACGATATTAAAAATCTTCCAAGATGGACCTCAATCAGCAAAATCCTAACGTTTTCCTCGTCAGGTGGGACGCCATCTATACTCGTAACTTGCTCAGTGTGTCGTGTAAAATAAAATCGACTTTCTTTCTTATATTTATTTGTTCATTCAACAGATATCTTTTTAGACGTCAACATACATATGAAAATATCAAGAACGATTTTCGTAAAATCGATCTTTTAGAACGTCAAATTTTTTCTTCATAAATCTGTTTAAAATTTCCAAATTGAATAAATTCAAAGGACTAGTATTTAATATGCTTTTCTGTAACAAACAGTGCCATTTACGGTCAAGTGGCGATAGATAGAACTAATTTTAGTTCCTAAATAACATTATAGAGGTAGTAGATTCATTGTTTGCTCATTATCTTTTAAATATCTTTCGATATTAAACCAACTATATATTCAATATTTTCATACTTAAAAACGGTAGCTAAGCTAGAATTGACAGCATTATAATTGTGGCTGATGACTCAACTACGGCGTTCTTAATCGATTGATTAAAGTTTAAACCGATGATAAAATTCTTTTTCACTATTTATTATAATCTTGCTATAATCAGCTAAAAACAATGAATTACATAGAAGGAATGATAAAATAAAAACTTTAAATCATATGGTTGCCTCCTTTCTTCTTATGCAAATATAATTAGTAAAAAGAGAATGAAAGATACACCATCAATTGCTTCTTTTATTAATTCATAGCAGGATAGTGTATAGAAAATGTTTGATATGTCAATTATTTGTCAATAACAAATTTTACGTTACTAGATTATATATTCGACACGGTTCATGTAGAACGTATACAAGCAGGTTGTATTTGAATTTGGTAGAGTTACACAGCCATATAACATTTTCTATACACTAAGCTGCTATGAATTGATAAAAGTAGCAACTGATAGTATATCTTTCGTCCTCTTTTTACTAATTATATTTGCATAAGAAGAAAGAAGGCAAACATATGATTTACAGATTTTATTTTATCATTCCTTCTATATAATTCCTTGTTCTTATCTTGTAACACAGTCTTTTCAAAACCTGCAGGCACCAATCTCTCACAAAATTGATCTCATATATTTAATTGCACCTCAATTTGTTACTTTTAACTACCTTTTGTAAAAAGAAAATAAACCATTCATTCATTCGTTCGTATTATATCGACTAAATTTACATAAAAATAAAATATATTTTATGATAAGGACGGAAGTAGAAATATTGGTGCCGGTGGTAAATAATACTACTAAATATAATTTTTAGATACCTCAGTAAAAGTATTCATTTTTTCTACAAAAAAAATCTTTTATAAATTGAAATTATTTATGTCATTCTTAAAATAACCTTGATTTTTCTGAAAAGTGACATCTAGAGAATAAGGTTTGTTTTTTTACTATAAAACTTGCTGAGACTCTAAAAACGTAAATAATTTATTTCATTTAATAAATTATATTATCCAGTATATTTTATTTATCTTGATTCATCTATTTTGTTCTATTCCAAGTCGATAATCGAACAACATTTTTATAAAAGTATTGTCTATGGATTGTCTCCTATGTCTATAATCATTGGCGTATTGCTTCTGGCCAAAGCGGATTGCGTCAAAGATTTTGGTTGCGGTCCATAGATTATTTAAAGATTATAAAGTAAAAATTACTAGTCTGTAGTAAAAATTAAGAGCCTTCACCACATTTCTTATGGCCTTGTATTTATAGTCTAATCTGTGCCCACATTCATAGTCGTTGTCAATCGAGTATTAACAAGTGATGACTACATAATACTTGTGCATTATTATTAATAGTTATTATTGTTCTCTATTTACTTGTTATTTATTATTAATTATTAACAAAAAATAACAAATGAAACCGTGTGCTGTTTTACGTTGTAAGGGGAAGGGAACTCATATATTTCCTCGTAACCATAAAATCCGTATATTATGGGAACGAGCAACCGGTCGAATGAATTTTAAAGCAGGAAAACACTCTAGAGTCTGTGCATCTCACTTCAAGCCAGAAGATTTTAATGGTACTGGATTTTAAGTTACCAATTTTGGCTTTAACAAAAATAAATGTAATATGTATTTAAGTAATGAAAGGATAATAAACCATTTTTGAAAAGAAATAAAAATATGTGATTAATAGGAAATTAATTTAGCACTGACTTCTTACCAACAAATATGGGTCCTAACTTATGACAGTTTTTAAAATATTAATATTCTTAGTGTATGGTGATCATTACTATATTATAATTGTGCAATTAGAATAGGCATTATAAAAAGGAAAAAATACAAAAGGACAATACTGTGTACCTCAATGTAATAATTATAAGAGTTTCAATTTTCACCACAGAGCAAGTAATCACTTGGTCTTTTACTAATAATAACCATAAAGAATAACCTTAACAAGCTGTTCTTAAATTGGACAAATATCAACCTTTCATATAGTATAACTGCCTATTCATTATAATATTTGATACGTATAAACGACCCCAAAGTATGTATATCAACAAATGAGAATAATAAGAATAAAAAATTTATTTATAGGTGCTTTAAGACTCAGACGACGATTAAAAAAATGTGCTGTTCCAAGTGTTAATCTACCTGTTATACAAAATGATGAACAACCAATTTTTGAAGAGACAAGCGTAAATTTTTGCACTGAACCAAAATCAATACCTAACTTTTCAGTTTCAATAAGGTAAGTACGTCTACTTTAACTACTAGTTTCCGCGAATTGTAAAATATGATTATTTTACATTTGATATATTCATTTACGAAAAATATGGTTCTTATACTCTAAAACAAAAGTTTAAATCATTGAATGTTTCTTTTATGCCCAGACATAAAGAGAATAACCTAAAAAGAATGCTAAAATAGAAATCTGTCATTCATGTCATTTATGCTAACTGACATTAATACTAATCTGTGAATTGAATTCTGTGCAATTTTAAGATAAAGCAAGCCTATACAACAACAAAAAAATATAATACTATGCAACCATTTCATTCTATTTTGAAATTTTTAACTATAAAGTACCTCGTTTTTTTATGATATATATCGATATTACTAATTTGAATACACATTAGAACTGGTTAATCTATTAGATTTATTTTTAATTCCTGTACCAATAGTATCCGTGTAACAACCGACATTTTAAAATTAACAACTGTTATTATTAAAAGTTCCATAACCTTCCATATATAAAAAAATATTACATATCAAAATAATACCTGGTTTAGTAATATACTAAAATTATTTATTACTTTTACTACACTTGCATATTTATTTATTTTATTACATTAATACTTCAAAGTGGTTCCGTAGATTTATTTTCCAGTTTCGTTAATACAAGTGAAGTGCATTGCCTATTTTACTTTGTGTAACTAGACAAGATTTGACAAAAGTTTCTATTATTTCAAGTTTTAACTCAATTATATTTTTCTATAAACATATTTCTCAACTTTTTATTATATTTTTTCAATTCTAATTATGTGATACTAATTTTTACTTATTTAATTAAAAAGCATGAATGCTTGTGACGTTAGCGGAGGGAATATCGCAATGAAAATTGAAGAAAGTTCTGAGTGCCGCGCTTGTCTCCAAGTATTTGGAGCTGGCTCTAGATTAATCAATTTATTTCAACCCTGGAATCCTAAATTAGAAAACATGGGAGAGACTATTGCCGAAGACTTATCAAAAATTGCAAATATACAGGTAGGTATTCAAGTGTTACATTATATACAAAATAAACATGTCTATTCTTTTTGTATTGGTATTATTGCATAGATAAGACTATAATGAAAGACTTATTAAAAATAGAGAACAAGTATTAATTATTTTAGCATGACTTACAAATAATAAAAGTGCACAAACTAAGTCCAATTCTACAATGTCCAACTTCTAACCTTAAAATATAATTGAGCAAAGATAAAATAAATTTTCCTATAGTAGTATATAATATAAAGAAAATAAATGCTTGATATGCACTCATATACTATATATATAAGGTAGAGTAACTGAATTAAACTTAGCGGCCTACAAATATAGTGTTTCAATATTATGTATTGGCTAAATTGTGCAACTGTCCATTGTATATATACAAAGGTAATCCAGCAGTCTTATTCACCCTGGAGAATGATACAATCTCTTAGATGGAGAAAATAATAACATTGTGTAACAATGTTATAATAATTATAAAAATAAATCTAATAAAAAAGACAAAAATGCCTACATTTTATATATTTATATAAAGCTTCATTGCCATCATGATGAATTTATAAAATAAAAATACACATTTAAGTACTTAAACAACTGAGCAGATTTCAATTACAATTTATACATAAATAAAACTTTTTTTCTTTTCATAGATAATGGAATACTTTCCAAATCAAATTGTTATTATTAATATTTTCTTACAGATATCAGAATTAGATACACATTCCACGGTAATATGTCAAATTTGTTTTGAAAGGCTCCGAGAGGCGTGTATATTTACAGCACTGGTACGAAATAGTGATTGCTTACTCAGGCAACGAGTATCATTAGATAGTAGTATGAATCAAATATGGCCAAAACCTATACAAGTAGAAAAAAATATTAATGGACAAATTTATGGGACAAATGTAGAAATCAAACAAGAAGTGCTGTCTGAAGATGAGCAGCCAGACACAAATGGATTAGATGAAAGTTATAGAGACTATCTTGATATAAAAATTGAGCCCGAAGAAATAATTGAAATGAGACCAACACAAACTATTGTAAATGGTAAGTGTGATTATGCAATTGCTATTATCGATAATCCTGTCTTCAAGAATTAAAATTAGTATATAAAAGTAACTAATAAGAGAGCATCTATGATATACAGGTGGCAATGAAAGAAAAAGGGATGTATAGAGAAATTATGTGAGGGAGTGCTACTTGATTATCTACACTAATAATAAATTATTTCTTTCTTTCTTTAATACTGAAATGAAAGCTTTGAAAATTGTATGATAAATCAAAGTGAAATAATATAATTAGACCTTCTCTAAATAAGTGTATTTAGAGAAGTAATAATAATTAATTAATTTTGTAGTATTAAATTTATAGTATTGTAAAGGTTTACAATACTAAAAAAAAAAAAAGGATTTTTTTATCTGTACTATTAGTATTTACTTATGGGGCACCAATAAGGGATGATAAGTGAGGATAATAACAAGTCAATAGGTCCATTGTGATTAATACATAAAAAAAATACCACAATGGTTACCAGGAGTACTGCATGGAAGTCAAACTACCAGAGTTTATTTCCAGTGGAGGGGACTAGTGAGTCCTACTACTAACAATCTTCTCCCCAAACTATGATATTATGTTCTGTTAGTTTGGTGTGTGGAACTTGAAAGTGTAATGTTTATTTAAATTTGTAATCAGAACTCAGGATTTAAATGTAGACAAAGGAAATTAGACTATTGAATGTAATGCTAAAAATTTACATACAATTATGGCATTTATTTATATTACTTTGTAAATGAATTAATTCTCTTATGATAAAGAAATTGTCTTCAGGAATTCTGGGTTGTTTCTATTTAATTAAACACATTCCCAACTTGTAGAATAATCCAATAAGAAGTCAAAATGTATTCCTACTCAAATATTACATATACAACTTATATTTTTATAAACTTACAGGATTAATACCTACAAGCAATAGTGTAGAACATTCTCGATTACTGAATGGAAATGCTAATGAAGATGAATACAGAGAAGGAGACAGTGTAAGTTAATTTTTTATTATTTAATCATTATATTATAAATTAAAAAAAAAAATTCTCAACCAATACGACATCATAACCTTCAAGAAAAGAGCCTATTCCTTTTTAAAAGGTCAGCAGCACACCTGCAATGTCTTTGGTGTTGTGGGTGATCATGGGCAGCAGTAGTCACTTACCATCATGTGAGCCGCATGCACATTTTCCCCCTGTAATTTAAAAAAAAATAATAATTTAATGAAGTAGCTGTGGTAAGAGTAACATTTATTACAATAGTAATAGTCAACTACCATTGTCTTCCCATTAGAGTTGACAGTGGTATCATCATCATCCGATTAAGAAATCTTAATAGTTTAAGGGATGAATAGAAACCACAGACAGCAACATCCCTCTTATCAACTCGTAAGCGGTCACCATCCCGTGTGCCAAAGCCGAACTTAAGCCTATGTTCAGCAGTGGACAGTTAATGGCTGAGATCATCGTTATGAATACACTGTTTTAATATCCCTCATTTCTCGATAGATATTTGTGATAACTAATAACAAATGTTTTTATTTTACAGCTTGAGACAACAATAAAAGAGGAACCTCCTAGTGACGATGAAGAACTAAACGTTGACTCTGTAGATCTACCATTAGAATGTATGCTATGTACAAAATCCTTTCACAGTTTATCTGGACTTAAGGTATTAACTATTTATTAAATGATCATGTGCAATTTGACAATTAATATTAATTTATATCTCTGGTCACATAGCGACCAAAATACAAAATGGACTTACATAAAAAATACCGAAGAAGCTAATGAGAATTACTAATATTATAAATGTAAAAGTGAGTTTGTTTGTGATCTTTATAGTGCCTTAACGGCTTAACCAATCACTATGAAATTTGGTATGAACGTACGATAGGGAATGAAGAAGGATATAGGCTTTTTTTGTCCTGGTTAATCAATATATCCCGGTCACGTGGACGATATTGCGGGTAAAAGCTGGTCTTTTTATAATATAGAGACGAGCATTGGTCCTAACTAATTCGTTTTTGTCAATAGGTACATGTCATTACCCAACATTCCTACAAGAGTGTGAAGAGGAAGTGTAGCAATAGCCCATCACCGAAAAAAATGGACAACAACAGGCACCACTGTACAATATGCCAGAGAAGTAAGTTTGTAATAATGTAAATTGAATTTTCTTTTCTGTGCTGAGCCTCTCATTTGGCCCGTTGTGCCTATGAGTCGTGGCTAGTACAGCCAGCCCAGCTCCGTCCAGAAGTACAGAAGCTTCCTGGGATCTTCACAGGCCTCATGGAGCGATTTCATTGTTCCGAGGATTTTTTAAACATTGAGGGGCCACAGCTTTACATTCCAGGATTACGTGAGCAGCCGTTTCTTCGGCGTCAAAACAGCCTCGACATAGAGAGCTGTCTGTGGTTCCTATTGTGTATAAATGTTTGTTTAATAAGCATTGGCCCGTTATTGTCTCTATAAGAAGAGTTTAGAATTAAGTTTATTATCTTAAAACCAACAATCCAAAACAAGCAACGACAGAATATATCGATAGATACGTTTTCGCTTTCCTATGCGTGTGAAAGAAAAATATCGGGCGTCTTGCTCTTTCTCAGGCGCGCGATAATGTAGTCGAATCTTCGATTGCCCCTATGACCCTTTCATTTACTTTGTACATATACCTACTACTTAAGTAAGGATTCTGTAAATCAAGTCACTGATGTGTTCAAAATTATTCTTCAGGAGAGAACTGACCATTTATTTATTTTTTATACAACTTAGAATGGCAAACAAACTGATGGTCCACCTGATGGAAAGTGGTAACCGTCGCCTATAGACATGAGCAGTACCATGGACATAACAGAGTATACTGTTTCTCCCATGATACCCCCCATGCGTTGCCATTCCTGAGGACTCAGATGTTATTATTATTAGGAGACACTTTATGTACTTTCAAACTAGTCTTTGCGTTGGCCACCAAACAATTCAGTAGGGAGCATCTATCCATCTATCCTTACAAACTCACATTTCATCATCATCTCATCAGCCCTTACCTCTGCTGAACCTAAGCCTCCCCCTTGAGCGGTATTGCCCGTAGTTGCCACGCCTGGTAACGGGTTTGGCAACCGCAGTTAGACTGTGGACATGTTTTAACAGGGATGCTGCTAAAACCCACCCTTCGCCCTCCCTTAATTACCTCTTACGACACCCACAGGAAATTTACACATTTATATAACATTAATTGAAGTAACATATTTTTTTTTAATACACAGATTTCCAGACTTCAACTGATCTCTTAGTGCACGAGACATGTCATAATAAACATGTATGTTATGGGTGTAATTCCAAGTTTGATGTTCCACTGAAAAAAAACACTTTCAATTACAAAACCAATTATTTTAATGAAACACAGAAAGAACTGTAATTTAAATTAGATTCCATCCCACAGAAATTTTATCAAGAACCAGTTAATGTTGAATATATATAAAGATATAATAAGGTAATTAAGATTATGAGAACAGCTTTATTACAAAACCAAATTTTACAAATTAAATGTAATTTGTTTTATCTTTTCAGTTAATTAAGGTTGTTAATATATATAAACACAATAAAGGTAATTAAGATTATGTTCCACTGAAAAAAAACCAACTTCATTTATTACAAAACCAGTTATTTTAATTTAAATTTAATTGATTTAATTTAAATTACATTCATCCCATAGAAATTTTATCAAATTTAATTTAGTAGTAAAATTTTTAGATCAAAATTGATCTTGACACAATTGAAATCAAGTTCTTTTTAAAGAACACAATCTTAAATGTTTAAGAATACTTCAGTCTATGTTACTCGCTGATAATAGTATATGAATAGTATAAAGCATGTGTGTGCGTGCGTGCCTGCGTGTGTGTGTGTGTGTGTGTGTGTGTGAGCTGTCTATAGGTGAAAATTAAATAAAAATCCGTTTAGTACTTTTTGAGTTTATCCATTACAAAGAAACAAAAAAGTTAACCTGTTCTCTTTTCTCATAATAAATATATTACAGGTCTAAAAATAGAAAATCTGAAGACAATGAAGAAGAAGAAGAGGAGCATACAAACTCGTTGCAATGTAAACTTTGCAACGAAACCTTCACGGATGATTACTACATGAACATACACCAAGAAATACACCATTCAGCCACAAGTCAGTGGACAGCGCCAGTTGACACACCCACAAGCATGGAGAGTGAAGTCCTGAATACTAGTATTACTGAACACAATTAGTGATCAGCAGGACCGTAGCTAAGGGTGGGGGGGCATTAAGAGGGAAAGATATACCTTAAAAGGCTCTAAGAAATATATGGCTTCTGCCCTACCTTAAACTTGGGTCTCGTTACGGCCCCTGGTGTTCAGTAAAGTTCGTTTTGATTCGACTTATGCTTAAATGACGCGTGTAAAGTAAACCTTATTACATTCTCCTAAAGTTTACTTTAATCAAATCATATATGAAGCACTCATACATACCAAAATTGTACTCGAAAATCATATAGCCCACCGCTAAGTTATTTATGAAGAATAATTATATTCCAGACACCATCTGGCCTTTTACCAAAGGGAGACTTTGTACAAAAGTCGATTGTTCGGGTACCTCTGTCCCATTCGTGTTTCTACCGTGAAGCAGTTGTGTTTGCATGGCTGTGTTTCGGTTTGAAGGATGGAATATGGCGTGAATTTACAGGGTACAGAGGAATAACACCTGAGTCCTCAGGAATGGCAACGCATGGGAAGTATCATGGGCGAAACAGTACACTCTGTTATGTCCATGGTACTGCTCATGTCTATAGGTTGTTACCACTTTCCATCAGGTGGGCCGTCAGCTTGTTTGCCATTCTAAGTTGTATAAAACAAAAATGTAAATTCCGTTGCAATGAGGGAGTACAAATTATTTCTATATATGTATTTAAACCTATAACGAATAAAAACACCAACGCTTTGTACCGATGCAGCAAAAGAATAATGGCTTTCGTGCGTTATGTTACCAGCCTTTGATTGTCCATTACTAAACATAACCCTCTCCCTTGGTGGGTTTTGCAAGTAGTTACCACGCTTGGCAGGCGGATTGGCAACCGCAGTTAGGCTTTGGAGATGTTTTACGAGGGATGCTACTGCCCATCCCTCGTCCTCCTTTACCCGTCTCTGACAACACCCATGGGAAAGGAATGGGTGGCCTATTCTATACCGAGACCACTCGGCATCGTGCGTCATACTGTATTGTAATTATTTATGGCGGCTCACGTTTTAAATTCGGAGAAGTATCGAACTCAATAGAAGCCCTTATTCATGAGCGCGATTCACATGTGTGTCACGAACAGCATCACGCAACCAGCGTGCTGTTTGTCGAACTGCGCGCGTGCAGTCGACGGAGGCGGTAGTGGTGGATGTGGCCAATAGACTTACCAAACGTAATATACCCAAAAGTATTTATGGATGGCTAAAGACCGCACGGCTTGACAATGACGAAAGTGACATCCTCATGTGGTCACGACTCCACTGAAGGTGACCTCGATAAAGAGATGAGAGAATATATTTAAATTCAAGTGATAGTAAGAAATGAAAGCATGTCAGTTAGCCCATTGTCACCAATTCCTCAAGAATTAACCACGATGGTTTCCAGGAGGAACCGCGTGAAGGTCGACCTGATAGGGTATATTGCAAACAATGGGATTATTAGACCCCATTACTAACAATCCCTTCCCCCCAACCTGATAGAGTATGTTGCTAGCAATAGGGACTTCCTTACCAACAATCACTTGTATTTGGCTTTGCCTACCCCAGAATTTGAGCAACCTTTCAGCTATACATAAAGATATGTTTGAAAGTTCAGGATCCGCCTTTTTGAGGAGGCCAGTTCTGGAATACCATTTCAGCCGTTAACTGTCCATTGCTGAACATAAACTTCCTTCTATTGGGGGGTTTTGCCAGTAGTTGCCATGCTTGGCAGGCAGTTTGGCAACCACAGTTAGACTTCGGTGATATTTTAAGAAGAACGTTGCTGCTCCCTCGACTATTAAGTTACCTTACTCGCTTGTTACGACACCCACGGAAAAAAGGAAGGGGTTATTCTATGCCGAAACCATACAGCAGCCCTGGAATATAGGCGGCGAATATTTTTGCCCGATGCGGCAAAATAACTAGTTTCAGCACTACCACTAGGGTTGCCATCTGTAAAATCAACAAAATCAAACAAGAAACTCGAAAAGACTAGGTCATTTATTTTAGTAAAATTTGTATAGCGATGATTGGCATTGGCGAGGTATTTGTTAAAGATATTGATCGATACTGAAGTGCCATTTCTCTGGACCTATCTCTAAATTAAATTAAATCTATTTGTTATAGCAGAAAGATCTTTAAGGCCCAATGGCGTACTGACGGGGGGGGGGGGGGCGGAAGGGTCAGCCCGCCCCGGGCCTCTGTCCCTGAGAAAGGATGGAAAAAATGTTGAAACCTCCAAACGCATACGTTTGTAGACTTCAACGTTTTCCTCATCCGTATCCATGTTCTATGTATGTTTATTTAGTCTAATTTAAATATCACTTGCAAGATTTTAACTAAATAAATAAAAAGGTTTCGACGTGGTACAATCCACCAGACCAGTCTAGTCGTGACCACGAAACGTCGGCAACAAAGAAGCAGGTATGTATGTACTATTTATCTGTGAATGCTTTTAAATCGCGTTAAGTCCCCATTGTGTATATAATGTAGTTCATAAGTAAATAATTCCGTGAAACTATAAAATTAAAATATTAAATTAAGAGATAGGTTTAGAGAAACGACTCCATAGGATCGTGCCCATTGTATCATAATATATGGTATATTGTCTGATATCAGTGATCTATGTAGTGTTTTCACTGATTCACATATAGCTTTAATTGAATTTATTTTATGCAATACTTTAAGATTTTTCTTTAGGGCTTAAAAACTTTTTATGATTTTTTTTTTTTTTTTTACATTGGAAATAATTACAATTGGCTGGTATATTCATATGAAAATTTTAAATGAATTATAAAAATGAGACACCATTGGTAAAAAATTTAACACGAAGACGTTTAAAATTATCATTTTCATGTTTCATAAAAGAACTGTTTTTAATTTGCTTAATCGTCAGTTTTCATATAAATTCGTTATGTTAAATTATATTTGCTGATATGTCAACCGACCGATTTTGAGAAAAACTGTTAATCGATGATGATACTAATTATAGATAGATAGATAGATATATCGTTTATTTGTTTGTTACTAATCACACACAACATGTACATAATTCTGAAACACGCAAGTGGTAATTTTAAACCTACAAAAACTGCAGAGTTCACCAAGAAAATTTAATTCTATACTCTCAACAGCTGTTTTAGACGCCCAGTAGCTCAATTCACATTTTTTTTTACTTCATCTCAAAACAGAAAATGGTAATCGTTTTCTTCTTTACTTCAATTTTTTTAATTCTTTTTTTTTTTATAAGAATCGAGCTTGTGAAAGAACATGTCTATTGTTTTACTACTCTAATAAATACTCTGCACGTCGTGTTACGGCGAAAACGGAGTGTAAAGGATCAACCCTTTGGTATCTCCCCAATTCGATCGTCTCTAAAAATTACACTATGTAATTCTTTTACACTAAAAACCAGCGATATGTGTCGGTCATCATCCGCGCCGTGCCACGACGTGCACACTGTAGGTGTCTCATTGAATTTGATTTACTATTTATTATTATTTACTGTTAAAATTGCAATTCATAATAGTTTTGTATATTTCCATTGTCTCGCCGCTATATGTAAATACTGTTTTAGATTGTGATTCATGTATGTGTAAAATATATTGTTGCGTTTTGTGCAACCGAACATTTTGTATTTTTCTTTTTTAATTAAATACCAATATCCTTCTTATACTTAAAAACTAAACCCCCCCTACGAACTAATTTAAGCTATTTGTTTTGTCTTTCTCTTTGCGATATATTCTCAGTTTGAATGAAAATAACAAAACAGTGTAATAATGAGAGCAGAGCAATTGTTAGTAATGTGAAGCCAGTCCCATTGCTAGCAATATACCCTGTCAGGACGACCTCTACGCGGTCCCTCCTGGAAACTATCGTGCTTACTTCCAAGTGAATTCAGCAAGGGGTTTGGGAAGATAGGAATTGTTAGTAATGGAGACTAAGAATTCCATTTCTAGCAATATACCTAATCAGGTCGACCTCCACGCAGTTCTTTCTGGAAAGTATCATGGTTAATTCCTGATGAATTCATCATGATTGGCTAACTGACCTGTTTTCATTTTCATCGATCACCCTTCACTGGTGCCCCGCCAGCGTATGCCGTTAGCGCAGGCGGGGTTACCATACCATTTTCACGTATAAAAAAAGCACATGGGCTAACTGACCTGACACCGTAAGCACACAGGCATGGTTATTATTCCATTTTCACCCATTAAAAAAACTATAATAGTTGAAGTAGGTTTATAGAGGGCCAAAGCCAAAGTTAATAATACGCCTGCAACATTTACGCCGCCAAAACTCAGGTTTGCCGATACTTACACTAGAAGAAATGAACCGACCCGCCTAATAAACAGAGGCAATACGACGTTCCCCGAGTCAGCTAGTACTAAAATAAATTTTAAATTCAAATACAAAATTAAAAGACAAATTCCAACATTACTTTTATTTAATATTTTTCACAAGTGGTTTGTGTTTCTAGACTTTCAAAAACATTTAATTATTTCTCTTACATAAGTGATAATCGTATTTAATATATAATCTATTAGAATTACATATACTTTTTCTTTGTTAAAATCGTCCATAAGGTAGGTTCGAACTAGTGTAGCAAACAATGGTAAACTTTCGTCTTTACATAATTTTTTCCTATACAATAAATGCGTTTTATATTTTTTTATATACATACATACTTACATGCAAGCTAATTATCCAGTTTCGATATAAAAAAGAAAATTGAAAAGTATCGAGGAGTTTCGACAATATTACAAATATAGGTAAAAATTATCAAACTTGCCGGAACTTCATGTTTTAGTTTCTTTTGTAAATATTTTAAATTATCACAATCTAAATATCTTTGGAAGAGTCATTAGGGTTAAATAGCACAATTCAGGCGAAATTTTGTCTTTTTTTTAAATAGTCACTTCAAAGTTATCTGCCATATTCTTGTAAAGATATTTGTTAAGGACGCCAAATAAATATTTTAAAACAGAATAATGTTTTACATCTCCATAATAGACTTTTTAACCAGAAATAGGGTTGCCATCTGTAAAATCTCAAATCAGGACAAAAAGATTGGGATTTCAAGTCGAACATTCGAAGCCGATTTAAATTACAAGATAATTATGATCTGCTTCTATTCGAACGAAGTCAACCAATATATCTCAATAGAAGGAAATTGGGACGGATGGCAGCCCTAACCAAAGTCAGAAACTTTATGAATTGTGTTTAAGAAATATGTCCACATAGCTTTTTTTCACAGCCTTATCATTCTTGTCTTTTATCAAAATAATACACATTATAAATATTGTTATTTTATTTACAAACAACGGGATCTATTTTGAGACACCATCTGTCTAAACTTTCTTTTTTTCTTAAATAAAAATTTCAATTTGATTTTTATAGGTTAGGACCAATATGAACAAAATTTCTAATAGATTCGAAACAAAATTATTATAAAATTTAGTCCTTAAAACAGTAATTTCTCGAAACTATCAAATTAAAATATAAAATTAAGAGTAGTTTAGAGAAATGGTGAATCAGAATCGAGTCCAAACAGCACCAAAATCAATTAAGGCTGGTGTCAAAGTGAATGAAATAAATAGATATGCATCACTAAGCACACAAATAATAGATAAAATAGAGAAAAAAAATATTAAAAAAATAATAAAAGACAAAGGAAGTATTTTTTTTTTCGTGTGTGCCACAGAAACACAATAATTTAAAAGATCGCATGGGACGGTATTAAAACTGTATTAGTTTTCTCTAGCGCAATTTGAGAAACATACTATTAAATACTGGATCAGTTGAACCTGTGAACTC
Source organism: Galleria mellonella (assembly GCF_026898425.1). Taxonomy (NCBI): domain Eukaryota; kingdom Metazoa; phylum Arthropoda; class Insecta; order Lepidoptera; family Pyralidae; genus Galleria; species Galleria mellonella. The sequence goes on along the minus strand of NW_026442090.1, from coordinate 1,306,861 downwards.
CACCCTATAAAAATTCAAACATGTGTGCGTATATTAATGACACCAATCATTCAACTTGATGTATTTGAAAATCGGATTACAGTGCATGGAAAACATTTTAAAATGTTGCCAACTAAAATATTTATCTGAGGTATTAAAATAATACTATTATATTTTTTATTTATATATATATTTCTCTGATACTTTTTATCTGCAGTCAACGACCGATCGAATCACTTTGAAACCAACCTTAATTTTAAAACACTCAAATGTCCATTTGAGAATTGTAAAACTTTCTTACCGTGAAACCAAGGAATGAATTAAGAAAAATACTGATAACGCTCAATAATTTGCTAGTATATACTTTAAATATTACAAATTCATAAGTAGATCTTTAAGTAAATTAATTTTGCAAAGTGTATATTTAAAATATGTTAAACCGCGTTTCCATACTCGTTTCACACCTCTCGTGATAAAAATTCATAAAAATCAAAACCTACCTACAAACCTATTTTAACTATTAGAATATTTTGTCACATTCTTTCAAATTGAGAAGTTAGCACAAAAGAAAGGGACGAACATTTCAATAGCTGAAATAGATTTCATTTAAGCTTAGCTCTCACACGAGTGGAAACAGGTTGTAAAAAATTATACAATAATAATTATGTCAAATATATTAAAATATGAAAACAAGTGCGTGTGTTTACTAACAATTTTTCTTGCATGAACTTATTTGTAACACGGTGTAGCAGACAATGCAAGAATTAAATCTAAGTTGCCTAATTTCTGTTGAGTTCGTTCAGAAGTCGCAGAATGTACAGGAACAGATTAAGGATATCCATGTACAAATTGATAGTAGCCAGGATGTACTCCTCGGCGGAGAGTGTGGTCATCATCTGCTGGGTGTCAAAGATAAGGAACAAGCTGAACAGGACAACTCCTACGAAGGAAAGTGCCACCTCGAAAGCTGAGCTCTGGAGGAAGATTTGGATTAGACCGCCGATGATCAGCACGCAGAGGCCGGCCACGAGACTACGATAAAATATAAAAAGTTTATCAAACAGAGCAAAGAATTTTTAAAATAAGCACGTGGTAAATGGTTGCAAGGCCCACTGGCCGCCAAAATAGCAAAATTTGTCACTATACTTCTAAGTTGTAACGTAGTTATTTATTACTAGCTGTATCCCGCGGCTTTACCATAGTGAATAAGTACGTGTTCTATGTGATATAATCTACCTTTTTTTTTACCTGAACTGGTTTGTCACGCCATTGTATAACTTAGAATGGCAAACAAGCTGACGGCCCACCTGATGGAAAGTGGTAACCATCGCCTATAGACATGAGCAGTATCATGGACATAACACAGTTTACTGTTCCGCCCATGATACCCCCATGCGTTGCCATTCCTGAGGACCCAGGTGTTATTCCTCTGTACCCTGTAAATTCACGGCATATCCCACCCTTCAAATCGAAACACAGCCATACAAACACAACTGCATCACGGCAGAATTTGTTTGCCAAGTTACGTTCAAATCCATTCAGTAGTTTTTACGTGAACAAATATTTGTCCATCTTTACCAACTTTTGCATTTGTAGTATTAACAGGAATGCAAAAAAGCTAATTCAAGCTCGAATTAAGTGATGAACCTCCCTTTAGGAAATAAATTTTCTCAAAATTACTGCTTCATTTTCTTATTAAAAACTGATAAACTTCATATGGTTTATTTGTATTTATTATATATTGATTTTATTAATTCTAGTAATTGAGTCCCACAGTGTCGAGATCAAGCAAGACCTATTTTTTATCACAACTGTTTCTCTAAGTTTCGCCTGTGGGAAAACCAGTATATCTTTATTACTTAGAGAACATATAAAAATAGATGAATTTTATTCAACTTACCCATATCCCACGAAAGAGAAGTCCCTCTTGGTGTTGAGTGTGTACAGAGTGAGGGCGGAGACGACGGTAAACGTGAGGCCGAGCGCTTGTAACACGACCACAGTGTTGTAGAAAGAGACCACCACACCCACTGTATACGCTTGCACTATTGTCTGTAACATAAGTTATATCATACTAGTATTTACCCATGACTTCCTCTACATGATCAGAATATGTTCATTGACCGGGACAAAAAGTAACTTATGTCCTTCTCCACCCCAAATAGTATATGTAAAACAAATTTCAATGTTTGTTTTCATGATTTGTTAAGTTGTAAAGGAAGTGACGAACAATCAAAGTCACTTTCATATTTAACTCATTTTCTGTATACTTGTTTGCTGCTTATGTGGTATAAAAAAAAATTAAATTAAATAAATATAAATAATTGTGATTGATTTTATTAAATAAAAAATATTATTAAATTAATAATTTGTTTACCATAGACAATTTGTATACAATGTCGTCTGTAAGTATCCAAATTAGGAAATTTAAAATTAAACTCGTATCTAGTTTGATTACATGCTAGGTTTAGGTTTAAATTGAGAATGAATATAGCAATGGAGTGAGCGAATGACTTCACCATTCATCCATCATCACACACATCAAGCATCTGTGATATTAATGCCATAATGTTCATAACATGTGATGATTGCTTATCATCAACGGACAGCATGCTTCGTGAAAAATTATGATAATTTGATGAAGAAAATTTACTTACAAATGCTGCTAGCAGGTACAAATTGGCAGGGGTGTCCCTTCTTTTTACGATCAGCGTTAACAACGTGACCATGCTCATGATGAAAGCAATGAACACCAGCCAGTCACTGTAAATTAAAACATTGAGTAAATGGAATATTCTTAGAATTTCCATAAATACTATTAGTTAGAAAAAAAATATGGTAATCCAAAGAAAATCTTTTAAGAAACTGTAGTTAATGTATTTATAATAGTTATGTTCCTTTTGTGAGCAGAGACTTGTAGTAATTATAAAACAGCAGTGATCATCGAATGATATCAGATAATAATAATGATTTCATCAAACAATAATTATAATTTAATCAGACAATGATCATCATTTGATGAAACATTCGTGTTTCAACCGTGAAGTAGTTGTGTTTGCATAGCTGTTTCGGTTTGAAGGGTGGGATATGGTGTGAATTTACTGGGTACAGAGGAATAACACCTGAGTTCTCAGGAATGGCAACGCATGGGGTATCATGGGCAGAACAGTATACTCTGTTATGTCCATGGTACTGCTCATGTCTATAGCCGACGGTTGCCACTTTCCATCAGGTGGGCCGTCAGCTTGTTTGCCATTCTAAGTTGTATAAAAAAAAAGACAATGATTATTAATAAATCAGACAGTGATCCTTAAATGATCAGATGTGTACAGACATGTATACTTCTCATAGTATTTCAGCTTGTTCCCCAATTTAACTACCTATCATAAAAATTTCTCATTCAAAATCTACTCATAAACTGTACTGGTTAAGACACATCATGATTAAGCATTTCTTAAAGATTATGCAGATAGTTCATTTAAATGGAATATGTTCAAAATAAAAACATTAAACAGTGAAAATTATTCAGTTTGCTCGCAATATTAATTTATAATAATATTATAATAAAGTCTAAATTAAAGTTTTATATTATTAGAGACAGTGGATCACTGTAACACATACAATCTGTGTCCCATAGTAAATTAAACAGATGAGTACCTCACTTTATCTTAAAAAGATTAATGTTGTAATTTCATTTTTATATAAGTAAATATACATATTTATTAATACTAAAATTAATTTCTTTTATCGTTTTCAAGTACCTTTCAAATACCTTATTGAAATCTTTATTATTATTTAGGTAGTAATTTATTGTTATTCCTATATGTTCTTGAGTTAATACTCTAATTCTTAAGTTGATTAAATGCATTTTTTTTACATAAATAAGCTATAAATATAAGATTCCCTATGCACCCTGTCACTTGGACCAGGGAACCCCTCACAAGCTGATGACCCGAGACATTTTGCCTGCTCTGCTACCATATAGTTATACCACTGATTAGAGACTAACAAACTTACTTTTTGTGAATGAATGCTTGGACAGGCTCCACAAGAGTGAATGTAGCAGCAATTGCAAATGTAGCCAGCAGTTGTACACTGAGCAGTCCATACACCTTCCGGATGAACCCTAGACGGATCTCCTTGTCCGCATTCATCACGTTATTGCGGTATGAAAAGTCATCCTGTAATTTTTAATTTTTTCTCTTATAATATCCTTTTTTCTTTTATCTTTTTGCAGAATGTAATGCATAATATGATGATAGCTGTAAACCACTGTTTAAATAAAAATATTCTACCATTTCCGAACATGCCCATTAGAAATTGTTTTAGTTAACTCTCGCCTAGAACATTGGAAAAAGAGTAGTGAGGCAAACTAGACTAAATCTCATGAACAAATTACACCAACCTTGATACCACAAAGTTATACTCTTACTTTTCATAAAAAATATGAAAGTATTAAGTGGAAACTCTTTCAAATCATGTTCGACAAAATGGTTTTTAAAAAAATTTTTATATACTGTAAAAAATACATAAAATTAATCCAAATATATTCATTGGTTGAATTATATTTTTTTTATTTAATTTTATTATTAAAATCTTTTGTAATACAGTATTTAGTTAATAAATTATTTGATTTTGTTTTCTTTTTTTATGTACTGGCATAACACATTTACTCTACAGCCAACTAATTATAAAGTTTATCTATGTAGTCCACGGATCTAACTTAAAATTGCAAGAAGGAGGAAATAATATAAGAAATTTAGGTTGATCTCTACTTAGTACCCCCTAGAAACCATAATGGTTAATGCCAGGTGAATTTATAGTCATGTATCTATCATTCTTCACTAGGGCATAACCAATGATAACTAAAACGTATGTGGTGCTACTTACTATTTTTTCTTTTTTAAAATATTTAGTAAACCTTTTTGGCTTATCTTTTATCTATATACAATACACAATTTATTCTTTCATAGATATCTTTATTGATTATAGATTTATATAGTACCACTTTTATACCAATATTAGTATTAAGGTTTTGAGGGTCTACCTTGAAATGAAATTCCCAATTTTCGAACTTAATGTTTTTGATTATACTGAAATTGGTCCAATAAATAGAGCTTAATGTTTTGTTCATCATAAATGTAATTGAAAAGTCCAAAAGAATCATGTTTTACCCTTTTTTATATTTTTAAACGGTAAATATTATGTAATTTTAACATTAAATTTAAGTCCAGAAATTTCGGAAAATATTACGTAGTAAACCCTCTGTTATACAAGTTTATTATTCCAAATAAATAAATAACATTATTAATAAAAAGGATTTTGTTCAGTTGATTATGTATATTATTATGTATTAGGTAGATATTATTATAGAACTAATCATCTTATTTTTAAATGACCAAATTCAATTAAAGAGCTTGTCAATAACTAAGTTATAGGGAAAGACAATATTAATGATTTCTCTCTTCAATAAGAGAATAAAATCATAAAAGTATATACTTTACAAAACCTAAAATAAGTATAAGGAAAATGATAAAATTATAATCTCAAACGTAGAAATCTTATCAAACATAAGTATATGCAAACAATTGTTTTCTTTTATATAAATATACCGACTGACAAACAAATTACTCTGAATGGAGATAGAACTGATTGTTTACTTATTCAAAAACCCCCCCAAGGACGGAGCATGACTAGAGATGGGCAATCCACCTGGGTGGGTTTAAAGTCTGGTGGGTAAAAACCGGGTGTTTTGGGTTTATTGGGTTTAAACCCCATAAACACCCAAATTTTTGGGTGTTTATGATTTTGTACTTCATCATCGTCATCTCAGCCGCAAGACGTCCACTATACTGGACATAGACAATATTATTATGCAGCCTACAGAATAAAAAACTTTTAATTTGATTTTGAGTTTATTAAGAAAGAGATGAAAGTAAAATGTAAAACTACAGTCAATCACTGTCAGATTCAGAGTTATTACAAGCGATGAATTGTATAGGTTCGATAGGCTCTATTTCGTCTAAACTGTTATGTTCATTTACTTGCTCAATGAAAGCTTCTAAGGTATTTTCTTCATTAAACTGAATGTCCTCGCATTCAGCTTTATGTTTAAGATTCCAGTTATAACAAATGAATGAAATTTTTTCAGTTCTTTCAGTTGTAAGTCGATTTCTTTTGTTATTATGTATGTAGCCTTGGATACTAAAGGAACGCTCAGTGGCTGCCGAAGTACAGGGAGCTGATAGAATACGAATCGCTACTTTGCTTAACTCAGTGGAACCACAAATACCTTTCCACCATATTAGGGGCTCAATGCTATCTAATGAGCTCCATACAAATCCTCTGGCCCAAAAGTTTTCTTTAGCTTTATAACACGCCAAATCTGCCATTACATTTGACAAACTTAAGTGTTGGCTTAAATTGTAGATAAACTCCATACCCTTAAGTTCTTCCTCTTGAGTAAGTTCGACTCCTAGAGTCCTGGGGTCTAGAATATATGCTGCAAAATGTATTGGCCTCATTGCCATATTGCATCTTGAAGATACTGATGTTAGAATCTGCTGTTTGCTTTCTTCGCTCAATGTCGAAATCTCATTTAATGCAAAACGTATATTAGCTTGTACATCTCTAAATGTAATGTATGTGCGATGCAAACGATTCTGGTCGCTCTCTAAGTAAAATATGCTTTCAGTGACTGGTTCCAAAATACTTATACATTCCCCTGTCTTCGTCCAGAAATCATCACTTAGAATTAAATCTTTAATATCTCTTGAAATTACCACATCTTCTCTAACTGTTAATATTTGCAAAGCTATCTTATTTGCTTTCAAACTTTTTAACGAAGTAACATGACTTCCCCATCTTGTAGCACAAGGCAATTTTAGTGTTTGTGTAGAATCTTCACCCTGCCTTGATTTTATCAACAAGGAACTTAATCGTTGACTCCTTTTAACAGTTTTTATTATATTTATGGCTTGCATAATAAACACAGTTACTTCTTGTATCTTTACAATATCTTGGCACAACAAGTTAAGGATATGTGCACAGCAACCGAGAGGAACAACATGTGGATATTTGAGTTTTGTTAATTCGAATGCCTTTTGTATATTTCTAGCGTTATCGCCAATAAGTACAAGAAACTTATTTGCTCCATACACTTTCATTACTTTTTCAACTTCTTGGCTAAGGTATTCACTAGTGTGAGGATTACTTTCTGTATTCAAACTTTTAACGTATGCAGGTTGAGGTTTTGATATAAAAAAGTTTATTATTCCTTCATTTCTTAAATTAGACCAGCCATCGCACTGAAGGTGTAAGTAACTACAAGCATTTAGTTCCTCATTTAACTCAAAACGCATTTCTCTATATATTTTATCTAAGTATTTTGTCGCTAAAGCTTTACGTGAAGGTATTTTAAATTTTGGTTGCAATTTTTCGAAAAATTGTATCCATAAAGGATGTTGCACCATCGATAATGGCGTCCCTGTTACAAATATAGCTCTCGCTAATTCTGTTTTTATATGATCATCGGTGTCTTGAAACTCAGCATTTATTGTAGTGTTAGCAGACGACGAGGGGCTTATAAAAGAATCATTTGTCTCTATCTCTGACAGTCCAGACATTTTGGTTTTGGACGAGCTATCTTTTATAAGTTTCATAGAGTCTTTTAATGTTTCTGGAGATTTTGGACAAGTGATAAGATGTTGAAGCATTTTGGCAGCATTACTGAATTTGTAGACCTTATTACAAAGCTTGCAAGAAACAGACTTGTTTGGTAAAGTACGGTAGTGCTCCCATATGCGTAAATCTTTAGGTCTCCCCATTGAACCTAAAAAAATGAACGATGATTAGTTGGTCTGACGAAAATTCAACAATAGAGTGCCTATTTTTTTACAATGATTATTTCTTGTTATTTACAATAAATTTATTAAAAAAATAATAAAATAAATACAAAAAACCTTTGTAAAATTACATCTCCTCGGAGGATTAAACGCAGACGCTAGTTTATTATCGTATTGTTCTGTATTTTTCTCAGCAACTTCTTTAATTCGATTAGGTACTTACGCATATTATGTTAAAAATAAATATCTAGTACACATCTTAGGCTATCCACCATTATTATCCAATGACGACTCTCAGCTAACTATGCACTATCATCCAAAATAAACGTGTATGGAAAATTTTATCCCAGTCGGTTGAGGATTGAGGATAATTGCATCAACATACGAACATACCTACATACTTTTATTTACATAACGCAAGCTAAATAAAAGCTTGTAATAATACATCTAATTTTAAGTTAAAATTGTTAAGTGATCATGATATAATTGTATCATTCAAAAATCCACTTACCTTTAATTATTTCTTGTTAAGTATAAATATTATTTCAAATCTGCTCCCTTAATATGCACTTTTTTACTGCTTTTCCTACCTAACACGTTACCAGGAAGTCACGTTACCAGAGTCAGAGTAATAGTGAACACGTTTGACAGTGATTGTCGTCGCCTCATATTCAGCGTCGACGAATAGGGGAATCCCCAGTCATAATGTATTGCATGCGTGGCGGTCTTACTTCAAATCCATAAACAAAGAGATAATTACAGAACTCGATACTAGATGGCGCTGTTTTTGTTTGAAGAAAGTTTGCGGGCTAAAATACATAGAATTTCATCAATGACTTCCACAAAGAACAACATTTCTGTTTTTTCTAAGTCCGTATCTCTTCCGTATATTTCATAAGATATAAGCTTGGGCTACATTGTTATGCAACGTGATTTTGTCGCTGTCTTGCTAGCAGGGTTGACAGATATACGATTTAAATCGTACTCATACTATTATTTGTCTATTTTTTAATGTACGATCGTAAAGATTATGATCGTAATTCGCACAAAAACATACGACTTTTTGGTTACCTGGCAACATTTTTATTATGAAACGAACATGCTCACATCATCAGTCACATGCAACAATTTATTGGGGATTTCCCCTTCACATCTGGCAGTCCTGCTTGCTAGAATATAGGTAAGTCAGCCACAGTTACTGACGATCGATATTTAAAGGGTATTGTTTTTGTGCTAAATATTTCATAAAAACGTTATTTAATACTTTGTGGATTATTAATTTAGTTGATAATCACTGGAAGTAAAATGGATGCTAATTTGAGAGATCAAGATCTTCGTATAAAACAGTTAATAAAAGAAAATCTACGTAAGTACTCTTTTTATACCTAGGTAGGTAAGGTATAATAAACACAAAAGGTACTTAGATCGCGTGTGTTCGAAGCATTTATTCTAATAAATTTAATTTAAAATTGTAGAAAGAAAAAAATGTCTGCCAAGCCGTAGCCGAAGCCGATCTCCAAATATATTTGGCGATAGTGAGACCCAGTGTCCAGATGATTTACCCAGCGTCGTCGCAACAAAGAAAAAAACGAGGATAAAGTAAAAGAAAATTTACTGAAAGAAGAAACAAACTGTTCTAAATGCTTAATTTATGGAGAAGAGGATAAAAGAAATGAGTATTTCGGACTGTTAGTGGCTCAAGAATTTAAATATATACGGCCATGTGTGCGAACGAGGTGTTATGAAGAAATTTTAAAGTATATACGGGAAGCAAAAGGCCAACATGTTGATCAACTGCAACATGAAAACACTGAAAATTAATTACTTTCATTTTATTATATATAGATTTTTAAAATTTCCTGAAATATTATTAGTTAACGTTTTATTTAATATTGTAGAATTGATCAATACAATTTATAAAAATAATTTATTGGTATTACTTACATATTTTCAAAAAAATACGTAAAAACCTATTTTTTTGGGTGATTATGGGAGTTTATGGGTGTTTATTGGGTTTTTACCAAAGCACCGGGTTTAAACCCGGTGCTTTGCCCATCTGTAAGCATGACGAATGACCATTCACCAACTCATGTGATACTTTAATAAGTTACTAAACAGATGTTACCTCAATTGTTTCCTTTCCACCGAGCTCACAGTCCTCTTGCGCGTACATTAATGGTATAGAAGCCATGTTCGGTTATTCAATTGTAACACGAAAATAAATATCTGTAGTTTTCCGTTTAAATACGTGTATTTTTATGAGGAATTGAATAGGATATCACAATTCACAATAAAAAATATCATAAACAAAAATAATTGTCAAAATTCACTCATAGACATAGCAACTACTATTTGACGTTGACATTAGACATTTTTAATATTTTTAATTTACCATTTTGGCGTTTAGATGTAAAAATTTTCTTTGAAATTTGAATGAAACAATTACCTATTTGATAGCATAACATGAATGTATTCTGTTTGCAAAATAAATTAGTGCAAAAAAGTAATAAATTGACTTGTTTGTTTATTTTAAAAAGGTCGCAAATATTATAATTTATTTATAAATAATAGACATATACGTCGTATCGTCTATTTAGTTTGTGGATATAGATTACGTATATCAAATATTCTATGGTCGGAATGTGTATAGCTGTTTGACAAGAATATTTGACATCTATCACTGTCATTATATATATTTACCTTGCTTTTAGCACATGTGTTTTATTTAGTTAACTATTACATTAGTGAAATTAAAAAAATATTTATTATCCTTTAATTTGTTATTATAATATAAACATGGAAGAAAACACACCCACAGTTAGCCTAGTTTCATGCATGCATTTTGTCAAACGTGGAGTGGCAAAAGAGGTTCCAGAAAAGGTAGTTCTCAAAATTAATAACATCGCACATTACAATTTATTTATTACCTATTTGTTATAGTTTTTGTTCTTTCTTACAGATTGAATTAACAGAGAAGGAATTAGAAAAAATAATTAAACAGACCGCTAATGAGTTACGGTAAGAGAAAAATGTTAATCTTAGACAATAGTCATTAATATTTCACTCTATATGCTTTTGTCTGTTAATATATTTCTATTAGGCTACCCACTGGTTATCGTACCCATTTTGTAGAAAAGTCTGATTCGTGAATGCTTCTGTCTCACTCATATTTTACTGATAAGTTGCTATGCTTGCGTGATTGCGTTTTGAGGTATAGTAATGAAATTACAGCATACAGGATACTATAGTCCTCAAGAACGACAACTCATGAGGGATACACTGAGTGTCACTATAGATGATTGTTACTATTTTCCATCAGATGGGCACTCAACTCTTGCTGAAAATAATTATTTCAATCTTAATTGTTACAATACAATAAAAAAAGCCTGTATCTAGACCCTCATTGAGTATAAAAAATTAATTGTCTTAATTTATTCTATAAAAAATTGTATATTATTGAATAAGATTGACAGAACAAGGTGATGATGTGAGTGATGAAGAAGGTGAAGCCAGTAGTAGTGCTGCCCCTGATCCTCCAGCCGACCCGGATGATAAATTCAACTTTGCCAACTATGATGAGGAAGACCTAAGTATGATTTTTGCAATTTATTATTTTAATTTTTAACATTATCTTTTTGTTAGTCTTACACTTAATAACAATACAGAAGAATTAAAGAAGCCAATTGTATAAATATAATCTCATAAACATTTTGTTAATTAGATAATAATGAATAAATAATGATGTAAAAAATAAAAAAATCATATAATTATTATTTTTTTTAAATGGATGATAATGGAATGGTAACCCCACCCGCGCTATCGGTATACACCGGAGAGGCACCAGTGAAGGATGATAGGTGAGCATGAAGTAGGTCAGTTAGCCCATCGTGACGAATTCAACAAGAATTGTTCACAATGGTTTCCAGGGGGAACCATGTGGAGGTCGACCTAATAAGGTATATTGCAAGCAATGGGGCTGTCAAACTCCAATGCTAACACTCCTTTTTCCCCCCTATAATTATTATTTATGATTGACAATTGCAATAGGTATACTTGTAAATATACTAATTCCAATATAACATTATTCATTATATTATGAATATATATAAATGTATTAAACTTAAAATATCGAAAGTAATTAAACATTATTATACTCTCTTCTACAGGTAATCCTATAGGTATTGGAACAGTTGCAACACTGCCAAACTTAGGGGATCTTGGAGAAAATGTTCAAATTCGGGTAAATGAAAACATTATGCTTCTATATGTAAACACTAGTTTTTACCTGTGACTGGGATATGTTGTTTTAATACAGTAAATTTAATTACAATATGTCCATTGAGGCACTAAGAGGTAACAAACAAACTTACTATTATATTTATATTATTAGCAAGATTTATCTATAACAACCTCGTTAGTAACAAATTATGAGTGCAATTTAAATACTATAACCATTAACAAAATTTTTAAATAAGTCACTTTTGATATACCTTTTTTGTCTCAAAAAAAAAAAACAGTTTTAATATAGAATACATATTATATAGATAGTACCTACATGCAAATTCTGGTTTTTTTTTTCTTTGTCACTAATTAATTAATATATCTCTATTGAAACCAATAAAAAAAATGTGAGGCAAAAATAATTATAGCTTTATGATTTTTTGTTGCATTGTAATGTAATAAAGACTCTGTTTTCCGCACTTAGCCTCTTATTTGGGCCGTTGTGCGTCAAGTTTTTGTTGCATTATTTTATTACATTCTAATAGATGGCAATTAATTTTCCTAATTGAAGTAAAATATAAATTTTTGAAATGGCAATTAATGTAATTGTTTATGTAAAATATTTTCATTCACCTAGGGCTGTCTGTATGTTTTAATCCATGCCTGCAGTTCTACCATGGTTATGATGGCTGATGTATAACTATGTACCATATTAATACCCATCTTTTGAAAATTAAAAATAATAATAATAATTTAACTTTTCAGATTATTAATTTGATGATCTTGTTTGTTCATTCAATAAAAATACATGGGAAGATTGTTTACTAAATAATTAAAAAAAATTCAATGTCTACTTTATATTTACAGACAGAAGGACCAGACAGTGATGAAGAGGATGATATAATTAAACCAAGCGACAATCTGCTGCTTGTCGGTCATGTGGAGAGTGATGCTAGTGTATTAGAAGTTTACGGTAAGTTTTACTTACTTTGATTTTTTTTCTTTTCAACAATGTTTTTTTTCACATTGAGGACATAGAGTCCTCTACCCAAAGGTTGTCTGGAAGAGATTGCTTAGCGAAAAAGACACCTTTTGTATCACTTCTCATTAACATTTACTGTATTTGTTATTTTTCTTTTTACTTGGTGCAATAAAGTGTAAAATAAATAAATAAATGCACATGCAGGGTAACAATAAAATAGTTACCCTGCATGTGCTAACAGTATACACTAGTGAGGTACTAATGAAGGTTGATCAGTGACCATTAAATTAAGTTCACTTTGCAAAAGACATCAAAAAACAAATGAAAATATCTATGAAATAGGTGGATTAATATACTAAATATTCATAATTATTATATTTATGTCACTTTTTAAATAATCTAATAATTCTTTGTATTTTTTTAGTTTTCAACAAGGAGGAGGGTTCATTCTATGTGCACCACGATATTATCCTCCCATGGTTTCCACTGTGTGTTGAGTGGCTGAGTCATGATCCTTCAGATCCCAATCCAGGTAATTGCTATAAAAAAAAATTAGCATTATGTATACATCATGTATTTACATAAAAAAAGGGTCAGCAATGTGCATGTGACTTCCCTAGTGTTACAGGTGGCAGGCTACAGTAATTGTTTACCATTAAATGGACTGTATGCTTCTTTGCCTTTGTAGTATAAACCTCTGTGCTATAGAAGAAATTATAATTAATCCAAAATTAGTTCAAAATGAAGTTTATTTGAATAAAGATTAAACAATTTAGATAATAATAATGTATTTTTTTTTAATAAATAATACAATTATAATAAGTAATATCAATCTATCCCATGCATAATAGTGCTGTGCAGCGTGGCTGTACTTTAGTTTGAAGAGTGGGATGTAGTAGTGAAATTCCAGGGTACAGAAATGCAACACCATACTTCTCATGAATCACAGTGTATTCTATGGTACTGTTAATGTTAATTGTCCATAGTTACCATTTTCCAAGAACTAAGCCGTCAACTTGTTAGCCACTGTAAATGTCATAAAATTAAAATCATTAATTTGAATTAACCTTGCAGGCAATCTCTGTGCGCTGGGTGGTATGGACCCAGTTATCCAAGTATGGGACCTGGACATAGAGAATTGTCTTGAACCAGCCTTCAAACTTGGCAGGAAGCCCAATAAAAAGAAAAAAACAAAGAGGGTTGGCCACAAAGATGCAGTCTTGGATATGTCATGGAACAGCAATTTCACGTAAGTTTCAGTTGATTTATATATATTTATTTATTTATACATATATATACTTTATAATATGCATCAGCCACAAGCTTCTATTAATTTATTTAATGATCTCCAATTTAATGATCTGTTGTATTTGGTTTTTTTTTGGAAGCAGGGGGTATTTGGACAAGAATTGCTAGTAATAGAGACCATTGGAGACAGTTGGAGGAGGCCTTTGCTAATAAGCAAACAGACAACAGCAATTAAATAATAAGTTGTTAATACGTTGTTTTTAAAAAAAAATGTCTGAATAAAGGCTTATATTATATTATTATTATTATGTATTTGGTTGAGTAGTTTTTTAATTCATCTATGACAAAAAAAATAAGCAAATCTTTTGTTTTTTTTATACAACTTAGAATGGCAAACAAGCTGACGGTCCACCTGATGAAAGTGGTAACCGTCGCCTATAGACATGAGCAGTACCATGAACATAACAGAGTATACTGTTTCATCCATGATACCACCCATGCATTGCATTCAGGAATGCCTGAGGACTCAGGTGTTATTCCTCTGTATCTAGTAAATTCACGCCATTTTGTCTTTCTAATATTTGTTTAAATAATTAGAGATTTTTTGCTAAGTGTTGCTTTTTGACAACATTTGATTTACCACATTTTTTTACACAGGTCAGTTGGCCCTGATCTGCCTTCATCCTCGCCTATTGTCTTTCACTAGTGCTCCGCCATCATATACTGATAGCGTAGGCGGAGTTACCATTTCATTATCATCCATTAAAAAAAACTGCTCAATGGCAAAAAAATGACTGGTACTAAGGAACCTCAGACAACTTTGTACATGATCTTCCTATGGTAAATATCAAATAAAAATTTTGATTGTTTGCAGACATGTATTAGCCAGTGGATCAGCAGACAACACAGTGTTATTATGGGATCTAGATCAAGGCACGCCACACACAAAATTTGATGAGTTTGAAGATAAGGTTGGTATATCTTTATCTGTATCGTACACTACCTTACTTTTGTAATTTATAACATATTTTTATAGTACCAATAAATAAATGTTATTATTTAAATAGTTACACAAGACTCAGATTTACCCTCAGATTTGAAAATAGAATTTAAAAAATATTAATTAAATACTTTAAGATCGTTCATAACTTTGAAGTGTAGCAATGTCGTAGTTACCTGTCAATATTCAACAATAATTTACACTCTGCTATCGAATTTAATTTATTGAATGGTTGATGCGTGGTGCGCAGGTGCAGTCGCTGTCATTCCACCCGCTGGAGGCACAGACGCTGGCCACGGGAGCCGCGGACGGCCGCGCCCGCGTGTGGGATTGCCGCGTGGGCCGGGCGCGATCCTGGAGCCTGCCGCCGCAGGTCGAGAGAGTTACTTGGGACCGGCACAACCCCTTCTGCTTTGCCGTAAGTACCACCCCTACTTAGATTCGTTCAATCCTTTAAGCTGATTAAGTGTCTTTTATCTTTAGATGTTACTCGATAACATCTGAACATCTTTACAAACATACATTTATATTATTGTTAGGATAAGGGGAAGAGGCGATTGTTAGTAATAGAGACTCTAGTTTCCATTGTTAGCAATTCCCACCTCTCGAAACATCTATAATGTATCCTTCTATTATTGTACACGTATTGCCCGCTGGTAATTAAGCATTAATTTTACCTTTCCACTTAGGGTTTACTGGAAAAGAACTCTTAGCTCGCTCGCCTGTAGTATATTATGTTCACGTACTGGCCACTAATAATATGTAAATACTGGCCGGTAATAATTTGTTCTATTTATTCTTTCAATGAATAAATTAGTGTTTAACCAACTCGCTTGCGTATCACTACATGGTGACAGCGGTGCGTTCATTTTATAGTTTTAAAATTCATATTTTATCATAAATATCAAATATTTTTTTTAAAATTGATATAATTTATTGTAAATTATATTCGTAAATATGGAGCACGCGCGTCCTCCAGCGGAATTGTCGCTTGATGGTGGTCCAGCTGCACGCTCGGAAGCGTGGCGAAAATGGCG
The DNA here is from genome assembly GCF_026898425.1 of Galleria mellonella. Taxonomy (NCBI): domain Eukaryota; kingdom Metazoa; phylum Arthropoda; class Insecta; order Lepidoptera; family Pyralidae; genus Galleria; species Galleria mellonella. The sequence continues at coordinate 1,290,550 of NW_026442090.1, read as the reverse complement.
GAAAATGTTCGAGATTTTTCTGAAGGCTTCTGGAGTTAGTAAGGAACCTAAGGAAGTTCAGGCAAGTTTGTTGGTTAACCTCATAGGACCGGCCGGATACGAGGTCTATACTACTTTCACTTTTGACGATGGCGAGACGAATGATGATATCAATTGTTTGTTAAAAAAATTTGATACTTATTTTGCCACGAAGCCAAATATTACGGTAAGAAGATTTAAATTTTTTACACGCAACCAAGAAGACGGCGAAAATATTGATCTATATGTGACCGCCTTACGAGTATGGAGTCAACAATGTGAATTTAATGAATTACAAGAGAGTTTGTTACGAGATAGAGTTGTATGTGGTATCATCGACAACACTGTAAGAGACAGGCTTCTTCGTACGGACGACTTGACTTTAAACAAGGCGATACATATATGTCAGGCGGCAGAGATGTCTAAAGAAGAAAGTTTATGTATAGACAGGACACCGGAAGTTGTTCAAGTGAACGCGGTTCACGATAACAGTGTCGTCCGAGGCGCTCGACCCGCACGGGGTTCGTTCCGGTCGAACGGAAGGCGACAGCGTGGCGGCGGCCGTGGCCGCGGCGCAGCGAGCTACCAGCAGCAGGAGCAGCAGCGGGAGGCGCGCGGCGTGTGCCCCGCGTGCGGCGGCCGGTGCCCCGGCGGCGAGCACTGCGCCGCGCTGTATGCATCGTGTTATGTATGTGATAAAAAAGGTCATTTCGCGCGAGTGTGTGTACAAAAGAAAGCGATGCGCAAAGTATTAAATCTCAGTGTAGAATCGGCGAGTGACAATAGTGACGAGGAAATGGTTTTTGTGGATACTATTGAGGAGGGCAGAAAACTGAGTAAGTCGTCTTTGGAATGGACAGAGGTAATGGAGTGTAATGGTAAAAAAAATATTTTAAAAATAGATACGGGTTCTATGATCAATGTTATTTCTAAAAAAATATATTTGTATTTGGGTTTCTCTATTATGAATCTTAAACCGTTCACAAAACGAGTACATTCCTTTACGGGTAATCAATTGCCAATTTTAGGCTGTGATATAATTACTTTTCAATATAATAATAAATATTTTAATTTACCATTTGTTATTTCTGATTTTAACTGTCAGAATGTACTCGGGTTGGAAAGCTCAATTGTTTTAGGTTTAGTCAATCAAATAAGTGCATTAAATATTGAGCAATATTCTGATTTATTTCAAGGTTTAGGTAAATTACCAGGGAAATATAGTATTATAGTAGATAAAACCATACAGCCCGTTGTCTGTCCTACTAGAAAAATTCCTTTGGGACTTAAGGACAAATTACGTCAGGAATTACATAGAATGGAAGGGTTAGGTGTAATCAGAAAGGTGACATACCCTACTGAATGGGTTAATGCAATCGTTCCCGTAGCAAAAAAAGATGGCAGCATTCGTGTTTGCTTGGATCCTCGACCTCTTAACCGCGCAGTCCGGCGTGCGCATTACACTTTGCCGACGGTGCCCGAGTTGGCAGCGCGATTACGTGGTGCTCAGGTGTTCAGTGTTTTAGATGCACGGTGTGGTTTTTGGATGGTGGAAATTGATGAGGCCAGTGCTGACCTTTGTACGTTTGGCACGCCGTTTGGACGGTACCAGTTTTTACGTTTACCCTACGGCATTAACTGTGCACCCGAGGTGTTTCACGCTAAGATTAGGCAACATCTAGAAGATTTAGAGGGAGTCGAGTCTTTCATTGATGATGTTATTGTATGGGGCCGCAATAAAGAGGAACACGATTGTAGGCTTAAATGTCTTTTGCTACGTGCCAGGAATGTTGGTATAAAATTTAATCGTCAAAAATGTCAATTTGGAGTGTCTGAAATTACATATTTAGGACATAAGTTTGATGCAAACGGTATGCGAGCAGATTCCGCAAAAGTTAAAGCAATAATGGAGATGCCTTATCCTAATGATAAAAAGGCACTAGAGCGATTCTTAGGAATGATAAATTATTTAGCAAAATTTATCCAAAATTATTCGGAATGTGTAAATGTGTTAAGGTTATTACTTAAAAAGGATTCCGAGTGGTTGTGGGAGGCTCAGCACACTGAGGCTGTGGATAAACTGAAAGCAAAGCTAGCGAGTGCGCCAGTGTTGGCGTTGTACTGTGAGCGCACCCCCGTAGTAGTGTCGGTTGATGCGTCCAGTGTAGCATTGGGCGCTGTGCTACTGCAAGATGGTCGTCCAGTAGAATTTGCATCGCTCACTTTAACCGACACTCAGACCAGGTATGCGCAGATAGAAAAGGAAATGCTAGCTATCGTGTTTGCAGCCGAACGTTTCAGGCAGTATATCTACGGTAGATCAGATGTCACCGTTCATACGGATCACAAGCCGTTAGAAACTTTATTTAATAAACCATTAGTTTCTGTTCCGGCGCGCTTGCAGAGGATGATGATGAGAGTTCAAGGCTATGATTTTAAGGTAGTATATACACCGGGAAAGTATATGTATATAGCCGATACACTGTCGCGGGCACCTTTAAAAGATCTAATGCATGATCGTGTTACTGACGAAATTGAAATTCAAACATGTTTCGTGTTACAACATGTACCTTTCAGCGAAGAAAAAATGAAGATTATTAGGGGTGAAACGAAGATTGATAATGACTGCAGACGACTGATGAATTATATTACTAACGGTTGGCCTAAGAATAGACGTGACGTCCATGAGAATATAATTGGTTTTGGCCTTATCGCGAACAACTTCATTGTATGGATTATATGATTTTCAAGGGTGACTGTATATTTATTCCGCGCGCTTTAAGAGACAATATGGTATCGCGAGTGCACGAGGGACATTTAGGCATAGAGAGGTGTAAGCGGCGTGCTCGCGAGGTGATGTTCTGGCCGGGCATGAGCGAGGACGTGGAGCGCGCGGTGCGGGGCTGCGCGGCGTGCGCGCTGCACGCGCCTCGTCCTCGGCGCCAGCCGCTGCTGCAGCATACTGTTCCGGCATTGCCTTGGCGGAAGTTAGCTTCCGATATTTTTGAATACAAAAGGAAAAAATACATTATTTTAGTTGACTATTTTTCTAATTTTGTAGAAGTTGGAATATTACAAAGTCTGAGCTCTAAAAACGTGATTAATTTTATGAAGGAACAATTTTCACGTCACGGTATTCCCACTGAATTAGTTACTGACAATGGTCCAGCTTACAGCTCGATTGAATTTAGGAGGTTTATGCGTGAATGGGAAGTAGAACATGTGACGTCGTCTCCGCACCCACAGTCTAACGGAAAGAGTGAGAGGACCGTCCAGACGATAAAAAATATATTAAAGAAATGTGTGGACTCATAAGATTTTTACATGGCATTTTTAAATTTTAGGGCTACACCACGGAATAATTTAGACTCTCCTGCACAAATTTTAATGGGTCGGCGAATAAATACGAAATTACCGATTACTGAAAAGTTACTGTCTGAGAAAGTGAATAATGAACGGAATTATTCAGCGTTAATGGCAAACAGGGAAAAAATTAAAAAGCATTATGATCTGTCGACGAGGCCGTTGAAACTTCTCTTTCCAGGTGATAAAGCGACTCTTATTGATAATCGTTGTAGAAAACAAGTTTCAATTGTAGAGCGTACCCGTCAACCCCGATCATATATTGTGGAAGATGAACATGGAAGTCGTTATAGGCGCAATCGCAGTCAATTGGTCGCACGTACTACAGGAACTCGTAAAGCAGCTCATTTGTTTCAAAGTCGACCAGCAGCGTTTCTTGAATGCGGCACTTCACAAGAAGCGATTTCAATTAAACGTGCACGTAAACGTAGGCAAATTCCTCACAATATGTCTTCGTTGCCTCAAAGCTCGAAAGAAATTGCCACATCTAGTACTGTTACGACAGATGTTCACCAATCAGCTTCTTCACACAGTGAAAATAAACTACTAAATGATAAATCACTTTCGCCGCCCTTAGTTCCTATAACAAGGTCAAAGGAAAGAACAGCGCGAATGCTGACAGACTTATTTGTTAAACAATATAAAGAATAAAATAGTAGGCTTAGTTTAATATTTTCTTTTATGATTATTATTAATCTGGAGTGTTTTTATTTTTATTTTTAGTTATTATGTTTGATGATGTTAAGTTTCTTTTATGTTAATAACTAAGCGTCATGTTATAAACTTACGATATACTATACATAGATATCGAAATATTTGTTGTTCTTTGAAAAAAAAAAAGTAATATATTTTTTTTTTCTTTATTTGTATAACTCGTTACTTTATTATTATTATTTTTTTTTTTTTTTCGAAGGAAAAGAGATGTAGTATATTATGTTCACGTACTGGCCACTAATAATATGTAAATACTGGCCGGTAATAATTTGTTCTATTTATTCTTTCAATGAATAAATTAGTGTTTAACCAACTCGCTTGCGTATCACTACAGTACATTTTTATTTAATATATATTATATGTTTGTAATTTTTTGTGTACAATAAAGAATAAATAAGAATAAGAAATTTTTCATAAACGGAGATTTCAACATATCCATACTGATGACTTTTGTACAAAACTCCCTCTGGTGAATATCAATGATAAACCATAGAAATTTATTTATTTTTGTAATAAATAACATTCATAATATAAAAAAAATCCTTGCAGGTTAGTAACAATGAAGGGAAAGTAGCATATGTGGACTGCAGACAAGACGAGCCTTTGTGGACTATACAGGCACACGACAATGAGGTCACAGGTGTGTATTTATCAGGTTGTATTCTGAGGAACTCTTCGATGCCTACAACCACCCTCGCCATTTGCAGCAAATTCATCCTTACACCCTAAAACCAAAATGATCACACATAGCAAGGCTTCAGAGGAAACCTTGCTATGTGTGATCCTGCGAGGTTTTCCCTAGAGGCTACAGCATGGTTTTCAAGAAGCGCGTAATAAGGCTTGTTAAGAGATGACAAGGCAAATGTTTCGTAAGGCGTCCATATTCAATTTCAAATCATCTTTATGTAAATAGACTTGTTGACATATACTTTTAAATTGTCCTACGCTACGATGACCGTTTACCATCAAACGGGCCGTGTGCTTGTTTGCCAACGTATTATATAAAAAAAAAATTATCTACTTCAAAAAGAAGTAAGTTTTTAATTGGTTTGAATATTTGTTGTTTGTGTACTTCCTAATTCCGTTTGTTATAAACCAATTTGGAAAATCTTTTTTATTTGAAAAGGATATACTTACAGATTGGTCCAATAGAAATTTTATCAAAATCGGTTTAGTAGTTTAGTTTTTAAATCAAAATAATTGGTTTTGTCACAAATGCAGTTTATTTTTTGTGAAACAACCTATATTTTTATCATGTTATAACAGTTTTATTCCTGTTTAGGTCTCATAATAAGCGATCACGTCCCCGGTCTGATGGTCACAGTCAGCACAGATGGAAAAATGAAGACTTGGGATATTTTGAAGTAAGTTTAAGTATTTAAATATGTTTTACATATTTAAGGCATATGACAAATCGCTTGTAAACTCCCATTCACTAATTTAGCAGTCACTCTTCTGCCAATAAGCGAACTACAGTTATTAAAATTGACAATTCCCAGTGAATTAGTCATGATGGACTAACTTCATCACTCACTAGTTCCCAGCCAGCGTATACCAATAGCGCAGACGGGGTTACTATTCTCACCATTTGTACCCCATAAAATAATAATATCTCTTTATTTTCAGGTATATACCCATAGTTTACATTTTTATATTATTAATTAAATAAATTATTATTATTTTTAAAATATACATCAATTATAAAATACCAATTTAAATTATTTCGTTATAAAATCTCTTGTCGTCAGGTATGCTGTGAGAAATACAGTCTTTACAATATGATTACTTATAAAAAATCATGTTACTAACAACATACTCCCCTGGGGCGGGGAGGGTGGAGGAATCATTAATAATTGGGTCTAACAGCCCCATTGTTAGCAATATACTCTAACAGGTCGACTTCCATACGGTTCCAACTGGAAGCCATCGTGGTTAATTCTTGTCGAATTCTTCACGATGGGCTGTCTGACCTGCCTTCATCCTCATCTATCATCTAATCACTGGTGCCCCACCGGGCACCATTCTATTAGTCTATTAGGCGGTGTTACCATTCTATTTTCACAAATACCAAGTTCTTATTTTGATAGCATGTAACATGTATGGTTGTGTGTGACGCGCAGCGCGTGCCCTGCGCCTGCGCAGACGAGCGAGCGCGCGTGCCGCGTGGGGCAGGCGCTGTGCGCGGCCGCGTGTCCCGAGGCGCCGTTCTCGGTGGCCGTCGGCGGCGACAACAAACAGTGCTACATCGAGCTCGTCGACCTCACCATTAGTGAACAAGGTAGTTCCAGTACAACAAACTTGATGAAATACCAATGATACACAGAGATAGCTTTAATTACAACTTTCCAGTGCCCAGTGTCAGGGCGAGACCTAAACTAGACTTCAAATAGTAGGTTCTCAACTCGTTTGTATGTTTTTATGTTTGTTACCTCATAACTCCGTCAGTTGTAAACCGATTTGGAAAATTCTTTTTTCTATCTCAAAGGACATACTTACAGATTGAATCCAAAGAAATATTATCAAGATCGGTTCGATAGTTTAGTTTTTAAATCAAAATAACTAGTTTTGTCACAATTGAAGTTTTTATTTTAATTATGTAAGAGATTTTAAAAAAAGAAACCCTAAAATTAAAAAAAATGCGACAAGCTCTCTGATACCGCGAAGTCGTGGTGGTGGCCCACGTCATCAACGTTTTAAGCTACTTCAGTATTGTTCACTGCTTTAAAATCACTTCTTATAAAATCGAGTCAAAAAGCATCTAAAGTCCCAAACTGGAGCTCAAAATTTAAACAAGTTGCTTAGCTAGATGAGGTACTTGATTATTATTTATGAAACCGAGTTTATAGTTTCTAACTGGCTCAAATATTAGAGAAGTCAAAACATTAGATTTTTATCTGTAGGTTATATATACATATTTAGAATTTTTTTTTTTCAGTTGTAAATCGGTTTGGCTCTAGACAACAAGTTTCAATAACTACAGAAGCAAATGATGAAGCTATGGATACATAGAAAACTATTGAATTTAAAATATAATTGATTATATTATCTTGTTATTAAGTGTTTTATTTATAATCTTTTTAAGATGCAAATGATGTTTTTCAATTTATATCTAAATTCATAGATTTAAGAAAATATTAATGAAATAAATAATATACATATCATACCAAGTTAAAGTTTAAACTTTCATATTGCTATTGAATCTTATTGAGATTCAATACGTTTTTGTTCACTAGAAAGGAACAATATGCCAGATATTGCCGTCTCATTCTATCACATGTAAGCAATACCGATTCAATGGCCACTTACCTAGAGGAGCTAAAGTAGTCTGTCGTAAAAATGTTCATACACTGAGCCATTTTCCTTTTAATTAAAATAATTAATTGTGTGCCACTTTATAAAAATATTTAATAATAACTCTTTATTGCACCAAAAACATAAAAATGTCTAAGGCAATCTGGTGCAATCAAAATCATGTTTTGTTGCCATTAATTAAGGTATGTAGCTGTATGAATACACACAAGTTATTAACAGTCATGTTGATATTATATGTGGTGTTTATTAAACATTGTAACAAAAATATAAATAAATATTTACCTTATTCAATTACAACAAGAGTCAAAATTGTTCAGCTACTTTGGTATAGAACAAGCAACCGCCACCATAATACCATCACGTACCATCACGTCATAGCAGTGTTGCTGTATCATAATTTGGCGCGCGCGTCACTGAAAAATAAATTTAAATAAGTATAACAATCGTGTTATCATCGTCGAGGGATGGGCAGCAGGGCCCCTCTTAAAACATCACCAAAGGTCTAATTGCAGTTGCCAACCCGCCTTCCAAGCTTGGCAACTACTGGCAAAACCCTTATGAGGAATGCTTATATTCAGCAGTGGACAGTCAACGCCTGATATGATGTTGATGATAATAAATTTACTATTGTAATCTTTTGAAAGAAACAAGAGTATCTATCTATCTGCATAATTATTTATTCCAATGTGTCAAACGCTCGGAATTTCTAAATATTCACGTAGACTAAGAATCATACGTAGTCTATACGCATACACGGTCATGTTTCCACGATTTCTATACTATAGTATTTTATATGAATAAAACAAAATTATAACAAGTGAAATTATATTTGCAATCTTACATAATTTCTAAACATGATTAATATAAAATAACATTATGTAATCGATCAAAAAGTATAGCACAAACAAAATGTTTCTAATACTGTTGTTATTGCTTGCTCTATATGAGATAAACATAACAAGTTTCCATTTAAATGCACAACTATATTTTACATGGAGAACGCGTTATAATAAGTTTAAAAAAAAAAGTATGAAAATACATATATACATACATATATTAATAAGATTTCTTAATATATAATGAACACATGACCACTGGTAGTTCAGGAGTTCTATAATAATCGAATATATGTCCTTTGAGATATTTTATTATATATTATCATAATTATACATAACAATATATGTAGTCTTATATGCTAATATAATATATAAGTAAAAATACATATATAAATAAATACTTCATAATTGATCAGTGCTCACAAGTATTCATATAAATTTTACATTTAAACTTGTCATTTCAATAAACTTTACTGTATGTAATTTTTAATATATCGCTCATTTTATATTTGGAATTATATTTCTGATATAAATATTATGTACAAAGACAATTTCACAGCCGAAAATAATAGTCTCATACAATTTTATAACATCAAATTGTATTTGAGTACATAACAGTTTATAATCTTAATATTGCTTGTATTGTTTTATGACAATACGATCACTATTGCCTAATATTAATATTGATATTAATACGACCTTAAACAAATTCAAATCAACTTTGTATAGATTCTTTTGTTAAATTTATTCGGCTTAATAACAGCATGGCATGTATCATTGCACATATATATATAGATTATAAGTGTACAAATCTTTGAAATTTAAAATATTACTGTAGTCTATTTATTGTATAACTAGTATTGTAGTTTTTATAAATTTTCATACTAATAATAATATATTATGAATACGCATGTCGTGGCGGCCTTTAATTGAGGCAGCATTTTATAATGTAACCTTATTATCATGTATTTTAAGTAGATATATGTATGCTTTGTTGGTTGTCCTTAAATAAATAAATAATAAATCTAAAAATATCGGATAATATCGAACATTATATATTAAAATGAAGTCAGTCGATTAAATAAAACATTTTATTAAATAAAGGTTGTAACAGAATTAATATTAGAATTTAAAAACCAAACAATTTTCTTTTTTTTTATGAAAATCGATTACAAAGTTTAAGAAATTATTTTCATATATCGATGCAGCCCCCACAAGTAAGCAATTTATGTATCAGCAGATACGGTTTCGTTAAAACACGCATGAGAAAGAAAAGAACAACAGAAATAGCTGTCTCGTTCTATATCATGCACGAGGTAGCGTGTATCTATCGATAAATTCATTTGCCACTTGTCTAGCTTAACCAGTCGCTACTTATATAATTATGCAACTTGAAATAGCGTAAGCAAAGAGACACCTCGCCTTATGGAATACAGTAACCGTCACCTACACATAGGAATAGAACTATCGCTGGATTTCAGATATTTATATTGACTCTTCGTTACAGCCTTTTTTAGCTTTGTCCATTAATTATGTGAGCTTAAAATATAGGAAGGGGTCTGGCGATTTTTCACCAAATCTCATTTATATAGAGGGTCACACTTCATTTTACAAGGGGGGAACGTGGTTACCCAAATTAAAATAAACTTCATGTAAGCTTTGGAATCTCTCAACAAAAATAATATAATAATTATATAAATTATTATTAACAAACATGTGAAATAACAGAACACGATATCTGCATAATATCTCAGTCGTTAAATTTGATAAGCATGGCTATAAACTTGTATTTTTGTACACATTTCTTTTCTGATAAATTCTTTATTAACAACTGCTGGAATTATTGGTACCTAGAACAGGAACTTTGATACTAGCAGTTTATTTTAAAATAAACTATAAATTTTTGATAATAATGCAATGCAACGTTTTGTTTGAATCTTACGAATGTAACATACTATGTGTTTTCAAAAATATTTTTTTCAACCCGTTCATTCGAAATACGACTCGTAAGTATACCGAAAGCTGCCTCTTTAGACAAGATACAAACGAATCTATCGATAGAATAGCTATGGTCAGCGCTCACATGAGAAAGAAAAAGACAGCGCATAGCGCCATCCCATTCTATCTCGTGCACTCCCTGGAAATAACGATTCTATCAATAGATTCGTTTGTATTTTAACTAGGGGCTGGTTTTTTTCTCCAAGAAACATTTATTCGAGAAACATTCATGAATTACATCTAAAAATATCTAGTAATTTTTTTTTTGTAGAAAAGATGAAAGTGTAGTGCGTCACTCAGTGACAAAATTTTTACCTCGGCATAGGCATATTTAATGGGGGGTCTAGTGGGTCGTGTCCACTCCAGAATTCTCCGACGCTTACTCAGGTTGTATGCGAAGTTTTCAGCTATGCGCAGTTTCACAAAATATAATTGTGCTATTTTAAAAGGCCAGACCTTACCTACCTACCTACTTACTAAGAAATAAATCTTAAATATGCAAATGTACCTCGAACTTCGTATATATAATCCTAAACACTTAGGCCTAAAATATTTTCTAGGCCAGTCATCACCTTCCTACTCTTATCTCAATTATTATTTGGGATTGGCAAAAATGTGTATGTAAAATAAAATCGGCCCTAAATAGCACAAATGTTATAAAAATATTATTTTTAATTACTTCATTGTGTTATATATATTTATTTTTTATTTAAAAATAATACAAGACACACACACACAAATATTTAGAAACGACAGCAGCGCCAAATAGCTTGTGGAATTGAAAGGAACTAGTTATTCGTTTTTGGATTTGTTTTCACGTACCAAATGGTATTTTTGACATTATTTTGACAGTTAAATATTATGTTTATGGTGCTCCATGGCAATCTCAGAGTATACTGTGTCGCTCATGATATTATTGTTTGCATATTTATTAAGTTTTATTGAAAGAGACTACAGTACACTCCCTTACTATTCAACCAACACTCACCATAATATATTGGGATCAAGTTACCATTGAAGCCCGCATACCATAGAAACAAAGATAATTACTCATCGCCCGGGAACTTGGTGACCGCGTCGTGGAAGGCCCTCGCGACGTACTGTATGTTGCTGGGGTTCAGGCCGCATACATTGATGCGGCCCGACTTGAGCAGGTAGATGTGGTACTCCTGCACTAGGTACTCAACCTGGCGCTGCGTGAGCCCCGTGTACGAGAACAGGCCGATCTGCTTCACTATGTGGTCCCAGCTGCCGGGCGTGCCCAATCTGTCGACAATTACAATTATTTTACTGCGGGTCTACCATAAAATGAAATTCCGAAATTTCGGACTCAATTTCGTGTTTTTGTTTATACCAAAATCGGACCAATAAATGGAGTTTAACATTTCGTTCGTCATACATCCTATCATAAAAGTCCAAAGGAACAATATTTTAACATTTTTAATATTTCCAAACGGCATGTATTATGTAATTTTAACATCAAATTTCTGTTTCGTTTGGCTCCTAAATTTCGGAAAACATTTCATGTTAGGCCCTCTGTTCACCCGAGTTCTCGACTAATTTTATTATAGTTTTTTTTTTTTTTTTTACTAATTATAACAGATTATTAAATTCAAGTCCATTCTTTTTATTTTTTGCTTTTTTGTCGAATGTTCTATTTGTCATTTATTATTCTGCTACCTGCATCTCTCTTTGAATAATTTAAAAATAACTCGTGATAAGCAATTCCTTATAATTTTATTTGGGGGGTATCAAGGGCGAAACAGTATACTCCGTTATGTCCATGGTACTACTCGTGTCTATAGGCGACGGTTACCACTTTCCATCAGGTGGGCCGTCAGCTTGCTTGCCGTTCTAAGTTGTATACAAAAAAAAAGCTTGGGTAAATAATAGGCATTAATTTACCGGGAGTGAACTGATACCTGTAGAAATATTAAAGCTTACCTAATCAGCTCCGCCCTTAACGCTTCTCTCATTTGAATGACTCTCGACGACATCTGTTTAATATGATCCCTCCTGTTAAATAAAAGTATTCTTTAAAATAAAACAATAATATTAAGATTGGCCGTACAGTTCCAGTATAAAATGGGCTACCACTTTCTTTCCAGGGGGAAGAGATTGTTAGTAATGCGGGCTACCAGTTCCGTTGATAGCAATATACCCGTCATACCTCCACACGGTTCACCCTGGAAACCATCATTCTGAATCTCATCATGATGGGCTAACTGACTTGCTTTTTCATTTTCACCTATCATCCCTCACTGGTGTCCCGCCAGTGTATACCGTTAGCACAGGCGGAATTACCATTTCATTATCATTCATTAGAAAAAACCCTTCCTTTCCTGTGGACGTCGTAAGAGAGGTATACTAAGACAGATCCTGAATATAAGTATTTTTTTTAATGGATGATAATGGAATGGTAACCTCGCCTGCGCTATCGGTATACACCGGCGGGGCACCAGTAAGAGATGACAGGTGAGGATTAAGCAGGTCAGTTAGCCCACAGTGACGAATCTAACAATAAATCAATCACGATGGTTTCCAGGGGGCACCACGAGGAGGTCGACCTGATATAATATACTGCTAGCAATGGGGTTACTTATCCCCATTACTAACAATCCCCCCCCCCCCAATATGAGTATTGCATTCCACCGAAGCACTTACCACAGGTCGAAGAGCTGCTTGTCGCCGAGGACTGTAGCGACGACGCGCGCCCCGTGCGCGGGCGGGTTGGAGTACATGCCGCGCACGATCCACGTCAGCTGCGACTTCAGCGCCGCCACCAGCGACGCGTCCGACACCACCACCGCTAGGTTGCCCACACGCTCGTCTGCACGCAGGACAATTGCAAATATAAGTTTCCTTTTAATTGGATCATAATTTAGGATCAGAAATGGAACACATCATAAAAAAAATCGAATCCAATTGTGGCTTAACCAGTACATTTAAAAACTAAACTACTGCACTGGTTTTAGTAAAATTTCTATATGAATAATGTAAATAAAAAAAATGGTGTACAAATGACGATGTTGAGGTAAGAAACATAAAAAAATATTCCAAACTGAGAACCTCCTTTTTTTGAAATCGGTTGAAATGTAATGGTAACCCTGTCCGCGCTATAGGTATACACTGGTAGGATGCTAATCAGTGGTAATATTTATTTATTTATTACATCAACTGGATGAGCTTTACAGTCTTCCAATACGCTCACCAAGGAAAGCATCAGTACAATAACATATATAAAAAAGAAATAATACACAAAAAAGGAATAATATAAAAAAAAAACTTAATTATAAACAACATTCGTGCCTAAATCTCTGAACACCAACACTCTGTGGTCATCAGACGAAACTCCAGCATGTTGGAGGCAAATACATCCAATTGCGGATACTGGCTTAAAATATCATTGAGTAGTTTCAATGCATATTGCATTGTTAGGATAAAATGAGGTCAATTGCCCCATCGTGATGAATTTGCCAGGAATTTTCCAGAGTTCTTTTTAAGAGAGACCACAAGAAGACTGACAAAAGAAACACCCTTTGGTGGTACCCTAGCTACCCTAACATGAAAAAGTTAGCAATATATATTACTGATTTTTTCGTGTCACAAAAACTCAGTAATTTTATTACTGAGAATTGAATTATTATTATTATCATTAGACGCTGATAATTGCAAGTTAAATTTGTCAAACCGCTACACCAGCAAGGTAGTAAATAATACAAACTGTAGAGTCCAAAGTTCTTGGCGTAAGATTGAGCGCAGACGAGCTCGAAGCCGCGCTTCACGAAGTAACGCACCGCCCATGCGTCGCGGTCCAGGTCGCCCGACGCGAACCCTTGGTACGCACTGTCGAAGAAGGGGAACAGCTTGCGTTCCTACCGACAAATAATACGATAGAACAAAACCGCTTTAACTTAAATCCATGTAGTTCCGACATAAAATGGGCACCCCTTCCTTTCCTATGAGTGTCGTAAAAGCAACTAAGAGCACTTAATAATCGAGGTATGGGCAGCAGGGTCCCTCTTAAAACATCACTAAAGCCTAACTGCGGTTACCAGAGGGAGACTTTGTACAAAAGTCGATTGCTTGGATACCTCTGTCCCATTCGTGTTTCTACCGTGAAGCAGTTGTGTTTGCATGGCTGTGTTTCGGTTTGAAGGATGGGATATGGCGTGAATTTACTGGGTACAGAGGAATAATACCTGAGTTCTCAGGAATGGCAACGCATGGGGAGTATCATGGGCGAAACAGTATACTCTGTTATATCCATGGTACTGCTTATGTCTATAAGCGACGGTTACCACTTTCCATCAGATGGGCCGTCAGCTTGTTTGCAATTCTAAGTTGTATAAAAAAAAACCCAACCCGCTTACTAAGCGTGGCAACTACTGGCAAAACCCCAAGGGGGTTCCACAAAAAGTTTTTTGACTGCTCCTTCGAACGCGTGAATTTTAAAAATAGAACATATCAAGATAAAATAAACAATAAATTATAAATTAAACCTTCAAGAACACGACAGCGAAATCCAATTTGGTGCAATTGAAAAAACATACGGACACACAGACAGATTTTGAAAGAAATGTTATGGCACACGCTCAAAAGGAAAAAATATACTTGGCTTTACGTATTTTATTCTAATTATTTCTCTTATCTCGTTTTATATATATATATATATATATATATATATATATATATATATATATATATATATATATATATATATATATATATTACATCTTCATATAGGGTCGGCAACGCGTAATACCTCTGGTATTGCAGGCGTTCATAGGCTACGGTATCCGTTTACCATCAGGTGGGCTGTATGCTTGTTTGCCACCTCAGTAGTATAAAAAAAAATTAACATATATTGGTCTTATTAAGACCCCCATATTATTCTCTTTTTAATATCTTAAATATCTCCAATGTACAGACACAGTCTAGTCTGGTGTCATTTTATTAAATAATTAGTAAAAACTCACCTCCATAACATCGGCGATCTTCTCCCACTGCTCGTGTGTGGGGTCGATGCCGGTGGGGTTATGCGCACACGCATGCAGCAGTATGACGGAGTTCTCCGGCGCGTTGCTCAGATCCTCGATGAGTCCGTCGAAGTCGATGGCGCGCGCCTTCTCGTCCCAGTAGCGGTACTGGCGAGGCGTCGTGAAGCCGGAGTTAACAAATACTAAGTGGTGATTCTCTGAAGCAACAGAAACAATCTTTATTCAAGTGAACTTAATTTTAAGCATTTTTAAATCATCAGCTTTTAACTGTCCACTGCTGAACATAAGCCTCCTCCTAGGGGGGTTTTGCCAGTAGTTGCCACGCTTGGCAGGCGGATTGGCAACGGCAGTTAGGCTTTGCAGGTGTTTTTAGAGGGACGCTGCTGCCCATCCCTTGCCATCCTTTAGTTGCCTCTTATGACACCCATGGGAAAGGAAGAGGTGACCCATTCTAACCACTAGGCCGGAACCACGCGGCGATATAGATAGCTATACCCCAGTTTCCATTTTTAATTAAATAATTAATAACATTTTTTGGGGATCAATATAAGCAGTAATGAACTCACCCCACGTGGGACTGGAATAGTAGAATGTGGTGTACTTCAGGTGTTTGTTGAGGAACTCGGCACCGACACGCAGCCCGCCGGTACCGGACAGGACTTGAACACCGAACGCCTGCAAATTATTATGTTAAATTCAATGTTCATTATTTTATTTATTTTATTTTATTGGCACAAATACAGATCACAGCCATAAAAAATTTAAATAATAGTTAAAATTGTGATTCGACTAGGTTATAATCCAATCACATTATGTGCACAGCTTGAGTAATTCATGAAAAGCAAACACATAAAATAAAGAAAATACTTAAATTGTTATATAAATATATAAAAGATAAAACTATATAAAAAAAAATTATACCCAAGTCAAGTTCTCCGTAAGAAACTATTCTCCTTATTTCATAAAAAAGTCAAATATTTAATAAACCTATTTTAACAATTGTTTTGTCTCTTTCTTTTATGCTGAATTCTCAGTTTGAATGAATGTGATAAAATAGTGTCATAGTTAAAATAATAAAAGGCTTTGACGATGATAATATCAACCGTTAACTGTACACTGCTTAACATAGACCTCCCCCTTTGGGGTTGCTAGTAGTTGCCATTGTTACTAGGTGAATTGGCAACCGTAGTTGGGCTTTCGTGATGTTTTAATAATAATAATAATATACTTTATTATTCAGACTACAATTTGGTCCATTTTGTTAGTAACAGTTTTCTTACGGACTATGTTATTTTAGAAATGAAACACGTAGTTGCAATATCTATAATGATTAGTAATTAACAATGGACAAGTTGCTTGAACTATTTAATGAAAATAAGTAACAATAATAATAAGTTCTATGCTTTGAACTAAGTCAGTACTAGCAGAATTAGTGTTAGGTTTACAATATCGTGATCCTATTATCACTACTAATTGAAATATACTTGGTATAACTATTACAATACAACACTATGAATTCACTGGGAGACTTCCCACGGTCCGACGCAGAGGCGAAAAGAGGACGATTCGACGACAGCCAGCTATTTATATCCTTCATATTGCGAACAAACGCAGGTAGAAATAGGCATTGACGGGGATATTCATCGCCACACCCTTTTTTTTTCAGGATGTAATGTAAAGAAACTATGGGCGATAACATTCGGTCATCCTGTTAACGCGTTCGTCCCCGAACTGCGTCCAAGTCTGATGCATTATCTGAGAACATAAAATAACTTTAAGTTTATATTTCATCATAGGTACTGTATGTAATGATGATAATGACTATACGTTAATGCACTCGATCCTCTAGACATCCAGAAGAGAGTCTAATAGAAGTCAAGTTAGTTATCCCATCGACGGCCAACTAACTCGGCCATGGCTTGAACTAAATGATCCACATTATCATCTTCGTTGTGTATTGCCATGTGTACTTCGGTGTTCACTTTGGATCTCCGTTGTACATACTATTTCTCTCCCTACAAGACTCCAGAGCGTTCGAAGTAAATGCATTAGACAATGTATGTAAGTAAATTATGTCGAAGTGTGCATAATAAAGAAGATTTAGTTGACATTTTTCCACAGATACTTTTTTAGCTAAATACTCTTTATTATTTCCTCCACGGGATTATGTAAAACACTTATAGAATACAAACAAATACAATACACACTACCTTAACCGTCGATAACATTCGGTTCGTTTACTTCTGATATGCGTATCCACGGTTTCATATTCTCTGTACATGAAACACCATCGTAACGTCTCGTGCTTCTTTCTGATCCTCTCATATCGGCAACTCTATATCTGTCATGTCCTAATATTTCTGTAATCTGGAATGGCCCTTTATATAGAGGCATAAGTTTAGTACTCTGTCCGTCATTCGAGTAACTTGGTATTTTAATAACTACTAAGTCCCCAATATTATAAAGAGGTGCCTCTTTTCTCTTTGCATCGAAGGTTGCCTTTTGTTGATTTGCATTTTTTTTTAATATTAGCGTCTACCTTATTCCTCAACGCTGTAAGGTCAACCGTTGTCTCTGCATCGTCATCAATAATTCCATCATTTTTCATCCTTATTCGATATCCAAAGAAAACCTCACTTGGGATAGCGGAAGTGGTTTTATTAATTGTACTATTAATACCCTGCTGTATGCTCGGTATTTGTTGATCCCATTTATTATTATCAGTATTTGCACCCAAGCTTCGCAAGGCTTCCAAAATGGTAAGGTTATACCGCTCAACCTGACCATTTGACCTCGGAATCGCAGTGGCAATTACATGAGCTCTAATATTCCTTTCCGTACAAAAGGACATAAAAGTTTTTGAAGTGAAGGCACTTCCTGCATCACTAATCAATCGTTTAGGATTTCCAAATATATTAAATATTTTGTTAAGTTCATTTATAACGACTTGAGATTTAGTATTTCTAACGGCAGAAATAAAAACAAATTTTGTGAACGAATCAACGGCAACTAAGAGATATGAATTTTTTTTTGTGGTTTTTACAAAAGGTCCTAAATGATCTAGGTGCAGCGTGTGAAATGGTCGTGCATATTTTGGAATTGGATACAGTTGTCCGGGTTTTTTGCCATGAATATTTTTATAGTAAATACAATTTAGGCAATTTTTTATATATTTAGTAACTATTTTTTTTGCGTGTGGAAACCAAAATTTGGATTTAATCCTTTCTAATGTTTTATCCACCGCAAAGTGTCCTATATCGTCATGGTTAGCTCTGATTATTTGCCAAACGCAGCTCTTAGGTACTAACCATCGCCTACCATACTCTGTTCTTCGATACACTTTATTACCAATTAGTTCGTATTGATTAAAAATTTGTTTATTCGCCTCGATATCTCCTGACAATAATATTTCTCTAATGCTACATGTACTTGGGTCCTGTAGCTGAACGGATAATAACCAATCTCCTTCCGTTATGGACATGACATTATTTGAATCTGTAGGAATATTCTCTACTACTGGATTGCGACTTAGTGCATCCACATGTTGCATGTGGGTTCCTGGTCTATGCATTATGTCGAAATTGAACTCTTGTGTTTGTAACACCCACCTTCCTATACGCGGTATAATCTCTTTTTTACTCAAGGCATGTTTGACTGCGTTACAGTCAGTGAAAATTTTAAATTGAGTCCCTAATAAGTAATGGCGGAATTTTTGTAAGCCTGTCACGACTGCTAATAGTTCAAGTTCAAACGAATGATATTTCTTTTCTTCGTTACTTGTTTGTCGACTATAAAAATAGACTGGTTTTTCGCCATTATCCGTAACTTGAACCATTATGCAACCTATGCCCTCACGGCTTGCATCCGTATATAAATGAATTGGTAATTTAGGATTAAAAATTTTCAAAACAGCGTTATCAATCAAAGCTTTTTTAATTTCATTTACAGCTTGTTCTTGTTGAGGTCCCCATTGCCAGGCTGCATTTTTTTTTAACAAACATGTTAATGGTCTACATAAAATT
The DNA here is from genome assembly GCF_026898425.1 of Galleria mellonella. NCBI lineage: Eukaryota > Metazoa > Arthropoda > Insecta > Lepidoptera > Pyralidae > Galleria > Galleria mellonella. The sequence continues at coordinate 1,271,287 of NW_026442090.1, read as the reverse complement.
GCGCAATTTTTGATAAATTTTCGGAAGTAATTTATTAATCCTAAGAATTGGCGCAACTGGTGAATGGTCTTAGGTGTAGGAAAATTATCGATTGCCTTCAATTTTTTTGCATTTGGGAAGATTCCGGCTTCAGAAATGTCATAACCTAGAAAAGTGATTTTACTTTGAAAAAAGGAACACTTGTCCAAGTTAATTGTTAAGCCATTGTTTTGAAGGATATCAAGTACTTTTTCCAAGCAGGCGATATTCTCGTTTAAGGTTTCAGTTGCGACAAGTAAGTCATCCATGTAACAAATTACTTTTCCAAAACGTAAATTACCCAAAATTGTATTCATTAATCTCTGAAACACAGCTGGTCCATTACTTAACCCAAACGGCATTCTTAAAAATTCAAAGTGACCATCCGGTGTAATAAATGCAGTTTTATAAATAGAATCGGATTTAATGGGGATTTGGTGATACCCACTTTTTAAATCCAAGGATGTAAAAAACTTGCAACCTTGCAGCCGGTCAATCAAGTCCTCAATCATTGGCATGGGGTATTTTTCTTTAACCGTAATTTTATTTAATTGACGATAATCGATACATAATCGTTTTGCTCCGGACGACTTATCCACTAATATTGCGGGACTCGCGTACGCTGAATTGCTATGCCTAATGATTCCATTTTTTAGCAAATCGTCTGTAATTTCACGTGTGATTTTCTTTTCGGATTCAGACATTCTATATGGACGATAACATATTGGTTTGGAAGAAGTGAGTTCTATTTCTAACTCTACGCTATTTGTTTTTCCTAAGGTGGACAAATCAACCGAAACACAATGAGGAAATTTTGAAATTATTGAATTTAAAATAGCTTTGTATTCATAAGGTACTTGACTACTATTCGAATTGATATTAAATATACCTAATGTTTTTGTTGGTTCGAATATCAAACGATCCCCAATACGAGAATACATTATAGAACTGTCTTCCGTGAAGTTACGTCCTATTAAAACGCTACATCCCATTAGAGTATCAATAACATACATTACTATAATTATTTCTACGGTATCAACATTTAATGTAACAGCTACCGCCTTAGATACTTGAATGGATGTGTCAGAAGTAAACCCTACTAAATTAATTGGAGTGTTCAAGGTAAATGTTTTCAAATTATGGTGCTCGACCATCTCACTAGTTATTAACGAACAGTCGCTACCCATATCAAAGAAAGCTTCACATTCACAATTATTAATTAATATTTTCTTATAAAATTTTTGTTTGCTTTTCTGTTCCCTTATCATTTTCACTTCTACATCTGTTTCACTTTTAGGTTTGAACTTATTTTTACACGCTTTTTCTAAGTGTCCTATCTTTCCGCATGTTGAGCAACTTTCATTATCTTTAACGGTACATTTATTTCTTTTATGACCTATTTCACCACAACGGTAACAAGAAATTCTATTTAGACCAATTGTATTATTAGTAGGATGTTGGATTCTGATAATGTCGGATTTATTGTCTAAAATAGATTGTGTATTTGGTCCTTGTCTACTTAAGGGTCTTATAACTGGTTTTTGAGTTATATTTTTATCAGGGACAGGAGAGACTGTGTATGTTTTGCCATGCAAAAAGGAAGTTAAGTCATCACAATAACGAAAACTGCCCGCGTCCGCCGCTGTATTAATATTTGGATCTCCTATTGACCCTACTATAATAGATATAATATCACGATCACTAAACTGTAATTGTAACCTATCTATTTTACCTTTTTGAGTGAAATAAAATTCATATAAGGACTGATTAGGTAGCGGTTTCGTTTCTATTAGATCTTTAAGTAAACCATACATGTTTCGTTTAATTTGAAAAGTATCTGACAACCTGTCACGCCAATCTTTCCAACGCCACGTGGTCCACGTGGTTTCAGTTTTTTGCAGGGAATCTAACCACGTTTTCGCGGTATTGCGTAATTTTTGTAAAGCTTGGAATTTAATCATACTATTAGCCCACCCAAACGCACGAGCATTAGCCTCGACCACTCTAATCCACATGTCTACATCATCCACTAGAGGATCAAACTCAGGAATCACTGAAGACAACACAGCGTTTTGACTCACGGTTGGCGACCTCTTCCTATGATGACTTTTACGTCGTTTTCGGTGGTACTTTTCGCTACTTGAACTTGAACTTGAGACTTGTTCCGACGTTGTTGAACTCGAGCTTGTGGACGTGGCGCGCTTGCGTTTATGTCTCCGTCCCATGGTGACCGACAAGCGCGTGTATATCGCACTTCTGATTTTAGAAATGAAACACGTAGTTGCAATATCTATAATGATTAGCAATTAACAATGGACAAGTTGCTTGAACTATTTAATGAAAATAAGTAACAATAATAATAAGTTCTATGCTTTGAACTAAGTCAGTACTAGCAGAATTAGTGTTAGGTTTACAATATCGTGATCCTATTATCACTACTAATTGAAATATACTTGGTATAACTATTACAATACAACACTATGAATTCACTGGGAGACTTCCCACGGTCCGACGCAGAGGCGAAAAGAGGACGATTCGACGACAGCCAGCTATTTATATCCTTCATATTGCGAACAAACGCAGGTAGAAATAGGCATTGACGGGGATATTCATCGCCACACCCTTTTTTTTTCAGGATGTAATGTAAAGAAACTATGGGCGATAACAGTTAGTAAAAAAGAAAAGCAAATTAATTAAAGCAGTTCACTCAGATGTGAGCCAGCCGACTAGATCAGCATCTGAATGAAATGCCCAATCATAGGCGAGTTATATTTATCGCCTATTACTCTTAAGACAGACGCTGCTGTCCATACCTCGACTATTAAATCCTTTAGTCGCCTCTTACTACACCCACAGGAAAAGTAGGAAGTTTCAGTGTCTATGGATATTAGGATAAATCTATGATGTATCCAGTGACGTAACTATACCATTTGGGGCCTGTAGCAAATTCTTTTGATGGGACCCTATCAAAAAAAACTTTTCACGTAAAATGAAATACTCAGGTACAATGCAAAAAAATGTGAGCTCGCGGCCTCTTGAGCCGGGGCCCTTTTGGGTCGGGGGCCCGTGGCATTTTGTCAGCCCTGCCATCCTATTGTTACGCCACTGGATGTATCAGATCATTGTATTGTATTATATAAGCTTTATTGTACATTCATATTCGCCACAGATATCAGAGTGCAATGCCAAGGTACACAGGCATAATGAGGTCAATGTAAGTATCACACTTTCACATTGCAATTTTTTTATAACACAGAGGCAAACAAGTGTATGGCTCACCGCAAATGTACAATCGGACCTTTATGGAGAAATATGCTAGCTTGAATATCTTATATATAAAATTCTCGTGTCACGGTGTTTGTTACCAAACTCCTCCGAAACGGCTTTACCGATTTTTATGAAATTTTGTGTGCATATTGGGTAGGTCTGAGAATCGGCCAACATCTATTTTTCATACCCGTCAATGATAAGGGTGACCCACCAAAATTTTTTTTTTTATTTTCTTGACATTTTTTTTTTATTTTTATTTTATTATAATTTAGCATTGAAAAATACATACAGCTTCAAATTTTTACCCTTTTACGATCAACCCCTGTATTTTAATTGCGATTTTTATATTTCGCAATAAGTGGTAAAACAACGTTTACGGGGTCAGCTAGTATATTTATAATCTTTTAAGGAATTTTTCATCGATAAGTAACGAAACTGTTTTTATCTTTCCATAATAACATGGCCTTGTCGGGGGGAAAGGGATTGTTAGTAATGGAGACTGAGAATCCCATTGCTAGCAATATACCCAACTAGGTCGACCTCCTCGCGGTTCTCCTTGAAACTATCATGATTAATTCCTGATGAATTTATCATGATGGGCTAACTGGCCTGTTTCATTCTCATCTATCCCTTCACTGGTGCTCAGCCAGCGTATCCCATTAGCGCAGGCGGAGTTACCGTTACTATACCATTTTCACTCATAAAAAAAAACATGGCCTTGTACTTAGGGGGGAAAGTGGTGATTCTCCACGTGGTTCCTTTGGAAACCATCGTGAACAATTCTTGTTGAATTCATCACGATGGGCTAACTGACCTGTCTCTTTATCCTCACTTATCATCCTTAACTGGTGCCTTGCCGGTGTATACCGATAGCGCGGGCGGGGTTACTATTTCATTATCACTCATTAAAAAAAAAACATGGCCTTGTACATTTTATTAATTTCTTTTTAAAATTTACTCATACTAAGGACAGAACTGCCATGTGCTCCCGGCATAGAATGAGCCACCAGCTCCTTTTTAAAATATCACCAAAACCTGTGGTTTCCAACGCGTTTGCCAAGCGTGGCAACTACTGACAAACCTCCCCCTCACTCTTATGGAGGGGACCTATTTTCAGCAGTGAAAAATTGACATGATGTTGAATGATAGAACAGTCTTTTAAAAGAAAACCCTTGATTTTATTTTCACCCTGTATAAATTCTATTACTGATTAAAACACAAATATTTCTCAATTGCTATTAGATTGGTCATTTTTAGCAACTTACGCGTCCGGCCGCTATTGCTGGGTTGTCCGCGCCGAGCAGCATTGACACAGACGCATTGGTGAACTGCTCCAAACCTATACGAGACAGAAATATTAAATTAACACAGGAAGTAGAAATATTTTATATCTATCTTCACGTCAAGTCCCTTTTTTTTATATACGACTTAGAATAACAAACAAGCTGACGGCCCATCAGATGGAAAGTGGTAACCGTCGCTTATAGACATGAGCAGTACCATGGACATAACAGTACAAACACATACTGTTTCGCCCATAATACCCCCCAGAGATTTTTATGATAGAGATCTTTGGTATTTAGTTCTCTCTGTTTATCTCGCAAGTAGTACAAAAGTCGATTGCTTGGGTACCTCTGTCCCATTCGTGTTGCAACCATAAAGGAGCTGTGTTTGCATAGCTGTGTTTCGGTTTAAAGGGTGGGATATGGTGTGAATTTACTGGGTACGGAGGAATAACACCTGAGTCCTCAAGATTGGCAACGCATGGGGGGTATCATGGGCGAAACAGTACACTCTGTTATGTCCATGGTACTGCTCATTTGTATACGCGACGATTACCACTTTCCATCAGGTGGACCGTCCAGCTTGTTTGCCATTCTAAGTTGTATAAAAAAAAATTCAAATAACGCACAATAATTACTAAAAAAAATATTGTTTTGACCTCTATTAATCTTTTTACTTGAGCGATTAGCGAGCGAGGCTCACGTGGGTCATTTAAGCCCAAAGGGCTAAATCTGTACCGTTCTGAAATAGCACCGGTTTAAATGACGTATCAATATAAAAAATACGCCAGACATTAAGTTAGACTTTTAGGAACAACAGAAAATCACATCCAATTTGATGAAGTAGTTTTTGCATGATGCCAGAATAAACAAGTTGCTAAAAATTGTTGTGTTAGCCACTCTCTTAGTCTTGTTTAGATCCCTCATATAAATTCTTAAATGTACAGATACTGTCTAGTTACAATTTCATAATATTTATAAGATAAGATTACACAATGAATGTTTGTTTTCTATATAAACACAGAATACTTTTACATTACTTTAAATAGGCAGTACCGCGAGATATAGCTAATACTAGTAACCCGCTCTGGCTTCGCACGGGTGGGCATTCTTTAGATTAATAACACTTTTTTATTTATGAACCGATTGAAATAAAACAAAATGTTGAGTGGAGCAAATCACAACGTATTAGTGAAAACCGCATTCAAATCGGTTAAGCCGTTTGAGATTGGCGTGTACAAACGTACAAACAAACAGACAAGAAAATCATTGTTTTGGGTTCTATTTCGTTCATAAAGTCCTTCTATAATAGTTTCTCTTATATATCATCTATGTACCGACATCGACAGCGACCAGAGCGCCTACTGTTAAACTTCAAACTGGCCATTTGTAAACTGTAGAATATAAATGATTTAAAAAATATAGTGTTGTCATTGGAAAGCTCAAAGAGTTGGTGTTTTATTTTGTTTACTGATTGCGTTTATAAATAATATATGCGCCCTTCGAACCCTCATTACCAATATTTTAAACGTGGCGACCGTAAAGTTCATAATGGACGCTAAATTAAAACAACGCTCAGTACAGAGACGCCTATTTACCAAAACGACCAACTCCCTAGAAGCCATTATGGACGGGTCAGAAATAAAAATGACCGATTTAAAGGCCTGTTGGAGAAAAATGAATGATATATGGGCAAATTTAAATAATATTGATAAAGAAATACAGTCGTTAATACTGGAAGATCCGGACTTTTCAGAAAATACGCTCGAGAAAGAATATGAAGAAGCTGAAAATTACAAAACAAGATGGCTTCTTCTAGATACGCGTTTCGAGCAAATGGCCGAAAATTTTAATAAAGATATAAATAAAATTAATGAAAAAGAATCTAATAAACCAGCGAAGCTACAATTACCCAGGTTGGAAATAGTAAGGTTTGACGGAATTCTAAAGAATTGGTTACCATTCTGGGGGCACTTTAAAAAAATTGATGAAGACCCCATATTGACACCAGAGGATAAGTTTCAATATTTATTGCAAGCTACCACACCTGATTCAGAGCCGCGTACGTTGATAGAGAGCTACCCAGTATCAGCGGACAATTATACCAAATGTATTGAACACCTGAAATCGCGCTATGCTCGTGAGGAACTATTAATACAGGTATATGTCAGAGAAATTTTATCGTTAATATTAGAAAAAAATGAACATCCTGACTTAACATATTTATATGACAAACTCAGCGCCCAACTGAGGGCTCTAGAAACTTTAGGAGTCGCTAAAGCGCATGCTGCTTTCATTTTACCTATGGTGGAATCGGCTTTACCTGAAGATATATTGCGAGCATGGGAGAGATTCACAACTCATAGTAATCAAATGGAGATCGAGTTGACAAACTTGCTTAATTTTCTACGCCGGGAGGTGGAGAGTGAGCAAAGAATTCAAATGGCAAAAAATGGTTTAAGTCCGATGTCATCTAATATTCAAACCCATAAAGAACCATCAGCTGCTTGCTTAATGTCAATAAAATCCAAAAATAAAGAGTCGAAGGTATGTATATGGTGTGATAAAGATAATCATTCAAGTCTCGAATGTTACAAAATTTACAAAATGTCTTTAGAACAACGATTACTACACTTAAAAAATAAAAAGGCATGCAGCAATTGTTTAAAGCAAGGACACCATTTCAAAGTTTGTAAAGCTTTTGTAAAATGTCTTATATGTCACAAACGACACCTTACTATCCTATGTAGAAATCAAAAACCAGTCGAACAAAAACAGAACACAGACAGTCATACAGTTACAGCGTCATCTATTCACAGTACTACATTGTTACAAACTGTCATCGTTGAAATCGAACATCAAAATAAAAAGATGTCCGTACGTGCTATGTTTGACAGCGGATCTCAACGTAGCTACATTAAACAAGAAGTGGTTGATTATTTAAAGATTCCTGCTGTAACAACTGAAGTACTGTCTCACTCACTGTTTGGTGGTATCAAAACAATTTCTAAGGAACATAAAGGTTATAATTTGTCGGTAAAAAGTTTAGACCATTCCTTTGAAATTAACATGTTAGCTTTAAGTCAAAAGTGTATATGTAATAATGTACCTAAAATTAACTTTAAGGATTCTGTGCTAGTAAAACATTTAAATGAGCATAACATTGTGTTGACTGACAAAGGCACATGTTCTGATATAAAATTGTTAATAGGAGCAGATTATGCAGGTTTTCTTTTGACAGGTAAGTTGATAAAAATGGACAATGGACTAATAGCAATTGATACCAGGTTAGGTTGGACTCTTCAGGGTGTACAGGTTAGTGTATTAAGTAATTCTAATACTACTATAACAACATTAACTTGTGATAATAATATTTTAAAAGAATTCTGGGTGCTGGAAAATCTCGGCATTCATGATCCAAGAGACGTAAAGTCTAAGGAGGCAATCACTGCAGAGGTCATGAGTTTCTTCGAGAACACGATAAAGGTGGACCCTACAAGTGGCAGGTATGAAGTTCAGCTTCCATTTAAAACAGGATATGAGGATCTATTATCTAATTATGAAAAGGCAAAACATAGGTTAAATGCAATGACAGGAAAATTAGTAACGTGTGGGAAATTCAATCAGTATCATGCAGTATTTCAGGAGTGGATTTCTTTAGGTATAATAGAAAAAGTTCCACCGTCTGAACTTAATCATGATACTGGTCATTATATGCCACATAGAGCTGTGATTAAAGAATCAAGTCTGACTACAGCACTAAGGCCCGTATTCGATGCATCTGCGACGGATAAAAATGGTTTAAGTCTTAATGCTTCACTAGAAAAGGGAATAAATTTATTAGATCGTATTCCTAATATGCTTGTCGGTTTTCGTTTAGGAGCCATTGGCGTGACAGCTGATATAGCTAAAGCATTTTTACAAATCTCTATACCACCTGAAAGTAGAAACTACTTAAAATTTTTATGGTGGGAGGAAGAAAGTTTAAAACAAATAGTAGTTTATAGACACTGTCGTGTAGTATTTGGTTTAACATGTAGTCCCTTTTTATTGTCAGCTACTATTAATCATCATCTCGAAAGGGTGACTGGCAAATTTCAAGAGACAGCACAGCGATTAAGAAAGTCTTTTTATGTGGACAACTGTGTAACGAGTTTAGACACAGAAAAGGAGACACGTAAATTTATTGAAGAATCTAAACTTATCATGGAGAAGGCTAAGTTCAATCTTAGAATGTGGGTAACCTCATCTTTAGCTATAAATGAAACGGGTAAAGAAATTATATCCGTGCTGGGTCTTAATTGGGACACAATTTCAGATGAATTGTTTTGTAATTGTGATAACATGCGAAAACTAGAAACATTTCAGAAGGTAACAAAACGGGACTTATTGTCATTGACACAAAGAATATTCGATCCTATAGGTTTTACTTCGCCTGTTACGTTAATCCCTAAATTAATTTTGCAAGAGACATGGCGTCGTAATTTGCCATGGGATGAAGAGTTACCGGCTGACTTATTTTCTAAGTTTCGAGATTGGTATAAATACATCGATTACTTAAGAGATTGCAGACTAGCACGTCGATTATCAGCTGGTATTTTAAATGAATCTCAGGTAAGCCTTCATTTATTTTGTGACGCAAGTATACATGGCTATGGTGCATGTGTCTTACTTAGAGCAGAAGACAAGCATGGGGTAACTGTACGATTTCTGCCAAGTCCAAAGTGACACCACCAGAAAAAATCACCATTCCTAGAATTGAGCTATTAGCTGCATTGATCGGATCTCGATTGTTAGTTAATGTTAGAAAAGGTTTATCCTTGTCAAAGTGCCCTGAGTTCTGTTGGACAGACTCTGCTGTATCTTTGAGTTGGATCAAAAGAGAACTGCCTTTAAATACATATGTGGGTAATAGAGTGAAAGAAATAAGAGAACATACAAACACACAAAATTGGTATCACATTCCAGGTGAACAAAACTGGGCAGATCTGGCATCTAGAGGCTGTAATGCAAAAATACTCTTCGACTGTAAATGGTGGTGTGGGCCCAAGTGGCTTCTTTTAGCACAAGAAGAGTGGCCGCATTCAGAGGTGGTCGTTGACGAGCGATTAGTAAATTCAGAAACTAAGAAAATCATATGTAATGCACAAGTATGTAACGACAAAAGTTTATTAAATGAAATAGGAAAATACTTCTCTAAGTATACAAAAGTAATAAGGATGACAGCATGGATTTTAAGATTTTTACACAATATAAAGAATTCAAAAAGGAGACAAGGTGAATTAACAGTCAATGAATATATTAACGCTGAGAAAATAGTGCTGAAATTAATACAAAAGGAATGTAAAGAGATCATAGAAAAAGGAAATGGAAATCTAACTATATTTGTTGATGATGAAGGCATACTTAGAGTTAAAACAAAAATTTTATTATCTTCAGAATTTCCTGATCATGTTAAAACACCTTATCTACTTCCGGCGAAAAATGTATTAGTTAAAAGAATGGTGATGCAACGGCACGTACAATTGCAACATGCTGGTACAAATCAGTTGATAGCTGACATTCGTACAAGATATTGGATCATCGGAAGTCGCCGCTTAGTGAGGTCTGTTATTTCAAATTGTGTGATATGCATGAGATATAGATCCCAGCCCTTACAAGCACCTGCTGCACCTCTTCCAAATGAGCGCATGGCATGCAATGCACCTTTTCAAAATACTGGTGTTGACTTGGCTGGTCCTTTATATTTACAAAATGGAGAAAAGTGCTGGATAGTGCTCTACACTTGCGCAGTATATCGTGCAGTGCACCTCGAGTTAACCAGGTCATTGTCGACAGAAGCATTTATGATGACGCTTCGCCGATTTATAGCACGTCGGGGTAGAGTAGACATGTTAGTCTCAGATCAAGGAAGTAATTTTATAGGGACTAAAAATCTACTTACAAATCTCGATTGGGAGGAGATTCAGAGACAATCAACAATTCGACGCATTGCTTGGAAAATGAACGTACCCACTGCCGCTTGGTGGGGAGGGTATTGGGAACGTCTCATTAGAATAATGAAGGATTTGCTAAAACGTGTATTGGGTAAAGCATCAGTTTCGTATGATGAGTTACAAACTCTAATTTGTGATTGTGAGGCTATTATGAATGGACGGCCACTGACATACATAAATAATGATAATGGTGAATATTTGGAACCATTGACACCCGCATTATTTATACAACCGTTACCTAAGACAGATGTAACCGATTTAGATATAGTCGATAACACATCGTTAAATCGCCGTCTAAAATATTTGCAAAATTTGAGAGAACAGTTTAGACAACGATTTAAGTCTGAATATTTAACTGTGTTAGTTCAAAAGGGAAAGGAAAAGAAAGATATATTAAAGATTGGAGATATTGTATTAGTAGAAAATGAAGAGAAAAGGATAAAATGGCCTTTGGGTATTGTAGAACAGCTTATCCAGGGTAAGGATGGAGTAGAAAGGTTAGCACGAGTTCGAACATCTCTTGGAACCAAGATGAGGCCAGTACAAAGACTCTACAAGCTTGAGGTCCATAAAGATAATGAATTTCCTGACTTAAACAATACTCCGAATATTTCCACCGATTTACCGCCATCTGGTGAGTTATCAACTTCTTCTGATCTGTCGTCAAAAAATAAGCAACTTGTAACACGTAGTGGCCGAATTTCGAAAATACCTAGCAAATTAAAGATATATCATGTTTAAAGGGGAATAGGTTAAAAATAAAACTCTTACTTTTTTTTGTTTGCTGGCATTAATATATTACATATTATTTCACGTACATTAAAATTAAGTTTATTACAATACAATGTTACACTCAAGTCGACCATTAATTTGTTTGTTTAGTATATTTATGCGTTGCTAGCGTTGTAAGAGGTAAGCGTTAATGTAGGTATGTATTTTTTTGTGATATTTTTTATTTAAAGATCCTTTTATTTTGCATTTGATTATAATTTAGACAAATAAATTGTCTTAGGAATTTACTGTTTAGGTACTTATTCAATGTCTTTTATAACTGATAAATGTACTATTGGTTAACTGCCTGGATATAGAATAAAGAGTTACGAGTAATAACTTTACACGGTCATTAAAATAGAATTATTATTTCTTTAAAAGTAAATTTTTATTACTTTTATTTTTCTTGCCGTTTGGAGGATGTTAAACTTCAAACTGGCCATTTGTAAACTGTAGAATATAAATGATTTAAAAAATATAGTGTTGTCATTGGAAAGCTCAAAGAGTTGGTGTTTTATTTTGTTTACTGATTGCGTTTATAAATAATATATGCGCCCTTCGAACCCTCATTACCAATATTTTAAACCTACCATGAAATGTTTTCCGAAATTTCGGGGCCGAACGACACACAAATTTGATGTTAATATTACAGAATAAACACCGTTTAAAAATATTTAAAAATGTTAAAATTTCGTTCCTTTGGAATTTTATGGTAGGATTTAAAAAGAACGAAACGTTAAGTTCTATTTTTTGGGCCAATTTTAGTATGAACGAAAACACGAAATTGAGTGCGAGAAATCGGAATTTCATTTCATGGTAGAGCCCCAATTACGATTTTATTATATGTATTGATTGATGTACAACAACAGTTTTCCGCGTCAACAGCATAAGACGTCATTTGGCGATATTGCGGTGACCCTATATATATGTATATATAAAACATTTTGTCAAAGAACCATTGTAAATAATATTATCACAAGTTCGGAGGTCAAAGTAATCACATGAAATAATTATAGTTTCATAATATTCGCTATTTATATCATACTTACTGCGAATGTGATGTGACCCTGGATAACTCGTTTTAGCTAGCTAATCGCGAACTGTTTACCAGCTAGCGATATGGGTTGTTAGTAAAAGAGTCTAATAGCCCCATTTATTTATTTATTTATTCTTTATTGATCATTTTTTTTTATACAACTTAGAATGGTAAACAAGCTGACGGCCCACCTGATGGAAAGTAGTAACCGTCGCCTATAGACATGAGCAGTACCATGGACATAACAGAGTATACTGTTTCGCCCATTATACCCCCCATGCGTTGCCATTCCTGAGGACTTAGGTGTTATTCCTCCGTACCCAGTAAATTCATGGAGAACTACTTATGATTATATAAATATACATTGCTAGCAATACACTCTTTCAGTCGACCTCCACGTGGTTCCCCCGGAAACTATCGTAGTTGATTCTTGTTGGCTTCGTCGTTATGGGCTGACTTGTTTTCATCTTCATCAATCATCCGTGAGACTAGTATCTCGCCAGTGTATACCGATAGCGCAGGCAAGTTTTTTTTAATGGATGATAATGGAATGGTATACACTGGTGGGGGCACCAGTGAAGGATGATAGGTAAGGATGAAGTAGGTCAGTCAGCCCATCGTGACAAATTCAACAAGAATTGTTCACGATGGTTTCCAGGGGGGACCACGTGAAAGTCGACCTAATAAGGCATATTGCTAGCAATGGGGCTGTCAAACTCCATTGCTAACAATTCCTTCCCTGTCCGCAGGCGGGGTTGCCATTGCATTTTTTTCTATTACAAAAAATATATATATTGTAATGTATGATTGTTGTTATTGTATAGAATTCAGTACGGACTTGGTACTCCCAGTAGTTATTTGTAATCAATTGTCTTAATCGGCTACTCTGATATGAATTATACGAGGTTTGTCCGGAAAGTACGTATAAAAGTTTTTTAAAATTTTTATTTTACAATTATTCAGGTAAATCAATTTTATCCCCTTCAAAGTACTCCCCCTGTGACATAATGCCATTGTCATTTTTTTTTTGGGAACTATTACAAAAAATATATATATTGTAATGTATGATTGTTGTTATTGTATAGAATTCAGTACGGACTTGGTACTCCCAGTAGTTATTTGTAATCAATTGTCTTAATCGGCTACTCTGATATGAATTATATACACAGATGGCTATTTGTGCGTGATAAGATTATTGCATTCTTTGAATTTGATTAAATTTATTTTTGCCCCATTTTCAATTTATATTATTTTTAAAGCCATAATATTAAATATTTGTATAATGTACTATAATAAGATAATTTTTATCATTATTATATCCTTCATCCAGCAGGTTTTTTCACGTAAATTAATATAAAAAGTAACTCTTATGCGTGGTACAATGTTTCAGTCATTTAAATAGGTATAATTAAATAACAAATATCTAAAATTCAAAATATATATTACAAACTTTCGAATTTGCAATATTATGGTAGTGGGATATTCAGGGATTTTCATAATTGATATTTTTTTTCGGTGAGTGAGATTTAAAGCCGCACCTCTAATATAGAGAGGCTAGTAATACCATCATCTTATATTGGATGTATATTTGATATATATTTGATATTTCAAGCAACCAAATTGTGCCTGCGAAATCTTCCACTCAACAAAATTGGCCTAAAAATTTTATATTCGACTAGAATCATATTCACGATCTAGCATTTTATAAACCTAACAAATTATAAACAACTCAAATAAATTCACTCTCTGGAGTAAAAACATTTGTGTCACAAGGGCTCTCACTGGGCGTTGCAAACTAAATAAGCACAAGGCCCAACTAGGCTTATGCTCAAAAAACCGTTTGCAGATTTTGCCACAATAAGGAAGAAACGCCACAGCGCATAATTTGTGGATGCAACCCAATTATGCACAAACGATATAATAATATCTCCTTTTGAAAATATACCTTATGTTTTGAAGAGATACAAAACATCGCTACTAAAAAACATCTTGAAATTCCGATCACTGTCAGGAATTAGCAACGAAATTTAAAAGGGCGAGCACAATAGACAACAGAGGTCGCACTGTTATAGGTTTTTTTCTGCCTGAGAAAGCCTATTATCCTATTACTCTACGCATAACGGCCCAAATGAGAGGCTAAGCGCGGAATAGAGAGTCCAATTTTAATTACATTAAGTGTTAACATTGCATCGCTGTCTATTACGGCAAACAACCATGTATCGAGAAAAATTCGCCTTGCCATATTTCAGGGAGTACTGACACCAACACGCGTGAATGGAAGCAAGTAATGGGTATAGCAGAAGGAGCATGAAAGTAAGATACGTGCTGTTACTTTCACCATATTCCACACATATTCCATAATAGGTAAGTGCTGTTACCCAGTTATTGAATATTTAAATGACAAAAAATGTAATAAAAGATGTAATGTATTAAAAATTACTTAAAATATAAACCATAATTTTATATGATAATTTGACATAAATATTGTAATTTGGAAAATGTTTGGACTATATAATTATAATATAATGTAGACTTAAAACCATTTTAACATTTGCATTCCTCTGCGGGGTGCTGCATGTTATGTGCCTGTATATGTATGTAACTTCTTATTGTGCCATGTAGCAAGCGAATAAATATGATTTGATTTGATAAATACTGTATAGATGAGAGCTCTGAGAAGTATGTATGGTATTTCATTAAAAGACAGAGTGAGAATTCGAAAAGGGAATGTTACGTCTGGCTTGGCTATTAGGACAGAGTGGATGAAAGAATTACGAAGGGCATTTAACGAGCAGTAATAAATGGAGATGTCGGTAAAGGCCGCCCTAGACGGATATATGTCGACCAAATAGGCGAGGTGTTGAAGAAGAGCCAAATTAAAAGTACCCGTAACCGTTGATTAATGTGGAGGAAGCGAAAGAGACTTGTTTCAATTGAATCATTTGGCGTTCCATTGTTTCTGCCTACTCTAATAGGAGATATAGCCGATTGATATATATATGTATGGATCATTCTATATACCCATAGGTAATTAGGATAGGCTGGAACCCGGATAGAGAAAACCGGCATTGTGACCGGCACGTCACTTAAACAGTTGATATCAGCTACGCTAACCAACGCACGTACGGTGACGACAAAAAAATTTATATTGAAAATGTACATTCTCAATTACCTATCAAGCTGCTATCAGTTAGTGATAAATTGATAAACATAGTTATGATGAAACGTTGTTATTTATAGGTGACTGTTAACACGTTCATTGTTAACATACTTTTCTCGATAGAGTTACATAAGTATACTGCATACAGTGATGAGATGTGAATTTCTTGATTGATTCTTATCGTAGTTTTGTTCCGTATACCTAACTAAAAATATGATTAGGGGGGAAAGGGATTGTTAGCAATGGCGTTTGACAGCCCCATGGCTAGCAATATGCCCTATTAGGTCGACCTCCACGTGGTTCCCCCTAGAAACCATCGTGAAAAATTCTTGTTGAATTCGTCACGATGGGCCAACTGACCTGCTTCATCCTCACCTATCATTCTTCACTGGTGCTCCGCCAGCGTATTCCGATAGCGCAGGCGGGGTTACCATTCCATTATCATCGATTAAAAAAAAAAACTAAGAATATGACTAATATAGTACTTTCCCCAAGACGTCTCCTATGTAGATATATCGATTTTATATCTCCAGGCACATTCGTATAACAAAGAATAAGTAAATTGTATCAATTTTGGTTTGTAAACACTTATGTTTATACAGTTGTTTGAGACACATTAAAATACTCATATAGACGTAATATAGACGTAAATGTTATACAATGTAGACAGAAAAAAGCTACTGAAAAGAAGAAATGCTACAAATGAAAGTAGAAATTGTACTTTTTAATTTAGGCTACGTATTTTACACTCAAAAGGGGATTACTCCTAGCATCTTGAAAATGGAAATACTGCTAGTGGTAGCTTGAAAACGCATATTGAAAGAATATACGTATCTAATTTATATCATCGTCATATCAACTGTTATCTGTTATCACATAGGCTTCCCCCATAAAGGGCTTTCACCAGTAGTTATTACGCTTGGCAGGCGATTTGGCAATTGCTGTTGGGCTTTAATAATGTTTTAAAAAGGACGCTGCTGTCCATCTCTCCACCATTAAATTTTATTAGTCGACTCTTACGACTTCCATGGAAAAGGAAGGGGTATGCCGGGACTATACGGCACTTATGTGTATACGTAGAAAATATTACAAAAAACAATATATCAAGGGTCTCTCTAATAAGAGCAATTGAAGCGAAAATAATAATTTATAGAATTTTCAAATGTCTGTATGTTCCTTAGATGTAAAACTTAATATTTAGTGAATATTTTACTTTGTAGTGGTTTATTTTATTGATTTTTTTACTTAAAAAATCCGTATGTAGCAAATAAATGTTATATATTAAAAAAATTCATGATCGAACGAAAGGAAATAAACCTAGATTTGACATACCTGGCTATACATATCTTCTAACATTTATTAGCAGGAAGTACTAATAAACTTCATTTATTTAAATTAACATACTAAATTATAATAGTGTGAATAGTACTAATTTAGCTTTACTGAAACCATTTAACTAGAAATGGTGTAATTTGCTTGTCAAATATAAATTAGTACTGTCAAAGAGAAGTTATACATATGTATGTATCTATATTGAAGCTTATATAGCAAATTATGGGGAAAAATTGTTAGTAACGTGGATTATCAGCCCTATTGCTAGCAATATACCCTATTATTTTGACCTCCATGTAGTCCCCCTTTAAAACTATTATGCTGAATTCGAGGTGCTATCATCACAATGGGCTAAATGACCTGTCTTTCATCCTCACTGGTGCCCCGTCAGCGTATATCATCAGCGCAGACAGATTTAAAATTTCATTATCATCCATTAAAAAAATACTCATAATCAGGATAAATAGCTAATAATATTATAAACTACCAAAACCAGGGTGGGCCCAACTTATCAGTTTTTTTAAAAAAAAACCAGCCTATGTTTACTAACTGTTAATATAGCTTTCTATAGGTGAAAACAAATTAAAAATCGTTTAAGTATAATATTTTTTGAGTTTATCCATTACGACCAATAAATAAAATGTTTCCAGTTGTTTAAATATTTCTTACACTTGGTTGACTGAATAAATTTGAGAGAAATTTGTATATGTAATACAGATTTAATAGATAGGGTACTTTTTATCATAATTCATGCTGATAAAACTGAAGGAAATAGTTAGTTTATAATATTAGTAAGGATTAAACTGTAATCCTTATCTATGAAACCTATTTTATATTAAAAACAAAACAAATTAAATAGTGTATTAAATGATAAAGTAATTTCAACAACAACATCAATAAAGTCTTGGACAAAGATATTGATATATAAATATAGATATTTATATTATGTACTAGTTTTTTGCTGGCTAGTTTGTAAGTATGAATTTCAGAAATAGGAAATCCAATTGAACCACATTTAGATGATGTATTAAAATAAAACATACACCAGATTTGAAATTAGACCTTCAGGAATACAAATAAGAAAACTGCATTCAAATTGATACAGTAGATGTGGGTTGCTAGAATAAACATACATGCAAATAAATTATAAATAATTGGCTTAATCAATCACTAAGAAATTTGGTATAAATATACAATATAGGATACCGAAGGGTATATATATATATATATATATATATATATATATATATATATATATTTCAACAATTTAAAACCTGGTTATGTGGACAAAATTGTGAGTAAACTTAAAACTGATCAAATCAAAGAAACTTTGTATCTAAAGTAGTATGTGTCTAAAATTTCTAAAATAGTAAATAACCTGAGTGACAGTTGACAGCATTCTCTTACTATCCAATAAGGTATCATAACGAATATAAACATCCCTACTGATATTAATAACATTTATAATATCATGTTATAAATGTTAAAGTAAGTTTGTTTGTTATTACTTGATACCTTAACATGAACGCCTGCAACACCAGGGATGTCATACATGTGTTGCCATACCTCAAAAAACCTTAATACACCCTTTTTGGAAAATTCCACGCTGTAGTCTCTAAAAAAAGCCACAACATAAAAACCATTCTATAACCTGAATATTTGTGGGAGGAAGCTCCTCTGAAATGGCACTATGTGTGATCATTCTGGTTCTAAGATGTGAGGATGGACAACATATTCCTGATACAATCAAAGTCATCAATAAAAGCTAGCAATTAATATTTATTTATTATCATGATACTCACCTAAGACTGGCAAATACTCATGCAGCAACGTATCATCAGCTGCCAGTTGCTTCTCCATTTTGCGTACCACTGGAAGAACCCATGGTTTCCCTTTCTCATCTCTGTAGGCTAAAAAAAAAGAAGAAATAACCTTAGCTTTCTTAGATACGAAAAAAAAATTTAATAATATTTACTCTATTTATTGTACAACTTTATGTTATAAACTAAATTTCTACAATCAATATTTTTTTTAATAAAACATCAATATAGAATGAAAACAATACAGTATATATTTTTTCATGATAGTAATAAGTCAAACATATTTCTGACCTTAATAATCTTTTCAGTTTTTTTTTTATTTTAAGATTTATAAATGATACATACAATTTGTTTAATATTTTATTACATATTAATTTTTTTATTTATATGGATTTTATTTATTTAGATTTAATTTATTGGTATGACCTGAAAAGTAGATATAAATATTGACCTTGATAAGTGAAAAGTGACTAAGTCTTGAATAAACAAATTAAAGGACAACAAATATAAAATTCTAAGAGTATAACAAAATTATTAAAATAATACTTGTTTTTTCACTGTTTTATTTAATATAAAACTTACCGCCAACAGTCAAATTCACTTTATTCTGATGCGAATCCTCAGTAAACAGCCTGTTTAATTGGAAAACTTCAATTGGCGGCCCCTGTTCTACGACTTGGAAACGAGAACCCATTTTTCTTTATAGTTGTACACTAACAAAAAATACGTCGTGTTGTATACGCTGTATGCGTAAAATAATAAAACTTACAAATAATTCCTAAATATTAATAATACAATATTATTGTTTTTATTATCGCAAAAGATAAATAAGTATGTGATATTTGAATGAAGTGCTCAAAGAGTAAAGAATTTTTGATTAATGTTGACAGAAATAAATGACTTTAATAACCTTACGGAAAACAAGTGAATGTCATAAACGTCAAATACAGCTGACACTTGATTTTTTTTTTTTTTAGTACGTTTGTTCCGTTTGGAACAGGCTAAGGTCGGAGACCATGCTGCCTAGTCTTCAAAAAGATAATTTGTCTGGAATTTTATTTTTCTAATGTCGCTTCAATTATTGTCATAATCTTCAATATTTCATTTGTCAAATCCGGTAAGTACATTTTCATAAATATCTTTTCTTGAGTTTTCTTAAACCAGTGGATTTATCAAATTAAAAATAAATAATTATAAAAAATCATTGTCTTGCAATTCAATAAAAGTATTCTTATAGCTCCTTGAATGTTGTAGTAATATAAGTGAAAATAGCTTTGAAACAAGAAGGAAATCTTAAGAGAAGCGGGATTGAGTGCGGGATATTTTCGGGTTTTTTGAAGATAATCCTAAGTTCGTCAAACATAATGTGTCTTTGAATGACAAATTCAGAGCAATCAAAAAAAAAAGGTGATGTAGAGATTGGGCTGTATTTGAGTTACACCATGTGCATGATGGGGAAGCGATCATGCCCATTCGGTGCAGGTGTTCGTTGAAATGTCCGTGGCCGATTCGTAATCTACAAATATTGGTGTAAAATTTTCTGTTTGTGTCCTTTCCTTTGCAGAACCACGGTTTTCCAATACGCCAATTAATTTTGCGGTACCATTTGCCTTTAGTCTGTAATATTTGAGTCCAATGCTCCTCCCATTTAGTTGTAACGATTTTATGTATTCCAATACTACAATCTGAGTAACAAAGGGGTAAGTCTTGAACACGAGCAGCACTTGAATTAATAATTTTAGCCAAAGTGTCTACTTGTTCATTCCCAAACACTCCAATATGTGAAGGGGTCCAGATGAAGATAATATCTTTTCCATATATAGTACAGAGATGATAATATTTATTACGAATTTCTTGAATTAAGTAGTTTGATGATGAAATGAATGTGTTATTTTTTAATGCCATAAGAACACTCATACTATCTGTAATTATAATCCATTTCGAATATAGTACCTGTTTTTCTATGTATTCTAATGCTAAAAATATAGCTTTTGCTTCTGCTGTGTAAATACTAGCCAAAGTTGAAATTTTATAACCGTGACCAAATCTATTTGACAAATCGTAAAAAGCCACTGAAGTGCTAAGTGCATTTTTGGAACCATCTGTATATATCTGCCTGTAGTCAATAAATTCTGATAAAGTCTCATACATATCGTGCTTTTCTTTTATGTCTTTACGTATAACATTTTTGATCTTACAGAACTTACTCTCATAAAGGCCATTATAACAAGGAAGTATCTTACTACTATAGATGTTATATTCATCTCGTAAATTCAAATCATTGACAATAGTTTTATTCAAAAACATAGAAATGGGGCAATTTAATAATTTGAGTATGAGTGGGTTATTGGAAACTGAAAAAACTTTGAAGAGAAATTTGAGTTTTAGGTATTCGAAACGAAGAAGGATAGGAGGCAAATTACATTCTACTTGCATTGAGATAATTGGAGAAGTATACATAGCACCTAAAATAAGTCTTAAATTCATATTTTGAATTTTTTCGAGTTTTTCTACTAATTTATGTTCTGAGGCATAACAAAAGAAAGCGTAATCAAAATTACTTCTAACAAGAGATTTGTAAAGTAAAAGGATAATTTTAGGATCAGCTCCCCAGTTACGACCAATTACAGATCTTATTATATTAGTGGCTCTTAAAGCACGATCTACTAAGCAATCAACGTATAGATCCCATTTTAAATTTTGATGAAAAATTACCCCCAGAAATTTAACGCTACAGTCTGTTGGAAGAGTTTGATTATTATATATAATATTCATTAATGGAACATATTTATGAACTTGATGAAAAACAACTACTTTACTTTTGGTTAAACTAATATCGAGGGAAAGAAGAGAAAAATATTTCTCAAGTCTTTTTAATGACTCATTTAACATTAATTGCATATCAATAATATTCTTTCCTTTTATATAAATTAATAAATCATCGGCAAATTGCAAGTTGTTCACACTGTTTCCTAAAATTGAATTAAGTTTATAGATATATAAAATATATAGTAGCGGGCTTAGAATACCACCTTGACATACTCCTTTAGAGCTTAACCTAGGTCCTATTAATTTACTATTTACTTTAACATACACTTCTCTATTACTAAGAAAATTATAAATCCATTCGATAAGTTTCATTGGAAGAAATGAGGATAAAATCGAAGATAGAACTGTTAAATTTACATTGTTAAAAGCTCCTACGACATCTAAAAAAACAGATAGAACATATTCATCGTTATTCAAAGCAGTACTAAGGTCGACATAGAAGTTCGCTAAACTTTCGCGCGCTGAATATCCACGGCGAAAACCAAATTGATTCGATGGTAATATACTATTACTTTCAATAAAGAACTCTAAACGCTGTTTAATTAATTGTTCGAATAATTTGCCTGCACAGGACGTCAATGTTATAGGTCTATAGGAGTCGAAATTTGTAGGATCTTTACCGGGTTTAATTACTGGAATCAAACAATCCATTTTCCATTCTGGTGGGATAATACAGTCCTTCCATAAATCGTTAAAAATTTGTAAGAGTTTAGTAAGGTTTATTTTATTCAGCAATCGAAACATATTGTATGTTAAGCGATCAAGGCCACTAGCTGTATCTTTTCTAGATTTTACTGCACTGGATATTTCATCAATTGAGAATGGGTCAGTGAGAAATTTTGGGCATGAATTAACAGAATTAAACTGTTTGTCATCAAAAGGTGAGTGTACAAAATCAGGAGTATATTTGCGTAAAAAATCATTGACCCATGATATATCTTTAAAATGATTTTGACGATGTTTTGAATTTAGTTTTCTCATATTTTGCCAAACAGTGGAAATTGGTGTTAATCTATTAAATTTGGAACAAAATTCCTGCCACCCCTGTTGTCTTACTTGCTTAATTACTAACTTTTTAACAGCTTGAACTCTTTTAAAATTTATGTAATTATCGAGAGTTGGATTTTGTTTAAACCTAAGGTAAGCCGCTTTACTATCATTGACAGCTGTCGCACACCTGTTATTCCACCAAGGTACTGCAATATGTTTGTGCCTCTTTGAAGTATTTGCACCGCTATTTGATAAGTTCCTACGTGGAACGGAACGTTCCACAGCTGTCAAAATAATTTTACAGAACCTATTGTAATTGTTTAAGGGTTCATTGACATCATACTCGAAATCCAAAAGTAATCGATTAACAGTTTCAGAATAAAGATCCCAATTAACGAGACGTAGGTTTATACGATTTAACAAAAGTTTATTAACTTCATCTATAGGAGCATGTTGTTCACCTGACGGAGTTGATGAAGAGTTCTTTGTGTTTATTTTAGTAAAAGTCGGCAGGTGATAACTTCCTAACGGATCATCATGAACCGACCACTCGCATTTTAATGATATGGATGGGGATACCATAGTTAAATCAAGGCCATTGGGTCTCCAAATATGAGAGCCAACAGTAGTAACTTGCTTATCATTTAATAGTACCAAATTACATTCATCTAAACAATCAAGAATGTCTTTACCTCTTGTATTAGTGGAGGTACAACCCCACATAGTATGATGTGCATTTAAATCTCCAGATATGATAGTGGGTTTAGGAAGAGACTCCAAAAAGAACTTAAATTTGGCTTTAGTAAAACTAGGTGTACTATTGGTAGGACAGTAAATACTGGCAACTGAATACCAAGAATTATTAACTTCAATACTAATAGCTATAGTTTGCAAAGAATTGTCGAAAAAAGAGTGAAGTTTTTTATATCTAATACTATTATGTATAATAATCGCTACTCCATTGTGGTTATTACCACAATCATTTCGTTCTATACAATAATCTTTAATTTTTAATTTGTAATGTGGTTTTAGCCAAGTTTCTGAGATGAGAGCAATGTGAATATGATGTTCATTTAAAAATTGTGTAAAAATATGTCGATTGCTCAGTAGGCTCTGAGCGTTCCACTGTATGATAGTTAATTGGTCTCGATTGAATTTTGTGAAATAGGTCTATTACCAAAAGTATCATATAACACATTCAAAACACTTTTAGTGTTAATAGATGTGTTCTTTGTGTTATGTAGTGAAATAAGTTTGATTATGCTTTCTATTAAAAGTGATAAACTCTTGTTATCAGAATTTAGAATTGAAATTAGGTCTACATTTTTTTTAGGTTTGTTACCCAGTTTAGGAAATATTTCAGTGCTAAGTATATCTCCAAAAGAAGCAGGTCTGAATTTAGATCTATTTTCAGCAATTTTCTTTTGTTTAACAGGGCATTGCGGTGATACACTTGTGTGATTTCCATTGCAGTGTACACAAATAGCGTTTTCCATTCCAGTTGTACAAGTTTTATAATTATGCTCACCTTTGCAGATGCTGCAACGCTCAGAATTCTTACAGAATTTAGCTAAATGTCCATACCTCAAGCACCGGTAGCATTGTTTAACTGGTGGTATATATGGAGTGACATTGTGGCGCCAACCTCCAATATCCAGATATTCAGGTAATACAGATGCAGCAAAAGTAATTGTCACGGTTAGAGTTGGCTGTAACACATATCCATGAGTCAAGGTATTTTTTCTTAAAATTCTTTTAATAGCAATAATTTTCTTAGAACTCGATATCATAGTATATATTTTTTTATTAGATATATTTGTAGGTACATTTCTAATAACGCCTGTAACTTCTGTTGAAGAAGCAGGAATACTGGCCTTAAAATGGTAGTCATTTAAAAAAGTTTTATTATTTAAAAAAGCATTGGCTAAGTCTGGCTTTTGAAAGTATACTCCGATTTTGAATTTATTTATAGATCTAAGATAAGTTACCCCTTTATTAAATCGTTTTAAACAGGAGGAGAGTGAGAGCAAGTCTCTGGATCCAATGGTTTTCTGACTATCTGAGGATTCTACAAAGACAACAAATTCTGTCCCAGGGGATTCCTCGGGATATCTTCTAATATAATCTGTGACGTAGTAAGGTTTATACTTATCGGCCTTATCAATTTCAGATTCTGAGTCAGTAGAAGTATCTTCCGAATATATATCCTTGTCATTACAAGGTTCATGGTCTACATCACCTGAATCGTCATCTTTTTTTTTCCTTTTTCTACAACTGCGCTTCCCCATGAATGCTAATTATATTACTGTCGCTGAATTTAGTGAAAATATAATATTTTATTCAATAATAAGAATTGATAGAGATAGTTTTAATAAATTAATAAAAAAAAATTTAAAAAACCCGCTTGTTCTTATTCGAGTTTCCCGCCTTTTTTTCGGTGAAATTCAATGAACTTTTTCTGTCAGTATGTATTAATGCCAATGTAAATGTCAACTATTAATTATTAGCTATTACATTTTTCTTAATCTATGACATACAAATATGCACATAGAATCCATTCTACATAGGACATGAGAATCATGAGAACATATATCAGTCATAGAGATTAAATTGCTTCATCATTTTCACAAGCATTATAATTAATAAATAAGTTATAATCGTGTATACTACCCTATAAGTAATAAGTATAACTAAACAGATTATTTAAATAATAAATTGATAATATATTTTTAAATAATAACTATAAATTTACAAACGTAGCTTTGATAAATGTATATTAATAAACTAGTATTAATAATAATCCATTAACTAATATTTATTAGACTAATAAACTTTGTAAAATAGAACCCTGATCGATGCACTGTAACACAATGACGTACATATAATTGCAATCTAAAATGAAAAGTTACTTTGTAACAATTTCTCAGAGCCTGGATGCCTTTCGCGAGTGAATTATGCATTTCACATGCACGTAACGGACATTGCAAATTGCGCGCAAAGCGATCGGTGCTTTATTTGTTTCTTAGACAAACAAAGGTAAGCGCCGCACGTTATTGTGGACGGTTGATTCGATTTAGAGATGTGTTAGTACATGAAGAGAATATGATATAGGACAAACTGTCGGTGCGTGGAAACATATGAAAATCACAAGGATGACAACGGGTCATGATTACAGTAGATTGCGCGGTTTGCATGTGCGGTGTTTACGTTTGTAGCGAACATACAATCAAAGGTAAAATGATACATTTTATGTTACATTACATTGATACGTCTCCGGCATGTATACATTACTTGTTTGCAAAAAGTTTGAGGTTTGTTCGTATCATATACAAACTTCAGCTTTGCAGGCATCCTGGTTAGTAAGAAATATTTGTCATTATTTATCAATGACAACTAATGTTGTGGGCAATTGACAATAAAATTAAAAGTTCATATTTTCGCTTGACTTAATTAATTTAGTTTTTACTAAATTTAAACTTAAGTTGTAACATAATTATTATTTAAAGAAGATTATAAGAAAACCTACCAGCGAAAAACTCTAGAAAGAAAGTAAATCAAATTTTTTTTTCAGAATGACGCCGGAGCCTAAAGAGATTGGTCATCAAGTTAGATTTGGAAATACAATAATTGGTCTATTCCAAAAAGCCTGTTGGGAAATTCCAGAAATAGTAGGAGCTACAGGTCTGGCATTCGTAGGAATAGGTCTAGCTATTCTCGGATGTCGAAGATATATACAAAATGATGGAGATAACAGAGAGTATAAATCAGTATATATGATTGTACGTCCCAATAATCCAAGAGCATGTCGATTGAAAAATCCAGTTTATACACAGTACAAATGTTAAACTTTTAATAATCTTGAACTAATTAAGTTCGAATAAATAATTATTGTATTATTATTAATTTAAAGATTCTTGGTCGGTGCCATGCCTGTTATAATTTATGATTGAATCAAAGATTGATTGATTGATTGAATTGCTTTAGTTTTTATTATTATATATTTTTTATTGCATTTAGAAATATAGTAATAATAACAATTAAAAACAATTGAGCAAAGGTGAACTTATCTTTAAAAAAAATTTCTTCCAGTGAAAATAACATAGTGGCAATAAAAGTCTTGATTATGCATGAGTAAGCTTATTTATAATGTTATTAGACTAATTAACTCCCGACGCAAAAAGAGGGGTGTTATAACTTTGACGTGTCTGTCTGTGGTGTTATAGCTCCTAAACCAATGGACTGATGCAGTTATTTATTGTTTCAAAATTTACGTGATCGAAATGGTTCTTAGCCACAATATATGAGAAATTATTAAGGTATTTCAATCAGCAGCATCAGCATTAGTAATCAGCTTATAGGTTTTTTTTGTGTCGAGGTTTTTAAAATATTAACAAAATTATAGTTATTGGTTTATTAGCAATGCTTGCGCACGATTTTCATTTTGGGCATTCTCACCTATCATCATTCACTGGTGCCCCGCCAGTGTATATTAATAGCGTAGATGGTTTCACTATTTCATATTTATCTATTAGAAAATCTGTATTTTACTTATCTTATATATACTATATTGATAGTCTATGCCATTATTACGGTCACCACTAAGAACAAGGAATTACATAGAAGGAATAATAAAATAAAAACTGTAAATCATATGGTTGCCTCCTTCTAGTAATACAGTTTATGTAGAAAGTATGCAAGCAGGTTGTATCTGAATTTGGTAGGGTTATACAGCCATATAACATTTTTTATAGCCTGCTATGACATATGACAATTTTAGCACTCCTTCTATGTAATTCTTATTCTTAGGGTCACCGCGGTCAGTCAGGTGACAGATATTAGTCAAATGTCAGCGGAAAAAGGCGGGAAACTCGAATAAGAACAAGCGGGTTTTTTAAATTTTTTTTATTAATTTATTAAAACTATCTCTATCAATTCTTATTATTGAATAAAATATTATATTTTCACTAAATTCAGCGACAGTAATATAATTAGCATTCATGGGGAAGCGCAGTTGTAGAAAAAGGAAAAAAAAAGATGACGATTCAGGTGATGTAGACCATGAACCTTGTAATGACAAGGATATATATTCGGAAGATACTTCTACTGACTCAGAATCTGAAATTGATAAGGCCGATAAGTATAAACCTTACTACGTCACAGATTATATTAGAAGATATCCCGAGGAATCCCCTGGGACAGAATTTGTTGTCTTTGTAGAATCCTCAGATAGTCAGAAAACCATTGGATCCAGAGACTTGCTCTCACTCTCCTCCTGTTTAAAACGATTTAATAAAGGGGTAACTTATCTTAGATCTATAAATAAATTCAAAATCGGAGTATACTTTCAAAAGCCAGACTTAGCCAATGCTTTTTTAAATAATAAAACTTTTTTAAATGACTACCATTTTAAGGCCAGTATTCCTGCTTCTTCAACAGAAGTTACAGGCGTTATTAGAAATGTACCTACAAATATATCTAATAAAAAAATATATACTATGATATCGAGTTCTAAGAAAATTATTGCTATTAAAAGAATTTTAAGAAAAAATACCTTGACTCATGGATATGTGTTACAGCCAACTCTAACCGTGACAATTACTTTTGCTGCATCTGTATTACCTGAATATCTGGATATTGGAGGTTGGCGCCACAATGTCACTCCATATATACCACCAGTTAAACAATGCTACCGGTGCTTGAGGTATGGACATTTAGCTAAATTCTGTAAGAATTCTGAGCGTTGCAGCATCTGCAAAGGTGAGCATAATTATAAAACTTGTACAACTGGAATGGAAAACGCTATTTGTGTACACTGCAATGGAAATCACACAAGTGTATCACCGCAATGCCCTGTTAAACAAAAGAAAATTGCTGAAAATAGATCTAAATTCAGACCTGCTTCTTTTGGAGATATACTTAGCACTGAAATATTTCCTAAACTGGGTAACAAACCTAAAAAAAATGTAGACCTAATTTCAATTCTAAATTCTGATAACAAGAGTTTATCACTTTTAATAGAAAGCATAATCAAACTTATTTCACTACATAACACAAAGAACACATCTATTAACACTAAAAGTGTTTTGAATGTGTTATATGATACTTTTGGTAATAGACCTATTTCACAAAATTCAATCGAGACCAATTAACTATCATACAGTGGAACGCTCAGAGCCTACTGAGCAATCGACATATTTTTACACAATTTTTAAATGAACATCATATTCACATTGCTCTCATCTCAGAAACTTGGCTAAAACCACATTACAAATTAAAAATTAAAGATTATTGTATAGAACGAAATGATTGTGGTAATAACCACAATGGAGTAGCGATTATTATACATAATAGTATTAGATATAAAAAACTTCACTCTTTTTTCGACAATTCTTTGCAAACTATAGCTATTAGTATTGAAGTTAATAATTCTTGGTATTCAGTTGCCAGTATTTACTGTCCTACCAATAGTACACCTAGTTTTACTAAAGCCAAATTTAAGTTCTTTTTGGAGTCTCTTCCTAAACCCACTATCATATCTGGAGATTTAAATGCACATCATACTATGTGGGGTTGTACCTCCACTAATACAAGAGGTAAAGACATTCTTGATTGTTTAGATGAATGTAATTTGGTACTATTAAATGATAAGCAAGTTACTACTGTTGGCTCTCATATTTGGAGACCCAATGGCCTTGATTTAACTATGGTATCCCCATCCATATCATTAAAATGCGAGTGGTCGGTTCATGATGATCCGTTAGGAAGTTATCACCTGCCGACTTTTACTAAAATAAACACAAAGAACTCTTCATCAACTCCGTCAGGTGAACAACATGCTCCTATAGATGAAGTTAATAAACTTTTGTTAAATCGTATAAACCTACGTCTCGTTAATTGGGATCTTTATTCTGAAACTGTTAATCGATTACTTTTGGATTTCGAGTATGATGTCAATGAACCCTTAAACAATTACAATAGGTTCTGTAAAATTATTTTGACAGCTGTGGAACGTTCCGTTCCACGTAGGAACTTATCAAATAGCGGTGCAAATACTTCAAAGAGGCACAAACATATTGCAGTACCTTGGTGGAATAACAGGTGTGCGACAGCTGTCAATGATAGTAAAGCGGCTTACCTTAGGTTTAAACAAAATCCAACTCTCGATAATTACATAAATTTTAAAAGAGTTCAAGCTGTTAAAAAGTTAGTAATTAAGCAAGTAAGACAACAGGGGTGGCAGGAATTTTGTTCCAAATTTTATAGATTAACACCAATTTCCACTGTTTGGCAAAATATGAGAAAACTAAATTCAAAACATCGTCAAAATCATTTTAAAGATATATCATGGGTCAATGATTTTTTACGCAAATATACTCCTGATTTTGTACACTCACCTTTTGATGACAAACAGTTTAATTCTGTTAATTCATGCCCAAAATTTCTCACTGACCCATTCTCAATTGATGAAATATCCAGTGCAGTAAAATCTAGAAAAGATACAGCTAGTGGCCTTGATCGCTTAACATACAATATGTTTCGATTGCTGAATAAAATAAACCTTACTAAACTCTTACAAATTTTTAACGATTTATGGAAGGACTGTATTATCCCACCAGAATGGAAAATGGATTGTTTGATTCCAGTAATTAAACCCGGTAAAGATCCTACAAATTTCGACTCCTATAGACCTATAACATTGACGTCCTGT
Organism: Galleria mellonella; assembly: GCF_026898425.1. Classification (NCBI taxonomy): domain Eukaryota; kingdom Metazoa; phylum Arthropoda; class Insecta; order Lepidoptera; family Pyralidae; genus Galleria; species Galleria mellonella. The sequence continues at coordinate 1,241,074 of NW_026442090.1, read as the reverse complement.
GCAGGCAAATTATTCGAACAATTAATTAAACAGCGTTTAGAGTTCTTTATTGAAAGTAATAGTATATTACCATCGAATCAATTTGGTTTTCGCCGTGGATATTCAGCGCGCGAAAGTTTAGCGAACTTCTATGTCGACCTTAGTACTGCTTTGAATAACGATGAATATGTTCTATCTGTTTTTTTAGATGTCGTAGGAGCTTTTAACAATGTAAATTTAACAGTTCTATCTTCGATTTTATCCTCATTTCTTCCAATGAAACTTATCGAATGGATTTATAATTTTCTTAGTAATAGAGAAGTGTATGTTAAAGTAAATAGTAAATTAATAGGACCTAGGTTAAGCTCTAAAGGAGTATGTCAAGGTGGTATTCTAAGCCCGCTACTATATATTTTATATATCTATAAACTTAATTCAATTTTAGGAAACAGTGTGAACAACTTGCAATTTGCCGATGATTTATTAATTTATATAAAAGGAAAGAATATTATTGATATGCAATTAATGTTAAATGAGTCATTAAAAAGACTTGAGAAATATTTTTCTCTTCTTTCCCTCGATATTAGTTTAACCAAAAGTAAAGTAGTTGTTTTTCATCAAGTTCATAAATATGTTCCATTAATGAATATTATATATAATAATCAAACTCTTCCAACAGACTGTAGCGTTAAATTTCTGGGGGTAATTTTTCATCAAAATTTAAAATGGGATCTATACGTTGATTGCTTAGTAGATCGTGCTTTAAGAGCCACTAATATAATAAGATCTGTAATTGGTCGTAACTGGGGAGCTGATCCTAAAATTATCCTTTTACTTTACAAATCTCTTGTTAGAAGTAATTTTGATTACGCTTTCTTTTGTTATGCCTCAGAACATAAATTAGTAGAAAAACTCGAAAAAATTCAAAATATGAATTTAAGACTTATTTTAGGTGCTATGTATACTTCTCCAATTATCTCAATGCAAGTAGAATGTAATTTGCCTCCTATCCTTCTTCGTTTCGAATACCTAAAACTCAAATTTCTCTTCAAAGTTTTTTCAGTTTCCAATAACCCACTCATACTCAAATTATTAAATTGCCCCATTTCTATGTTTTTGAATAAAACTATTGTCAATGATTTGAATTTACGAGATGAATATAACATCTATAGTAGTAAGATACTTCCTTGTTATAATGGCCTTTATGAGAGTAAGTTCTGTAAGATCAAAAATGTTATACGTAAAGACATAAAAGAAAAGCACGATATGTATGAGACTTTATCAGAATTTATTGACTACAGGCAGATATATACAGATGGTTCCAAAAATGCACTTAGCACTTCAGTGGCTTTTTACGATTTGTCAAATAGATTTGGTCACGGTTATAAAATTTCAACTTTGGCTAGTATTTACACAGCAGAAGCAAAAGCTATATTTTTAGCATTAGAATACATAGAAAAACAGGTACTATATTCGAAATGGATTATAATTACAGATAGTATGAGTGTTCTTATGGCATTAAAAAATAACACATTCATTTCATCATCAAACTACTTAATTCAAGAAATTCGTAATAAATATTATCATCTCTGTACTATATATGGAAAAGATATTATCTTCATCTGGACCCCTTCACATATTGGAGTGTTTGGGAATGAACAAGTAGACACTTTGGCTAAAATTATTAATTCAAGTGCTGCTCGTGTTCAAGACTTACCCCTTTGTTACTCAGATTGTAGTATTGGAATACATAAAATCGTTACAACTAAATGGGAGGAGCATTGGACTCAAATATTACAGACTAAAGGCAAATGGTACCGCAAAATTAATTGGCGTATTGGAAAACCGTGGTTCTGCAAAGGAAAGGACACAAACAGAAAATTTTACACCAATATTTGTAGATTACGAATCGGCCACGGACATTTCAACGAACACCTGCACCGAATGGGCATGATCGCTTCCCCATCATGCACATGGTGTAACTCAAATACAGCCCAATCTCTACATCACCTTTTTTTTTGATTGCTCTGAATTTGTCATTCAAAGACACATTATGTTTGACGAACTTAGGATTATCTTCAAAAAACCCGAAAATATCCCGCACTCAATCCCGCTTCTCTTAAGATTTCCTTCTTGTTTCAAAGCTATTTTCACTTATATTACTACAACATTCAAGGAGCTATAAGAATACTTTTATTGAATTGCAAGACAATGATTTTTTATAATTATTTATTTTTAATTTGATAAATCCACTGGTTTAAGAAAACTCAAGAAAAGATATTTATGAAAATGTACTTACCGGATTTGACAAATGAAATATTGAAGATTATGACAATAATTGAAGCGACATTAGAAAAATAAAATTCCAGACAAATTATCTTTTTGAAGACTAGGCAGCATGGTCTCCGACCTTAGCCTGTTCCAAACGGAACAAACGTATTAAAAAAAAAAAAAAAAACATACTGACATTGTTTGACAGATTTGTAATTTGTATTCCATTTTATACGGAAATACATCAATTTTATAATTATAAAAGAATATTTAGTTACCAATTACCACAAATTAGTAATAACCCATGGCTGCGCCAGCGTCAAGAGTAACGATCGGCCAACTTCTCAAACAAGGATGGAATGAAATTCCTGAAATTCTTGCTACAACAGGCCTAGCTTTCGTTGGTATAGGTTTGGCCACAATAGGATGTTACAATTACACAAAGAATGATGGAGATAATAGAAGGTACAAGATGACCTACGTTATAATGAGACCCGACGATCCAAGAGTGCAAAAGATTCGAAAGGACTAAATTATATTTGTTTTGATGTTAGTAAATCACTAGTGTGTATTATGTAATAAAACTTGCTCTTATTGATATCAGTTTTTTAATGTATTGTCTTACTTTTGATATTCATTAATTTCGTTTTTACATATTTTATTTTACAGAATATAGTTGTGATTTATAAATATGTATAGACAATAATGATAAACCCATGTCAGGGGTGGCCAATTTGACTAGACCCAAGATCTACTGTTTGTTGATGAAACCCTGTGCGATCTAGCAGTGACATATTTTTTGAAATAGGTAGTTTTTAGACGTCATTTGTTTATTTTTTGGATCCATAGAAACCAATGCTATTTTACTAATTAATTTCATAACTGTTCCTTCAACTTATAGAATTATTTGCTGAGAGAAGGATACCAGAATACTCATAGCACAGGAAAACCTAGTTTGGGCTCCTGTATACATCATTTGTATCTATTTTTCTTGCTGTATTCTTTGCTTTATGTTTAATCAATGTAAGAGAAAATAAACATTAATTCTTCATTCATTGAATTTAAACTGACTGACTTGACTGTATCAAGTATAATCAAAAATCAAACTCAGGATCCTATTCATTCATTCATTTTAAAATATGTACAATGTATATATCTACTGTAAAACTTAAAAAAATTGTTCCACAAAAAAAAAACTTCAATTGTGGCAAAATTAGTTATTTTGATTTAAAAACTAAACTACTGAATCAGAGAGAGACTTTCTACAAAAGTCGTTTGATTGGGTACCTCTGTCCCATTCGTGTTTTAACCGTAAAGCAGTTGTGTTTGCATGGCTGTATTTCAGTTTGAAGGGTGGGATATGGTGTGAATTTACAGGGTGCAGAGGAATAACACCTGAGTCCTCAGGAATGGCAACACATCGGGGGTTATCATGGGCGAAACAGTATACTCTGTTATGTCCATGGTACTGCTCGTGTCTATAGGCGACGGTTACCACTTTCCATCAGGTGGGCCGTCAGCTTGTTGGACATTCTAAGATATATAAAAAAAAATCATAAAATTAGGACCAATCTGTAAGTATATTTTTTCAGATAAAAAAGAACTTTCCAAATAACTATAACTGACGGAGTTAGAGGTAAAAAGAAATACAACCAAACTTCCTTTTTTAAGTCGGTGGACAAAAAAACAACACATGCCATCAAATTTTTTAATACTAAAACAGACATAATTGTTTCCACAATTATCAGTTTCAACTGACAATATTATAAGTATCAGAAATAAAATAAAACTGGCATGGGCATTATTTCTTCTTTCTCTTGCTAGTACTAGGTTTTTCTTTAGCAGCATTTGATTTCTCTTTACTTGAACCTGCTTTTTCTTTATTACCTTTTTCTGATTCTTTTTTCTTTTTCTGTAAGAAGAGTAATTGGATTAAATTATAATACACTAGAGGGTGTCACGATTTAGAATCCTGACATCAAAAGATTGTGAATTTAATTAAGATACTGGAGACTCGCTCCATTTTGCACAGGTAAATGGCTAGAATATCCCTATTCTTTTTTTAAAATAAAATACAGCCCAGTTAATCTGTTAATACAGCTTTCTATAGATAAAATAATTTTGAAAATAAAATCAAACAATTGACCAATCCCTTTAACTAAAAATTATAGCTTTTCTTTTACCACAAAGGTGGCAAACAAGCATACAGCCTGTCTGATGATAAACGGTCACTGTAACCTATGGACGCCTGCAAAAACAGAGATGTCACGTATGCGTTGCCCACCCTGAAGAAACCTTAGTATACCCTGGGAAGAACTCCATACTGTAGTCTCTAGGGGAAAGTTGAAAACATATTATAATAACAACTCGCCTTAATAAGAGCATCATTCTCCGGGTCACTGTCTTCAGCCTCGTCCTCAGGCAGCCCGTCGTCCTCGTCGCCGTCTTCAGTCTCGCGACCTCGCCGGTGCTTGATGCTGCCCGGTGCGTATGGGAGTGCCGCTGCATTCTTATTGTACGTACGTGTCATAGCCGCTTTTACCTGTTAGCATGATGGAAAAAGAAGATATACTGCTTGTAAGAAAGATGGGATTTTGTTTACATAAATTCTGCAAGAGAAAGACTTTGCCAGTTAATCTGCGTATGTTATATGGGTATTAGTGCATATTATATTCGATTATGAATGACAATAATTTAAATAAGAATTTGTTAAAAAATATCAGTTTTTAAATTATGAGATCTGGGAGATTTTTACTATTTAAGGTTTCGCCAATCTCCCTTTTAAGAAAGCATCTCAATATCTTATCAAATTTTGCCATGATGGTGAGATAAAAAAAAAGTAATTAAATAAAGAAAACACGTAAAAAAATTGGGAAAAATACGTAGTAAAGTTTACTAGGTACGTACCTTAGAGTCAATTAAAGCCATAGGGTCCTTCTGTCCGGGCCACAGCGAGAGTTCCGTCAACGAATCCAGATCTTCTCTAAGGAGGTGGTACGATTCGAGCACCTCTAGTGACTTTTCTATGCCTTCGCTTTTCTCTTTGATAAGTGGCATAACCACAGCGTCGCGAAGGTGAGTGCAGTAGTCGAGGAAGATTGATGATTTTGAACCAGACGTGCTGTGGAATAAAGTTCAATGTTTAAAAAACATTTATAGATATTATTTTGATCTTGAAATATATATTCTGGAACAGACCGTAGATAAGAATAGGAATGTAAAGAAGATATTTATTTTAACTATACATATCTCATTTTATCAATCAGAATTTGGATAAGAAGTATCTCAAGTATCAGTGTAGGTTATAATCAGAGTGCCAATTTTTTTACAAATCTGTTCAGCCGTGAACATGGTAGAAGAGTAGGAAAGATTCAAACATTTTATACATTTATAATAATACTATCTGCCTGCCCCGGTTACGTACGTGTGTACTTTTTGCGTACGATTTTTCGAACATTGCCGGACCATTACAAATAACACAAAAGAAATGTGCGAAATAGATGGTCGTTCTGAAGTGACACGCTTACATACGTTCTGCAATTGAGTTTTATTTATATACAATAGTACAATCCTTATTATAAAAGTGAATTTGTTTGTTAGCTGTTAGCACATTAATCAATGACTATGAAATTTCGTATATAGGTACTATATGGGATGGAGATTATAGGCTACTTTTTATCCCAGTTAATGAAAATTTCTCGGTCACACGGACGAAGTCACGTGTAAAAGCTAGTTGTTGTATCAGCTATTAACTGTCCACTGCTGGACATAGCCTCCCTCATAAGAGAGGTTTTGCCAGTAATTGCCATGCTTGGTAGGCGGATTAGCGACAGCAGTTTGGCTTTTGGTGATCTTTTAAGAGGGACACTGCCGCCCATCCCTCCACCATAAGTTCCCTTAGTCGTCTCTTACGACACCCATAAGAAAAGAAGGGGTGGCCTATACCATGCCAGGATCTCTACAACTAAGCTAGTAATTAATAATAAAACTGTTGTCTACATATCTGTTTGTAGGTTTGGATCTTTGTCCAAAAGACTTTATCCTAATTCCATTCTTTCCTTTCGCAGTGGAATAAAAGAACCACTCACCTGAGCCTCGTATGCGCATGTATCTCCTGACAGAGGCGTTGCATTTTGGTGGCGCGTGAGTTCTTGCCGAGCCAGCCGGGGAACTGGATCTGACCGTTCACGTGGCCCGCCATCGCATGTCCCGGAATCACAGAACTGTACATTGCCTGAAGGAATGTAATACACATGATTGTCATAATAATTCACTAACTAATCGTGATGGGGGAAAGGGATTGTTAGTAATGGAGACTGAGAATCCCATTGCTAGCAATATACCCAACCAGGTCGACCTCCTCGCGGTTCTCCCTGTCAACTATCATGGTTAATTCCTGATGAATTCATCATGATGGGCTAACTGGTCTGTTTTCATTCTCATCTAACATCCTTCACTGGTGCTCCGCCAGCGTATTCCGTTAACGCAGGCCTTAGGGGTTACCATACCATTTGCACCCATCAAAAAAAAAAAAAAACTAGTAGTGATAAAAAATGTATGTGATGAAAATGGAATTGTAGCCCCGCTTGTTTTATCATTATATATTGGCGAGGCGCCAATAAAAAGTGAAAGGCGAGGATGAAGTCAGAGCAATTGACTAAGCGTTATATACCCAACAGGAATTTACTACTATGATTCCCAAACGGAACCATACAGAGTTCGACTGGATTATGGTATTTTTTTTTAAATAGCTAGCAACATGATCGATACACTTTATTACTATTTATTGTAAATGTGTAATTCAGTTGTATTGTATGCCATTTGTTATGTTTTTTACTTGTTATGTATTTGTTTTTGTTTAGTTTGTATTTGTATTTGTTTAGTTCTGCTACCATTAGTATGTGTGCGGCTGCCAATATTCATGGATTGACTCCTACTAGGCTATTAATACACGATAGCCACTAAATTATAATACTAAATTTGCATGCCTTTAGATAAGGCGAAATGTGTAGATCGTATATATAGAATATTTAAGACCATTATTATTACCACATTTCGAGCAAATAAATAAATTATTATAAAATAAAATTAATAAGATATATAATTAATCTCTTTATTACTAACGGATCCTTAATCCTCTTTTATCTAATAATGGGCATACGCACGGGTCTATCTTAGAAATAATAGTAAAAACATTCCCGGCTATCAATTAGGGATAGGTAACATCGATACCGCTCTGATATCTATATATTGGGTTCCTTTTGGACATAACCTATTTCAATATCGCTACACCAGTTGGATATCTGTAATAATTTCGATCGGGTTCCTTATTTCGATATTATATATTGGATAATGGAGACTTAATGTATTCGTATGGTATAGTATTCATATTTTACCAGAGGGAGACTTTGTACAAAAGTCGATTGCTTGGATACCTCTATCCCATTCGTGTTTCAACCGTGAAGCAGCTGTGTTTGCATGGCTGTGTTTCGGTTTAAAGGGTGGGATATGGCGTGAATTTACTGGGTACAGAGGAATAATACCTGAGTTCTCAGGAATGGCAATGCATGGGAGAGTACCATGGGGGAATCAGTATACTCTATTGTCCACGATACTGCTCATATCTATAGGCGACGGTTACCACTTTTCATCAGGCGGGCCGTCAGCTTGTTTGCCATTCTAAGTAGTATAAAAAAAATCTTTAATAGACTATTATACATATATTGTAACTACAATATATAGATATTGCATTATATACATTACCCATCTCTACTATGAATGAATAAATAGAATAGCCAGATGCAATTATAGTTTTTTATATGACTTAGAATGGCAAATAAGCGCATATTTTGTCGAGCAATTCAAATTGAAACATAATCCCTACATTGGATTCTATATTATATTTATATTCAGGGGGGGGCAAGCGTATCATATATTTATAATATTCGAATCAATTTTGTTTCGATATTTTACATCACCAGAAAGTTAGTTAATTGACACAACAATTTCTGAAGTTGATGAGATTTGAATTCACGATTTTTACTAGATAGATCAATGAACTAAGACACTGTAATGTTTTAATATACCTGCATTGGGAGTAGCGACCAGGCCTGGGCGCGGCGTATCCTCGCGTCTACCAAGTCGCCTCGACTAATACTGTCCGCTGCTTGACTCAATCGATCCAGTACTTGGTTCCTAATAACAAAATATTAAAATTTGTAGAGAAATCTGTCTAATATAACGATGAGGAAGCATGCCTGATATGGCCTGTTATTTTTTATGGGTGATAATGGAATGGTAACTCCACCCGCGCTATTGGTATATACCGGCGGGGCACCAGTGAAGGATAATAGGTGAGGATGAAGCAGGTCAGTTAGCCCATCGTGACGAATTGAACAAGAATTGTTTACGATGGTTACCAGGAGGAACCACGTGGAGGTCAACTTAATAGGGCATATTGCTAGCAATGGGGCTGTCAAACTCCATTGCTAACAATCCCTTTCCAGCCGATATGGCCTGTTACGCCATCATTATATTGAAGTATGATAAAAAGCATCTAAAAATATTACAAAATTGTACATAGAAGTCACGAACGGCAGTGGGCTAAGCACTGGAATTAAGCACAATGGTTTCCAGGCAGGACCGTGTGGAGGTCAATCAAATAGGTATGTTTATTGCTAGGAATAGGACTGGTAATCCGTATTACTAACAATCCCTCCCCCCACCCTTCCAGTTGTGTTAAGTCGTATCATGCTAATGATTCTTGCACCAGCGTTAAAATATCAACGCGCCAAATAAATAACTGAGATAATAACCCGTTACTTGTGAATATCAAGTTCAAACAGATATTACTCACAGACACAAATGTAAGTTATAATCATTCATAAGCAGTATACATACACAGTATAATAATAGTTTCAAAGTGCTGTTGGGGCTACTTCGCTTTTGTAGCGCTTCTAGCATGTTTGCTAGAGGAGATATAAGGAGAAAGAGAACTGCATCATTGCTACACAAAGTTAGGACAAGCACCAACAGCATTCTAAAAGTAATAGAGAAATATAACTCGCCTATAATTGGGCATTTCATTCAGATGCTGATCTAGTCGGCTGGCTCACATCTGAGTGAACTGCTTTAATTAATTTGCTTTTCTTTTTCACTAACATAGTTTGTAAGAAAACTGTTACTAACAAAATGGACCAAACTGTAGTCTGAGTAATAACGTATATTATATATTATAAGCTTACACGGGGCAATCTGGTGCCACCTGCAGGTAGTTCTCTTGCACGAAGAGCGGCGCGAGGCTGTAGTCGTAGAAGAACAAGTCGCTCTTGTCGTGTATCGACATGGTCTTGTGCTCTTTCGCGGTGAACACTTTCCTTATAGCTTCCCATGGCCCCTGAACATGAATAAATATAAATCCCATCAATAACATTAAATGGAAAAAAATTAAGTCTCGCAACATAGTTCTTTTAATACAAAAAGCTGTGAGATCTTATGTAAAACAAAATCACTTATTTCAGTTAATGGCTATAGAAGCATGTATTCCACAATTTTGTTGTAAATTGTTATCTAATCTATCAACATTTGTATTGACCGTATCAATATTAGACACCTTTTTTTTTATAATAATTATAATGACAATTAAACGACAACACAATTACAAAAAAAAAAAATCTAATGTAAAATCCACTGTTTCGATTATTAAGTAAACCTAAATCATGTACTTAAGAGTAAAGTATTTTAGTATAAAATATGTTGCGGGATCATTGCCGAGTTATTATAATGATTATAGAAATAAATATGTCTAACATTGGTACTATAAATGTTGATATGCTGTATATATATATATATATATATATATATATATATATATATATATATATATATATATATATATATATATATATATATATATATATATATATATGTATATATGTATATTTGTTCTGGCATCATGTGAATTCTACTGCACCAAATTGCATGTGGTTTTCGTAGTAGTTTTTCTAAGGGTGTAACTTGATACTCCACCTAGCAGTGGTTACCTACTTCTTTGATTTTTATGTGTAATTCATATGTCCACATTAGGAAGCAACTGTTAGTATAAAAAATAAATAAACATGCCGCGACTATAAGCTATCAGTATTCACTCACTAATTTAATATCTTTTTTTATAGTCTTGGCATCTTTCTTCAATCGCTCCATGTCAGTGAGGTCCGAGTCTACAGCCCACATCGACAGCAGGTTTAGGGTCTGCCTGACATCCTGGTTGGAAGCCACGATTAGCTGAGTCAACGCCTCTTGTGGAATCTTGATGTTCTCTTTGAAGCATATCGTCATCATTGCTGACTGAAATATGTTATAATATAATTTAGTTATTTTACTACTAATTAGCTTATTTATAAAAACTGAAACCTTTACCAGAGGAAGAGTTTGTACAAAAGTCGTTTGCCTGGGTATCTTTGTCTCAGTTGTATTTCTATCGTGAAGCAGTGGTTTACATAGCTGTATTACGGTTTAAAGGGTAGAATATGGCAGTGAAATTACAGGGTTCTATACCCTAGACATAATACCTCAGTGCTCCAAAATGACATCGCATGAAGTATCATGGATTATGAACGACACAGTATCCTCTGTTGTCTATGGTACTGTTCATGTTTATAGGCAACATTTACCACTTTCCATCAGATGGGCCATCAGCTTGTTTGCCATTCTAAGTTACATTAAAAGAACCTTCGACAAACTTATGTGATAGAGTATTTTGTCATTTGTTTTCAAATAGAGTATTAAGAGCAAAATAAAAAGATTTCAATAGTTAAAATAAGTTCGTCAGATATTTGGCGTGTTTAAGAATAAGGGCTAAATCTTACAGTGAAAAGATTTAGTAGACGATCCTGGCTGGTCATTGGGGTCGGCTGGGGTATCTCTGGTGAGAGCCAAGATACGCTTTGACTAGACATAGATTTTGATTCTCATCTATATTTTGAATTCAGAGCGCGACCATCAGCAGCCATGATTACGACAGAAACATAATTCTGTACTTTTTGAAGTCTAAGTCAATTATAAATTAATATTATAAACATGAAAATTTTGTTCCTTTTTTTAATTGTAATATCAAAAAATAATTAAACGATTTTAAAAACTCTTTCAACTATGAAATATACATATACATTATCAGCAAATTACCATGTAGTTCCAACATAGAATGTGCCAACCCTTCCTTTCCTTTAAAAACAGTATACTCTGTTATGGTATCTATGTATGTCCATGGTACTGCTCATGTCTATAGGCGACGGTTACTACTTTCCATCATGACGGCCGTCACGCCGCAGGGGTAGCAGTGTCACTATTAAAATATTACTAGAGTCTAACTATGGTTGCGAACCCATCTTCTAAGCATGACAACTAGTGGCAAACCCCCTCAAGGGAGACACCTATGTTCAGTAGTGGACAAACGATTGATATGTTTATCAGCAAATAATTGGGTTTTAATTTAATAAAAATATATATATATATATATAAAATGCTGGTACGGTTCGTCGCTTATGAAGTAACTGTTACCTTGATTTGGTCGACCCTGGGCCTGTTAAATCTCAGGTCGTAGCAGTAGTTGACGAAGTTGCGCATCTTCTGACTGTTACGGTCGTTGCACATGCATATTATGGGCACAGATGTCGCTTTTATCAAAGAAATCAGCTCTTGTAGCCCGCCTGGAAATAACAATGTGTAGCTTAGTAATCACATGAGCACAGGATAAGTAAGAGTTGAACAAATTATAAATATATATCTAAGAAGGAGTTCCAGTCTAATAAAATAAAAAATAAGATTGTATTTTATTTTATTGATTTATTTTATTAGTGTGTTTGTGTGTTTTAAAGAAAAAATTCAACTTTATTGTGGCAACATCAGTTATTTAGATTTGAAAATAAACTACTGTAGCGATTTTAATAAAATTACTATGGGACTAATCTGTATTTCAGATAAATGAAATTTTCCAAATCGACTTATAACTGACGGAGTTAGGAGGTAACAAACATAAAAAAATATATAACCGAATTGAGAATCTCCTTCTTTTTAAAATCGAATCGAGGTTGAATAAAAGAAAATTATAACTTTTTAAATATTAACACAAACTGAGTACTAACAATAAATCTTTAGGTAACTTGAAATGAAATGAATAAAATAACAAATAAACAAATAGCATAAACTTAATAACATAAATAACACTGTATCATAAAATAAAGATAAGGAATTAAAAAGTGCTATATTATTATTACCTAAACTATATCTGTATACATATAGTAACTATCGTGGCACAGTAATACTATATATTGCTTTACGTACATTCTAGTTCGATTCTCAGTCGGATGTACCAGCTTTTTGCTCTCTACTTCGTACGCATGGACTTCAGTAGGAAAAACTATTAAATAAATACACCACTAATAGATATTTCAAAATAAAAAAAAAATTCAACAGATTTTAAGTTAGACCTTCAGAAATAGATGTGTGAAAACCGTATCCAATTTGGTGTATTATTTTTCACGTAATGATATAAGAAAAATATAAACAAACACTCAGACAAAATTTCCAAAAAGCACTGTTTTGGCTTCTATTAATCCTTTTAAGACAGACATTGTCGAGGTACAGTGTTATTTTATTACCATTTAGTTCGATTATTTGGTTTGTATAACCAGCCATTGTATGATATTGAATTATAAAGAAAAATTTATGTCAATGTTTTGAAATATATCGTATATAATAAAGATTTAGTTTAGTAATAAGCCTTAGGTGGTACTATTTAGGCTTACCTCGGTCTTCGTTGCCGGCCATGCCGTCCACTTCGTCCATCACCAACACGTGTTTCTTAGTGACCGCTTGTTTACCGGTATTACCTGTAAATATGCATATTATAAAACCACTATATATAAATTGTTGTTGTCGTAGTTGATGTTTTTATTATTATGTTATCGTTGTCGTCGTTGTTGCTGTTGTTGTTGTTGATGTTGCTGTCGTTGTTGTTGATACTGCTGTTGTTGTTGTTGTTGCTGCTGTTGTTGTTGGTGTTGCTGCTGGAGTTGTTGTTGATGCTGCTGTCGTTGGTGTTGATGCTGCTGTCGTTGTTGTTGATGCTGCTGTCGTTGTCGTCGTTGTTGCTGTCGTTGTTGTTGTTGCTGCTGTTGTTGTTGGTGTTGCTGCTGTCGTTGTTGTTGATGCTGCTGGAGTTGTTGTTGATGCTGCTGTCGTTGTCGTCGTTGTTGCTGTTGTTGTTGTTGCTGCTGCTGTTGTTGTTGTTGTTGCTGCTGTTGTTGTTGTTGTTGCTGCTGTTGTTGTTGTTGATGCTGCTGGAGTTGTTGTTGATGCTGCTGTCGTTGTTGTTGATGTTGCTGTCGTTGTCGTCGTTGTCGCTGTCGTTGTTGTTGATGTTGCTGTCGTTGTTGTTGTTGCTGCTGTTGTTGTTGGTGTTGCTGCTGTCGTTGTTGTTGATGCTGCTGGAGTTGTTGTTGATGCTGCTGTCGTTGTTGTTGATATTGCTGTCGTTGTTGTTGATGTTGCTGTCGTTGTTGTTGATGCTGCTGTCGTTGTTGTTGATGCTGCTGTCGTTGTCGTTGTTGTTGATGTTGCTGTCGTTGTTGTTGATGCTGCTGTCGTTGTTGTTGATGCTGCTGTCGTTGTTGTTGATGTTGCTGTCGTTGTCGTCGTTGTCGCTGTCGTTGTTGTTGATGTTGCTGTCGTTGTCGTCGTTGTTGCTGTTGTTGTTGTTGTTGCTGCTGTTGTTGTTGGTGTTGCTGCTGGAGTTGTTGTTGATGCTGCTGTCGTTGTTGTTGATGTTGCTGTCAATGTTGTTGATGCAGCTGTCGTTGTTGTTGATGTTGCTGTCGTTGTTGTTGATGCTGCTGTCGTTGTTGTTGATGTTGCTGTCGTTGTTGTTGATGCTGTTGTCGTTATTGTTGATGTTGCTGTCGTTGTTGTTGATGCTGCTGTCGTTGTTGTTGATGTTGCTGTCGTTGTTGTTGATGTTGCTGTCGTTGTTGTTGTCGCTGCTATCGTTATTGTAGAGGTTGTTGTAGTTGTTATTGTCATTGTTACTGTTGCTGCTGCCGTTGTGTCAATGTTACTGTCGTTGTTACTACTATCATTATTATTGATGTTGCTATAGTTATTGATGATGGTATTATCGTTGTTGTTGTTATTGCTATAATTATTGTTTATTTTGCTATCGTTGTAAATGATGTTGCTATCGTTGTTGTTGATGTTGCTATAGATATTGATGATGGTATTATCGTTGTTGTTGATATTGCTATTGTTGTTATTGTCATTGCTGTCATTATTATTGTTGCTGTTATTGCTGTTGTCATTATTGTTATTTATTAAGATATATATAATATATATAAATACTGTTATAATATTAAAAAATATGTTATATATCAACATACAACTTTTATAAATCCTATAACATTCTAGTTCTAAATATCTAAATATAAATAATAGGTGAACACTGAATTAAAATGCTATTGCTGATGTTGCTATCGTTATTCTTGTCAAAGCTATCATTGTTGCTGTTGTTATTGTTTAATTTCAAGATTCAAGATTTATTTATTTGTAAAACATGCGTATAAATACATGCAAATGTTGACAATATAATATCGTTCGATATGTTTAGCCTGTACAGCATACAAAAATATGTAGTTACACATATAGTTCACATTATACATCAAGTCCATTTTATACCATTAATCGTCATCATATTACAAGTTTAAATACATTTAAATAAATAATAATTGTCCGACAAGAATAAAAGAACGATGTCACAGTGTTGTTAATAAATATAAATAAATATTCCTTTTGTAAAATTTTATCATTAAAGAATTCACATACATTATAATAACATTTATCGATTAAGAATTTTTTTAATTTATACTTAAATACATTAGTTGGTGCATCCTTTATAGATTTTGGTATTTTATTATAGATTTTTGGTGTCATACGTAATGTACTATCATGCACAAGTTTTGTACTAGATTTTTTTAGATATAACTTATCATTATCACGTCGATTGCCTTTAACAATTTCTGAAAGTCGTGGAAACAAATTCTTATTAGTTTTAACAAATACACACACTTCAAATATGTACAATAAAGGTACTGTCAATATATTATATTATTTGAAATACGACATACAACTATCAGTATTTTTAAGATTAAACATGGCTCTTATGCACCTTTTTTGAGTTTTAAATACAAATTCTTTCTTCATTGAATTTCCCCAAAATATTATGCCGTACCGTAAATTTGAAGCAGTAATACCATGATATGCTGTAATGAGCGCTGATTCATTTACTATAGGAGACAATTTATTAAAAGCATAAGCCGAAGAGCTCAATTTCTTGCATAATTCATCTATATGATCTTTCCAGTTTAATTTATTGTCTATTATAATACCTAGGAATTTTGTATTCCCTACAATTTCTATATCACTATTAAGGTAAGAAGCACTAATAGTATTTAAAGTCCTTTGACTGAAATGCATTATATGTGTTTTATTAATTTTTATTTTTAGATTATTATTATCCAACCATTTAACTATATTCTTCAAAGCTTGGTTTACATCATTTTCATACTCATCAATACTTTGGCATTCTATTGTTACTGTACTGTCATCAGCAAAAAGTGACATAGGTTGCTTTGTTATTTTGGGTAGATCATTTATAAACAACAATGGGTCCATGATACTACCCTGGGGAACATCATACAAGACAGTTCTCTGGTCAGACATACAATTTTTTTCAAGTTTGGTTCTATTATTTTAGTTATTTGAGTACATTGTTTCCTGTCAGTAAGGTGAGACTTAAAATATAGTAAATTTAAAACATTACCGCTAATAGACCATAATATTTTTTAAAGTTAAATATTATGGTCTACGTAATTAAAAACTTGAGTCATATCACAGTAAATGGAGCAAACCGGTGTACTTTTATCCATATTTGTCAAAACAGTGTACAAGAAATCATAAATTGCTAAGTTCATGTATTTATTACGTCTAAGTCCTTTCTGATCTGATGTAAATAGATTTTGTTTTTCAAGGTACTCGTATATTTGTAAATATATGTTTTTATCAAAAATTTTTAAAAATGTTGTAAGCAATGCAACTGGTCTAAAACATTCCATTGAATATTTATCGCCTTTTTTAAATTTCATTATTATTGATATCGTTATTATCGATGTTGCTGTCATTATTGTCAATCTTAGGTCATCGTTGCAATATTTCCGAACCGAAACAACATCGTAACCTTCAATAACAGATTATAAATATTTCCTTTTTGCCTTGCGAGTGCTCTTGGGCGTACAATTGTTGTAAAAACTCTATAGTCGTTTTTATTAATGTTCTATAATCAAAATATTAAATACAAAAATATAACAATATAATAATTTATGACAGTTTGCTATTCTCTTCTAAGCTTCACATAATACATACATTTTTTATTATTCATCAAAACTGAGCTTATTATTTTCAACATTCGTTATCAGCACGAGGTAAGGAATTTATTTAAAAGATAATTCTACTCATTCATAATGGCTGGGATGAATTTGAATTGTATAAAAATGTTGGTGAAACGTGAAGATTATACAGCATGGAAATTCAAAATGAGAATGCTGTTGGTGCACGAAGAGTTGTGGAATACAATAGATGGTTATGAATCGTCTGACGATACACCTTCCCATGTAAAAGCACGTAATGACCAGAAAGCATTGTCAAAAATTTGTCTTTCTGTGGATGGTGCGGCAATGACGCATGTGAGGACAGCAACGTCAGCGAAAGAGGCATGGTATGTATTACAAAAGGCATATGAAGACCAAAGTCTTGGTCGGAAGTTGTCATTGGAGCGACAGCTGTACAGGTACTCCCTATCAGATTTTACCGATATTGAGTCGTACATTAATGCAGTCATGACAACTGCCCAGAATTTGGCAGATATTGGCAAAACAATTGAAGATAGCTCTCTTGCTGCGATTTTATTAGGTGGACTAACATCTCGTTATGATCCACTGGTAATGGCTCTAGAACATTCAAACCTCGAAGTAACATCAGAAATGGTTAAGACGAAGTTATTGAGTGAAATGTCAAAGATGGCTCAAAATGATGATGTTGCAGCGTTTCGTACTTCACAATTAAAAGCGAAGACGAAGAAACCTATTATATGTTTTAAATGTAGAAAACCTGGACATAAGAGCCCTAATTGCCCTATTAAAAAGGTAAAAAAGGTAAATATGTCGAAAATTGAACAAAACGTAGAAGATACAACAGATTGCTTGTCTGAAGTGGCTATGTCATCCCTAAATAACCAGAACTCCGATAAATGGATAATCGACTCTGGAGCATCGGGACATATGACTTCACACGGTGAATGGCTAAAAAATTATCGTTCTATAGATAGTGGAAGCATAACTGTAGCAAACGGACAAAAATTGCCAGCTGTGGGTATTGGTGAGGTATCAATAAATAGCAACTCTGTAGTATCAAAAATAAGTAATGTTATTTATGTTCCTAGTTTAAAATGTAATTTACTTTCGGTAAAGAAAGTTGTCGAAAAAGATTTTTCTGTTGTTTTTGATAAAAATGGTTGTAACTTTTATAAATCTTGTGATGTATCTTTTGCTAATAACCCTATTTTGCACGGTTCTTTTAGTGGTGGAATGTATAATTTAGATTGTTCTATTAACTTGCCACAAAATGTTTCAGCCTATAATGTGCACTCTGAACTCTCAAATTTTAAAATTTGGCATAAGAGATTAGGACATCTCTGTCGCATAGGTATGGATCTACTTAGAAAAGGTCTAGCAGTTGGAGTGGAGTACAAGGAGGTTGACAAGGAACCATGCATACCCTGCGTGGAGGGTAAGCAAGCAAGAAAACCTTTTAAACGGTTGAAAAGTAAGAAAGCTACGTCAGTACTAGAATTAATTCACACAGATTTATGTGGACCATTTCAAACAACCTCTTTTCAAGGTAATAAATACTTTATTACTTTTATAGACGATTTTACCAGGTTTATATTTATTTATTTTATATCTTCTAAGACAGAAGTCAAATCAAAGTTTTCTATTTTTCAATCTCTTGTTGAACGTGAAACTGGCTCAAAAATAAAAATAGTGCGATCTGATAATGGATCTGAGTACGTCAACAATGAATTTGCTGATTATTTGGCTTCAAATGGTATCAAGCACCAAACTACGATGCCCTATAGCCCTCAGCAAAATGGAGTGAGTGAACGATGCAATCGTAGCATTATGGAGAAAGCCCGTTGCATGTTGTCTCATGGTTCACTTGCGAAAGCTTATTGGCAAGATGCTGTAGCGACTAGTGTTTATTTGAAAAATAGGTCGCCACATCGTGCTCTTAATAAGAAAACTCCTTTTGAGATATGGTACGGATCTAAACCTAACTTATCTCATCTTAAAGTCTTCGGATGCAGAGCTTTAGTTCATGTTCCTTCTTGCCAAAGAACTAAGCTAGATATGAAAGCAACTGAACATATTTTTATAGGATATTCAGATGATCCTAGAAGTTACTACTTCCGAAGTGCGAAAACACCTAGAAAGTTAGTAAAATCGAGAGATGTAACTTTTTTTGAAGATAAGTTTACAGGACTAACAATTGAAAAGGCAGACGACGTAAACTGTGATACAAGTTACTTATTTTCAAAGACCTCATCCTCAGAAGAAGCTTCATTATCTTCTCCTTCAATTGGCGGAGGTGGTGATATAGCAATTGAGGAACAAGATCACAATTCAGTCAGTACTGAAGAGGTACGCAATCAAGGAATGGAGACTGTACATTCAGGTAATATAATTAATTCTTCATCTCCGTCATCGGGTTCTTCAAGTAATTCTAATGATGATAGATCTGGAAGAAGGTACCCTGAAAGAATACGTAAACCTCCAAACTATTTTTCTTATAATACTCTAAGCGATGATCTGCTGTGCGGTGATCCTTTGACTTATCGTGACGCAATTACAAGAGATGATAAAAATGACTGGATCACTGCCATGAATAATGAGTATGATGCTTTATTAAAGAGGAAAACTTGGGTATTGGTGGAAAAACCAAGCTTTAAATCTTGTATTCCATCTAAGTGGGTTTACAAATTGAAAAGAGATGCTGAAGGAAATATAGTCAAATATAAAGCTCGTTTAGTAGCTAAAGGTTTTACACAAATAGAAGGTGTAGACTATTATGCGACTTTTTCTCCCGTTGTACGCTCCTCATCGTTGCGAACGCTGTTAGCACTAGCAGTACAGGAAGGATACAAAATACGTCATATGGATGTAGATACTGCTTTTTTATATGGTGATTTGGAAGAAGAAGTCTATATGGATCAGCCAGAAGGGTTTGTCCAGAGAAAGGAAGATGAAAATAAGGTATGCTTATTGAAAAAGGCCTTATATGGTTTGAAACAAGCTCCGAGAGCTTGGAATATAAAGTTAAAACAAACTTTGTCAACTATTGGATTCACTCAAACACCATCAGAACCTTGCGTGTTTACTAAAAATATTTCGAATACAGACTCCTTGGTTATAGCCATATATGTTGATGATCTTTTAATTATGTATAAAAATGAAGTAACATTTGACAACTTAAAATGTGAGTTGGAAAATTATTTTTCACTTAAAGATCTTGGTATTATTAATTATTTCATAGGCATAAATATATCTTGCCGAGAGAATATTATTAAAATATGTCAAAGTACGTATATTGAAAGTTTGTTAAAAAGGTTTGAAATTCAAAACTGTAAATCGGTTTCAACACCCCTTGCTCAAAAGAAACTGGAACCTAGTACAGGTGAGTCTAAATGTTCCTATCAGGCATTAATTGGCTGTCTTATGTATTTGGCAGTAAATACAAGGCCTGATATAGCTTACGCAGTGAGTTACTTAAGCCAATTTAACTCCAATAATGATCAATCTCATTGGAATGCTGCTAAGCGATGTCTTCGATATTTAAGTGCAACTAAGCATGTTGGTATTTCATACAGAAAAACTGAAGACTCCTCTATACTGCGTGGTTACTCAGATGCTGACTTCGCAAACTGTCCTGTTAGTCGTCGCTCATATACAGGATTTTACTTCGAACTCGCAAAAGGCCCTATTTCTTGGGAATCAAGAAAACAGCCTACAGTCGCATTATCCTCTGTGGAATCCGAATACATGGCGCTATCAGCAGCTGCTAAGGAAGGTTGTTTCTTAAAACGTTTTGTGGCAGAAATAACAGGTAAAACTCTAAATGTTGTCATTTTTTCTGATAGTCAGAGTGCCCAGAAACTTGCGTTGAATCCAGTCCATCACAATAGAACTAAACATATAGACGTAAAGTTTCATTTTATTAGAGAAAAAGTAAATGACAAAATTATAGAATTAAGGTATATGCCCACTGATTCACTACCAGCGGATGTTTTGACAAAACCTTTAGGTCATGTTAAGCATTTACGATGTATGACGAATATGGGCATTGGGTAACCTTTTATCTTGTTATTTTTGTACCAGTATTTTTGTTAAGTAATATTTTTGTTATATATATATTTTGATTACGGGAGGATATGTTGTAAAAACTCTATAGTCGTTTTTATTAATGTTCTATAATCAAAATATTAAATACAAAAATATAACAATATAATAATTTATGACAGTTTGCTATTCTCTTCTAAGCTTCACATAATACATACATTTTTATTATTTATCAAACCTAGCTTATTATTTTCAACAACAATACCTTTAGCATATCCAGATAGTGAGGTAGTAGTGAGCAGTTCGCCAATTTGTTCTTTAATCAGCGTCTTGTTTCTAGTGTCTGACGCGTTGAACTCCACCATGTCGAAGCCTAGTTCCTTGCACACTAACGCCACCGTGGTAGTTTTACCTGTAAATGTTTCACTATTTTTAAAAAAGTTTCATCTTTAAACAATCTCTCACAACATTTCCTTGATTTCCGGTGGTGAGACGTAGCGGAAAATAAACATTTAAATAAATCGTAATCGATAAGTATTTATTTCCAAAAGAGCGTACTTTCTTAAGGTGTGTTTGAAAAGAATTCTTAACTAAGAACGCTTATTAGCCCTTATATATGTATAAATATAAAAAGACAGTGCACTTGTATTATATAATATATATATAAAAGACAGTGAGTGTTTGTCACCGTTTAACCGATCGTCATAAAGTTTGAAAACAACAAATATTATTTGGGATGGAGAAAGTCACAGGCTGACACTATTTATTCCAGTCACGCGAAGAAAGTCGTGGGTAAAATCTAGTTGAAAAAATATGTCTACGCAACATACCAGGCACTTTACTAAAACCATAGACTAACAGATTTTTCTGTTAAGATAGAATATTTCTTTGTCTAAACATGCTATATTATTCAATGGTGTACATACCAACTCCTGGCGGGCCGGAGAGTAGCGCTGCCTTGTAATAACCACCGTCGTCATTCTTCGCCCATGGACTCGGCTTCGGCAGCTTAGCTTTTCTATTCACGTACCATTTCGTCAGCCAGTTCATTAATCTGAAATATTCGTATTTTATTTTTTACATACCTGAGCTATCTTTAAAATAAGGATGAAATTTTACGATAGATAAACACTAACCCCAACTATTATACTGTTATTACTTTCTTTCAAAGTAGGAATTTAGTGTACAAGAAAGAGACAAAACAGTTTTATGGCTAAAATAGGTATTGGGGGGTTTGACATTTTTACGGAATTATGTGTAAATAGCAGAAGAATTCTATTAAGTCGTAAATAGAGGCATCTACTTCACCTATTACCGCTACCTGTTTGCGTTTAGTGTTTTGGTTAAAAGTATGTTTTTTTTTTTGTGAAAATGTCTTTTTTATGAAATTAAATTATAAAACCCCATCTCTATAATGCATTAGATTATTCAATATGAATTTCTTCGCATTTCAAAAGTTTAATGTTTTGGTTATTCTGACATTACCTTCTAAAATTACGATTAAGATTTACTGTACTAATCTGTAGTTGCATATTTCAACATTTTCAAAATGCTGTTTCGGTTGAAGGGTGGGATATGGCAGTGAATTTACAGGGTACAGAGGAATAACACTCTCTAACAATCAATAAGCCCTCAGAAATGATAATGCATGGGGAGTATCATGGGCGAAACAGTATACTCTGTTATGTCCATGGTACGGCTCGTATCTATAGACGACGGTTACCATTTTCCATCAGCTGGGCCGTCAGTTTGTTTGGCATTCTAAGTTGCATAAAAAAATGTTTTAACTTGGTTACTTTACACATACATAAGGGCGTGTAATTATTGAATAATACTGCAACATTTACATAGTAAGACAATACATATATAACAATAGTAGATTTTTTATATTATATATAAAAGAAGAGTCATTTAGCTTACTTATTAACGTTGCTCGCTTCACCACGTTGTCCAATAATACTTTTAACACTTTGCGGTTTGTATTTATCAACCCACATCAATGATACTGTAGATGGATCGCTCACACTTTTCATAGAAATAATAGACTCGTTTGAAGTCGATTCACTGTTCTGTTCCCCATTTTCTTTATTTAACTCTTTTACTTTTGTTACTTGTCCGTTTATTTTATTTGAACTTTCTTTTGTATCATCATCAGAACTATTTCTTGTTACCTTTTCTTCTAATCTCGATTCTTTATCTAATTTTTTAAAGCCATTTGTTTTTTTCTGTGGTGTTTTTGCTTTTTTAATAGGAGTTTTTTCTTTTTTTATATCTACTTTTGCTTCTGTGGTATCTTTATGCGGTGGGTGTGCGATCATATCGAGGAATTGATCTTCATTTATTATTTTAATACCTAATTCTTGGGCTTTGGCCATTTTTGCGGGACCCGCATCCGACCCAGCGAGCACGTGGGTTACCTAAATATTATAAATTTCTAATTAGAATTCACTATAAGGTTTATCGGCGGTTAATCACCAATATTTCCGAATATTTATTGAATAATTATAAAAAAACCTTCCAAGTTACATATCTCCATTTTTTTTAAATTTATTTACTGTTCATTTTATATTTTTTATTACAGTGACTTTATATTGCATAGAAAAATAATTTTTATTTCAATATTATTGATCATTGATATTGAAAGTGTTTTACTTTTTATTTTATCATCATCATCTTATTAGCCATTGACTATTCACTGTTATACACATGAACATAGAACTCTTCCCATAAGGGGGGTGGTGCCAGTGGTTACCAAGCGTGGCGGGCGTATTGGTAACCGTATTTAGGCTTTGATGATGTTTAAAGAGGAATACTGTTGCCCATCCCTCGACTATTAAATTCCCTGAGTTGCCCCTTACGACACTCACGAAAAAAGAAGGCGTGGCTCGTTCTATGCCGGGACCACACGGTAATTATTTTATTATATTTGGAATAAATCCAGATACAAGAAGTTTTCTGTGTCTGCTGTAATTTTTTTCCATGTTAGGAGATGTTTGTAATTTACTATAGGTTATGTAAAATAATTTAATTAATTAACCAATACATTTTAACAGGAAAAAGAAACTTTGAACAAAGTTTCTTTCATCAACAGATGTTTAACTTAATACCTTTTTGCTGACTCCACTTTTGATGCAGCCTCCATATTTGTTTATGGCTGCAACAATTTCATCCCTTTCAAATGAGTCTAGCACTCCAGTCAATAAAAAGGCATAATCTTTAAGACAATTTGGTGGACCCTGGAAATAAATATGTAATCACACTCATGCTTCTAGTTTTACTTCTTCTGGTTCTACATGCTTCTAGTTGGAAATCTTGAAAGATAACTAAAGTATTTAAACTGGAAACTTTTTTTTTAGACTTTTGTTATTAATTGTACATTATAATATAATTCGTTTCTGATCAATATGCGAACCTGTGAAATTATAGATAGAGAATGTTTTTTTTTTAATTAGAAAATTTCTTGAAAATTTTTTTCAGTTACTTACTGAAAAATAAGTAACTTTTGCATAATGGTTTTAACAACAAGAATTATTTTCTTCAGTTATTATTGTATAACTATATAATTAATTATAAACATATTGTATAAACATTCAAAATATTTTTTTTCCTTTAATTATTAATATATATATATATATATATATATATATATATATATATATATATATATATATATATATATATATATATATATATATATATATATATATATTAATATTAATTTTACCTCGGGTATCTCTTTACTTCCCAGATGTTTGGGGCCAGCCCTATGTAAATACTGCTGATAAAGTGCTGCCGACTGCCGCCGTCTTTCATGTCTCTCTTCATCAGTCAGTGCTAAACAATAAATATTAATAGTAACCAATTGATCTCTTTAAAAATTTTAGTAACTTGCTCCTTAAACCTTATTTAAGGAAATTTGACATGAAGCTCGGAGCTACTATGAAACATAAACAGTTTAAGAACAATAAGTATTGTATTAGTAAAGATAATACAGTAAAATAAAGATAAATAAAATTCATACTACAGCATTCAAATATTTATGAAATTATTCTAAAAAAGAACTAAAAATAGCAATTTTTTAGAGATACATTTTACAGTAATAACTATCTTTTTACCCACTACTTCATACCCTTAGCTATCAGAAGTAGGAAAATAATAATAATAATAAACTCTTTATTGCGCACAACAGAGATGTATACAAGGAGTATTTATAAAGAATGTGCATATACAAAAGGCGGCATTATCGCTAAAAGCAATCTCTTACAGACAACCTGGCATAAATAATGGATAAGTACAGAGAGAAAGGTAGATGGCGCAAGACAGACACAGTAAATACAAAAAAGAAATCAAACAAAATTCAAAATATTCTAAATATAAAAATAAGATTACAATACATAAACATACATATATAATATAAATAATAATACATAAAAATAAATAGGTCGAGGTAAAACACACATAGTGGATTACAAGGAAAACCAATGTAATAGTTCACTTCCAGTTGATTTCCTGGAAACTTCTACTACACAACAGTAGAATACAACTGTGAATACTGAATCTGAAATGGTACAGTAGTTTTTGCGTCATACTGCGACAAACATACAAACAAACAGAGAAAATTTCTATAAATTATTGATTTCACTTCTATTGCAAGGGCGATTATTGCAGGACCCCTCATATTTTTTCTTAATATCTGGATATGTAGATACAGAAATTGTCTAGTTACTATTTTATTAATAATCAAGTTGAGATAATAGTTTTACTTAAACTTAATTGCAGTTATTTATTTAGCAGTATTTACTTACCAGACTCATTTAAACTTTTATCATGTTTCTTTTTCTTGTGTTTTGTATCTTTCTGGTCTTCTTCAACCTCCATACAACTATCATCAAAATATTCACTAGTGTATATTGTTTTAGTTGTTTCTGTATAATTTGTTTTCACTTCCAAATTACTAGTGTTTAATTTTTTCTTTTTATTCTTAATGTCGCCATTGTTTTCTTGGTGGTTGTGTTCACTATCAACAAATTCAGCAAATTTTCTTTTATTCTCATTTTTTACGTTATTATAAATAGCTCTACTAGACTTTTCCTTTGTAAATGTGCCATTATCTTTTGATTTACTTAATTGTTTATCCTTGATTGGTGATACTTCATTAGCATTAAATGAAAATTTATCTTTGACATGATCACTTTTTGATTCATTTATGGACTTTATGGGACTTTTTTCTTGTGGTGATGATTCTTCAATATCAAGTTCTAGTAAGCTTTTATCAAATTCCTCATCTGAATGTATACCAAATTCAGTTTTTCTTTTTTCTTTCTTGACTAACGGTTCGCTCCTTTTTATAGGCTCACTACCAAACAAATCAACAGCTTTCACTTCTTTCAGAACAGGTTTTTGTGGTGGTTTAGCTTTTCTACTGTGAGATTTGTTAGACTCATTACTCAAATTGTTCTTTTTCAATGTAAATATTTCCTCATCGGAATCATCTCTCAAAACTTGTTTCTTTCTTGAAATCTTTTTCTGTAATTATTCATATTTTTTGTTAACTTTTAGAAATTATTAGAAATATAACATTGAATTATTTAGTAATTATATTTCTATCTATCTATCCTATTTAAGAGCTGTGCTCTTGTCGGTAGAGCTCTTGAATTATATTTGGCTTCTATTATTTTTTTAATTAAAAAAACTTAAAATACACACCTTATCTTTTATATGGACATCTGGAGACTCTGGTATAACATCATCATCTTCTTCTATTTTAGGTTTTTGAGGCTTTTTCGGTTGGAAAAATGATCTGATATCCTATTAAATTTAAATATAAAAATGAAAATAGTTCTAAAGATAGTAAAACAGTTATTCTGCCTTGTTTCAAAATATGTATATTTTGTATATTATAATTTATTATTCTTATTGCATATAATTTAATATATTAAATAATAATTAAATAAATTTTATTACTAATATATAAAGGGAAAAAGAATTAAATTACACATACTTGTATTTAAGGAATAATAATTGTTAATGTTTGTTAAATACTATAATTGCTACTTGATTGCTTTTGTTTAAAATATTTATAATAATAAAAAAAAAATTACTAAAATGTAGTATAGTGTATAATAGGAATGTGCATTATTGAGTAACATGTTGGTGACTGTACACTAACATGTTATTCCACTATATACATTACCTGTCAAATTAACAATACAATGTTTATTTCCCATGTGTCATCACATAGATATCACTGTATGAGGGTTGTGACCTTTGTATATATCTATTCCATAAAATTTTACAAATGATGATTATTATATCAGTATTCATATTATACAGTATATTATTAACTGTGCACTGCAGAACAAAGGCCTCCACCATAAGGGGATTTTACTAGTAGTTGCCACACTTGGCAGGCGGGTTCGTAACCACAGTTAAGTTTTCATGATATTTTTAGAGAAATACTGCTGGCCATATTTCGACCATTAAGTTCTCCTCTTTAACACCCATAGAAAAGGAAGGAGTGGCCCCTTCTATGCCGGGACCACACAGCACATCAAATGGATATAGCAGGCTATTATTATCTTCATTATATTTATGTCTCAGATTATATAGATTGAGCATCGAGTGTAAAAAGATGAATCAACTTTTAGTCAGCCAAACATCAGATTGTCTGACTCAAGTTTTTTTTTTTTAAATTACAACAAACATACTTTTTTCTATGTTGCAAATAGATTAAAAATTTCCTAGATAAGGTTTCATTTTAAATTAGAATTAGGAACTATTTTTTTAATAATATAAATATACAAATATGTATTGCTTACAAATTAATATATATTAATTAAAATGGCTGCCATTTTTAATTATTTAAATTAGGAATCAAAGTATTCAATAAAGATAAGCATCATTATGAATCATTAATAACAGCTTATCTGGTTCTTTCAAATATATAATATTATAAGAATTTTGTAATACTTATTTTTCAATTTAACCTTTAAATAAACTTTCTCCCATATACTTAGTAGTAAATTTACATTATTGTAACCCTATTCTCATAGTATTTTACACAGAAAAAAAATTACCTTTCTTTAAATGAGTATTTGTAAGGGAACACTATAATCTAAGATATATATATATAATATAGTAAAGCTAATAATAGTATATTATCATCAATAATGGTGATAACATTATACCTTGCCTTGATTTATATTGTTAGATAGGTGATACAGTCTTGGTTTGTTTTGTCATATTATTAGAGAACAAGTACCATATAATACAACATCCCACTGCTGGGTATAAATATCTCCTCATTAATGGAGGGTAACGAGCTTGTTATCATCATTAAAACAAGGCGGCTTTTAATAATATTATTTTCTGTCATACTTTTAGTGAGCAAATACTGCATGATATAACATTCCCATTACTGGGCATAAGTCTCTCCTTATTAGAGATGGATAATATGGTGCTATTAATGGTGACCAGATGACTTAGAGATGTATTTTACCATCTCTTATTATGTATATGCATTATATGTTTTTACTTAGGAAAATAATCCTCTTGCGAATTAGCATTTGCATTTAAATTGTATACTTACAATACACAACACAAATTAGATTATGAAACATGAGTATCAGACTAACATGGACACCCAGGTAAACTCTATATATAAAAAAAAGAAATAAAAGTAAAGGGTTGTAGGTTAAATTATTTTATGTAAATAATGGAACAAGAAAAAAAAAATAGCCCAAGACTAAACTGATAAGTTCATAATTTAAAAATAATAACATGCCAATGTGGTAGGAAATGCAACATTATTTTATCTTTGATTCAATTAAAATTGTATAACTCACGTAAGATTTACTTGCAAAAAATATGAAAGATATGAAATATTCATTCTATAATTTAAAATATAGATGGGTAAATTTAAAGTAACAGAAACTGTTTATTATATATTGGGACAGTAATATTTGTTTTGTATATTACTTACCCTTGACATTGTTGTAATAATATAACTAATTATAGATTTCTAGAGAGGCACATGATTTTACTTTTACTAGGTTGGGTATCTAATTCCAAATATTTCAATTTAAAGATAATAATTAATAAACAATCTGAAATCAAGCAAAATCGCGCAATATTTCTCTTTGTCTTTTCATTGTCAATGTCAGTGTCAGTTTTATTCTATGAAACAGCAAATGAAAATCGAAAAGCATAGAATAAGAATAAATAAACGCGACACTGGCAAAGTGGTTGCAAAAATAACAACCGATTAACATTGAAGAAAAGAAGAAAGATGAATAAATAGTACCAGTTTTATTGTAATTAGAATAAATATCGCTACTTTAAAGCCATCTAAAATGTATCCACGTAAATAAGACTACATTTTGCACGCCAGTTGCACAACAATGTGGCTAAATATGTAATTTTATAACATTAATTAAGATCTATTACAACCAAATTTATTTTTATTTTATCAAAATTTAGATAAAGCACTTAGGTAGGTACTAAGTAATAAGAAGGTCGTATCTATGCAGCTTATCATGTCAGTATCCAAATCCTTATATAAATTATTTTGCTTATATTTGAATAGAATCATACAGAAGTAGCATCTTGAACTAATAGCTAATCATCATCTTCCTACCCTAAAGTAATTATCATATTTTCCTTTAAAGCATCATTTTTTAAAACACTTAATATGATATTTAATGAAATAAAAAATATTATTAAATAAAAATTCAATGTTGTGCATATTTCTTATTATTGTTATTACTACCAGTGCGTGTGCTATCTCCAACAATGTAGGTACCGCTATATTTTACAATAGGGCAAGGTCAGACTGTTGGAATCAAGAGGATCTAGCCAAACTGCGTGCCCGTAAAACATTCGAACAACTTATGCCGTCCTCAGTTACGCCCGATAAAATCGATAAGAAATATACAAAAGATATTCTCCGGTATTTTCAGAAAGCACTGCAAATTGTTAAAAATAATGAAGATGTTTCTACTAGAGCAGTACTAAAAGAAGCGTTAGCAGATACCATAGGTGGATACTTAAGAAGCGAATTGCTACCTACTGTTCGTTTCGCCTATTACGCTGGTTATATCCCTTATAGAAATGCTAGACAATTGCACGACTTCTTTGATGAACTAAAGATGAATTTAAATACACAAGGTTGGGGATGGAAAGAACCGGATAAAGTGCCTTCTTGGTCAAACTTGACTGTTGTAAGGATCTTGATTGGAGCCGGCAAATTCTTCGACCCGTGCGCATGTTTGGTCACCATACGTGATTCTAACTCTTGTATTCATTTGCCGTTGCCCAAGTTAGATGACTATAATAGACCATCTGCAATTGCATTACCATTTAGAACGGGCGGTCTAGTAAGTTTATCATCACCTTACTCTCAGAATATCTTACTCAAGTACTATACTACTGTTTCGAGATGTATATTACATAATTCGCCCAAAAATTGCCGACATTCTGATTTCGTAAATTTTAATAATGAACTATGGCATTGGATGAAAAGAGAAGTTGCGCCGCATCTTGTAGATGAAAAACTTTATGCGGCCTACGGAGGTGTTTTACGAATAGCAGCGGCAGTGCAGAGTTACGGCAAAGGCCTTTCCCGCCGAAATCTTTTCGAATATGAAAGCGCAGGGTCATCATCCACCTGGAGTCCTTGGAAAACATTTACACAATCTTTTATATATATAAACGCCGATTGGACACCGCAATTATATATCGGTCTTGTTCTCTTAGCAGCATTGGCTATATGTATATTGCAAATGTGTTACAACTATATATTTGGAGATGCGAATATCTGCCATTGTACAGGTCGATCCAAGAAGTCTTTGATTAAAGATGTCGAATACAACAAAGTCGATTCAAGCTTTCCAGCAATATTATCAGCGCATCAAAGCGCTGTTTATTACAGCGAGAAAAAGAGAACGAAGCTACTGCCACCAAAAACAAAGACGTTTTCCCTTGGTTCGATTAGGACACAGAAAGTTTATGATCTGAATGAGAATACTGAAAAACTTATGGCTGTAATAATGAGTAGTAATGAGAACTCCATTGTCGAATCGCCATTACCGTCCAAAGATGAAAGCGATGATACTAGTAATGTAATGGACACCAGTCGTTCTAAACGGTCCAAAAGTCCGCCTAAATTGGAGACGTCAATTGCTCAATTACGTATTGATAAAACGTCGGGTAGGAATAAAAGGGGTACATCGCAGATGTACTCGACGAGCACTCTTACACGTTCAGATGTGACTTACTGTCGAGAGCTGCAGGAAAGTGAATCCGTTTGGACAGGGACCGAGAGCTGTACATGCAGCAGCCAATCGGCCAGCACTGGAAGCTCGAAATCTAGAAGTCGAAAGTCGCGGAGTAGTCGCGACTTAGCTTGGGCGCGCCGTGTTATCTCTAGACACTCGGCACAGAATCTCTCTAAATCCACCACTGGCACAGAACTTGACATCAAATCA
This sequence comes from Galleria mellonella, assembly GCF_026898425.1. Classification (NCBI taxonomy): domain Eukaryota; kingdom Metazoa; phylum Arthropoda; class Insecta; order Lepidoptera; family Pyralidae; genus Galleria; species Galleria mellonella. Next base: position 1,209,843 of record NW_026442090.1, on the reverse strand, counting down.
TATATGATACCACCTTCTCAACGATAGTATATGTATTTTATAAGTAATTTTAATTCGTGGGGACTTTTATTGTATGTATGTATGTATTGAATATATTGTATTCGTTTAAGATGTATTATTTAAGAATGTTATAAGATTTTTAAGAATTATATTATATTAAAGTTACAATGATATTACAAATTTTTCCTTTCCCTTTTAGTAACATATAATTAATATTTCATTAAAAAAGAAAACTAATCTAATTAACTATTAGATTGTCGCAATGTCTACCTGTATCTGTAGATCCACATGGGGGGGGGGGAGGATTGTTATTAATGGGGTCTAACTGACCCATTGCTATCGATACACCCTATCAGGTCAACCTCCAGACGGTTCTCCATGGAAACTATCGTGGTTAATTCTAATGGAATTCATCACGATGGGCTAATTAACCTACTTTCATCGTCACCTATCTGGTGCCCCGCCAGCCTATACTGATAACGCAGGCGCGGTTACCATTCCATTATCATTCATCAAAAAAGTGTAATCAAAAAGAGTAAAAATGACTCCTGATTGCAGTATATTCATTGTGGACCCAGTGGATTACATGATGAGAGGATGAACTGAGGCAAATTTGAAATAAAACAATTTTAATAATTTAAATAGTTATATATTTACATCATATGTATAAACAGTCAAACAATATAATTACGTAATTATTTAGTACACATCAACGGCACCTGGTTTAAAGATTTCGATCTTTAAATAAAATATGGGGTATACTTTGAAATAAATATTCATATCACATGTAACATATTTTGTACCTTGTTTAACATAAAACATCTAAATACAAAAAGTAACTTTGTCGCCTTACTATTCTATGGAATACACATTTATATCCACTTATAAATAATAGCTAGTGAGTCCCACGAAACAAATCTCGTAATACAAAAAATGTTGTTGACTTTAGAACAGTTTGAAATAAATATTTTGGAATGAAGTTGGTAATTATCAAAGCAAAAAAAAAAACAGGTTCCTAACAAACGTTAAGACTAACATCGCAATATAAGATATTCCGTAGCGAACCTTCCGCGGTTACAAGGAACACGAACGTACGCAGTCACCGTGAACCGCGCACCGAGTGTGACGTGAACGCGCGTAACCTAGTACGCAACAAGACAGCAACGGAAGAGACGCGTCCGAATTATGAAACTCCCTTTTTTGAAGTCAGTTGAATGTTATTATTATTAATTGTTTCGCAAAGTGTGTTTTGATATAACTATTTAAATATATACAAATGTTTTTATCACCAACTTAACCAATAAAATATAAATAGGGCTGCCAAATTATACAATCTGTTTTTAACTTTCACTGGGCGCCGCCATTACTTTTAACAAATATATTAAGAAATTATTGTTATAAAACCTCATTGCTAATCTCAATTAGTATTAAACGTTGGGAACTCCTTCGTGGAACATTTACTAGATAACCATACAGCATTTCGTCAAATCACAGTAATATTTTATTGATTGCATTTGCAATAAATCATAATTTATCCTAAAATAATCTTTTTAATAATCTAAATAAGCAATACAAACAAAATAACCATCTACAACACGTTATCGTTTTACGAATTTAACGTGAATATAAAGATAATTGCTTTACAATACGAAAAATTGTGCTTATTGGAGGGAATAGTATATTTATGCATAAGAAATAAAAACTGGGACCTAAAATGTTTATTCAGAAGCTTTACAATGCTGATATTATTTTTTGTAATTTTCCAATAATTTATTTTTTTCTATTTGCAACTGATTATTTAAAAAATACTATAATTAAGCAAACTAAAACGTTAATCACAGAACTGTATGCTACCAAAAATTATGTATCTATATCATTATGTTGTTTTTGAAATTTCCAAATATTTATACCATCAAAATACAAATCTCCAATGGTTGTTCAATAATCATCTTATTGTATAATTAACGATGTAATTTTATTAAAATCAGAAACATTAAAATTTGGTTTTGAAAATTACTAGATTGGTAACACACAACATAATTGGTAACGCTCATAAAGTCGTGTTTTTTTTTTTCTTGTTTATTAAAATATATAAATATAATAACAAATTATTGTCACGTTAGTTTTGTTTTATAATTTCACATGTTTTACATCGTTTTAGAGGGAGGGGGGGGGGGGGCATTAATAATACTAGGTACAGATTAGGACAAATAAGAGAATAATTATAAAAAATTCTGTTATAATTTCTTTTTTTTTTTATATGGCTTCCACCATAGAGATAACGGTGATTTTCTGCAAATGTCAGGGTTAAAAAACTTTCCGTTTAATTTTTATATATATATTTTTTTTAATATTGCCAAAAGGCTAGTGTTGTTCATTATGCCACTAACGAACAGGAAACGAGACGGGATGTTAAAAAGGAAAGGTAAGAATTTTAGTTTTAGTGATAGTTATAGTTTGATGTTATTATAAAAAATAAAGAAGCTAAGATGTTATAGACCAAAGGGATAGGATGAGCTAAAAGACATAAAATTGACACAGGAAAGAGAATAATAGAGAAAACAAGAGAGTACATGATAACGTTTTTCGGTAATATAGATAATTTCAACTGTCATTATAATTTGGTGCCAACTGTCATCGTTATATTATTAATGACATTATACAAACAGTCATGAACAGTGGGGTCGATTCTGAAGCACCGTTTCTCAAAACTTATCTTTAAAATTAAAATTTGGTAACACAGCAAAACTTTCATTCTTTCATTCTATTTTCATTAAAATAAGATAAAATTAGACTAATTAGTCTAATTTTCTAGTAGATTTAAGTAAAAATTATTACAAATTTAGTTTATACTTGTTCATAAAACAGTAATATCGCGAAATTGGTAAATTAAAATTTGAGTTAAGATTTAAGTTTAGAGAAATGACACTTCAGAATCGGCGCCAGTTTACAGATTTAATTTAAAAAATTGTATCACGTAGCTATGTGCGTTATTATATAAAAGTCTTAATTGAGAAATCAATACACCGTACAATCTTTAGGTACTTCATCGTACCGATGGGGCTGATATACCTAAAGAAGGTAAAAACTCTTGAGTACAACTTATTTAGGCTTTGTGTCAACGCCTTTGTGAGATTACCTATACTGTTGAAAATACACGTAAAAGAGAAACTCCCAAAATGGTTAGGGATTCTGAATAAGATTTATAATGTCATTCCGTTAATAGGACTTGTACAATAGAACTTGTTGTTGAGTATAGAACATGTGAAATTCAATTCCCCCCAGTGAACAGATTTCAGAGAATCTAACAACACAGGTGGGATTTCACAAGAATAATTTCTGCATAACAACATGTAATTCAGTGCAATAAAAAAAAAAAAATAATAGAATAATAAGCAAACATGCCAGAACAAATTTCGGAAATAAGAAAAGACTTATCTTACTCTATCGACAAATCGAAAGCACATAAGACACCTGATATTGACTGGCAAAAAAAAAATTAAATAAACTAGGTCAGTGTGGGGTCAATTCGTTATAACTAATTAGAGAGAAAAAATACAAACACGTGCATGTATTATGCAACATAGACTTCATAAAATTTATCAAAAAGAGATCACACAGTATATTGGCTTAAAAATGAAACTAGCCGAAAATAAACTTGTCAGAGGTCTACTATCATATATTACTATTAAAGAATAACTGGTGTTATTTGATACTACCGAAACCCAATATACATTAATGGCGGTTTCTATTGGTATTTGGCACCGATATTTGCCAAGAAAACACACTAAATAGCCAAGTTGTTCAATTAACAAATCTATGACTCTCTACTGAAAGTATTTATCGGTATATCGATCGATATCTTGACGATTTTTGTGACAAAAAATTTTGAATATTGGATTTTTTTACCACTGAGCTCTATAGTGAGACACATTGATGATAGGACTATATATAGCGCCTGTATTTTCTCAGACAATATTAGGTAATATTAGAATTACTTGATTTAATAAAAATATATATTATCCTGTACTAGAAGTTTTAAAAAATAACACTTTTTTTTATAAATAAGCTTTCAAAATATACAAAAGAAGAATATCACAAGAAATGGTATAGTATTAATGGGCTCTTCTAAAAAAATTTAAAATAATTATACAGTATACTATAACTTTTTTAAATCAGTTGAAAATGATGTGTAGAATGTATTATAAAAATAAGTAACTAATATTATAATAGACAAGAATGATTTCTTTTTTTTTTTCAGAATATATACGATAAGAATCACTAATTTTGTTATCCTTGTATTGCCAGTATTTTTAGTAGAGCCCTTTAAAATAAAGCAACATAATTACCCGGCCTTATCACAAGAAATCGAGTTCATTTGATTTAAATATAGTTCACAAGTTCTAAAGGTACATTTTATTCATAATTTGTATAAACAAAATAAATTACTATTATTATTGTAATACTAATATGTTATGATAAACAAATTATTAAATATATTTATTGCTGAAATTGGAACCAAAAATGAGTGCAGTATAAATGTACATAATTGTATTTGTATTAACAATTTTAGACTTCAGATTTTATACACACAAGAATTCCAGATTTCTAATTTTTTTTCAAATAAAATCTTCCTTTAATATATTGTAAAGAACAAGATTATATTAATTTTCTACTAAATATTATGCTCGTAACATTAATTTTACGAATATGCTGAGAATGTTGTTATTTCAATTCTATTTCAATCGCACCTTTACAATCCGTTGGTCCCGATTGTTTTCGAGTAATTAGTAAGTAACCGATGGGCTTGTCTAGCAAGATGGACACTATTAGAGATAATTATATTATCATATATAGGACCGTATTATTCATTTGATTTTCATGTATATAGTAAAGGTATATGTCTAACATGATACCTAATGCTGTCTTCAACCAGTCAATCATAGGGCAAACATAGAAGTTTGTAGATTATATCAGGATTCATTTTTATTTTTTTTTTAGTAATTTGTTTGTTCGTTTGTATAATTATATAATATTTATACAATAATTTGTATAGTTACGGAATAATCGATTGAGATCACTTATCGTTTTAGCCCTATATTTATGACTTTATAGGATCCTACAAAAGCGATAATACAATAGCCCAGTAAAATAATTTCTCCAGTTGATTTAGACAGAAAAGAATCTAGAAAGATCGACAGTCAAGAAAAAGCCTGAAGGATCTACTATTTCATTTTCAAGTCACCATTTTTCAAGTCGCATATACATATCTTATTCACAAATATCGTCACAGTCGTAGAATATTGACGGATCTATATACATATGTAATATTCGTCAGATCCGTCAGTATTCTACGACTATGACGATATAACAATAACTTACAAAAAACAATACACAAATATTAATATTTTCATAGTGCTATGAAGGCATGTGCATCGAGTCACGAAATTTGAATCACATTTGAAAATTAATCTAATGTAGTTGATGTTAAGGATCAATGTCTTATGTTTTTGTACTGCCTGGCGCTCCATTTTCTATGCATGTATTTAACTATATATAGAGGTAGACACGAGACCAATGTAATGACGGTTACCTTCCACCAGAAGTCCCAGTGTCTTATGAAGTCAGCATCTGTGGTAGAATAATAACATATAAGTATATTTTGTTATTATATTGCCCATTAACTGTTCACTGCTAAACGATAGATCTTCCTACATAAAATGGGATGTTACCGGTAGTTACCACGTTTAGCAGGCGGGTTGGCAACCGCAGTTAGGCCTTTAAAAATATTTTAACAGGGATGTTACTGCCTATGCCTGGCCCTCCCTTAGTCGCCTCTTACGAAACCCACGGGAAAGGAAGGGGTAGCCCATTCTATGCCGGAGTACACACGACGAGCGGCGTTTTTTTCTATTTTTTTTGGATGGGTAAAAATGGTATGGTAAACCCGCCTGCGCTAACGGGATACGCTGGCGGAGCACCAGTGAAGGGTGATAGATGAGAATGAAAACAGGCCAGTTAGCCCATCATGATGAATTCATCAGGAATTAACCATGATAGTTTCCAGGGAAAACCGCGAGGAGGTCGATCTGGTTGGGTATATTGCTAGCAATGGGATTCTCAGTGTCCATTACTAACAATCCTTTACCGCCCCGATTTTTTCTATTGATCACAGTTAATGACCATACTATTCTCGTGTTACCTCTGGGCCATGTGGTCACATATTGTATTATTAAAATAAACTGGGGATATCGTGAATGGACTTAAAATTAATGATCACTCACCGAAATAAGATGTGAATATGAGCAGCGTGGCGGTGTACATGAGCAGGCTGAGCAGCTCGGCGGCGGCCATGAGCCGGTGCCACGTGACGATGGTGAGCGCCACCATGATCAGCTCCGTCAGTATGAGAGCCGTGTAGCTGATCTCCACTATGTGTATCAGCTGGTCCTCGAACAGTACTAGAGCACCGTACATTATTACGCCGCCTGTAAGGACATTCAAAATAATCTAATATTAGAAAGTGGAAAGATTTGATTGTTTGTTTGTTTATAATAGTCTCAAGAATTAGTTAACCGATTTTAATAATTCTTTCATTTATACAAAACTACATTATCAGTGAGTAACACAGGATATACATTATTTTTGAAAATTCTATATAACCGTGCAAAGCTGTGGTGGCAGCTAGTTTAATAAAAAAAATCAATCTTAAAAACACCAATAAACGTCGAAATGTATTTTAGATATCCTACATTTTTTACTGTAAAAGAGTTGACTACTTTTTTTGCAGTAACTACTATTTGAACAATTTTTTTTTGTAAACCTTAAGATTTAGGTACAATTTTAAAATTGTACCTAAGTTTATGCAAATAATACTAATTTGCTTATCGATTGATTAAAATATATAGTTTGCACTAAAATATGATAAATATAGATAGAATAGATTTATACTGTACAATTTACCTTGATATATAGATATGCCGGTCCAAATATAAAACGTCTTGTACGAGAGTTGCCTTCCTTTGGTGAGTTGTTTGTACAACTGCGGGTACCTCAGCGCTGTTAAACTTGATATATCTTTATCGAGTACCTGTCGACAATAGAAAATAGTTAGGTTTTTATTCCATAAAAAAAAAACCGTCTTCTTTTGTGACAAAATTGGTTATTTTAATTTAAAAACTAAACTATATTTTTTACCTTAAAGTATATACTTTCAGATAAAAAAGAATTTTCCAAATTGGTTTATAAATAATGGAGTTAAGAGGCCCGTCATCGACAGGGAGTTCATCCTCATGTCCCACAGCCTCAATGGTCGCGTACAGCGCGGTTTCAGAAATGTTTCCACCCACGAACACTCAGGTTATGAAATAAGCTCCCTGCCGAGGTTTTCCCAAGAGCCTACTGCATGGGGTTCTTCACAAGGGGGGGTAAAGAGGTTTCTTCAGGGTCGGCAACGCGCGCGTAATAACTCTGGTATTGCAGGTATTCATAGGCTACGGTAACCACTTACCGTGGTATAAAAAAAAGGTAACAGACATACAAAAATACAACTGAATTGAGAACTTCTTTTTTTTTAAGTCGGTTGAAGCTCACGTCTGTAATTCCTAATGAGATAGTTAAATACATTTGTCAACTGTTATCGTTGTGACAAATGGAACAGTAAAGGTGCCCAAATTGCTCAATATTAAGATTGTGTTTCACAAATGAAAAACAACTTTAATTGTGGCAAAAATTAGCATCCTTGTAAGGGAAGATACAGAATCAGAAAGTGCGCAATATGGAAACAGAATGCTGTAAATTAAACCTTACTTATATGTGTTATAAATGCGAAATTGTGTTTGTTACATCTTGCCTTAGCGGCTCAACCAATCGCTATGAAATTTGGTGTACACATACTATTGGATTGGATATATATATATATATATTTAGAGGGTATATCCGATAATGAGTTTATAGATGGCAGATATCGTGTGTTTCGGCGTGATAGAAATCATGAGGGTAGCGGTTGTCGCGACGGTGGGGGTGTCCTGGTGGCGATTCGTCGGGAGTTGAGTGCGACTCGACGTATATTACCCGCTAGTACATCCCAAGCGCAATCGCCGCTTGTTGACCACCTACTTATTGTTGCACAATTAGTGCCGCGTACATTCCGCCAAACTTGAACTCGGAGATATACAGGTGATATAGGCTATTTTTTATGTCGATCATCCAATATATTGTAGTCATAGAGTCTAAGTCGTTTCATAGTTTAAAACTAGTATTATATAAGGCAGATATATACAAATAATATAATAACAATAGATAAACTTACCAAAGAGAATACAGGCAGCATAGTGTAGATCGTACCATATCCAACCATCAAAAATCCAGGGTACAGTGAAACTGATGAGAAATAGAAGACCACAGAGAATACTGCCTGTAAATGGTAACATAATTACAGAAGTTGCTTATGAAAAACGATTTCAAATTCAATTGTAAATCATCATAATAATATCCTATTAATGAGTATGGGTTTCTTCCTTAGAAGAGGAGATTTTTTTATACAACTTAGAATGGCAAACAACCTGACGGCCCGCCTGATGGAAAGTAGTAACCGTCGCCTATAGACACGAGCAGTACCATGGACATAACAGAGTATACTGTTTCGCCCATGATACCCCCCATGCGTTGCCATTCCTGAGGACTCAGGTGTTATTCCTTCGTACCCAGTAAATTCACGCCATATCCCACCCTTCAAACCGAAACACAGCCATGCAAACACAACTGATTTACGGTTGAAACATGAATGGGAGAGAGGTACCCAAGCAATCGACTTTTGTACAAAGTCTCCCTCTGGTAATGAATATGAGCTTACTATCATCATACTGGACAGGTATCTTAGTATAGTGCTATTTACTTAGGATTACTAATATTGGTTACAATGATTTTAAACTTTAATTACACTACTAACAATAATTCATTATTACTCCTCTCCATCCAAAGGTTGCCTGGAAGAGATCGCTCTTAGCGATAAGGTCGCCCATTGTTTTCTCATTGTGATTATTTCTTGTAATTATTTATATTTATAATAAGTTTACTATTGTAATCTTTTGGAGGAAACAATAAAGAGTATCTATCTATCTATCTAACAAAAATTAACAAAATTACCAACTAAAATTACTTATATTATTTCAAGATATCCTTCTGATTAATCTACTTCCTCCTTCTTTTATGAAATCACGAATATGGAAATAAGAGATGACATATTTTATATTATATCATCTGCACTAGTACATACAGATAGTACATAATGTAAGCAGAAAACGCTTCAGGAGCTGGTGCTGCGGCTGCCGGTGGCAGGAGACGTGTACCTGCATGGTGGAGACGATGAGGCCGCGGTGCACGATGAACAGGCAGAGCGCGGCGGAACGCGTGGCGGCGCGGCGGCCGTGCACCAGCAGCAGCCGCGCCAGGCACTGGAACTGCCGCACGCTCACGTCACCCGCCAGGGACGCCGCGCGACCTTCCGCGCCCTCTATGCCCACGCCTGAAACAACCATAGGCACTTAAAGTCGTGAATATTACGCGTAAGAAAAGTAACTAAAAATTAATGCTAGCTCGAATCGTAGCTTCTGATCAATATTGAAGGACATCATTTTATTTGTCATAAAATATTTGTAATTAATAAATAAATGTTTTGTCAATTATTTGTGTCGACGCACCCATGTCGGCCTCCTGTATCATGGCGACGTCGTTGCCGCCGTCCCCGACGGCGGCGACCACGTGGTTGCGCGCGCGCAGCAGCCGCGCGACGGCCGCCTTCTGCGTGGGCGAGCAGCGCGCCACCACCACCCCGCTGCAGCGTTCCAGCACCTCCACGAACTCCTTCTCGTACGAACGCAGGCACACCTGACGACCACGCCATATTATCAGCATACAATGGATCATACAATCTACAAAATAGTGGATGATTATGTATTTAATAAAAAAGAAAGTAACAAAAAATCGAAGAGCAATGAAACTTAACAGAAACATTGACAGCCTCTATGGTATAATGAGAAATTACTGTCGCTTTTTGTATATGAGGTGATCATTTCGTTCACAAATAATTCCTAAGCTATGCTTTCGATGGTGTGCAACAGTAGTAATGACGCACATTTTACATCCGACTCTCATAAACCACTTACTTCGAGCGTCTCTCCCTCGATGATAAGATTAGTTTGGTCTGGGTCTCGCGCGCTTAACATCTGCAGCAAACGTAGTGCATCGCGGCGGGCAGCACAGCGGGCGGCCGGCACCCATACGCCGTCACCACCGCCCAGCTGCAGCGACCGCGCTATGCACTCCGCTGTCTCCAGCTTATCACCGGTCAACATCCATATCTAATAACACATCACAGAATACTTCATATCAATATTGTGTGACTGTATACAAAGATCTTTTATACTGGATCCAGTTGTTGAATAACAAAAAATTTTGAAAAATACGTGGATTATTAGAATATGGCTCTGATGTCGCATACAAAAAATCTATAAGACTTGAGAGAAAATACCGTGAGTTTTGCATGCCAGGCTATACTGGATTGCTCAGATAATAGCAATAGCGAAATCGAGGAGTCCTGAGCCAACTGTCACGATACTAGACACAAATTCATCTTCAGCAACAACATTATTGTTTATTGCTGTCACCAGTACCCCCATCCCGAACTGTATCGATGTCTTTACTTGTACTGCGACGAGATGAGGCTAATTTTCGAATTCTTACTAATACATATTATAAGTGAGTTTGTTTTTTACCTTTTGGTGCCTTAACCAATCATTATGATAATTGATATACACATACTATATGGGACAGAGAAAGAGATAAGCTACTTTTTATCACGATCATGCGGGCGAAGTCGCCGGCAAAAGCTTGTTATAAATAGTTTATCTATGTACCTTGATGCCAGCAGTGCGCAGCATGGCAAGCGTGGGTGTTACATCATCAGCCAGCCGGTCCTCGACGCCCGTGAGCCCGAGCAGCAGCAGCCCGCGCTGCAGCCGCGCTATCGCCGCCGCCGTACGCTCGCTGCGGTTCGTCACGCTCAAACGCGCCTCCTTGTATTCACTCTGAAATAGTTCACGATTAAGTACAATTAATTATTTACTAACAACTTTCTTTATACTAAAATGTGGCAACACCGGAGTTCATATATTATACCCGTCCACTATGCACACTTTATTATAACAGATTGTGAATTGGCAATGTTTGTCCACGATAGTGTGGGATCCATTGTATCTTGTGTTTGTAACTTTGTATTTTTGTCAAATAAGAGAATTTCTATTCTAATCTATTCACTGTCACTTTTCAAAAATAATTGAACAATTTTTAACACATCTGAGCGATTATTTAATAAAAACAGAAATTCATATTAAGCTGTAACTAACTTTTTTTTATAGCCGTTGTGATTGACTGAATGACTGACTTATGATTGAATAATGAATGTTTCAAAACTGACAGATACTTGTCACTTGTGATGTTGCCACACTCGGATATGAAAATAGAATATAATCAGTGGGAGGGTGTACCTCGAACTCTAAATATTCGTTCTTGGTGAGTGTCTTGTAGGCTAACACGAGCGTGCGCAGTCCGTCGGCGGCGAGGCGGCCGCACTCGCGAGGCAGCCAGCGGCCGCCGCGCACCAGCGGCGCCAGCGCCACGTCCGCGCCCTTCACGTAGTACGTTATCTGTTCCGTGTTCTCCTCCTGGCAACCAACGGCGGGGGAAGAGGTCGTCAGTGACAGCCATTAACGGAGGGGGGGGGGGGTTGAAAATAATAAGCTCAGTTCGATAAATAATAAAATATTTGTATTTTGTGAAGTTTAGAGGAGAATAGAAAACTGCCAGATAAATTATTATATTGTTATATTTTTGTATTTTATATTTTGATTATATAACATTAATAAAAATGACTATAGAGTTTTTACAACAGGGGGTGACACAGATTATTTTTTAACGAATGATAAAGCAATAGTAACTCCACCTGCGCTATCGATATACTGAATTGACAATCGACATCAGTAAGTAATTCAGGTACGTGACGATGAAATCGCCTTAGTTGGCTCATACTACTTTTTTTGCTCAATTAAAATAGTTTTAGACATACCTGTACAATTATGCCCATCATCTTGCTCTCACTAGTGAAGGGAAATATTTGCAGAATCGTGAATTGCATAATTTCGTTTGCAGCCCTCAATTTCAATGATATGTTATGTAGATCCCGTCTGTACAGCGAGATGCCCATCTGTAGTAAATATTGATAAGTTAGTAAGTTCATATCAGATTAAATAATTATAAACAATATCTTTGACACATCCTTACAATTATACATAGCTTTGTAATAATAATATGTTTATTCAGTTACCATGTCAGTCCACTTGACAAGCGCGACCTCATCGGGGCTGGCGGCTTGGTAGTCACAAAGCTGCTGCTGCGGCACCGCGCCGCCGCAGCTCTCCGACATAACCGAGCTGCCCATGTCTGTGGGATCACACACACACCCTTAATACAATACATACGAGTATATACCTACCACACATATAAATAACATAGTCGACATAATGGCAACACTAAGTTGTCTTTAGTTCATTAATTATCATTATATCAGCCGTTAACAGTTCACTGCTGATCATTGGACTTATAACTCTATAACTTTAACTTGGTACGCATGGGGGTATCATGGGTGTCACAGTATAATCTGTTATATCTATGATACTGTTCATGTCTGTAGATGACAGTTACCACTTTCCATCAGGTGAGCCGTCGACTTGTTTGCCTTTCTAATTTGGAAAAGCTTTCTACTGTCTACAACAGTACTACAGTGTTTTTAAAAAATTTTCATGTAGCGACTCCCAAAATTTGTAAAAATATTTTGCGACCCCCTACCATTCGCTGTTTCTAACCTGTATGTATTTTATTATATATAAATATAATAAAATACATACATTTTTATTTATTTTCATTCGGTTGAATACAATAAAATAAATAAATAAACAGAGAAATGGCCTAAATTTACGATTTAATTATATTAATGTAGCAAAAATTATCTGTGATGGAAGAAATTGGTGAACAAAAAAAAAACAGGTGTACACTTCACATTAAGGTGACTTATGGTTATTTTTTGAATTTTTTTTAAATTGTGTTCACTTACCTACAATAAATATCTTTAATAAATTTTTTCATAACATAAATATATTCTTTACGTTTTTTACGACCTCACGACCTTGCGCGACCCCCCTTGTAGAAACATGGCGACCCTCGCCCCCAAGAAGCCGTAAACCACACTTTGAAAAACATTGATCTAGAAGACATACCAGAAGTGGCCTCATCGGCCTGTTGGTCCCCGATGTCGTAGACGGGTGTAACATTGTGACAGAGCGCTATGGCGAGTACGGCCTGCCACACCTGCCGCGGGGACGCTGGCCCGCTCGGGGTCTGTGACCCGTCCGGGAATGATGGCCCTTCTGGGGACGTTGGCCCGTCCGGGAACTCTGACCCTTGCGGTGACGATGGTGACATCGGTAGAAATGATGAGTCTTTGGTTACGTACTGCGTCAGTAGCGACTCTACCTGTGAGGAAAACTCATGTGAATATATTTATTTATTTAATGCACAGTGAAACTCTGTACATATGGCGGACTTAACACCGGACGATGTTCTCTAGCAGTCAAACCGAGAAATAAGTAGGCAGTGCATTATTAAATGGAGGAAATATAAAAAATATATGATAGTGATTGCCAATTTTGGAACAGGGATTCATGTCTAAAGGCGACAGTTACCGCTATTCCAGTAGGTGAGTCGTTAGGTTTTTAAAAAAAAAGTATTTGAATTTTTAATAATAAAAAAATATTTATTGCATTAAATGTACACAAAGAAGTATATATATAGTTGGCAATGGAGACACTCCATACTACATATATTAAGCACTAGTGGTATTCTGCGTCTTCGCTCGTGATCGTATAGTGATGTTGAATATCATAGAATCAAATCCTCAAGAAATGAGCTATCAAATGCAAAATGATTTTTTTTTTACGCAACTTAGAACAGTAAACAAGCTACAGCCCACCTGATGGAAAGTGATAACTGTCGCCTATAGACATGAGTAGTACCATGGACATAACAGAGTATACTGTTTCGCCCATGATACCCCCATGCGTTACCATTCCTGAGGACTCAGGTGTCATTCCTCTGTACCCTGTAAATTCATTGCCATATACTACCCTTCAAATCGAAACACAGCTGTGCAAACACAACTGCTTCACGGTTGAGACAAGAATGGTTCAGAAGTGTCTAAGCAAATGACTTTTGTACCAAGTCTCCCTCTGGTATAAGAATTTTTGTTGTGTTAGTTTTAAAAATTAGCACGTTCATACAAATTTTTGCCCTTAATATTATTAATACAGATACACTAAAAATTTTAAACTCTCTATATATCTCTCTATGTATATAAATGTCAAAGTTTGTGTGACATAGCTAAGACAATTTAAATATTATCACTCTAAATATATATATATATATATATATATATATATATATATATATATATATATATATATATATATATATATATATATATATATATATATATATATATATATATATATATATACTTACCTCATGGAAATGATTTCTGTCAAACAAAGCATTCCCTAAATGCAATTTCTGGAAGACCATTTCGTTTTTTGTCAACGTGCCCGTCTTGTCAGCGAGTAAGTATTGGATCCGACCCAGCTCCTCCGGTATGGTCGTCGACCTCATCACGGTGCCTTCGATTTTTTTATCCCTTTGGATCGTCCATGAGTAAAATGCTTTACCCATTTCCAGGTTCACTCTTAGACTGTTAAAAAATATTATTTAAATTTAGTCAAATATTAATAACTTAATAAACGTGTACACTATCATCACATCAGCTGTTAACTGTCCACTGCTGGACATAGGCCTCGTCCGTAGACTACCATAAGGAACCGGACTATTTTTTATGGTAGTTTACCATTGGAGGGATTTTGCTAGTAATTACCATGCTTGGCAGTCGGATTGACAACTGCAGTTTGGCTTTTGATGTTTTAAGAGAGACGCTGCTACTCATCACTCGACTATTAAGTTCCTTTAGTCATTTAATAGTTAAAGTATACCATATTATTATATTATAAGCATTACGTGATACTACTATTTACATACTATATATATTATAGATTGATAGATACTCTTTATTGTTTCCTCCAAAAGATTACAATAGTTAACTTATTATAAATATAAATATTACATACATAACAGCTATTTAAACATGGCAAAATTGTTGAGAAACCAAGACGTTTGAAAGTATCGATTGTGAAATTAACAAAATCGATTGAAAATAAGCAACATATCCTCATATGAAAGCCACAAAAAATACAGTCAAATTGATAATCTTCTCATTCTTAAATATGTAGTATAAAATAAAGTTGCAGACCGCGTGCCTATTGCCCCCGCTTTTTCAAAAATGTGGCACACATTTTGATAAGTTTCCCCATTATGTAGATATTTTCAATCGACTTCAAAAAAAACGAAACTCACAATGTGGTTGTATTTTTTTAATATTTCTTACCTCATAACTCCTTCAGTTGTAAACCAATTTGGAAAATTCTTTTTTTTTATCTGAAAGATATACTTATAGGTTGGTCCCATAGAAGTTTCAAATCAAAATCGGTTCAGATTTTTTTTAATTAAAATAACTCCTTTTACTACAATTGAAGTCGGTTTTTGGACTACAATTTCAAAGAAAGTTTATATGTACACATAATAATAAGTTGTTAAAAAATACACCCACCTGATCGGTATAATATAAGAGAAGAGCAGTATAAATCTGAAGAGGAACCCGTACCAGGGTCCGTTGAAGCCCTTCAGCACTATCAGCAGGAAGGAGGTGAATATGGTAGCCACAAATAGCACCTTCGTCAGGTTGTTCACTTGTAAGTCCAGCCGGCCGATCTTGGAGCGCGGTGTGGCATTGTTCATAACGCTCCGCGTCTCGCTACCTACAGTGGAGAACAATTTTTAAATTAAAACAAATGAATTTGACAAAGGCATATGAAACCAACCGTGCATTCTTTACTTATCACATCTCGAATACTTCATACAAAAACGACACAATGTGTACGTGTGTAGTTAGAAAAAGCGCGGGAAAACGGGCGCGTCCATGTATACATTAAAGTATCCCAAATTTGGGATAAAAAATAGACTATATATTTTAAAAAGTTAAAAATATGCATCTAATGTTCCATAGACTAGATTATTTCTGGTATTTGCTCACTAATTGGGTAATTAACACTTCTTAGTATCATAAAATCAATGTAACCTTGAAATGTTTAACGAACAATAAACAAAGTCGAAAATGTTAAAAAGAATCTTTAAATTAAATCCTTTAGCCTCTCATTTGGTAAGCATGAGTGTATGTTGAGCTGTAGCTACATAAAAAAAAACAGACATCAGAGGGCGCCATTGTTAAACGAATAATCGTAGTACAGTTGACTTACCTGTATATATGACCAATCCGGTCGCCTGCCCAGACGCAACCACGCAACCGCTCCATAGCGTATTTTCTATGTCAAGCGAGTCGTTTTCCTCTTCGTCTAGTCGCGTGCAAGTGCCAATAAACGAATGTATGTCTTTCTCTGGCTTTTCTATGAAGATCTGGGCGTTTATATCGAGCAAATGCGCGTCGGTTGGAAGTTTTTGTGTTGAGGGCAGTGGAATTCTGCGAATAAGCATTATGGTGATGCTATAAAAATGTACATATATTTTGAGTTGTCGGGAAGCCCTACTCTTTGGATCAGAGATGAAATGACTTGTTTTTTTTTTTTTTTTATGTGTGAAAATGGTATGGTAGCCCCGCCTGCGGTAACGGGATACGCTGGCGGAGCACCAGTGAAGGGTGATAGATGAGAATGAAAACAGGCCAGTTAGCCTATCATGATGAATTCATCAAGAATTAATCATGATAGTTTCCAGGGGGAACCACGAGGAGGTCGACCTGGTTGGGTATATTGCTAGCTATGGGATTCTCAGTCTCCATTTCTAACAATCCCTTTCCCCCCTGTTCTATTATATTACATTTGTCTATATTCTAGACAAACTTGTTTCTCCCAGATTGGCGAGAGTTTAATAGGCCAACCCTCGAGAGCGGGAGAAAGATTTTTTTATACCACTGAGATGGAAGACAAGCATACGTCTCACTTGATGGTAAGCGGTTACCGTAGCCAATTTTATTCAATAAAACTTACTGAAAAGTTAAAATTATCAGACACATTCTTCGTTGAATTAGAGCGAAATTGAAATATTTTCGATTATAGATTTCTACTACAATTGATGTCTCATGGTTAGATCAATCATTAGTTTGTCTATACTTTCAACCGACTTCAAAAAGAAGGTTTTTAAATTCGGCCGTATGTTTCTTTTATGTTTGTTAGCCAATAACTCTGTCAGTTCTAAATCGATTCGGAAAATTCTTTATCTGAAAGAATATACTTTCAGATCGGTCCAATAGCAATTTTATCAAAACGAGTTCAGTAGTTTTTAAATCAAAATAACTGATTTTGGTATCATTGAAGATTTTTTTGTGGAACATCTTAATCATTAAGTTCTATTAAAACAAATTATATTGCGAACTATATTTATCTGGGTATTATAGGTGGTATCGCCATCTTTAATAGCGTAAAATAGACAAATACGTATATACATGTACTAATGAATAAATAAATTATTTATACATTGCGCGGCGGTGTGGTCCCGGCATGGAATAGGCTACCCCTCCCTTTCCTGTGGATATCGTAAAAGGCGATTAAGGGAGAGTGAAGGACGGATAGCAGCGTCCCTCTTAAAACATCTCTAAAGCCTAACTGCGGTTGCCAATCCGCTTGTCAAGCGTAACAACTACTGGCAAAACCCACCAAGGGAAAGGCTTATATTTAGCAGTGAGCAGTTAAAGGGTGATAAGATGATGAAATAAATAAATACGTAGCATATATTTCGAATTCAAAACCTTGAACTATTTCTATGCAAATTTCCGTAGAAATTAATCTAATCCAGAAGTACTAATTGTCAGAAACTCAGTTTTGTATTTATAATAATTATATTAATATGCATAATTGGTTGTCTAAATAGAAACTTATATAATTAATGTAGACCTGAATTATATTCATTATCGTGTAATCAACGTACCTACGTACTTACTTATACACTGTTCGATCAACCGTAACATTTATAATTCAATACTAAACAAAACTGTTCAATACCAAATATTTGTTGATTTGTCATTTTAGTACTAAATGAAACGTAATTATTGTAATTGACGTATGTATTATATATACCTATTTCCTTTGTAATAAAAGTAACTAGTTACAGGTAATATATATACATGTTGAATTCTACCATTTTTAGTTAAATATAATATACGTAAGTAAATAATAACTGAGCCATGTGGTCCCTGCATAGAATGGATCACCCCTTCTTATCCCATGGGTGTTGTAAGAGCCGACTAAGAGAACTTAATGGGCGAGGAATGGGCAACAGCGTTCTTCATTTATCATCACCCCCTGTCAGGTCGACCTCCTTGCAGTTCCCCTAGAAACTATCGTGCCCAGTTGGGCGATTGGCTAACTGAGCTGGCTTTTCATCCTCACCTACCACTCCTCACTTGTACCCCGCTAACGAACACCGTTAGCGCAAGTGGGGTTACCATTCCATTATCATCCATAACCCGCCTTCCAAGCATGACATGAACTGGAGACCCCTTCCCCTCCCCCCGTATGGGAGAACTATGTTCAGCAGTGGACGGCTAAAACCTGATTTCAGATAAAGAATTTTCCAAATCGGTTAACAACTATGAGGCGACAAATATTAAAATAAAAATACAACCGAAATCTTTCTTTTAAGACAGTAAAAAATAATAGTAATTAATTACTATATACTTTTTAGTAATTAATTACCAATTATTAAATATAGTAAAATTTGAAAACCTGTAAAGTATGGAGAATAAAACTATTATAATATTAATTAATAAAACAACACAATAAAAATTAATAATAATTTACCTCAACTTCCAATCAATCTCTCCATCCAACTGGTCCGTTCTTATGAACACGGTGCCCATAGTTTCATTTGTTCTCAATAATATCATGTCTGCGGGCACCCTCTGTCCCTTGTGCAGGATGACAATATCTCCAACCCTAAGGGCGGAGGCTGGTACGTGTTCCATAACGAAAGGACGGTACCCGTCAACGGCCGAGTCTAGTACAATCCGGTCGTAGCGTTGCCGGTTCACTTCTCTGTCACGCCTGAAAAGTTTTTTTTCTGTTTGATATGATTGTTTGATTTAATTAATAGATTTCTATTTACGGGAAGAAACTGAATTAAAATGAGATGTATTAAAATGACATATTATTTTAGTAAATAAAGTTGAAATTCTGCATCCACCTATGCTAATGGGTTTACAATGGTGGGGCATCAGTGGAGGATGAAAAAGTGAGAATGTAGTCAGGTTCATAGGTTCATCATGAGGAACTCAGTAGTAATTAACCACGACAGTTTCCAGGGGGCCGCGGGGAGGTCGACCTGACGGAGTATGTTGCTAGCCATAGGGACTAGTGTTGCCATTACTAACAATCCCTTTCCGTCTCCAATATGATAGATAGATAGATAATTTATTTGCATTACTTACAGCACACAAATCATAACATATATAGATATACATAAAAAGCGAGATAACATAAATTATTAAAAAAAATGCATAAAGCTAAGTACAATTTTTCTTTTGTGCGTGTTTTATGACATATTATACACCCCAACTTTAGATGGTTAGTGATGGCAGATAAGCGGGACTGAGCTATAACCATTTAAATCAAGGTATAGTTTCACATATAAACACATACATACATAATTATGTATTTGAATAATAGAGAGTTGGGTGGCATTCAAATGAAAAAACTATACAACGAGATTTGAAAATCGCGTAACTCTACGTTCGCGTAAGTCGGTATAGAATAAGTTTGACGTATTACTAAATATAAAAGCTCAAATTACATGATATTATATAGAGCGAATAAATAACCGTTTCTCAAAGCAATTTAATATCTTAATGGTGTTATATGTAAGGGAATTACTTTAAACTTTAAAATTCTAATTATCATTTATTTGATATCAGCTAATATGTCATACGCAAATTAGAATAGTAAACTACACCATACTATTTTTTTTATGGAATAGTAACTCAGCGTACGTCACGTGTCTATCTTTTTTTTAACCTTTCAAAGGAAGTGTTTCCCGTGAATGCTCAGGCTAAGGAAAGAGCTCCCTGTCAAGGTTGCCTCTAGAGACAGTATGGGGTTCTTTAAAAAGGGTTATTAAAGTATCTTCAAGGTTGGTAACGCACATGTTAAACTCCTAATGTTACAGGCGCCCATAGGTTACAATAACAGTTTATTTGTTGTTTCCCACCTTCGTGGTATAAAAAACATCCTAATTTTGCAATATAAATCAAACAGTTTGTTTCATGTTTACAGTTATATTAGTATGGACAGAAGAATTAAATCTTATCTCATAGGAGCTACAATTGCTACATTATCATATCTATTGTAGTTAGAGTACAAATTCAAAATAAAAAGCAACCTTTTAAATAAAGCTAACAGAGTTTAATTTACTATATCATCACTTAACAGAGTGAATCATTACATTTCTTCATTGTGATCATTCTACTCTGTTAAGTGATTATTGGCATTTAAAAATAGGTAATGTTCAAAGTGACTGATATATTGATGGTTTTATTGAAATATTTATAAATAGTTATTTAAATTGACACTTTAAAAACTGTTCATTATAAATAAGCTTTCCTTATTATTCCTAATACTAAAACTGAATTTCGAGGTTATCACACAAAGTCAATTTGAGTTGTGCTGTGGTGAAATGAATCTTAAACATACATTTTTTTATGCAACTTAGACCGGCAAACAAACTGACAGCCCACCTGATGAAAAGTGGTAACCGTCACCTATAGACATAAGCAGTATCATGGATATAATAGAGTATACAGTTTCGCCCATGATACCCCCATGCATTGTCAATTCTGAGGACCCAGGTGTTATCGTTTTGTATCCTGTAAATTCATTGCCATATCCCACCCTTTAAACCGAAACACAGCTATGGAAACATAACTGCTTCACAGTAAAATCACAAATGGGACAAAGGTGCCCAAGCAAATGACTTTTGTACAGTCTCCCTCTGGTAAATTTCATATTGGAAAAGAAATCTTGACTTTTTCATTTGACAATGTTTGTACAGTTTTAAACAAGCCGTTTTACGAGTATTAGCTTCCCTAAATCTCTCATAGATCTCGCTACCAGCAAGCTATGTAGCAATTTTGACACAATGGGTAAAAATAATATTCACTGTTATTTTTAACAACCTGCCATTTTGTCTACTTTGAGCATAAGTCCAACTGTTCTTTATTTTGGACTAGATTCTGTTTATAGCTCATAATTTCAATTTGGCACTATAGAATAGTTTAGTGTATTATATACAGGAGATTTTATTTATTATTATTAGGAAGGCAAACAAACAGACTATCCATCTAATGAGAAATGGCTACCATCGTCAATAAACATTTGCAACACAAAGAAAAGTACTTTTAAGTCTGCACTTTTTATATATTTGTGAATTTATTTAAATAAAATACAGCTGATGTTTCTTAATAATAATGTAGCTTTCTATAGGTGAAGTTTTGAAGAATTTTTAAAATCAATTAGGTATTTTTTGAGTTTTTCCATTCCAAACAAAAACATATTTATAAACTATTTAGTTTATTTATATTATATTAGTTTATTTATAAACTAATGAAGAGAAAAGATTTTTTGTAATATAGAGTAATATATTTTCTCACCTATATCTTCTAATATCATCTACAGCTTCTCTAAAGAGTGTGACAGCAAGTACAAAACATAAAGGCCCCCAATATGTGTACAAATATCCAATGCGGATGCTGGGTATGAATTGACTACATGCCATCACTAAAAAGTACATGTTCAAGAAGAATCTGAACTGTTCAAACAGCACCAGTGGCAGGAATGTGATGATGTTGTATTTCTGGAATTAAGTTTTAAAGTTTACTTAGAGTAATGACAATTTTATATTGATAAATGATAATTGTATTAAAATTGTTATAAGAATAAATTTAAATAGCAGCTGGTGAATTTAGTTTTACCTTAATTACCTTATATTAATATTTAGTTTATACCTATGACTTTGTATAGATTGTCTACATCAACATGCAACACTTTTCCAACTTTTTACTTCAGTGTGTATGACCATATACAGATGTGGTGCTCTGTTTGTTTGTGAGGAAAGATCCACAGCAGCAGTATGGCCAAAGGAATATTATATTTCTTGGTAGAAAATTTATAAACATTTTTAATCACATATATTTAATTCATTGTATTTTAGAGAGTCATGCCTTATTGTAGAAAATATATGTATAATTAAGCTATACTGATTCATCAGTATTTGTAAGGAGTAATTGTAAATATTTAAGTCAGAGTTATGACTGATAAATAATGAATATTGTAAAAATGCAAACATCTATCAGGTATCTATATGTATTCTTTACAAAATAGATCAATACTTACTTGATTGCAAACATAATTAGGAGGAAATTCCTCATCAGGCAATTGTCCTACATAAATAACTCTGGAACTTAAATCCTTCTTACGAAATCTTGAAAATTTTAATCTAAAAAAATTAATATAAATTAGTTATAAGATAATTATAGCAGTACTGTTAAAACAAAGATTATACTGCCACAAAAATTTTTACCTTGACCATAATGATTTTTTAGGTCTCGCCAACAATGGTGTTGTTTCCATCTTCGGACAAAATAAAATCTATTATGGATGCTGCATCTATAATAATTTAAAATCACAACGTGTCACAAGTTTTCCATTCACAATCACGTAGGTAATCAAATCAAAATAGTACATAAGTATTCAAACGAAAGTTTACAAACAAAATGTTTTTTTAGTTTTGAGGACGTACTTACCATAATCACAGATTACAGAAACTATAATCACAGATTAAAGACTGTGTCATCTAAAGTCTAAGAACAAGGAATTACATAGAAGGAATGATAATAATAAAAAAAATGGCAGTCTTATGGTTGCCTCCTTTCCTTTTATGCAAATATAACTTGTAAAAAGAGGACGAAAGATACACCATCAGATGCTATTTTTCTCAATTCAAAGCACATTAGTATACAGAAAATATTTGATATGTCAATTATTTGTCAATGCCAAATTTTACATTATGAGATTATATATTCGATACAGTTTACGTAGAAAGTATGCAAGCAAGTTGTATCTGAATTTGATAGGGTTATACGGCCGTATACGTTAATAATAATAATAAATTAGTAATGTATGTTATAAATTAGTAGTTAGTAGTTTCGTAATGGGAATAAAATACAAGAAAGTTTGTTGTAGAAGTTCAAATAAATCCATTTATGTTAATATAATCAAGCTATATTTATTGGAAACATGGGTATGATAAGTAAAAACACAGTTTTAAGATTTAATTTACAATGACGCGCTAATGAACGTTGAAAACCAATTGATAAATATATATACATACACATAAATATATATATATATATATATATATATATATATATATATATATATATATATATATATATATATATATATATATATATATATATATATATGGATAAAGGGAAATACCCGAATTGTTGCTGAGGTACGAGCATGAACAAGATCACGGCCCTGCTTACAGTTACTATATAGCACAATTAAATTTTCTTCTTTATTATAATTATGTGACTGTTTGAATTGTAGGGTACGCCAAATATCGGATTACAATGGGGTAAACATAGTTTTTTTTTAATAAGTGAAAATGGAATATTCACCACACCCGCGCTATCGGTATACGGGTATACGATATCGGGGCACCAGTGGAAGGTAATAGGTGAGAATGAATGCAGGTTCAGTTGACCCACCATGATGGATACGATAAGAATTAACCATGATGGTTACCAGGGGGAACCGCGTGGAGGTCAACCTGAGAGAATATATTGCTAGCAATGGGGCTATTAGACCTCGCTACTAACAATCCCTTTCTCCCCGGGGAACATAGTATAATATCGTCTATCGGTAATTTTAAAATGGCAAGATTGTAAGTTATGGTAGAATTTTTCTATTTTCTAGCAACATAGTTTAGGTAAATAAATATGGCGTTTACATCTTACTGGGTGTGCGAAGTGCAATTTACCATTTGTTTTACGCTAAAATACTATTAGATTTAAGTGGTGTTACGCTTGAAATATAGTGACAGTGATTATTTAGTGATTGTCATTGTTAAAAGTGGTTTTATATTATATCACCATTTAGATCAATGACTGTGCCTGTTGACAGACGACGGGAGTTGGGGCTCTGATGCGTCGTTGGTTTTGTTTCGTGCTTGTTAGAAAGTAAGTTATATTATGACTACACTTTATTAGTACCGCATAAGTTGAAATTACATTGCTCGTAAATTATTATGTGGTTGGCAAAACGTAGAGCGGAGTTGGTGTAGGTATAATTAAATTTGCAAGAGTGTTTAGATGATGCGCGCCGGCGATAGCAGTGCGTCGTCTCTTGTCTCTGTCGGGGTGGCCGGGCACACCTACGGTGACCTATTTTCTGGTTATTGCATTGAAGCTAACTATTTATGTCTAAGGGTGTAAACTGGGGCGCCGACCGCCTTAAAACCCGCGTATGATCAGTTAATTCTGTGACAAATATTTGCGAATTTACAGTGGAATTGTGCATAGTGTATGTTTATCTAGTAATGGTTCAAGGGTGATTGCCCTGGTGTTACAAGAATGTCACTAACAGGTAGTTTCTCTTGTCTACCTTAATATAATAGGTAGCTTGAAAAAGTAACTAATCATCACTATCATAATACTAATATATTGTCAGTTGTAATTTGTCAGCTAAAAAATGTAAAGATTATACTATGATTTCTATTTGTTGTTATTTTATAAATTTTTATTTATTTTGGAAAACAAGTGAGGGTAACTACTACAAATTACAGGTATATATTAATAAAAAAATTATGTACTTAAAGTAATTAGTAGTAATTTATTATCAGAAGATAAATATATACTTTTAACATAGAAATGTACTTTTTTTGTATCGGTTAACAACATCCCAACTGACATAACATACATAGTTGTAAATTTGTTTCAAAGTTACCTGTCTCCTTTTCTATGTTAACATAGAAATAGAATTTGTATATTATTGTACCAAATGAGAATTTATATTAAAATGAATTACTTTTTGGTTTTATCATATTTGGAATAAATTCAGAATTAAGTTGTCTGGGTGAGATTGTTTAGCGATGAAACTGCGTTTAGTGTCACTTCATATTAAAAATTTATTGTATGTACTATTTTTATAATTAATGTAAAATAATAAGAATAAGGATGTTTCTTTATTTCTTCTGTAATTAATTTTCTGTTTTAGAAACTATTAGCTGTTAACTATCAATACATTCATTAAGATTTATATCTACTTATAATATAAATATAAACATGGTATTTTAAACTAAAGACATGTGTAATCTCCATAAAAATTGTCATATCAATGTTTAGTTTACTAGTTTTGAGAGTAAAAGTTTTATTATATGTGTAGTAATATCATAGATAATTTGAGGGTACAATAACCAATTTTTAATGACTTTGGTATATCAAAAGTTAAGTAAAAAGGTTTCATAATTATTTATCAATTAAATGTGGGCACATTTAATTGTCAAATAATCCAAATTTAGAATAGTAGTGAATTACTTAATAGTTGACAAATGACTGATTACCTTATCAAATATTACAGTTGTTCATAATTATATATATTTTAATTATTATATTTTTCTGGATACATCTATCTATTTATCTTCTCATAAACTCATTCAAATATTAAATTTAAAAAATTCTTCTTATGTCATTTTTTATACTACAAACCCTAAGGTACCTTATATCAAAGTTGATCTCTTTAGCTTTGAAAATTGATGGACAAAGGGTTATTATTTATAATTTATATTATAGCAAGGTATTTAAATAACATGAACAACATAAATCTTTAATAATAATTCAAAATTGTTTAATCCTCTTGTTAAACTATCACTAAAATATTAGATATTTATGGTTTTATTAAAAATTTTAAAGGAAAAAAGTATATTTTTATGTTAATACAAAATCCTAGGGATCAATATTACTTTAAAACTATTAAAAAATATAGTTTGCTGGGGTGTTCTTCCATACATATATCTCATGCAGTATCCACTTTTATAACTCATTTCATGCATGCTAGTTTTGAAGATTTTTATATAAATTAACATAAAATGATTAGTAAGTAAAATAGCTGAAGTAAAAATATATAATGCCAAACCAATATTAAGCATATCTAAAAAGTAAGCTGTTAAAGAATACCTATTGTATTAAGTCCACCCTTTTTTTTTTAATTGTAATAAAAATAGATAAGGCAGATCAGTTAGCCTATCATTATGAATTCACTTGGAATGGAACATTAAGCGACCTGTAAGGGTGTATTGCTAGTAATGGGGCTACTAATCCCCATTGTTAACAATTTCTTCTCCCGAGTACGCCTATTGTACCACATTTTATTGGTTAACATTAAAATAATTTATTAATATCATTGTTCACAGGTATTAACAAATAGGAGTGGTGTTAGTGATCAATGTGTAGTATAATACGAACAATGGCGCCGAAACGATCGGCCGTGGGTTCTATAATAACGGTGGCCAACAAAACTGCAGTATGATGGACTCAGAATTGCCACCGGGTAGCTGTAATTCCACCGGACATCTGTCCACCATCGGATACCACACCCTGCCTGGTGAGTGTGAAAAATTCATTATGGTAATAATTCTTTAGATGACAGGAAAAAGGTACATGAGAAGATAGAGGAAAAGATGAGTTGACGATATCATAAACTGGAAAATTTTAGATGGCTAGGCTTTTTTCAAACATTAGTATAAACTTCTTAAAAATAATCTACAAATGTATACAAAATATAGCTATAATAATAAATCCTAATATCTCACTGCTGCACATGAGTTCCTTTTCATAAATAGAGGATAGGGAGTCCTCTACCTATCCTTTTTTTTTTGGGTTTTTATTTTCATGTTTTTCAGCTTTTGTGTTCCAAATCGTATTTTACTATGTAATATTAGAATTTATCATTTTCTTTTTATCATAAAATTATTTATCATCACAACTATTAAAAAAATGTGAGCAAAGTCACAGCACTTGTTTTGTTTTTGAGATGAAAATGCATTAGTAATCCTGTCTAAGCTAATGGAGCCAGGGATGATTAGTAATGATTGAAGTCAGATCACTTGGCTCACCTATGATTAATCCTCCAAAAATTTCCCACAATGTTTTTCAGTGCAAACTATTTGCAGGCAACTTGGCTGGTTAAATTTTTGTATTAATTAAGGCCCTTAACAGCTTTTCAGTAAATAAAATTAAGTTGTTAATTAAATATTTCGAAATTGTTTGAAATGGGGTCCTTAAACTCAAATAATCTTTTTCGTTCAGAGCAATTGGTTCATAGAAGAATGTAAAAATGTATCATAATGGTTTCCATGGGGAACAGTGTGAAGGTTATTTGATCAACAGGGACTAACAATCCTCCCCTCACCAGTTGAAATAATAACTTAATTACGAATACTGTTTTGACACAGAGTGAGTGACAAATACATATTGTAATTGTCACATTTTCGCATGTGAAATTACATGAGAATTTGAATCAAATTGGTTTGAGACTGAAAACTGGCAGATAGTGTGTGATATGATCATTCTTAATCTGTTTTATATACCTAGTATTCTTTCTTTTCTTTATATAATATTCTACACCTAGTTTTATTAATCTTTATGATTATTATCAACGGGCTTTTTGCTCGTTACTTCGTATGCGTGAATTTCAAAAATAGAAAAGCAATGAAGTGGGTGGTCCATTTCATGGACTAGGTTAGGGTATCAAAATAAAACTATCAGTTTGTAAGTTAAACCTTTAAGATCTGATATGAAAATTGAATCTAATTTGGTGCAGTAGGTTTTTTGTGAAATCGAACCATACAGACAGTCAAATTTTCTATAAAGGAAAATTTCCATTTTGTCTTTTATTGTGCCTATTAAGACGCCTCATTTCAATTTTTCCTAAATATTTATGTACAGATATCATCTAGTTACAATTTTATTATATTAAATAACCTATAAAAATATTTACTTAAAAAGAGAAATAAAAAAGGAAATAAAAAAATGTATGTTATCTATAAGCACCGCCGTCTTCTTCTTCCTGCTCTTACTCCAATTATTTGGTGTAGGTGTAATATGTTTTCCACCTACATTAAGCTCTATTCGGAGTCATTTTTGAATTCATTCCCATTCTGACTATATCGTCTTTCACTTAGGTATCGTAACAGTTCAAAAATGTTTAAAAAAATTTGACGTACTCGTACTTTTTTTTCATGTATAGATATTTATATTCTAATCGGTAATATTTTCCAGCCATACTGTAGTCATTAAAACAATGACAATAAAAAATAACTGGCCGTCTTATTTTCGTTCGTCATTGGCGCGGAAGTGTATGCAAATGTTATAGAGGTGTTAATTTGGTCTCATGTCCACGTTTAATTTTTGGCTCTCTTGTAACGTACCTATCTGTGTTCTTTTGTTATAATGCCATTGAACTTGACATCTATATTAGCCGTTAACTGTCCACTGCTGAACATAGGCCTTACCCATAAGGGAAGTTTTGCCCGTAGTTGCCACGCTTGGCAAGCGTGTTGGATGTCGCAGTTAGGCTTTGTCCATAATTAGTTAGTTTATTAGTTTCTCTATAATTAGTGAAGCTTTTAAACTTATCTACACTACAAATATGATTGTTAATAAGATGGCAAATGGCACTGTATCAGATAAGATTCGTCTTACTTCCGTTTCATTATTTATTCTATATTATCGTGTACCGGAGGTAAAAACGTGTTTTGTGTAACTTTAAGAGATATCTTTTTAAATACCATAATGTAAAATTGGAAATTTGATTCTATCCTATTTTAGTAAAATAATAACATTCCCCATATTAAATAAAAAAAATCTTGTCGAGTTACTGTGTGGTCCCGATATAGAATGGGCTACATCTTTCTTTTTCCTAGGTATCGTAAGGGACGACTAACAAAATTAAATGGTCGAGGTATGGGTCGGAGCGTTCCTCTTAAAACATCACCAAAAGCCAAAGTTCGGTTGCCAATCTGCCTGCCAAGCGTGGCAACTATGGGCAAAACCTCCCCTGTTGGGTAGGCTATGTTCAGCAGTGGACAGTTAATGGCTGATACATACATATCATATTGCATATATCCAAACCTATTTTCGTGTCAACATTTATATGACGTTGTGTTGAAAAAGCTTTTACATAAGTAAATTATATATACTTACGCAAATTATATAATATTACAGCTACAGTCCATGTTGACAGTTACAAAGGAATGAGTTCAACAGAACTTTTTAGGTTTTAAATTGCTTCAGAAAATGGATGAAACAAGATGTTTGTAAGGATTTCGCCTTTGACTCTTGTTTCCTATTGTCTATCCATGCTCGTTTGCATTATAGATTGCAGATAGATATATTATCTAATTTTACAGGCCGTATGCACCACTCGGCAAGCACTCCGGCAGGGGTGGACTGCGCGGGCGGGGGGTCGCGCACACCGCCAGCGACCCCCAAGAAGGGCGGCAAGATGCTTGCCGTACGTGTGCAGATGTTAGACGACAGTATCTCCATGTTTCAGATACAGGTATGTATGTAGTAGTCATATAGGTATGATCTAAGAGTGTCTTACTGTTTTGCCTAAATCTAGATATATTGCATAAGCGCGTTTTATTCTTATTGACGCTAACGGAAACGTATTTGTTGATAGATTCGTTTGTCATTTGTCTAGTTAGTTTGGAGGATACAGCCACTTTGCTGATTCATATCAATTCAAATGATTTCATTTGTGTAACTCAACTAACGACTCGGCGTTAGATTCGATTTCTGAACTGTAAAGCTATTTGCATAGTGTAAATCGAACATTATACCATGAAAGACATGGGATTTATGAAATGATTCATTTGTATTACCCTATTAATGAATCAAGCGTTAGATTCGATGTCTGAACTGTAATGTTACTTACATAGTGTAAAGCGGACATTATACCAGTAATGCTTCAGTCTACTGATCGAATACAGTTCTGTATTGTAATTGAAATCATCTAGACAGGCTCTGGAATGTACTGTATCTATTAAACTGGCTCTAACTGTTGTTGGAATGCGAATGGAATAATGTAAACTGGGCATATTTGATTTAATTAAATAGGTAGGCTAGTCCGCCTTATTCGTATGTCTACTTCCAAAGTTATTAAATGATGGTCTATGCAAAGTAGTTAATATCTTAACTCTTAACATGTGTCTAATAGCTTCCGGGTACTAAATATATCCATGGAAACAGGATATCTATGTTTGGTGTGTTAATAGAAATATGTATGCCTCGTTTTGTTGGCTAAATAAATTAGAATATACCTTTAACATTTGTTCTTATAGGCATGCAACAATAATTGCATTATGAGTCTTACAAACTAATCTGCAGTTGAAAAATTACTATTTAAAATAGTATATATTTAACACTAAATAATTCTAATTAATTGACGAAAAGAACTAAATGAAATGATGAGAATGAAGTCATTACGATGATAGAGGCAACTGGATAGAGATCGACCTGATAGGGTATATTGCTAGCAGTGGGAACTAACCTCTCCATTACTAACAATATTTTTCTTCCTGTAGCTCAGTATTAGCTGCTTGTTCTAGACTGACTGAGTCCTTAATGTATGGGGTAAATAATAAATAAAATAAAAAAATTAAGCTTTAAACGAAAAAAAAACACATCATAATCGGTTCTATCATTTGGAAGTTATGATATTACAGACGCGTTAAACTTATAAGACCTCTTTTTGGGGGGTATTATATGTTGTGGAATGAGTCCAAAATGTACGCGTCTGGAGTATGTCTTTCCCTATAATACACTGCAAGACCAACTTACTGTTATGTATTATTTAAAATGTGAAATGGACAAAGTTTTTATTACTGCAGACTCCAATAATAGTAAGTACTTTTCGCGGAGCTGGAAATTTTGTAGGAGGTTGTGTAATATGACTATAATATTCTAAAATCACTCCCAAAAGAATGGTTCTGTACTCGTTTAGGTATATATTTTATTGTGGCTATTTAACCGATTTTGATAATTGTTATCGAAATCTATAGAATTTACTGGTGCGTGTTGTTTCCATATTTATTTTATGACGTTTGAAATTGTCGTTCTTGTTTGTGCAGCAAAAAACTTTTTGTAGCAAATAAAATATCTCAATGAAATCGGCTCGGGTTCGTTGTTACTCTCGGTTTAAAAGTCATATACATGAACGTTCTAGCACAGGTTATATTCTTAATAGAATACCAAATATTAATAAAAGATTGATGAATGTGATGCAGAATTTTGTATTATTACCAATCGGAAAGGTACTGAGGTACAGTGAACTTGACTTATGTTGATTAAATTGATAAAAACAAGAATGAGAAGTGGAGATTTTCTGAAACTGACGTGAGTAATTGTACGTAGCAAAGAAATTAATATCCGAGTTTTTACATTAAATTTGTCTAAAACTTGTTTGTAGATTGGCAAAACTGAATTACAGTGATAATATTTTTGAAAAAGTTTTGTGCAGGGGAAATGTTTCCTCCCAATAGCTTTGCAATAACAACGTATTTGTACTATGACAAACATAATATTATATAATGGAAGTAGATTTATTATTTAGTAGATATAGATTAGTAAATGTTCATTGACAACCTTCAAAGATGTCTTAATTAAAGTACCGAGTTCACTGTGCTGTTTTTTGGGTGGGTGGGTATTTTCTGTAAGAAATCCAATGTTATTGTAGGAAGCTCTTGGTCTATTATTGTAATTGTAAATCTAACTTATTTATTAATTGTTGATATTGACTGCATGCTTTCAAAATAAAAAAAAACATGGCTAGTAATTTAGGAGTGACATTTTTACATTATATCGCCGTGCGGCCCTAGAATAGGCCACCTCTTTCTTTCCTGTGGGTGTTGTAAGAGGTGATTAAGGGAAAGAGGGATGGCTAGCAGCAGCTCTCTTAAAACAACTCCAAAGCCTAACTGCGGTTGCCAATTCGCCTGCTAAGCGTGGCAACTACTGGCAAAACTCCCCAAGGAGGAGCCTTATGTTCAGCAGTGGACAGTTAAAAGCTGATATGATGATGATGATCATGCTTACGTTCATATACCGTGATCCATCATCATCTTTGTTTCTTCAATGCTACATTACCTCGTAACGTTTTGTAAACATGTTTATAAAGTAATTAAAAAATATTTAGCAGCTATCGCTACCTCTTTATTATTAAACGGTTCATTCATCATTCACAATAGCTCCGCAGCACATTACAAGTTCGAGGTCGCGGTGTCGCGAACGTGCAAGTCACTAATTGCCACATCGAACGCTAATTACAAGTTTGTCGGGCGAAACGACATCCCGGCCCGCACCTAGCCTCCCTTTCATTAGTTCACATTTTGACATCTATTGGGTTTTACTAACTTGTTTCTAGACGTATGTTTTGCTCCTCTAAAAATAGTGACTGCTAAAGTAGCTGTTTTTAGTAAAAAACTTGCGTTAAAAAGTCGATTTTTCAATAATATCAATCGTGAACATACGTCGATTAAAGCCAAAATTAATGGTTTATAAGAGCTGGGAATTAACGCGATTATTCAGGTAAAATATGTTATTTACCAGGATTATCTTCACGTTTCGACCAGCTATTGGGCCAGAATCCTTATGATACTTTTATCATGCAACGCGAAAGTTTAAAAGTTAAGAAAGACAAGGTTTTTCGTAGATTGAAATTTAAAATGTGGAATCGTGTATCTATAAGAAGATTGCTTCGTACTAAGCAGTTTTTGCTTAGTAAAGAAAAACCTCTGTTTAATTCTTATAAATTAAATATGGGTAATCGATAATCAGAATTATTGATATGAATTCTTGATTGTGGTACATAGTTATAAATAATGTAGACGTATTGGTTTTGATATCGCTTACTTAAGCCCTGGTTACATTTTTTAACCAAAAATATGGAATTTATAAATGAATTTTCAAGCTTTTTTAGTATCTAACACGATGAAATATTATTAAAGAATTGTGAATGTGCTTTTTAGAAGTCTCTTAAAAAGTAGTGAGCACTTTTACACTTTCATAGATGATTCCCTTGAAATAAATGTCAGTTCTCGCATTGTTTTCTACAGGCCCTGTTATATTGTAGTCCACTATTTGACTTTTCAACTGTGAACCGTGTTCGCGGTTTTAATGGGGCTATTGTGGGTAGTCCTCTTGATGTCTGCTTACTCGACTCTTATCCTTAGCGTATTTATACGTAGGGATTGCTTACGTTTTAAATACAACGTACTTACTAAGTGTACTGAAAAAAAAAAAAAAGATTAGGTGTCTCTATTCTGTTTTTCCTTTTGTTTTTATTATTTATTTTTCAATTATTACCTACAAATTGTGTTTATTTATAAGGGAGTTGGTATCGTTTTCGGCTGTCTACTTTTTTTACTTCAGTGACCGTTCACGGAAATGTCGCAATTTGAAACATCAGTAAATTTTATTATGTGGAACATGAATATTTTATTGGAGCTGAGTTATCTCAGTTTAAAATTTGACAAATGTGTCTATTTCTGTAATTCGAATTATATAATTAACTAACAAAACTTAATCATATTTGACGTTTGATTCAGTCTAGTGAACTGTGAAACATTTAAATAATAATAAAAAATAATTCTTCCAAAATGTACCGAATCCTTTACATTATGCTGAAATAAATGTGCCTAGCCTCCCATTGCACCACTGCGATTATCCGTACCGAAATTTATTTCAATACAAGAAAATATAGCATTCAAGCATGCACCCCAGTTCACGTGCACGGGGTCGCAGTGACTGCGCTCGCATTTAAAATTGCTCTCGGCTATTGAGTCTATTTTTGTTGGAGACACTTGCCAATTCCAGCGAACAGTTCAATAGATGCGGGGTGGAACTGTGCTGCGGAGGATTTCGGTGCGATTATTAAAACGCTATCCATACGGCGCTTCCATACAGTTATTTACTGCCTGTTTTAAGATGCGGCATCTTAGCTTGTATAGCATTTCTTAGTTATTTTTTTAAACGCCGTCTAATAGAAGGATAATGTTAATTCGTCTGATTTTTTATGCAATTACGCCTATCCAATGAATGTCCTGTCAATCCTGAAGTGTTTTTGACAATTCTTGCCTTCGATTCCCTTTGATGATCCCATATTTATGATGATTTTAGCAGCCGTTTTTTAGCGAAGCAAAAATTATAATATTTTTAAGTGTCAACAAAATATCTTTTTTGTAGAGTAAACATTACTGGTTATCATAAATTGTAGTTAATTTGATCCATGTGTTAACATATGGATGTTGCCGTGTGGTCCCGGCATAGAAATAGGCTACATCTTCCCTTCCCGTGGGTGTCATAAGAGGCGACTAAGGGCGGGCAGCAGTGTCTCTCTTAAAACATCTACAAACCTTAACTGCGGTTGCAAATCCGCTTGCTAAGCGTGGCAACTACTGGCAATACCCCCCAAGGAAGAAGCTTATGTTCAACAGTGGACAGTTAAAGGCTGATATGATGACGATATGTTACCATTCATATTTCTGCCGTGAAGTAGCTGTGCTCTCTTTGCTGTGTTTCGGTTTGAAGGGTGGGATATAACAGTAATATGGCAAGGTATAGAAGCAGTCTTTGTCCTACACTACCTCGTTAGGTTCTGTAAACATGTTTATAAAGTAATTACATGAATAGCAACGCGTGAGGGGTACAATAGGCATTGCAACGTGTTTTGCGATTTCTGTGGTATTATTCATGTTTGTAGTGACGGTGCCCATTTGGTGAATATTTCCGTGAATATTTACTTTAAAACTATTTTAATTTTCATAACAAAAATGGTACAAGTATATTTTAACCTTATATTACATTTTCTTCGTAGAAGTCGCTATCCTCTGAATGTGAGTAATATTGAGGATTAAATACAAAATATTAAAAGTTTTTTAACACCACATACAATATACGTATTAATAAAATGTAATCGTGTTAAATAATGCTATATAAGTGGCGTGTAGGGAGGGTCTATATTGCTCGTTGGTGTTGAAAGGTATTGACATTTTATGATTGATGCAGCGTTCGGTGCCTATTCAAGATTCAATACAAGTGTTATCCTATTCGATTCAGTAGGTTTTAGATCTGTATGAAACTCTCGTGGACTCTCACTGAAGATAGATGTTTTGTGTTGTATGAGGTGCATTTAAGGATGATAGAATATAGGGTGTTATAAAATCAAAAGTTTATATTGTATTTATCAGAGTCATAATTATTTGATACCATAACTACAGATACAGGGAGTATCTATGCAATCATATTGTAACAATTCAAGTATAAATTATTTCAAGAAAACATATTATTGCATATGTAAATTACATACGTACCTATATGTAAAGTATCCACCGGGAGCGAATAGTCTAGTGTATGTTTATATTTTTATTATAAATGCTGAGGTATTCTAAATGCATAGGTACTGTTCGTCCATAACCATTATATCTATAATCACTAACCGTCTCACGTGATCGCGAGTTTATGACGCTGTAAACCTACAGAGTAAAACTTGCCTCTTGATGGGTTTTATAGAACTAGTGTGACTCTAGAGGTTACTTTGTAGATAATGACAACATTAGCATAAAATATGTAGGCTGAAATCAAAATCGTGAAGGTACGCTAGACTAAGAATTTACTCAGGTTATAGAGCATATTTTTTAATGGGTAATAATGGAATGGGAACCCCATTTGCGCTGTTGGTATACGCTGGCGGGGCACCATTACGAGATGACAAGTGAAGATGATAGCTAGGCAGGTGGGCCATATTGACGAATTCACGAAGTCCACAATGATTTCCACGGGGAACAGCGTAGAGGTCGACCTGATAAGGTATATTGCTAGCAATGAGGCAATTAGAATTTAATAATTACTACTGACAACCTCTTTTCCTTCTAAAGAATATATTAGCAAAGAAATTTCTTGAATCAAAAATTCAAAAACGACGATACTAACTCGATAGTAGAACGCCTCGTGGTAGTATTCAAAGCTCAACACATTTTGTCGTTTTTCGACTCGTGTTTCTTTGGTGACATGGAGTGTGTCAGCAAATGATGTTAACGATTTTCATTTCATCTATATAATGTCTTAATTAGTATGGCACCAACTTGCAAGCAAACCCTATAGATTTGAATTTAGAAAGTGAAATTGTATATCTATAAAATTGAAGTGTATACGTATCAGATACGGTAAGCACGAATTTTGTTCGGCAGAAAAAACAATGGCCTCAGTCGTGTTAAAATTAATATGGAGCCAACACGATAGTACCTAAGCCTCATGAATAGTAAAAAGAATAAACAATATCGTTTTGGGTAAAATTTTTATTTGTGTTTGTTTCGAATTAGCGAGCTTTTAAATCTGTCCAGAGACAATCTTCGGTGTAAATTTTGGGCCTATTATAATAAAAATTGTAAAACGCAAAATACGGCTTTCACGAAGGCATATTTTGAAGGTGAAGTGATTATTAATAATGGAGGGGTTAGTACTTACTGCTAGCAACATAACTAGTTAATTTGACTTCCACACAACCCTTTGGAAACCATAGCTTGTTAAATCCAATGATGATAAGCCAATCGACCTGACTTAATTCCCGTCATCATCATTGACTAGCTCCCTAGCAACGTTCAATGATAGCGCATGGGGGTTATTATCACCCCATAAAAGGGAAATCCGCGGACCAAATTATCGTCTGTGCATTAAATCGTACATCACAACAATCTGTGTCAGTCAATACTGATACTTAAGACGACACAAAGCACGGGTCGGTGCACTATCGATTCAAGTTTCAAGTGGCGTTGAACGATAAAAAAATCACGATCTTAAGTGCTCACGAGATAACGACTAACGACCCGCGCGCACTTGTCTTCTTTTTATTGAAAACCTACTTTTTTAAAGAAGTTCAATCGTGAACTTTACTGTGGAGGTCGTAGTCGTTTTAGAATATATAGTGACCCCTACATGATACTCCCCATGTATTGTCATTCCTGAGGAATAAGGTATTATGCTGCTTTACCTTGTAAATATACTGCCATATCCCACCCTCCAAACCGAAAACAGCCATGCAAACAACTTTTGTACAAAGCCTCTCTTTGGTAATCAATGATATCTCAAGAACTAAATGTTATACCTTATTCTGTAGTTGCACTATCTTATCCCATTTATCTAACGGAAACAGCCATGCAAGCATAACTGCTTCAAGAAACGAATGGTACAGAGGTACACAACTTTTGTACTAAAATCACCCTTAAATTAGCTATTAGCAGTACCTTTGTTAATGTGAATAAGTAACAGAAAAGTGTCCTATATATTAATTCATGATATGCTCCATTTGTCGAATTTAGTTTAAATCCGTTTAGCTGTTTTAATGATTGAGTATTTGAGTAACAAACATTTAAATATCTTTACAAACTTTCACTTATATATTATTAAGTAGGTTGCCTTAGTTCCTTAATTTCCTATTTGTTATAAGTATATAAAATTAAGTTAAAATATCTTACTGGTCATGTGATCTTAATAAGATAGAGTGGCTGAGCCATAACTGAGATGAAAATCTTAAATTAAATGACAGACGAAGGAAATTCATTGAAATTAACACAGCCCACTGACGTCTGATAAAGCTAAGCGTTTTTATCATTGTTAACATCAATAAGCAAAATGGCTGTTTTTATGTGGCTGCTAAAAGGAGGTTATTAATTCGCCTATGTTTTTTTTTTCTTGTTTTCTTGCCTAATCTGGATCGATTTTGATAATTTATTTTGCACTCGAGACGGTTTTATCTCCTGTTGATCCTATATTATATTTGTCTCAATTTACCACAATTTACTGTTCTTATTTTTCTATAAACTTATAAAAAAATATAAAATGTGAGAATAAATTTCCCGTATTGCCATGTTTAGAGGTTTGTAGATAAAAAGAGAAATATTTTGTGGCATTACGGCATGTGACGTTCACTTCTTTACCTTTGAATAAAGCGCTATTACATTTAATTTTAACTGCACCGGTTGCGGCGAGTGACTTTTTGAAACTTCCATTTTGCTAAAATTTACATTGTTATTGTCACTTAGTCTACCTTGTTTCAAATTTAAGTACGGCCATAATTTATAATTGGTAGTCGGGTTTGACCTTGAATTATGATTCGTACTGTACAGTTTGTCGTTCTTTCGAAATTATACATTTTAAGCGTGTAAAATGAAATTAGTTTTATTTTTTTGCAATTGAGTTAAAATGTACTTAATAAAAAAATAAATATTTTCAAACGACTTCAAGAAGAAGGAGGTTCTGAATTCGGTTGTATGTGTTTTTTATGTTTGTTACTTCATAACTCCGTCAAAATTCTTTTTATCTGAAAGGACATATGTACTTACAGATTGGTCCCATAGAAATTTTTATTAAAATCGGTTCAGTAGTTTAGTTTTTAAATAGAAATAACTGGTTTTGTCGCAATTAATTTTTTTTCTTGTGAAACCACTAATTATTATAACTAAACGGCTTTGTGAAATGAAATAAAAATACATATAATCA
The DNA here is from genome assembly GCF_026898425.1 of Galleria mellonella. Classification (NCBI taxonomy): domain Eukaryota; kingdom Metazoa; phylum Arthropoda; class Insecta; order Lepidoptera; family Pyralidae; genus Galleria; species Galleria mellonella. The sequence goes on along the minus strand of NW_026442090.1, from coordinate 1,170,947 downwards.
AAATATGGTCAATTTGTGTGCCATTCAATTTTGTTGTCTTTAAACAACTTTCGTGCAACTTTCAAGTATGCTTAAAATAATTCTGTCTATTTATAGTTATTTCTTAATTTCTTTTATATTCTGCGTTGGACGTCATCTAAGGCATTACAAATAACAATAAGGGTTATTAACCTTCCAGAGTAAGACGTGTTTTGATAATGTCCCGAATGTAATCTATGAATTGTGACAACAAATTCCCTATTTACCTTTTTTATTTATAAACCAAGAGTATTGCGATATACCTACATACATTTATTCATTCTGAATTTGATTACGAATATGGGGAAAAGGGTCCCAATATTTACTTTAATATTTTATTACCTAAAAATAAATCAATTTGTAAGATAAACATGTCTGCAACGGGCTTTATCTCGCATCAGTCGTTGGCCGACTTCCAGAAAGCCCCGCGCCTCCGAGGGCCTTAGCCAGGCAATTTTGATTGCTTCAACGACCCCATTGTTCTCCATTGTTCCTCTCTTCTGGTCAATTTGATATGAGAATCTCTTATGCTTATTCTTTGATTTATAAATTGGATAATCTATAAATGTTCATTTGTAATGGAATTATGAATACCAGTGTTCTTGCAAATTTCTGGTGTGTTGGTTAATTAATAGTTTTGCTCGCTGTTGCTTGCTCTAATTTTGTATTTTTCTACTGGATATTTTATTATATGATTTTAATAGTAAATAATAATTTATTAAATGCTGCTGAACATAAGTCTTATGGGTTTTTGCCCGTTGTTACGCTTGGCAGGCGAATTGGCAACCGCAGTTAGGCTTTAGAGATGTTTTAAGAGGGACGCTGCTGTCCATCTCTCGCTCTCCATTAGTCGGCTCTTACGACACCCACGAGAAAGGAAAAGGTGGCCTATTCTATGCCGGGACCACACGGAAAGTTATATAATATTATAATAGAAATACGAGAAAGAAACTTTCAATAAAAGCTTTCTACTTAGAGTATAAGTTGAGTATCTCTGTTTCATTCGTGTTTCTACCGTGAAGCAGCGTACTTGCATGGTTGCGTTTCGGTTGGAATGATGGGATTGGTTGTCATACTACAGGGTATGGAGGCTTTGCATCTGAGTCCTTAGAAATGAACTCATGAGAAACACCGTGGTCGTTGCAGTGTATTTTGTCATGTCATTACCACTTTCCATCAGGTGAGCCGTCAACTAGTTGATCAATTCCAATCCCCGATTGTCTAAGAAAAATTGTATAAAACAATATTAACTAATAAAGTTATGCCAGATATTACCGATCGTTCTTCTGTCTTAATTATTTATAAATGCTCCGACAGGGGTACTATGAGTAGTACTCATGTCGAAGCTTTCAACTTGGAAAGAAATTACCAAGTTTTAAGTTTGTAAGACGGGGCGACCCACAGAATGCTTCTGTAATCTAAATCGATTAATATCACTTGTGTACCAAGTTATATCTGTTTCTGAGTTTCCTGGGATAAGACCCTAGGTCTTATCTAGCTTAAAACTTGTGATGGTAGAAATTTCACTTTAAAATCAACTTTAAAATAAAGGAGGTACTCAATTCGGTTCTATTTTTTTTATTTATCAAAACTTCGTCAGTTGTAAACGGATTTGATTTTTTTTTATCTGATGAAATATACTTGCAGATTGGTCCTATAAATTATTAAAATAACTTCAGTAGTTTAGTTTTTAAATTAGAATAACTAGTTTTGCCACAATTGAAGTCGGTTTTTTTTTTTTGGAATAAACCTAATTATATTTCTGTTGCTACTAAAATAGTTCAAGTTATTTTAAGAAAATCGCACTTGTGATTCCCATGGCTTCAACCATAGGAAGTACGGTTATAAGGTCTTATACTATGTGTTAATATAGGACATGGTTTATTCCTGTACTTAATATTTATTTAAAACTGTCCAATTGGTTTAGCTTAGTTTCAAAAATGGTAATTTATAATATATTACACTAGCGGCCCGTCCCGCCTTCGCAGAGTTGGATATACAACATTTTGGTAACAAAAGTAGTTATTGTGACATAACGATAATAGTTGGACATATAGTATCGCGAAGTTTTTTGTAGTTATTGATCTTTTCTTTAATATTGTACAACATACTTTTGTTCTATCACCAATAGTTACCGTAACGCACGCGACGAATGATATTTTATAGCATTTTTTACACCATGAGTTACGTTACTAAGGATCCCTAATCTTTTCTAGCAATAAATATAGCCTATGTTACTGAGAGTGAATGTAGCTTTCTAGGGTAAAGAATTTTTGAAATCGGCAAACTAGTTTTTGAATTTATTCATTACAAACATACATACACACAAAAATATAAATCTTTTCTCTTCATAATGTTAGTGTAGATAAGGAGACTGTGGACGTTATACATATATACATCACAGTTACTTTAATTATATTCGAAACAATACGACATCTTAACTTTCAAGAAAAGAGCATATTCCTTAAAAGGCCGGCAGTTCACCTGCAATGCCTCTGGTGTGGGTGCTTATAGGCGGCGGTAGTTATTTATCATCAGGTGCATGCCCGTTTGCCCCCTGTGTTATATATAATATATCATTATTTGTGATCACAGGACCGTCATTAGGTACTAACTTATTAGTTTAATCTTAGTTTTATAAATTTAAACAACTTTATTTTTTTTTTCATGAGTCCCAATTTTACTTAATATATTGCTTTTAGTATAATAGAAATTTATCTAATTTTAGTACTCAACATCGAGCAACTTAGTAACAAATAAAACCGAATACCACACGTCAGTGCCGGAACTCGGGAATTCGTTTCACTTTTCCTTTGCCTTTGAATAAGAAATGTTTAAAAAGAAAACACTGTAAAGCTAATTTAGGAGGAATAAAACGTATACATAAATAATTATGTATGTATTGAATGTACCGTTCAGTGGACCCGCGTCACAATAAAAATGATGGATCCGCACATTTTCATTCGTAAATGTTATAAGGAATTGGCATATTTGATGTTGGTATCCTGACAGAAGTGGCATTCCGTTTTCCGGTTTATTTAGTCGGTTCCGAGAGCACACGTGTATCTTTTTTAACATAGTATTTTATAAGAGGAACCTGTCACTGAGGGAAGGTTTAGTAGGGACTGGTTAGGACCATTGCCAGTTTGCCATTCCAGGTTTCATAAAAAAAAAATACAAATCTTGCGTTACGATAAATTTATAAAAATCCATAAATAATAAAGTATATTCTTCTACTTAATATTTGTAAATTTTATACTAAAAATATCAGACAGAAACTAACTACCTACTTAAACCTACTTTCTTGTTGAATGAAGATTCTTTTATCATTAAAGTACTTTATTGCAGTTTTCTTTATCATGTGGATAATATTCTACAGATAGGATTAAGCTGCAAATACAGATATTTTACTAATTATATAATAATAGTTTTTACTTTGTCTGGGATTGATTGGGATTAAAAATAACTTATATTCTTTGCTATCCCATGGAATATGTGTATATCAAATTTCATAGTGATTAGCTATGTTGTTAAGACGCTATGAAGTAACAAACTCACTTTTACATTTATAATATTAGTAAGGATTATTATACAAAACTACAGGACCAAATTATCAAGATAAAAATAAAATTTTTCATTTACATAGTTACCTACTGCACTCGACCAAGTTGGTGAATAAACCTTTGGTCGCCTTTGCTAATATGTACTCCTTAAAAAGGTTGAAAGCGGTCAGGTTAATAAATATTTTAATAAGTTTGTGTAGGGAGTACATAACAGTGTTTTATAAAGCGCACTGTCCCAAGTGTCCCAATACACCTTTTTTCACATGACTGACTCGACACCTGAAAAGTTGTCAAGAGTGTAACCCGGTAACCACTTTTCATGTGGTTGGTCGTCGCTTGCTCGTACTTCCAGGTTGTATATTCTCGTAAAATAAAAATATTCATGCCCCAAAGCAGGATATCGTGATGTTTTAGTTTACAGCGATACATGTAATAATTTGCTTAACCTTATTATTAATATTTTGCAAATAAATATGTCTAAATATTAATGAAACTTTTAAATTAGTCGTGTGTATAATAATATAAAAAATAATAACAAAAGCTGTTGTAATAAGTATAAGTATTTCAAATAACATCGATAAATGCCGTTCGTTGGTAAACGCATCGCTCGAGAATGGCTAGATTGATTTTGCTATTTTTTAAATGTTCGTAATAGCCCAATTAAGATTATTCGACGTACGATTAGAGAATGCGTTCTAAATTCAAATATTTCTAAATTCAATGTGTCAACGAAATATCTCGATGTTCATTGGTAAGTTTTTCATTTTAAATTTAGAATGGTGAGGTTAGTTAGTCGATATTTTGCACGACTAAATTAGCTTTATTTTTTGTCGAACAAAAGCAACTTATCGGACGAAACCAATGCGGTTCGGAAATATTCGGTCGCCTTCATACGTATAACAATCGGCTGGTATTTAAAAGAATATAGTGATAACGTAATGTGATCGGTATTGTGTTTTATGCCATAGAAGATAAGGTTTATTAAGTGTCGTATGTCTTGTACATGTTTCGAGCTTAGTTGACGTCAACTGTGCCTTATTCCATAAATAACTTTAAGTAAAAATAAAATGGGTCGCCCTAATTGTTTACTTAAGAACAAAAGAGCAGGACGTTATTGCTCGACTGCGGTACAACAGAATCGTTGAACGATTACATGCTGGTGGCCTGATGGGACCTGTTGATTGCGGTTCGAAAAAGGAATTGGGTGTATTGCGGATTACACCATGAAACTCTTTTGACTATTGCTGAAGACCATAGGGTGTTAATTCTTTTATTCTTATTTTGGAGCCATAACTCCAAGAATATATGAATGGATAAAAAAGCATTTTAGTTGAAAATTAAACTTTACATTTTGCTACTTAACGAATAGCCATAGCTAGTTTCGTGAACATATTAGATTTATGTATTTAGAAAAAGAAGAAAATATTTGAATTTAGAATGCATAACCGTATATATTCAAGCAGAAATTGCACGGCAGTTAATATAAGCTATTATATTGATATATGTATATTCTTTAGAAAGGAAAAAGGCAGATTCAATCGTCACAAAACGAATATGGAATCGATACGGAAGTAGACCCTATCTATTGCAAAAATAACTAACAAAATCAGCCACCCCCACCTCCTAGACAAGTGTCAAACGACTATATTGATAGAATCGTTATCGTTATAAAATTGGTAACGTAAAATCAAACGGCAACATCTGGTGTCTCACTCTTTGTTATACGAACGCTAACCGAAACTGTTCTATTAAAGGATACGTTTGTCATTTGTCTAGAGCAGGGGTTCCTAAACTTTTAAGATAATGGAATGCCCAACAAATACCTTTCATTTTATAGAACCCCATTTCAAATGATTACGATTCAAAAACACTGTAATTTAAATAAGAACAAAATCTTTTATTAGAAATATTTTAAAAGTATAACACTTTATAGTTTCCTTTAATTTTTAATGTGTAGAATGGAATTGTTTCACTGTATAAATATTTTCGCAGAACCCTGGTGACTTTTTACGAAACACTTAGATTCCGCGGAATCCACTTTAGGAATCGTTGGTCTAGAGGAACTGTTTAAAATTGGTTACGCATTCTTTTAACGTGGTCGCAAAAAATATAATCAAATTAAAAATAAAGAAGATTTTTGGAAGTTAAAAACTGCCATACAATATACAATAATTGCTTACCTTGGCAATTATTTATTATTTACTAACTAAAGCTTTGTTATGACTTATTAATAGCAAATTTTTTTGTTTAATCAGTCTTATTATAACATGGCTAGACTTACATCATCTTTTAAATTACTCGTCATGGATACAACATAATCGATGCCCAAATCGGTAGTCTGCCTGTAACCGTCTCGCCATAAATGCATCCCACGTCAATAAATTTAACTATGTGTATATATTAGATGATTATATGAAGCGCCCATTACCGATAGCTTTTATGGCAGTCTGTTGTAATAGTAGATTCTAAATCTAAACTCTAAATATTGTACTTGTATCGTTTAGTACAGCGTAATACAGCGATTTGAGAAGAAAATTTCAGGAATGGCAACGTATGAGCATATACAATGCACTCAGCGATGTCGGATGATGTAATAATGCTGTTTTATTGATTTATTCTATATAGTAGTTTTAGTACAAGTATGTTTATAAGGTGAACTTAATGATAAAAAGATTGTTAGGTAGAGACAGAGAGTCAACCTTAGGGAAGTATTAGAATATTCGAATGCAATAGTAGTATTAATTGATATGTGTACATAATAAAATGGGTAAACACAAATAAATATATACAAATATCCTATGCCTTCGTTTCTACATGAAAGCATCTGGTGTGGCTTACCTAACGCCAGGTTATATGTTACGCTCAAGTGCGTGCAATAGAGGTATCCATATAGATATTTGTTGTCGGAGAATTGTAAAATAAAGTTTTCTCTCTCACAACCGCCCAGTTGTAGCGCTTTGTCCTGGTGTACCTTGTATATTTATAATACTAACACGCCGTCCGCTCGTACGGGGGCTGTGATGTCACAACTACGGTTGGTTAGAGGTCATACTTACCGGCCGATACGTTTAGTTTTATTGTCTAAAACAATTGCTCGTGTTTCTCCACAAGTGAAGTAGTACCAATATGAACAGTTTCTTTTCTGTTGCATTTGTTGGCTTTTATTTACATTTACAACCAACTACAAAAAAAGAGGTCTCGATTCGGTTGTATTTTTTTTTATTAGTTTTGACAAATTCGTCAGTTGTAAACCGATTTGGAAAATTATTTTTTTATGTGAAAGGATATATCTACTTACAGATTGCTCGTATAGAAATTTCATCAAAATCAGTTTAGTAGATTTTAAATCAAAGTATTTTTGTAGAATACAATCTTAATTTTTTTTACTGTTTAAGGGTCACGCTTTCAGCTGATGGAAAGTGATGATGTCCAAGATGGAGTACGCCGGTCTAAGAATAGCTTATTCACATTTGCCTTTAATTGGTCTAGATTATATGTGTTAGGAATAACATGCGTTCATGTGTCATGTGTGTTTAAAAAAATGTAACGACTTTATCAATTCGTTTGAATTTTTTTATTGTTATGTAGCGCGATTTCGTCATCAATTCTGGTTCGATTCTCACAATTATTTGTGCAAACGATAAAGTTTAATCCCGTGCTGGTCCTATATTATTACAATATTTCTATTTTTCTATATTGATTTTCTGATGATTGAATCTGCCATTTATCTTTGTGGATTAAAAAACTGATTGATTGTTATGAAGCAACATATCGTCATAGTCGTAGAATACTGACGGATCTGACAAAGATTACATATAAAGATCCGTCAGTATTCGACGACTATGATATATTCACAGTTATACGTAATTCCCTGTTCTAAATTCAAATGATCGAAGTCGCTTTTTTACGTAGCAAAATGAAGACACGAATGGGTGAAAGTGATATGTCGCAACTTCGGATTTTCGCTATTCTATGAATGTATGGAGATACATAGAGGTGCTATGGGCGTACTAAAATAATTTGTACTTACGATTACTATAACTAATAGTTACTAGTATGCGCACAATATCTCCATTTTGTATAAAAGTCATTTGTTTGGGTACCTTTGTCCCATACGTGTTTTAATCGTGAAATAGTTGTGTGTATATGGCTGTGTTTCGGTTTGAAGGGTGGGATATGGCAGTGAATTTACACGGTACAGAGGCATAACACTATAGTCCTCAGGAATAGCAACGCTTGGAGGGTATCATGGGCGAAACAGTATATTCTGTTATGTCCATGGAACTGCTCATGTCTATAGACGACGGTTACCACTTTCCGTCAGTTTGTTGGCCATTCTAGGTTGTATAAAAAAATTCCAAGTTATTATATAATAGCTAAAATCCGAAAATGCGACATATCGTATCATTAATGTCTTCAAATGTATTTAATGCACCAAGTAATGGAATTAGCGGCTGTCAAACTAGTGTCTATAACAATCACAAGGGATCATAGTACATTGTGCAATCTATTTTTAGCTTCCACCAGCCAACTCCATTATAAATTTAAAGCTTTGTATAATTTAAATGGAAGTCTAACTAAATTGCAACTTTATAAGCAATTTCCTATTCTAAATTATTAATTTTGTGACGAATGAAACTATCATAACGAAACAACTCTAGTCAATACTAGCTGTTGCCTGCGACTTCGTCCGCGTTTCCGTCGTTTTTCGTAAAATGAGTAGCCTATGTCCTTCCTCACGGTGCAGTGGTTTTGATGTAACAGACACATTTCCCTTCACTGCTCTGCTCCTATTGATCGTAGCGTGATGAAAAGTATATTATAACCTGCCCAGGAGCATGAAGAATAATTGTACCAAGTTTCGTTAAAATCAGTCGAGTAGTTTTTGTTTCTATAACGAACATGTAGACAGAAAGACAAAAATTTTACTGATTGCATTTTTGGCATGAGTATCGATCACTAATAACCCCTGATAGTTATTTTGGATATATATGTCATGTACAGAATTGACCTCTCTACAGATTTATTATAAGTATAGATTAGTTTTATCACGAGTTGTGGTAGTATGGCAATATAAATTAATGAACGTCAATTAAATTTCTTTCAGTCATTCTTCTAATATGACCCATTTATTTCGAATGCTACAAAAATTTTGCCGGTGTATTAATGTTTATAGTCAATTAACTTCTGTACAGTATCTTGAAAATGAATTTTTTATTCCTATTCATTATTTTTCTTTAGTTTTTATTTGAAATATACCTTAGCGATATTAACACAAGGTTTATTTTTATCTCCTCTTATGCGACATGTAGCAGGATTCTAAACTATTAACAAGAACAAGCGTTGAAGAGGTTTAATGTCAATACGCTTTAAATTGAAGTTAATAGATATGTTTCAATATAATGTCATCTTTGTCGTGGTGTTCATCTTATGACATTGAGTTTTTTTTTTGTTACAGTCAAAGGCGCTGGGCAGGGTGTTGTTCGATCAAGTCTGCAGGCAGCTGCACCTTCTAGAAGCGGACTACTTCGGTCTGGAGTACCAAGATGCCAACGGTACAAAGGTGTGTTAAATTTTTAGTTTCCTTTCACCAACATCCATAAGATATTGTTTATTTATTTCATTTATTTATATGTGAAACGAGGAATGGAATTAATAAATTGATTTCTTGAGCTAGAGTTGTTGGAATATAGATTAATAACGTCAAACATTTCGAAGTCATTACACTATTACGTCGTGTCCAGTAATCAAGTTTGTATGGAAGTTCTTTAGAGGGAAATCTTTAGTTCCACTGTATACCATACAAAGATGACATCATCATCATCATTTTAACTGTTAACTGTCCACTGTTGGAATATAAGCCTACCTTATAAGAGTAGTTTTGCCAGTAGTTGCCATGCTTGATGTTTTTAGAGGCACGCTGCTCCCAATCCCTCTGTAATACAATACAAAGGTGATAATTATAATAACATACATTGTTTATTACCAAAAGACTGGCCGTATGCGGGCACGATTGTTTGACACCTGCTTGTATAGATACGATAAGTAAAAAATGTATTCAGTGAATAGAAATTGTGTCATAAAGTACCGTTCAAATAAATGGGAATGGATTTGAAATGGCGACTCGCATCAATTTTATAACAGTGTCAAAGACAATATTTGCACGCGACGCGACATCCGCGATACGAATATGTATTGCTTGTTTATTACCCGCTTGTTTCTCCCTTTATTCTCTTAGAATGTATTTACGTATATTATTATTCCATTTGTGTATTTAACGGTTATTTGTCGTAGTGTATTAAAATACATTGTTATTATTGTTGTATTAGCCGTTAACTGTCCACTGCTGAACATAGCCTCCTCCTTGGGGAGTTTTGCCAGTAGTTGCCACGTTTGCCAGGCGGGTTGGCAACCGCAGTTTGCCTGTTGGTGATATTTTAAGAGGAAAGTTGCTGCCTATCCTTCCACCTTAAACTCCCTTAGTCGCCTCTTACGACACCCACGAGAAAAGAAGGGGTGGCCCATTCTATGCCGGTTTCATATTTTTTTTTAAATATCTCCATTATCTAATTGCGGTTTCCAACTGGCCTGCCAAGCGTAGGAACTGCTGACAAAATTTCCCTTATATATTAGAGGAGAGATTGTTAGTAATGTAGACTACCAGTCCTATTGCTAGCAATATACCCCCTCAGGTCGACCTCCACGTGCTCCCCCCTGGACTGAACTCCAGATGTATTTTTTTTAGTGAATAATAATGGAATGGTAATCCCGCCTGCGCTAACGGTATACGCTGGCGGAGCACCAGTGATGGATTATAGGTGAGAATGAAAAGGCAAGTCAGCCTATCGTGATGGATACACCTGGCATTTAGCATGATGGTTTCCAGGGCAGACCATGGAGAGGTCGATCTGACAGGGTATATTGCTAGCAATGGGACTAGTAGTCTCAATTTCTAACAATCCCTTCCCCCCACTCCAGGTGTATTTATCACGATGGTTAATTGACTTGTTCTTTTATTTTCACTTATCATCCTTCACTGGTGCCCCGCCGGTGTATACCGATAGCGCGGGTGGGGTTATCATTCCATTATCATCCATTAAAAAATAAGTCCCCTTATAGGATAGTCCTATGTTCTGCAGTGGCCAGTTATCTGCTGATATATAATAATAATAATAATAATAATAAATAATCATTCATTAAACGAGCAAACTCTAGCACCATCATCACAAGGTTTTGGTAGTTTTGTCTTCAGTAGAAGTTCATGTCTATTGTCTTATGCAACGACCACTTTTAATCAGTTTTCATTAGTATATTTGCTATTCACATCTTATATAAAAAACTTTCTATTTTAATGTATTAATACTCGTATAATAAATAAATAATTATAAAAAATATAAATCTAAAAGGTTGTGCGTTTGATGTTCCTCAATTATTTTTAAATGGCTGAATGGATTTTGATAAAATGTGAGACATATGTGGATCATAATATAGGTAGCTAGAATTATTATGCTGTATTCTTCAAATGTTCTTTGCCCGGTTCCTCACAACACAGGATCTTTTTTTCCTACGGAATATTGTTTTTCTAAATATTGTTAGTCAATTACACTTCGCTAACGGAATACCAAGCGTAATGGTAAATTTGCAGTTTATTTATTTGGTTTTGTCTTCACAAAACAGGACCTCTTAGATTGAGGATCAGGCGGTTGGTTGTAAGACATTTATTATTATTATTATTTTGTGAAGTCTGTTGATGGAGTGAGGTCCTTCATGCCTATAGGCAACTGTTACCACTTTCCATCGGGTGAGCCGTCAGCTTGTTTGCTATTTACAGTGGCATTAATTGATATTACCTTTGCCATCAGTACTGGTTGGATGTGGAGAAACCAATGTGCCGACAACTGGGCCTGTCCATGCTCGAGCCGACGCTCCGGTTTTGCGTGAAGTTCTACACGCCGGACCCGGCGCGGCTCGAGGAGGAATTCACCCGGTACCTGTTCTGCCTGCAAGTGAAGCGCGACCTCGCGCACGGCTGCATACAGTGCAACGAGAACACCGCCGCGCTCATGGCCAGCTACATCGTGCAGGGTAAGTTGGAACACTTTGGGCTCGCCTTTTGATTAATAGATCTGGAATTTTCTTTCAATAGATGAAGATGGAATGGTTCACTCGTTTGTGCTAATCGTATACAATTGCGGGGCACCAGTGAAGGATGAAACCCGCACTCTATACTTTTTTTTTTTCATATCATTTATGTAAGAGTGGGTTACAGCCACAAATTAAGTGCTGCGGCGTTTCTTCCTCATGCGAAATCTGTAAGCACTTTTTGGGCATAAGCCTAGTTCGGCCATATGCTTGTTTCGTTTATAATGTCCAGTGAGGGCCCTTGTCAATACACACAATATTATTTTTAATCAAAAGAATTTCTTAGAGTACCGGTTAAATATACTGCCTCACCTTTTAAGTCGCAGATTGGATCCTCACAGAATGCAAACATTTGTAAACATATCTGTTCTCATATTTAGACTGAGTGTTTTCTATATATAGTATGTATGTATTTAAAAAAAAAATATAGGTTGTTTAATACCTATAAGTAGCTTTGCTTCGTTTTTATTATTCATTATCATTATATTTGTTTATTATTTATTTGTCCTTTTATTAATCAATTGGTTAGTATAGTAATGTAAATGGGTAAAATATTTCAGTTTCCAAATTGGAATAAACATGGTATTATATGATAATATAGTAAGTTATATGCGCGATGCGCGCTAACTGCTGAATAAATTAGTATAACGGGAGGTGTGACCTCGGCGCGCCAACTAACTGATTCAGAGCTGCCCCGGCTTGATCCCCCAGGGATTACCCATCCCATGCACCGTCTAGTATGTACCGTTAAGAGTCCAACTAATCATACATACATACATACATATTTGTCACGCCTGTCTCCTATTAGGGTAGGCACCTATTAGGGTAGGCAGAAACAATGTAACGACAAATGTTTCGATTCAAACAAACCTCTTTCGCTTCCTCCACGTTCATCAATCTTTCCATACACGTTCGCTGGTTACGAGTACTTTTAATTCGGCCCTTCTTTAGCACGTCATCTAATTAACGACATACGTCTGTCTAGGGCGTCCCCTACCGACATCTCCATTCATTCTTGTTTAATAAATCTCTTTCGTAGTTCTTCTTTCATCCATCCTCTCCAATTGGTCAAACCAACGTAACATTCCGTTTTCGATTTTTGTCACTACGTCTTCTTTCAATCCACACTTCTCTCTAATGACATTGTTTCCAACTAATTACTTTTTTATATATTTACTAGTTAATGCCCGCGCCTTTGCGCGCATGCTGTCGTGTTCCCCCTATAAGTTGAATTTTTCATAAACATTTTCTTATCAGATACTTACATTATAAAACGAACCTATGTTGTATTCCAAATTTCAGTTCTCTGTGCTTAGTAGTTTTGGCTGTATCTTGATAGTCGGTTAGGACAAACCATTTTATAAGTATAAATTTATACAATCAACATTTTCATATAATTTTGTTAAAGTATAATAAAAATAATAAATAAACTATTTGTTTAATGGAAAAAAATATTTATTTACTATATTGTTACCCCAAAATATATTGTACGCTCTTTAACGTAAGAAATAAAATAACGTGAACAAAAGATACACTTATATAAATACAATTCACTCGTTCATTATTTAAGAATCACGCTCTCATCGCCAAATCGATGTTACCGTAAGCTAGCTGTATTCGGCGGCTTTATCTGCGTGTATCATTATATAATGTTCTAAGTTAGCCTGTAATATGTATAATATGTAATATGTATATAATGTTCTAAGTTAACCTGTATACTAAATTTCATTCAAATCACTTCACTAGTTTTTGAGTAAAAAGGTAACAAAAATCATCTATCCAATCATCCTTACAAACTTACGTATATATGTATTATATTGCTCCGGTATTCTGAGCGCACATGGGCGGCAATAGTTTGCCATCAGATGAGCCGCATGATTTTTTGCTACCTGTTATAAAAAAAAGTATATTTTGACCTGTATTCGATGTGATTATCATCAATTTTATCGCGAAGACTGACAATTGTCCTATATTAGCTTCTTGTAAATTGAAAAGTGATAGTGTTGCATTATAGGTAGGTATCTAGCGACATCTGTCGCCCTCTGGTTTCAAGAGTTTGCAGGCCTCCTTTATCCACGAAGACCTCTGTCGAACGTTGCCTTAAACTAAATAACACAATTGACCAACAGCGGAGTGTGGCGACTTTGTCCCTGAAGACTATCCGGACCACACGTATCTCAGCGGGTATAAATTCTTCCCCGGCCAAGACTCGGAGTCGGAAAGAAGAATTATGGAGAACCATAAAAAACACATGTAAGAATTTTAATTTATATCTGTCTAATATTGTGAACTATACAGAGACCCTTGTGGTTCACTGGTATGCACGTAGTTTGGATAAATCGAGTCTTGTATTTGATTCTCGATTCTAAGGCGATTATGAGAACTTAATGGTCGAAAAATTAGCAGCAGCGTCTCTCTTAAAATATCACAAAAGTCTAATTGCGGTTGCCAACCTGCTACCAAAGCATGGCAACTACTGGCAAACCTCCTTTTTATGGGGGAGGCCTATGTTTAGCAGTGAATGTTTAGCAGTGTTTAGCAGTGCAGACAGTTAATGGTAGTAGATCAACTCAGGAAAGGAACTTTTCTAAATTTACTCTAGTTAGGGTTTGGTTTCTGACTTATACTATAGAATTATGTACTGTGATATGTCAAATCCTTTCTTTAGTACTAGGTAACAGAACAGAATAGAAGAATGTATGTAAATGGAAATTTATTCATTGTGAATTTAAATGATATATTTATATGTTTTAATAATTGGTAATTGTACTTGAATTGGCATATGTTAATTTAAAACAGACGTCATGTAATAATAAAATTTGTATGTCCCGTGATGGTAAAACATAGCGCACTACAGATACAGAGGAATAATACCTGAGTCCTCAGGAATGGCAACGCATGGTGGGTATCATGGGCGAAACAGTATACTCTGTTATGTCCATGCTACTGCTCATGTCTATAGGCGACGGTTACCACTTTCCATCAGGTGGGCCGTCAGCTTGTTTGCCATTCTAAGTTGTATAAAAAAAAAATATCAAATTTGTAAGTGTAACACTTTTTATGCAAATGACTGATTTTTTTATGCAGAGGTCAGAGTCCTGCTGAGGCAGATCTTAATCTATTAGAAACAGCAAGAAGATGTGAATTATATGGTGAGTTGTTTAATTAGATTCAGCAAAAAAATTTGAGTAAAATAAATCATAATTTATTATCAGTGTCCCCGTCCCCGTCTGCGTTATCGGTATACACTGATGAGGCACCAGTGATAGATGACTGATGAGGATGAAAGCAGGTCAGTTCAGGTTCAGGTTCAGGTTCATCGTGAAAAATACAGTTGGGATTCAGCACGATGGTTTCCAGGGGGAACCACGTGGAGGTCGACCTGACTGGGTATATTGCTAGTAATGGGGCTATTTGACCCCATTACTAAAAATCCCTTTCTCCCCTATTTTTAGTGTTGTAAATTACTAGATTTGGGCCCCACTTATATATTCTCATTATACTTATAAAAAATATATAGCGATTAGTTTAACTGCATGTTAGCAAGGACGAGCTTATCTTTGAAACAGATCTCTTCAGACGACTTCGTCCCTATGATCGGGACATATTGATTGTATTAAATTAACTCATGTCCTTTCCATGCTAATTTGGCTTGGAGAGGTTCTTACAGTTACCTTATCTTTCATGATGGTAAAAGATATGGTAATATTACTCCATTTAGTTTAGGTTGATGCCAAATGTACCTATATGTATATTCAAAATGTGTATGCGTGTGTGACGCTTGTGTCTGTACGAGTGTGCGTGTGTATATGTCTGAGTATAAGCATGTATGTGTGAAGATTTTTTATGTGGGATATGGTAGTAAATTACAAGGTACAGAGGAATAACACCTGAGTCCTCAGGAATGGCAACGCATGGGGGTATTATGGGCGAAACAGTGTACTCTATTATGTGCATGGTACTGCTCATGTCTATAGGCAACGGTTACCACTTTCCATCTAGTGGGCCGTCAGCTTGTTGGCCATTCTAAGCTGCATTAAATAAAAAAAAAAAAATGTATGTACAAACTTTCATATTTGTTATATTGATTTGTAGGAAATTATATTTATTTTATGCAGGAGTTAAAATGCACCCGGCAAAGGACCACGAGGGTGTACCACTGAACCTGGCGGTAGCACATATGGGCATCGTGGTGTTCCAGAACTTTACCAAGATCAACACCTTCAGTTGGGCGAAAATTAGGAAGATATCATTCAAAAGGAAAAAGTTCCTCATCAAATTACATCCAGAGGGTTATGTAAGTTGTTCTTTGGACGAGTATAACAATGTAAAAAAAAAAAATATTTATTTATTTAAAGTGACACCAACAGCGTCTTGCATTATAACATTATGTAACAAACATTAAATATAATACAATATTAATGCACATGCCTATTATATGTATTCACAGCATTTACTTTAACATAGTTATACAGTGCGAGAAAATGAAGTAACAATTTAAATATTTAAAATACCATATTTAAAAAGTAACGCGCGAAATAAATTTATTATCACGAGAAGGAGGTGCTACTATATCTTTGACGATATTTGGGGGTGTAGTAGTTTAGTTTAACATGATGGTTGGGAATTAAATCCTTTCAAATATATACATAAATATGTACATAAAACCTATTTTAACTATTAGAGTGCTTTGTCACAGTCTTACAAATTAAGAATTTAGTGCAAAAAAGAAGGACAAAACACTTCAATAGCTAAAATAGATTTATGAGTGGTTCCACCGTGAAGCAGTTGTGTTTGTATGGTTGTGTTTCGGTTTGAAGGGTAGGATATAACAGTGAATTTACAGGGTACAGAGGAATAACACCTGAGTCCTCATTAATGGCAACGCATGGGGCGTATCATGGGCGAAACAGTATACTCTGTTATCTCTATGGTACTGCTCATGTCTATAGGCGACGGTTACCACTTTACATCAGGTGGGCCGTCAGCTTGTTTGCCATTCTAAGTTGTATTAAAAAATATATATATAAAAAAAATAAGGGAACTCTATTTAAAAATAATGTATTTAAGTATATGTATCAGTTGTTAAGTATTGTATCAGGTGTATCGCGGTGTGGTCCCGCCATAGAATAGGCCGCCCCTTCCTTTCTCGTGGGTGTCGTAAGAGACGACTAGGGGAGGGCGAGGGATGGGCAGCAACGTTCCTCTTAAACAACTGTAAAAGCTTAACTGCGGTTGCCAACCCGCCTGCCAAGTGTGGCAACTACTGGCAAAACTCCCCTTATATGGAAGGCTTATGTTTAGCAGTCGATAATTAATGGCTAAAATAATAATAATCCAGCGAAATCATTCCGATCGCTGTCGGTGAACGGTTTTATCCCAACCAGTCTGGAACAACATCTCAGACGGTTGGGATTCCGAGGCGGCTCACTCCCGGGAAAGATGCAGAAAGCGGTGCTCTTAGATTCTGCCCGCATTGTACGCCTGTTTCTCTCCTTGGGACCCTGAACTCCGGCCGATTGTGCTTCTGCCGGGGGTTAGTCTGCCATCTCCTCTCCTTAAGAGGGGAGATGTGAATTTTCTAGAAATTTAAAAAATAATAATAATAATCAGTTGTCTCTGCACCCTTTCGTAATATGAAAATAATTGGCACTAGGTTGTTACGTCAATGACTTTTTTTAAATTGTTATACTCATTTTGTGAAATAACTAAATTAAATTACCAATCAAAGAATTAAATATTATTTCTTTAGGGTTACTATCGGGACGTGGTGGAATTCTTCTTCGAGGGACGCAACGAGTGTAAGAACTTTTGGAAGAAGTGTGTGGAGAACCATGGATTCTTCCGATGCTCGAGTGTGCCGCGGCTCCCCAGGCACAAGACCAGGGTCATATCAAGGGGCTCCTCTTTTAGGTACATCATAAAGCGAAAACTGGCTTTTGTCAGCCTCTTAAATAAGCCCTTATGAATATAGAAGATAAGAAAATATAAAAAAAAAGAAACAAAAAGAAATATAAAAAGCACATTAAATAATCAATTAGAATAGAGTATTATTATTAACTTTTGGATAATATTATTTATTGTAAAATAAAAACTCGCTATTTATATTAACAATAGCAAATAAATATTTCATTTCATTTTATTTCATTTCATTTCATTTCATTTCATATTTCATTTCATTTCATTTCAATGTCCGGTGTTATTTTATATATTTTCACTCTTCATTAGCACAAGAATGGTCTTCCAAATGTTTAAAAATCAGAAATGCCCAATATTGCTGGTATTTAAAAAGTATATGTTAAAATTAAGTTTATTTGTTTTAAAATAAGCTATTAAAATTTTAAATAAATTGAATTTTTAAAAGGTAGTAATATTCTTTAATACACTTAAAAACGTTGGTACGTCATCTATACGAAATTATGTATCGGTTTTGAGCTTCTTTGTTATTAAAAATTATTTGGAACATGTTCTAAATGTATGTATAAATCATAGGTATAGCGGCAAAACGCAGAAACAAATCGTCGAGTTCGTCCGAGACAACTATGTGAAGCGGCAGACATTCCAGAGGTGTGTACCACTGAGCCCATACAAACAGCTTAGCCACGTAGCAACTTAATTATATTGCATGCACAATGACAGCTTAGCTCTCCACCGCGAACACAATCGCTTCACTACACTTACCTTGGTTTCATAACATAGGCGTAGTTAGTTGATGCTTTCTAGATGTTTATTCATAGTTTACTATACCATAGATACAGAAGGGAATAGTCCAAGGGATGACATTTGTTTTATAAACATCAATTCGATCTAGACAATAATAATAGTAGTTCATAAGTTTGTGAAGGTGAGTGGTTAGCATGGGCTGGGAGACACTGGCTTTTGGTTTTGTCTTGTGGGCGTTTGTGTGATATACAAATGACAATACGAACCGAGAGGCCAAACTGCATGATGTAAAGTAAAAAGTCCCTAAAAACGACTAATGACAACCAGGCTAGAGAGGCTTCGAATAGTTTTGTATATTGGTGGTGACTAGCATACTCGAGCATGCGCTGTATCCGTTGAGACTTTCGCTTCTTCCAAAAGACTTTCAAATAGTTCGGTCGTAGTCGCAACGACGCCGCGACTATCGGTCGGAGGATGGTGTGGTCGTTCAATTTTAGGGATTTTTTAATGATGGGTCTGCGCTCCGACACTGTTGCCTATGTAGTGGGAATAAGATTCATTATAGTTTCGACTGTCCTATTGTCACGGCAGCATCTCGAACAGTTCGTGCAATGTATATTTTTTTATTCCCCAACACGCTTACAACACGAATTATTTTACACGTCACCCCCCGATTTTCAATCTAGCCTCGTAAGGTGTTAGATTGTTTTGTTATTTCTACACCTCTAAGAGTAGATCGATATCACATTACCACATAATTTTTTTTTCTACACTTTGATTGCATCGGGCATAAGGAATCCACTGACCTCGGTCGACGCAATGAACCTTTCCCGCACTGCATTACTGTGGCCCTAATCCTATATCGATTAGTTCATGCGAGTCCAACTCGGCATGGTTTAATTCGATTTAAGAGCATACTCAGTGGCATTAACTTAAAGGATTTCACTTTCGAGCGATCATCGATCGAGTGTGATGTAAATATCGCTAGGGTATACGCAGGAAGCTTAAAATCGAATGGAGATTGCAACGTAAACATACAATTGGTGGCAATAAGTTTGACCTTTAAAGAGGACACATTTTTATTTCGTTGTTACCGTCTCATGTAAAAGGAATGGAGATGGCTCGCTGTTGTTTAGTATTACGTTTTATTAGTTGTTCCTATTAGGGTGTAAACGAGAAGGTCATAGTTCAAATATATTTAAAAAAAAAAAAAAAACTCAAAATGTCAAATATAAATAGACAGCATTAAAAATCAAATTATACTCTTTTTGTAACCAGCCAGTAATAATGTTTTTTCCAAATGAAACATGAAGATTTAGTCGTTAATTATTTACTAAATTTAAACTAATATTACAATTTTGAAGGCGCGTTTGTTTGTTATCTTCTATCGCCTTTACGGCTTAACAAATCGTTATGAAATACAAATTACATGCTACATTTGGCATTTACAATGTCAATCATATCCTGTTTACACGAACGAAGTTGTTAGGATAGTTCATAAATATGTTTATATTAAATCTGTTAATTTATACATATATACAACAAGATCGGACAATATGCAAGTATATTACAAAAAAATATTGTACTTTAAATTTTGTGTCTGGTCTTAGGATGATTGTTTATTTTTTTTAATCTACATTTGTGACAGTTTCAAGTACAATTTTTGTACGAGAAAGCGAATCTTGAGTTTTTATGGTATAATGGTCCGAAACTGCCCAATGATTTTATTCGTCCTCTATTCGTGGACGGCGCAATCTCCATTCGGTGAGGGTGGCCGCGTAGTCTAGGTAGGGCGTGCCCGCGGCGCGCGCGGCCGGAGAGCAGGCCCGTCCGGGCAACCAAAAGCTGGTGTCACCATCCTCTGCCCGATGCCGGCAGGTCGGGCTCGTTCCGCGCGTCGCGCTCGGTCGGCTCGTCGCGCGGCAACGTGTCCGCGCCCGCGCACACGCCCGCGCCCGCGCTCAACGCCAGCCTCTCCGCGCACCCGCTGCTGCCGCTGCCGCCCGGCTCCGACGGTACGTACCCGCGCCGCCAGCAAGCCGTGTGCCCGCTCGGCCCCGCTCCACCACTCCACCACTTCACCACTCCACCACTCGTACGTACTCGGGTACTCGAATACTACATATACTCGAATTAACCCTGTACATGATTCACAGTATTCGAATACATGGTTCGAGTAAGTACGGTATAGCAAGTTTTTTGTTTCCGATTTATAATTTTTTTTGTTTAATTACAAAAGAAAAAAGATATTAAATAAATTAATAATTATTATCTTCGTCAGAAGTGAGCTTCAGGAATAAATTGAAAGAATACTCGAGTCTTATACAGTGCTCGTATATTCGAATACGGAATCGAGTATCGAGTAGTAATGTCCAATTCCCCTCGGGAGTCGATTATTATTTAATGAATACTGTAATACTCGAATACCAATAAAGGGCCGACCCGGCACATCACTAGCATTGGTGGCACATGGCGCAGTCCTACAGGTTTCGTTCGTCAACACACTGGACCGACAACGTGGAACTCCAATATGGTTTAAAAGAACTATGTACTATTGAAATAGTGTAACCTCCTTATTTTAAAGTAAAATGTATAACTGGTACCCGCCAGTATCAGGCGCCACTGTCATTATTTTTTTATGCATAAAAAATATTCCATATTGATAAAAACCTATATGTACGTTTTAGTAATTGATGTGCTTTGTCGCTTTCTTTTGCTCTAAATATTTAATTTGAAAGAAAGTGACAAACACTTATCAAAATTTTTATTTTTATAAGAATGTAACAGTTTAGTAATATCAATGAAATTTAAACCTTAATTACTTATAATAAAAAGCAGTATTGACTGTATGGAAATGATGTAAAATAGGAATTTATGCAGCTATAGAGGTGTTTGACGCTTTGATTAGACATCTAGCAATGTTGATGATTTCAGTTACAATCCATACAGTTGGCAAACGTATACATTCGAACAGAGAACAATGCAATGAAAACTTGAGGAAAAGTGGTCATTGTAGGTCTCATACCGCAAAAATACCTTGTGGTAGCAAACGTTAAAGGCAGATAGTGTGGTTTTTGCATAAGCCATTTTATGTCTTGATATGTAGGTAAAAATGCATATAAATATATTACACGGATTGTAGCATACATTCAGTATAAATAAATTAATTAATATAAAACGAAAATATCTAAAATAAAGTTTCTAGTAAATATGGCAGTCCAACATATGTATATTAGTAAACTTATTTTACTTTCTTGTTCTATTTTTTTTTTGTTTTTTATTTGGAAGGATAACACTTGAATATATACGGGCGCTATACATCTATGGCGTTGCGGTTGTAAGGAAGTTATTGTAATACTGTGCTAGCGGGTACCTTTCGCTATCAACACTATTGGTCGATAGAGCGTTTACTTATTTCATCCGATGTGAATCCGAGCAAAAAATGGAATGGAAAACTTGGTAAGAAATTTAATCGCAGACGGTTCGATCCGAATGTAAGATTATTTATAATATTTTACTATGTGGCCTATACTATGTAGTGTGGTCCCAGCATAGAATAGGTCTCTCCTTTTCTCGTGGGTATTGTAAAAGGCGACTAAAGTATTTTGCTGGTGGAGGGGTAGGAAGCGGCGTCCCTCTTAAAAAGTCACCAAAGATTACTACGGTTGCTAATTCTTCTATTCAGCGTGGCAACTACTGGCAAAACCCCCCAAGGGAGAGACCTATGTTCAGCAATGGAAAAATCATGGCTGATATCATAATCATCATAAATTATACATCAAAGTCGATTCCTCTATCGGTAGTTTTGCGTCTCTATTGTATCGATTGTTGATAGAATCGATACCATCGATAATATTGCAATAACTATTGATTCACCATCATATCAGACTTTAACTGTCCACTGCTGAACATA
The DNA here is from genome assembly GCF_026898425.1 of Galleria mellonella. Taxonomy (NCBI): domain Eukaryota; kingdom Metazoa; phylum Arthropoda; class Insecta; order Lepidoptera; family Pyralidae; genus Galleria; species Galleria mellonella. The sequence continues at coordinate 1,148,648 of NW_026442090.1, read as the reverse complement.
ATCCGGGGAGGCTTATGTTAGGCCAGTAGTTGCCACGCTTGGCAAGCGGGTTATTAACCGCAATTAGGCTTTAGAAATGTTTTAAGAGGGACGCTGCTGTCTATCCCTCGCCCTCCTTTATGTCACCCACGGGAAAGGAAGCGGTGGCCTATTCTATACCGGGACCACACGGCGATATAACATAAAATAACTATTGATTATTGATGATTATTTTGTCGATTCGGTTGGATGCTGTATGCAAGCGTTTTTACCTTTTTATAGTTCTGACTTTCAGTTTATATGATATTATATGGAAATTTGTATCCTGAAGGTGTAATTAGAGGTTAGAATTTGATTTACTAATATGATCGTTGATTGTTTTTTGGTGTTTTTTGTAATACCGGAATTTAATTTTTGCTTATGTTTTTTGTTTATGGTTTGATGAAACCGTTCGTTGACTGTGTCGTTTTTAAGTCTGCCTCACTGCGACCACAGTTCTATAGGACTGCGATCGTAGTGATCATTTTTAGGTATTATATTTTGAGGTACTTCTTGAGTATCATATAATTGTGATGCAATTTATCTATTATAGTAGATAGAAAAAAAAATTATCTAATGGTCTATCATCTATTGGTAATTTACAATATTTTTTTAATGTATCAACTACCGGTTTATCTTACGTGTAATTAGATCGATCAAGGTTGACTAGTTTTGGGATCAATTTGGAATCCTTAATTATAAGCGGCTTTGACGCGAGCACGAGCCAGATTACGCGCCTCGGCCCGCTGAGTGTGAGCTGTAAGCGTTCGCGCCACTGTCATAGATATGAAAAGTGACAGTAACACTGTAGAGGAAGAGGAAGACGAAGAACTCAGCTGTTCATACCCGAAGATTTCCGAACACCGTCTATCTTATCTGTGATAGTGCCGCGTATACCTATAACTCGCGCTCAACGTTACGAGGCGTGCAGTTAGCCGCTCATGATTAAGGATTCGAATTGGTTGCTAAACAAGTCGAGCTTTCTTGATATAATTACACGTATCTATTAAAATGTGTGCTTACGTACTAATGTGCTTATTTTTTTATCGATATATAATTTACATCTCAATTTTATGATTATATTCTATTTATTATGGTGTACTATGACAATCAAATAAGATATTATTGTGTCCATAATAATGAATTCATAACAATGTGTTTCTATATCGTACTATGTCGTGTTCCTCGCAGCGATTTCCCTGGAGTGGGACAAGCAACCTCACTACCTGGAGGCTTCTCTGATGATGAAGGGATACAGTGCGGAGGAGGCGCGCGCGGCGGCAGCCTCGCGGGCGAGCACGCGGCCCTCGGAGGCCGCGACTCGCCCGCCGCTCGCAGCTACCGCCTATGCCACCACGAGGGACAAGGTGAGCGCCCGCACCGTCTGTGCACTACTGTCTATGTTACTACGAGGAACAAGGTAACTCTATCGCTTATTTCGCCTGTATTACTATATCGTCGTGAGGTACAAGGTAATCCTCTCGTCTATGTCACTGCGGGAGACAAGACTATCTTTGTATCACCATGAGAGACAAGGAAGCCTACTCCTTAAGCGACCACGAGGAACAAGGTACGGCTATTGCTTGTATTAACGCGGAGAACAAGGTAAATCTGTCGTCCGTGTCACTACGGGGGACAAGATAAGACTAAACCTTGTGTCACCACGACTGACAAGGAATATTTGTCCTTTTACTACAAGAGAGAAGGTACGGCTGTCGGCTGTATTATCGAGGGAATAAGGTAAGCCTGTTGTCCATGGCACTACGGATAAGGTAAGTTCACACGCTTCAACTGCCTCGCCCATTGCGCCACTTGAGACTTCCTCGCCTGATCGAATACGAACGAATTATTTGTTATATAATTTTACAATTAGCAGTTTGAAATAATTCCTTTTCTTTTTCTTTTTTTTTCTAAGTTATATTCAGACATATTAGTTTGTCATGGAGTATTTATATTTCCAGTTTACAATGAAGACACATAAAAATAACACGTGTAAAAATAATACGCGAGAATTTGTGACAATCAGAAAGACTCTTTTTAATAGACCATGTTAAACTTTATTAATATATAATTGGGTAAACCTCACAATATTAATAGTTTTATTGGTTCATATCCGGCTCGAAGGATCACTGCTTTGTTGTGCTTAAAACGTGTATTAATACAAATTTAAATAAATCACTGTTCTTATATTTACACATTTACAAAATGTATAAAGGAGATTTAATTTAATATGTAAATATGTACAATTCGTTCGTATTCACTCAACCGAGTAAGTATTTTGTGTTTGTAGATTGAAATTATAGTTACGCAATTAAAAGGGACGAATAAATTAACAGCTTTATTTTGTATGTTAAATTGTTATAATCATTACAGAAATTACCCCAGTTTTATAACAAGCTTTAATGGAATTTAATGAAAATATACATAGGTACTATTTTTGTATATAAGTGGCTAACGTTTCCGATTCTAAATCAAACGCTATGGCTTTAGTGAAGTGTGAATTTGCCTCAATATAATTCCTGATAAGAGAGGCGTATTATTATAGATAATTATTTATACAACTTTAGTGTCCATATAAATAAGTAAAATAGTCCTTATTTGTATGCTGGTAGGTCCCGGTCACTCAAGCGTTGGTTAATTAAAAGATTTTTGTATTCTATACGTGATAACAAGTGACTTTCACTAACGCCAAAGCATTAGTTATGGGAAATTAGATCAATTGCATATTGTTCATGTTATTTAAGATAGTTTTAAATACTACTACAAAAGAAGTGTTAATAGGAGTTAGATTCACTAATAGAATGCTAAAAAAGATACAGTAAATATAATGTGAATAACTTTTTTAACTGTATGTAAGTTACCATTAGAACTATTCTAATGAAGAAAGTTATCCTTCACTACCGTATGAACCTATTACTTAATTAGATATCCTATATGGTACGTAATGGGGGGGGGGGGGTAATATATAGCAATATCAATTTTAGTTACAATATCTATATATTGATGTAATAAATAATATTTTAAAAGTCTACTATCCAAAAAATAATATTGGATAACAGGCTTGAACGTATTGGAAAATAGATATCAAAATGGGTACTGGCTCATTAATGTCCAGAACTGATATATAGATATCGGATCGGTATCCATCTTATCCATGCCTAGTACGTAGACTGATTTTTTTAATTAAAAAATGCTGCAACTTTTTTAGCAGTATTGCTTTATTTAGGTTCTAATAAAGGTTAAAATTAGAATGATTTAGATGGAACAGAATATAATCATGTTTTTGCATAAGGTTCCAAAAATAATGTGATTAGTCTTAATAATATATAATATGTTTATATACATTTTGAAATTGGTATTCTAGTCAACCAGCAGTCTACTTTTGACTTTGGAGGGATAGAAATATCAGTGGATATCTTTATAATATATGTAGTGTGGAAAATTCATGTATTAAAAATAAAGAAATCAAGAGATATATCTCTAGACTGATTCATTGATTTCGTTTCATATAATATAGCAATCTAAATCGTTCTAAAACATAAATGTTACAAGTCCACTTATACAATACTGGTGTAACACTTGACGGGACAGTTTGTTAAGTGGGTAGCCGAATTGAGGGCTTTGTTATGTTTTGTACTTCACAATAGATATTTTGTTTCCTTTCAGCTCTCAAAACTGTACTGCAGCCAAATCGTAAGGGCATTTGCAAATTGGCTTTTAACGTTTCTAATATTTCGAGATCATATCTTAACCTTGACGCATCGTGTTTCTGTTGTCTGCGCACACTGATATATGTATTCACACTGACTATATGAATTTTAGTTTATACAAGATTATATATTGTTTTTTTGTCTTTAAAACATGACTTACCGAGTCGTATATCTGAGTGGTCTTTATTTTATATATATATAGATTGAAATCGAATATCATTGGCATATATTTAAAGGAGTGTTCTCTACTGAAACAGGTCATGTTTCTCAAAGAAGGTCGAGAATGAAAGTCGAAAATAGACAATATTTGATTCTCTGATACTAGCTTGGTAGCCGTATACGTCGTTGGCTCATATTACTTGTTGATTTTCGACCCATGATTCTTTGGTGAAAATGTTCATATTTACTGATAGAACACCAATTGGCTGTGTAAGCTTCGCTCGCATCTTTAAGTGGGCACCACACATCCTGGGATAAGATGGGAACAGTCCACCCCTCTTTTAATAAGTATCTGAAAACGTCCCCTTAATTTTCGATTTCAATTTATATATATATATATATATATATATATATATATATATATATATATATATATATATATATATATATATATATATATTTAACATACATATGTATTATTATAGATAATTATTTATACAAGTTTTAATTTGCGTGTATGTTGCGTAAAGGGAATAACTTGCATGGACGTTACATTTTCCAATTCGTACATCACAATACTCATGAACGATATTAGTATCGTTCCTAATTCGTGACTAATTAGTTTTGACCTCAATAATTTAATAAGCCTACTTACTTATATTACAAATACTAATATTATAAATATGAAAGTGAGTTTGTTTATTATCTTAACGGTTTAACCATATACTATGAAATTTAGTATATATGTACTATATGGGATGGGAAAGGATATAGGCTTCTTTATATCCTGCTCAAGCGGATGAAGTTGCGGGTAAAAGGTAGTTAATGAAATAAGTGCACTCCGCGAAGCCTTAGAATTCTTCAAGATCGTATTAACATACCTAATAATAATAAGTCGTTATAGTACTAAAGATCAAAACACGGCATGTTTCGTCTGTTGTGTAATGCGAATCAAAAATAAATTTTGGTAGGAATGGTCTGTAACAGAATCTATATGATTCCGTCTAATTGAAAACTATTAATTTATAATGTAATCAGAGCATGATGATACCTGTTTTTATATGATTTGTCAATAAAAACATGCTAACGTAAATATTTATGGGCCTACGAGCTCATTTTCTACCTTATCGCTTCTTCTCGTGAGATTGATGTCAGTTGCTAAACCCATCACTTGAAAAGGAGCAAGGATTTTTTCACAACGAAAATATTTAGTTTTTCAAGAATTGCTCTTCGATCGATAAATATTAAGTTAGAAAACAATGGGGCTAACATCGCGATTAGGATAAAAATCCCTGAAAGTAAAAAGACAATACAAAAGGGCTATTTACAGTTATCTAAAGTTTGAAATTCATTGGACTAAAGACACACCCGTCTTATGAGTATCGTAATGTACGAGGCTTACGTAACTTACGTGCACATGCATAATGAGACCACATAATATATTAAAATCGGTATTGGGCTTCTATTTTAACTCATTGTTGGGCTTACTGGAAGCATGATAACAAGGTTTCTTGTTCTTGCAATTATTGTCCTTATATGTATAGATATAATACTCATTCACATAATATGTCACCCTAATATACAGGATTAATCCTCATTCTATTTCATAAGATAATGGCAGTGGTCTGTAGATATTACAATAATGTTTTTTCTGTAAAAAAAAAAATTCTACCAAATTATTACATCTGGACTAGAGGTGGGTAATATATAGCTATATCTATATATTTTATATCTATGTACTGGTCTAATAAATAATATGTTAAAAGTTTATTATCCAAAAAGTAGTATTGGACTTTAACATATTTGAAAATAGATACCTGACCAATATGGACGATATCGAAATGTGTGATGACCTTTTTTCCGCCAAAAATATCCAGAGGAATCCAATATATAGATATTGGAACGGTATCAATATTGCCCATGCCTAATGAGGATCACTAGTGAAGATATCAGAACCACTGTTATTGTCTCGACAACGGGCACTGATATGTACAGATTGCACATTTTCCGAAACGCACACGGCACCGGGTCTTCTATTAACTTTTCTCCTTGGAACTGTAATCGTTGTATGTTCATATCACTTTGTAGGGAGCGCCCGAGCTTGTGACCCATGCCGAGGTCAATCATCATCCTACGCTGGATTCGCCTCTGCCTCGTCGGACGACGACACAGTTGGTGAGTTGTTGTTGTCTATTTGTCTATTTATTACAAATGTCGTTATATCGTTTGTGTAGAGTTCGATATACAAATAATGCAATAATCACATTTTCGTGAAACTCGGTGTAATTAACCAATTAAAATATAGGTACTTACATTGTTTTAGTGACAGGGATGTTATTTTTATTCAAAAGTAAGAATATTTCGATCAATTCGTCAAGAGATGTCATTGGTTAAAAAGCACAATTTCATTCTGTGCATTTATAGAGCAGTTTATTGCTTTAGTGTTGTTTTTAGTTTTTGATTGCATGTCTTGGTTTTCTTATATGCACGTATTACACGATCATAAATGAACGCTTGTGAATGGCCAGGTTTCTCCGGAGAGTATATGGAGCCAGGCGAGTTTGGGACGCGCAGCTGGTCGCGCGCGCGCACCCACTCCGCCGCCTCGTGCCCCGCGGGAGGAGCGGCCGGACGCGAGGCAGCCGCCGGCGGCAGGTCAGAGCCGCTCCCCGTCCCCCGCGCGCGCGCGTGCGGCTCTCACGCGCTCGCCCACGCCCACGCGCACGCCGCCCATGCGCACTGCCACGCGCCCTGTCGCCGCCTCCCCGGGCCCTAGCGGCTACCCCGACTTTGTCCTCGCCAAGCAGTCTTCCAGCTTTAAGAAGTCGTCGGAGCGGCTCGAGTATGAGCTTTCGCAGTGCAACATGTACTCGGCGTGCCCGTCGACGCGCTCGAGCCGCTCCGGCGGCTCACTGCTCGTCGAGGTCGAGGACGACGACGCGGCCGCCGCCGAGGAGGCCGGCGCGGGGCGCGTGCGGCTGGCGTGGCGGCGCAGCGCGAGCTGCCGCAACCTGCGCGACTTCAGCTTCGACGACGCGGGCCGGTCGAAGCGCGGCCGCGACACGCGCAGCATGCTCGCCGACCTCGATTCGTACTACGCCACGGGCGCGCGCCGCGTCGACTCGCCCGTGACGCGCTACGACGACGCGCGCACGCTCGCGTTCGTGCTCGGCACGCGCGGCTCCGTGGATGGCGCGCGCGACCTCGTCGGCCGCACGTACTCGGCGAGCTTCCCGGGCGCGATAAGCGAGCCGCGCCTCGATTTGCCGACGTTTGCGCGCGGCGGCTCGCAGGACGACCTCTCGCACGACAGCTACGAGCTGGTGGAGCGCTCGGACGACGAGTGTTCGGAGGCACGGCCGCGGCGCCGCTCGCCGCCGCGCACGCGTTCTTGCTCCCTCGACTCCGGCAACGACTTGCCCTCCGACGACGACCAGTCGCTCTCGCACCTCTCCGAGTGCGACGACCGCGACCACCTTGACGGCATCGGACTCAAGTATAGGAGCGACAACGACATACCGCTCGATCCCTTCCTGATTGACGATCCGCGAGTTTTGCCGCGCGAAAAGTTATCGGTCAGATCCGATGGTAGTTTCTATAAGGAGATCAAGCGGGCTCTCGGCTCGAGGACGTCCAGTCAGGAATCGAAGAGTGATATTTACGATTCTAAGATTTCTAAAAGTAGTGCAGAATCCAGCAAAAAATCCCGCGACAGCGTTTATCATACCGATAGTAAGAAATCTCGTGAAACTTTAAAAAGTAAGAGTTCAGATAGGTCGGGGTCTAGAACGTCCAGTCAGGATTCGAAGTCTGATTATTATGATTGTAAAAAGAATCTCTACGAGCCCGATGACATTAGTATTAGACGTCGTAGTATTACCAGTATTCAGAATGCTTACATTGATCCTTTCGAACCTATATCGCCTTCCTCTAGTCCAGATTCGACGAAAGATTTTTACGATACCCAATCTACATTTATCGGTATGGAGAAACCGGAGTATAGAGAGAAGACGCTGTTCGATAAGTCCCATGAAGATTTGATCGCTAACCTTGCTAATTCACCAAACTATTATCATATTCCTACTCCTTACTCAACATTTCCGAGTAATACTAAACATAAAGAACCGAGTCCTATGCACTCTGCGAGCTTGCAAAATGTAGAGTTGGAGCAATATGGTCATTATTCAGATCTCAGTCCTCCAAAGAAATCCGATGACTTATCTACCGAAGAAGAAGATTTACATCCACAAACTACGCACATTTGGCCCGAAAAAATAGTAGGGCTTGACACTGAAATCGATAACACTAGAGCAGCAAAGATTCACAGTTATCAACGACGTCGCTCTTCGGATACTGTATTTAGTTTTGATAAAGAAAAAATAGAATCGTTGACACGATCTATCAGCAAAGAAAACCCACCTTCACATCTCGTTAAGGAGTCTTCTAATGAATCGGACGTAAATGTTCGTATTTTGCCAGCGATGGATAGCATTGAATATGCGAAAAATAAAGTGAAAGCAGCTTCAACCCAAGCAGAATCACCTTCAATTCTGCAGTCTGAGTTCGATAAGAATATGCGTGCTAAAGGTCATACACATGGTAGAAAAGAAAGTTTGAAAGAAGAGTTAATGGCGAAGACTCATTTCGACGAATATAATCCGAAGCTTATTCTGGAGACTAGTTCGAGTAGTCGGCTTACGGATACTGCTATTCCGTACTCTCACCCTACTGTAGAAAGAACGAAGAGTGATCCCAATAGTCTCGCTAATAGACCTCGATTTAGTAGTGTCAATTCTCGTAGACACGTTTTGATGCATCAAAAGTCTATAGATTTAACGCCGGCGGAATCGAGTGATGAAGATTATATATTTCGACAAATCCCAAGCGCTCCTCCTATTGCTACTAAACGGTCTCACTTTGAATTACCATCTAGGCATCCGGATCATATACGCCCTCCATTCGATTTGCCCAAAAATTATTTCAAAGAGTTCGATGCTTTTAAAGCAGGAATTAAAGATAATAAAAAAGTTGTCGATGACGGATATGATATACCATATGTACTACATAAAAGGCATGTTATGAATGGCACTGCTCCATCGCCAATGGAGGACAAGAGACAACAGCCGCCAGATATTATTATGTTGCCGCCACAAAATGGTCGACATATTGTAAATGCTCATCCTAGGTGCAAGTATCACGATCATCCAAAGTCACCGCGATCGCCGAAATCTCCAAAATCACCTAAATCGCCAAAATCTCCTAAATCACCCAAGTCACCCAAATCACCAAAGTCACCCAAGTCTCCTAAATCACCAAGAAATAGCATTCAAGTGGAACATTCTTCTAAATTCTTGGAGGTAGAAAGTCGTGACTTTTTATTCACGCAAAATATTGATTTATCGAAAGTAGATCCAGTTACCTTAGAAGTCGATAAGAGTTGTCAGTTACAACATTTACCAAGTCCTAAGAGAGACATTACAAAAAATCTCGACCCAGTGCTACTTGAGACTCTAAATTCTAAACTGAGTCAGATAGAAAGCGATTCAGCAACAAGTTCCAAAACGGACAGTATTAGACAAGAGCCACAATTCCCACACGATATTAAGTTTGCTATAAATGGACGGAATGTACAACAACCACCTATTTGCAAAGAACCCAAACCTATGACGGCGGCTGAAAAATTGCGTGCGGATATTAAATCAAAATCTGAAAAGTTGCCATCGAAAAGAGGATCCAAAGGTCGTGGTGCAGGTAAAAAAGGTACAGGTGGCAAAATTAAAACAAAGAATAATAAAATCAGAATTACTTCTTTCTCGTCCGATGATGAAAGTGTTGATTCTGATGATGTATTTGGTACTACTGAAGCAGCACCCAAGTTAGAATTTTCTCCACCGCAATCTCGTAAAGATCTGGAACCTATTCTACAGCTTGAATATGACAAAATTACTTCAGGAGCTTGGCATCGTGGACAAACTATGAGTTCTACAGAAATTGAAGGATCTCCACCACAGTGTCGTAAGTTGATGGAGCTCGAAGCGAAGTATAATCCTCAAATACTTGATAATGTTAGTGGTAATGCTACAGAGTTGCGGCGAATTTCTGAACGATCAATCTCTATCCCAAGTTCTGAAGATGACGTTGCAATTAAAATAACGGAAATTAAACAAATAAGTAAAGAAAATTCACAATGGGAGTATAATGAAAATATACCATCACCTATTTTAGAGAGTACTGAATTTATCAAGTCTGAAGACGAACATTTAGCAGATATGGAAATTCAAAAAGTAACTGGCATGACCACTCAGTCTGAAGAACTCGGCGACTTAAAAGACGATATAAAAGATGGAAGTAAACTGGATGTAAAAAAGAGTCTACGAGATGAATTAATATCGCCTATGTTGCGTAAACCAGGTGGCACTCCTATACTTTTTGCTCATGCTAGATTGAATCTATCTGAGGGATCTGTTTTCTCACTACAACGTCAAAAGGCAACACAAGACTCACCAACAGCGAGTCGTAGAGCTAAAAGTTTAGATACGCCTGTTATCCAACTACATAGATTACCTCCAATGAATGCGTTTTCGTCAAAAGATGACACGGTTGAAGATATAAACGAAGAAGGTGAAATATTAGAAGAAAAATCCCTGATTGATGAGAAATCCATGAAAGCCGTAACTGTTAAGAAAGAAACTATAGACAAAATTGAGGAGGTAGAAGAGGATCAACCTGTTGAACCTTTAGAAGAGATAAAATCAGTCGTAATTGATCGTGAAGAATTACAGTTATTAGAAGATTTGGTTGAACAGAGACGACCCAGATCCTTTAAACGTAGATATGACTTGACTAAACTTAACTCTCAGGCTAAATCACCATCTCGATCTCCGCTTAGTAGATCACCTTTATCTCGTTCTCCTATTTCTAAATCGCCATCAAGATCGCCTACTTCTTCATTAAATTCACCTAGAGGTAGTATAAGAAAATTATCAGATTTGAGTGAAGATCAGATAGTACCCGATATAGAGAGGATAAAACGGAAAGAAAAGAAGAAGCTAACACTTAAAACAAAACCAGAGGAAAAACAAAAAATGAGTGGGAAACTTAATAAAGGAGGATCTTTGGATACTAACGCCACTAAGGTAAAAGCATTACAGACTCAGAAGTCATTGCCATCTTCTTTGAAAGAACGACCGGACTTTTTGACAGTTCCACCGCTCGATATAGCACGTGCTAAAAGTCAAGAGTTAGAGCAGACAGCGAAAAAGATGGCCAAGGAAAAATCTAAATCCCTTGAGAAAATGGAAATTAAACGTGGTGGGAGTAAGGAAAGAACTAAATCCCAGGAAGATAGTGATACTGAGATTGCTAAACGAAAAGAAAAACAACAAATGCTTTTCGAAGCGGCCTTGAAACAAACAAAGACTCTTATTAGTCCAGTCAAAGATACTTTACCACCATTCCCACCACCAGAAGATAAGATTTTAGTGAAGACTGAGGGTGATAAAATTATTATTGAAACGAAAATCAATAGCAAAGCTGAAGACCATGTATTTATTGCAAAATCTCCTAAGAAACTCGATAATAAATTGAATGGAAAAATTAGCAGGAGCTTTGAAGACCAAAAGACAACAAAAAGTAACGATAAAATGAATAAAAGCATGGATGATAAATCCAGTCAATCTTTGGAAGATAAGTTCGACGATCTTGCGGCACTTCAAAAATCTCCTAAAACATTATCCAAGAAACAAGAAATTAAACAACAAATCGAAGGAAAGGTGGTTTATCAAAAAATCCATCCGAGTGTTAAGTCTAAAAGCTTAGAGAGAAAAGTGGATCCGCATTTTGAATCAAAAATAAAATCAAAGAGTTTAGATAGAAACTATGTAACTCCGCTGTCGACAGTAACTCCAGAAATTGTTGAAAAACATTTTAAACAGGAAGTTGTAAAAGTAGACGTGCATCCAAGTGTAAAAGAAGAGGCAGAAATAGTCAAAGAGCAAGAAACAAAAGAAGTATCACCATCTCACAGCTATAAAGAAAAGACGGAAGATGATTCATCGATTGAATGGATGACCAGTTCTCAATATACAGTTATAGAAAATGATACGCAGACAATTATAATGGAGCGTCGTAAAATTGATATTTATAACAAACAAAGACAAACTGAGCTCCAAGAAAGTAAAAGTGCTCAAGATATACATGAACTAGCGACAACCGAAAGAAAACGTGAAGTAGCTCGTTTAACCAGCGAAGAAGAATCTTTAACTGAAGTTAGCGAGTTAAAAGTATCCGATGATAGTCATGTATTAGGAATCTCTTTACCATACATTGATGCTGATAGTTCTTCTGATCAAGATCAGGCTTCGAAAAAGGGAAAGAAAATGAGACTTGCTCGAGGTAAAAGTGATGATACTGGTTCTTGGGTCACTATTGATTATGACGATTATACAGGGGACATAGAATTACCCCTCTCAGATACAAGTAATCGAACAAGCAAAGGTAAAAAAATGTTGGATACACAAGGTACATTTGATGAGTCTTCGGCAAGTTTAGTCGAATTTTTAAGACACGAGACCATGTCGCAGTTACATTCAGATACTGAAACAGAGCGAGATATGAGGCCAACGCGGGATCCCACTAAAACTGTGGATTTAAATCTCAAATGGAAAAATAAAAACAAAATTATTGTCACTCCTCCGCAAGAAAATAGTCCAACTATTGAAAATATTCCATTTATAGACTCGAGCACTTCTAAGTCTACAAATAAGTCTGAATCCGGTGAACACACTGGAAGTTCAGGTAGTGATAAATCGCCGACTGAACAGAAACCTGATCAACGAACTTTGTTAACAGCTAAATCTAGGCGTACTGAATTATTGAAATTGAGTGCAGAACGTTCTCGAAGTTCGGAGTCAACTTCGTGGACAAGTATAGAAAAGGATGTAAGTCCATCTAGTGCAAACATTAAGGGAAGTTCAATTGACGATGAATCCAGTGTGAGCTGTTCCATTGCTAGACCGCTTGGCATATCACAAGATATCGAAAAACTTAACAAAAAAGATAGAGAGTGCTTAGAAGAGCTCAAACAAGCTATGGAATATGGTGAAGAACATTTACTATCACAACACACTCTATCAAGTGAACATTCAAAATCCAATTCGAAATCTCCTTCACCAGTTCCTGAATTGACCCGAATAGAAAGCCCTCGAAGTCCTTCAAAGTATGCAAGAAAATCACCAACACCTACTTTAGAGAAACAAGGTCAAGTTGATTCTCAAAAAGCGCCTACTGATTCAGAGTCTAGTTCTGAAAGTATCGATAAAACTGTTGAACAACTTTCGAGGCCGAATGCAAAGAAGAGTGCGTTAGATAAAATTGGCAAGTGCGTTATCGAAGAGTCTGAGTCGAGTCAATCAGCAGCATCGAAAGCTTCAGATATTAAGAAAGATTTGCACAAAACTGCTAGGAAAACTAAAATTGCTATTACAATATCTCAGGAAGATCAAAATACAACCATTGATTTTGATGATGATGGCAATGTTATTACGTCGTCCTTCGAAAGAGAATTGATGAAAAAGAGATCACTTAAAGACACAGATCAGAAAAGTTCATCGAAATCTAGCATGGATACAACAACAACTACTACACCATCGAAAGGCTCTCTTAGTGTTGACGATTCTTCGTCCAGAAGAAAAGGACGTCTACTTGATGATCAAAAGAGCTCGTCTAAATCTAGCATGGATTCTAGAGGATCACTCAGTGTGGAATCTAGAGGGTCTTTTGAAACAACTGAGTCCACATCTGGTTCTTTAGGCGAAGCTTATCGTCGTGGCGAGGAGTTAAAACCTACATGGCGACCCTTTTTCGGTGCTTCAGGCAGTGAAAATAGCACAAGCATAGAAGAGGCATGGATACCACAAGATCACGAGGGTTATGAAAGTCTAACGATCAATAAAGACGTTTTTGAATATAATAATCAGAGAATGTTGGATGATTTTCAAACATTTTCCAAAAATCCACCACTATCTGCTAATACATCGAAAGATTCTACAGAAGCTGATTTTACAGATGACCTAAATGATTTCCCCGTTAATTTTCTATACCCAGCTACATCTTCTACCCCTGCAGATGTTGTTATTGGATATGGTCAGAATTTTGGTCGCACGTTATCCAGAATATCAGAACGAAGTACTGCATCTGAAAAAACTAGTGCAGATGAAGATTCTACTAAGGCGTGCTCTCGATCTGAGAGTATTAATGAAGAATCTTTAAATTCAAGTGACCATCAAGCTAGTCTTAGTTCCGATCCTCCTAGTAACGCTAATGTAGCTTATATATCTGATACAGATAGAAGAACTTCTGCTGAAATGCCAGATATACCTATAGATCAAACAAAAATTAGTGAAATGTACGAAAGTATAAAAGAGGCTGATAAAGTTAGTAAAAAAAAGGATGAGGTTTGGGACTCAAAGAGAATGAGTGGTAGTCCTGAAAAACCCTCCAAATCTACTTTAAAGGCCCCATCGAAACAATCTTCCGCAAGTGAAAGTCAGGAATCAGAAGATTGGCCATTACCAGAGCTACCTCCAATTATTGCTACTAAACCGGACCAAGCAGGAGAGAGAAGCAGCTTATCTGATGACCAGTGGCCGCCAGTACCTCCTAATCTCTTAGAAACACCGATAATTGAAAAAATACATATATATTATATGAACAATGAACCTGAGCAAGCAACAAAAGTAACTCTTCAGTCTGAAAGTTCTAAAGATAATTTACAGGGGTCAGATGATGATAGTGATACATTAAATAATGATGATGATTTAGAGAAGGATACTCCAGAATCAAAATCTGAAAAATCAATGGATCGTAGTGAAGAAGCATTAAAAAATATCAAGGTTATACCTTATGAGCAGTCTGGTTATATGGTAGAACCTTTGGAGAAGCATGATGAATTTACTTGTCTCAACAAAGGTGTCGTACCGAATTATGATAAATCTTGTTTAAGTGGTACTATAAGTAAGGCGACTTGTCTTATGAGTGACGTGGGTTCATGCTGTTCTAGGGCAGAACATAAATCATTTGCTATCAAAAGTAATTTGGAAGAAAAGGTCATTATTAGCCAACCACAAAAATCACCAACTAATCATAGTCCTATATTTGAAGATCCTGATGATGTATTTGGCGCTGACAGTAAATCTCTGTCGCCTGATTTCGATAGATTCTCGCAAATGGGTACTCAAAAATATTCATATGGATCTAATAATTCAGATACCTCTATAGACGATCTTTTATCGCAGACTGCGGCTGATGAAACTGTTCGGGCAGCCACTAAGTTGAGTACAAGTAGTGCAGGTACATGTAAAAGATGCAGTCATAGTAGTCATTCAGAGGAGGAAACTAGTTCATTTGGGACCGATCTAGATGGAACTGTGAAAATTGGATTGCCTCAAAAAAAGTGCACTCACAGTTCACATTCTGAGGACACATCTATTTGCTTAAGCATTTCAGAGTGGTCAACAGGAACAAATACAGTGAGACAATACGCTAATCTTTCAGCTTCTGAAAGTATTTCAGGTATATCTGTTCCTAAAAGTGAAAAATCTGAGAATATTTCGGGCAAAGTATATTCATCCTCTCAAACGAGTAAAAAATCTGAGCAAAAACCGAAGAAAAGTTCACAAGGCGAAATGAGCTCTAAAAGCAGTAGTTTAGATAAAAGTTCTGAAAATATTAAATACGATAAATTATGTAGTTCTGATACTACAGTATCACGGAAAGGCATAGATAGTAGCTCTGGCACCAAAAGCGATAGTACTTTAACATTAGCTCAGTCTATTTCCGATTGGTCTGCTGCTAGCACGAGTCACACACTCGTAGTTACCGCTCGAGAGGATCAGCCTGAAACAGAAAATTCTAAATCTGAACACACAGCGGTTACAGGACCGCCACCTGATATCGAAGAAAAATTAGATCTAGAAGTAGATTCAACAAAGTCCCCTTCGCCATCTAAAGAACCCTTCGAATGTAAAGAGCATGTGCTAAGGTTAACTACGCCTTATGTTACTAAGAATGACAAGTCTTCTTCAATTAGCTGTAGTGATAAATCTGATAAATCGAGTTCGAGTTCCTTGAGTAGTTTACAAAAACATGCAAACGGTGTATTGAGGTTTGAACAAAGACTGAAGGGTTATCAGTTACCTCATGACGGAACGCACGAACGGTATCAAAAAGCACCTCCAAAGAGCATGAGTTATGAGGAGCAATCTCATAGGTATATTAAACCAGCAACTCGTTGTCAAAGTGAGGACAGTGATTTTAAACCGTATGTTGTGGGACCGCAGCCAGAATTAGATATCGATATGCCTTCTCAGCTATACAGCCAAGAAGAGAAACATAGTGAACGATATCAAAGTCAGGAATTTTCCAATATCATACGTGAAGATACTGGCAACCAATTTATAAGATCTGATTATAAGCCTTTAGCTAAACATGCGAGCTACGATGATAAGACACTTTCTAAAAATCAGATCAAAGAGTACAAATCTTCACAACAATATCGCAGTAAACCTAAAAGTTGGTCGTTTCATGAACATTATCTAGTTTCATCTGATTTACCGTTGATATCTGTA
Source organism: Galleria mellonella (assembly GCF_026898425.1). Lineage (NCBI taxonomy): Eukaryota > Metazoa > Arthropoda > Insecta > Lepidoptera > Pyralidae > Galleria > Galleria mellonella. Next base: position 1,132,135 of record NW_026442090.1, on the reverse strand, counting down.
CCCGAAATCCCTACTGTTCACCGGGAATATTCAGAAAAGAAGTCCGCGGAAAGGTCTGGTAAAACCCCACTCTCGCGTTGCTCGCCTTACTATTCTAGTAGTTTGAGTTCTGAATCGCCACCTATTCAACCTTTAAAGGCACCTGTGAAAAAATCGTTTTTAGTGAGAAATATATCTCTAAAGAGTCCACCTAGTGGCAATGACACTGATAGTTCTTTAGATGTTATTAGAGATCCAAGGGAACGAATGCGTACATTTAGACGTAAGAAGCAGGTTACTGGTGCTCGAAAAAAACATGAAAAAATACATGATGTATTAGAGGAAGATTCTACTAAAAGTCAGTGTTCATCTGAAAGCGACATGCACCATGGTGCCAAGTATTTAGCTGTAGAAGACACATTGCGTAGAATGGAAAGTTCGGAATGTTCCGACAGTTACGTCCCGGAAGTTGAATCAGGATCATCTGAAGTATCCAAGGATTCTAAGAATTATGATGTTCCAGAACCGGTAAGTTACTCGGAGGACGAGGGACAAGCCGAATATTCTAAATATAAAAGTGCAAATTACGAGGCCCAACAGTTTCCTATTAGCATAACTCCCGTTCAGTTTCAAGGTTTTGGATCTTCTGCTGACGAGGATGAGATGGGCTTCCCTCGGTTTGATAGGTTAGGTCGGTTGCGGCACCCTTACCTTGATACACAAGAACCTAGTTATGTGCCGGAAGATAGTCCTCCCAGAGTGTCGTATTCCAATAAAAGTAGTCGCCAATCCTCTTTGAAGAAGACCAAATCAGGCTACCGTCAGTCCGAAGAGAAGTCCCTTGGGGAGCCTTCTGGACAACATCAGCCAAGAGCAATGTTCTACGAGGAACAGAGTGACAGAGATGATTCTGATGACTATGCATATCCTATCGATACAATAAAAAGAGCGCCAAAAATGTCTAAATCGGGAAGTTACTTATTTGAGCGCGGGGAGTCTGTAGCCTACTCGGACACTGAACTGCCACAAGACAAAGACGAGTATGAGGAGTACAGAGGTAGTCCTTACCCGGAGCAATATGAAGAAGGAGATATGTTTCAAACGCAGGAGTGTTATCCCCAATATGAACACGAGGTGGAAAGTAGGGACGCCAGCGAGGACCACTACACTAGAGATCTCGACCAGCGTTTCAGTTTGAATAATGTCGAACGATTTTATTCTAGTCATTATGTTGACTCGCAAGCTTCCAGCGATAGTCCCGAGCAAAAGTTTGACGTGTCTACTCTCCCTCCTCCCCTTTGTTCCGACGATGAAAATGATTAAGTTCGCTTTGGGACATTTAAAAGCCTTAAGAGTTTTGTTCGGTCGTTGTCACCCCTTATTTCGTCGGATCGACGTCAATGCGAGCGTGCTATTTACTATGCGTTTCGAAGTTTAAATTCTAATTAACGCAATTGTTACATTGGTATTTGATATTAGGATACTCATTGTATTGAATATTTACATTGTCATTTTGAATAATTAGTAAAAATGAATTAAAAAAATATATCTAGTGCCAAATCCGGATAGCGCGACCCTTTTGAGTATCGTGTGTAATGCGGACTTATACCTACCTGTAGCTTACTAAGTATATTTAGGTGTAGTCATGTGTACTGAACGAAATAACTTGCAATCGACATCTTATTCATGAAATTCTGATCGATATAATAATTATTAAAACACTCTTTACCGATCACACGTTACCTTTTAATTTGATGCAGTAAAATGGTAGTGTTTTCTACATTACAAAAATTGTGATGAGTATTACTGATGTAAAATCTATATTGTGTCGGACAAATGCACGCACAAACAAAACCATGTACGGAAATAGTAATTTTTATTTGTTTATTGATTAATGTATAATTAATGTTCTAAAAGATGTTACATTAAGTATTAATATAATTATTCAATTATTCTTTTCGAGATATCTATATGTAGTATCAACATAAAAATCACTTTAAGAAAATAAAATAAATATTCCGATTTAAAAATTAATCCCTCTTACAGATGAATCTTAGGATCAATTAAATCGTAATAAATGTACTCGTACACGATCATATTACATATTACATATTACATATTAGATATATATATAATATATATCTAATATGGAGGATATGTCTATAGTATAAATATGGAAACATTATTTCGATGTGTCATTTTACTGCATCAAGTTAAAAGTCGATATTTAGACGCAATTAGGAACGTAGCGCTGACGCTTGATAAAATGTGAGTAAACGTGGTAATTCAGCGCATATTAATGCCAAAGATCTCCTAGTTAAAATTATTTTTGTTTTATAAATGCCCTATGAAGTATTCGTTAATGGATGAATATAATGTTATGTATGAAGGCTGTGATTTACTTTGTGAGGTGAGATCCAAGATCTTTGTTAATTTTTTAATCCAATACTCAAATGCTCATTTGCTGCCACAGACGATATTTGTGGTTTTATTCTGAAAAAAAAATGTGCTGCAAATGTAATTTGTGTCACTTTTTTGGTATTACACATACCTATTTATTCTCATGTTTTCCATCAGTCTCTATTATATTATATTGAAAATTTTAGTACTAACATTTACTATAATTGAATAAAGTAGCCGTAATAAAAAAAAATTAAAATCTATATGTTTTGATAGGAAATACTTTCTATATGATTGCTAAAACTCCTTATAAGTTGTCTGCTAATACGACGTGAAGGCTAGTGCTACATTTATTCAAATTTCCGTCGCGTAAATAACAATTGTGAGCAGTTACTGTGGACCGTTCGCCCAGTGTGGCGCGTTATGTAAGAAAATGTGCAATGCAATGTTCCCGATCTTTCGCTGACGAAAAATAGGCGCGTGTACCACCGAATAGATGCTAGGCGCTAGATCTCTACGACATTGCATCGACCTAATGACGGATCTGCCGTATGTTGTGGCCAAAAGTAGCAAACCGTATGCAATTTGATATAGTCGTGTTCCGTCGCGGATGATCGGCGACCGAAAATCGGCGTTGTCGCACTAGCCTAAATGATGTCAACTCGATAGTGTTACGAAATCGTCAGGGTTTTTTTCTATTCGAAAAATATGTATACTACTCTTTCATTGCGTAATAATAATTCGTGCCAAATATGCTCAATTTTTTTCACACTAAGTATTATTAATGCAATGTTTTTATTCGCTTTTTTTTTTTAATAAAAAAAATTTTGTCTTATTCTAAGGTGATTTAATAGTCTATGTCGCGAGAAAATATTAGTTATAAATTATTATCAATCATCGAATTCGATCGGCGAGGATAATACGAGGAGCGTAGAATGATTATGTTATTTATCAGAATTATCAGTCACCAGTTGGCCGGCGTTGTGTGACGTGTTTATCAATGTAATTTATTTATAATTATATAACTTAAGGATTATAAACAATTTATATACTTGGCACTGTTAATAATGTGTTTTACGTCTTTTTTTTTTTGTATTTTATTCTTGTATTTTTACTTAAATAAAAAAAAAAATGTTTTGATTATAATATTACATATTATCACGAATCTGTTTAATTTTTTTTTAGTCAAATTTTCATAAAAAAAAATGCTTAGTTTATTAAGTAATTGTGCCAAACATAGAAATAGGTTATGCGTTATACATTTTTTTTTTAAAGCGTACTGTAATAAGAGAACAGTAATACTTTCGTTTTCATTGTATTTTTACTGTGAAACAACATTACGCGCTATGTTGGGTTTCAGTCAAAAAGGTAAGAGTGGAATCTCTGATACAGGCAAAATGTCAGACATCAGTGACTCGTGTAAATTCACTAACATATTATTAATTATTATTATATAAGACCTGGATTCTTTATGTCTTTTTTTCGACCCATGTATCATTGATGAAAATGCTCAATTTTCGCTCCTCAGTGTACTGCCTTCAAAACATGCCAACGACTACCATTATATATGTAAAACTCGTTTACAATGATCGTGCATCGTTATTTGTCGTTTTGGACTTAAATCGACGCTCAAATGATTTGCATTATTAAATCGTAATGGCTTGTTTAAACTTGACTCTTACTATTATGTTTAAATTTTTAAGTATGGAAAATTTATGCGTTGAAATTAATAACGTAAGATGTAAACGTAATTAGCATCGATTTTGGCTTAAAATTAACGAATTTTATGTTTTGTTGACATTTAGAATAGAATAATTCTACAACGTTAGCAAAAACATTTTTTTTTAATTAAATTTAAACTTTATTTAAAGTTATATTTGCGAGTTACTGTGTTTTACTGATCTAGGTGTTATTTTGCGGAAGTCTATGTTACCACGTAATCCTAATCAAACAACCAGTTACCGTATTGTTTATTCTTTAATAGTTTAGAGTTATTAAATATTTATATTGTACCCTATTTTCTGTTTTGACAGCTCGAATATCAATGATATATATGCATTAATATCATACCTATTTCCTGTTGGGGTAGGCAGAAACAATATGAATAACATAGTTTATTTCGAAACAGTCAAAGACACGATTAAGTTGAATAATATCTATTAACATTTTAATTGATGCTTGATTATGTTGATGACTATAATACAAGTGCCGACAAATGTAAGTGCATTCTACCTCGGTGACTATATATTGTGTGATACACACAGGCAATAATCGGTGGACTAAACCCATACAAAGATTATTAAGAAAATTAGAAGCGAAAACCGAACGTTTATAATTAGGTACAAACGAGAGATATGATAAATACGGTCATATAAAACCAATAATCACTAAAGTTGGTTACGATTAATATCATACTCTAAAAATTTACCAATTAGAGAATAGTTCGAGGCTCCTCCACTTACTTAAATGATCATCTTCTATCTCTAAAATTAGAGTAATTTAATTGTCAACTTTAGAGAATTCCCACGACCTATTTCGAAATCAGTTTTGTTGATATGTCTTAGACAAATTAAGGTATCATCAGATATTTTTTTTTAATGTACCTAAAATTGTTCATAATAACATGTCTCTAAATTTATCTGTAATATTACGGAATACGAAATTTTTAAATTAACGATTTCAAAGACGCATTTTAGAGATATAAAATGATTTTAAATGACATTGAAAGTCCATGCCCCTATTCTATTAAAATGAAATTTAGAAATAGGTTTAGATAAAGACTACTGAGTCGGCATCGGATATCCCAACGTTTAATTAGGTCTGACGTACCTACGATTCGTTAGTCAAGTCACTAAGTGCAAAAGCATAATATATACTGCCAATATTTGCCTATATTTTTGTTGATGTCACTAGCTTTTGAACGTAGTATACCATAAATGTGTACAATATATAGACGTTTACGAGGGATTTAACGAAATAGACATGAAAATAATCGTTAACCACGAACGTAGAGTTTGAAAGGTGATGTATTTATTCTAAATTTGAATATTATGTTGAATCTTGCTTGAATATAGCTCGTAAACTTTATGTGCGGTGATATGGCTCTCTTACTTTCCCACCGTGCTATATACGCTCCGAGTGCCGAGTACGAAGTGGCTGAGCTATATTTTTTTTTTAATGTTTTTTTAATGTTTCAAACAACTAACTTGTACTTGCATTAGTTATTTATGATGCAATTAGATTCAAACTCACATTGTTTGAACAATGCCAAAATATTTTTATGTATACGCCTAGACATGTGGCAAACGATATACATCTTTGTGTCGATAGAATTACTCTATACATATGTTTGTTCATTAATTTTAAAATGAATTTTGTTGTTACCTATTAAAATATTTCATTTACAAATTTATTTTGTTAGGCCAATGCACTGCTATTTACTCTCTCTGTTTAGCGTAATCGTTGACTGGTAGATAATGCCATTTAGGCATTAAGTCTGCCCTGTAGACATATTTTAATGTATAAATAAATAGAATCGTTTCGGTTAGCGCTCGCATGAGAAAGAATAAGACACTAAACGTTAAAATAAAAAGACACGGCGCGTCACCGTCTTATTCTAATTCATGGATCGTTAGCGATAACGATTCTATCGATAGATTCGTCTGCCACTTGTCCAGGGGACTGTTTAGATATAATGTAGAGAGTATTATTTTCATAATCGTATCTTATTTTTCCTTAATATGTATATATCAATTTCTTTAACGATCTTAAATACTCCATAGATACACAGATCAGATGTACAGAGGAGTAACACCTGAGTCCTTAGGAATGGCATCGCATGGGGAGTATCATGGGCGAAACAGTATATACTCTGTTATGTCCATGGTACCGCTCATGTCTATAGGCGACGGTTACCACTTTCCATCAGGTGGGCCGTCAGCTTGTTTGCCATTCTAAGTTGTATAAAAAAAATTAACGATATCAGAATTTAATTTTATGTGGAATTGAAAGGTGTACTTATTGTGAGTTACACGAATAGCATTCCATACACTAGTTATCGTATTTGCCCTGTATTTAGATAGAACAAATGTAATAAAATAATTAGATTACGTATGTACGATCATAAGATTCTTTTATTCGGTTCTAAGCTCAAAAAAGTCAATTACGTTTTATTGCATTATTTACTCGTGTAATTCTTTTTTTTTTTTTCAATAATTTTGATTGATGTTTATTCAATATAAAAATTATTGCAAAACTACGAATTAAATGATGGTTTGTGACGATGAAAGAATAGCCACGAATTACATTTATAAATAACACTGTACGGTCTGATATTTGGTAGATAGAGTTCGTTCGCAAAGAAATGTTATTTTGCAATTTTTCTAGTATTAATTTCAGTGTCGAAAGCATTATAGTGGAAAGCAATTCACCACCCATGGCTGCAGTGTTCAATTAATGCAAATGTTTGAAGACGGCCTTTGTTTTGGAATGTAACATACGTCTATTCTGAAATATATACTTGCGTGAGGCGTTCACACATTATTACGGTTTTATTACAAAGTATGATATTTATATTTTACTGAACTAGATGTTATTTTGCGGAAGTTCTTTATCACTGGTTTTTTTTTCGCTATGAGCTTTTTTTTTGTTGCATGAAAATTGATTGGTAACCCCGCCCGCGCTAACGGGATACGCTGGCGGAGCACCAGTGAAGGGTGATAGATGAGAATGAAAACAGGCCACTTACCCTATCATGATGAATTTATCATGAAGAATTAATCATGATAGTTTTCAGGAAGAACCGCGTGGAGGTTGACCTGATTAGGTATATTGCTAGCAATGGGATTTTTAGTCTCCATTACTAACAATCCCTTTCCCCTCTTTCGGTATGAGGCGCATGCATATTAATTAGTAGCGGAATTAAACAAAATAGTTCTAATCAACTGACCTATGATATTAATATCTTATATTGGGGGGGGGGGGGAAGATTGTTACTAATGCGGATTATTAGTTCCATTGCTAGCAATATACCCAACCAGGTCGACCTCCTCGCGGTTCCCCTTGGAAACTATCATGGTTAATCCCTGATGAATTCATAATGATGGGCTAACTGGCCTGTTTTCATTCTCATCTGTCACCCTTCACTGGTGCTCCGCCAGCGTATCCCGTTAGCGCAGGCGGGGTCACCATACCATTTTCATCTATCAAAAAAAAGAAATCTTATATTAATATTTCAACTTATTATATATATTGTGTACTATGTTGTACAATATAGGGTATTCCGAGTTAACATTATTTCAAGTTTTATACGTACATTAGTAATTGTAACTGAACTATTTGAAAATAATATGACAAGAACGCTGATCGCACGATATATTTCTTGTTATATATAATATATTGTATTCCAAAATTAAATCCGTCTTTAAAAAGTGTCAAAACGTGGTCATGTGTGCACGAAGCAATTTTAGACTATTAACTATAAGGGGTCACCGATCCCGCCCTAGTTAGTGCAATAACATTCGGTATTAAAATCATAGAGTTTAAGTACTTCGACTTTTCGATTGAAGTGTACAATCCGAATAGACTGTAATATTACGATTTCATTAAATTATTGTTTACCGTTTTATTGTCACGTAATATTTGGATATTGTTTCGAGTATTGAAATGTTACTTCCTTTTTGAATTTATATGTGAATGTAAGTGTACGGTATCCCTGCAATACACGACACTACGCCCCGCGGTCGGGGATAGTTAAACAATAAATAAATTAAATTAAATGTAACGAGGTTTTATTGTTATTTTTTTTTTGTTTATGTCATAATTAGACCCGTTACGTTTATATAAGCTGCCAGGAACGATCATGTAAGTTTAATAGAATGTTGAAATGCATGTTGACACTTTATTTTTAAACGTAGTTTCACCGATGTGAAGCGTTATTTTTTTATTATTATTTTTTTTTTATGTAAGAGGACAACAAACGATATTTTATATCTTTATTTCAGTATTATAAAAAATGTTTTATTGTTATTATATTATATATTAAGTTGTTATTTCTTTATGCCTTAATTGTTATATTTTACAGGGTCTTTTTCATGTTTCTGTTTTGTTTCTTTGTTTATTGTTGTTATTAATTTCTTAATATTTTTATATCTCCACTTCTTATATAGGCCCCCATTATATTTTAATTTACAGTTGCAAGTTACTTGTTTACTTATTAAGTTGTAACAAAGCATGATAATCATAATGCATGATTATATTCAAAACTAGATGGTTTCATTTAGAAAATAATACGAAATCCGGTTATAGTATTCATTAAACTTCTTAGAAAAACTGTTTTTCAATTTTTAACAGTAATTAGGTCACGTGTTTGACTTTTTCTCTTCCCTAAAAAGTAGTTCAGTTTAATGCTGTGACTGGATTTCAAATTTTCTTTGTTATATCGAATATTTATTTTTTTATTTTTTAATGTTGTTAATTTTTTTTTAATACAACTTTTCATAGACAATCTTGTCAAAGTATCCTGCTTATCGTTTCGTTTTCTGATTGGATTTATAGATTTAAATTCAATTATTTTTGTCTCGAAAATCACTGCTTTAATTTTTATTATTATATATAGTATTGGAATAAAACTAATAATGTTTTCCTAAAACAGACGAGACATCACCGGAGGAAGAAAATACGGTGTCGTCAGCGAGCCTGTGCATGTCACCCGCCGCGAACGAGGACCGCAGCTTGAACGAAGAGCCGCTCGGTGCCTCGACGCCGCTCGTGCGACCGCCACGCTCCCTCGCCAACGGACACGACGCCGTGGACAACGCGCGTGACAAGGACAGCAATAGGATCAACGGGAATGTTAATGGTATGAATTGGATAGGTTTATTTTCTAATATATATATATATTACAACACAGGGGGCAAACGAGCATGCGGCTCACCTGATGGTAAGCCTCTATTAAATAATGACGTGTCAATTTTATTTTCCAGTGCACGTAGTATCAGAATCGACGAATAGTATGGACGTGTTGAGCGGCGGCGAGAGCGACGCGGGCGACACGCTGAAGAGGCAAAATAATAATAACAGGTATCGTTCGTTCCAATAGAACAAGGTTTATGACAATCTAAACAAACTGATAATTGATCCGACCATAAGACAGTCTGCTGATGTCTAATCATCATCGTTATAGCCTTTAACTGTCCTCTGTTGAACATAAGTGTCCCCCTTGGGAGTTTTTGCCAGTAGTTGCCACGATTGGCAAGCGGATTGGCAACTGCATTCAGGCTTTGGAGATGTTTTAAGAGAGATACTGCTGCCTATCCGTCTCCATCCTTTAGTTGTCTTTTACGACACTCACGGGAAAGGAAGGGGTGGCCTATTGTCTATTCTATATGTAATATTCGTTGATTTCCAATAGTACAAATTAAAATTGATTCTTTTTCATACCACTGAGGTGGCAAAAAAGCATACGGCTCATCTGATGGTAAACGGTTACCGTAGCCCATGAACACCTGCAATACCAGATGCATTACATATTTTAAGTATTTTAAATTTTGTATGCGAAATATATATATATTCTTTATTGCACAAAAACATACAGTAACAACAATAAGTTAATAACAATGTTAGCAAAGGCGGACTTATCTCTAAAAGAGATTTCTTCCAGTCAACCTAACGCAGTGGCATAGGAAGTAGTGAGTGATATGTGAACTTAATAATATTTTATCTATGTATTTACCATATTTCTTACAAATAAATATTCATTCATTCATTACGCGCTCGAATGAATATTCATTCATTCATTCATTACGCGCTCGTTGCTGACCCTGAAGAAACCTCTTTATCCCTTTTTTGAAGAATCCCATGCTGTAGTCTCTTGTAGTGGACAGTTAAGTGCTGACATGATGATGATGATGATGATGATGATGATAATAAAAAAATATTGACTAACTGTCTATATATTGAAATGAATATTATTTAATTATTAATTTAATTTTTTTTATAAAAATTGATTGTATTTTTTTCAGTATATCGTCGACGCTAACCAGTATTATACGAGAGGGAGGCGGAGGCGACGTGCCGCGGCGGCGCGGCGCCGATCTCACGTACTTTGTGGCCAAGGAGCTGCTAATGACCGAGCGCACGTACAAGCGGGACCTCGAACTAGTCACTGTGGTATTTATATTGTACATTATTATATTTAAGTCGCCCATATCTGGTGCCCCTGAACAAGTAAAGATTTTCGATGTCCCCCTCCCAACGCCTTTATTACAGAGATAAAAACATCCATTCCATTTATTCCAAAGTCGAATTTAATAGGATTCTTTATTGATCCTGTGGCGCCTCGTAGGGTTTCGGCGCCTCTTCCTATCAATTCGGCCTGGATATGTGTTCTTATGGTTACTTCCTGATGTACGTATGATTGAGCTGACTTGACAGAACATTTGAAAATTTATTTATTCATGAAAAATAATTACAACATTATGACAGCAAAAGCCAAATCAATGTTATAAACCTAGTGTGCTAACATACAAAATTAGAATAAATGTATTTTTCTCAAACATGCTTGGAAATGTAAGCATTATTTTGACAATCTTCTTTGAGATAAATCTGCCTCGGCTACGCTTCGGCCCACATTTGCACGTTCGTCCATCAATGCCTCAGTTGCTGGCCGCTGCAGTAATGTACCATAACCCGACTCTAGATATTTGTGAGCCGCTTTCAATATCTTTGGCAGGCTACTATTAGAAATATCAATGACGTTTATAATATTATTTAATAACCGTACTGTATGAGTTAAGTGAGACTTGTTAGAAAGAGGCCGTGTGTCGGCAGACGTGGTCGTCGCGCGTGTCGTCGCTGGCGGCGGGCGGCGAGGGCGGCGAAGTGTCAGCTTTGGCGCGAGCGTGCCTGGCGCTCGAGCCGCTGGCGCTGCCCGCCGGCGCGCTGCTGGCCCGCCTCGAGCGCATGCTGGCCGCTTCCTCGCCCCATAACCTCAATGGTATGCTATTTATAGAATGGAGTAGAATACTTTGAACGGTGGAATATGGCAGTGAGTTTACAGGGTACAGAGGAATAATACCTGAGTCCTCAGGAGTGGCAACGCATAATGTATAGTGATGATTGAATACTTATATATATATATATATATATATATATATATATATATATATATATATATATATATATATATATATATATATATAATAAAGTGTTTGTCGCGGATGATCGGTGATAAAAGATCAAGTTAATATGTCACACATAACAATATGATATGATTTTTTTTTACAGACAACGAAGAACCAGAGTACAAGAAAACACCCGAATTACTGTACGATCATTTGTCAAGTACATTTGATGTAAGTGTGTCTACATTTTAATTGCTTCTGATTCAGTATTTTTAATCATTATATCAGCCGTTATGTCACTGTTGAACATAGGCCTCCCCTATAGATTGCCGTAACGGACGTTCCTTATAACAGTTTACCATTAGGGGAACTGTTATTATTTTACACACTTGGCGGGCGGTTTAGCAATCGCAGTTTGGCCTTCAGTGATGTTTTGAGAGGGACACTGCTGGCTATTCTTCGACTATTAAATTCTTTTAGTCGCTTCTTACGACACCCACGGGAAAGGAAGGGGTGGTCCATTCTACGTCGGGACTACACGGCTAGTATTCTTGATGGATAGTTACAATACTGGTAACTGGGGGGAAGGGATTGTTAGTAATGTAGAGGTTACTTCCCATTGCTAGCAATACTCGCTATCAGGTCGACCTCCACATGGTTCCTCCTGGAAACCATCGTGAGAAATTCTTGTTGAATTCGTCAAGAGGGGCTAACAGACCTTCTTTTTTTAACGTCTGGAAATGCTTTATGCAGACCCATACACCTTGTGGGAGGTGAATGGGTACTGTGGGAATCCTCCCGTAAGGTGGGTGTGTACCCACCAAAAACCAGACGATATACCCTCGAGGTGCCATATGTCGGAAACATGGGTTCGCTTTCGCACTTACCACATCTCTGACGGCGGCGACCCGCCCCCAGATGGTAAAAATAGGTCTCCTCTCTCAAGATAGGGTGGATGGCGTGCTCACCCTACCACTCGGGGGATGCACCGGTATATTAGCACAATTCCCAAGGGGCTAACTGACCCGCTTCATACTCACCTATCATCACTCACTTGTGCCCCGTCAGTGTACACCGATAGCGCGGGCAGGGTTACCATTTCATTATTATGCATTAAAAAAAACTGGTATGTAGAGGATGTTTGTGCGCAGGCGTATATGTCGTATGTATGCGCGGCGGGTGCGCTGGTGGCGCTGGTGGAGAGTGTACGGCGCGGCGGGCGCGGGCTGGCGCGCGCGGCGGCCGCCTTCGACGTCGCCGCGCCGCTGCCGCTGGCCTGCCTGCTGCTGCGGCCGCTGCACCGCCTGCTGCACCTGCACCGCCTCGCCGCAGGTGCTCATATACAACTATTATTTTTAATTTTGGTACAAACAGTCATTACAAAAAAAAAAAATTATACAACTTAGACTGGCAAACAAGCTGACGGCCCGCCTGATGGAAAGTGGTAACCGTCGCCTGTAAACATGAGCAGTACCATGGACATAACAGAGTATACCGTTTCGCACATGATACCCCCTTGCGTTGCCATTCCTGAGGACTCAGGTGTTATTTCTCTGTACCCAGTAAATTCACGCCATATCCCACCCTTCAAACCGAAACACAGCCATGCAAACATAACTGTTTTATAGTTGAAACATGAATAGGACAGAGGTACCCAAGCAATCGACTTTTGTACAAAATCTCTCTTTGGTGGTATATACTTTAATATAGTTATATATTATATTAACTATATAGTTACAATATTCTTATGTTACATAAAAATAGACAACAAGTACCGAAAAAATATATACAATAGTAGAAATGTAGTTGTACCCACAAACATCACAATTTCAGATTGTCTTTCGTTTAAAAGTTTTTAACGTGACCGATAACGTTCCCTTGTAAGTGTTCCAGACTTAGGGGACTTAGTAGAAGACCTAGAGAAAATTAGGGAAATTATAATGTTGGCAATAGTTGTTTTAAATTCACGACAAAAATGGTAAATAAAATTAAAAATTTAGTTATAGCAAATTAGGGTATTTTTTTTTTTATATATAACAGGAGGCAAACGAGTTGTGTTGCTCACCTGATGTTAAATGTTTGCCGACACCCACATTGGTATTTGCAACATTACAGAAGTTGCAGGTGTGTAGTCGACTTTTTAGGAAGGTATCTCTTTTCTTATCGTATCTGTTTGGAAATATTGCTTTTGAGAAAGATTAATAAAAAAACTATGATTTAAACCAAATTTCATTAGTCCTATACTTTTTATATGTTCGAGGGAAGAGTCCTGGTGACTTGTAATACAGGTTTAATACCTAGTACAGGCACCAGCTCCCACAAATAATATTGTTTAAATGTTTTGCAAGTTATAGATATTAAGTCCTTAATTGTTTGTGATGAGAAATAATAATAATAAATAATATACCAGCAGAATTCAGCAGCGGATTCTTAGACTATAATGATTTGTCCCAATGAATTCGTCTGTGTACTGTAGCAGCAAGCACGTTTCATATCGTGTATTCCCCGCAGAGCTGTGCGCGAGCAGCGGCAGCGAGGCGGCGGCGCGGGCGGCCGAGCTGGTGGCACAGGCCGCCGCCGCCGCCCGGGAACAGCTGCACCACGTTGAGAACCACGCCGCGCTCTGCCAGCTGCAGCGGGACATACGCGGTCAGTTTTTTTTTTAAGAGATGACAGTAGAGTGGTACCACCGTCTTCGGTAACGGTATACACTGGCAAGGCACCGCTGAAAGATAGCGTAAACGAATAATGACATGGGATTTTTATATATTAAGGTGAACGAAAATAGAATATATAGAATAGTGACCTCGGCTATGTCGTAGCTTTGATTTGGAGGGATACCTTTGTAGGTAAGGACGAAGTCAGGTGGTCATGAATATACCATGACGGTTTCCATAGGAACAACGAGTGAGTCGTCCTTTTGTAGCGTGGTTTTTTGGGAATTGGGGACTTACTTTTCACAGGGGGACGAGGGGAGAGAAGAGACATACATTACAGAAGGAGAAGCTATAGGAAGAGCTTGAGGGAGGGAGAAATATTTCTTACAACACCTGCTTGTTCTGGTTTTGTCTTAAATTTGTTGTAATGATATGAATATATCATACAATTCGAATAAATGAAGATATATATATTTTTGTACAGGTTATGACAAACTCTTAGTAGCGGAGAGAGAGTTTGTGCGAATGGGGTGCCTGTACAAGCATTCTACGCGCGGACTCCAGCAAAGGATGCTTTTCTTGGTACGGTACCGTTTGTTTAATGTTTAAAACTAGACTTTAGATAAGGTAGAGGAAGTTAATAGGAGAGTTAATTAATATTTAATATATAAAAATTAATGCCACTTTTCGTTGTAATTTTATAACTCAAGAACGGGCTCACCTATCCAAACCAAATGTTTAGGCTTTGTTCGGACTACTTAGTAGATAGGTTATGTGAAGCTTGCACAAAATCGGTCGAGCGGTTCTTCATTTATCACATTTTTTGTAACAGATGAATTCAATAAATGGCAGATTATTTTGTTAATGGGGATTTTTGTGTCAAATTCAAACTTTTTTTAAGATTGGGGATTGTGCTAGTTATTGAAGTCGCTGGCGGAAGACCCAAAAAAAAAAAACAATTTTATAAATATAATTAAATTTAATTCTAAAATTAATTATTACAATAATAAGTGTCTTCAGATCGATGTGTGATCCGTTAGTAAAGTTATATAAAATCAAACATAAAGGAAATGGGCTTTTTGTGCGGCGGTTGTTGAAATGCTGACTCGACGCAGGTGTCTTTCTCGGTAACGCACCTTCTGGCGTCATGCTAGGTGGTCCGATCCGATCGCTGTTGAAGGTGTGTCGTATTACTTGATATGTATCTACTATAACATGCTGTTAAATTGAAACTTTTTTCAGTGTTGACAGTACAAGCATGTTGTTATGTCATTCATGTGGTTATTTAATTTTTTTTTTTATTATTTCACCTTACTGCTCATGTAGTGAAGCATGTACTGGGCCGTTAGTATTTAATATAATATTTATAATATAATGTATTAGAAGTAAGCAATACTCTGCTTAGTGAGAAATTAGATAGTTTATTTATATTGCTATAGTGACAAACGAGCATATGGCCAGTCTGATGGTAAACGGGATTACCGTAGCTATGTGTTACGGTGCTATGTAATATGTCCTGTAATATTTATTACTATTTATTTATATTCATATCTGAATATAAAATGCAAGCATAACTGTTTCGTGCCAAAGACATGAGTGGGACAGATATATCCATGCAGGTTCCCTCTAGTGTTACGATTGAAGTTTTTTTACCCGACTTTAAAAAGGACTTATATCAATATCAATTTGGTTGTATTTTTTTATGTTTACCTCATAACTCTGTCAGTTGTAAACTGATTTGAAAAATTCTTTTTTTTTTCTGCAAGGATACGCTTACAAAGTGGTTTAGTTTTTAAATCAAAGTTACTGGTTTTGCCACAATTGAAGTCGGTTTTTGGCATGCGTTCCCTTTTTCATCCTAATAAATAGACTTATGATAAATATTTTAGTGAAAACGAGGTGTAAATTTACGAATGTATTATTGTCCGCAGTTGAGCGACATCTTGGTGGTGGCGACGCGGGCAGGCGGCGGCAGTGGCGGGCCGCAGTTCCGCGCCGCCAGTGTGGTGGCGCTGCACTCGCTGCAGTTGCACACCTCGCACCTGCCGCACTCCTTCCAGTTGCAAGGTGACTGCCAGACGTTTAGTTTTGTCTATATACTAATATTTGGTGTGTATATTTGATATATCAGCCATGTAAGTCCCGGCATAGAATAGGCCACCCCTTCCTCTCCCGTAAGTATTGTAAGAGGTGATTAAAGAAGCTTATGGTGGAGGTATGGGCAGCAGCGTCTCTCTTAAAACATCATAAAAAGCCAAACTGCGGTTGCCAACCCGTCTGCCAAGCGTGGCAATTACTAGAAAAACCCCCTTATGGGGGAAGCTACATTCAGAAGTGGACGTGAAGGGGATTTTGCCAGTAGTGTTACCACACCTGACAGGCGGGTTGAAAACCGCAGTTAGGCTTTTGGTGATGTTTAAAAATATTTACGTTGCTTCTCCCATACAGAATACGTTACCTGACGTTTCCATGGAGATTTCAAAAATTCTTTTCTTAGTCGGTACCTTCCTTTAGCCATAAGAATAAATAGTGAGTATCAGATTTTATTTACTAAGATGAATATACCTAGAGTAAGTTATATCCACAAAAAAATATGAAAGAGAAAGATTATTGACAGATATATAGCAAAATCATGGAAATAAATAGTGTTTACTTTTACTTCAATTAAATATTTACTCCATGTGCCTACTAAAATGTGTGTAAAATGAAATCTTTATTCGGTTGCAGGCGAGGACGTGAACCTACTGTTCAGCACGAGTAACGAGCAGGAATTCGTCGGCTGGTACCAGTCGCTGGAGAGCGCGATAGCGGCCGCGCGGCAGAACGTCGTCTCCGTCGACACTGAACTCACGCCATACGAGACGGAGACCGGTGAGTTTCTTTAAAATAATAATTTACCAATTATTCCATAAATAAGTTTTCAGGTATTTTATAAATAAGTATTCAATAAATAATGTGATTGGGACGAAACTAACTACGATTTTATGTTATGTTTTTTAGCTTTTTTTTTTATACAACTTAGAATGGCAAACAAGCTGACGGCCCACCTGATGGAAAGTGGTAACCGTCGCCTATAGACATGATCAGTACCATGGACATAACAGAGTATACTGTTTCGCCCATGATACCCCACATGCGTTGCCATTCCTGAGGACTCAGGTGTTATTCCTCTGTACCCAGTAAATTCACGCCATATCCCACCCTTCAAACCGAAACACAGCCATGTTATTATTGTTGTTACTGTATGTTTTAGTGCAATAAGGAATATATATATATATATATATATATATATATATATATATATATATATATATATATATATATATATATATATATATAAATATGCTGATCACCTGATGGTAAGTGAGCCTATGCCTACCGCCTACCGCCTACCGAGCCTACCGCCTATGAGCACCCGCAATATTGGAGGAACTGCATGTGCATATATATATATATATATATATATATATACATATTTATTCAACAAAAATATACAGATGCAATTACAAGATACATATAGTTTACATATTGATTCACAGGAAGTGTCTCTGACCTCTATGCTAGGAAAATCCTGTGTCATGAAGGTGTAATTGTAATAGTCTAATATAAATTAATATTGTTAATAATAACAATGTTAGCAAACGCGAACTTATCTCTAAAAGAGATCTCTTCCAATCAACTTAACACAGTGGCATACAAAGTAGTGAGTGGGCAGTATGTAGTAGTGCAAAACATATATTTTTACGTCAATATTCAATATTGTCGCGTGTGTCACCACGGTCTTGTGCTAACCTCACAAATTTAATTTATTCATGTTTAGATTCGTCGCCGAGTGGAAGTATGAGTGCGAGTGGTAGCGTGTGCGCGGGCAGTGCTCTGGCGGGCGTGTGCTGGCACCGGGCCACCTCGCTGGACAGGCAGCACCTGCACCGCGCGCTCAGGGTACGTATCCACCAGCCCACTGGTCACACGTACTTAACATGTAGTTGTTGTTCAAGTAAATTATTGAAACCGTTTTGATCAAATACCTCTTCCGATAGAAAGAAACTCTCCGTGTCCTCTGTTCTAAAATCGTAACATAATAAAAAATATGTTTAGTGTAAATGTTTAGCTAAACATTGTGCATCTAATAACTCAATAAAATGTTACTTCCATTAAATTTGTCACTCATTAAAGGAAGATAGTATTTTTTTATGTTGAGTCGCTGCAGTCACATTTTTTAATAGAAATCGTCCCTAACGGGTTTATTGTTATTTTTTAGGATTGGCTAATAAAGATATAAGATCTACGAAAATTTACAAGTCATACCAATTGTCTATAATCACCAGCATTGACCAGTTATTTGTTAGATTTTGGTCCTGCGGAGACGGATTTATATATTTTATTTTTTAATTATAATCAGACCCAGCTATCAGGCCACCTGTTACGCAAGTTCAAGAAGTCGCCGGGCTGGCAGAAGCTGTGGGTGGTGTTTGCCGCATTCACGCTATACTTTTACAAGAGCTGGCAGGACGAAACGCCGCTCGCTTCGCTGCCGCTGCTCGGGTAAATTTACTCATTTTTACAACATAACGGTACTACTGTGTGTAGTGATGTGTAATTTGTGTATGGATTTGTTAATAAGTTTTAATTAGTCCTAGGTAAGCATATTGAGATTCCCCTAGTCGACTAAATAAATAAATGTCATATTTGTGATTGCCGAGAAACGTCGTTTTGGAATAGGGTTAATTTTTTTGCATGCCCTGATTCGCCCTTGATATGCCTATATATGTTATATTCTTACTTACTATCACAGGTACAGTGTGGGCCCACCATCGGAGAGCGACGGTATCGACAAAGACTTTGTGTTCAAGCTACAGTTCAAGAACCATGTATACTTCTTCAGAGCGGACAGCTTGTTCACGTACAATAGGTAATTGGCTTACTAGCGTACTATAAATGCGAAAATTGGTATAGTTGTGTGTATGGATGTATGTTTGTTACTTTTTCATGCAAAAACTACTGAACGGATTTGAATGAAATTTGGTACGCGGGTATGTTATATAGTTAATTTAACATAAAGAATATTTTATATATTGATTCGCGCTGATCAAGCCGCTTGATTCAGCTGATATTTCAAAAGCTTTAATTACATTCTTATTTATGTAAATAACTAGAAATTCGGCTCGACTTCGATTTTGTAGATAGATAATAATATATAACCTATGCTCATCACTTATAATGTAGTTCTCTATAGGTGACAGAATCTTTAAAATTGGTTAAGTAGTTTTTGAGTTTATCCAATACAAACAAACAATCAAATCTATCATGGTATGGTAACCCTGCCTGCGCTAACGGGATACGCTGGCGGAGCACCAGTGAAGGGTGATAGATGAGAATGAAAACAGGCCAGTTAGCCCATCATGATGAATTCATCAGGAATTAACCATGATAGTTTCCAGGGGGAACCACGAGGAGGTCGACCTGGTTGGGTATATTGCTAGCAATTGGAATCTCAATCTACATTACTAACAATCCCTTTCCTCCGATTATTATTATATTAGAATAAGTTCTAGATTGTATTAAAACAATGCCTGACACTATTAGGGATTACAGGCGAATTGAGCTTATTTTTTTTATTGTTTTTTTTTTTCCTACAGGTGGACAGAAGTGCTGCAAACATCAATGGTTCAACATAGCAATTAATTTAAGTAAATTATTCCAAACTATAGCTACAAAAATTGGTGCCATAATGATGTTGTGTTAAAAAATCATTTAAAACTGAAGCAATATTAATCTTGCCCATAATTATGTATGTAATGTCTTAGTCCAGATAAAAATAAAGCTGCTAAGAATAAGTTAAAGTGATTTTGAAGTGATCAATAGTTTAAAATATAGAAATGATAGCTACTTAATTCATGTTTCTGAATCAGACTGCTTATTTAATGTAAGCTGTTTATTTGGTTTGCTTTCCAATTTACTGTCAAACATTCTGATTGCATATCTGTTTGACAGTGTAAACATTTTTGCTCACAAATGCCTTTATTGTGATATGAATACTTGATATTATTATATATTACTAGTGGATAAAGGCAGGCTTAAGAGGACAAACTGACATTGTTTACCTTTCATGTTTCAAACAGAAATATTTATTTATATATTTCCGATTTACAGGGTGTAATAGAATATGTTAATACTATATTTATTAAACAAAATTTTATAGATGTTTCTATTAAAAAATATGAAATATGTTGACATATATAAGTAACTCATACAGTTAATTTTTGAAATTAACTGTATGAGTTACTTATATATGTCAACATATTTCATATTTTTTAATAGAAACATCTATAATGTTTCCGTCTATTATTGTACGCTTACTGCCCGCTAATAATTAATGCTCCTTTCCACTCAGGGTTTGCTGGAAGAGAACTCTTACAGAGTTAAGCTCGCCTGTTGTACATCTTTATTTTATATATATAATATGTTGTAATTTTTTCTGTGTACAATAAAGAATAAATAAATAAATAAATTAAAATTTGTGTAGATATATATTATACATAATAATGTATACTATTTAATAACATAAAATTGAACAATTTTTTCCGAATTGAAAAATTATTTATTAATATAATTATTATTTATTTATATATTTTTTGGAAAACGTACAGCTGAATTACAGTCAATACATAATCAAATTTATATCTATGTTAAGCCATGAATCGTTTTCACATTTATAATACACAAGAGTACCTAATAAATGTTTGATGACTTAAATTATATAGATAGAGTGTTTCCATAAAAATGCTTCGAAAAAAACAGGTCAATATTTTATCCATGTGTTTGTGTGTGTAAATCAGAATACTAGAATGTATAGTTATTACTAAATATGTATAGAAAATTTCTATTGTAAGGTTAAATCTATACTTATAATAAATCTGTAGAGAGGTCAATTCTGTACATGAAATATATTTCCAAAATAACTATCAGGGGGTGATTAGTGATCGATACTGATGCCAAAAATGCAATCAGTAAAGTTTTTGTCTGTCTGTCTGTATGTTCGTTATAGAAACAAAAACTTCTCGACGGATTTTAACGAAACTTGGTACAATTATTCTTCATACTCCTGGGCAGGTTATAGTATACTTTTCTTCACGCTACGATCAATAGGAGCAGAGCAGTGAAGGGAAATGTTGGGAAAACGAGAGAAGTTACTCCATTTTTAAGCTTCAGTCGCGTGTGCAGCCTTGAAGGACACTTTTTAAAACGTAAAAATGTCCACCCGTGCGAATCCGGGACGGGCCGCTAGTTAAAAAGTAAAAATAATATACGAGGTCTGTCCGGAAAGTTCGTATAAAAGTGTTCTGGAATGCGAGAAAGAGGAGTGGGGAGGCCAGGTAAGCGCAGGACCCCTTCCTTATGTCCCTAACAATGCTTCAGTTCTGGTCTGACCGCCGTGCGGTGCGAACTGGCTTGTCACGCCATCTGTGAAGTTACCTCTTAACGAAACCCCGTCGGCATGGAGCCCGCTTCCGTTGAAGAGCAGCGCGTCGTAATCAAGTTTCTCTCGAAACTCGGCAAGAATGGCCGTGAAATTTTTGCCGATCTAATTCGATAAGACATCCGGGGAACCACGAACAAAAAAATCAAGAAAATCCCGCTCAAATGTCAAGACAATGTTGATTGTTTTTTTCGATGTTCGGGGGATTGTCCATCAAGAATTCGTCCCTCCAGGCCAGACAGTTGATGGAAAATTCTACGTCGATGTGCTCAGACGCCTCAAAGCTCGTGTGGCACGAGTTCGTCCAGAATTGGCGCGAGAGGGGCGTTGGATTCTTCACCACGACAATGCCCCTGCCCACACCTCTCTTGTTGTCCGTGAGTTTTTGAGTAAAAATTCCATTACGGTGACCGAACACCCCCCTATTCGCCGGATTTGGCCCCGTGTGACTTCTTCTTGTTCCCAAAAACCAAATTGGTACTTCGGGGGCGGCATTTGGGGGACATAAATGAGATAAAAAAAGCTACGACGGGGCAGCTGAGAAACCTACAACCAGAGGACTTTCAAGGAGCCTTCTCACAGTAGAAACGGCGTTGGCACAAGTGCATTATGTCACAGGGGGAGTACTTTGAAGGGGATAAAATTGATTTACCTGAATAATTGTAAAATAAAATTTTTAAAAAACTTTTATACGTACTTTCCGGACAAACCTCGTAAAATACTTACGAATATATTCGGAAAAACGGGATAAACAATGCATAATGATTAATAATGATGCTTATATTTATTGATAACTTGTATTTATATTTGAGAATAGACTTAAAATATGTTTTAGTTGTTAAAATCATTGAAAGTGTAGCCATTTAAAGTAATACATTTAAATTAATTTATGAACATTATGTACATACATAATTATATTACAATAAATAGTTCACAAGTATTATTTTAATAATCGACATGATCTGGGAGATTTTTAATTAAAAAAAATTGTCAACTAAACATCACTTTATCTGACTAAATATTCACAAGTATTTTTTAAAACAATTTGCGCAATTATTTCAGTGTTGCAAGTACAAGTTGCAACACTGCATTTAGTCAGATAAAGTTACGTTTAGTTGACAAAATTTTGACCTGTTTTTGATGCTCAATGCTCTATCTATATAAATTAAAGTTGGTGATTATGTAGAACCATTACGGTTATCAGTTTTGTGATAACACATATTGGATGAATGTTCACAATGTAGCTTTAGTAATATAATAAACGTGATGTCACACAGTAGTTTGTAAGTTAATGTTACAGATCCTTTGTAAAAGGAGTTTTAGGATTAATATTGATATCGTAGTAGATGGTCGAGGAAAAAGTTATATATATATATATATATATATATATATATATATATATATATATATATATATATATATATATATATATATATATATTGTAATGATGTCTCCACACAGAGGTTTACAATAATAATTTTTTTGTTGAATTACATCCATTCGTTCTATAAATATATATATATTTATACATATAATATCATTTTTATGCATGCATATTGCATTGATTTTGATGAAATTCGATGTCATAATAACTTAGTGTTTATGTTAGTATAGAGGGCACTTTTTCATACAGTAAAATATCCTATTGCCCTTGAAAAGTACGTATCTTTCGTCAAGCGATAGTTCACGGTTACGTTTGTTGTGTTGAAAATTATGATATACAAATTTTAACTGTTCAAAAGTAAAAATTGGTTAACTGTGCCATATATAAGGCATAAATATGTTCATTCCAAACATTTTTTAGTTTGGAAAGTGCTTATGGTTCTCTAAATCCGGCTCGAAGGACCATAATACGAGAATAATGCAATTGACAAGATATATTTTTAATGAATAGTTTATATATTAATTATAATAAGTTGGCATGAAATATCACTTTATATTGTTTTGTTGTGATTCAAATTTTTTTTTTTTATTTTGAAACGCAAAATGAACATTTTACTATTTTGGATACGATCACTTCTGTGTGGGATACATTGAGGTATAAATTGTTTTATGAGTTATTCATTTCCTTATTCATTTGTAAATAATATAATGCTTTAGCCCAAATAATGCAAAAGGGTAAGTTCATGATAATATATTAGAAATTAAGTTATATGAATATTAGTAAAAGTAATATAGACAGCTAAAAATAATAAAGTAATAATTATTACAAAAGCCGTTACAGATCTGATCTGCGAGCGCTTTTGAATCACATAAGAGCGAAGGTTGCTTTTATAGTTTGTTACACTGATGTAGATACAAATAGATGTCGCAAGTACATCGATTGCCGTACCCATTACACTGTTTGACTTCGTTGGAGATTTGACTCTATTATGAAATTCATGTCGAAAAAAGTTCAAACAAGAACTCCGCCTGGAATACCGTTTAACAAATTTTACAGATTAGATGAAAAATGCATACTTTGTTTATAAAAACATCAAGCAGTGTAGTTTTTTTACATCGATTAATATTATATTTATTTAGGCAGCTTCAGCCATAAATCATATACATATCTATTCATTTCGTCAAAATCTGTCTAAATTTTTCATAGGTGTATAATCCGAGGTTGCTATAAAATTAAAAATGCCGACTTTCCGATATAATTTTCCATATGTTTTTTACGCTATATTTTACAAGACAATATTTTTTTTTTATTTCTACGTTACAGCAAAGACATACCACAGATACTGCCTTAGCAATGAGTATATGAATTTTTATCAGCGTCTTAGGTGTGCATATGTAAATTTATACTATTTATCAGTGTATCCATGAATATTACAAAATATTACACTTATTACTTGCAACACTGAACATACGACGCAAGTTGTTTTTTTTTTAAAAAAAAAACACTTGTCTGAACGTTTTTCATGTTCGACGCACTTGCACTATCTAGGTGTATATTGATCTACTAAATTATTACATAGAGCGTGATACTTGCGACTTTTATTCAAAATTTATCTATACGTCGGTAAATTAGGGATCTAAGGGGAGTAATGGTGTTTACGACGAGCTAACTGCGAGTCGTAAAACTTTTTGAGATGTTTCAACTATGAGAATAAATCATGGCTGCTTTACATAAACATTTTATATTTATCAAAAGGAAATTAATTAATTTTAATACTTTTTACCATTTTGGTAGACAAAGATATGGTCCCGATGTTTGTTGGAAGGCCAGATGGCTGATTTTATTAAATAGAATATGGGGGATTATGTATTTTATATAATAAAAATAAATTTAATATATGTATTTAATAAATTGTCATAAACTGTATTATTTGTGAAGTTTTACATCTGCGCTATTGGCCTACCAAACAACTTGTTTGATATTAATTTTGTATAAACTAGTCATATCACAGTTCAAGGAACAGTCGGTAGTCTACGTCTTTTTCATGTCTCGAACATAGGACAATTCGGGACACAACTATCACTGATAGTTGTTTTTTTTTTATGCAACTTAGAATGGCAAAAAAGCTGACGGCCCACCTGATGGAAAGTGGTAATCGTCGCCTATAGACATGAGCAGTACCATGGACATAACAGAGTATACTGTTTCGCCCATGATACCCCCCATGCGTTGCCATTCCTGAGGACTCGGGTGTTATTCCTCTGTACCCAGTAAATTCACGCCATATCCCACCCTTCAAACCGAAACACAGCCATGCAAACACACTGCTTCACGGTTGAAACACGAATGGGGCAGAGGTACCCAAGCAATCGACTTTTGTACAAAGTTTCCCTCTGTGCAATATATAAAATATGAAAGTTAGCAGTGTCAGTAAGTTGACAAAGCAACATTGCTTGTTATTGTCGCTTGATGCCCCGCGCTGTTTCCAATCGTAGAGACGCGGTCGTGACTAGGTCTGAATTTAATTAACCTACGTCTGGTAGATTCAGATTAGGGATGGGTGATATTTTCAAATTTTGAATATACTATAATCGATATCAAGATATCGATATATTACTTTATGATATCATAATTTCAATAATATCGATAAATATCGCTCATCCCTGATTTAGAATTACCTATATATCATAATGTACTATGTATTGGCGGGTCGATAGCGCTCATGTATATTTGTTGAATGGATTATCGTATGTGTGACCATACTACATATATTGTGCCACATAGTATTTTAATAGTTATATCAGCTATAGTGATGTAATGAAATAATTATAATCAAATAAATCGATCGATTTTTATAATCGATTATAAGCTGATGTACGGTTCTCGATTGATAAAATTGGATAATGTGAGAACATTTGTACTCATTCTAATTTTTATCATAATAATTAATTTCATGATTTGGTTTCTTCAAATTGTCATCATTATATCAGCTTTTAACTGTCCACTGTTGAACATAAGTCTTTTCCTTATCGGATTTTGCTAGTAGTTTCCACGTTTGGCAGGCGGGTTGGGAACCGCAGTTAGGCTTTAGAGATGTTTTAAGAGGGATGCTGCCACCCATCCCTCGCCCTCCCTTAGTCGTCTCTTACGACACCCATGGGAAAGAAAGGGGTGGCTTATTCTATGTACCGTGTGGTCCCGGCAACCACACGGTCAATCTACGGTTTGTCAGACTATACTCGTAGGTTTTTTAAAGACCTAGTCTGTATCTTATTAATACTTGTTATTATGCATTGGCTTGTATTTATTTTTTTAATCTTGACGAATATTATATGTGTGTAACTGAGTTTATAGGTCACTTTTTCGAATCTTAACTACTTAACTAAAATGAACTGTCATGAAATTTGGTGTGCACGTAGTATTTGAAGTGGAGAGGGATATACATTAGTTTTTTATATTTCACACAATTCCCAGGGTCTACCGTGAAATGGTTTCCGCAATTTTGGAGCGTAACAGAAATTTTATATTAAAATTACATAATACATATTGTTTAAAAATATTAAAATATCGTTGCTTTGGACTTTTTTTTGGTAGAATTTATGACGAACGAAATGCTTCATTTATTGAGCCCATTTGGTTATGAACGAATAAACAAAATTGAGTTTGAATATTCGGAACTTATTTCATGGTAGACCCCATGTCGTCAAAGTCGCAGGTAACCTGTAAAAGAGTACAAGTATTGTTACTTTATAAAAGGTTAAAGTTATTAACCTACAAGTAAATTAATAATATAATAAATATTTTTGACATTCCGCAACGGTTGCTGTTTATAATTTGCTCTCGGATTGAGGGGCTCGATATGAAGTTATACTCGTTTCGTTTGAGTATAAAAAAAAGGCTACTGCGAACATTCTGTAAGAAGTAATTTCTTACAGAATGTTCGCAGTAGCCTTTTTTTAGTAGACTTAAATTTGTATTAAATTTTACCGGGGTTATCTGAAATTATCAATTTTTGTTTTGATAACGCTTATGGCCTATGGTCAGACGAATTCCAACCATATTGAAGTTTTTTTTTCTTGGCTTCTGTGATCTAAAAAGGTGGAACACAATTCGTCATAGTCATAGAATACTGACGGATCTGACGAATATAACATATAAAAGATCCGTCAGTATTCTACGACTATGACGAATTATATAGTGCATATTCTGCTTTCTTAACTAATTTACTTTTGCAATAAAGTAAAAGTATCAATTTTTTGCGAAGGATTTCTATACTTCGGCATTTTATAAGGCTCCCCAATCCAGACTTCTTTTTTTATATAGGTTATTTTATATATTTGTAATCTGATCAATTAGTATAATTGTACTGACATTGAAAATATGAGATACATATATACCGCTGTGTAGTCTAATACAGTAGATACATAGTGTAACAAGGTGGTTTTAGTATTATTTAAATCGAAAATGAATGAAATTTATTACTGTTTAAAGTGAAATCGGTTCAAATTCCATTCACAAACAAGAATCCCATCTGGACAATATCCATTTTATACCTACATTTGCAGACAAATGTGTTTTATTTAAGAAAACTAAATTTGTATGTATTTTTCGCCGTTCAAATACCTACTTAGTATTTGGATGTCATTTTATAAAAGGGGGACTCAAATATTAAACTACAGTGATATTGTTGTGCATACGAATCACAGTACAACCATGAGGACTAGATATTATTATGTTTTAGTAATCTCGGCCAAGTAATGCGATTTTATATTTGTGATTTTGTGCTGTAATAGTATTGTGTTTTTAAAAATGTAACTTGTTAATGTGCTAGAGTTAACTTTTTCATACTGGCATAACGTGATTTTGTTTTCTGTAGTAGTAGGCGAAAAATAACGATTTGTTTGGTCCTTTTATCCTACTCGAAGGACCAAATATTACATATGGAGTTAATAATAATGGACTGTATAATTTATCGTGCGTACGGCCAAGAAGTGGAACCTCTTTCCCTCCCCCCCTCTCTCTCCCCCTCTCCCTTCCTCCCCCTTCCTCCCCCTCTCCCTTCCTCCCCCTCTCTCCCCCTCTCCCTATGTTTTTTATCCAAATATAATCTACACCAATTTAAAACAAATGTGAATAGACGATTCGTGGGCTCGCGAGCTCCATCTTAGATCACATTATCACCTTACACCAGGTGACATCGTGATCAATAATGGAACCTTTCAATAGTATTAAAAAAATCTTCGAACGGTATAAAAAAAATTGTTCATTTTCCCTATTCGATATATGAAGCCTACTTTATACACACAAGTACAAAAATTTTAATTTACATTATGTCAATATAAAAAACAGTTAAGTCTAGCACATTAAATAATAATTTAAAATACCTAACCGTAAAGACGTGTCCGCTGCTCCAAAAGTTAACAAATTTAAACAACATTATTAGCCAATCATAGCGGGCAATATAAACAACATATTTATGTGCTCCGTGCTATCTTGTTATTAAAGTTATTATAGTATATTTCACGTTTTAAGCCACGCCTTTATTTTGTTAACGCACGCAGCGTTTCAAACAAAATATACTGTTGTCGCGGTGGATATGTCTTAACGTGAGTGGTTGATATTTGTTGGAATGGTTTATAATGATTATAAATTTAAATGACCTTATTAATATATTTCAAATGTGAAACCGTCTTATAGAACAGAGTTTGTAGATAAAGCACTTGTAAACATTCTAGTAAGCTAAGAGATAGTACAAACCATTTAACACTTTTCATAGTAGAGTTCGCGGCAAACCTGACCAACCATAGACAATAAAGCCTCCGCACTGTGCAAGTCACGAGGTATAAAAATGGTTATCTACTTAAATATTTGTCTATGATTAAACACTTGGATTATCCTTAATTGGATATTATTATTAGTTATTTACTGGTTTTATACTAGTATATTATATGTAGGTATACTTTATCTACAAGCCCAGTTGATTGAAGGAATGGTTATGTCCGCTAAGAAAGAATCATAGATTATCAGAAACTAAGGATGTGACTTATTCCAAAGTTTAGTATATAAATTATTTACAGAAATAAATTATGTGCAAAATTACAACACTTTTTTATTTTTAATATTAGTATTTAGAAGAATTTCTTCAAAAGGGCAGGCGTTCATAGGCTACGGTAACCGCTTACCATCAGATGGGCCGTATGCTTGTTTGCCACTTCAGTGGTATAAAAAAAAAGAAGTCCTTATCGTGAACTTTCACAATTTATTAAGGAAGAAAGTAAGTTAACTATAGCTTAGTTTTAACGTCTCAACCCATAGTCATATTTGATTATAAACTTAGTATTTGGTTTGTAGAAGGACACAGGCTACTTTTTAATCCCACATAAACAATATTTTTGATCATGCGAACGAAGTCGCAGGTAAAAACTAGTCTATAATAAAATAATACAACTTTTAAATATATTCTTTTATTTCATAGTTATTACCGTATATTTTGGGTTTTGGTAACACGAAGGTATTATTTGTAAATTTAGATAAGTAAATATATAATTGAAAGAATTTTTCGTAACATATTCCCTAGTTATTATTTGCGTTATTATCCAGTAAAATATAATAAATAGAAGTACTTGTACTTATTCAAATATAATTAACACGATCTTTACAAAAAATCGGTAACGTATTACAAGAATTTTCAATTTTTTTTTTCAATTCATGAGTCGGTATAATAAATAAACTATTTCGGGATATCCCAACATTACGAGTGTTATGTTGTGGGATTAATATTTTTTTTTTATTCTGTAATAGTTTCTTGGAAAATACAGGTATGCTTTAAATTGCGTCATCTTTTAAAATAAATAGATATCTACATATGTCTACATACGCACACAAATGGCACATTCCTGTCTCATCGTATACCTACTTAATATCTAAAACTTAATGAACAGGTAATAAGTTAGAAAATACGTAAGTAACGAACATGAAAATATCAGATACGAAAGTAATATGTACATTATAAATAGATTACACTAAATTCGGGGACATGTATTTTATACACAAATTATCGAGATCTACGTATCTTTGGTATCCCATTTGCTAATTAGTGGCAAGTCCAATGCGTGAAAATCGAATCGGTATTGATTTATTAGTGTTGACACTAAAGGGAAAATTGAATGCTTTCCGATTTTGTCAATCGATTCCGAGGCATCATTTCTCTAAATCTATATACCTAAAAAGATAGTTATTATTTTTATTTGTAGTATATGTATTTATGTAATATTCTAATATATATATTAATGTTTCACTTAACTATTTATTTGTATATTTGTTTATGAATTAATGATTGTTAACAGTTATTCGTATTCGTAGTATTAATAGTTGGGGGAAAGGAATTGTTAGTAATGGAGTTTGACAGCCCCATTGCTAGCAATATGCCTTATTAGGTCGACCTCCATGTGGTTCCCCCTGGAAATCGTCGTGAACAATTCTTGTTGAATTCGTCACGATGGGCTAACTGACCTACTTCATCCTCACCTATCATCCGTCACTGGTGCCCCACCGGTGATACCAATAGCGCGGGTGGGGCTACCATTCCATTATCATCCATTAAAAAAAAAGTATTAATAGTTGTTCGTGCACTTACCTTACCGTGGCTTACCGATAACGAGATGCTTTCCAACTTTATTAATCGTTAAACCGTTTATAATTACTTTTTTTCACTCTTAGCAACAAAGCCGTTCATTGTTTACTCAGTGTAATATTTTGTATTTATAATAAGTTAACTATTGTAATCTTTTGGAGGAAAACATAGAGTATTTATCTATATATAGTATAAGAGTATATGTATATAAGTTTGGAGAAAAAATGCCTCAGAATCGAACCCATTATGAAGTTATCACCTTTTACCACAACGTGGTATATAGATATAATAGATAGGTACAACATGCATGTCATGATAATTTTAAAATGTATTGCAATAAAATTTCAAGAAAACTATCTAACTACAAAATTTCTTAATTATAGATAGAAAACAGTTTTTTTTTTTACTTTATTTATTATGCTACATATATTTATACTTTAGTTAAATATATTTGTAAACCACAGCTATCTAAATATACATAAAAGTATAGAACACTGGTATTTTAATTTGGGATTATGTAAAATCTATACCTACAGGGTATCTAAACATTAATTGTCTACTTACATGTATTGTAAAAAATGTAACTTATACCGAATTCATCACAATTTCCATTTTTTTTTGCTAAAGTTACGCCAATATCATACTTAGTTACTAGTATAGATATATGTGCATTCGAC
The DNA here is from genome assembly GCF_026898425.1 of Galleria mellonella. NCBI lineage: Eukaryota > Metazoa > Arthropoda > Insecta > Lepidoptera > Pyralidae > Galleria > Galleria mellonella. The sequence continues at coordinate 1,100,803 of NW_026442090.1, read as the reverse complement.
GGTAGGACAAAATTTCATCATAAGAACCTCTATATACTAATTAATTGTACAATATATATACATATATAGGTAGGCATAGCAGTATTTTTTTAACACTCCTGTACCAACATATAACTAAGGAATGTATGCAAATACAAGACGAAATAGCCAGGATATAACAATTTCATGTTTTTTTTTTTTTATACAACGCTAGGAGCAGGTCTAATTATTAAAGTATTGATAAATTGGACAACGTTCACTAATAACATATTTTTTAGAATTTATTTCGATTAACAATATGTGGGTAAAAAATATACACAAATATTATGGATGCATTAGTTAAGGATCAAACTTGCCTCAGGAAGCAAACTTCAAATCTTAAAATTGTACTTCATACTAACATGACCATGGGCCATATAAAGAAGTCAAAAATATATTGTTATTGTTGAATTGAATTGTTTAATGAATTACTATAGAGTTTCTATATGGCATATTTAATATCCATTTACTTATATTTGCCTAATGATAAATATAAAGATTAGGTTAAAAAAAATTGTCTTTAACTGTGGCAAATCCAGTTATTTTAATTTAAAATCTACATTACCGAACCGATTTTGATAAAATTCCTATGGGACTAAACTGTAAGTATACCCTTTCAGATAAAACAAAATATAAACATCATTTTGGCACATATATCGGTTTTTGGTAATATGTACCCACATATGCTCAAAAACTTATTTCAGATAAAAATATATCTGTCCAAAGTTAACAAAGAATACATTTCAATGACAAACAAACCGGTTGCTAAATGAATATCAAGATGCGTAAATTAAATATAAATTACCTATAGATATCTGTTTCATTTCATACATTATAAATAATTATATATTATTTTCGTATATTACTTAATATTTAAATATAAGGTAACTGGAATTTGTTAGTGCCATTTCTTCTGTCTGCGCTTTGAATCTATGACACATGACAGTTTACGAGTCTCTCGCGCGTTTGTTGTTTGGTTGTCAATTTATTAATTATCTTTATTCGAGTAGCCGCCATCTTAATTTCTTTTTTGCATTTTAATGCCGAAATTAATAAATGAAACTAGCAATTTAATTATCATTTTTATTTCACAAACAAATAATTCCCAAATGGAACACCTTCACTATTCGCCATAATGCAGCATGAGTTTGGTCCCTACCTCGGCTTCAACAAATTCCAATTACCAATTCATATATGCACTAGTAAGTTCAAAGTATAAAATTATACAAGTCTACAACTATATTTACAAGAATGCCTTCACATGGAAGACTCATAGCGTTTTTTTTCATCCCCTTATGTAATAAATATATTTGACACATAAATAGGTACGAAACATTTTAATAATTAAATTTTCTCTTAAAATAATAAATGCGTCATTTGTGCTAAAAATAAAATGATTAAATAAGTTTTTTTATAGATTAAGTACTCTGTCAATTTGTGCAAGTAAACTATTAAGTAAAAAATAATTTATCTACAATTTGCTTATTTTAATTATGTACATACATTAGTATAAAAACAAAGGTAATTTTTCAAAAATAAAGTATCTACCTAATATAACAATAGACAATAATTAATAGAGGAAAATATGGTATTATATTTTATAGACGTACTTCTTCTTTTGTCTGGCAATCGGACGTTATTTTTACAACCATTTCTGTCAGCGTCATGTATAAGAGACTCGTAATTTCCCCAGAGCAGGTGAATTTTTAATAACAATAAATAATTGTTTCTCTCATATTATATAAATAAACACAGTTCCATATAATATAAAATCCGCGGGATTTTTTTTCTTTTAAATATATTGAGTACTGTTTATATAATTAGAACTACTGTAGTGAGCAATTGTCTTGGCTAAAGATTAATAAAATTGTTTTTGGCTTTATATTATTTAAAGATATCATATAAAGTAAAATTATAAGAACAGATTATACATAACATAGTAAAAAAAGTAATTTCGTTTCTTAATATTACTCCAGCGCCGAATTTAGGGTAGGGACGCCCAGACCATCAAGGCCAAGTCAAGAGGGCGCCACGCTTTATAAAATAATTATGGTCACAATTCTTTTATTAAAAGTGACAGAGAATGTATGGTATAGGAAATAAAGATTACGACTTTACAGAAACGCAATATTTCTGAACTTGTTAGATAATTAACATTATACTTATTTAGTTGATATATAACATCTAATGACTAAATTATAGTATTTGTCTACAACAGTATAAAACGTCTTATCAAAAAAAGTTCATTTAAAATTTCCTAGTCAATTCAGATCATTAGTGTCCTCTAGTGTCTTCTGTGTCACGGAGTGTACCTACTGGTACCTATCTTGACTCCCTATAATCACAATTTCTCCTTTGGAAGATCAGCCGCCTGTTAATGGATAAATATAATTTTAGCAAGTATTCAGGTAAGATAATCTTTCAAAACTTTCTTTTCTTGGCAAACAAGCTGACGCCCCACCTGATGAAAATTGGTAACTGTCGCCTATTGACATGTGCAGTACCATGGACATAACAGTGTGTACTCGTTTGCCCATGTACACGACATGTACAACGATTTTTGTAAAAAGTCTTTTTCTAGTATATGAAACATAAATTTTTTTAATCTTTGTGGTATTGCTTATATAGCAATCTGTTATCGGTAGGAAATTATGCAACGGTTACCAATTCCCTTTTTTGGAGGATTGTCAGTAATGAGGACTAACTGTCCGACTATTAGAAATACCCTCCCAGGGTATGGCAATAGGCAGGGCAGGTGGGGTTATCATTCCTATTTTAGCAAAAAACACTTCTCAAATTTAGGGGCGTTTGCTTGTATGAAAAAAATCATAAATCTTAGTTCACAATACTCTAGTGGTAGATATACGGCTCTCCAAAGGTGCACCAGATTGTAAAAAATTCTGTGCTTTACACATGCAATAACTCGAAGTGTTTTTATTCAAATCGTTACGACATTCAGCTGGAACGTGTTCTATACCATATTTACTTAGTAGCAGTTTCCTCTCTAGAAGACGGTTATCGATTGGCAGGGTAAGCTACAATTTTTTTCCAAATATACAGTGTCTTACCTATTTACATTCTAGTAGTAACGATCTCTCCATTTTCTTTGTGATCTTCTTGCTCTTTGACTTTTTTCTGGTCCTTTCTGGCTCGCAGGAAGGAGGCGGTGGTTACGGACCGGAAGCGGAAGGAGCCGGGCGTGCCGTTGGCGAGCGACGCGCCCGAGCCGCCGTTGGGCTGCTCCTGCATTTTTGGCGAGCGGTCTCTCTGCGGTCGCGTGCGGTATGAAAAGCTGGCGGCTTTTAATCTCGCTCCTGAAAGGTCAAGTGTCTCTAGGTTTTTTAGGTAGCCAAAATAACAACTTCAATCGGGTCATATATTTATGTGCTAGTCTTTATTAGTCTTAATAATAAGTCTTGGTCAGTCGCATGCACTTCTGTTTGTAATTAAAAATTAAATAGGCTTTCTAATTAAAACAGCATTATGAAGTTCTTGTTATATAAATTTTAAAAGCAGAAGGTTATAAATTTACCTGTATTTTTTGTGTGTAACATACATAACTAATTCACAAATTTTAAACTAATTCTTTTTGCAATCGATAGGAATTAAATTGGTGTATTTAAGATTATTTCGGGGCCTAGCTCCTTTAAAGAGATGCATTGTCATAGTTAAAAGTTCTGCTCGAATCCTGGGTTAGATATCAGATAATTCTGAAGTGAATGGAGACAATTCAAATTGTGTGGTTTTTGAAGTGACTTGTTTTTTATGTAGTGAATTCTACTTATTGCGTACCTATACCCAGCTTGGGTGGCGCAGCGACGACGGGGGCGGGTGTGGCGGCGGCACCGTGCGCGGCGTGCGCGGCGGTGGGCGTGTGCGGCGCGGAGAGGCTGGCGGCGGCGGCTGCCAGCGCGCGTGGCCGCCGCACTACCATGCTGCTCGCATGCGGCCGCATGCCCAACTCCACGTCCGCCTCGCTGTCGACACGTAGACGCTCCACACTTTATACTATTTTGTCTTACCACTACCAGCAGTTCGACGAATATGTTTGAACAGAGTGTTTAGTGCGAGATTTCGAATGTACTCTATCTCGACTATTAACAATCGTCAATTAATTGTCCAGATAAAGGACAGTAGTAATCATCGTCACCTACAGATTAAACAGCACCAGTATCTTCGAATCGAAACACAGCCGCTGCAAGTACAGCTGCTTCACAGCAGAAACACGGACGAGACAAAGGTACACACTCGTGTAAATCGTAAACACTCGTGATTGGTCGTTTGGAACATTAGATGAACTTTAATGATTACGTAATTTTTGAACAATGCGATCGAAAAATATATTGACTTACACTGAGAGTAATACGTCCTGAATTGTTATAATAAAACATCGCATTTCTCTTTGTACACTTTAATCTTATTATTTAGAGTTGGATAGGTGATCCAACCATACCACATATTTTTGAACCAGAATATTTTATCCTGGATTGTTGTTTCTAGCAATTGTTAAAACATCGCAGTAATGTTGGTATTTAATAAGAATTAATTTTGCGATTTTTTTTTTCTTAACAAGGAGGTCTTCTTAACTTTAAATGAAATTGATATATTTCTTTTTATGTATAGATAGTGTGTATAGCAGTAAATTTTCCTAACCAGATAAAATATAAATGAGATATTTATTAAGTCAAGCGCTTCCGTAATACGTATCTCCACTCATATTATTAATATGCATTACAAAAATGTTACCAAGTATCTAGTGTACAAAATGATATTGATTATTTATAATAGCTTTATTGACTGCTTATAATGCATGACCAAAGTGTGCATTTGGTACCACTAGTGATTTGTCTATTGTGTATTGTATAATGTAGTAAGTAATAGAAAATTAAATAAATATATAATTTATCCATATAAAATAACCTATCTGTTGGTAAATTCAATAGACAATATTTGCATGCCATTTTAATGTGGCAAAGCATAATGGACATCTTATAAACTTCACAAATGCAACATCTTATCTGTAATGTTTCTGGCAAATAAAAATTTAATTTAATTTCATTTCAATGTAAAATAGTGTGGGTACTGACCGTGCATGTCGCGTGCGCGCGCGCCGCAGGTCGGTGTGAGCGCGACGCCGGGGCGCGCCCGGGGCCGCGGCCGGCCCTGCCGCCGGCCCCACCGCGCCCGCGCGCCCCGCTGACACGCGAGTTAAATTAATTAGGAAAAGCACCGAATAATAATACGAAGGAGAGCGGATAATAATAACGTAAAAAGTTTAGATTAGACGAGTCGCAATAAGATTTATTTAGTATACTTCAATAATAACATGTTAAGCGTGTACAATTTAATGCACAAGATTAATTTTATCGGCATATTATACGAATTTTTTTTTTTTATACAACTAAGAATGGCAAACAAGCTGACGGCCCACCTGATGGAAAGTGGTAACCGTCGCCTATAGACATGAGCACTACCATGGACATAACAGAGTATACTGTTTCGCCCATGATACGCCCATGCGTTGCCATTCCAGAGGACTCAGGTGTTGTTCCTCTGTACCCAGTAAATTCACGCCATATCCCACCCTTCAAACCGAAACACAGCCATGCCAACACAACTGCTTCACGGTTGAAACACGAATTGGACAGAGGTATAAGCAATCGACTTTTGTATAAAGTCTCTCTCTGGTAAGTAAATCGCAAAACATTGACGTTTAAGTGAGGGCGACTCACGCAGCGCGGTGGAGTCGAGCGGGTGCGTGTAGATCCTCTTCCTGGCCTGCAGCATGGTGTAGACGATGGCGGCGAGCGAGCGCGGCGGCGCGGGTGGCGGGGCGGGCGCGGGGGCGGGGGCGACGGGCGCGGGCGCGGCGGCCGGGCCCGCCGCCGCCGGCGCGCGCGCCCCCCGCCACTCCCTCACCCACCACGTCTCCATGCGGCCCTTGCCCTTCACTTCCACGAGCCCCCGCGCCTCCAGCTTGTAGCCGCGCCCGTCCAGTAGCTACAGGTGAGCACTCATTAATAATTTACAACCGCAACGTAAAGACCAGTATATTACCAGTGGTCCTGGGGGAAAAGGATTGTTAGTAATGCAGACTGAGAATCCCATTGCTAGCAATATACCCAACCAGGTCGACCACCGCGTGATTCTCCCTGGAAACTATCATGGTTAATTCCTGATGAATTCATCATGATGGGCGAACTGGCCTGTTTTCATTCTCATCTATCACCCTTCACTGGTGCTCTGCCAGCGTATACCGTTAGCGCAGGCGGGGTTACCATACCATTTTCATCCATCAAAAAAAAAACCAGTGGTCCTTCGCTTCTAGCATGTTTAGACCACGACAATTCAAAGCACTATTTAAATATCTCCGTTGAACGATTTGTACGGATGAGTTTTTTAAACTATGATAAGTCGAAAATCGGTGCCCCCCTAAAGCCCTCGCTTATACCTCGTCAGCGTAAACCAATACTATAAGTATTTTTTTTACACATAGGGGCAAACGAGCCTGGGACTCACTTCGGGATAAGTAATTATCGCTGTTCACAGGTACCCGCAACATTAGTGAAATTGCAGGTGTGTTGCTGACCTTTTAAGAAGGAATGTGCTCATACCTTTTAATCTTTATTCCAAAACCTACCTGCTTGGTGTACTTGGTGACTTGCACGCGGTCCATCTGGCCCGTGGTCTCCATGCGCGATGCCTCGTTGACCGTGTTGCCCCAGATGTCGTACACTGGTTTACGGGCACCAATCACGCCGCCCACCAGTGGACCGCAGCTTATACCTGATGAAGTAACGCCTTTGGCATATAACGTGGAATAGTAAACAAGCTGACCTCTTTAGTAGGAAGTGGATACCACCATTATTAGGGGGGAAAGGGATTGTTAGTAATGGAGTTTGATAGCCCCATTGTTAGCAATTTGCTCTATTAGGTCGACCTCCGCATTGTTCCCCCTGGAAACCATCGTGAACAATTCTTATTGAATTCGTCACGATGGGCTAACTGACCTGCTTCATCCTCACCTGTCATTCTTCACTGGTGCCCCGCCGGTGTATACCGTTAGCGCGGGTGGGGTTACCATTCCATTCCATATCTAGACATGAACAGTGGTGATATCCCTTTTACCACTCAGGTGTTGTCATTATTCATTGTAGTATTTAAGAACATGTTTAGCATATTAGCTCCATAACTCGCTAAGCGAACCTTAAAAGTATAAGAAAAATAATAAATTTCATGGTAAGGAATAGTGGACTCATGCCGTGTAGTTTCGGCATAGAATGTCTCTCCCCCTTCCTTTCGCATGGGTAGCGTAAGAGGTGACTCTCGTCCCTCTTAAAACACCACCGAAGCTTAACTGCGGTTGCCAACTCGCCTGACAAACGTGGCAATTACTAGAAAGCCCCAAAAAGGGAGGTCTATGTTCAACAGTAGAGAGTAAACGGCTGATATAGTATGAGCAGTGGACTCACCGACTCGAAGCCGGAACTTGTTGAAGCTGTGCTTGTTGATGTCGTCGAGAGCGTCTCGTATCGCGAACGCATAGTCGACTAATGCACATAGGTGCTCGCAGTCATCGTCGCCACTCTGCAACATTTTTTGTGAAATTTATACATTTAAATCGTCATCATCAACTGTCTGCCTTATCTTAATTATTTATTTGGAACTGGCGCAATACGTTTTGCTCTTCTATTCATCTCTATTCATAATCATTTCCATATTCGCGCCCATTCTGGCCATATCGTCATAGTTGTAGAATACTGCCGAATCTGACAAAAATTACATATATAGATCCGTCATTATTCTACGACTATGACGATATCATCTTTCGCACAGAGCGTGCGAAAGATGATATCGTCATCCATGTCTGTTTCCAGGTCTTTTATCTAGATTTATAACTCATACTTTTCTTAAACATGTTATACTAGCTTTAACCCGCGACTTCGTCTGCGTGACAGGAGCTTATAACCATCACTATCGCATATAGTACGTGTATACCATATTTCATAGTGATTGGTTAAGCCGTTAAAGCACTATGAGGTAAAAAACTCAATTTCACATTTGTAATATTAGTAAGGATTGATATCCTGATAAAGTAGACGATTTACAAGAGAGACATTTTTTACAAAACTCGTTTGCATAGGTACCTCTGTTCCACTCGTGTTCCTGCTGCCGAGTAGTTATGTTTGCATGGTTGTTTCTATCTTAAGGATGGAATATAAATTTATTAAAATTTTCAAGCACAGGATTTTGCTTTACGAAAATTATCTGACTCTACTATCTCTACTATACATTCTTTCTAAAAACCAAACTTAAAGTGCGAGGTATTGTAACTATTTGTATATTTGAGTATATAATCATAAAATTCAGCATGCCTTTGTGAAGAGCAGAAGCAAAATAAGACCAGAAACTATGTTAAACATTTAAATGTAAATTAAATTAAAGATATAATTTTTTATTACCTTATGTTTTGGATCGAGTCCGGAAGCAGCCATGTAAGTCGCGCCGATAGTTTTGATCTTCTCAATGCTCTTGAAGCGAGGCTGCATCAACAGCTTGTCGAAATCAACTGAAAACAAATGATAATCATCAACAGATTTGATCAAGCTATAGTAACATCAATTTAGTAAGTTAGATAAATCATCATTATCATCGTGTCAGTCGTCAACTGTCCACTGTTAAACACAGGCCTTCATCGTAATTGCATGAGGAAGGCCTATGTCCAGCAGTGGACAGCTAATTAAGTTAGTTTATACAGTAATACAGGACTAAATCAGCTTTCCTAAACAATTCACAAATGAATCTATTGATATGTTTTCGCTACCACAGGCATCAGATTGAACCTGACATCAACGTCCAGCATCGTGTTCTCTCTCAACCTCATCCCGAATATTATCACTTGTCTGCATTGAATGTTGGACAATATGCTTATCAGATTTTATTTCGGTAATGCTACAGCGCTCAAGTCATTTCGTACGTAATTCATTATGCGTGGGTAAATCCTATCCCAAGTGTTTCTGTCGCCAATCAGCTATCTTTGTATTGGTGTGTTTTGGTTTAAAGGTGCGAGCGAAATTACAAATTATGCAGGCATTAACGTATTTAAGATTATTTCCCAATAGGGGTTTGATACTCTTAGACATCTTTTTACAAAGCTTCGCTCGTAACCTGGGCTGGGCACTAGACGATTCTGGGATAGGCATAGTCTATCCAGCCCATCTTAGTTTTCGAAAATGGCAACACATAAGATGTACCCTAAGCATCACAATGAATTATATGGTAGTTACTAGTTTCCATCAAGTGATTAACTTGATCAGCTTGTTTGCTGTTCTAAGTTACATAAAAATTAAACTGTAATAGATTAGCCGCATGACATACGAGCCTCGTCACCGCGTGCATACTCCGCGGTTCTTATATAGTGCAGTATAAGTATTAGAACATTCTTTGATTTTTAAATTTGCACTTGTCGCCGGCGCGGCTCGTGTGTTAAGAGCCTAAAAGTGTGGTGTCGGTTGGTACATTACAAATGATTTCGTTTAGCAGCCGCATGCAGTCAACCGCCTTCTGCTCCGAGTAGAACTCGTGGAAGTTCGGTATACCGGCGAACATCACGCCCACCTCGTCCCGCCACTGGGAATACAGCTCCTATGGATATATACAAATAAGGACTAATATCCAATTAAGTAGAAATGAAAGATGTACTGGACACTTTTTGTTTAGCTTTAAGTGGTAACTACTCATGCGCTATTGTTTTAAGCTATCTGGCTACCATTAACTGAAGTTGTTCTAGTCTCTTCTTTATTCCTATAAAGAAGCGACAAGAACGGAACGGAACTTAAATATTGGTTTTGGTATGCCAGTAGGAATCCATAATCCAATAAAAAGGAAGGTTATCGATTTGACTCTATCAACCAGAGAAACACTTTATGCAAAAATTTTTGCTGTTTCGGTTTGAAGAAATATGGCAGTGAAATTACAGAATATAGAGACATAACACCTTAATCCTCAGGCATGGTAACCAATAAAATATACTATATAATATAATAAACTATACTGCGATACTACTATTAACATATCAGCCTTTAACTGTCTACTGATGAACACAAAACTTCCCCCCTAGGGGGGATTTGCCAGTAGTTGCCATGCTTGGCAGGCGGGTTGGTAACCACAGTTACGCTTTGGAGATGTTTTAAGAGGGACGCTGCTGCCCACCCTCGCTCTTCCTTAGTCGCCTCTTGTGACACCCACGGGAAAGAATAGGGTGGCCTATTTATTTATTTATAAATGCTTATTATATGCCAGGATCATATCGTCATAGTCGTAGAATACACACGGATCTGACAAATATTACATATATATATATATATATATATACGTCAGTATTCTACGACTATGACGGTATGGCAATACGATACTACTATCTAGTGTAAAAATTGGTAAAGTTGTAAATTATGGGTAAGTAAACCTCGCATGCTGAATGCCTGGTGTATTCATCACGATGGGCTAACTGACCTGTCTTTCCATCTTCACCTATCATCCCTCACTGGAGTCCGCTAGCGTATATCGTTAGCGCAGGCAGGGCTACTATTTCATTATCATCCATTAATAAAAAAAACCTTCCTAATAATGAAACAATATAGCACAACTTACGTCAGGACACCTATCTTTGCTCAGAAAATGGTTGACCACGTGGTCGGGCAGTATGTGCGTAAGCAGGTGCCGGTTGGTCCGTTGCGTGTCCTCCATCTCGTCGAGGTCGGTCTCCGCCTGCAGCTTCCATAGGAAGTCGAGACGGGAGGTGACCTCGATTAGCCGCGCGTGGTATACCACCACCACCAGGAACATCATCATCAGGATCAGCATTTGCACGTAGTATTTTAATCTGTGGCGGAAGAGCAAAACCTTGTTAAGTAGGTGTAATAGTAACACTAAGGTGCTTTCAATGCAATGTAAAGGCGATGAAAAGAGACATCTAAGAGACGCACCTCTATCTGACTCGGTTTTCTAGCATTTACGCATAACTGCAAAAGCAGTTGTACTAGCATGGCTGTGTTTCAACTGAAAAGGTGTATGTATGACAGTGAAATTACTAGATATGAAAGCATGGACAGTTACGTAAGGCAGAAGGAACAATCAGCTCTTTAATATGCATGAATAAATGAAAGAGGAATAACACCTGAGTCCTCAGGAATGGCAATGCATGGGGGTTATCATGGGCGAAACAGTATACTCTGTTATGTCCATGGTACTGCTCATGTCTGTAGGCGACGGTTACCACTTTCCATCAGGCGAGCCGTCAGCTTGTTTACCATTCTAAGTTGTATAAAAAAAGGCATAATATCTCAGTTCTCAGGAAAGACAACGCGTGAGGGGTACCATCAGCGTCACCGTACCTTTTAAAATGTCCTTGACGATTTTTATGTCATATACGCGGTAGCTATCACATTTCAGATAGGCCGTCAGCTTATTAATTATTTCATGTTAAAAAAACAAAAACAGGAATGAAGGATACACACTCTGAACCACTGTTGGTGCTGTAATTGAAGTCGTAGTACATGAGCAGCAGGACCGTGTACATAGCGACATTGGCGATCGCCAGGCAGGTCTTGATGAGGTAGTAGAGCTTGAGTATGGAGGTGAGTGCCACCAGGCACAGCACCCACGTGAGGACCACGTACTCCGGCCGGTGGCACTCGCCCGTGGCGGTACAGGTGGTCGAGAGCAGTTGAGTAACGTTTGTTTGTGAGCAGTTCGGTTGCGTTGCGTTCTGATTGAACGACCACGGACACACGTAGAGTTTTGTGGTGCTAGAATAAAATATTTCATTATATCCTTCATATTAGTGAATTAAATAAAAAAAATTAAAATGAATTGACGATGTTCAGTTTATTTTCTATCTTATGTTTTAAAATCTTTGGGAACTATATACTGAACACGTGATTACACTACACACTGCTACGTGATTCCTTGAGAAAAACACTGTTACCTATTGTATTACGTTCTTATATACTACATTTGTAAGATTTAGAAAATATAGAAGATACAATTATAACTACATCAACCGGAGTTGTTATTTATGCCGCATCTAACAATAACATTGTTTAAATCATGAAGATCGTATAAAGAGCAGTAGAGAGAATTATGCTCGGACTTTTTCTGAAGATCATAATCCAAAACGAAGAAATTTGACTCAGAACTAAAATGATTGAGATAGATTTCGAAGCTTGATAGCAAATGTGGCAGTAGCGATGGTAGATGGGGAAGTATGTTTTGAAGGAATAATAGAAGGTGTCCACTTTCTCATGTACTGATCAAAGAAAATATTGGAATTGCACGAGCTACATATCTAACAGTAGGTTGAGGTAATGATAATGACAATTTGTAAACATGATTTTATAATTATGATATTGTAAACTATTTAGCAAAAGGTCAGTGGATATAGAGGTGGATGGTTCAGGATCGTTATTTCCAAGTATTTTATTCAGTTCTTTGGAATATTTTGAAGGGATTCTATTGTCTTATAATGTAAAACGAAGATGGTGATGATTACAAACCTGGATATAGACATTATAGTGACGAAGCAGCAGATATGTATATCTCGTCGCACTCTGCTGTTGCTGAGACGAGAGGACACAACCTTCAAGTGTGTGAACACGGTGGGGAACTCTTCGGCCATGACCATCACGAATGACATCATCAGCGGAATTGTCATTACAGCCAGCAGCACCATCAGTGTCGTGCAGCTATGTAATGCAATGACATGCAATTAATAAGTAATTTCCAGACTTCTAGATTAAGTTTGTTATTTTCTTTTTTCTCTTCCTTTTTCTTTTTGAGTTTTATTACATACATCGGTAATTAAATAGACGTCAGATTGTTTCGTTTAGCAATGCATAAAACTCGTGTTTTCGAATAAGTACAGTAAATTGGATAATATTTATATCACCTATATTTTCCATTAAAGAAAAAAATATATATTTATTTATTTAATTCTGTTTGACGGAATACAACAAAAATCTACTTCAAAGCTTAATATAAAAAAAATCTAATTATAACCTTTAATAGTAACAGTCATCTATGGACATGAACAGCATCATAAATATCATAGAAAACTGTGACAAATCATGCATTACAGCTTCTGAAGTTATGAGGATTAAGTTGTTTTATTTCCATACATAAAAAAAAAAATATTGCCATATTCCACTTTTTAAATTGAAAGAGATTTGCTGCCTGTATACAAAACAGAAGGATGAAAACGATTTTACAAAATCTCTATACATTGAGCTATTCCAAAGTGTTCTTTTAAAAATTTTACTCCTTTGAAAATGTTAATAAAATAATAAACCAACTGGTAGTGCATGACGGTCTGCGTTGCGACGATGAAGAGCCAGAGCACGAGGCAGCACATGACGGTGGACTTGAAGGTGGCGGTGTCGAGCTGCGCGAAGCGGCGTTCGAGTGAACCGCGCCGGAAGTGCAGCGACCATGGCCGCATGTTGTCCACGCGCATGCGCCGGTTGCTGCTCACCTCGATTTCGTCTATTATGTCCTCGTCCTGTCACGGTCTTCTCATTATATACTAGTATTGGGATATTTAAAACTAGCTTTTATCCGTGGCTTCGTCCGCGTGACCAGAACATGATCACGGACTCGGATAAAATGTAACTTTTCTTTTTGTTCTTATATAGTTCGTGTATATCAAATTTCAAATGAATTTGTTAAACTGTTAAAATGTTCAAAGGTAATTGAGGTTTTTCCTAAAAACTACAGTATGGGGTTCTTCAAAAAGGGTATATTAAAGTTTCTTTATATTTGGTAACGCACACGTGTTGTTGTAACGAACACTGGTGTTGCAGGAGTTCATAGGCTACAGTGACCGTTTATTATCAGCTATGTTGTATCCCTGTTTGCCATCATTGTGGTATAAAAAAAAAAAAAACAAACTTTAAGATTAAGATATAATATTAGTAAGGATCAATTTTCAGAAAGTATTTTTTTATTACAATTTTGGGTAAATACTTTTTCGGTTGCAAAATGACTTTCACATTACAATGAAAAAGAAAAAAGTATCAGAATGAGCTGCCACCACTACAATCCTGCAGTATCTGAATAAAAAGTCTACAATTTTCTACTTTTTACTCTGACAGAGTAGAATAGTGATTTATTGCTAATAAACTTTATGTACTTTATAAGCTGTTTTAAATTATAATTTTTTATGATTCGACTACTGAGTTCATTTGCAGTTATCTACTAAGAAGAATCCGCAAGAAACTCAACAGTTACTCGTTTCAAATTTTTATTCTATTTATATAGTTTTCGACGTTTAATTTTTTTATTCTATCTATCTTGTAATGGACTTGAATAGACCTGAAATAACCTATGTATTGGTTGTTTTTTAAACAAGATAGTTACGTACGTGTGCGTGGGCGAGTCGAGGTTCGTCGGAGTCGTGCGAGGTGCCGCGCGGCCGCCGGCACCGCACCACGCCGGCCGCGCTCGACGAGAAGTACTGCCACACAACGCAGTACGAATTTGTTAATTAATTAAAGATTGCGTTTCATAATACTCGCATTTAGTTGTGGCAAAACAAGTTATTTAGTTTTCAAAACTGAAGTAGTGAACCGATTTTGATAAAATTTCTATGGGACCGTTCTGAAAGTGTACTCTTTCAGATAAAAAAGAAATTTTCAAATCGGTTTAGCAGAGTTACCTCATAAGGTAATAAACGTAAAAAAAATACAACGGTTGGTGATTTGACTACATAATTTGATTATACATTGGTGGCCCTTGGTTCGTTTCACAGTTGGATCAATTTAGGATACGAACTTTTCTAAATTGGCTCAAGTCTTCTGACGATGGTGTTCAGGGAGGACCTCGTGGAGGTCGACCTGAAAGGCTACATTGTTAGCAATGGGGACCTTAGTCTCCGTACCTAACAACGCTTCGTTTATGCACCATATATTAGGCTTTAGCTGGACGACTAAACGATTAAAGTGTGTAGTATTTATTGAATAATATTAGTCAGAATTTATTTTTACATATCTACTCGTACATATTATTTTCACATATATATGTAGATATAAATTATATGTTATTATAAAATAAAATTAATATTCCAATACTTAGTGATTAGTAAAAGAGGTAAAGTATATTCTACGTCACGTCGTAAATCAAATAAATGGTCATAATTTTCAACATTTCAGCCGTTAACTGTCCACTGATGAATATAAGCCTTCCCCATAAGGAGAGTTTTGCCAGTAATTACCACGTTTGGCAAGCGGGTTGGCAACCGCAATTAGGCTTTTAGAGATGTTTGAAGAGGGACGCTGTTGCCTATTCCTTTAACATTAAGTTCCCTTAGTCGCTCCCTACAACACCTACAAGAAAGGAAGGGGTGGCCTATTCTATGCTGGGACTACAGGGCTTGATTTCAATTAAATGGTTCAATGTTTTAAATCAATATTTAACCCTTAAAATCCTGATTTTGTAAATCAAATAAAAAAATATATAAGTGTACCCTTTACTGTGTTGACTAATGGGGAAAAATAGTAAAAAAATCAAAACGATATTTTTATATATTTATTTAAAAAAAAAACATTTGGTAACATGTAAACAGCCAAATATTAAAATAAAATCGATTGTAGGCGCCTAATGCGATTTATAACCCCGGTATCAAATTTGAAACTTCAGGTATTTAAGGGTTAATAAATCTATTGTAATCTTTTCGAGGAAACAATAAAGAGTATCTATCTATTTATTACACCTTATACGACTTTGCTTTTTTTGCGAATGTTTTATCACACGGATATCCAAAGATAAATTATGAACGGTGGTACGAGTAGATACTGCACGTTTTGTCGTTTTACGTGACGTTTCCTGTCACGAAACCTAAAATTATGGATCTAACCTCTCGCAGATGCTTTGCCGCCAAATTCAAGATGGGGACTTGTAAGAATAGAGCCTATATTTTTAAAAAAATATATATATATATATATATATATATATATATATATATATATTTAGAAAGGATACAATAAAAATTATATATATATATATATAATTTTTATAGTATCCTTTCTAAAAGATCCTCAAAACAATTGGCAACTTAATTTTTAATGTACAAATATGTATAATATTAGTGCATACGAATTTAACACCTCAAAGAAGGGTGAACATAGGTTTATTATTAAGGTGAGTCACAAGACCACCATAGATTTAGTATAATATATAAACTTAGTCCGTTACCGATTCATCATAATCTGGAATTGATAATCAATAATTTTTTTTTATATAACAACTTTTGTTCCCGAAGAGAGTTGAGGTCAGGCAAGCAGCCGGTCGTAAAACTATAAGCCAAATTTTTTTGTAATATGGATAAAACCATATTACGCCGACCCCAAATAGTAATTGTGATAAGGGTAGGATGATGATGATGATGATAATGATGATAACAACTTTTGTTCTTACAAATTTTGTATGCTGATTAACAAAGAGATAATTTACAACCAAACAACAACAAAAGATATTTTTTATGGTTTATATAGACCACAGGAATTAACGCGACTATTTAGATAAAATATGTCTCTTATAAACCATAATAATAATAATTTATTTACTGAAAAACACGGTATATAAATGCTAGTAATAATATGTTATGAGCATGCGTGTTTTGCCAAATCAGTGGCATGTAAAATTTTAATATTTACAGTAAAAAATTACCGTGTAATGTGAAAATTTAAAAAATATTAAAGATCTTTTTAATTAGTAAATGGATGAAAGTGGAATGGTAATCTCGCCTGTTCTATTGATTTAAACTGGGGGTTCATGTAATGTTATGTTACATGTTCATGTAACATGATATGGGAACCATCTTTAATTTTTAGCTACTTAATAAAATGTAGTATGATGGATATTAAAAAGAAAAATTAATTAAAATGAGCGCTTCATTTTGTCAACAAACTACTTTGCAGTTTTTTTAATGGGTAAAAATGAAATAGCAACTCTGCCTGCGCTATCGGTATACACTGGCGGGACAACAGGTAGATTATATATATGTATATGAAGCAGGTCATTTGGCCCCTCGTGATGAATTTAACAATAATGATGGTTCATGATACTACGATGGTTTCCAGATGGAACTGCCTGGAGGTCGATCTAATAGGGCAGCGATTTCTAAACTGGCTTCCGCGAAACCTAGGGGTTCCGTAAAAAAGTCACCGGGGTTTCGCGAATTAGGTATATTTATACAGCGAAACAATTTCATTCTTCACACTAAAAGTTAAAATTGTAAAGTGTTATACCTTTAAAATATTTCTAATAAAAGCTTTTGTTTTTATTTAAATTACAGTTTTTGATTGTAAATTTCTGATATGGGGTTCCTTAAAATAAAAGATACTTGGTGGACGTTCCGGTATCTTAAAAGTTTAGGAACACCTGTAATAGGATATATTGCTAGCAATGGGGCTGTTAGACCCCATTAACAGAATCCTATTCCCTCACTGCTTCGCAGTTTGTACAGTACTATTTTCATGTGTTATTATAATTAAACTTCTGTCTATATTTGTAATTAAGTTAGGTACATAAATAAATTAATTAAAAAAAAATATATATACAGCCATGATATTATACCTTAAAAGCATTAAATAAGTACTCACTTACTACATTTACTATAATTGTGATCCAGCAAGTAACGGATCCGTCGTGTGGTCCCGGCATAGAATAGGCCACCCCTTCCTTTCCCGTGGGTGTCGTAAGAGTCGACTAAGGGAGGGCGAACGATAGGCAGCAGCGTCCCTCTTAAAACATCTCTAAAAGCCTAACTGCGGTTGCCAACCCGCTTGTCAAGCGTGGCAACTACTGGCAAAACTCCCCTTATGGGAAAGGTTTATGTTCAGCAGTGGACAGTTAACGGCTGAAATAATATTAAAAAAAAAATAATAGTAACGGATAAGTACTAAATGTTCTAGCTTACTCACGTTCTGGAAGGGCATCTCTGGAGTCCAGTCCGTGGTCATCTCGTCATCGATGCTGCTGCTAGGTCTACGTGAGACCACCTCCCATTGCTGCTGTTGAGGACTGAGATAATGTATGATCAATTATTTTTTTGTTTTATTGTCTATATGAATTAGGTGAAATTGAGTAAAAAAAGTATACCTTTTAAAGGATTATTCTATCAGTAAAATTAAAAATACTACAACATAGTTCATAGGAATGTCAATATATAAGATACTAGCGACCCGTTCCGGCATCGCACGGGTGGACATTTTTACAACATTTTAAAAAGTGGTTCGTGTGACATAACAATAATAGTTGGACATATAGTATCGCGAAGTTTTTTGTAGTAATTGATATTTTCTTCAATATTGTAGAACATACTTTTGTATGTTCAAGTATTTAAATATGTATTTTTGTATGTTGTATGTTTTGTCAAGCTATAACACTACTTGCATAATATGAAAAAATACATATATATATTATTATCAATTACTGAAATAAATTATTAAATTGATATTATAAAATTATTTTTAAATTAAGAAAACAATTATTAAACTATTTATAATAATTTATATATTTATAATAATAAATTTTTAAATAAATTATTATTATGAGTGTTGCTCACCAAGGTTTGGACTTGTGCCTGGTCCGGCGCGGTTGCTCCGTGGTCCTGATGAGGTACGTGGTAAGCTCCTGCTCCTTGAGGTACGGGTTCCGGCTGCCACCGTCTCCTGGTTCCACCTCGAACGCGCCGTTTAGGCATTCCAGTGTCGCAGATGATATGTGTACGCGGCTAGAATAATACAGGATTTATAAACAACACAAATGAATTTAAATAAGAAATAAACAATTTTAAGTTCTATTAAATAGGTTGAAAATTGAATGATAACCTTGCCGTATTATATACTAATATATACTAATAGTGCAGGTACCAATAAATCATGGTATGTGAGGATGAAGCTCGATTATTTGACCCATCATTACAACTTCACTAGGAACCATAACCACGTTAATTTCCAACGCCCCTACATTCCATTTTCGCTTCCAATCCCCCCTCTTCTGCCCTTTTCCAGTCTTCCAATAGGTAGATGTGCAATATCATAAAGATACCAATTGTTACTGGCAGCTTGGCCAACCGACCTTTTATACATATTTGTATTTTTATATTATTCTTTTTCGTATTCATCAAAATTCAAAAAACATGTATTAAATACATGTTTTTTGACATCTCTTTTTTCATTACTTCAAATACAGTTTAGGTACGTGTCATTTATTATTTCAGCCGTTAACTTTCCACTGTTGAACATAAGCCTTCCCCATAAGGGGAGTTTTGCCAGTAGTTGCCACGCTTGGCAAGCGGGTTGGCAATCGTAGTTCGGTTTTTAAAGATGTTTTAAGAGAGACGCTGCTGCCCATCCCTCGCCCTTTCTTAGTCGCCTCTTACAACATCCACGGGAAAGGAAGGGGTGGCCCATTCTATGTCGGAACATACACGGCGGCCATACTTGATGTTACTTACGTGACAAACTATATTATTATTAGTTCAGTCACACCAAAATTGGAAAGGTTAAAAACATTCGTACTAGATGCAAGGCGAGTATACTAACCCCGGGAGGCCAGCGCTCTCCATGTGGTTGGCAAGGGTGACGTCATGCGACCAGAGGTCGAACTGCCACTTGAGCAGCCCCAGCACGCCGCACAGCACCGTGCCGCTGTGGATGCCGATGCGCATGTCCAGATCCACCTGCATGCACCACACGCAAATGAGCCTTACAATACTCAAAGAACAAACACAAAATGATTTGAAACAGATCATTGTAAAAACATGTATGGGGTGCTTAATGCTGACCAACAACTTATAGTTCAAAACAACACTTTTTAAAAATAAGCATACACATACACACAAACACAGGCTTTTTTAAAACCTACTGCAGGCATCTATTTCTCACAAAACTGGTCTCACATATTTAACCTCTAGCTGTTATTTATACTAGCTTTCGTGAAGAGAAAATAAAACATTCATACAATTAAACTTTCATAATGTAGATATGATAATATTATCATCAATCGATCAACTAAGTCCAAATTGAGTGGGGAGACTATAAAATCTCATATTCCCTAAGATCTTGCGTCTGGACGTCATGCATCACGTGCATCTCCGGGTTGGGACGAATACGTTAACATTTTTAAATTGCACGTTGAATCGCATATTGCATGTGACACGTATTATATGAACCTGTAATGATCGTACAGTATGTTATGTACTTCTGCACTGCATACGGCACGTATCATGTGGATCCACATTGACTGTACAGTACGTTTTTTTTTTAATGGATGATAATGGAATGGCCACCCCACCCGCGCTATCGGTATACATCGGCGGGGCACCAGTGAAAGATGATAGGTGAGAATGAAGCAGATCAGTTAGTCCATCGTGACGAATTCAACTAAAATTGTTCACGATAGTTTCCAGGGGGAACCATGTGGAGGTCGACCTAATAGGGCATATTGCTAGCAATAGAGCTGTCAAACTCCATTGCTAACAATACTCTTCCTCCCTGTACAGTATGCTATGCACTTGCATTACATAAGGCACGTATTATGTGGATCCACATTGAGTCTACAGTATGTTATGTACTTCTGCACTACATATGTACCATGTGGATCTACATTGAACGTACAGTATGCTATGTATTTACATTGCATATGGCGCTTATTATGTGAACCCACATTGACCTCAACATTACTTACGGTGCATATCATGTGACGTCACATTCTAAGTAAACCTGGAGTAGACTATGCTACGTACCTGTGCGTTGTATCGTACGTCGCGTATGGCGCGTATCATGTGAAGACCCATATTGACAGTGCAGTGTGCGTGGTCTTCGCGCCGCTCCGGTAGACCGCTCACGCAGAAGTAACAGTCGCCCAGTAGCTTGATCCGCAGGCAATGGTTGTCCTGGCGTCAAGTTATATTTTAATAGTTTAATTAATTATAGTAAAATGCCACACAATCACATCAATTGCCTAATTATATATCCTATGTTATGAAGAATCAGATAACGAATACTTGGGGGTACAATCCAAAATACCAAGACAGATCGATAGAATTTCGTCTCTTCTCTTAGACAGCACGCGGTTTATCTAGTTATTATAGAAGTCTAGCCTTTCCTCAGTACCCGTGTCCTTCCACGCTCTCATTGATCATTATTAAATTTCATCATCATCATACCGTCATCAACTTTATAATGAAGACTTCTTAAATGTATTGAATTTCGTAGTCTTAGATAGAAGTCTTCATAGAAGTCCAAATACAAATTCTTGACTACACTTATCGGCTTTTTTCGTAATAATTAATAATGATCAGAGATCAATGTCTAATAAAAAAGATCATAGAGCCTCTACTAATCTAATTGTAATCAGTCACCAGTATCAAATGTTGGTAGTCGCACGTATACTAATGGATTATTCTAATCAATTAATCTATACTTAAACGATAAAATAATTAGGAAAGGAGTACACGAAGCCAACAACAGAGCCTCACCGATGCCAACCTGTCGAAACGGGCGAACAGTTCGTTCAGAAGCTTCACGAGTTCCTGCGCGCTGCACTTGCTCGACAGCTCTGTTGACAGAAAAATAAGTAATGCTAATGGTGTTCTTATAAAAACTATTGAATCAATAGTAATTCGGGTATCATCCAGTATGATCGTAACCTTAAAATGGATGTAGGAGGATTTATTTTTGTTTTAGGTGATTCATGACATTACCATGACGTTAGGGGAATGATTTTGGTTAAATATTGTTTTTATACCATTGAGGTGGCAAACAAGCATACGACCCAATTGATTGTAAGCGGTTACCGTAGCCTATAAACGTCTGCAATACCAGGGCATTACGCGCACGTTACCGACCCTGAAGAAACCTCTTTACCTCTTTTTTGAAGAACCCCATGCTGTATCTTATTGAAAAACCTAGACAGAAGGAATTTTTTCGAAATGCGTGATTACGGGTTAAACGCGGGGAGAGGTTTATTGTTTATCTCCTAAAAACTTTAAAACTTTAGCATTAGAAATTCTTGAAAAATTTTGTAATCTTGAAATTATACATTACGTTGAACTTTAAATCGCTTTGAAAGTTCACCTTTGCTAAAAAGTTCCTAAATTTGCTTATATAAGTTACCTTAGTGTAAATAAAATGTATAGGTGTAATATACCTGTAAATCCTTTGATATCAGCATATAGTATTGATACGTCCTCATGCCGTTGTATGTAGAGGTTATTGAACTGCTGTTCTTGGAACTCGCCCTTCACCCGCGACACGTGGCTATAGATCTCGCGCGCTAAGAAGTCCGGTATCACTACAAACAAAGTAATATGTGATAAATTAACTCATTTTCCATAAGATGCTTAACACAGGTTTCATGTAGTACAGTATTTTGTCAATTGCATATTATCGTGCCTCGTGGTATACCTAAGAGTATAGATGTTCGGTTAACTTTTAAAGATGTCTAGGTTGGTTTGGATCCGAAAATTAAAGGTATAATATTGGATATAAGACGGTTTTAAGTTTTGGATTGGAATTTGAGTATGGTGGTGCGGCGCGTGTGTCAAGCACCTAAGAGTGTATATAAGCGTTCGGTTAGCTCTCAAAGGGGTGATGTTCAGGTTGGTTTGGCCCCAAAAGTTAAGGGCATAATATTGAATATATGACGGTTTTAAGTTTTGGATTGGAATTTGGAAATAGTGATGCGGTGGGTCAAGCACCTAAGAGAGTAAATAAGCGTCTGGTTAACTCTCAGAGGGGCGATGTCCAGGTTGGTTTGGATCCAAAAAATAATGGCTTAATGATGGATATAGGACGGTTTTAAGTATTGGATTGGTATTTGGAAATGGTGGTGCTGTGTGTCAAGCACTTAAAAGTGTATATAAGCGTGCGGTTAGCTCTCAAAGAGGTGATGTCCAAGTTAGTTTGGAACCAAAAATTAAGGGCTTAACATTGGATATAGGACGGTTATAAATTTTGGATTGCGTGCGTAATGACACTCTTTTGCGAAGAGAAAAAGAAAGGTAAATCTATATATAATTTTTTATTACTATAGTAAGAAGTCGAATAACTAGTTTTTCTTTGAAAGTTATTTAGATATATACATTCTGGCTTGGGTTTCGTATTGTTTTTCTTAGTTATCTAAGTTTCCAGACTTTAAATTACATGTGATACTAGAATAAAACATTAGGACAATGATTACGTTCCAAACCGCGCTGTAGATGGCTTAACTTGTTATCTTCTCTCTCTCTCTCTCTCTCTCTCTCTCTCTAATACAAGTACAAATAATAATGCATTGACCGTATACCTTTTTTCTTTTAATCTAGTAGATGAATACCTATTCTTTATTAGAATTGTATATGTGTATATTTTGCTCAATATTGATAAGACCTTTAGATTCCACATTGTGGACAATAGCTACCTATTAATTTCTACCAATTTACCTAAAGATTTACTACTATATAGGGTTAAACTCGTTTATTGTAGTCGTTTCTCCACGTTAAAACTTTACTGTACCTCGTTCAGTGTAAAATAATGTATGTGTAAATAGATAAGCAAGTTACCACGTATACTATATAGTATACTATATAGACTCAGACCTTAGTCAACTACTCATCGAAACGTACCAAGCGAACCCAACTTGCATTATTTTATTACAAAGTTTCTGGGAGACAGGCGCGAGAGATATGCATGTATGTGTTTGCATGACCCCTTTTCATCGTCACAATTAGATCAGAACAGTGCCTCAACAATATGTTCGGTCAAACAGCAGGGAGTGAAAGATTACGCTCAGCAAAAAAAACATATTGAATTCATTAGTGATTAATCTTAAGTGGACTACACGTGAGAACTCTATCGACTGTGAGAAATCGAAATTCAAACGAATTGAGAAGGTTCCTAAAAAAGGATGTCCTCTTTTTGACTTACCGCTTTGAAATAATTTCCATTGCCTGTCGCTTTCCCTTTTTGTTTTCTGCCTGGTTACCATAGAGCGATGGGTTTCTAGGAACGCCTTCCTCTGTCCCCAATCAGCCAGGTATTTTGCATACATGCCAGCAAAGTTCACAGCTGTGTACAATAACGTGTTGCCGACTAACATCCGCGTGCAGCAGGAGCGGGCCTAGACAGAACATCTAAATCTTTAATACGATAAAATGATCTTTTAATGATTTAACTATCGACTCTAAAAGACCTATGAAACTATGAAATAAACATAAAATGTCTATTAAATGTCTATTATTTTAAAGAACTTTACAGCAAATGATATGAGTGTAAATTTCAGGTCGTTCAAAGTAAACTGGTTTTTCACTAATCACAGTGAAAAACAGTGAGTTTTGCAGGTTGTTTGGAAATAAACGAGTACATATTTATTTACAGAGTGAGAAAGGACTGGAAAACTCAAATTAAAATCCAAAATGAATTGACCAGCAGTGGGATGTTAGATGTCTGGTTATGGTGATGATGATACCACTTACTTGAGGATAATTATCCATGAGTTCCTTAATGCTGGTGGGTGTTGTGAGGATATGAGCTAGAGACGATAATACCCCCACAACAATGCACCAGCCGAGTGAGAGCGGCAGCATCGCGTAGGGTACGAAGATGATGAACAGCATGTACCATACTTGGTTCTCTGGCGCTTGGAAGCCTATGCCTTGACCACTCAAGCCTAGAAGACATATACGTTACTAATAATATAATCGACTATAGCAAAAGTTACTGGTACTTACATTTTCACCCTTTTCACTTCATTTTTTGCAATGCAACTTGGAATCACAAACATTGACAGCTTATATGGTGGAAAATAATAACTATTACCTACAGACTTGAACAGTCCTGGATACATAGATTTTATAGATAGTGCATCGAGTCTCAAAAACGGGTCAACTTTTTGTTAGTCAATAGTCAAATTAGCTGACACTTTTTTTTACAGTGTTCTATATACTTACGCACATAATGTATCTTGACATACCTATATTTAATTATTTAATAAATAAAATGAGTTTTTACGCATTGCAGATGCAAAAATTGTAAAACAAAATGAATATAAAAGTTATAAAGGAAACACTCATAACTGTTTATCACGTAAAATTGCATTAAAAAGTTGGCCCGTTTTTCTCGAAGCATTTGTATGGAGACACTCTATCTATATAATGTAAGTATGTATATATTTTTTTTTAATGGATGATAATGGAATGGTAACTCCACCCGCGCTATCGGTATACACCGGCGGGGCACCAGTGAAGGATGATAGGTGAGGATGAAGTAGGTCAGTTAGCCCATCGTGACGAATTCAACAAGAATTGTTCACGATGGTTTCCAGGGGGAACCACGTGGAGGTCGACCTAATAAGGCATATTGCTAGCAATGGGGCTGTCAAACTCCATTACTAACAATCCCTTTCCCCCCAGCATGTATATTATAGAATATGGTACTATATCTTTCATGCATTATGAGGAGTACACCAACTGTACTCTGTAATTTCACTGACATTTCAAATATCCTAATTCAGATACAGATGTTTAAGTTGATCGAAACGTATAAATGAATTTAAGCATTCATACTTACTTATGTATACTGTAATTTACAGTGCTGAGTTTATTACTATCATGGTTATACCATAAAGTTATTATTATTATCTTCCATGATAATTTATGATAATTATATAAATGTGATTTCAGCTTTAGTTCAATACATCAATCATACAAAGAGGGGGAAAGGGAGTATTAGTAATGGAGACTGAGAATCCCATTGCTAGCAATATACCCAACCAGGTCGACCTCCTCGCGGTTCTCCCTGGAAACTATCATGGTTAATTCCTGATGAATTCATCATGATAGGCTAACTGGCCTCTTTTCATTCTCATCTATCACCCTTCACTGGTGCTCCGCCAGCGTATCCCGTTAGCGCAGGCGGAGTTACCATACCATTATCACCCATCAAAAAAAAAATCATCATACAACAATTTAAATCTATATAATTTCTTAATAATACTAACGACTAATAGTAAGCAGTCTCCCAATGCACCACACCGAGGCAGCGTACCCAAGACACTGGCATCATTACCTCTTTGGATTGCCAAACTTATCTTTTGGGCAAAGTAGCTACCAGCTCTTGGGTCACCAGTAACCTCGATGAGGCGCGCTGCGAGTCTAATTAATTAGTTTAGTTAATTCAATTAATTTATATGATTAGTAGTATGATTAGGAATAGATTCTGTAAATTATAACATACCCTGAGCGATGAGTAATATCCAAGTGGCGGCTGCAGCCCAGTGGAGGTAGTTGTTGGCGAAACACCGCCACCAGCCGAGCAGACAGACCCCGACGTTCAGCCACGAGAACGCTACCGTCCACGCGATATTATAAGGGTCTGCTGTCTCGTCAGCTAATGATGATAACAGGCAGAGAACGGGTTGTTAGTAATGGGGACTTTTTTAATTGATGATAATGGAATGGTAACCCCGCCTGCACTAACAGTATACGCTGGCGGGGCACCAGTGAGGGATAATTAGTGAGAATGGAAAGGCAGGTCAATTCGCTCGTGGCTCACTTGGAATTCAGCACGATGGCTTCTAGAGGCGACCACAAGGAGGTTTACCTGATGAGGTATATTGCTGGTAATGGGGCCGATAGCCCGCATTGCTATCAATCCCTTCCCTCCTAGTAATGGGGACTAAAAATATAATTCTGTCTGATTCACATCCACGTATTCCTCCCCTGGCAAACTATTGTAATTGATTTGTTTATCACGATGAGCCCACCTGACCTGACTTTATCCTCACCTATTTATTCACTGGTACCCCGCCAGCGTGTATCGACAACAAGGATGAGGTTATTGTTTCGGATTCATCCGTTTTAAACAATTATGAAACCTACTTTTGAAAAAATGGATGATCAGGTGACTGATATCGGTTTATGCTGGCAGGGTACCAGTAAGGTAGGGTAGACAAACATGAAGTCAACTGATTTGGCCCATCGTGACGAATTCACTGGGAATTAATCACGATGGTTTCCATGGGGATTGCGTGAAGAACCTGATGTTTTAATTAAAGATGTTAGAAATATTGCAATATAGTAATATAACCTGTCAATTCAGGTCAAGACTGATTTACATTTCTTTTATTCAAAAAAAAATAATTAAACTTGACAAAGTTATGCAACTAATAAAAGATTTTATTTAAAAAAAATAGAGTTCAATCTTGAGAAATTTTTAATATACCTAATCAATATGGTTGTCAATCATAATAGATAATACAATAATATTCAAAATCGGTGTAACGATAATATCGCGTAACATACATATAAATATACAATCGAGCCGAGAACATAATTTTTTTAAGTCAGTTCAAAATACATTTCGTCATATTTCAGAATAATATTGTCACCAGGTAGTATTTTTTCCGTAAACCGATTAACCGGTCGTTGAACTAGGATTTTTTGTAATAAGACGAATCAACCAACACATTCCAAAGGCTGAACACAGGGATTGAAGGAATTAGAATTCATCCGGTCGAAATTAAAATCGGAATCCCATTTGTAATGCACCGATATTTTTTCTATACCATAAAGGCGAATAAGCATACATATATATATGTATATATGTAATGTGTAAGTATCATCATTGCCTTTTCATATTTATTTGGAGTCGGCGCTGTATGTCTATCAGAAGGAGACTTTGTACAAAAGTCGATTGCTTGGGTATTATTATATTAGTATTATCCCATTCGTGTTTCAACCGTGAAGCAGTTGTGTTTGGATGGCTGTGTTTCAGGGCGACCTCTACGCTCTAGAAACCATCGTACTGAATTCCAGGTGTATTCATCATCAGTCATCACGATGAGCTAACTGACCTGCTTTTTCATTATCCTTCACTGATACCTCGCCAGCATATACAATTAGCGCAGGCGGGGTTACCACTCCATTGAAAAAAAACTATTAATACCGTTCCGTAAAGTTTGTATAAATTTCGTACATTTATAAAAATTGTGTTTGGAAATATTATTAAAATATGAAAATCATTCTTATATATTTTTCGGTATTATTAGAGGTAAATTTAGCGATAAAAAAAAGTTATGTTTCATACTTACAATCATTAGTGGCGTTACTTCTCATTGTGTATATAAGGGACAGGCAGATCTGTATAGAAAAAAATATAGATATAAATTATATTGAAATTGTAAGTACAAAAATGTACCTTACATTAAATATAAATCCAATAAAAATAAAACATGCTGGTTCATATTTAAAAACCGAATATTAAGTTTTACTTTACTTAATGGTAGAAAGTTGCCAGCAGCGTTCCTTTTAAAACATTACCAAAACCTAACAACGGTTGCTAACCCGCCTGCCAAATGTGACTACTACTGGCAAAACCGCACAATGGCAAAAACCACAGGAAATGGACCTCAGACTATGGTTCGGTTCCCTCTGATAGTCTATGGGAGAGGCCTATGTTTAGCAGTAGACAAATAAAGGCCTATATGTTGATGATGATGTTAAAAATATAGAGCAAGAAGCTTGTATACAAATTATGTTTTGAAATGACCTAAAACTTACGTCTCTAATTTCTTTTATGATAGATTTTTATATTCGTGTGGATTAATTTTCGATTTTCTAACATTACGGGAAACAGCTAATACGAGGATAAATAATTATAACGTTTTAAAAGTATTTTATAATATGCCTTTATTCAAAATATCTATTGAAAGGTATCATAATATACCTGTTTTATAGTGTAATTTTATTAATTTAATGAACTGATTGCATAGATTCATACAAACGTTTTTTGTTTGAAATAACGCGGGCAGACAATACTAGTACCTATCATTTTAAATTTTCGAATTTAGAATTAGATACACGTTTCTTTTTTATCGATTACATTGAACACAGATTAAGGATAGTACCTGTACGCAATTACTACAGATCTGACAAAATTAAGCTGAATAGACTGCGTGCCAATTCCATAGGAATTCCGTAATAAAAAAAATAACAGCGTAATAATGAATTTTCATAAATAAATTGCCTCCTGCTGTTTTAAATGTATTTATCGTTCGGTTTGAGGAAAGAAAGTAGCAATTTTCATAGAATATGTGTTACAAAATAAATTTAAAATGTTCAAATTTTTATTTCACTGCGGAAGCGCCCGTCTTTTTCTTCAAAGGAGTATATTATCTTATCTAATTAATATAATAAAATTGTAACTAGATGATGTCTGTACATGAGAGATATTTAAAAAAATATAATATGAGGGGTATTATTAGGGCCAATATATGCCAAACCATATTTTTTAGAAATTTTGTTTGTTTGTATGTTTGTTTCGGTATCACGCAAAAATTTCTGCATGAAATTACATGTAGTTTTCACAATTGTATTCCTAAAGGTCTAAATTCAAATCTGGTATATGTTTTATCTTTATACCAACTAGAGTTAGTCTATTTCGTTGGTTTTATTTTTATTTCTACTTATCTTTATATTTCGCTGATAATATAGCTTTTTATAGGCGATTGATTTTTTAAGATCATATAAATATTTTTTTAAGCTATCCATTACAAAAAAGAAATCAAATCTTTTCTATTTCTAATATTAGTTTAGATAATAATTTATTAGAGGGAGACTTTGTACAAAAGTCGACTGCTTGGGTACCTCTGTCCCATACGTGTTTCTACCGTAAAGCAGTTGTGTTTGCATGGCTGTGTTTCGGTTTGAAGGGTGGGATATGGCGTGAATTTACTGGGTACAGAGGAATAACACCTGAGTCCTCAGGAATGGCAACGCATGGGGGGTATCATGGGCGAAATAGTATACTCTATTATGTCCATGGTACTGCTCATGTCTATAGGCGACGGTTATCACTTTCCATCAGGTGGGCCGTCAGCTTGTTTGCCATTCTAAGTCGTATAAAAAATACATGCGTATCAAGTGGCGGGTAAAACTGGCTTTTTGCCACTCAATACAAATAGAATAAAAAAGGAATTTAATGCAATATATGTCGGTAATTACGTAGAGTTTTTTTTTATACCACTGAGGTGGCAAACAAGCATACGGCCCACCTGATGGTAAGTGGTTACCGTAGCCTATGAACACCAGCAATACCAGAGGTATTACGCGTGCGTTGCCGACCCTGAAGAAACCTCTTTACCCCCCTTTTGAAGAACCACATGCTTAAGTCTCTTTTTTAGAGTTTCATCTAAATATATAAAATAAACTTTTACAAGAATGTGATACAATACCTTAAGAGCTAAGTCTACGACGTTGACCATAATCAGTGATTTTTGCCGTTGTCTCCGGGAATATCTTTGGTATGATGTCTCTATTGCTTCATCCTGTAAACATAATAATACATAAGTAATGCACAATCACACCTAACACCTCTTTCTCCTCTTTCTAATCCTCGAGGTGGGATACATAGTGTTAGAGGAACCAGGTAGTGAATATTTCGGAGTACAACCAACAACATCTAGACCAGGGGGAAGGGATTGTTAGTAATGCGGACTACCAGTCCTATTGCTAACAATATACCCTATCAGGTCGACCTCCCCGTGGTCCCCCTGAATTCCAGGTTTATTAATCACGATGGTCTGAATGACATGACCTTTTAACCTCATTTATCATCGCTTTCTGGTGCTCCGCCAGCATATACCGTTAGCGCAGGCGGGGTTACCATTCCATTATCGTCCATTAAAAAAACAATACCTAGACTCAACTTAGAAAAGATCTTTTCTTTATCTGGTCCTATCGAGAATAAAATTCGGAATCTCATTTAAAAAGCATCGTTTTTACTACTGCGCTATAGGTGTCGTCTTACAGTAGATGTGACGGATTTTTTTTTATTGGATGAAAATGGAATGGTAACCCCGCCTTCGCTAACGGGATACGCTGGCGGGGCACCAGTGAATGGTGATCGATGAGGATGAAGACAGCTCAGTTAGCCCATCATGATGAATTCATCTGGAATTAATCATGATAGTTTCCAGGGGGAACCGCGAGGAGGTCTTCCTGGCTGGGTATATTGCTAGCAATGGGATTCTCAGTCTCCATTACTAACTATCCCTTTCCCCCAAGTGACGGTATTTAAAAATTTACAGTACATAAATCGTTAGAAGTACCTAGATAAATGAAGTTATTACTATCTACGCTCAGATATGGTAATTAGGATTACTGAGTGCGTTACAGTATATTCAGTATACTATCCAAAAATTGCCTGAAAGATATCGCTTTCAACGATAAGGCCGTCCATTGTTTTCTAAGTATGATCATTTCTAGTAATTGTTTGTGTCTATAATAAGTTTACCATTGTAATCCTCTGGAGGTAAAAATAAAGAGTAATTATCTATTTATGTATTATATATTTTAAATATTTATATAGTTCTAAAAGCATATAATTGTCATACCTTAAAGCTATTTGTCAAGGAGGGCCAATAAATTCCTTTATAGTATCTCCCGGTGCGTAGTATGCCTTCTGTGTTCGCTGGAAACAAAGTTACGTATGTCATGTAATTTGTTTATTTATTTATTCATTAGTACAAATATGTTGTCGTGTGCTTCCAGCATGGAGTAGGCCGTGAGTATCGTGAGAAAAGACTAGGGGAACATAATGGTCGAGGAATGGCTAGCAGCATCTCTCTTAAAACATCTCCAAGGCCTAACTGCGATTGCCAAGCGTGACAGTATGCCAAGTACCAACTACTGGAAAACCTCTCCCAATAGAAAGAGGCCTATGTTCAGAGTGGAATTAGCGGCTGATATGGTATGAGGCATCAAAATCATCGATTTTGATGCCTCATTTGCTATCATCATTTTTTAATGTCATCCCATTTAAAAAAAAACAGATGAAAAACGAATGCGTCGGTAGCTACGTTTTCATCGTCTCCACGGATATTGCTAAGAATTTGACAGGTTCATAATAGTATAGAATAGATAATACTACAACGCAAGTTATGGATTCAATAAGAAAATTTTTATTCTGAGAAAATATCAATCAGTTACAAAGTATTTATTCATAATTTACAAAAGTGTTATAATTTACAAAGTTTGTGATACCACCGATGATATGCAACATATACTGTTAGAGTATCATATAAACTCGATGGGAAAAGAATTCATGCGCCATTTTCGGGCGAATAAATTAAATATTGGTTTTTCAATTTATATTAGCTGGTTATTCAATTTATATTAGCTGAACCCAAATCAGAAATTTTTTTTGGTATATCTCTGTAAATTATTGATACCCATTAATTTCTCTCCTTCCTTGAGTAGGGAAAGTAGAAATTAGTTCAAGGTACGATAGGGCTGATATATCTGAAAAGTTCCTAAAATAAAAAAAAATATATATTAACTATAATACAGTTTTGTCACTGTCTTTCAAATTGGGAATTAACTCAAAAGAAAGATACAAAACAATTCAATAGGTAAAATAGGTTTGACTTTTTTATGAATAATTAGTCATTGCCCTATTACGCAGAACGCTTACTAATATTAAATATGAAATTGAGTTTGTTTGTTTGTTTGTTACCTCTTGGCATCATCACGTGTCAATCAATCGCCATGGAATTTGTAGAGATCGGTAATATCTGATATCTATATATTAAGTTCTTCTATACATTGATGAGCATCCATTGCGATATAGCATACCGATATAGTCCAATATCTATATACATTATGAACGGGTTCTTCTTTTCCATATTATATATTGGATAATCGACAGTTAATATATCGAATAATGGGCCAATATATAAATAGATATTGTAACTACAATATATAAATATTGTCATATATTACCTCACCACCACATGCCTCACCAGAAGGAGACTGTACAAAAGTCGATTGCTTGGGTACCTCTGTCCCATTCGTGTTTCAACCGTGAAGCAGTTGTGTTTATATGGCTGTGTTTCGGTTTGAAGGGTGGGATATGGCGTGAATTTACTAAGTACAGAGGAATAACACCTGAGTCCTCAGGAATGGCAACGTATCATGGGCGATACAGTATACTCTGTTATGTCCATGGTACTGCTCATGTCTATAGGCGACGTTTACCACTTTCCATCAGGTGGACCATCAGCTTGTTTGCCTTTCTAAGTTGTATAAAAAAAAATATTACCCACCCTTACAAGGAAGGCGAGAATTTATTTTGGTTAGTCATCTTATCCCGGTCACGAGAAGGAAATTGCGAGAAAAATCTAATATGATATATAGATATGATATATAGATTAGAAAAGTTACATATATTCTTATTTATTGCTAGTTTTTTTATGGTGGTGATAACATACGCCATAACAAGGCCAAATGTGTATATATCGCATATTTTTCATTATTAACATTATCATAGAAGGAATAAGGAGGTTAGTGCCCTCAAAGCTTTTACACTGATGATTTGATTATACAATACATTTAGACAATAATTTATGGGAATGGCTAAAAATATGAAAAAAATATTACAGAATTATTTGTCCATTTTTTTATTTACATCAACTGATTTTACTTAATTCAGAAAGATAATCAAGGTGGTGACATTTGGCGTGGGTGAAAATGCCCCGTGAGTTCGTAGCCTTAGAAAATGACAAATCTTAATACATAAAATGTATTAATTCATTTATCTTAAAATACATTAATGTTGTTATCTATCAAAAAATTTGTTTCATTTACAAATTGATTTTGTCAGATTAATGCACCGCCATTTTAATCTCTGTGTTCAGCGTAACGGTTGACTGGTAGAGAATGCCATCAGGCATTAAGTCCGCCCTGTAGATATATTTTAATGTGTGTATAAATAAATAAAATTTTCATGTCATGATGTTCATTGACGCAGACCTCCGAAACCGCTCAACCAATTTAAATAAAATGTAAGTGTAGTGTGTATTGTTCGTTCGATCTCGAAAATATTTAGAATAGTTTTTATTTCAATAATAAAAAATTGAACCGCTAGATGGCGGTAACGAGCAAAACAAAGTTTTTTTCAAATTAGCCAGTATAATTATAATAAAATACCTGGATCATTGTCTGCTTCAAACGGATTAATACTATCAGAAGAAGAATCATCCTCGCTGATGCGCTGTGAAAAAAAAAAAACATATTAATATAGCAATTTTATAAGTACAGCGTAAAATCTAAATCACTGGCATCACTTAAGATAGCATTCAAGCTTTCAAACTGGGGGAAAAGGGATCGTTAGTAATAGGGACTATCGGCCCCATTGCTATCAATAAACTCTATCAGGATTGTGTTCTGAAGATCTCTTCAATATAATGCCTACAGCCACCTTTCACCATCGTACCTATCGCCATTAATAAAGATTCCATCCTCACACCTTAGAACCAGAATGGTCATGCACAGTGCGGTATGAGAAGAGTTTCCTCCCGCGAACACTCAGGTTCTGGAATGATCTTCCTGCTGAGGCTTTTCCTGGAGACTACCGCATGGGGTTTTTCAAAAAGGGTTTATTAAGGTTTCTTAAGTGTTGGTAACGCGCGCGTGACACCCTTGGCGTTACAGGCGTCCACAGACTACGGTAACTCCGTTTATGCTTGTTTGCGACCACAGTAGTATAAAAACAGGTCGACGTACACGCGGTTTACCCTGGATACCATCTTGCTTAATTTTTTTATGGATTCTTTACTATGGGCCAACTGACCTGCTTTCATCCTCACCTATTATCTCTCAATAGTAGGGAACCATTCAGCACCAGCGTAGGCATACTGATTTTTTGTTAGCTATGGTGGGTTAACAGACTTGCCCTCCTCCTCATCTATCATCCTTCACTGGTACCTTGCCGGTATATACCAATAGCGCAGACGAAGTTACCGTTCCATTTTCACACATTAAAAAAGAATTGTCAAGAACAATCCTTTAAAGAGATACTAAAAAATTCGATTTCACCTTATAGATGCCTTATAAACAATTCAAACTATAGTTCATTAATCATCTAAAATTAAAAATTAAAAAAAAAAAACATAGAGCGCGAAAAAAGAGTAATTTGAAATGTGTTTTGTACAGCCTCGTGCGGCCAGTATTATTGAACAAAGTTATGTCTAGATATAATGAAATTGCTAACTTTAAACACATTGATTTCCCGAGGGGCAGTGTCTCTGACATGGACATCGTTATCCTACGCGGTGTTCCGACGGTTGAATTCGGGAACTTTTTAGAATAATAACCATAGCGCGCGGTTTCACCCGTATCGCTTACGTGCTGGCAGCAACATATTGCACATCTTTTTTATATTTCTTTTTATTTCCGTCGAAGCGGACGGTAGTCTTGGCACCTTCTGTCAAGTCGTCGGTCCCTTTCAATTGCCACACGGTCTGAAGCATCTTTGCCCATAGGGGATCATCACGATACAATTGCTTAAATATACAAGTTAATTATAAATCTTCTCTTTTTGAAAATCGCTTAAAATCCGTCAAGCCATTTACGTTACACATACTTATAATCGGGGCATAATACAACAGAAAAATATTACTCCCTTTTTGACAGTCGAATAAATAAGTACTGATATAAATTACTGCTAATATACCTGGTCGTCAGGAGCGGAGCAGCTAGCGCCATCTCCCGGCAGCCTCTCACCAACAGGTATGACCGCTTCCTCCCCTTCTCCTTCTCTGGCGTTATCACAGCTCCGTATTTGTCCCTGCAAAATAAAATATTTACATTTATACGACTTCTTATTACAATTACAATATAATGCTTTCTATGGTTTATAAGAAATGGGAATTAACGCGATCAATTAAGTGAACTATGATCACCATTTCAGCCGTTAACTGTCCACTGCTGAACTTAAGCCTTCCCTATAAGGGGAGTTTTGTCAGTTGGCAGGCGAGTTAGCAACTGCAGTTAGGCTTTTAGAGATGTTTTAAGAGGGACGCTGTTGCATATTCCTTTACAATTAAATTCCTTTATTTTATCTCTTACGACACCCATAAGAAAGGAAGGGGTAGTTTATTCTATGCCGGAACCACACGGACTATGATATTTTTCTTCAATTATCTCAACTTTTGGATCGGGTTACAACATTAGTACCCTGATGTAGTGCTGTCATGTCTCCGCTTTCGCTTCTACTGAGGGTTTCTGTACACAACACTGACCGTGTCTTCATTCGATGCTTTTACCGACTGTTACTGTTAGGTTTAACTAAAAGATCGTGTCGGGGGGGGGGGGGATTGTTAGAAATGCGGACTACCAGTCCCATTGCTAGCAATATAGGTCCGGTCGACCTCCACGCGGTTCCCTCTGGAAACTATCGTGCTGAATTCCAGGTATATCATCACGATGAGCTAACTGACCTGCCTTTTCATTCTCATTTATCCTCCTTCACCGGTAATAGGAAAAATTTATTGTTAGTAATCAGTCAATTAGTGATTCCATCGCTAGCAATATTTATTATTTATTTATTTATTCATATATAATATATTATACATATTTTTGGTGAATTTTATAGATTTACCAATGTACTCACCAAAAACAAAAAAAAAAAAACAAAATTATAATAATACATTAATAGAAAAAAAAATGTAATTATATCAGACAAATAAACATTAAAAATGTAATTCTGCGTAATTTGTTAGCGTCCAGCGTAACTCTGTGGTATTACAGTGAAATAAGTCCAGCTGCTCTAGACAAGTGACAAGCGTATTCGCCGACGGAATCGACATCGTTAGCGAGTCCATGAGTTGGAATGGGACATCCGACGTTGCTATCCCATTCTACCTCAAGAACTTACTAGCGATGTCGATTCCATTGAAGAATTCGCTTGCCACTTGTCTAGAGGGCCAGTTCTGAACTCGCAACTATATACATATATACCCTACCAAATTGCCTTTTATCGTGATTAATGCATAATAAATTCATCACGAAATACCAACTTATCTGACTTTACCCTAATTCAATATATCAACAGCGTAGACAGAGTTAACTTTCCTTTTCCTCCCTGTAGAAGGAGATTATTAGTATATATATATATATATATATATATATATATATATATATATATATATATATATATATATATATATATATATATATATATATATATATATATATATATATATATATATATATATATATTCATTTCTATACAGTCGGCTAATAAATCAACTAATGCATGACAATCGACCTCCACGGTTCAGATGATTGAGGGGACTCTAACGCAAATAGATAGGCATTAGTTTTATTTATAAATTGAAGTTATTAGATACATATCATTGGCCGCAATGCACGTGTAAATTATTAATTTTTTTATGCAACTTTGAAAGACGAATAAGCTGACGGCCCACCTGATGAAAAGTGGTAACCGTCGCCTATAAACATGAATTGTATCATGGATATAACAGAGTGTGCTGTGTCGTTCATGGAACCCTTATGATTTACCAAGTCTGAGGACTAAGGTGTTATGGCTCTGTACCTTGTATTTCTACTATCATATCCCACAAATAAATATAATATTTCTATATATTTTTTTATACAATTTTGAATGGTAAACAGGCTGACGGCCTATCTGATGGAAAGTAATAACCGTGGGCTTTAGAATATATTGCCGTATGGTCCCGGCATGGAACAAGCCACACTTTCTTTTCCAGTAGGTGTAGTAAGAAGCAGGTAACTTGATGGTGGAGGGATGGGCAGCAGCACAGTGCCCCTTCCAAAACATCATCAAAACCATACTTGCATTTGTCAACCCGCCTACCAAACGCAGCAACTACTGGCTAAACCCCTCAAAAGGGGACGCCCCAAGAAAATTAGACAGATTCGCTTTTTCGAAGTCTCTTAATTATGGCTTCTACCCTACCTAAAAGTTCTTTTGCCCTATCTTAATCTTAGATCTAGCTATGGTCCTGTATGAATCCCACAATATTTTTTTTGTTTTCAATATAGAAACAGCAAGTGATCGTCTATGGAAGTAGACAAGTGTGTAGGATAATCATATCGCTATGTAAACGCATTAGGGCCGTGTCGGTCGTTATCACGACGACCACGTTGTAAGTAGTATCGACCACGCCGCGACGCCGTGTGTACTATGATTCATTTAATACATATAAACTCAATACTATGAACTGAGCTTTTTATTGTTATTATAAGTATTATTACTCTTTTTATAGATAAAGAATATGTAAATGTCATATGACTAATCTAATATTAACTTTTTCCTCTGTTGTCGATTATGTGTAAATGTCTTCGTAAAAAATAAAAGTTAATTAAGATTTTAAATTGAACAATTTGAAAGATTCATACGATAGAGTTGAGCTGTATGGGCAGAGTCCTTTGCCTTTCCATTTGGGATAAACAAAAACAAAAAAGTTGAAACAGCTAAACAAATACATTTTAATTTATAATATTTGTAACAGTCTTATTTCTGTGATTTAGAAGTGCAATTAAGAATATAAACAAACTAGCTTTTACTCGCGACTTTATTCGCGTTAACGGGATAAAAATTTGCTTATATCCAGCTTCATCTCATATAGAATATGTATACTAAATTTTATAGTCATAAGGTAACAAACAAATTCACTTTCACATTGATCATGGGTGGGTGGGTGATCATGGGCGGCGGTAGTCACTTACCGTCAGGTGAGCTGCATGCTCGTTTGCCCCCTGTGTTGTAAAAAAAAACATACCGCTGAAATTTAAGTTTCTACAAATAAAAATTTTTAAACAGATAGTTTTTACTCTGTAAAGAGAGATCGCAGTACGGAAGTTAGACCTCTTCAACTCAAGAAAGAATTATCAAAACTAGCAGCTTAACCACGTTACAAAGCCACGAAAAAAAAATTGAGAACTTTCTGTTTTTGAATGTCGCAAACGTATTTATATCATATTGCATAAACTTGACGTACAAATATGTGTATCATAAGACAGATATCAGTTTTATATCGAGCGACATGTGTACCAGTTGGCAAGCCTGGGGTCACCCGCCATGCAATAAAAACCTCTATCAATCATCCTCCGATGGCAAGCTCAATATGAAATATTGTCGTCTACGTATTTACTGATCGACCTTAGCGGTTTTATTTCCATTACGCCATATTTTTAGATTCGTTTATAAGTGTTCGTTCAGTATTAAGGAGGGTAATGTTTTTTTACTGTACTTCAGGTTGTTTTGAGGTTATTTATGATTATTATCTATGTATCATTGGCTGCATATGAGCAGGTATTTTATGTGTTTAATTTAGCATATGCTAAATTAAACACATAAAATATATATACTAAAACTATATAGTCCATCTGTGTATTAATGTTCATGCTACAGATCATGTTTATAGGCGACGGACGAATAAAAAATTAAAATTAAAACTTGTGTCTTGCAAAAAAAAAAAAAATAAACTTCAGTTATGACAAAACCAGTTATTTCTATCTAATAACTAAAAGATTATGATAACATTTCATTTTGATAACATTTCTATGGGACCAATCTGTAAGTATAAAGTGTAAAAAATTTTTTTTTTATCCTTTCAGATAAAAAAGATTTTTTTCAAATCAGTTTACAACTCTGTCAGTTGTTATGAGGTAACAAGCATAAAATAAATACAACCGAATTGAGTACTTCTCCTTTTTGAAATCGGTTGAAAATCAATCCAATGTGTACAATGTATAATCTAAATGACCTAACATCTATATAGTCAAATATTTTTACAAAGTCTCATATCTGCATAAATAAAAATCAAAGGCCGGCAACACACCTGCAATGCCTCTGGAGTTACGGGTGCTCTTGGGTGGCGGTAGTCACTTACCTGCCACATTACACCTTGTTTTATTAAAAAAAAATATTGTCGAACTGTTCATACAATAAGCACATAATTCCAGAGCAGTTGCATCTATTTGGCTAATTCTTTTTTGTACAAGTTTTGTAAAAGTGAAAATTTTGAGTTAAAGAATCAGAAAAAGTGATTAGTGAAAGATTTAATCCCACTTTTTTCATTAGTACACCCATGCGAAGCCAGGATGTGCAATTAGTTTATAATATTAATAAAAAGAAAAAAACACTAGTATGTAAAAAATGTAGTTCTTACTGACGTATTGTGCGACACTAGTTTGTTTTTAATTACTTCTTTATTACAATCTGTAACCTTCTAACATTCTTTTTCAATCTCCAATTAACGCAAAGCTCAATCCCTGATATCTGTAATAGAATGTGGAGGCAGTGAGACGACGCGAACACGCCTCTGTTTCGACCCGATAGAGCGCACCGGATACGTATGTGTTTTTGAAGTTCGATAGGTAATTAATTGTACTTTTACAAACGTACAGACCTCCGACAGACAGATAAAGATTATGAACGCATTAAGTTTTCCGTGCAATAGGTTATTAAACTTGTTTTATAAAAAATGTAATAAGGTCATCTCTGCAATTGTTATTTCCTGACACTTATTGTAACATTAAGGAATACAAATAAATAAATATCAAAATATTATGAAGTATATATATGAAGTATATAATATATATATATATATATATATATATATATATATATATATATATATATATATATATATATATATATATATATATATATATATATATATATATATCTCCCGTAACTATGTCAAACACAGAATTGTCCAATTCTTTGATTTATTTTTAAAATTATTCAATTTTTTAACACTGAAACTAATACTTTTTTGATATATTAACCGGAAATTTGTAACTATGGATGGATGTTAACAGATTTGAATGAAATTTAGTACACGTGTAGGTTGTATTCTAACTTTGTACATAGGATACATTATGTACTGATTCACGTGTATATATATTATATATATATTAGTAAACTATTTTTTCTGATATAATTATGCATATGTACGTAATGTTTACAAATTAATATATATGTATTAATTAAAAAGTTGATCATTCTTAATCATTCTATCAAAATCTCGTACCTCTTGTATCTAAATAATAAAGGAATAAAAAACTCCTCTTACATTGACAAGCTAAAGCATTTTCATATCATCTCATTAGAAAAACGCAGAGATTTTATTGACATTTCTTTTGGTTTTAAAATACTGACGCATATAATAGATTGTCCACAAATGCTTCAATTGTTTAACGTGTTCCCTCTAGAATACCTCGGAAACAGATAACAGCTTTATGTCCTCCGTTAAGAAGAACAGTGTTAGGAGCCAACTCGCCTGTACCCAGATTGTGTAGGATTCATCAATTTTGGATCCATCAACAGCAGATATAACTTATTGAGGAAAATCTTAGACATACGTTCTTAATCTACTTATTATTCAGATATTGTTATTGTCATTGTTAACGATTATTAAATATTATAATAGTGCATGTGGTGTTCGCCAGTAAAAGACTTTTACATTAGGCAATATTATTTTTTGTGTTATTGATTAAGTAGCATGTAAAATGTAAAAGTTGTATGTGAACCTTATTAAATAAATAAATAAAGAATAATCAATAAAAATAAGCATCATCGCGAATCATTTTGCATTGTTTATTTGGACCTTGCTTTTTCAAATTATAACGGTAAAAAGTTCTAACGTATAATAACCGTTAGAATTTTATCGTTCTAATTTTCTCCATTCAGTATAGGAGTGAAATTATATCTTACAATATAATTTAACTCCTATACTGAGTAATGAATATACATTATAATAACTATATTCACGCACACATAGATAAAAAATATAGCTGTTTTTGACAAAGTATTTGCATGGAGACACTCCGTCTATAATCATTTATATAATCTTAATACGAAACAACCAACGAGATGTTTTGTAGTAGGTGCATTACATTGACAATATTTGAATTTAGAACACGAAATTTAAATTATGACCTTCTACCATATAAAATTAAGCATAGTACCGACTTCGAGTGTTCGTACTTGCCAGTATTAACTTCGTACGTAGTCGAGTCTGGATAACAATTTACTCGTACCTACAAACGCTCCTTTGCATTAAAATATCGGAATAATATTGAGTTCAACTACCGAGACGTATTTTCTAGAAATCGAAATGTGACCGGAATAAGCGGTGATATATTCGAAATGGAATTGCTTCGGTAATATCACAATAGAATAACGTAGGTACTTTTATATCCACAGAGAAAAAGTATAAGCGAAATTGTTTCCTGCAACGGCTTATTTACGCCAATATAACATATGTAGACAAATATTTTATTTGCGTATTTAATTTCTTCTACTGCATTCGAGTATTATGTATCCTGGTCGTGATCAACGTCAGCTTTTATAAAAGGGACATTATTTTTATTATGCCAAGACAATTATGTCTTTTTTTTTATACAACTAAGAATGGCAAACAAGCTGACGGCCCACCTGATGGAAAGTGGTAACCGTCGCCTATAGACATGAGCAGTACCATGGACGTAACAGAGTAAACATTTAAAATCGACTTATCGTATGACAATTCCACTGTGACATTTCTGTGTCTAGACCGTTGTGTAAGAAAGAGTCCTTTAGAATGTGATACTAAACAATTTTGTATGAAATTTGCTATTTTTGAATAAGACAGCGCGGATCGGATGGTTGATCAGCATGCAACTTGTAAAGTAAGTCTCAAGAACTTAATAGTAAATTAACAAACAAGTTAAAAGTTCTTATGGTGTAGATATTTCGCGAAGGTTTTCTAGACTTGAAGTATATACATGATGT
Source organism: Galleria mellonella (assembly GCF_026898425.1). Lineage (NCBI taxonomy): Eukaryota > Metazoa > Arthropoda > Insecta > Lepidoptera > Pyralidae > Galleria > Galleria mellonella. Next base: position 1,058,141 of record NW_026442090.1, on the reverse strand, counting down.
CACAAAACACCTGTATTTGGTAGCTGCATTGTTTAAATCGTATTAGGATTGGAAATTATGCTGATGGGCTATCAGCTAAATAAGCTAGGCTAATAATAGCTAAGGCTAAATTCACGATAGTTTCCAGGGGAAACCGCGTGGAGGTCGACCTGATAGAGTATATTGATAGCAATGGGGACTAACCTCACCATTACTAACAATCCCTTCCCCCCAAAGTCCGGTATTTATCGTTGACATTTATGTTTCGGATGCTCGTTAGGTTACAAGAATATCAGTCGATGTGTTCAAAGAGATCCAAGTCACAGGACATTTATTATTGTGACAAGTCTGCAAAAAAAAAACTGCGTTTTTAATCGTCTTGAATTTACATATTACATAGAAGTGCCTGCGGCGTTCTTTTTCCACGAATTATTATTGTGGGCGGAAAGGACTGAAAGCTGGTATGGAAATACGGTGTTTTCAGGAAGGAAATATAGTTATAAAAATATATATACAATGCAAAAAGGAAAACGAAAGAGAACGCAACTAAATATGACAATTACTTCAAATCAAAAAAGAATTTTTAATCTAATATATAAAATTCTCGTGTCACGGTGTTTGTTACCAAACTCCTCCGAAACGGCTTTACAGATTTTTATGAAATTTTGTGTGCATATCCGGTAAGTCTGAGAATCGGCCAACATCTATTTTTCAGACCCCTCAATGATAAGGGTGACCCACCCCTAAATATTTTTTTTATTTTTTTAACAAAATTTTCTACTTTTATTTGATTATGATTTAGCATAAAAAAATACATACAACTCCAAATTTTTACGCTCTTACAATCAACCCCTATTTTTTAATCGCGATTTTTATATTCCGCAATATGGTTGCAAGATGGCGATCGAATATAATAATTGTAGTACGATAAATTTTCATATATAGTTCTAGAAATAATCTATATGGTAAAACAACGTTTACCGAGTCAGCTAGTATATATATATAAAAAAAAAAACAAAATGGTGAGTCGTGCGTAATTATTGACTAGGTAATGTCATAATTCTTTTTTAAAATATTATATATTAATTAGGACAAGATTTTTTATAAATATATAAAATTTAAATTATTTGAAATTAGAATGAGGAGCTGGTTACAAAAGAATGGTAATTAAGCTAACGGACGGTTCACTTCATGGAAAGTAGGGACCGTTGCCTAAGAATAGCATCAAGGAGTTAGCAATATATATTGTAATTATCCTGGTACCCTTCGTGCGCAAACATTTCTTAGGGCTATGATATTTTTAGTGCCTGTCTGCAGTGTGGTCTCGGCATAGAATGGGACACCCCTTTCTGGCCCTTGCCTGTTATAAGAGGCGATTAAGAGTATTTAATGGTCGAGAAATGGGCAGCAATGTTCCTCTTAAAACATTACCAAAGCTTAATTGTGGTTGCCAACCCGCTTGCTAAGTGTGGCAACAGCCCCCTTATAGGAAAGACCTATGTCTAGCAGTGGATAGTCAATGGCTAATATGATGATGACGATGATATGATGATGATGATATGACTATGATGTCATTCCTTCTTATCCTATAATTTTATTCCGCAATATTAATAATTTTTTATTTAGGTCGACCACTACAAAACTACTAAAATGTATCTCACACTTTATCTCGTGTTACCTAGATAAAAATAACTAAAGATAACTAAAACGCGCAAGTATAAAAGCATGTTATAAAATAACTTTTTGTTATCCTATAGTTTTTAGCGGCTTCCAAAGAAGATTCTTATTTCCAATTAATCTTTTGTGCCTATCTTACGCAATTATGTTGCAAATCTGAAAAGATTTTAACACTAATTTCTGGAATCATAGAATTTATTTCTGTATTGGCTCCATATTTGTTTTGCATAGATTGAAGTTGCCGTTTTTCTTGCGCACCAAAAAACTGTTTTTCAAAAATTACTTATAAAACTTTTAGATTTCTGCGGTTAATATATATATATATATATATATATATATATATATATATATATATATATATATAATTAACGGATTAGTATTTTATTTTCATTCGATTTAAAAAAGAAGGAAGTTCTCGATTCGGTCGTATATTTTTTTGTTTGTTACCTCATAACTCCGTCAGTTCTAAACCGAATCGGAAAAATCTTTCCATCAGGTGGGCCGTCAGCTTGTTTGCCATTCTAAGTTGTATAAAAAAAATCTTTTTATCAAAAAGGCTATACAGATATATATATATACAGAGTAATCCTTTGAAAATTTTATCAAAGTCAATCTAAGTAGTTCACTTTTTAGATTAAAAAAACTAGATTTGTCACTCACTATCTTTAGTTATAATTGTATACATTGCGTGTTTCAAATTTATAATAATTTCATTGTTTTAACATGTTGTTTTTTTTTGTGTTTATTTTTTAATAAAGCAAACATTCTTATTATGTTAAAGTGAATAAACACACTTTAATATGTCAATAACTGTTACGGTAATTTATCAATTTTACGCTTGAATTCGCCTTTCTTTTGCTGATCAAAATGTACTACTATAAGATTGCATTCCTTGGAAATGTCAATTGTATCAGTGTGGCAATAAAAAAAAAATATTTTATTTGTAGCACGTAGAATCCGGCTTTAGCAGGATTTTCTGCTCACCCGCACACCCCCGGTCTGAATAACAATTTTCCTTTGCCAGCTTCGAGTTGTGGTTGAAATGAAATTACTTTTTAATTTAGACCCAACTTGTAATAATAATGCCGGTGAAACTTTGTGAGACTGATTTTTATTAAAATAAATCTTAAGTGACAGCAGATTGAGAAACAAGCTGACGGCCCACTTGTTTTTTTTTATACAACTTAGAATGGCAAACAAGCTGACGGTCCACCTGATGGAAAGTAGTAACCGCCGCCTATAGACATGAACAGTACCATGGACATAACAGAGTATACTGTTTCGCCCATGATACCCCCCATGCGTTGCCATTCCTGAGGACTCAGGTGTTATTTCTTTGTACCCAGTAAATTCACGCCATATCCCACCCTTTAAACCGAAACACAGCCATGCAAACACAGCTGCTTCACGGTTGAAACACGAATGGGACAGAGATACCCAAGCAATCGACTTTTGTACAAAGTCTTCCTCTGGTATGATTATTAGTGGTATCTGGCATCTATAGGGGGAGGGGTTTGTTAGTAACAGAGACGGGCTGACCCCATTGCTAACAATACGTAAAGGAAGAAACTGTGACGAAAAATAAATAAAGCAAATACGCAGCGTGTTTGTGAAACGAGATTTTTTCAGTGAAGTAACAATTTATTAGTTGATAACTATTTTTGTATCCAACCTAAATATAAAGTCTGTTTCAATAGAATTTAAGGAAAATGTAAACAAACGATAATTAACTCAACCCTAAGATAATTTTCCGATGAAATGAAATGAAATATTGATTTGTTTTAGATAGACATTTAACATAATAAAAGCCTAGTGACAGAACTTTTGCGCATCTGTTTAATTGCCTTAAAATTGTAGGCATGCAAATTTAATGAACTAATTAAATAAGGATATTGTACTAATCCTATCTTATCCTAACAGCCTTTAATTGTCCATCTGCTGAATATAAGTCTGCCCCCTTGAGGTGTTTTGCCAGTAGTTGCCACGCTTGGCAGGCAGATTGACAACCGCAATTAGGCTTCGGAGATGTTTTAAGAGGAACGCTGCTGCCCATCCCTCGCTCTCCTTTAGTCGCCTCTTACGTTATTCATGGGAAAGGAAGGGGTGGCCTATTCTATGCCAGGACCACACGACTTATAGTACTAATATTGGTGATTATACAAAATTAAGGTCAAAGATAAAAATTGAATTTAATTATTACAATAAATTTAAATAAATATTGTCAAATAAAATTAATAATTATATTTTATATGACATACAAATAATAAATTACAATCCAATGATATTCAATGGTAGTACAATAATGAATTAATTGTAAAGCAATGTTTCGATTTGTTACTAATTTAATTTAGAGATAATTTCATAGTAATTGTAACAGAACTCGCTTACCGTTTCATTAAATTTTATTGAAATATACATTAAGCCATCTAGCTATTAATATACCTACATATAAATTAAATTCTTACATACTATACACTTTTAACACAACAGTGGACAGTTAAAGGCTGACATGACGATGATGATGAGCCTATTATAGGCGCCCATATCACATTTAACGATGACCGGTCGACCGTCGAATGAAATAACGGAATATTTTTTATTTATTTATTTTAAAAAACCAACAGCGGTTTACAAATAAAATTAACAAACATTTTATTTATTTATTTATTATAAGTTACAATAACAGTTTGCAAACAGAAATGAACCATTAAAAAAAACAAAACAATACAAAAATTTATCACTTTCTAAATTAATTTCGTAGGTTCGTAGGTTAGGTAGTTAACAATTGTTAAGGGAAAAGCAGAAAAAATAAACAAATCAAATAGGTAGGCAATCGTTGATGTCACAATAATCATCGGAGTTTCCCAATCGATGGCCGACCATTCTCCTATTTCAATAGCAGTCTTAGATCGTCTATCTTACTCGCTCTATGCCTATTAACTTGCACTCTACTCCCGTATATACACAATATGCTCAAATTGTTAACATTTTGTTCACTTAAAAAACATTATTGTACGTATAGAAAAAAAGAGAGCTTACATTAGAGGATTTATTTCGGACTTGTTTTGTCCCTTCGTTAATTTCTCATCTTTTTCATCTGAAAATTAGGGAGAAGTACTCTTAAATAAAATGTTTTACGAGTAATATTGCTTATGTTTTTTTTTTATAAATATTGTGTCACTTCTGTCTGAATTCTTGAAAATTATATGACAAAATTTTAGCATTTCAATTCTAATGGCCTGCTTATTTTATTATTATCTTGTTATTTATTTATAGTTAAAGAAGTACATAAATAAATAAACGTTTTCCTCCGTTATTAAAGTTAAAAATAACACTTATCTATACTTATAGGGCCGCTAGTGTTTAAGTAAACTTAATTTATACAATAAATATAAGTTTTAAATAAACAAAGTACAGATGTATCTTCGATATTATGTAGGATTACACCGGAAGCATAGTTTGCATTTCTCCGACTATCAACGTGTATGAAGGAAATAATTATCAACAATGGATGTTAATTGCGCTGGGGAGGTTTAGGCCATTCACACACTGAACTACTGCGGTTACCGCCTTTTACCTCAAGGTCAATGTGTGAAACGCCTAAGGCCGAGATACAATATCGAAAAACGTGTCTCTCTGTCTGCAAATAAACACGGCTTTTCTCTTCAAGAATGGGCAAAAAACAGAAATGTAAGCCTATAAATAATATTGTTAGGGATGTCATATTTTTTCCCCCACAAAGGACCAAGTTCTGTATTCGACTTACGGAGAGATAAGAGAATGAATGGCCCGTCACTAAATCTTCCAGATGACTAAATCAAAACAGTGGATACGTAGGCAGTTTCTTTTTACGAGTAGATAATAGTTAATCAGTCTTTATATACTTGGCTTATTTGGGTAATGGGTGTTTATTTTTGAAATGAGTGAAGATGTAATTGTGCACCCGTCTATGATAACGGTATATAAAAGCAAGGCATCAGTGGTGGATGAAACTACGAGAATGTAGTCAGGCCAGTTGGTCCGTCGTAGCGAATTCACTAGGAATTAACTAAGAAGATTTCATTTTTCAATAGTATTTGTTTGTTTTTCAGTAGTATTTGTTTGTTTAATTTTGTTTATTTATTTATTTTATTTATTTAACTCTTTATTGCACCATAAATAAAAATATACAATGTCAAGTGAATAATTCAAGTGAAATACAGTAACATAAATACAGATTAAAATATATTTTTATTTAATTTTGTTTAATTTAGTATTGTCTAATTTTGTGTTTCGTTTACTTGTATTTTATTTTGTGCAAATTCTAGTGGCCACCAAATTACTGTTTAAGTATATAATTATGTATTATTTTAGCTGTTTGTTTGCCTTAAATAAATAAATAAGATTACCAGGACCGCTAGTAATGTAGGTATGGTATATTACTAGCAACGAAGACTAACCTCCATTTTTCCTTTAATGGGTGTTTTCAAAAAGGTATATTAGGTTTTTTTTATTTATTATTCATTCTTTTTACTTCACTATCATAGTAATAAATATATATAAATATATAGTCATAAATATATTGAGACATTTTGTATTTCATATTTAATTAATTGCACTTAGAATATATATATATATATATATATATATATATATATATATATATATATACTAGTGAATACGTCTATACAAATATTAAAAAAGGTTAATACCCTTCAAAATAGAAAAAAAAATTGTCACACCTTTTCTCTTCTAACGTTCCTTTTTGAAGTCGTTTTAAAATATCATTACCTTTTTTAGTTAGTGAGTCGGTAATAAGTCTAACTTTAGTGAAATACCAGTTTCTAATTCATTAATTTTTTTAATTATATAACTTTCCAAGAATTCTTTGGATATTCAGCTTAACTCTTGCTAAAAGAATATAAATGGACTTAACATAAATTACTTTGATATCGAGCGTAGGCAGATTACTTGATTAACTTTGGATAGATTTTTGCAGTCATTTATATATTTATACATAATATAATATTATACTGGTCTCGCGTATTGGTTCCATAGTAATTTTATTACAATTGATGTGAGCTTATCTCATGGAATAAAATCTTAAATAATTTTAACAGAATATCTTAGAATAAAAAATTAGTAAAACAAAAATTCTGATATAAAAAAAAATTATGACATAAGATTTGAGTCTCGCTTACTAACAGTTGAGTTACTTACATCTATAATAGCTATATTTATTTATATTCATACATGTATCTATGTGTTTTTTTTTTTGATGGGTGAAAATGATATAGTAACCCCGCCTGCGCTAACGGGATATGCTGGCGGAGAACCAGTGAAGGGTGATAGATGAGAATGAAAACAGGCCAGTTAGCCCATCATGATGAATTCGTCAGGAATTAACCATGACAGTTTCCAGAGGGAACCGCAAGGAGGTCGACCTGGTTGGGTATATTGCTAGCAATGGGATTCTCAGTCTCCATTACTAACAATCCCTTTCCCCCTGTATCTATGTGTATATTTATAATTTTATCAATACTCTGTTACTAACTATATAGCTATTAATAATTTAATTTATTATTTATCATATTTTTTTTAACAGATGATAATGGAATGGTAACCCCACCCGCGCTATCGGTATACACCGGCGGGGCACCAGTGAAGGATGATAGGTGAGGATGAAGTAGGTCAGTTAGCCCATCGTGACGAATTCAACAAGAATTGTTCACGATGGTTTCTAGGGGGAACCATGTCGAGGTCGACCTAATAAGGCATATTGCTAGCAATGGGCTGTCAAACTCCATTGCTAACAATCCCTTTCCCCCTTATTTATCATATTATTTTTGCTTTATACGTATACAAACATTAACTTTCTCCTTTTAGGTTCTTAAAATTGACTGAAAGAAATCCCTATAAAGGATAAGTCCGCCTGTGTACATTTTTGTTATAACCTAATAATTATCTATATTATAAGTGAATGTACAAAAATACGTATATAAATAAATAACTGAACACTTGAATGCACCAGTTTAGTCAGTAAGAGATGATTAAATTTTTTCTACCGTTTTTTAACCCTTTGTTTTTGATAAAAATTTTCAGTTTCACAGAAGACTGAACCTTCCAAGACTGCTAACTATATTGACCTGTATAATCTAAATGAGTAATATATTTAGGGGGAAAGGGATTGTTAATAATGTAGACTGAGAATCCCATTGCTAGCAATATACCCAACCAGGTTGACCTCCTCGCGGTTCTCCCTGGAAACTATCATGGTTAATACCTGATGAATTCATCATGATGGGCTAACTGGCCTGTTTTCATTCTCATCTATCACCCTTCACTGGTGCTCCGCAAGCGTAAGCCGATAGCGCAGGCGGGGTTACCATACCATTTTCACCTATCAAAAAAATGAGTAATATAGAGGGAAAAGGGATTGTTAGTAATGGGGTCTGATTTCCTTATAAATAGCAATACACCCTATCAGGTCGACCTCCACGCGGTTCCCCCTGGAAACTATCGTAATTAATTCTAATGGAAAACGAAATTGGCTAACTGACCTGCTTTTTTATCCTCACCTATCATCCCTCACTGGTGCCCCACCAGCGTACACCAATAACGCAGGCTGGGTAACCATTCCATTATCACATATTAAAAAAAATTAGTAATATAAATAAAATATTATTTAGGTAATTATAAATGTTTGAACGCTCATGCATGTACACCTAGTTCGGATGGCCTTTACAGGCGGCCTGCGAGGCCCCTTCCGCTCGCCGCCGACGCGGCCGCCTATGAAATTTGTTAAATCAGTCGGAAAATCGGCCTTCTAAGCTTTATACCTTCCTCTATTTTTTAGTTTTTGTTTAAGAATAATAATAAGTTAATGTCAGTTCACAACCTTTATGGGTGATGGGTTTTTTAGAGATAAAAACTGGACCGTAAATCCGATTGCGCTATAGTTTATATGCTGTTGTAAGTCGATTGTAATACTATCGAGAAATTATTGGAGAGGATATTGTTTTTTTTTTAATGGATGATAATGGAATGGTAACCCCACCCGCGCTATCGGTATACACCGGCGGGGCACCAGTGAAGAATGATAGGTGAGGATGAAGTAGGTCAGTTAGCCCATCGTGACGAATTCAACAAGAATTGTTCACGATGGTTTCCAGCGGGAACCACGTGGAGGTCGACCTAATAAGGCATATTGCTAGCAATGGGGCTGTCAAACCCCATTGCTAACAATCCCTTTCCCCCGGAGAGGATATTGTTAGGTCAGTTGAACCGTTTATACACTGTGGCAATAATACAATCAGGCAACAGCGTAACTGCGGTTACCAACGGGGAAGGTTTATGTTTAAAAGTTAGGAGTGCTCAATAGGGTGAGACGATATTTCATGCCAGAACACCGCCTGAAATTATATAAAGCCCAAGTCAGGCCGCATATGGAATACTGTTCTCACCTGTGGGCAGGAGCGCCACAGTACCAACTCCTTCCGTTAGACCGCATTCAGAGTCGGGCGGCTCGAATTATCGATAGTCAACGCCTTACTGTCCGACTTGATCCACTGAAACTGCGCAGAGATGTTGCATCTCTGTGCATCTTCTACCGAATTTATCATGGGGAGTGTTCTGAGGAATTGTTCGGATTGATACCTGCTGCTGATTTTCACCACCGTACAACCCGCCACAAACTAAAGTTTCATCCCAATCATCTGGACGAGTGGCGGTCTTCCACCGTGCGTTTTTCAAGGCACTTTCTTCCACGCACAACCATTCTTTGGAATCAACTTCCAGCAGCAGTATTTCCGAACCGATACGACAACATAACCTTCAAGAAAAGAGTATATTCCTTTTCAAAAGGCCGGCAGCACACCTGCAATGCCGCTGGTGTTGTGGGTGATCATGGGCGGCGGTAGTCACTTACCATCAGGTGAGCCGCATGCTCGTTTGCCCCCTGTGTTGTAAAAAAAAAAAAAAAAGAACAGTTAACGGCTGAAATGATGTTGAAATGACTAACAAACCCTTTTCCCTGGAATGAGATATTTATCGTGATTTTAGCTCTATGAGCTTCCGATGTATCATACATTATTTATTTCATGTATGCACTCGTCTTTATGCTGCTAAGCAATTGTGCTTGCATGGCTGTGTTTTCGCTTAAAGCGAGGGATATAGCAGTGAAATTAGAGGGCACACAGGCATAATATTATAGGCCTCGTGCCTGGCAACGCAGGAGGGACGCAACCATTTCATAAAATATGTAAATTTGTAAACAACCGTGATGTAAGTTTAATGCTTTGTTACACAGTAATAGATTAGTAATTAGTAAGTAATAGCACAGAATTATAATAGTACCTACTTACTCGTAGGTAATAGAAGTAAGATACAGTTTCTCCGAAATTTTCTATCGACTCCATCAACTGTCAACCTGTAAATCATAAAACTCACCATGATAACTCATCGTCCATCAATCCTCATCAGAAAGGTCATCTTAAAAGATATGCTCTCAGTACCCACTCAATGTTGAAGCCCAAATCCATCATCCATATTATAAGTCAACCAGCTGCAAACCTTGGCATACGCGAGCGTACACCAAAAGCGCAAACGCAAGTGCTTGGGAACTCAAATCCAATACATAGCACAAAAAAAAAAGTAAGTTACAGTTGTATTACGTAACAAGTTAAGACTTAACTACAGAACCCTATTACCATTAATTCAGTTTTTTACTCTCTACACGATAGTTGGTTTGTCGTGAACATACTGAAAACTTACGGGATGTCCCGTAGATACCCTAAAATGTTATACTCGAAGAAACCATAAACGTTACTTATATTATAAATGTGAAAGTCGGTTGAGAAGCTATTTCTTTAGAAAATCGTTTACATTATTTCTATTGTATACCTTCTATTGGTTACCAGAGGGAGACTTGTACAAAAGTCGTTTGCTTCGGCACCTCTGACCCATTCGTGTTTCTACCGCGAAACAGTTGTTTGCATAGGTGTGTTTCGATTTGAAGGGTGGGACATAGCAGTGAATTTACAGGGTACAGAGGAATAACATCTTAGTCCTCAGGAATGGCAACGCATGGGATATCATGGGCGGAACACTATACTTTGTTATATCCATGGTACTGCTCATGTCTATAGGCGACGGTTACCACTTTTCATTAGATGGACCGTCAGCCTCTTTGCCATTCTAAGTTGTATAAAAAAATACCTGTAAGATATTATTTTCTTAATGGGTGATAATTCTATTATAATACATTAGCTACATTTACATCCATTTAAGATTTATATCCATTTAGTCCATACGGTTCATATAAACCCATTTTAGTGCCATGGTACAGTTTAATAAAGTTAGGGTAACTTTATTGTTAAGGCAGTGTATAGATGTGCAGTAAATTCCGCGAAATTACTATAGTATTTAGTACGGTAATACTAAATACCTAATTTTAACAGTTGTTGTTAAATTTTAACAGTATTAGGTAATAAAAGTACCTAATACTGTACCGTAGAGGGGGAAAGGGATTGTTAGTAATGGGGGTTGACAGGCCCATTGCTAGCAATATATCTTATCAGGTCGACCTCTATGTGGTTTCCCCTGAAAATCATCGTGGCTAATTCTTGTTGAATTCGTCACGATGGGCTATCTGACCTGCTTCATCGTCATCTATCATCACTTACTGATGCCCCGCCAGTGTATACCGATAGCGCGTGTGGGTCATTCTATTATCATTCATTAAAAAAAATACTCTACCGTACCACAGAATATAACATTATAGTATAACCGTACAAAATTTGTCTGGAAAGAATTGCTTAGCGATGAAACAAATCTTTTAAGCACAAATCTTGTTAATTTACTGTAATTAAGTTTTTGATAATACAGCGGCCAAATGAGCCTACGGGGTTTCATATTAAGATGCAATAAATTAATGTTTTATGTTAACAATGTCATTATTTATGATTGTAAAATGATTGAATGTTTGTTACTCAATTACGTTCGATAGTGTCAGTTAATAGTTAGAGTTAACCTGCTTTATTAAAGGTTGTCCATCTTAATCTATGTACATATACATATGTAGATGGCAAATTTAATTTAAAATATATAAGCAACAAATGGCAATATTTTGTTTTTATGTTTTTTTTTTTATTTTTATTTTTTGGAATCATGTTCAGATCTATATTGTTTGTATTGACAAATGGACAGCTAGACAGGCGACTGACTTGAATTTATAGAGTTTTTGATAATTTTATATGAAACACAAAGCACTGTACTGTACGCGTATTACCGCAGAATTTTTCATGGTTGAATATTTATTAGTAACTAGAGACTTGCCCGGATTTGCACTGTTTTTTTTTTAATAAAATTCAGCCCATGTGACTCGCTGAGAATATAGCATTTTATAGGTGATTGATTTCTTATAATCAGTTAAATATTTTTTGAAGTTATCCATTATAAAAAAGAAATCAAATCTTTCCTTTTTCTAATATTAGTTTAGGTAATAATTTATTAGAGGGAGACTTTGTACAAAAGTCGATTGCTTGGGTACCTCTGTCCCATTCGTGTTTCAACCGTGAAGCAGTTGTGTTTGCATGGCTGTGTTTCGGTTTAAAGGGTGGGATAGTGCGTGAATTTACTGGGTGCAGAGGAATAACACCTGAGTCCTCAGGAATGGCAACGCATGGGGGATATCATGAACGAAATAGTATACTCTGTTATTTCCATGGTACTGCTCATGTCTATAGGCGACAGCTACCACTTTCCATCAGGTGGGCTGTCAGCTTGTTTGCCATTCTAAGTTGTATAAAAAAAATTATAACTGGAATATATTAATTTACTTAATGCGAATTTAATGAACTTATTTATTTATATTATGATAGTAATTTGTAATTTTAATTATTTATTCTACATCAAGATAGTTAGGTGCATCAGAAATTATACATTAATATTATAGAAGCTAGTGTGTACGCCGCTTTTGACTTTCAATAAGCTGGAAGAATTTCGGTCAGTTAAGTTCTCATCATAAAAACGGTGAATCCAAGCAAGTAAACATGCCTGTACATGCACCATATGAATACATTTTCTAAGAAATTGTACAGTAATATGCAGATAGATGTAATATTTCATTAATAAAATTTACAACCTTTTTTGAAATAACCTTCGTAAAAAAAACTTTGTCGCAAAAATAACCAGATTGACCGACTGAGTATGATGAGGTTTTAGATTATAGATGAGATGTACTTATAAGTAAATCTCGTCATATTCAGCCAGTCAATAAGTTTTTTTTTTTTATACAACTTAGAATGGCAAACAAGCTGACGGTCCGCTGAAGTTAAGCTTACGCTCGCATCATAACCATTTACAATATAATTAAACTGTGGGATCCGGATGGATCTGGAATTAGTCGACAAAAATACACAATTTACTTTTCACATATATATTAATAGATATCACAGCGAAATATAGTGTAAGGACCAATATGATTTCATTTTATAATAGATTTAAAACAAAATTATTAAAAATTTTAGTCTATGATGACCAATAAAACAGTTATTTCACAAATGTAATTTCGTGAATTTATCAAATGAAAATGGTTAAAGGTTAAAAATTTAGAGAGATGACACCTCAGACTCTGTCCCGACGTCTGTTTGCAAAAATTTTTAACAATAAAATAGCTAGTTCATCGAAAATATTTGTTGACCTGTGGCGCCGGTGAAGCGACGTCATTGGTAGAGAGAATGAAGTAGAAAAGTTTTGCTGCTAAGGACAATGGACTTGTTTGTGAAAACATATCACACTATATGTTGGAACACAGCAATTGTGTAAGAGTTAATTGTACAGCCAATGTTGGTATATTGGATATTAATTTGGCAAATTCGGATAAACATTTTTGTGTTAGAGTAATTTTGGAGATAGATAGATTTATTTCTTTGCGTTACTTACCTTCTGCACACAAATAACAACAGAAGGAAAAAATAGAAAATAAGAAATAGAACTGTGTGGGTATGGTGTGGAGACAATTTAAATGTTTCTTGATAGTTTTGCTCTTTGTAAAATCGTGCATATCATTAATAATAGAGTATACCAGCTCTCTAGATAAGTGGCAAGCAAATCCATTGATGGAATCGTTATCAGAAGGGAGTCCATCGTTAGAATGAGACATCCGACGTTGTTATCTCATTCTATCTCACGAACTAGCTAGCGATTTTGATTCCATCGATGAATTCGCTTGCCACTTGTCTAGGGGGCCAGTGTATATAGTAAAAGAACGTTAAGGTTTCAGCATAGAAAAAGACCATTGTTTTCGTCCTTTGCCTAGTAGTTACGCAACATTTTTTTCGGTGTACAGATATCTACATAAATAAAAAAAAACATTACCCTCCTTTTTCGATAGTCGGATAAAAAACAATATTCGAATAGATACAGCTACGTCGAATAAGAATATAGTTGTCATTTACAGTCAATTCGATAGCATAAAGCTGTGGAACTTGTTGAAATGTGGACTGCGTAAATAGGAACGCTGTCCTATTGACCCTTTTGCTGTAATGATCAAATGAGGTCAACCACAGTATATACGCAAGTGCAAAATAGAATACGTTTGTAACGACTTGATACTTATCGAATTAGTATTGACATTAAAGTAACGTTTTTTCTAATTTTAATACTGATGTCTAAAAGATATTTTGATTGTGCTGTCAAATTTCGAAAACTTTTGTTGCAAAATGCAACTGTTGAATTTCTTGCCAATTCTTCTCAGCTGATATTACATTCCGAATGAAAGGTTGAATCATAAATAAAAAGCCGGTCAAGTGCGAGTCGGACTCGCTCAACGAGGGTTCCGTACAAAACTATCAATATATAAAAAAAAACAAAATTATAATTTTGTTTTTTTTTTTTATAAAAATTTTAAACTAATTTACAAGTTTTGGATTTTTTCTTTTACTTATGCAATATGACATTGCTTCATGCCAAATTTCATGATTCTAGGTTAACGGGAAACACAGTATATGGTTTGATTCCCTTTGCGAATGTCAAAATATGTGATATATGTAAATGGGACATAAATAGCTGTTTCCAATTCTAAAGCTTCTAAATCGACGCTATCAAAAGATCGCGTTGCGAAGCTTGATTTTTTCACTGATTTAAGAGATTGCAGACCTGGCCCTCTAGACAAGTGGCAAGCGAATTCGTCGATGGAATCGACATTTGCGACATTTGGAATGAATTATCCGGCGTTGCTATCTCATTCCAACTCACGGACTCGCTAGCGATGTTGATTCCATCGACGAATTCGTTTGCCATTTGTCTAGGGGCCCTGAGTACACGATATTAATTTCAACATGATATCTCCACGCGTTCCTAAGAAAAAGGGTTTTGACAGGCGGACAGACGGACGGACATACGGACAATGAAGTGGTCCTATAAGGGTATAAGGGTTCTCTTCTTTGCTTTGGAGGTACGGAACCATAAAAAAGACTATTCAAAACTGCTTCTTTCTTATTTCGTATATGAAAATAGTAGTAAATCGAAACATTTAATCAAATATTCGGTATTTTATTTGTACTACATCTTTGTGTGTACTCTGTAGCTTAGTTTTTAATTCAAAATGACTGCTTTGTCCCAATTTAAGTCGGCTTTTATTTGTTGAACACAATCTTTTCCAGCAATATACGCGATCAGGTCAACCTCCACGCGGTTTCCCCTTGAAACCGTCGTGCTGAATTCCGAGTGTATTCATCACGATGGGCTAACTGATCGATCCCTGCATCCTCACCTATCATCCCTCACTGGGATCCCGCCAGCGTGTACCATTAGCGTAGGCGGGGTTAGCATTCCATTATAATTAATTTAAAAAAAAAATGTTAGCGATCTGATTGCTAACTAAAAGTGCTCTGGCACTTTTTAAATATAGATAATATAATACTAATGATATTCCTATGAACAAGAAATTACATAGAAGGAATGATAAAATAAAAACTGTACTATAAATAATATACTTCTTATGCAAGTATAATTAGCAAAAAGCGTACGAAAGATACACCATCAGTTGCTATTCTTCTCAATTCATAGCAGGCTAGTGTATAGAAAATGTTTGATATGTCAATTATTTGTCAATGACAAATTTTACAATACTAGATTATATTTTCGGCGCAGTTTATGTAGC
The DNA here is from genome assembly GCF_026898425.1 of Galleria mellonella. Classification (NCBI taxonomy): domain Eukaryota; kingdom Metazoa; phylum Arthropoda; class Insecta; order Lepidoptera; family Pyralidae; genus Galleria; species Galleria mellonella. The sequence continues at coordinate 1,042,342 of NW_026442090.1, read as the reverse complement.
TGCTTGCTTTGCCCTTAAAAGAGCAAAACACTGATATTCTGTTGTGGCCAAACTACTACATAGATAAAGAGTACCAATCCCCGTTACGGTTCTATATCTACGCATCTAAATTACCTAGTTATAAGTAAGTATATGTTACATAAAAGATAGAATCCATATTTATTATTCATTCTACAGTAATACTGCGTATGTATAAGGTATGGATACCCTACAGCCTAAATTTTCTCCCACGAATACTCAGGTTATGGAATGAGCTCCCTGCCGAGGTTTTCCCAAGAGACTACAGCATGAGGTTCTTCAAAAGGGGGGTAAGGAGGTTTCTTCAGGGTTGGCAACGCGCGCGTAATACCTCTGGTATTGCAGGCTACGGTAACCGCTTACCATCAGGTGGGTCATCATAAAAAAAAAATGGAACATTTATTGTTGGATAGAATAGTTATTATTATATAACAAAATCATTAGTTAAACGTTGAGAACACTGGTTCTCAGATCATCTCTCGCTTCATTGGGCGCCCGTCCGGAATTAACAATCACATGATGACCCGACATGACGTGAAAGTGCGGGTTCAAACCCGGTTCGATTGGAAATTTTTCAATCTATCAATAACTATTAGAATATAATTTTCATACTTTTATTTGAATAATAATAATCGATCGCGTGGTCCCGGCATAGAATAGGCCACCCGTTCTTTTCCCGTGGGTGTCGTAAAAGTCGACAAAGGGACGGCGAGAGATGGGCAACAGCGTCTGTCTTAAAATATCTCAAATTAATGAATTATTCACTTGTCATTGTATATTTTTATTTATGGTGCAATAAAGAGTTAAATAATTAAATAAATAAATATCTCTAAAGCCTGACTGCGATTGCCAATCCTCCTGCCAAGCGTGGCAACTACTGGTAAAAACCCCCAAGGGGAGGCTTATGTTCAGTTGTGGACTGATATGATGATGATGATGATGATTTCAATTATAAACCATTAGTGAAATTGAACATATTCTCAAAGGAAAACACAAGTCGAAATATTCAAAAAATAAAACTTTATTAATTTACTTTCGAAAACGAAGCTGGTACGGAAATCTCTAAATCCCTTTTCAATCGACTTCAATAAGAAGATTCTTAGTTCAGCTGTATTTTTTCATGTTTATTGCCTCACAATTCCGTTAGTTGGAAAATTATTTTTTTATCTATAAATCTATTTAAATAATGATGATTTGAATTTGTAATGTGAGATAATGTTTCTAAGATTTAAAGGATATTGCTTTTTTTTTTTGATGGGTGAAAATAGTATGGTTACACCGCCTGCGCTAACGGGATACGCTGGCGGAGCACCAGTGAAGGGTGATAGATGAGAATGAAAACAGGCCAGTTAGCCCATCATGATGAATTCATCAGGGATTAACCATGATAGTTTCCAGGGGTCGACGAGTCGCGAGGAGGTCGACCTGGTTGGGTATATTGCTAGCAATGGGATTCTCAGTTTCCATTACTAATAATCCCTTTCCTCCCAAGGTAATGCTTTCACACCCTGTAAATTCAGTATCGTAATCATTTTAGACATACATAGTCATACATATTTGCTTAATGGCAATAAATTGAATGGGATAGGGTAACACTATCCCTGCATGTAAAGCCGTGAGTAACAGCTAGTACTATATATAAATGAATAGTAATATTTACTCACATTTCCCGTGGTAACGTCTTCTTCTCCTATCCCCGAAGGTAGTTCCACCATCGTCTCCAGCCAATTGCGGCCTGCAAAATAAATATATATGTTTTAATCTTTTTTCTTAACAAAATGGACATTGCATATTTTCGAAATGATCTTTGTAGAGTGAACTAATCTGGAGACATTCAGGATATTATTTTAATAGACAACAATGGAGTGTTGCTCCTATTAACACTAACATAATGTTTTAAAATATAAGGTCGTGAAGGTCGACCGTAGGGTGGGTAGGGTGCTTTTAATGGGTGATAATGGAATGGTGACCCCGCCTGCGCTGTCAGTGTACGCTGGCAGGGTCTCAGTAAGGGATGATAGGTAAAATGAAAAGGCAAGTCAGTTTACCCATCGTGATGAATACACCTTTAATTTAGCACGATGGTTTCCAGTGGAGATCGACCTGACAGGGTATATTGCCAGCAATGGGACTAGTTGTTCGTTTTTTCTAACAATCTCTTCCTCCCGACCTAATACACCCTGTATTGCTAGCAATGGGGCAGTCAGATCCTATTACTGGCGATTCCTTTTGTTACCTTTGTCGGATCAATATCCCCGTTATTTCACTTTCATTAGCGATATTTAAACACATACTTTTAGCGATAAGGGATGGGCAGCAGCGTCCCTCTTAAAACATCTCCAAAGCCTAATTGTGGTTGCCAATCCTCCTGCCAAGCATGGCAACCACTGGCAAAAACCCTCTAGGGGAGGCTTATGTTCAGCAGTGGACAGTTAAAGGCTGATATGATGATGATCAATGTATACTATATCCGGACTTAGTATAAGTAAATAACAAAAACAGAAATGAAAATTATATAATAAACGAACTCCACTACGTAAAGGTGAATGACATTAGCGATATTTAGAATTGATGAGAATGTGCCTAATACACAACATTTATAACGAATTGATGTAACTGTGTGGCACTTATACTATTATTATGAATACTTGTAATGTCCAAGTACTCCAAATTCTATAATTAAGGAGAATTCTATTGAATATTCTAGATTTATTGACTTATATATGACGATACGTAGCGATTTTCGTCAAGTATTTACTTCTGACACTTTAAAATCTTTTTTGGTCTACAGTACTATGCAGGTACATGTGTGCGTGCGTGCGTGCTTGCGTGCGTGTGTGCGATCGTGCGTGCGTGCGTGAGTGCTTGAGTGCGTGCGTGCGTGCGTGCGTGCGTGCGTGCGTGCGTGCGTGCGTACGTGCGTGCGTGTGTAAGTGCGTGCGTGCGTGCGTGTGTGTGTGATTGTCTCAGAAAGTTATCTATCCATCGGGTTTTATTTTACATATTTTTATATATAATTATTATTTATTCTGATTAGATATCTGTATATTTATTCAATATCAACGCAGCTATAAAACAAACACGATGTGTCACTGTTCATAAGACTCAGATGATAGGAGGGAGCATGCCAGCGTCGCTTGCATTAATTGAGTTTATTTCATACAATTATGTTACTACCTTCGCAATAAGAGTAATGTTTAAAGAATCTTATATTTAAACAGACACGTCTACAGGTAAACTAATTTTGCGACTTCGAGCCTTTGAAGTTTGAGCAGAAACCGTCGATAGCAACAAGGAAATATATTTTGAGAACTAAATTTTATCTAGAGACATATTATAAGAGATCGTGAGACATATTGAGTACAGAGCTCATATTTCATATACCTAGTGTTTACACGAAAAAATAGAAAAAATAAATTTTATTTAATCAATAATACGTCCTACGTTTTATGTAGCGAAGGTTTAATATTACTTGAAGGTTTGAGTGACTTTAACTACCTATTTTCAATCGACTTTAAAAATAAGGTTTTTTATGTATGTTCGAACGGTATGAGTTGCTGGTTACATATAAAACGGATGTAAGAAATAAGGTCTATACTAAAGAAGCAATAATAAAAATACTGTAGGAATAACACCTGAGTCCTCAGGAATAGCAACGCATGGCGAAATAGTATACTCTGTTATGTCCATGGTACTGCTCATGTCTATAGGCGACGGTTACCACTTTTCATCAGGTGGGCCGTCAGCTTGTTTGCCATTCTAGTTGTATAAAAAAATACTTGATGTGTTATGATGATGAAAATACATCTATACATCCAAAATCAGACTTTGAATGTATGGAGGCTCGAGGTGGTAAATTGGTCCGAGTAAGAATCGATCCGGGAACCTAATTTATATAAAACATATATCAACGTTGCCACGGAGCTCTACATAATTATTTTTGGTACTGTAGTCACAGAATAATAACTGTATTGTACCATTATTTTTATACCTATTGATTATTGCTGTCTCGTGTTGTTGGCAAGTGTCATAAAGCAAGAGTCAGAAGGTTAAAAGAAAAAAAAAATAGAAAATTAAATGCGGCTTTCTTTTTATAACATGATGAACTTGCTCTTGCTATTCCCAAGGAGGGTTGACGTCAGACAGGCGGCCGGTCATAAAACTAAAAGCCAAAACCTTGGATAATATGAATAAAAACATATTACACCGACCCCAAATAATTGAGATAAAGGCAGGAAAATGACGATGGACTTGCTCTTGGCAACTCACCTGACGGAAAATAACGGTAATACCTAAAGCTATTCAACATCGTTTTCATACATTAACAAATAAATGAAAACTTTTTATTGTCTCTTTCTAAGAAGGATATAGATTATAAAAATAAACAATATATTAAAAAGAAAATTAATTACAAAACTTACATAAAAGCAAGAGGAAACAGTGGGCGGTCTTATCGCGAAATAGCGATCTCTTACAGACAATCTTAGGATGGAGAGGAAGGAAAAATTAAAATTGTATTTGGTTAAAGCGCAACAGAAAAATAATAGGACTAAAAAAGAGAAAAATAGGGGGCTATAGATATATTTTTCGAACGAGGAATCAAAAAGAACATTCTACTACAAAGTTCTTTAGTCTGTGGTTTCAGTCGTTGGCAGTTTGCACTAAGAATGCACTAAAATAATAGACAAAACCAATCGCTAGCTAAATTTTTCTATATATACTTTTTTTATTTTAAAAATGTTTTAAACAATAAATTTGTAAAAATACATTATACCTTTCTAGTTATATTTGTTACATTATAGTTGTTTATAATAAATCCATTATATTATATTTTGTTTATTATTCAACACGATATAGTGCGGATGTGATACGCTCATAACAAAGTTAGCATATTCATGAAGGATTATTCGTTCATTCAACTGTGAACGCAAACACACACGTAATTATGTTCAAATTACGGTGTTCCTTTTAAGATAATAACGACTTAATTACGATTCGACCGATTTTACGTGAATCCTTACTAATATTATAAACGTGAAAGTGAGTTTGTTTGTTTATTTGTTGCGTCATAACGCCTTAACGGCTTAACCAATCACTATAAGATTTTGTAAACACGTCCTACAGGGGATACAGAAGAATATAGGCTTTTTATAATGGTTAATGTACATACCCCAGTCATACGGACAAAGTTTTAAATAAGAGCTAGTTTATTGATAAACTTACTTACTAACACAATATTTTTCACTGTGTATTTCTAAATGGTTAATTTTAAAACGTATTTATTTTTTTAACACTAATCATAGCAGAAATAGATAGATATTATTTGAGTCATAAATTTAAAGCAAAATTCATACAATTAAATAAGTTATATAATTATAAAATAATACTAAATATATTAAATAATACAAAAATATATTTTCGCCATGTGTATCGCAGTGACCCAAATAGGCCACAACTCTTTATCAATTTTAGTTTTTTTTTATACAACTTAGAATGGCAAACAAGCTGACGGCCCACCTGATGGAAAGTGGTAACCGTCGCTTATAGACATGAGCAGTACCATGGACATAACAGAGTATACTGTTTCACCTATGATGCGTTGCCATTTCTGAGGACTCAGGTGTTATTCCTCTGTACCCAGTAAATTCACGCCATATCTCACCCTTCAAACCGAAACACAGCCATGCAAACACAACTGCTTCACGGTTGAAACACGAATGGGACAGAGGTCTGTTAATTTTACCTTGTTTCCGATTATCTGGAGACGGCATGACTGTCTCCCACGATGATCCCCCCCTATAAAATCTGAAAGCAAATTAATTGCTTTTAGTGAGTGAATTATCCATTTGCTCCAGCTTGTACTTCATGGTATGGATTACAATATAAATTTTATAGCTTGTAAACGCTATGTTCCTCACATAAATTCTTTAAAACATTTTTATGTAAATTATTCTAATAGGACTAATTCTTGGAGATGTCGGTAGGGGCCGCCCTAGACGGACGTATGTTGACCAAATAGGCGACGTGCCGAAGAAGGGCCAAGTTAAAAGTACCCGTAACCGGCGAGCATGTATGAAAAGATTGATGAATGTGGAAGAAGCGAAAGAGGTTTGTTTGAATCGAAGCATTTGGCGACTAATTCTTGTTATTGTTGTTAAGTAGGCTTTGTCAAGTAGAAAAACCTGTAACACTCTGACCTCTGTGATCTATTGTGCTCGCCATTTTTTTTTTATTTCGCTGTCAATTCCTGGCTGTGATAGAAATTTTAAGATGTTCTTAACAGCGATGTTTTATATCTCTTCAGCATAATATGTATTGAAATATGCCCGCTCGAAATCATTAAATTTTTCACATAACGTTTGTATTTATTTCTTTAATATATAGGTAATAGTTATTTTTCTTTTTATGTTTAGGTATATAAAACTACTATTTGCCTGCAATTTTGTACACGTGAATTTTTAAAATACGTAATCATTTTTAGATCATATATCAAGATAAAACATACGAGTACACCAGATTTTATATTAGGCCGTAAAGAACACAATTGTATAATTTTACTGGAACATACATAGTGATAGACAGATAGACAAAAATTGGCTTCTATTATTCATATTAAAATGCCTCACATTAATTTTCCTTAAATAACTCCTATTAATTTACAGGGTACATAGGAATAACACCTGAGTCCTCAGGAATGGCAACGCATGGGATATCATGGGCGGAACACTATACTTTGTTATGTCCATGGTACTGCTCATGTCTATAGGCGACGGTTACCACTTTTCATCAGGTGGGCCGTCAACTTGTTTGCCATTCTGAGTTGCATAAAAAAAATATACAGACATCGTCTCGATACAATTGTATTAACTCCTGGTCGCGATTTTATTAATTTTACTATAATAGTAATATATTAAAAAAATGGCGGCTAAGAGCATATTTTCGTGTGAAAGGAGGGAAAGAAGCAGGGGAGGGAGTTTACATCTCATCAAATCGTATTCACCTGGGTTTAAAGTCACAAAAAGTTTTAGAATGTACGCATAATGATACATTTAGCCATCTTTAACCCAACCCGCGGCTAACGAGCTGAGTTCTTTTCTATATTTACCACAAGTCTACAACAAACTAGTCTTTACCCATGACCTTACTCGTGTGATACTCGCATATTATATTGATTGCCCGGGAGGATAAGAAACTTATATCCTTCTCTATTCTAAATAGAATGTTTATATATGCCAAATTTCATGACGATTAGATGCAAAGCCGATAAAGCGCCAAAAAGCAAACCAACAAAGTCACTTTTACAGGGGGGAAAGGGATTGTTAGTAATGGGGTCAAATAACCTTATTACTAGCAATATACCGTATCAGGTCGGCCTCAACGTGGTTCCCCCTGGAAACCGTCGTGACTAATTCTAGTTTAATTCGTCAGGATGGGCTAACTGACCTACTTTCATCTTCATCTGTCATCCCTCACTGGTGCCCCGCCAGTGTGTACCGATAGCGCAGACGGGGTTACCATATCATTATCACTCATTAAATAAAAGTCACTTTTACATTTATGAATAAATGAATGAATGAATGAAAAGCTCTTTATTGTTCCCTTCAAAGAATGATTATCAAGGTTAACAATATGTACACAAACAATAAACAATACTAATAACAAATAAACAACAAACAATAATATAAATGAATAATTAATTACATAAACTTAATTACATAAAGAGGCAACAATGGGCAGCCTTATCGCTAAATAGCGATCTCTTCCAGGCAACCTTAAGACGGAATAAAGGAATAATTAAAATTGTATCTGGTCAAGGCGTGACAGAAAAAGATTAAGACTAAAAATGGGAGAAAAAAATTGCTAAAGGTAAATTTTAACTCACTGTAAATAATGTAAATAAAAATATACTTACACATAATAATAATAATAACTTATGATTACATTAATGGATATAAATAAATAATACATACATATATATGAATATACATACATAAACATATATAAAGACAAATATACTTAATATAGTGTATTTTCTAATTTATTGTTACGGTGTCAAACGAGCAGACGGTCCACCAGAAGGCTACCGTCGCCCACATTACTACAAATGCGACCCTTGTCCAATTTCTGTGGGTCTTTCAATTGTGTTTTCAACTTAGAATTCCCAAAAAAGTCAATGTCTCTGAAAAAGCATTTTTAAAATATTTTTGAGGGCATACATTTTTACTAAGACTCGAAATAAAAAAAAAATCACCAAAATTAGACAGAAAGCGCTCTTGCTGAAAATCAATCCTATAAATAAACATTAATTGCTAAATTTGTTGTTGACCATGAAACTTTAACCACTTACCATCAGGTGGGCCGTATGCTTGTTTGCCACCTCAATGGTATAAAAAAAACTTGAGAGCGACTGGACTAATTGGAATATTTTTTTTTTAATTATTCGTTGAAGTCTGAGAAAGGTTTATATGAAGAGAAAAAATCCCTGAAAAGAAACGAAAGAGTATTTATTTTTCCTATACAAACTGTTTCTATTTACCATAGTTAATAGTTTTTGTTAGAACGACGTCTATCTAGTCAAGAATATTCTAAAGGATAACATTAGATAGAATAAATATTGAATATAGGGGGGAAAGGGATTATTAGTAATGGAGACTGAGAATCTCATTGCTAGCAATATACCCAACCAGGTCGACCACCTCGCGGTTCTCCCTGGAAACTATCACGGTTAATTCCTGATGAATTCATCATGATGGGCTAACTGGTCTGTTTTCATTCTCATCTATCACCCTTCACTGGTGCTCCGCCAGCGTATCCCGTTAGCGCAGGCGGGGTTACCATACCATTTTCACCCATCAAAAAAAAATTTAATATAGATAGACAATTTATTTGCATTACTTACAGTACACAGATAACAACAGACATAAATAGACATGCACAGTAAATAAAAATAAAAGAATGCATACACAAAAAAAAAGCAAAATGTATAAAAGAAGTAACAATTTTTTCCTTCATGCGTGTGTCACAGTAACACAAAATAGCCACAACTCAGCAAAAAGCCAGCCGCGAAATTCCTTAATAGAAATAAAAAAAGAAATATAGATAAAAAACACTGTATGTGTCCATTACATTTATTATAAACCTACCTAAGTCGATTGCTTAGGTACCTCTGTCCCATTCGTGTTTCAACCGTGAAGCAGTTGTGTTTGCATGGCTGTGTTTCGGTTTGAAGGGTGGGATATGGCTTGAATTTACTGGGTACAGAGGAATAACACCTGAGTCCTCAGGAATGGCAACGCATGGGGGTATCATGGGCGAAACAGTATACTCTGTTATGTCCATGGTACTGCTCATGTCTATAGGCGACGGTTACCACTCTCCATCAGGTGGGCCGTCAGCTTGTTTGCCATTCTAAGATGTATAAAAAAATATTCTAGACGAATAAATAATAAATGTCATTAGAAGAGGGGTAATGAGAGCTCACTTTCCATCTATTTATACTCTTTATCTACTCATATATACATATTAAGTAGCACTTCAGTAATGATCCAGATATTGTTGAATTATGTTTATAAATAGACGTGTCCAGCGTCCATTCCCTAAGAGACCTCAACGTTCATTTACATATACAGGCGGGTCATGGATTTGCATAATTTATTCAAAAAATATCAACAACTTCTTAATCTGGAAAATTTATAATAAAATCCCACTTTTTACGCAACGAAAGCGACCTTCATCTGATAAACCAGAGGGAGACTTTGTACAAAAGTCGATTGTTTGGGTACCTCTGTCCCATTCGTGTTTCAACCGTGAAGCAGTTGTGTTTGCATGGCTGTGTTTCGGTTCGAATGGTGGGATATGGCGTGAAATTACTGGGTACAGAGGAATAACACCTGAGTCCTCAGTAATGGCAATGCATGGGGGGTATCATGGGCGAAACAGTATACTCAGTTATGTCCATGAAACATGAGCAGTATCATGGATGTAACAGAGTACTCGTATACTGTTTTGCTCATGATACTCCCCATTGCATTGCCACTTTTGAGGACTAAAGTGTTATGACTCTGTACCCTGTAAATTTACTGTCTTATCCCACCCTTTAAACCGAAATACAACAATGCAAACACAACTGATTACGATAGAAGTACGAATGGGACAGAGATGCCCAAGCAAACGACTTTTGTACAAATTTTCTCTCTCTCTCTGGTAAGGTTATTTAAGTTTATTATTAAATTTCCTTAGTAAAAGAAAGAAAATTCTGCCATGAATCGTATCAGATGTCACAGATGTCCCCTAGAGCAATTAAACGTTACAGTCCCCGTTTGCACTGCTTTCAGTAAATGACTGTATTGTTCTCAAATACCTTGAATTGAAACTCACGACACGTAGTGCGAAGGTAACTTAATTACTTACTTCCAACTTAAAGTTCATTTCTTAAGATTGTTTTCATATAAGTTTAAATTACATTCACTTTTCCAGTTAGAAGGACTTTTACCCGGTTGCTTTCAAGTAATTTTAAAAATACACTAATTTATAAAATACACTGATTTTATTTTATTATATTAATAAAATAATAACTGGACGATGAAAGATATTTAAGAAAAATTGAAATAAAGTGTCTTATTATTTCAGCCGTTAACTGTCCACTGCTGAACATAAGCCTTTCCCATAAGGGGAGATTTGCCAGTAGTTGTCACGCTTGGCAGGCGGATTGGCAACCGCCGTCAAGCTTTAGAGATGTTTTAAGAGGAACGCTGCTGCTCATTCCTCGCCCTCCCTTAGTTGCCTCTTACTAACACCCAAGGAAGGGGTGGTTCATTCTATGTTGGGGCATACACGACGTAAGCCAAAGCATCGCACGAAACTGATAATGTTTTATATTAATACATTATCTAAAAATGGTTTATTTCATTGATTTTTCTATCTTATGTATATATATATATATATATATATATATATATATATATATATATATATATATATATATATATATATATATATATATATATATATATATATATATATATATATATATATATATATAGTTATATTGATTTAAAAATTTAGAAAGCGATAATAATTTTTGATGAAATTTCTATAGCACAAATCTGTAAGTATATTTTTTCAGATAAAAAAGAATTTTGCAAATCAGTTCACAACTGATGGAGAACGGGATGTCTTTACTGATCAAGATAATACCATCCTATATAATCCTTTACCATCCTATATGGCACGTGTATACCTAATTTCATAATGATTGATTAAACCGTTAAAGTGATATAAGGTAACAAACAAACTAATTTTCACATTTATAATATTAGTAAGTGTTTAGGATTTATTATGATGTAATTTTGGAAATAATCAAATTAAAGACGGAGACTAATTTGTATGACTTTTATAACGAATAACCAACAAATGAATAGAAAAAATGAATCAACTTATTTTTGACGCTTTCTTGGCTAACAAAAAAGAATCAGGCGTTTAAACATGCCCCCCGGCGTTGAATGCCGTGGCTTCAACCAGACAGTGATGGCAATGGACAAATCTTGCTAAAAGCCCGTCGAATCACTCCGGTGGACGTTTTTATATCAGCAACCCGTACTATGCCGTCAGGTCCAGGATGAACTTCCACAATTCTTCCCAATTTCCACTTCAACGGCGGAAGATTATCCTCCTTGATCACTACTAAAGTGTCCAACTTCAAATTATCCTTGCAGGAACGCCATTTAACGCGTTGTTGTAATTCTGCAATATATTCTTTACTCCATCTAGTCCAAAAATGTTGACGAAGTTGTTCAATGCGTTGGAACCGTGTAAGATTATTCGTGGAATATAATCGATAATCTCGTTCTGGTAAGGATGTGAGTGATCGGCCAATGAGAAAATGACCTGGGGTCAGTGGATTGTAGTCTGCTGGATCCGAAGAAAGTGGTGTTAGTGGTCGAGAGTTTAATACGGCTTCAATTTGTACAAGTGTAGTGTTAAGCTCTTCGTAAGTTAATGTACAATTACCCAACACTCGCTGTAAATGGTACTTGGTCGAACGGACACCCGCTTCCCAGAGGCCTCCGAAATGTGGCGCATACGCCGGAATAAAATGGAAATTAATACCGTCGTTTGCTGCACTTTCACCTAAAGAATTAAAATTAGCCTTTAGAAATTTTGATAAGTCGTTGTATGCACCAACAAATGACGTACCGTTATCAGAATAAATATTAACGGGTTTCCCTCTTCGTGAAATAAATCGTCGTAAAGCCAGTAAATAATTATTGCTCGTTAGATCTCCCACCAGCTCCAAATGAATGGCTTTAGTCGTGAAGCACACAAAAACCGCAATATACACTTTTACTAGTCTGCAACCGCGACCTTGACGATTTGCGCACATAATAGGGCCTGCATAGTCAACACCAACAGTCATAAAAGGATAACCACCGGAAAGAAGACGCTGCTGTGGTAAATTTCCCATCAAAGGAGTAACGACCTTACCCTTTATGCGTGTACATTTGATGCAATTATGATAGCAAGTCTTTGCTAAATTTCGACCACCTATGGGCCAATAACTTTCCCTAATGGACGCCAACAATAATTGAGGACCAGCATGTAATAATCTTTTATGCTCAAATGTGAATAATAATTTTGTAAAAATGTGAGTGGACTGTAAAATAATAGGGTGTTTTTTGTCATCAGAATAATTTGAGTTGTCAATACGACCTCCAACACGCATTATATTATTTTCGTCTAGGAACACGTTAAATTTTAAGAGTGGACTTTTTTTAGGTAAGCTTTCTTTATTCAAAAGTAATTTATACTCGGGAAAGGATTCGTATTGACAATTTGAAATTATTAAAATTAAGGAATCTCGCAATTCCTTTTCACTTAAAAATATTGAGACTTCTGGCAGCCTTTTACATGAATTTATGAATCTTAAAACATAGGCTACCGATCGCACGAGTCTTAAATAATTGGAGAAGCGATTAAATTCAATGAGCCTTCTTGGGCTTGCGTCGTGTACAATAGCGTTTAAAGAATGGTCTTGTTTAATCTCGGGTAAAACTTCGACATGCTTTGGTTGAGGGGGCCACTTCACAAAGTCATCACGAAGAAATGCAGGACCTGACCACCATAGTTCCAAACTCTGCAGATTACTAATATCCACACCACGAGATATTAGGTCTGCTGAGTTTTCATCAGTTGGTACGTGTCGCCAGGTACAGTTTTCTGTCCTTTCTAAGATTTCGGCAACGCGATTGCGTACAAACGGCTGAAGTCTAGAAGGTAGCATACGTAACCAACTTAAAACTATGGTGGAGTCAGTCCAGCAATAAACTTTATTTATTTTCAACCTCAACGAAGTGACGACTTTGTCATAAAGTCGAGCTGCTATCAATGCACCGCACAATTCCAACCTTGGGATTGTGGTTGGTTTGATCGGAGCTACTCGACTCTTAGCCATCAACAACCGAACTAAAACCTTTCCAAAATCACTAACACTACGAACATAAATGCAAGCTCCATACGCACGTTCTGACGCGTCTGAAAATACATGCAATTCTAGCAATTTGTGTGAGTCGCAAATAACAATTCTTGGAATACGAAGTTTGTTTAAAAGGGGTAAAGCTTCACGAATACGTTTCCAATTCTTATTAAGGTCATAATTTAATGGTTCATCCCAAGATAATTTTTGAATCCAAAGCTGTTGTAGCAGCAATTTCATATTAATTATGCAAGGAGCCAAAAGTCCTAATGGATCAAAAATTCGTGCAATTGATGAAAGAATATCACGTTTAGTATTGCCATCAGGGATTAAAGAACCTATTGGAAAACATAGTTCGTCAGAATTAGCATGCCAACTGAGACCTAATAACTTATTTGGATCATCATCATTATGCCCGATATTTAAATCAATTGAAGAAATATCATTATTTGGAGACTCCATAATCAATCGAGGTTCATTCGATTTCCACTTCCTTAATGGCATACAAGCCGAAGCAAGTACATCAGTGACCTCCTTACGGATAGCTTGAACTTCAGTCAGATCATCACCTCCTGTTAAAAGATCATCAACGTAAAAATCATGTTCGATGATCTCTGCAATTTTGTCATTTTTACATTCGATACTTAATTGTTTAAGACACCGTGTAGCCAGGAATGGTGCACTAGATGTGCCATATGTCACCGTGTTTAATATAAATTTTTGTATCGGCTTGTTTGTATTACTACGCCAAAGTATTTGCTGCAGATGTCTATCAGATGGATGGACAATAATTTGCCTGTACATTTTTTCTACATCTGCAGACAAAACATATTTATGCTGCCTAAAACGGAGTAGTATTGACACCAAATCGTCTTGAATAATAGGACCTATCATTTGGATGTCATTATAAGAAACACCTGACGTGGTAGGGCTACTAGCGTTGAATACAACCCGAAGTTTCGTAGTTGTACTACTATCACGCATAACACCGTGATGGGGTATAAAGTACTCATCTTGTTCTAGTTTAGGTTGTTCACATTTTGACATATGGCCAAGCAACTCATATTCTGACATAAAACTGTGATACATTTCACTTAAATTAGGCTTACTCTTTAATCGATGTTCTAAAGAATATAAACAATGTTCAGCTCGTTGAATTGACTCTCCTAAGACAGAAGAAGTTTGCTTGAGTGGTATACGGACGCAAAAACGACCATCATCGAGACGAGTTGTATTCGCGATAAAGTGCTCCTCGCATTTCTTTTCTTCTGGCAGATAATTATGTTTGGAGTTTATTTCTTCAAGCTGCCAAAACCGTGTCAGATCAGTTCGAATATCATCGAAATCCTGATTTGAAGTAGAATCGATTTTATTTAAATTGCATCTTAATTCACTTACGTCTGTAGTTGTGACATGATGACTAAAAATAGGACCTGAAATTATCCATCCTAATTTTGTTTCACATAAAACAGGCTTTTTCTTGCCTAATGTTATTCTTCGCGTACCTACCAAATCCCAAAAGAGATCAGCACCGATTAAAATGTCAACATGAGCAGGTATAAAAAACGTAGGATCCGCTAAACAAATATCAGTTGGTATGTCAATATTAGAAATATTCACTTCGTGACTAGGTATATTACTAGTAATAGATGGCAAAACATAACACTGAACCTCAGAGGAATAATTGTTATTTAATGACGTCATTTGTACATGACAAGTTTTGCCTACGCATGATGTTGCGTTATTTATACCCAAAATTGACTTATCTACCTTACAAGTCATCAAATTTAAACGTTGACACAGTGTCTCAGTTATGAGACTCGATGTACTACCACTATCTAGTATAGCACGAACAATGTGTTCGCGATTGTTGTCGTCATATAATTTAATCAAGGCAGTAGATAATAACACATCACACTGAACTTTATTATAATTAGATATGTGTGTGGTCAAAGCTACATTATGTGAAGCCACAGATGATGTAGATGCTGAGGGTGTATTCACAGTGGTAATTTTATTTTCATTACGTACCGGCTGATCACTAGTTACATGAATGAGACTATTGTGTCTTCGCTTGCATATTTTACAGCCTGATTTTTTGCATAGATTGGCAAAGTGGCCTGCGCGGAAACAATTAAAACATACCTTGTAGCTTGGTAGTAATTTTAGTCGCGCTTCAATACTTAAGGCAAGGAACTGAGGGCAATTTGCTAAATTGTGGTCGCCCTTACATTTAGGACAAACACGTTGATGTGATTCAGCTGTATTGGAATTTTGATTAGTATGTCCACCTTGTATCGACACCATAGATTTTAGTCTACCAGTAGATTTATGAGTTGAATTAATTTGACTAACACGTGATAGCTCTAATGTTTCAAATAAGTCAGCGCTACTACGTATAAATTGTAAAAAGATGTCAAATGTTATTGAGGCATCCTTTTCCATACGTCCTTTAAATTCCTCCCACTTCCGAAAGGTTTTGTTGTCTAATTTGTGAGTAATAATATAAATTAGAAGAGTGTCCCAATGTTTTACAGGTTCACCTAATGATTCAAGTGCTCGTAGGTTTTTATTTACCTGATCAATCAAACGTTTTAAAGTTACAGATGACTCCTTTGTAATAACTTCAATATTGAATAAAGACGATACGTGATTTTGTATTAGTAAACGTTTATTGTCAAACCTATCACACAAGAGTTTCCACGCAACGGCATAATTTTTAGATGAAAACTCAACTGATTGGATTACCACAGCAGCAGAACCTTCCAGAGATGCACGTAAATAATGGAATTTATTTATCTCGTCTATTTCATCGTTATTATGTATAAGACTAGTAAAAGTGTCCCTGAATTCAAGATAATTGTCGTACGACCCACAAAATTTTGGTAACTGGATGGTGGGTAGTTTAACGAGCTTATGATTATTCATGCGAGTACCCTTGTCACTTCCTATACTACTCATAGAACCTTCATTAATATTTTGCAAACCTTGAGCTTGAGCAATTGCTTTGAAGTATTGTGATTCAAATTCTGAGCGTTCTTTAAATTGCTCTTCAATATTATCAACAATACACTCTAAACGCAACTGTACCTGATCATATTGCTCATACAACGACTCAATTTTACCCATACGCAATTGTAATTCTCTAGCATCCGAAAGACTTAACGGTTCGTCAGTTAGCGAATGTAAATAGTTAATAAATGCAGTTAAACGACCTTTAAAACTACCACGTTTCTTAACTAATTCCCTTTCTTCGGCCATTCTGGGATTCGCGTGTTGTCGACCTGGAATTTATACAAATAAAAAATAAATTAATAAATGTAATAAACAAGGCACACAATAGATCCTTACTATATTGGTACTATATTACTATATTATTGGTACAATGAGCAAATAATATTTCAATCAATTAAATAGCTTTATAATACGATATGTTATATTTATAGTATAGGTACAGATGTTAATAGGTATATAGGAATAACATTTAAAAAGTATTTAATATCGGACAAATTCAAATTATTGAATTATGCACTACGTAGTTACAGAGATATACTTGATACGTGACTGTATAACTTATCCACTTCAGTTTATTAATAGAATCATACAAACAGTAAATAGTTCACTAATCTGCTAAATGTGTATATTATAACCCTATAGAATCGTATAAAATTTTACTATAATAGAACAATAGAATCAGATACAATAGTAAAATATATCTACCTACACAATAATTATACGTGAATAACTATTACAATTTACACTATAATTATTCATTTAATAATCCAAACAATGTAGCATTAATGCTTACTATACTTAATTTAAGTATTATTTGGATTTAATTACAGCAAAACTTAAGTTAAACAAAAATTATTCACACTACAATAGGTAGAAACTTTATGTAAGTAAAATGAACGGTACAGATAAATAGTGTAATTATTTTTTACTAACCTTTTTAAAAATCCTTTATTTACACTAAATATTACCTGTCGAGTGCTGGGTTATATTTAAATATGAATAAATAAAGACTTAACACCACTGAAAATACACTCAATCCATCCGCTGTAGGTAGACACTATCTTGATTTTAATAAATTCGTCTTTTATTCTTCTAGTTTAATTATATTCCATAAAATAATAGCTAATCCTTATCAGTTTCACATCCGGCTTCGATCTAGGACCATGTTTAGGATTTATTATGATGTAATTTTGGAAATAATCAAATTAAAGACGGAGACTAATTTGTATGACTTTTATAACGAATAACCAACAAATGAATAGAAAAAATGAATCAACTTATTTTTGACGCTTTCTTGGCTAACAAAAAAGAATCAGGCGTTTAAACAGTAAGAATTTACGTGGATGAAGTCATAACTCAGTAAATAAATAATACTCATTACTGAGTAAATAAATAATTTAAAACTAACAATCGATATAAATTGCAATTGATCATTATTATTCCTATATTTCTTGCCAATAATAATAACATTATGAATTCAAAGCGTTTGAAAGGTGTCAATGTGAAAACATCGTCTGTATATTTGATAAATTTAGATTAGTAAAAAAATACAGAATCTTTTTAAGAAATATCCAAAAATAGGTACTCGTCTCGCCTATGTAGTTTTTATTTATATTTACCACCTGCAACCTCCATCGGTTTCACACGGTTTTTTTGTCAATTAAACTATGCCTATTTACTCGCTGATAATTGTAAAATCGATTAAGTATTATTTAACTTTATTTATTATAAAACATACAAACAATAATCATATCTTTTCTCTTTATAACAATTAAGATAAATAGAGAGATAACAAAAAATGAAATAAAAAAAGAAAGAATTTTTTAAGTCTTTTATTAAATTATCTATATATGTACTTAACTATAATATAATTCTTACAAATATAATAAAGTTGTAACTAGGCGATGTCTGTATATGGAGATTTAAAAAAAAAATTTGAGACGTCTTAATAAGACCAATAGATAAAGGCCAAAACAAAATATTAAAAAAATGTTGTCTATCTCTCCGCTGTATGTTTATTCTGACATCATACAAAAACTATTGAATTATTTTGTTCCGGAAGTTGTATTCCTGAAGGTCATACTTAAAATCTGGTGTATATTTTATTATATTCTTGATGAATTCACATATCAGTTACGCCATATGTATTGTATTATATCGTCATAGTCGTAGAATACTGACGGATCTGACGAAGATTACATATAAAGATTCGTCAGTATTCTACGACTATAACGATATATATGTAATTTATCATATTATAGTAAAATTTAAATATTTTTTTTGAACCATAATCGAATACCTCTACACATTCTTAAGGTTAACTGGTAGAGAATGCCTACAACATAAGATCTGTCTGTTGTACTACATTTTATAGGTCATCAAAGTTGAAGTATGCCGGGACCACACGGCATAGAGTAGGCCACCCCTTCCTTTCTCGTGGGCATCGTAAAAGACGACTAAGGTAGGGCGAGGATTGGGCAGCAGCGTCCCTCTTAAAACATCTCTAAAGCCTGACAAAACATAAGTCTCCCCTTGGGGGGGACTGGCAAAACCCCCCAAGGAGACTTATGTTCAGCAGTGTGCAGTTAATGGCTGATATGATATTGATAAGGTTTGAGTAAATAAATATTAGAAATACTTCGCCAATTCTGAACCGATTTTGATAATTCTTTTGTAATCACCAGTGTTTAATGTAATGTTTCTCCTATGTGTGTATATTAGTAATTTTGCTACGATTAAACCTACTATTATATTGCGTAGCAAAATCTTATAATGGACTCATTTCCTTTTGACAAAGTTGTCCACTTTCATGGTAGTTACAGCTCGGTCTCGCATTGTTGTAAACTTTTCCTTGCACCCAAAAGACTTACATTATAATATTTTCCAAGTTTTACTTTTTTTCTTTCTTACTACTACTGTATTAAGTTGCATACTGAGTAATAAATGACGTGATATGATGTGAGTATGGATGTTACAAACCTAGTAAGGCGAAGTTCCTTTTACATATACATGTAGTAAAAAACGGTTATTTCAATATTACAAACAGACACTTTAATTTTATTTATATGTATAGATGTTGTTCTACCTCATAACTCCGTCAATTATTTATTTATTTATTTATTTAAGGAACACCAACAGCATATTGCATTATAACATATAGGTATAACAAACATTAAATATACTACAATATTAATGCACATGCCTATTATAGGTATTCACAGCATTCACTTTAACATAATTATACAGTGCAAGAAGATTAAGTAAATAATAAAAATAAATTATAAACCGATTACGAAAATTCTTTTTTTGTCTAAAAGGATATGCTCACAAATTTTATTCCGTAGAAAATTAATCAAAATCGATTCAGTAATTTAATTTTGAAAAACAACAGGTTTTGCCACAATTATGTCAAAATAGTTTATTTTTGGAACACAATCTTAAAAAATTCTTTGTCTATAACTTTTTTTTTATAAATAACAATTATTGTATATATAAAAAATTATACACCGCATGAATTTATTTCTTATATATATTTTGCACTTTTCATTAACGTCAAGACGTGAGTAAAAGGATGTTACTTTGTCATAGCAGCAAGTACTAAGCACGAATAAGCATTATGTTCGAAACGAGCACTCTGGCCAAATTCTAAGTAACTATACAGACGTAAATGAAGATAAATGTACGCGAAAACTAAGCTTGTCATATTTTTCTGTTTACTTTTATGATGTTTTTTTTACAAGCCCTGCACTATTACATTGGCCCAGTTCTCAAGTTTTTTTATTTAGTGGGTGATAGTGGAATGGTAACCCCACCCGCGCTATCGGCATACACCGGCGGGGCACCAGTGAAGGATGATAGGTGAGGATGAAGCAGGTCAGTTAGCCCCTCGTGACGAATTCAACAGGAATTGTTCACAATAGTTTCCAGGGGGAACCACGTGGAGGTCGACCTAATAGGGCACATTGCTCCATTGCTAACAATCCCTTTCCACCTCTGTTCTCAAGTTAGGATAAATTATGTTATGAGGAACAAAGCAACTAATGTCTGAGGACAATATCCAGTACACACAGACCTGTGCTAGTTAAAAAAGTTTGTTTCTTTAATTGGCCGACTAAGAATCGAACCCGAAACCTCATTTGCTATTATATTTCGCTCATGGTAGTAAATTTTCAATTTTTAAGTATAACTCCTACTTTAAAAATATAATAATGATGTAATACTGATTTGTTTTATTTTAATCGGTTTATAAATAAAAAAGTTATATCAATCTAAAGAATCACATATAAAATGCTATAAAATAATCGATCAGACAAATTGGCTGAATTTTTTTATACGTATTAATTTTCAAAAGTTCTGTCTACTCGTACGAAGATGGGTCGGATTGCTAGTTATAAATATAATACTAGGCCAAAAGGTAACACGTTGAATGCAAATATTAGGTGGTATATTTCTGGTCAGCCTAATCATGTTATTGCAATGGAATGCGCTTTGAAATTCCACGTCCAGTAACGTCATCCGGTATCTAATATGGCCGACACAAAATCAAATTACCCAGCGCAAGTGGTCTGAAAAGAAGAGCACAGTACAGTGTGCGCCAATGTGTGGCCGAGCGTTCACCATTTCAAAACTTATTTTCCGCAACAGTGTCAATGTTATAATACCAACACGCTCTGATTTTTATCGTAAAAATTGCAGGCCAGTAATAAAACAAAATAGTAATAAAAATATTTTAAATATAGAACATAAAAAAATCTTTGTTAGTTAACTGTTCACAACATAAACATCCTATCCTTCATCTATGGGTACGTAAGTACTATTCATAGGGGGGAAAGGGATTGTTAGCAATGGAGTTTGACAGCCCCATTGCTAGCAATATTAGGTCGACCTTTATGTGGTTCCCCCTGGAAACCATTGTGAACAATTCTTGTTGAATTCATCACGATGGGCTAACTGACCTGCTTCATCCTTACCTATCATCCTTCACTGGTGCCCCGCCGGTGTAAACCGATAGCGCGGGTGGGACTACCATTCCATTATCACCCATTAAAAAAAAAAGTACTATTCATAATCTATGCGTTAAAACTTTAACTAGATATTATGAAAAAGTACCTTTAAATTACTATTAAATATGTAACCTATTTTGTGTTTACTATTTATACTTAATTATTCACTCGTGTTTCTGTTGTGAAGCAATGTGCTTGCATGGCCGTATTTCGGTTTGAAGGTTGAGATATGGCAGTGAAATTACGGGGATGGAACGCAAAACATCATGGCAATGTATGGTAACAGCATCACGGTATATTCTGTAAAGTTCATGATGCTACTCATGTATATTGGTAACGGTTACCATTTTCAGTCAGAAGCCATTCTAAGTATTATAAAAAAAAATATAAAAGTAAATAAAATATTTTACAACGGATTTTACATATTATTATAAACGATAAATATTTGTACAATTATATGTTTTTTTTTTTTATAATACACACGGGCCAAACGAGCAAACCAATGTAATGCGATGTACCTAATTCCACTTTAGGGAGTAACCACTCTGTAGGTACAGCATTTATTTTACGACCTGAAGCACTTTATCACTTTTGTATACGGTCTTTTTATTATAGACTAGCTTTTGCCCAGTGCTTCATGCATAAGATTTTCAAAGTAACTCAATAAAATAGAACATTTTTAGATGGTGTGTTAAGATAAAACATAGGTATATAAGATTTTTAGTTACACTTCCAGGAACATGATAGTAAAAACACATCTAATTTTGCGTGGTGCAAGAGCAAACATGAAGACAGACAGACAAAAATTTTAATAATTTTTATTTCGGCTTCTATTATGTTAATTAAGATCTCTCATATAAATTTTAATATCTATAGATAGAAGTTCCTATTATTGTTAATTAAATATATTTATGAAAAATACGAGATGTTTGTCAGTATATTTCATGTTTAAATAGTAAAGCAAAATAATAATTAAAATATTAAAATATATAATTGGTAACAATAATGAAATTCCCGCTTTTTTATATTACCATTTAAAATCACTTTACTCACTTTATTTGACCTGTAACAACCAACCAAAATATATGACCTAAAATCACAATTCGACTATATTTGCTTGATAATCAGCCTTAAAACATATCCTAGGGTGTAATAAAAAAACTTGGGTCCCATCGCAAAAAGTAATACACGACAAGACCACGTCATTTCCACACCAATGATCCCTCTTTTGAAGGTTTATAAAAGGCCGCATGACTTTGACGGATAAGTATTTGCTTTGAACCTTTATCTAATAAAATTTCACTCAGACAAACGATAGAACTTGCCTTATAACTTAGGCATACTATTTTTATTAATGATACTTAATGACCGGGGGGAAGGGATCGTTAGTAATGCGGTCTACCAGTCCCATTGCTAGCAATATACCCTGTCAGGTCGACCTCCGCGCGGTTCCCCGTGGAAACCATCGTGCTGAGTTCCAGGTGTATTCATCACGATGGGCTGACTGACCTGCCTTTTTTCATTATTCATCTATCACCCCTCAGTGGTGGCCCGCCAGCGTATACCGATAGCGCATGCGGGGTTATCACTACATTCATCATCCATT
Organism: Galleria mellonella; assembly: GCF_026898425.1. Lineage (NCBI taxonomy): Eukaryota > Metazoa > Arthropoda > Insecta > Lepidoptera > Pyralidae > Galleria > Galleria mellonella. The sequence goes on along the minus strand of NW_026442090.1, from coordinate 1,019,229 downwards.
AAAAAAAAAAAACAAAAAAGATACTTAATGACCATATAATTGTAGACATGGCACATTTAAATAAATACACATAAAGTTGACAGAAGTTTAAAAGAGTAACTGTTGTGTTTCTTGTGGGCTCTTACTATAATCACCAAATAATAATATAGCTTTGCAGTAGATTCATAAAAATGACGATTTAAATGTGTTTCTTATTTACAAGCACTTTTAAATCGTTATTTTGTTATTTATTTAATAAGATGATTTGTAAATATGCCATCGTTTGCTTGGGCACCTCTGTCCCATTCGTGTTTCTACCGTGAAGCAGTTGTGTTTCAGTTTAAAGGGTGGGATATGGCCGTGAATTTACAGAGTACAGAGGAATGACACTTGAGTTTTCAGGAATGGCGACGCATGGGGGATATGGGGGCCGGCCTTCTACGGCGACGACTGAAGATAACATCAGTGTTGTGCAGCGTATGATAGAGACTGGCAAAAGAGTGACCTATCAGCAGATCCGGGCAAGCTTAGGAATTGGTATGAGTCAAGTGCACAAAATCCTCGATGAACATTTGGCGGTCAGGAAGCTTTGTGGCCGGTGGATACCTCATAATTTGACCGAGGCTCAAAAACTCCGTCGTGTTGATTGGTGCCGTGAAATGCATGAAAGATTTCACGGAGGTGACTCAAATTCTGTGTTTGACATAGTTACGGGCGACGAAAGTATAATATATATATATATATATATATATATATATATATATATATATATATATATATATATATATATATATATATATATATATATATATATATATATATATACTTTACGCTACTGTATTCCACTTGTATAATCGTCACTGTATGTTTCTAGTGGTAAAATAAAGAGTTAAATAAATAAATAAAATAAATACCCAAAAAGAAAATACAAGCTAATATTGACTGATTAAAAAAAAAAACTTTAATAAATTTGTTTGTAGTTTCGATTATATCCGTATCTACGATTTATTCTAGTATTTAGGTATGTGTTAGAATAATGTTCGACTATGCAATGATGTAAATACATATATTTGTTTGACGTTATTGAATATTATATTAATAAACCAGTCATGAATATTTTATGTGTTGGCAAGGTCCCTGCAGCAATGCAGGTATGTAAACAGAGTGCTCTATTGGCGTATGGTACGAATATAGAACTCTCCAAACGTCTTTTCTATGATATTTTTTATGCAACTTACAATTGCAAACAAGCTGACGGCCCACCTGATGAAAAGTGGTAACCGTCGCCTATAAACATGAGCAATACCATGGATATGGAGATATATGTAACAGGTCCAAACATGCAAAAAAAAAAAATTTAAAAAAATTAATAAATAAATAACTAATGTATATTTGAATATTTTTAAAATGTTGTCTCTCAATTAATCTTAAACACTCAAACTCACTAGATCGTCTTATGCCGGTCTTAAAAGTCTTGAAAAAATGTGGCAAATATAAAAGATTTTTTTCCGTTGACAAAACGCCCCTCATCTGCGCGGGCCATTTTCATACTAAATCGATTGATAAAATAAAGAGATCCTTTAAATTTTTCACGTCAGTTCCAAAAATAGCATAGACAACTTATGTTAATACGTTATACTAAGTCTATGGTTTTAATAGAACTTAATAAAAAAATAAGCAAATTTTCTTAAAATTGTCTACAGAAACAGTCTATAAATGAAATTAGTAACAAATCGAAACGTTCAATCAATCAATCGATTTTTTATTTATACTACATATTGGACATCACTAGTGTCTTATGGTTGCATTCATAGACTAAGTATACTGTACTTTATAATCTAAGAGAGAATTAATTATTCATTTGTTGAAATTTTCATTAAATTCTATTGAAATAGAGAAATGTGGTCCCGGCATGGAATAGCCCACTTCTTTCTTTCCCGTGGGTGTCGTAAGAGGCAACTAAGGGAACTTAATGGCCAAGGGATGCTCTGCAGGATCTGTTAAGCGTGGCAACTACTGGCAAAACCTTCCAATGTGGTGCATTAGTTTTTCCGTGATGCCGAAACAAACTCACAGACAGACAAAATTTCTGTAAATTATAATTATTATTATATCAACCGTTAACTGACCTCTGCTGAACATAGGCCTTCTCCTATTGGGAGGAGGGGGGGGGGGGGGGTTGCGTTTCCTTGCTTGGTAAGCGGATTGATGTTTTAAGAGAGACGTTGCTGTTCATTCCTCGACTATTAAGTTTCTTCTATTGTAGTATAAAAATCAATATCTATACCTTTTGAGCTCTCAGAAGGGGGCGTAACAGTGCTGTATATTAATTATCGGCTCAGTACCACGGCTTTGCCCACGTGAATTAGGATAAGAAGGAAACCATTAATTAAATGAGCTTAACCAGGAGGGTTCGGACAATACACCAAATCTCGTATATACAGGACGGAGAGAATGTATATGTTTTTATTTAGATAGATACTCTTTATTGTTTCCTCCAAAAGATTACAGTAGTAAACTTATTATAGATACAAACAATTACAAGAAATAATCACAATGAGAAAACAATGGGTGACCTTATCGTTAAAAGCGATCTCTTCCAGGTAACCTTTGGATGCAGAGGAGTAATTATAAACAGTTTGATCGGAGGCACGATAAAAATTCTATTATTTCTAAATTTAAATTCTGCTTTTCTCTTAACTCAAAGAGAAAATGTAGTACATAGAAAATAATGGTGTTCTGCATTGTTGAGTCAATGTAGCGACTGTAGAAGTAGCTGACAAGTTAGATAGTATAAATAAAAAAAAATTGTACGCCATGAAAACAATGTAGCTAAATATGTGATTCTATAATACTAATTAGAATTTATTTCAAGCATCTTTATGCGAATAAATTACTTTTATTTGTTTAGTGGCATTTAAATAAATAAATTAATGCTATTATGATATGTTACATTGCGCCATCTAATTCGAAACTATGGATACTAGACAACTGATAGAAACAATTTCTTTTATTAACACAACAAAGTGCAAAATAACCTCACGTAACAAATATGCAAACATGTATTTATTTATTCTTTATTGCACAATAAAATTTGTACATATTACAAACTTAATGTGTATATATATATATATATATATATATATATATATATATTATGGTTATGTTTGACATTCAGCAAGACTATGGATAAATAATGTTAAAGACAAACAATATTAATCTATTCTCAATTTGACCACAGACTTAAATAATAAACAAGAATATATGTATATGCGTGTATGTATCAAATATATGGTAGTGTGTGTAATGTTTGTATCATTGATTTAATGTATTTATATGCATAATTAAAAAAAAATAGCATTTCACACTCCTTCTCTATATAAACTATAAGTGTGCGAAATTTACTATTTATTTATATTAATACTCCTCCGTCCGCGCAATTTAGGTAAAGAGGAGTACAAAGTTTTTGTTTCACATATTAATATATTGATAAGCTTACTCGGTGCCATGTGCAGAATAACAAACATAAAATATCTTAAGCTTTATGCAAAGTTTTAATTACGCTGCAAAATATATAAATATTCATATATAAATAAATGACATTTTATATATTTGGTTACCACTTGATAAGTGGAGGTATAATTATTATCAATTGGGATCCACACAATTGTTATTTCTAGACATTTATAACAAGAGTCAAAAATGGAATTTAAAGCAATATGTATATTAAAATATTTGGCTATCAAAGCTGCCAGTACGTCAGCAATATAATAATATATCTCATTTAATAAAATAAATTAATGATATATTTATACTATCACTAAAATATACATATGTATAAATCCTAAATTGAGTAGCTAGATCTTATACAAAGATTTAATATCGAACTTATATTTTATGTATGTTAGATAGATGAAATATAATTTTAGACCTGTTCTCTGTATATTTTATAATATCTGAATTTCTTCAAAGACTACGCAAAATTAAAGCGTAGTATATTTAGACATTCAATAACGGCTTACAGTTTTTAGGATTCCATACGAAAAGGGTAGAAAAGTAACTTTTCATCAATAGTTGTAATAAAAGGATTTCATTATTATATTTTAAACACCTTTTTTTATAAAATAATCTATTTTATGCATTGTAGGGGAGTCAATAGAAGCAGGTGGCTTAGGACCGTTCCTTATGACAGTCTATGAGGGAAACCTATGTTCAATAATAGACAAATAATGGCTGCAATGAAGATTATGTGTCAGCATTTATATATAAATATAGACTGGTCGTAATTAAATTCCCACAGTATATTAATTAAAATATTATTCAAAATTTTAGGTAGAAAATTACCTCTGAAAGGTGTCGAATTAATATTTATTTTTTCAAAGCCATTTATTATCACAGAGTATTTACAATAGATGGCGTAAAAATTATAAATTGATAAAAATGATGCAGAAAATTAACGTAACACATGTATAAGTAATTACGCAAAAGAAGTTGCGAGCAGAGATAGTTTCTAAATAGTATAAAAGAATACGCTGTCCAATGGTGGCCTTAGGGGGTAGCGAAGGCAATTGCCCGGGGCCACGCGTAACAACCCAAGCAAATTTTAAACAACCAGTGAGTGGCATTTTGTCTAGTGGCAAGTCGCCAAAACTTCCTGATTTAGGCATTTTAATCGCGAATGAACAAAATTACCAACACTAAAATATACCTACCTACCTAAAATATACGACCTACCGTCCGGAGCTTCGCAATGGGTAAGAACGCCACTGACGCTGTCTATATCTCTCTGTCTCTTCTCTTAGATGTTATAAACCACACAATTTAATAAGTGCTTCATTGTCATTTTACAGAAGCTTTTTTTTTATACAACTTAGAATGGCAAACAAGCTGACGGCCCACCTGATGGAAAGTGGTAACTATCGCCTATAGACATGAGCAGTACCATGGCTATAATAGAGTATACTGTTTCGCCCATGATACCCCCATGCGTTGCCATTTTATATACAATTTGTAATTCAAAGCCAGAGCGAGTTGCTAGTACAAATATAAAACTCAACCATTACGTATATACACATAAGGGCTATATAACTAATTGCTACAATTATTTAGCGAGCAAATAAACAAACAGTTGGCAACTCGCTACTGCGTGTGATCTAACGAATTAATTAATACAAATAGTACTACCTATCCGACGACTGTTGAAGTCAACGGGTGGTCTTGTCCATTACAAGATTAACGAGCTCTGATCGACGGGGGAGATATATTGCTACTGTAGTTTTTTTTTTTTTTATATCTGATTAGCTTTGTCTGTAAATTTGTTCGCGTATATTATTTATATGTTAATTTTATACATTTATCTTACATACTTATCCTTGAAGTACGTTCTAAGGTTCGCAGAGAAAAGGCCTAAAGTTAATCTCGTTCAACATTCTAGTATAAACCCTTCAATCTTTTCAAACACTAAAATAACGTGAAATATTATTACATAAGGGTTTAAGAGGAAAATTTCTTTTTTTTTATACAACTTAATTTTGTATAAAAAAAAACAAAGTTAGTGGGAGACAAGTTGACGGCCTACCTGATGGAAAGTGGTAACCGTCGCCTATAGACATGAGCAGTACCATGGACATAACAGAGTGTACTGTTTCGCCCATGATACCCCCCCATGCATTGCCATTCTTGAGGACTCGGATGTTATTCCTCTGTACCCAGTAAATTGAATATATCATATCATATCAACCTTGAACTGTCCACTGCTGAACATAAGCCTCCTCCTGGGGGGTTTTGCCAGTAGTTGCCATACTTGGCGAGCGGATTGGCAACCGCAGCTAGGTTTTGGAGATGTTTTAAGAGGGACGCTGCTGCCCTTTCTTAACCGCCTCTTACAACACAAAGGGGAAAGGAAGGGGTGGTTTATTCTATGCTGGGACCACACGGGATATTGCATTGTTGATGATATTATCACGAACAGTAAACGCCGTGATATTAATGGTGTTTACTGTTCGTATATATTGGTGATTATTACTTCCCATTAGTAGAGTTATCGGTTTGTTTGTCATTCCAAGTTACTGGTACACCATCATTTTAATTATCTGAAACAAAGATATTGTATATTAGGAATTTTTTTATATATTTTTCGAAAACTTTCCTTTACTTTTATAGAATATGGAGGCATAATTTCTTCATCATCATCATCATCATTTTAGCCGTTCCTTAAAAGTATAATACTTGTCGAAATAACTATCCACTGCTGAACATAAGCCTTCCCCATAAGGGGAGTTTTGCTAATAGTTGCCACGCTTGGCAGGCGGGTTGGCAACCTTACGCCACCTACGGGATACGAAGAGGTGGCCAATTCTATGCCGGGACCACACGACGAAATGTGAAAAGAAAGATTTAAGAGATTAATTAAAGGTAAAAATTTCTTTGAGGTCACGCCAACAGTTAGGCTATCTAGGAGACTTGCTGCTTTTCCACGCTGAATGGCTGTGGAGAAATCCTAACCAAAGTATAGGCCAGCCTTCTGCCAGAACTTTCTTCCAGGGTGAATTATTAAATAAATAAATAAATATTATGCATAGAGAACATCTAAAACTCAGACAAATACAAACATCCATACACATTAATACATATGTCTGTATTGTGCGTTGATCGAATCCGAAACCATTAGAAGGTAGCTTACTATGTAAACAAATCGTCCAACTTGTGTACGAATGTGTAGTCATAAAACAAATGACACAGATAATAAGATAAAACGTTCAATCTAGACTAGGGGTGGATAATATATAGCAATGGGGGGAAGGGATTGTTAGCAATGGAGTTTGACAGCCCCATTGCTAGCAATATGCCCTATCAGGTCAATATTCATGTGGTTCCCCCTGGAAACCATCGTGAACAATTCTCGTTGAATTCGTCACGATGGGCTAACTGACCTGTTTCATCCTCGTCTATCATCCTTCACTGGTGCCCCGCCGGTGTATACCGATAGCGCAGGTGGGGTTACTATTTCATTATTACCTATAAATATAAATATATATATATATATATATATATATATATATATATATATATATATATATATATATATATATATATATATATATATATATATATATATATTATATTGCAATATGTATATATTGTTCCAATAACAAATATGCTAAAGATCTGTTATCTTATATTTCATGTCGAAATGAAGAACCCAATCGAAATTAAAATAATATAATCGACAAGTACAGGTGACATCGAAATAGGTGATGAACTTTCTTCTATTATCAATATAAAAAAAAAAACCCAATATATAGATATCGGTGCAGTAATAATATTACCTATGCCTACTTTGGAAGAAAAATTTCCTATACAATTAACGGCGCAATATCCGGACCGGCGATGTCTCAGCCAAATGCTTAATACCGGATCCTATCAATAATTCATATTTCAATAGGTGCTTTTACAATTTGACGTCGCACGACACGATATACTATGATTTTACTGTCGTGATATACTGTCGTCATATTGCAGGTGTGCTGCCAGTCTTATAAAAAAAATTAAAAACTACTAATAAAAAAATATGAAAATTTATTTCTCAATCATGCTAAACGGTTGCACGGATTTGAATAAAATTTGATACATAGGTAGGATGCACCCTGATTTAATATATAGGACACTTTATAAACTAATCCACGAAGGCACAGTCACAGGTTATGGCTACACTATAATTTTATTTTTTATACAACTTAGAATGGCAAACAAGCTGACGGCCCTCCTGATGGAAAGTGGTAACCATTGCCTATGGACATAAGCAGTACCATGGACATAACTGAGTATACTGTTTCGCTCATGATACTCCCCATGCGTTGCCATTCCTGAGGACTCAGATGTTATTCCTCTGTACCCTGTAAATTCAAACTAAAACACAGCCATGCAAACACAATTGTTTTACGGTTGAAACACGTATAGGACAGAGGTAACCAAGCAAACGACTTTTGTACAAAGTTTCCCTCTGGTACATTTTTTTTATACCACAAAAGTGGCAAACATACATACAGCCCGTCTGATGGTAAACGGTCACTGTAGCCTATGAAAACCTGCAACAATAGGAAAGTCAGGTGGGCGTTGCTGATTCTGAAGAAATCTTCATATGCCCTTTTTGAAAAACCCCATACTGTAGTCTCTAGGGCATACTGTAAACCTCGTCAAGGAGCTCATTCCACAGCTTGAGTGTTCGCCGGAGAAAATTTCTTTGAAACCGCACTGTACGTGACCATATCCTCAGAAATCCCTGGTGTAGACACTCAGCGAACACGGACAAGGAAAACTTATCATCGATAAAATTCCAGTGCCTCTTTCTGCCTTGACATCGACAAAATCATCGGAGCCCCAATAGAGCCATAATATAACAAAAGTATATAGATAGATAGATAAATTTTTTATTTGAGACATTTATGACACACGTAAATTTACAAATGAGTTTATACAATCAGCGGGCCTACCATGAAATGTTTTCCGAAATTTCGGAGCCAAACGAAACGGAAATTTGATGTTAAAATTACATAATACATGCTGTTTGGAAATATTAAAAATGTTCAAATATTGTTCCTTTGGACTTTTATGATAGAATGTATGACGAACGAAATGTTAAACTCCATTTATTGGTCCGATTTTGGTATAAACAATAACACGAAATTGAGTCCGAAATTTCGGAATTTCATTTCATGGTAGACCCGCAGATTATTTACACTTTTTAAAATATACAACAAAAGATAATATATATTTATTTATTAACGCCGCCTTTCTCTCCCACAAGCGTATTTTTTATACAACTTATCTAATGGTTACTAACTTTCGCATTTATTATACTAATGGGTTTCACATTAGGAGTACTTTTTCTTATAATTCACGCAAGTAAAACTACGATAAACAACTAGTAAGAAATATACCTTTGGCACTGTATAAAGACTATTTTAAACAGATATCATCATAAAATTTCATCCCAATCATCTGGACGAGTGGCGGTCCTCCACCGTGCGTTTTTCAAGACACTTTCTTCCACGCACAACCACTCTTTGGAATCAACTTCCAGCAGCAGTATTTCCGAACCGATACGACAACATAACCTTCAAGAAAAGAGCATATTTCCTTTTGAAAAGGCTGGCAGCACACCTGCAATGCCGTTGGTGTTGTGGGTGACCATGGGCGGCGGTAGTCACTTACAATCAGGTGAGCCGTATGCTCGTTTGCCCCTTGTGTTGTAAAAAAAAATAAATAAAAAAAATCATCATATCAGCTATGAACTGTCCATTGCTAAACATAGACCTCCTTCATAGACTATCAAAAGGAACAGTCCTTAGCCACCTGCATGCACTGACTCCCTACAATGCATTTGAGATCGTTACGCCACCTAGTGAGACATCGTCCTACACGTCACTCAAGAACCTTTCTTTCCATTTCTTAACCCTTAAAAGCCTGATTTTTTAAATCAAATTAAAAATATATAAGTGTATCCTTTACTGTGTTTACTAATGGGAAAAAAATAGTAAAAAAAATCAAAACGATATTTTTATATATTTATTTTGAAAAAATAATAATTTGGTAACATGTAAACAGCTAAATATTAAAATAAAATCGATTGTAGGCGCCCAATGCGATTTATAACCCCGGTATCAAGTTTGAAACTTCAGGTATTTAAGGGTTAAATAACCACGTCTCTATAACATTGCATATTGAGTTTCATTCGTACAATTCACGTAGACGATCTACGACACACGTAGCAGATTTCACTTGCAATTGCTACGACAGTAAACACTACGAAAACGCATCTACGAGTTTTACACTACGAGTAGCTATTAAACTGTTTTGTCTCTTAGTTTATAAGAATGTATGGATCGAGATTTGTTACCGTTTCACGTAAAATCTACTTAATGAATTTCAATTAAATTTAGTACACGAATAGGTTAGGTTATTTTGTAACTTGAAATATAGAATATTTTATAGACTAAATTATACGAGTGAACTCATAGAATTCAGCTAGTTATGAATATTTTGTTTTTTTTTTACAACACACGGGACAAAAGAGCATGCGGCTCATCTGATGGTAAATGACTACCGCTGCCCATGATCACCCACAACACTAACGGCATTGCAGGTGTGTTGCCAGTCTTTTAAAAAAAATTAAAAAATACTATTAAAAAAATATGAAAATTTATTTCTCAATCATGCTAAACGGTTGCACAGATTTGAATAAAATTTAATACATAGGTAGGATTCACCCTGATTTAATATATAGGACACTTTATAAACTAATCCACGAAGGCACAGTCACAGGTTATGGCTGTGTAGCCATAACCTGTGACTGTGATGATATAATTTATTTTTTATTTTTTATACATCTTAGAATGGCAAACAAGCTGACGGCCCACCTGATGGGAAGTGGTAACCGTCGCCTATAGACATGAACAGTACTATGGACATAACAGAGTATACTGTTTCGCTCATGATATGATCATGCGTTGCCATTCCCGAGGACTCAGGTGTTATTCCTCTGTACCCTGTAAATTCACGCCATATCCCACCCTTCAAACCGAAACACAGCTATGCAAACTTACCTCTCTCCTACCTCTGTCCCATTCGTGTTTCAACCGTGAAGCAGTTGTGTTTGCATAGCTGTGTTTCGGTTTGAAGGGTGGGATATGGCGTGAATTTACAGGGTACAGAGGAATAACACCTGAGTCCTCAGGAATGGCAACGCATGGGGGGTATCATGGGCGAAACAGTATACTCTGTTATGTCCATGGTACTGCTCATGTCTATACTTTCCATCAGGTGGGCCGTCAGCTTGCTTGCCATTCTAAGTTGTATAAAAAAAAAATTAAAATAAACCACATTAAAACTTTCACATTTCAACTTCTTTTTTGTTTGCTAGAAACAAAAATTTCTTATTACTGTACAATATAAAAGTTGCAAACTCACCGAAACAAATAACAAGTAAATTAAATAAAAACATCCATAACCACTATCCAGGCTTCCAGATGTTTGGAATTAAATTGAAAACTCTAATCACTGCACTGAAACTTTAGAAAAACTTAAAAAAAAAGAACAATAAATATTTTTATTCCTTTTTGTCAAATAAAAGCACTTTGCACACGATTCCTTTGCCATTGAAAACTTTAAAAAAATCTACGTACGCCACTGAAACACTACCGGTCGTGTGGCCGACGCGCGACTCACTGCTGAGTGCTGAATTGTTGTGTTGTCCGTCCGTAGTTCCCATAATAAATAATAATGACGCTTTTGTATATTACGTGTACACTTATTATACCCATGTAGAAGAAACATAACGAAGTATCGATAAACGATAACATACTATGTGTGTCGACGCACATAGTACGTTTTCGAGTGATAGCGTTGCCTCCATTTAATAAAAAAACTACAAAAACTCTTTGTTTACATTTTTTTCTATTAAATACGTAATAAATGTTGTTATTTGTTTAATTAACTCTTAAATTACCATGATAATATTCTAAATGCAAAGGTTAGTAACGATGGACGTATATTTGTTAGTCTTTCACGCAAAAACATCTGTTCACTGTAAAAAATATCACGCCAATCAGTATTAAAAGACGTGTCAAAATCAGTCAAGTGCATAGATATCATACTCGATGTTCAATTGTGCAATCCCTTGTTAGGGTGTAAGAAAATTTGAAAAGTCTGAAAGTATAGTATTTATAATATGGTAAATATTGTAATTTTTATATAAAAAGTCTGTATCATTATCAAAGATGGTCGTTTAGAAAAAGTTAATAGTACTTTCATGGGAATAGGCTTTAAATGTTACTTATTTATTTATTGGAAAACCAACAGATTACAATTTAAAGCTTAGAACAACAACAACTTATCTATATAAAAAGCCAATAACAGGTTTTCACTGACTTAGCGATATAAATTTGTCGTGGCTAGAATAATTATAAAATTTAGAAGGAAATAAAAATAAAAAACTACAGTATAGTCCATCATAACAATAGTTACTAGATTGTGTGTGTGTGTGTGTGTGTGTGTGTGTGTATGTGTGTGTGTGTGTGTGTGTGTGTGTGTGTGTGTGTGTGTGTGTGTGCGTGCGTGCGTGCGTGCGTGCGTGCGTGCGTGCGTGCGTGCGTGCGTGTGTGTGTGTGTTTATGTGTAAGCGTTTATATAATAAGATATTAAAAGATATTTTGAATCTGTCTTTTATTAACGTTAAAACTGTTATTAAAAATACCTATTGAACAAAGTCTTCACACTTAACGATTACTTGAAAGACAAAAGTGCATAGTGTTAGTTGATTTTTATTAAATTTCACAATGCGTTAAACCTTTAAGCTGTTAAGTGATAATAAACGAAGAGAAAGGATTGTTAGTAATGCAGACTATTATCATCCATTAAAAAAAAAGTGTTAATAAACAAACTCACTCTCACATTCATAAAATTAATAAAGATAAAATTAAATCTATCCAATTATCAATTAATAATAATAATAAATTTATTTGCATTAAATATTCCTCATGGTTTTAACGTGTGCCATCTGAACGCTCAAAGTATACCTTCTCACTACTCTGAACTTCTTGACACATTTTCCTCTTCTACTCTACATTCTATTCTTATTTCTGAAAGCTGGCTCAAACCTTCCTTGCCCTCCACATCCTATTGTCTCCCGGGGTATGTTCTAATCCGCAACGACAGAATTGGTAAGGGCGGCGGGGGTGTGGCTATTTATCTACGCAGTGATATTCCCTACACAATTCTTTCTTCCTCTCCTTCTAACTATTCTGCAAGCGCTGAATTCCTCTTTATTGAAATTAAAATTAAAAACGCTAAAGCCGTTCTTGGAGTCGTTTATTGTCCACCTTCTATTGACTACTTCAATCAACTTGAATCAACTTTAGAAACAATTTGTTCGGATTATACACATCACATAATTTTAGGTGATTTTAATACTGACCTTATAACAGATTCCCTGCGTTCCCGAAAACTTCAAAATCTTATCAAGTCTGTTCATCTTAATATTCTCCCACTAGGGCCCACTCATGTTAATCCTTCTTCTTCAGATACATGGCTTGATTTAATAATCACTTCCTCTCCTAATCTCTGCATCAAGTACGGCCAACTACCTGCTCCTGGCTTTTCAAAACATGATGCTTTATACGTCACCTATAAACTTAAATCGCCTAAAGTTAAACCTACCTTAATTTGGATGCGTAACTATTCCCGTGTAGATACAATTAAGTTTGAAGAGGATGCCTCCAAGCTAGACTTTGCCAAGGTGCATGTGGCATCAACAATGAATGACAAAGTATCTAACTTTAATAATATAGTCTTAAAATTGTTTGATGACCATGCGCCTTTGCGTATGGTACGTGTCAAGCGGCCTCCAGCACCGTGGATTACCAGGGGGGTACGTATGGCCATGACCCGACGTGATAGAGCTTTTAGGGCTTTTAAACGTGATAGGTGTGATGATAAATGGGTACTCTACAAACTTGCACGGAATAGATGCAACCAAATGGTAAGGGCAGCTAAGAGACAACATTTTCACAATAATGTTTCGAATGCTTCTTCAACCAGCATTTGGAAGTTTTTACGTTCTCTTGGTCTTGGGAAAAGTAAATCTGATTCTACTTCCTACCCATTCACATCAAATGAACTTAACCGTCACTTTTCATCCACCAATTGTATCAATTCATCGACTAAATTAGCTACTATCTCCAATATAGTTCAATCGATTTCATCTGAAGATAATTTCGCTTTTTCTCCAATAACTCACGACGAAACCCGTAAAACTATATTGTCTATAAAATCTAAGGCTATGGGATATGATGGTGTAAGTCGAGATATGATCACAGCTCTATTGGATCACATTACTCCAGTAATTACTCACATTATAAACTTCTCCTTTTCGTCTGGTAACTTCCCCTCTCTGTGGCGTAATGCAATTGTTCTCCCTCTTCCAAAGGTCTCAGTACCTCAATCCCTAAATGATTTTCGCCCCATTTCTCTTCTTCCCTTTTTGTCCAAAATCCTGGAGAGTGTAGCAAATAAGCAGGTGTCCAGCTTTATTCATAAAAATAAAATTTTAACTCCTTTTCAATCCGGTTTTCGCCCTGGACACAGTACCACCACTGCTCTTCTAAAAGTCACTGAAGACATTCGATTTGGCATGGATGATGGTTTGGTCACTATTCTCGTTCTTATTGACTTCTCCAACGCTTTTAATATGGTAGACCACAAAATTCTCCTTGCCATTTTGCAAAGTAATGGGTTCTCATCTTCTGCATTAAACTGGTTCTCCTCCTATCTGAGTGGTCGACAACAGGCAGTTCGCATTGACCATAAACTCTCAGACTGGCAGGAATTGATTGCCGGAGTGCCTCAGGGTGGGATCCTTTCTCCTTTATTGTTCTCTATTTTTATTAATCTTCTTTCTCTTGTCCTTGGCTGTCATTACCACTTTTACGCAGACGATCTTCAGATATACACTCAGAGCACTGTAGATGATATCAATCAATCTGTAGCGAATATTAATAATGATCTGAACAGCATTCTGGCATGGTCGTCTAACTATGGATTAGCTGTTAACCCCTCTAAGTGTCAAGCTATTGTAATTGGCAGTTCTAGACAATTAGCTAAACTTAATGTTAACACAGTGGCACCAATTACATTTAACAATTTAGTTATAAAATTAAAAACTTGTGTTAAAGATCTTGGCCTTTACATAGACTCATCACTCAGTTGGTCACATCAAGTTGCGGAGGTAAGTCGCTCAGTTGTTGCTACGCTACGCTCCTTATATCGCTTTAAAAACTTTTTGCCTATCGCTACAAAAATTAATCTTGTTCACGCACTTATTATTCCGATTATTGATTATGCTGATGTGTGTTATCCAGATCTTAATGAAGATCTTCTCGATAAGCTGGACCGTCTCCTCAACCAAGCTATACGCTTTATCTTCAACCTCCGCAAATTCGATCACATTTCTTTATATCGGTCTCAGCTCAAGTGGCTTTCCATTCGTCAACGCAGAAACGTTAGAACTCTTTGTACCCTCTACACTCTTCTTCGAAACCCCCAGTCTCCTAACTACTTAAGGAGTAAATTCCATTATCTTTTTGAAACTCACGAACGTAACCTTCGTTCCAATAATACTCTCCAATTATCCTTCCCCTCTCACCGTACTGGTTACGCTTCAAACTCTTTTCTCCTACATTCTTCACGACTCTGGAACGCGCTTCCTGATGCCATTAAGAGACTACCGACTAAACCGTCTTTCAAAAAAAGCGTTAACGCACACTTTTTATTTTTATCCGAGCAGTAAGTACTTTATATTATTCTCAATTTCGTGTATAATATAGTATATGTCATATATGTGTAAGTATATTTGTTATTTATATATATTTATTCGTTTATATATGTAATTTTAGTACGTATGTATATCAATAATTAGTAGTACCGCATTCGAGTATTCTGACACTTCCCTATGGTTGACTGGGAGAGAATGCTTTTAGCATTAAGTTCGCCATGTACACATATTTGTACTAATGAATAAATAAATAAATAAATAAATAGGGTAGGTATCGGTGGTCTTATATTACATAAAGTTTCGTACCTATTTAGCCATTACAGAATAGCATACAAATGTCCCATTTTGATAGGAACTGATTAATTTATGCATCGGCAACTATATTAGATATTTATCTATTCTTTTTTGAAAAAATCGTCAACAGAGTAAAAGCTTTTGCTAAGTAATCATTTACGTAATACAATTTTAAATTTATTTAATGGAAGTTCCTTTATATCCATAGGTATATTGTTAAAGATTTTTAAACACATCATATAGGAATTTCTTAATAAACGGCTTGTTTTAGGAATTGTATTGGTCACTAGTTTTTTAGGGTATCTTGCGCTTCTTTGTATTTGCTCTTTTGCTTCTGCAAACATGTGCTTATTTAATTTAACAAATATACCCGCTTCAAGTATATATATATATAGACTGGAAACAGGTTGTATTTAGAGACTTGAAATAAGGTCTACAAGAAACATCAGGTGCAATATTACATATAGCACGTATGCAACTTTTTTGCGCAACTAGAATTTTCCCAATATCAACGTCATTACCCCAGAGCAGCAATCCATATCCAATCATGGATTCAACATATGAAAAATATGCTGTAATAGCAGTATTTTTATTGGCTATCTTTGTTAATTTGTAGAATGCAAAAGGGAATCTTTTAATCTTTGCACATACCTTTTCTATTTGTTCTTTCCGTGTCAATTTAGAATTTATTATTAATCCTAGTAATGTCTCCTTCCCAAACCTTTGTAATGAGATAACCTATTATTTCTTAAACTTTCGTAATAAGATCACCTAATAATGAATAAGTTTTCCTTATACATCCATTTCCTCTTAATCCATTTCACAAATATTCATTAAAGTTTATGATTACCTCTGAAGTACATACCCACTGTTCATTCCTGATGCTTACAATGGACAGTAGACAAAAGTGTCGCAGTAAGCCCTCTCCAGTTCCATTGAAACGCTCACAGCGTTCTTCGAATACCGACAATACATTTAGAAGCGGCGACTCATTTGTTTGAGAATTCCCGTACACGGCAAAAGCATTTGACACGAGATCAAGTCCAATATTTATTTATTTCTAAGGTTTTCGATCACAGTCAAGAAAATTCGATCTTTTGAATCGATTCGAATTGAATAGTCTGAGATCTATCCAAGAGTTTTGATCGATTTATCAAAAGGTTGATCTCATAAAATATTATCTTTATATTCTCATGTGTATGTTGAGGTATAGAAAAATAAAAGTCTAAAAAAAATAAAAGTGATTGTCTTTCTTTTAAGATTTTTATTATAAAAATAATAACGCATGAATATATCGATCTCCAATCGTTCGTTTTCATTTCATTCAATTTTAATGTTTCGGATCGAATCGAGGTACAAATAATCGATCTTCGATTAAATCGAATCGACATCGAAAATTAGCTTTGAGTTGTTTTGTTACTGCCGACTATGTGTGACTATAAAAGAGATATGACACGTAATAACAGCAGTCGCCTATAAATATGAATAATCACATACGTCACAGAAAATACTATGTCGCCAGTTGCATCGTGCGTTCGTTGACCCTCGAAGGCGTTATGCATCTTGTGTCACGTATTGTATTTTCCATTATGATAGGCAGAAATCCCATCCCATTTGCTTATAACTAGCTGACCCGGGTAATGATTGGCAGTAATCGGAGCTAGCGATCCCATTGCTAGTAGAATGTTGACAGGTCTTTTTTTTAATGGACGATAATCAAATAGTAACCTTGCCTAAGTTATCGATATATACTGGCGGAGCACTGTGAAAGATGGAATAGACCAGTTAGTCCGTCATGACAAATTCAACAATCAATCAAATTAATTTAAAAACCTAATGGTTTCTAGGGGGAATCGCGAGGAGTTCGACTTGATAGGGTTTATTGCTAACAATGGGTTTAATAATTACTAACAACCCCCGTTCGCTCCGTATATCTTGCCTGGTCGACTCCCACGTAATCCCTACATGTGATCAATTTTCGACAACTCTACAATGCTGATTACATTACGGCAGAGTACTAGTGAAGGAAACGCATTTATTACCGATACTTCGCCAACATATGTCATTCTTCTGCGGGATTACAATTCCATTTTTATCCTGTAGAAAATGAATAAGTAAATTTATAGATGTAAATATCTTGGTGTTTCTCTCGTTCGTCGTTATAATAATGCTACTTTTTTTCTTAAATTCTTGTCACTTGTAATATTTTGTACTGTATATCATATCGTCCGTTAACTGTCCAATGCTGAACATAAATCTCTCCCATAAAGTGCCATAAGAAACGGTCTCGAACCATCTACATCCACTGAATCCCTGCAATTCATTTCAGGTCGTCATTCCACCTAGTGGGGAGTCGTCCTATTATGCATTTGCTTGTATACGGTCGTTACTTGACAATCTTTAATTCCCATAGGTTAGTGATTTTCAACGTGTGGGTTGCTACCCTCTGGGAGGTCTCAAGGCCTTTATAGAGAGGGTAGGGGTCGCAAAACTACCTCAGTAAAAAAAACATTTAAAATTCTTATACAATTAAGTATTTTATTTAAAATAACTAAAAAAATGCTATCTTAACACACGTGATTATGACGATTTTTGTTTCTTTCCCTAAAACCAAATCAATCCAGTCGTTTTTAAGTAGTGCCTCACGAATAAACCACATTTAATAGTTATTTGTATAAATATTTCAAATTAAAATCATCTTTATTCAAATACACTTGTTTATAAGCATTTTTAAATCGTAATTTTTTATGAATACAGGGTTCGCAAAGTTATTATCTGTTGAGAAAAGCCCGCAAGAAACTCAGCAGTTACTGTTTTAAATTTCTGTTAACATTATGTGTATTTATTTAAATGTATTATGTCTAAAATTACATGGTCGTTAATAGCCCGTACATGATCGACTAACATACCATGCACATTTGTCATTCAAGTAATCGTTTAGTGTGTTAATATTTATAAATACAAAAATAAAAATAAACTAGATAACCATTCTGAAACAAACAAAAGATATGCACAAAAGGCAAGTTTGTTTACGGTATACGAGAACACCAGATTTTCAAGACTAACTTTAAGCATAGAGTTGAAACGAAATGGAAATATCTCTAATATTACCGCCGTAGGTATTTAATCAGCCACTCAATTCGTAAACACAATATTAAGAGAACGTAACGTAATGTCCTATAATCTCGGATCCTTCAAACGTAGCGTGAAAAAGCACTTAGCGAGCCGGCATAATACGACCAACCTGGGTAACTTCGGTTGATCGCATTTATGGATCATATTGTTTTTGGGTTCACTCAAGATGGTGCGGTCACATGTCGTACTATAATGAAAAAAAAATATTCTAATAATTGAATTTTTTTGAATGGAAATAGAACAAGCATACGGCCCATCTGATGGTAAACGGGGTTACCGTAACTTATGAACGTGTGTAACACCAAGGCACCTGTGATCACCTGTGGCAGGGTCTTCACTTGATAATAAGTCGAGTCTAGGAGTTCTAGGCGTTGATATATCTAACGACGTCCAGTTTTGCGGTCATCTGGAGGAAAAAACTAAGATAGCTTCCAAAAAGTTAGAAGTGCTCAATAGAATAAGGCGGTATTTCATGCCGGAACACCGCCTGTAATTATATAAAGCTCAAGTCAGGCCGCATATGGAATACTGTTCTCACCTATGGGCAGGAACGCTACAGTACCATCTCCTTCCATTAGACCGCATTCGATCTCGGACAGCTCAAATTATTGATAATCAGCACTTTACTATCCGACTCGACCCACTGAAACTGCGCAAAGATGTTGCATCTCTGTGCATCTTCTACCGGATTTATCATTGGAAATGCTCTAAGGAATTGTTCGGATTGATACTTGCTGCTGATTTTCACCACCGTACAACCCGCCATAAACTAAAATTTCATCGCAACCATCTGGACGAGTGGCGGTCTTCGACCGTGCGTTTTTCAAGGCATTTTCTTCCACGCACAACCACTCTTTACAATCAACTTCCAGCAGCAGTATTTTCGATCCGATACGATATCAAAACCTTCAAGAAGAAGAATGGACGTTTAAAAGCCCTATTGCTAGCAATAGACCTTATCAAGTTGATCTCTCTCTGGAAATCATCGTGTTTCTTGTATTTGCCACGATGATCTAACTGATCTACTTTCGTTCACTAGTCATCTCCCACTGGTGCCCCGCTAGCATATACCGATAGTGAAGCGGAGTTACGATTCCATTTTCATCCATTAAAAAAATATACTAAATTTCATTTAAATCCGTTTGGTAGTTTTTGCCTAAAAGAATAACAAACATCCTACATCCATACATAGAATCATCATTGTCATCATATCAACCTTTAACTGTCCACTGCTGAACATAAGCCTCCCCTTTGGGGGGGTTTTACCAGTTGCCACGCCTGGCAGGCGGGTTAGCAACTGCAGTTAGACTTTGGAGATGTTTTAAGAGGGACGCTGCTGCCCATTCCTTGTCCTTCGTTAGTCGATTCTTTCGACACCCACGAGAAAGGAAGAAGTGGCTTATTCTATGCTGGGCGGCAAATTACATAGAATAGCATCTTTTAAATTATATATAACTTAAAGTTATATTTAACTTAATAATAACAGAAAGGAAATAACTTTTACTGCAAATGGGTTTAGATAAAAACATTTTTTTTCCATGTCGACTATCCCTACACTTATCATAAGGTCTTATCACAGATTATAAACCATAAAAAGGTCCCTCTCTCACATCAATCACTTTTATGTTACTACAAGCTATTTGGTGCGGTTTCGTTCGTTTCAGATTTGATGTCTTTCCATTGCTGTGCTGAAAAAGAGCTTACGTTTATACAAGTATCTCATTGTTTGGCCAGAATGTTTAGTTTACATCGGAGGGTCTACTAATAAATGATTTGCTAAATTTCAAGGCCGAACAAAATACAAATTTGATGTTAAAAGTACACGATATATATATGATTTAAAAATATTAAAAATGTTAAAATATCGTTCCATTGGACTTTAATAGTAGAATTTATGACGAACGAATGAGTATCAAACATCCATTCTTTCATCCACCATTATAAACTTTCGTATCTATTACATTAATAAGATAGACTATCCCTGATAGATGTGAAATATAGAGAAAACAACATAGAATTTTATGCTACCTGTGCTCGTAATGAGTACATTACCCATTTTTGTTGATAATAGCTGAAAATATTTTAATAGATAGACTTGGCCATAATTTAAAATTACTGTTCGATTTTACTTTATGTCTTGTTCTTCATTGTTCTAATTAAAATACATAGTTCTCTTTGAATAAATTTTTCCTTTAAAAATTTACAACAGTTTTTCTGTGGTTATTTGTGTGCTGTACGTAATGCAAGTAATAAAATTTCTATCATATATACAGATATCTATCTTTAAAGGACTAAACTGCATTATATTAAGATCGCATATATCAAAGATAGAAATAGACGGTTGACATCCCATCTTATGGAAAGTCTTAACCGTCGTCTATAGAAAAAAAACAACACTATAATAGACATCATAGAATACAACATAATTAATAATTTGCATAACAAATTATTTTGATTTAAAAACTAAAGTACTGTACTGATTTTGATAGAATTCCTATTGAACCAATGTGTAAGCATATTCTTAAAAAAAACAATTTTCAAAATTGGTTTATAACTGACGAAGTTATGGGGAAACAAATATTGAAAATTACAACCGATTTAAGAACCTTCTTTTAGAAGTCTCCTGTCTCCTTTTACATAATAAAAAAAAAATACTCAATTCAATAATTCTATTTCGTAAATAAATTTCTCGAATAGCTAGTAGTAAGTACAATTATACAATACACTTTTACATATAAATAACTAGTCTTATTAAACGGTGCTGACGAGAGCCCTTTGAAGGCCAAGGGCGGAATTCAATTAAAAAAGGTTTTATTTGCAATAGATATACCTAAGAGTTTACTTAAAAGTAAATTAAATTAAATTCTAGAGTCGTCTTTAGAGTTTTTCCGTATTATTTATTATTATTATATCAATCGTTAATTATCCACTAATGAACCTATTGCGGTGTTTTGTCAGTTGTTACCACGCTTGACAGGCGGGTTAGCAACTACAGTTAGGCTTTATGATATTTTAAAGAGACGCTGCTGCCCATCCCTCGACGATTAAGTTCCTTTCGTCGTCTCTTAAGTCACACACAAGGCCATTAAAATGAAGGGGTGGCCCATTCTATGCCACACGGTACACAATTTTTCTATGTATTATAACTACTGATTAGTTTTCGTATTAAAGCTACATATTTACAGTATATTTCAATAGAAATTAGTAGAAATGTGAACGAGCCTAATAAAATAGGTTCGACCATAAATAAGACAATCTATATCCGCTTTGGCGATAAAATAATTTCTATAATAATTTCAACAAAACTTAATTATTTTTGTATTATTTCAAGTGAAATAGACTATGTATGTATGTGTACAATAGCAACGTTGTTGTTGTATGTGATTCCAATTTCAAACCACATTCCTTGGGGGAAATTCTTCATTTTCATGAATACCATGAATATTGAATGGATTATTACCTATAATCCTTTATATCATACCTCGTATAAGTAAATATAATATTTCTATCAATTAAGACATTAATATATGTTTTTTTATATTAGTTCTGTCAACAGTTATTTGTAGAAATATTTACGAAGAAGAAGACACGAAGAAGTCATAAAGGAATTCACTAAAGAAAAGTATAGATATAATTACAATAACTAAGTTGATAATAATTATAATAAGTACAAATTCTATTTTCAAAATTTATTAAAATATTAATTTTGAAGATAGAATACTTTATTTTACACAATTTTTTTTTTACGCGTGGACTTCAAAAGTAGGAAAACCTATAACATAGTCTACCTCTACATGGCTTATCAAAATAATTGTCCACTGCTGAACATAGCCACTGTTGCCACGCTTGGCAGGCGGGCTGGCAACCGCAGTTAGTGTTATTGTTCAATACAAAATATCTATTTATCCACTTACAGCACACAAATAACAACAAATATAGAATAAACAAACTAAATGAAGGGAAAAATTAAAAAATATTACATAAAAAAGTAACAGACTGTATCATGTGTATGCCACAGTAACACAAGATTGTCACAATTCATTTTACTAATTTGCTCTCAAAACGGTATAACACTAAATTTCTGTTGTGTTCAAAATAATAAATCTTTGATGATGGCACACTGTGTTCCTACTTTTCTACTGTGTAAACTGAAGGGGATGGCGATTGTTAATCATGGAATAATTCCCATGATTAATTGCTATGATTAAGGGCCCCATTATGAGTACTAGCATATAAAAATCAGTCAGAATTCCACGTGGTCCCCCATAGAAAGCATCATGATTAATTCCTGGTGAATTCGTTTCGATGTGCTAACCGACCTCCTTCAATCCTCACCTATCATCATTCACTAGTACTTCGTCAGCGTATACCATAGTATAGGCGGAGTACCATTACAACATCGCTCCATAGAAATGAACCAATAAAAAATAAAAAGATATAAATTTGTAAAATTTTCTATTAACAGAGGCAAAGGAATTGAGCTTGGCGTTTTGATTTAATTCTGTGAGCATCTCACGACGGGAATTAATTTTATACGTGTTCATTTTACCAAACATTCTTATTACATGAGTGTGAATATACTAGGTTGCAATACTTGATGAAAATCTCAACCAAGGATTACCTTCTCGAACCACGAGGGTTGTGGATTCGATTGGAGGCAACACTAATAATTTTGTATGTTAATTTCTGATGGACTTTCCGATGTTGGAAAACACTGTACAAAACAAAGCATTCACCAAGTATCTTTACTTTGGCCATAAACTTCCTCCTTGTCACTTATCACTTACTCTTTTTTAATAGGGTTGGTAATATATAATAATATCTATATATTCCACTTGAATTATCTATATATTGCCCTCATACATATATATTAAATACCGGTTAAATGATATCGAAACGAAGAACCCGATCGAAATGAATATATTTGTACAGGTGATACCGAAGCTAAATATATAGGTTTGGAAGCGCTACAGACATCACGCGTGTTTAATAAGTAAAATATAAGCATGTCGATTTTTAGGTATGTTCGCCACAATTGTCAAAATATAATGTTTTCATTCCTATATAGTATTCCTCATTAGTATCTCGCTAGAGTATATGGAATGGTAACACCGCCTGCGCTAACGGCGCGGTGTTACCATTCCATTATCACCCATTAAAAAAATACCAACCATCATGAAATTTAATGTACATACAGTATTTGGGAATAAAAAAAACTTGGGATTAGTTTAGATAAAAAAAAAAATAGAGGAAGTCGCAGTCATATTATCTAAGTAAATATAAATCGAGTTGTACTAAGCTTATAGAGAATTCACGTAGGAGGAAAATGTACAAAGTAAGCAGGTACTTAGTATAATTACGAATTCTCAGTATTTGATATGTAATTACGTAATACCTAAATACTTAATGTATTGACTACATTTTGGAAAATATATGTAGAAAAATGAACAAAATATTTACATTGTATGGAATTTATTAAACATGATTATACAATTATGTACGACTATTTACCTACATAAAAGTACAAAGAAGAGAAATTATCTTATTGACCATAAATAACTCATAAACAAACAAACTCCTGTCATACACAAAAATATATACGCAGAACTTGTCAATATTATAATTATTATGAATGTGAAAATTTGTTTGTTTGTTACCTCTTGGTGTCAAACTTTAGAGTGTTAAACACAGATTTACACGTCAGTGATAAATTCCTGACCTTTTGACCATTGGCCTAACGATCAAGATTTGAAACTCTTACAATAGTAATGCCTACTTATATTCTATGTATCTTTATTTTCTATTCTTCTTTTATTTTTTCATCCTTACTCTTCTTTATAAATAATTGACGGCGCTATTTCTTGAGCGTGTCATATATGTGAATTCAGTATCCGCATGCACTTTTCATTTCATTCTTTCCAGCAATTCCAATATTTTCTCCAGGGGAGAAAGAGATTGTTAGTAATGGGTATCTAAGAGCCCTATTGCTAGCAATACGAGTATACCCTATCATGTCGACCTCCATGCTATTCCCCCTGGAAACCATCTTGATTAATTCTTAATGGATTCGTCACTATGGGCTAACTAACTTGTTTCATCCGGGGGGAAGGTATTGTTAGTAATGGGGAGATTAGTCCTCATTGCTATCAATTTACCCTATTAGGTCGACCACGTGGTTCCCCCTGGAAACCATCGTGACTTATTTATCGTTGAATTTGTCATGATGGGCTAATCGACCTGCTTTTTCATCCTCACCAATCATCCCTCACTGGTACCCCGCCAGTGTATACCAATAGCGCAGGCGGTATTACCATTCCATTATCATCCATTAAAAAAAACCTGTTTCATCCCTATCTGTCATTTCTCACTGATACCCTACCATATACCGACAGCGAAGTTACCATACCATTATCACCCATTAAAAATACTTTCCCCCGATAAAAACCAAAATCATGCTCGCACAATCTCCTACTCTCGATACTTGACCAGCAACGGTATTTCCGAACCGATACGACATCATAACCTTCAATAAAAGAGCATATTCCTTTTTAAAAGGCTGGCAGCACACCTGCAATGCCTTTGGTGTTTCTCTAGTATTGGTTTGTCGTCTCCATTTTTCGCAGTTAAAGTAACTCCCTATCCCGTGATATGCATATCTTATATATATTCTTTATTGCACTTGAACAATACATGTAGTGATTAGTTTAACAACTTGTTAGCAAGGGAGGGCTTATCTCTGAAAGAGATCTCTTCCAGCCAGCCCAGTGTAGATAGAGAGAAAATAATTTGGGTACTCCAGTGCAGGAAAGGTACCGGTAAAAATAATGTTAATACAACAAAAAAATACAAATTGTGAATAAATAATTAGTAAAAATAAATTAATACATACATAAATAAGTAAATAGATAAATATATATACATATGTATAAGTGCATAGAATTATCATGTACAATTGATTAAAAGATGTGATTTCAGTCTTCTCTTGAAGGAAGTAATGGAAGGACTATCCCGTAGGTATGTCAGCACGTAGCCTGTTCCACAGTTGCGCAGCATGAAATGTGAAGGAGTTTCCAAAATCATGGGTCTTACAAGAAGGGATTATCATTAAGTCTTTCCTTTATAACATATTTAATGATCCCAATTCTCCATCGTACCTCCGCACCCAGTTTAAATTACTGCCACCACTAGTCCATTCTAAACTCTACTCTTAGGTCCAATTTAAAATATGTATACTTGAACTTCCTTGTAAATAGGAGACTATGGGACGACCATCCCCACTAGATGGAGCGACGACCTCACATGTTCCTTATGGCAGTCTATGGGGGAGGCCTATGTTCAACAAAGGCAGTTAACAGATGAGATGATGATGATTAGATGATTATTTGTTCCT
Source organism: Galleria mellonella (assembly GCF_026898425.1). Classification (NCBI taxonomy): domain Eukaryota; kingdom Metazoa; phylum Arthropoda; class Insecta; order Lepidoptera; family Pyralidae; genus Galleria; species Galleria mellonella. Next base: position 993,103 of record NW_026442090.1, on the reverse strand, counting down.
AATAGGTAATTCTTGCATATTATTTATTTATTTATTAAAGAAACTATATTTTATAATGTTTACCATAATTATTAACATTAGTATTATTAGGTATAATTATTTCAGTATGTTACTATAATTATGTCACATAATTTTTCACTACATCTGCCCTTCATACGCTTTCTGTTTTTACTTAATGGTTAGCTGGTAGAGAATGCCATATGTCATTAAGCTCGTCACTTGTACAAAGTTTTATTGTGCAATAAAGAATAAATAAATAAACTATGCTATTACGATGTATATGACTATTAATGACTGTAGACTGGAGACAATGAATTCTAAGAATTGATTCCAAACCAACGACGCACTCACATGATGTCTGGCTCCTGAACAAATAACCAACTGGATAATCTCTGAATACAAAATAAACAAGCGACGGAATACGAATATAAATTTAGTGTATTTCAATAAAAAAAAACATACGAGAATCATTGAATCGGCGGTGTAAGCGCGGATGTTGGATGTAACAACATCTGGGTGAATATAAAAATAATGTATGATTTTGAAAATTAGCTTAATACTAAAATACTTTATCATCGTTATCATATTAGCCCTTAACTGTCCACTGCTGAACATAGGCCTCCCACATAAGGAGTGCTTTACCAGTAGTTTCCACGCTTGGTAGGTGGGTTGGAAAACGCAGTTAAGTGTTGATGACGTTTTAAGTGGGACGCTGCTGCTTGTCCCTCGATCATTAAGTTCTCTTAGTCGCCTCTTACGACACCCACTGGAAAGGAAGGGGTGGCCCATTCTATGCCGGGACCACACAGCTATCAACTTATGTATGTTATCTAAAGTTTTATCCCAATCATCTGGACGAGTGGCGGTCTTCCACCGTGCGTATTTCAAGGCACTTTCCTCCACGCTCAACCATTCTTTGGAATCAACTTCCAGCAGCAGTATTTCCGAACCATACCAATTGAAAAATTCTTTTTTTACCTGAAAGTATATACTTACAAATTCGTTCCATAGAAATTTTATTATATTTAATTCAGTAGTTTAGTTTTTTAAATCAATATAACTGCTTTTTTTAAAATTAAAGTCGGTTTTCTTGTAGAATTTAAACTTAACTATAATATCTACGAAAATTACTTTTTATAAATGTCAAAGGGAGTTTAATATGTTCCTTGAGCGGGGGAGGGGGGACCCCAAGGACCAATATTTGTAAAGGACAACAATAACAAAATCTAATTATTCTAAGCTGATGTTGCTTAATTTCCAAACGGTTCATTCAACCATCTAGGAAAGAAGCCCCTAAACCTTTTGTTCGTAGATCACTTGCCGTGTTTTCAATTTTGCACACACCTCCTGCTTACCTAATAAATATTCTTTTTTAACTCATTAAGTTCAAATATGTTTTTGATAACTAGTACAGTGCTATTTACCATTTTTTTTTTATAGATGACAACCGGCAGTTCTTTAGTAAAGGATAATACGTGAGGATGGAATCACGATGGTTTTCAGAGGAAACCGCGTAGTGGTCGATCAGACAGCGTATATTGTTAGCAATGGAGATTAAATTGCCCCATTACTAACAATCCTTCTTGTCCTTCTTTTAAAAATTAATTTTCTATCTATCATGTAGTGTGGTATGAAACCCCTAAAAAAGTAATTTTTTTACACATTTGCTAGCTAATCGGGCAAACGTTATTTTGCCTCTACGTCACTTACCAAGTCCAGTTTTTTTTTTTTTATTCAACTTAGAATGGCAGTTTATCTTGTTATAATAACATACTTAAATGAATAAAATCCATTGTGCTTTTTATATTTGCTATTTTCCTTTTCCCTCCGTGTCACCTCCATATTTAAACTATGATGCCTGACTTGACGTTAATAGAGTATAATTTTAAAAGAGTTGCCATTTTTCTTTCTTTCTAATAATATTTGTAATCCGCCCTCAAGAATTGCTCTCTTAAATAAAAGTACTGCATTTAAATCGATTAAGCCCTTTCTGAGATTACCGTGCACAAACGTAGAGACAAACAGATAAAAATTCTAAAAAAAATTTGTTTTGAGTTCTATTGGTTTCATAAAGTTCCCCTATAAGTTTTTTTTTTTATATATCTTCCATGTACAGACAGCGGCCAGTATCGGTTTTATCATTTTTTTTTTACAACTCAGAATGACAAACAAGCTGATGGCCCAACTAATGGAAAGTGGTAACCGTCACCTATAGACATGAGCAGTACCGTGAACATAACAGAGTATACTGTTTCGCCCATGATACCCCCCATGCGTAGCCATTCCTGAGGACTCAGGTGTTATTCCTCTGTACCCTGTATATGTTTTGATTTATTAATCTCCCATTTTTATATAGACATTGATACGCTATCTGGATATGATTTTACTCATTGGTTTTCTTTCTTTCAAAATTTACGCATACGATGTCACAGACAAAAGTAAGTCTCCAATAAAAAAGGTCAGTGTGTTAAAATAAATTGTCTAGGGTGTAATAACTTGACTGGTAGACGAGAGACTTGACATAAACTGCTGCTAACTACAATAAATCATTATTAATTTGTAGACGATGTTTCAAGCGGCCGGCGTCTGACTGAGAGGTACGTACGTGATCGATTATGTCTCGATTACCTATTGAGAGTAATTGGCAGTTTTATTATAATTTCATTGAAGAACTATCCATCTAAATTAGTATGAAGTTCTTCACAAAAGATGTGTTAAGGTTTCATCAAGGTCAGCAACGCGCACGTGACACCCCTAGTGTTGCAAAGTCGATAGGCTATATGCTTGTTCGTAATATTTTTTTTTTGATGGGTATAAATGGTATGGTAACCCCGCCTGCGTTAACGGGATACGCTGGCGGAGCACCAGTGAAGGGTGATAGATGAGGATGAAAACAGGCCAGTTAGCCCATCATGATGAATTCATCAAGAATTAACCATGATAGTTTCTACGGAGAACCGCGAGGAGGTCGACCTGGTTGGGTATATTGCTAGCAATGGGATTCTCAGTCTGCATTACTAACAATACCTTTCCCCCCATGTTCGTAATATTTGTGGCACCAAAAAAAAAGTGTTCCTTAACTTTTTCAATTCGCGACGCCTTTACTGGTTTAGATTTTTATTATATTTCTTAGTCTATGTAGGTGTACGAGTACAAAGAAGTTAATAAATATATTTTAAATCCGCTTCGATATTTTTCAATCACTCGTTTCTTAGAATATGACTTTCATATTTTTAATAATATTTCTATAATAAATTTATTCTTATGATCTGAAATTAAAATTATCGCAATTTATGGCTAACATCTAATTATTTATGTTATTATTAGAATTGATCAATATTCAGTTTTTAGTACACTTGGCTAGGAGGAAACATAGACAGTGGACTAAGGCCGTGACGGTATGGTGTCCAAGAGAGGGATAGAGGACAGTCGGATACCACCAACCCGAAGGTCGGATAACATAGTGTGCAGCGGGGAAACTGTCGATGAGATCAGCACAGGAGTTACAAGTGGCGCGACATAAAGGAGGCCTATGCCCAGCAATGGAGTAATATGGACTGAACACACAGAGAGAATACTTCTAGAATTACAAGTGTCTAGAAAAAAAATTATCCGTTATTTTTTTTTTATACAACTTAGAATGGCAAACAAGCTGACCCCGCATCTGATGGAAAGTGGTAACCGTCGCCTATAGACATGAGCAGTACCATGGACATAACAGAGTATACTGTTACGCCCATGATACCCCCCATGCGTTGCCATTCCCGAGGCCTCAGGTGTTATTCCTCTGTAGCCAGTAAATTCACGCCATATTCCACCCTTCAAACCGAAACACAGCCATGTAAACACAACTGCTTCACGGTTGAAACACGAATGGGACAGAGGTACTCAAGCAATCGACTTTGTACACTCCATCTGGTCTACGAATATACCAGTCTAGACTATACCAATGTCGGTACAGTCCTCTCTCACTTAAGCATCGTAATTTAAATACATAAACTTCTGTACAAAATAGCATTTACTCGACCTAGATTAAATTAGATTCTAGTATAATTGATAGTCCTGATTTACTCACTAAACTTAATTTCAATGTACCACTATACTAAACTGACCAGACCACCAATTTACGCCTACATTTTCTATTTCCATAGTTTCAACAAACTATAGACAAAACAATTACAAATTCATTATAACTGAACTCAATTTCTTTATCCTCACTTATTACGATTACTACATTTCGTCATAATCGTACAATACTGACGGATCTGACAAATATTACATATAAAGATCCGTCAGTATTCTACGACTATGACGAATTTATTCTTCGAATATACTCTGCGAGCGTAGACTAACGGCGCAGCCAGAGTAACGTTCTATTCTATTTTCTATAAAAAAAAAAATACAAATTTTTAAATCACGATGCTTAAGTGAGGAAGACTGTACCGACTTTGGTACGTCTAGTCTGGTATATTCTTAGACCAGAGGAAGACTTTGTACAAGAGTCGTTTGCTTGGGTACCTCTGTCCCATTCGTGTTTCTACCGTGAAGCAGTTGTGTTTATATGGCTGTGTTTCGATATGAAGGGTGGGATATGGTAGTGAATTTTCAGGGTACAGAGAAATAACACCTGAGTCCTCAGGAATGGCAACGCATGGGGGTATCATGAGTGAAACAGTATACTCTGTTATGTCCATGGTACTGCTTTTGTTTATAGGCGACGGTTACCACTTTCCAGTAGGTATCGCCAACTTATTTGCCATTCTAAGTTGTATAAAAAAGTGAGGTGTTATTTAAATAATGATAAATATATAATAATAAAAATATTATTTATTCAAGTAAACTTAATTATAAGCATTTTTAGTAATCGTTTATTAAAAGAATCTACCGCCCTGTTCGGAACACAATATCAGCTAAGAAGAACCTGCAAGAAACTCGAGAGTAGTTTTTTGAAATAATTAGGATTTATTACCGCTTAATACAGATGAAAGATAGATACAATATATTATATAATTGCTGTACATATATTACATGCATTACAAATTAGTATGTTACTGTACAAATAATTTCCTCAAACGATAATGTTCCCAGGATACGACATCGTTCAACGCACGCATGAATTACGCTCGGATACATTACACAACAAAATTGTTATTACCTATTATTTCCTTGTTGTTTGCCTCTGACGCAATACGTTAAGTATATTATTATTATCTTCACTAATATTATATATGTGAATGGGAGTTTGTTTGTTTGTTAACTCACAGCAACTTAACGGCTAAACTAAGGAGTGTACTGAGAAATTGTTCAGATTGATACCTGCTGCTGATTTTCACCACCGTACAACCCGCCATAAACTAAAGTTTCATCCCAACCATCTGGATGAGTAGCGGTCTTGCACTGTACATTTTTAAAGGCACCTTCTTCTACGCACAACCATTCTTTGGAATCAACTTCCAGCAGCAGTATTTCCGAACCGATACGATAACATAACCTTCAAGAAAAGAGTATTACTTTTGAAAAGTCCGGCAGCACATCTGCAATGCCTTTGGTGTTGTGGGTGATCATGGGCGATAATAGTCACTTACTATCAGGTGAGCCGCATGCTCGTTTGCCTCTGTGGTATAAAAAAGAAACCAATCGCTATTAAATGTAGTATAAACGTACTATAGTATTGGAGAAGAATATAAGCTACTTTTTATATCGGTCGATAAATGACATGCTTTCCCGCTGTATTGGGGTTGACTGGAAGAGATCTCTTTCAGAAATAAGTAGAGTAGAGTGGAGTGTTCTTATCTGCTCACATTATTTATAAATCTATTGAGTATGTACAATATTAAAATTTATAAGTGCAACAAGGAATATATACGTTCCCATTGCCCAAAGTTACAGATAAAAGCTTTCAATTAATAAATTAACTGCTTACTACCGTATGGATTTTCATTCAAGAAAATGGAAATGTTAATCATCTAACTCATAGAATTTCAGTTTATGCAAATTAGAATGGCAAACAGACTAATGGCTCTCCTGGTTGAATATGATAACCGTCTCTTATAAACCTAAACAGTGCCATGGTTATCCTGTAACCCCCATGGTATCCTTCATGCATTGGCATTTTTTTTATTGTTTGTGAATAGTTCATTTTAAACTTTGGCGTTGTTGACACATATTTTAAGTTCAAAAAAGGAATACAAAAGATTAGGAAATATAAAGACAGGTATATAGATATTTTATTATAATAGGGTAATATTTACCTGCAAATTTTTTCATCGCGTTAAGTTCCGACAGTGTAATACAAATAATACCCAATCGATTTTAAAAATTATTTTAAAGTATACAAAGTGGCATTATCAGTGCCTAACAGAGGCTATATATTATTTTAGAAAATTCGAAAATAATAAAGAAAAACCAATTGAAAGCTTATCTTATAATTTAATTTTTAATTTAATTTAAACTAATGTACATAAAAAAACGTCCTTAAGCTGAATTAAAAAAGTCTAATAAAATCATATTAGACTTTGTTAATCTACTGACGCATTATTGTTTGTATAGAAATCTGTTGAAATGTTAAGTTTTGCTCAAGGGCATAAAAATAAATGCTGTGTTCTAGTCGAGTGAACCGCTGATATTTAAATTGCCCACTCGCCCCTTTCGAGCACCAAGTGAGCGATTTATATTCAACCCAGACCTTGGCAACCAGACAGCCCTTCGCCAATACAATATTTAATAATTATTTTATTTGTTTACTTTATTCTATTCTATATAATATACTAGTCGTAACCCCCTTTTGACTTTGTGTACAAGAAGTAAAATTAATGGCGTACGTGCTCAGCCGCTCAAGATTAAGGGTACCGAATGGTCCCGAAACTAGTCAAGCTTTCTCAACTAAATTACACGTAAGTTAAACCGTTAGTAATTACATCAAAATACATACATTAAAAAAATATCCCATCTAACAGATGGCACAGTTCCTTAAATTTCATTGAAATCTCAGCTGTTTTAACGTAATTGAGTAAAGGAAAATTCTATTTCTTAAGAATTATATAAAGTAGAATAAATAGGAAAAATGTATGCGATAGAAGCAGAAGAGAATCAGATTTCGCCAATATATTAGGCTATATCAATGCCACTGTTTCAATTTCATTCAATAATAAATAAGCTAAGATATATGTATTTTACTAATGTAATAAAATTGTAACTTGGATGATATCTGTACATGGGAAGATATTTGAGAAAAAATATAAAATTAGAACAAATTTAGAGACAGACAAAATTTCTAAAAAAATACTAAAATATTTTATAGGCATTTATTGGTCCTATTAAAACCTCTTATGTTTTTTTAAATGACTCCTATGTACAGACATCGCCTAGTTACAATTTTATTATAATGGCTAGATTAATAATAGAATGGATAATAAGATTATTTACACTTTATTTTATTTATACTAAGATTATGTTTCACGAAAAAAATTGACTAAACTAAAATTCTGAGTCGATTTTGATACAATTTCTATGGAAATAATCTGTAATTATATCCTTTCAGATAAAATTCTTTTTCCAAATCGGTTTACAACTAATGGAGTCATGAGGTAAAAAACGTAAGAAAAAAGTACAACGGAATTGTATTTTTTTTTCCTTCTTTCTTGAAGTCGATTGATAAGGTATATTCTCTTTATACTTTTCCATCCGTTAATTATCACTTATTTCCGTTAACTGAAGTAACAATAATCAGTCTACGTGCCTATTTAACCGGAGAAAGTTATTGTAATAGTGTTGAGGGATACTTCTTTGTAATTTGTTCCGCCAGCCACAATTATTATTTCGCGACCCCAACAAATAAGTAGGTATCTAACTGCATCATCAAGATCTTCTTGCCTTTAACACAATTATTTTCACGTACCCTCAAATGGGTTAAAGCTGAAAATCAGTGTTTTGTTCCTTGAACAATGTTCCACGCTGAGCTTCAACCTTTTTGTATTGCTGCAGATCACACATAATAACACAATTTTATAAATCTTATGTTGTTTTATGTATTATCTATTCTTATGTACATGTTGTGTGTGATTAGTAACAAACAAATAAACGATCTATCTATCTATCTATCTATTTGGGGTCGGCGTAATGTGTTGAAGTTTTATGCACAATTGACTCTAACTCGCTTCCTTCACTCATGCAGGGAAAACCTGCGTAAACTATCAAATGTTATTTCAGGGTCTCTATACCGAGAATTCAAATCCGTTTAGCATAACTTTATGGGTAGGATAGTAGATAAATTTGATTTTCATTTTCAATCTTAGATTAAATACATCAGTGTGTCCCTATAAAAATGTTAATATGACAAAAACATAAATTGGTTTATTTATTTTTTATTTAAAAAAAAACCAACAATTATAAATTTCATAAAAAAAAAAGCAATAAAGACAAAAAGCCAATTACAGGTTTCGCTAATAAAAACAAGATTTAACAAAATGCATAGAAGAGACCACTCCTGTCTTTCCTATGGGTGTCATAAGAGACTTATGGTGAAAGGATGGACAGCAGCGGCCCTCTTAAAACATCACCAAAAGCCAAACTGCAGTCGTCGACCCTCCTGCCAAGCATGGCAACTATTGGCAAAACCCCCCTCATGGGAGAGCCTATGTTCAGCAGTGGACGGTTAACGGCTGATACAACAGTATAACATGGCTAAAACGTAGAATCAACTAAATTAAAGTAATAGTACAAAAGTCAATTGCTTGGGTACCTCTGTCCCATTCGTGTTTCAACCGTGAAGCAGTTGTGTTTATATGGCTGTGTTTCGGTTTGAAGGGTGGGATATGGCGTGAATTTACTGGGTACAAATGAATAACACCTGAGTCCTCAGGAATGGCAACGCATGGGGGTATCATGAGCAAAACAGTATACTCTGTTATGTCCATGGTACTGCTCATGTTTATAGGCGACGGTTACCACTTTTCATCAGGTGGACCGTCAGCTTGTTTACCATTCTAAGTTGTATAAAAAAAATTGGCATCGTCCCTCAAAAACGGGTCAACTTTTGGTCAGCTAATTGTCAAATTAGCTGACTCGTTTTTTTTGTGTCAATGTTCTATATATTTACACACAAAATATATTTTGACGTAATATTTAATAAACGAGTGTTTATCCATTAAAAAGATGCAGAATTTATAAGAGAAAATAAATACAGAAGTTATAAAGGAATCACTCATAACTATTTATCACGCAAAATTGTATTAAAAAATTGACCCGTTTTTCTCGAAGCATTTCTATGGAGACACTCTATCTATATAATCTAAGATTGTAGGTAGGCAGTTATGCAAAATACAAAGTTGAATCTCACACGTTCAAAGATAAATTATTAAAGAACCACTGATTTAGCTCGCGTCTTGTGGATTCTATCTTAGAATGAAATAAATCTAAATCGATATCTCTAGATATTTTATTAAAGCTATAATTTGCACGCCAGATATATATATATATATATATGATACGACAGATATGATGATGCTCGCGTCGTAGACGCTCAAGATTAAAGGTCCCGAATGGTCCTGAATTTAATCGACCTTTCTCGATCAAATTATACATAAGTTATTACAGTAAAATGAATCTGTTTTAATTCATAATCCTATAGACAGTCACCTAACAGTTGATTGACCCATTTATAGGACTTTTTTACTTTCGTCCTTCTTTCTAGATTCTAGATGTCTATAATTTATTGCTTTTAGATATAACAACTTCTATAATAACATAATTTAGTGATTTATCTCCTAAAAGTTATTAACAGTACTCAACAAATTAATTCTAAGTTCCAAGTTTTAGGTTTGGGGATAGATAAACCACAGCGCACACTGTATCATTGTGGCATATGTCCACAGATAAATAATAGTTTATGTTGCTGTTAATTACAGTCGTCCTATTCTATGTCCCGGGTTACAAAAAAAAAAACAAGTGAGAGTAACATAAGGTTTGTTCAAGTTTTAATTAAAATAACACAAATAATAACTTCGAAAACGAGTATGTTTTAGTCTGTAAATTAAAAAAAAATAGCCACTATCACTCGGGATTATGCGAGGATTTTACAATACATCATGTATACAAATCTACTCAAGCATTTAGATTTTATGATGAAAAAAAAATCACTTATATCAACGCTGAGAATTAAACAATCCTTTTTGACAGTCGTATAAAAAGTTTAATTACTAACACACACATCGATAAACGTCGTAGACAATAGATCGAAAATATTTGAATTTAGAATGCAAAATTGTGTACTTGAAGCAGACTTTTCAACAAGTGTATTTTTTTTATATATATATATATTTATACTGATTGTAAAAGGATAGGCAAAGAGAACGAAGCCCATACAGCCTAGTTTGACTTAAAATTTCCCTTATTAAAAAAAGCAGCTTCGCATACATCAGTCGTTACAAAGTTAATAATGGGACCTATACGAAAGTAGTCGAGCAAAATTCGTCTTGCCATAGCTCAGGGAGCACTGAAACTAACACTCATATAAAAGCATGAAACTAAGATAAATGCTGTAGAATTTACCAGAAGATTTAGAATTTACCAGTAGAAAATTACCAGAGGGAGACTTTGTACAAAAGTTGATTACTTGGGTACCTCTGTCCCATTCGTGTTTCAACCGTGATGCAGCTGTATTTGCATGGCTGTATTTCGGTTTGAAGGGTGGGATATGGCGTGAATTTACTGGGTACAGAGTAATAACACCTGAGTCCTCAGGAATGGCAACGCATGGGGGGTATCATGGGCGAAACAGTATACTCTGTTATGTCCATAGTACTGCTCATGTCTATAGGCGACGGTTACCACTTTCCATCAGCTTGTTTGCCATTCTAAGTTGTATAAAAAAAAAACGAATTGAGAGTCCTGAGAAGTGTGTGCAGTCTAACTCATACATTAAAAGATAGAGTAAGAGGTACCAAATGACAAAGAGATTTTGTACAATTGACTTTTGTACAAAATCTCCCTCTAGTTTAGATGTAATTTACGGTTTGTAATAAACAATTTTAAAAATTCTTAACATTTACCCATAGAAAACCACAATGTTGACAGCAAGCAGCGTGAGCTGTATTTTATTAAAAAAAAATATATTTCTACAAAAATCGATATCCCTGCACTATCTACCCGTGTAATGCTAGAACTGGTCGCTAGTAGATAATAATTTACATATCAAGTTGGACCTTTCCACTTTCTATTCCATCATTACAATAGTTAAACACCTGTTTGTAACATGAAATTCCCGAGAAACTAGTATTTCATTAAAACTATACACCGCAGCTATAGTTTAGCTTTGTTCAATAAACTACCCAGTTCGTTTTCCCTTGCGCTTCCACAAAGGGAATTCTAGCGAAGTAATTGTTTTTTTTTTCTTTTACTTTTTTCACGTCTTGGAATTACAAACACACTACGCTCCACCTAATGAAAAGTGTTGCTATATTTAAAATATCTAGTCTATTATATCTTTTTAAGGTTACTGGACCACACTAATAACTTTTAGGTGACTTTCAGAAAGACGAGCATGACAATTTTTCTGTTTTTTTTTTCGTGATAATGTTACGGCGGTTATGTTTATACCAACTTTAAAAATTCCTTTTATATTCAATTAAACTTTTTTTTTAAAGGAGCAAAACTTTGTTTACTAGCCAGCACAATTTATTTGCAGACATATTGTGACTTAATAATATATAAAAATCTATATATATGTGTGTACATATATATTGTATTATCAAATATGCTGGAATTGGCTCGTATCAAAACTCAATCGGTTCGCGTAATTTTCTATGGTTTCACTATCCTTTACGCTTCCAATAAGTATTTTTAATATAATAAGATAACCCTTATGGCACAGCGGTAGACATACTGTTTTGCTTTTCTTAGGAAATGAGCTTTGCTCATTTGACTCAGGTCTGTGTGCCTGGGTTGTGTTCCCAGTTATGATAGGTAATATATAGCAATATTTATATATTTTAGTTACAATATCTATATCCAATAATAATATTGGATAACAGACTTTTAACATATTCGTAAATAGACATGGCACATTTTAAAAAATATGTCTACGTAACTCCTTATACATCATTGCTAGTAATATACTCTATCAGGTGGACCTCCACGCGATTCTTCTTGGCAACCATTGTGTTTAATTTCTTCACGACGATCCAAATGATCTACCTTCATCTTCACCTATCACCTATCACTGGTAACCCGCCAACGTATATTGATATCGCAAAAGGGGTTACCATTCCATTTACACCCATCAAAAAAGGCCTTATATATAAATTTCCTCATTGAGAAGCCGCTTAAAATTTAAACATTGCAGAGTGTTACGAAAAAATGCACGTGTACGCTCACCTTAATTGATTTGTTTGTGTTGAATATTGACACACTCCATACGCGTCCCATTCACTTTCCCCCAGCCTGATTAATTGATGTTCATACATACATACATACAAACATACGCCGGACCTTCCCGGCTCGACGTACTCGGTCAATATAATAGAAGTAAGTGCTTCAGTACTTTATCTGATTAAACGTCACTATAGGACAATATTTCGATGCCTTCGCGTATTCAGTGCCCTGGGCGTAGGGTTACCAGTCGACGGGACTTTTCCTAATATGACGGGAGTTTCGGCTTTCTGTCAAAAAAATATAAGAATCTTCTAAAACTAAAATAATATTCCTCATCTATCAGGGTTGTAAAATTAACTCATTTCTCATACGGGACTCTTAAAAAAAGAGCATATTCCTTTTTAAAAGGCCGGCAGCACACCTGCAATGCCTTTGGTGTTGTGGGTGATCATTGGCGGCGGTAGTCACTTACCATCAGGTGAGCCGCATGCTTGTTTGTCCCCTGTATTGTAAAAAAAAAAAAAACAAAAAAGGTACAGAGTTTAAAAAGGTCATTAATGCAATAGCGACTTCCTTTATATTGTATTAGGCAACGGTAACTTCCCATCAGGTGGAACGACAATTTGTTTGTCTCCCTAATAAAAAAAAAAACTAATCTCTTTAAGTGTTACAGTTATATATTTTTTATTATTATTATTAGAGTTTATTTATTTAATCTTTATTAAAGACATTATAAAAAAATGTTTGGTACAAAAGGCGGACTGAATACTATATAGTTATTCAATCAACTTTTGGAAAAACAAAAATGTAAATATGCGGTGAAAAATATTTAGTTTATCAATTACAAAGATTTAGAAGAATTAAAATCTTTTTTTTTTTCTTCATAGTATAATTGTAGTTTAGTCTAGATTTATTTATATTTGAATTAACCATTATCAACTATTCAATAAAATAATTTTGTTCTCTTTATTATTTGATATTGCTTTTACCGACTGCTTTTCTTTTATAATTTATTAAAACCTCACTGTCTCCAGACAAATATGAAAATATTTACTGAACTGTCTGGGACATTGCCAGGAAATTCCATCATTTGATACTGGTAACCCTACCTGAGCGCGGCCCTGACGAGGCCTGGCGCGCAATAATTGTGTTTCGTAAATAAACATTTGCTATAATAACTTGGCAAACAGAAGTCCGGCATTTTTCTTTATGAAGCTGTTTCAATGTTTTGTAAGACAATTTGGTGTGTCCTAGCTAATGCCGTATCTCTGTATCCTTGTTTCCGGATAAATATATTCTACGACTCATCCAACTGATGATATATAGTTATTTTTTCTTTTACAACACAGGGGACAAACGGGCATGCGACTCCTGACACATGACACATGACGACACCTGATGGTAAGTGAATAGAGCCGCTCATGATCACCCACAACACCAACGGCATTGCAGGTGTGCTGCCGGCCTTTTAAAAAGAAATATGCCTTTTTTTCGAAGGTTCGGAAATACTGCTGCTGGAGGTTGATTCCAAAGAGTGGTTGTGCGTGGGAGAAAGTGCCTTCAAAAACGCACGGAAGACCGCCACTCGTACAGATGGTTGGGATGAAATTTTAGTTTATGGCGGTGTACGGTAGTGAAAATCAGCAGCAGGTATCAATCCGAACATTTCCTCAGAGCACTCCCTATGATAAATTCGGTAGAAGATGCACAGAGACAATATTTTCTGAATAATCGTCCTTTTTCATTCCAAAAAATAACAAACAAGCATTCAGCCCGTCTGATGATCACTGTAGTTTATGGACGCCTGCAACACCAGAGGTGTCACGTGCGCGTTGTTTGACCCTAATCTAATCTATTAAGAGATCAGATAAAAAAGCATATAATCCAATAAGGATATTTGCAATACCAAAGGCATCATTGGCGCGTTATCGACCCTTGTGATATAAACATCTTAAGTAACAATAGCCAGTAGTTTCACTATCACAACTTACAGTTCAAATCAAGACCGGCCATAGCGTATATGGTTGCCCTTCTGAGCAAATGTTTAACCGCGGCGCTCCTTTCTTACTCCCCCTCCTCGTGACGATTAAAAACAGTGACTGGGGGAGCGACTCAGTACAGTAGTCAAAAGTAACAATGTCGAATTTAATGTAACCGACTTTAGAGGGAAAGGGATTGTTAGTAACAGAGGTCTAAAAGTCCCAATGCTAGCAATGTAGCCTTCCAGGTCGATCTTCGCGTGATTCCCCCTGTAAACCATTGTGGTTATTTCTTGTTGAAATCGTCAATGGGCCAACTGATCTGCTATCATTCTCACCGACCGCTCACTGGTGTCCCGCCAGCATATACCGATAGCATAGGCAGGGTTATTATTCCATTTTCACCTATTAAAAAAAACTCTTTACTGATACTTAGCACCTGTAGCGTTTCTCCTTAAACCTCCGGTGCTATCATCGACCTCAGGCCCTTAGGGCATCGTCTAACCGCATCTACCCTAAGGCCTATTATATTTTACATTAAAATACAAATAAATTTATTGCTAATAGAAATAAATGAGACAAAGTTACTCATGTAGGCGGTTTCTACAGTTTCTGATAGTTATGTAGAATAACTACCTATATACATTATAACATAATATATATTACTCCTCCACACCCATTGCAATACAGCATACGACCTTTATTAGTACAATTTTCACCTACGGCACAGAATACGTAATAGTATGGCAACATTACGGCGTGAATGATCCAATTAGTAAACAAGTGGAAAACGTTATATTGAACCTTCTGATAATAATAATAAAGTCGTTCTTTAATTAGTTACATCACTGTTAGCGAACGACTGGCAATAACAACATGTAGTTTAGATATTTTGTGTAAGCGGTTTCACTATTTTATTCTTTTATTGAATCTTAATACAGTACTTAGACAAGAATATCAGAAAATATAATGGACAGTGCAACGTAATGAGCAAATAAATACAAAAATATGAGGTCTTTGGGCCACTCAAACTCAAGAAAGTTACACAAAAGGATATAGGACACACAAAACAAAAGATATAAACTTTTATATCTGCATAGTATATGTATTTATATAATATTTTATTATGTATCTTAATATTTTATTTAACTGTATATTTGTTTATGTACTCTAAATATTAATAGTTGTAGCACTTCAGCTGCCCGCTAACAACATGCTTTCTAACTGCATTGGGTTGACTGGAAGAGATCTCTGTCAGAGATAAGTCCACCCTTGCTTACAACATTTATAAATGCATTAACAATGTAATTTACAAGTGCAATAAAGAATATAATAAAAGAAATATTTTTTCGTCGAGATATGGGAATGACTGACTGAACGAGATAATATATTCCTCATATAGTGCATTATATACCTCAGATAAATTACTATACACTATATATAATTATATAGGTATATATAACTATATATTATTCTGATTTTCGTGTATAATATAGTATTTTTATAATGTATATTTATTATTTATTGATTCGGTTATATATTCGAGTATTCCGACACTTTCCTATTGTTGACTGGAAGAAAATGCTTTTAGCATTAAATCCTCCATGTACACATATATGTACTAATGAATAAATAAATAAATAATTGTCGTACTCTTATAACTTAGTAGTTTTTATCAAGAAGGTTGGTGGATAGCGGAAAAGTTTTAGACTTTCAGTAATTAGCTGGGAACGCTGAACTTTCTAGTTTCCAAAGTGAAGTTTATAGGCACGAGGATACAATTATGTTACAAGAAACTGGATTATAAGGTCCTGTTACTTGTTTCGAGTATTCTACAAATATACGCAGGTTTTCTCAATCAAGAAAATTATAAAATTAATTTATTTCTTTAGTAAAATCCTCAAATACTTACTGACTACTTGTTCAAAGATAGGGCAAGTACATTTTTTTAACAATATGAGCTATGAGTTATATTTCAGCTGCTTTTAATTTTAGAAGAACTATTCAAGAGGAATATTTTAATAAGTCGATTTAGACTGTAGTTTAGGCTATTTCTTGTTTTATTCATTTAAGATTCGTTGCCGTGTAATATATCCTTATATACAACTAAAACCAGTCTAGGGCTCAATGTACTGCCCTGAGACACACCATATTCAACGGTTAAAGGATCACTTTGGTATTCATCAACAGACTCATTATTTGCTATCGTCAGCAAGATATGTACCGAACCACTTCCACGTGACCCCTTAACTTCATATATTTTCTTACATATTAAGGTTCAGCCAAGAAACAATCGAAGGATTTGGCGTATTCTAAAAATAATCTAATGTTTGTATTTGCTCCATCCAGTAAACCACTCAACTTGTAACAGATAAGTCTGTTTGATCACAAATCTAATTACTTGGTGACTATAAACATAATTAATCGGCAATCGATAAAACTACGTCATTTTATCACAGTGTAATGAAATAGCTAGTGGTCCAGTGCCTTTAGCGCCGAATAAATATATAATAATTCGGACGCATTACTCCGTTCTTTAAACTGTGTTCTTTAATACGAGTATATTTCTGTGTCTACGAATTAAAAAAAACCCATATCTCCGATTTATCTGTATTATACAATCGTGTGTTCTGACTAACTATCTACGCACAGTCGAAACTTTAGTAACCAAAAAATAAAAAATTTAGAACATAAGTTTAAAAGTTTATTATATAAAAAAATTAAAAATTTCAACTTAACACGATACCATGCATGCAAAACCGCGGGTAAGCTAGTTAGTTATAAGTTGTTTGATTTACTACTACTATTACTTACTTATTACTTACTTTACTTCATACATACTATATATATATATATATATATATATATATATATATATATATATATATATATATATATATATATATATATATATATATATAAAGTAATAATAAGTAAAATATAATAATATATAATACTTATATATATAATAATATGGCTCGAAAACGTATCAACATGGGCAAGTAGCTTTCTCATCGACAGTATTTATCGAAATAGAACATGACAAAGAGCATCGATAGTCGGCGAAACCGAATGTATTTCACAAATGGAGACAAATGAGCCTGTTAATCTCAGAACTTGTCTGGGAGATCTACCCTTGTAGGTATATTGACCGGATCAAGGATAACTCCTGGTGGCGCATTGAAAGATACTGTTTTAATTTATTCATTTATTTGTTACAAAATTCCCGTTAATTATCGGGTTAATCACGAGCGAATATTAATGTTTCTGGTAATTGCTGACAGTTGGCAGTTTTTAGATTTCTTTATAAATTTTTAGAAGTAAATTAAACCATATCAGAATGAAAATAGGGTCTAAATTCTTTGAGTTGTGCCTCAATGTCTAATTCTTGAAAAAGTCTGCGTAGACGAGCAATATTTTGTCCGTACACAAAATTTCCATTTATGTGTACTTCATCTTACCGGATTACAATTCGAGAAACGTTGGTCCACTTTTATCCTCGTTGTTCTAGAAAACGAAAAAAATATTCCATAAAGAACTGAAATGTAAAAGAGTACTAAAATAACGAACTAAGAAAAGTGATGACCTCTTGTATGTATTTTTACCCTGCTATTATTTATTCTATGACCCTACGAACAAATTCGTATAATTTAAACTCCACAATTTTCAAAATCACTAATTCCATTGAAAAGGATTTCATTAGCGCACATTGGGGAAGCAAAATGCGTAAATGGTAACGAAAAACTCGGTCAGATGTCTATCAACTCTAATCGGGTGTAACGAATTGTAAAAGCCGAAATATGTGTTTAATTTTACTAATACAATAAAATCCTAACTAGACGGAATCTGTACATGGAGAGTATTTGAGAAAAAATAATGAAGTGAATTTTAAAATTAAGAAGTACCTCCTATACTACACGGCAAATACACGATTTCAATAGTACTCAATGAAAATGTAAACAAACAAATAATTAGCCCGACGATTACAATAGTCTGCAAAAGTCCAATATGGTACAAATGAATAAATCGATTACTTGACTGAATGAATTAATGAAGAAATCAAAATAAGAAAAAATCGTATAGTAATTTAACGAGTGTTCCTGTGATAATTCCAATAACACCTAATTACTTTTTCATTAAATTCTATTGAAACAAACTACAACTATTTTATGTACACGAATCACAACGTATCCTTCTACGAAGGCAAAATATTTTATCGAAATGGGTACAACCTGCGATCAAATTTAACTAATTATCAAGGGCCAAGCCAAAACCTACATACATAATTGGGGTTTAATATGACAAAAGCAGACAAATATAAGTAGAGTACTCTCTATTTGTAATACGAGCGACAATCTAACATGTCAAAGACAATCCGATCGTCACTTACTGTTGACTTAATATAGTTTATACAAATTAATTGTTCATATTTACTTTTCTTAGAATAACACCTATGATACAAGTAACATTATGATAAAAACAACTAATTATCTTAATCGCAATAAACATAAAAAATAAATTGATAGAAATTTGAATTTGTAATGTTTTTATCTATCTAATGTTTCTATGTCTTCTCTCGAAACCTATATCTAAAATTTCAGTCAATGGTTGCAGGTGGCTTGAGACTGTTCCTTATGGCAATCTATGGGGGATGCCTATGTTCAGCAGTGGATGTATAACAACGGGTAAGATGATGATGCTCTCTAAAATTTAAATACTACACTCACCTAGGTGTTAATTTGCGGAACCCACTGGTTAAATTTAAAGTTCGATTTAACGTCACAGCAAAATCTTTATTGAAAGAATCAATATAAACAAATTTTCTAAGATTTAAACCAAAATCGTTCTAAATTTAATTTCTGATGGACAATAAAATACGAGTAGTAATTTTGCATAATTATTGAATAAAATATAAGGTTGAGATATAATCTTCTTTAATCGAAGAGTTCAATTCATTTTACAAAATTAATATGGGACCATTATTGGAGTAAAATCTACCGATGGCAAAAAAATATTACTTACGTAATCAATTCAGTAATGGCGATGTAATCGTGTAGAATAGCCGCAACAAATTACAACTAATTTATGAATCTCTTTTTTTTTTAATCCTATAGGCTTGGTATTTAATATTTCAGCAATTTTTTAAAGTTTACGAAAGCACTTAAATACAAAATCTCACAGAGAGAATATCGGCTATAAAAGTTTGTCAAACAAGTGCATTTACTAATTATTGTCTCTCGCCCCAACGGGCTTTCATTCTGAGTGTAATTAAAGAGAAATAACTCCCTTAATGGATACTGACCACAGGACTGGTCATTTTAAGTACCAACATAAAAAGAGCTGCCCTCTTCTGTTCTTTGCGAGACGAAATAACACTCTATCTGTTTTGTTTTCGAAGGCCAAGAAAAATTGGACAAACGATCAGCAATAAGAGAGCCTATTTTAGAGCTATCAACGCGAAATTGTTTGGTTACGTTTTAATCAAATGAACTATATAAAACTATAGGAACTATTACTAGATGGACCAAATTTCACTTCCAAACTATTCCCTTGAATTGATGGTACATTTAATTGTCTGTAAACAAACATATTCAGTTTCTTCTAAACCATATGATGAATTTCGACACGTCTTTCGCTCTCATTTAGATATTTTTTCTAGGAAAGTGTTTATTGTATAGGTACAAGTATTAAGTCCGCCTTTTGTACCAGACATTTTTTTGTAATGTGGTCAATAAAGCATAAATAAATAAATAAAAAATAAATAAGTACATCCTAATTTGTCCTAATTTAATAACCTCATACTGGCAAACTCAATGAAGGATGACCCCCAACAAGATGTAGCGACAACCTCAAATGCATTGCAGGGAGTCAGTGGATACAGGTGGCTCAGGACAGTTCCTTATAGCAGTCTTTGGGGGAAGTCTATATTCAGCAGTGAAGAGATGATGGCTGAGATGACAATGATGATGATATCCCAATTTATGTTTTGTACAAGTAAATGACAGTTAACGACCTTGATGGTGTAACAGTTTTACACGGCAGCTCACTGCCAATAGTAGTGGGTTCAATACTGTTTATACCATCGTTTGTAGTCGTGCATATAAATCGTTAGGTTTTGTGATAAGACAGTCGGCACAACTTCAAGATAAAGGTGCAATATTATTATTATATTATTCATTTGTACGAAGCGTTTTAGAATTCAATTCAATTATTTGGAACCCTTAATGAAACAAAATAAACCTATGGCTCACTACACGTTTTGGGATACTGTAAGTATCGTGAGTAATTTATAAATAAATATTAGTCTAGGTAATATGTACGAAGATGTATTTATAAAAAAAAAGTATTTAAATTTATCTTTCTATCAGTTATATAGTACCTTTAGTTTTGCTTAGTTTAAAACTGGCGCTATGTAAAATCTTGTAATAATAGTATTTCAATTCTATGTATTTGTAATGAAGTCACCAATAAAAGTCGTCGTGTGTGTTCCGGCATAGAATGGGCCGTCCCGTTCTTTCCCGTGGGTGTCGTAAGAGGCGACTAAAGGAAAATGGGGGATGGGCAGCAGCGTCATTTTTAAAACATCTCTTGAAGCCTAACTGCGGTTGCCAACCCGCTTGCCAAGCGTGGCAACTACTGTCAAAACTCTCCTTATGGGGAAGGGTTATGTTCAGCAGTGGAGTAATAAAAAGAAAACACCAAAAAATAGGCTTACAGTAGCTAAACTGTAAGAAATACGTCATAGGGGCAGGTGGTAAAAGAAATTTCATACTTACCACCCAGGAGGGAAAGTTGGTAGGAACTAGTGGAACTGGCTGAAAGAAAGAAATTGTTCGTAATGCGGGCTACCAGTTTCATTGCTAGCAATATACCCTCTCAGGATGACCTCCACGTGGTCCCCCCTGGTTTCCATGGTTTCCAACCATCATGCTGTATTACAGGTGTATTCATCACGATGGGCTAAATGATCTGACTTTTCATTCTCACTTATCATCCCACACTAATTCCCCGCCAGCGTATACCATTACCAGGCGGGATTACCATTCAATTTTCATGCATTAAAAAAAGTGACTCTGGCTAAAATAATGCACCATGGAAAACTAGGGTGCGCAATTACTTTCTTCTAAATGCTTAATAACTCTAATCAGCCACTAGAATTAATCACCGTCGCGCCCATATTTGAACAATGAATAGTGAGAGAATAGCATGCCATCAATATAGCTGATTGTTACTTACGAATTATTGGAAATATACAAGAGTATGAATTTAAATTCGTGTATATTTTACATATATACATACATATGTATTTGCCACGCCTGTCTTCCATTAGGGTAGGCAGAAACAATGGAACGCTTCGATTCAAACAGACCTTTTTCGCTTCCTCCACATTCTTATTTAATCTTTTCATTTTTTTTATGCAACTTAGAATGACAATCAAGCTGACGGCCCACCTGATGGAAAGTGGTAACCGTCGCCTATAGACATAAGCAGTAACATGGACATAACAGAGTATACTGTTGCACTCGTGATCTCCCTTATGCGTTACCATTCCTGAAGACTCAGGTGTTGTCCCTCTGTACCCTGTGAATTCACTGCCATATCCTACCCTTCAAACAGAAACACAGCCATACGAACACAACTGCTTCACAGTAGAAACACGAATGAAACAGCGGTGCCCAAGCAAACAATTTTTGTACAGTCTCCCTCTGGTAAATACACGCTCGCTGGTTACGCGTACGTATAATTTGACGTCATCTATTTAGTCGACATACGTCCATCTAGGGCAACCCCTACCGACATCTCTTTCATTCATGCTCTATGAATCGCTTTCATAATTCTTCTTTCATTCATCCTTTCGAAATAGCCAAACCAACGCAACAAACACTTTTTGATTTTTATCACTACATCGTCTTTCCGTCTACACTTCTGTCTTATATATTTTATAATAGATTTAATTTATTTGTGAATGAATTTGAAATACATTAATATATAAGCCATGGCTAAACATGTAATGGTATAGATTGATTCATTGTTGTAATAGTTTAAAGCAATGACTTTTTGAAGAAAAATGTAGTTATATATCAGTATTCGATATACTTAATATTGATGATATTTTAAATCAGAACGCGGAATCGTGTTTCAATCAAAATTAATATGGAAGTATATGTTATATTGTTAAAAGAATTGCGAAAATTAGTTTAACTTGGCGACGTAATCGCGTAATGTAGGTTCTTTTTTTATACTTCCAAACAAACATACTGCCTATCTGATGATTAACAGTTACCGTATCCTAAGGACGCCTGTAACATAGGTGATGCCACGTGCGCGTTACCGACCATAAAGAAATATATATAAATACGCCATTTTTGTATAACTATATGCTATAGTCGCTGGGAAAAACCTCGGCAGGAAGGTCAACAACCTGAGCGTTCACGGAAGGAAGTAACGTAAGGACTCACAAAAAAAACAGATGAATTAAGAACCTCTTTCCTCGGGCAATCGGTTAAAAAATACTACCCACATACCTACTTAGATAATGTACCGTATCACAAAATACATACAGTTACAAGACAAACGGGTGTCGTATTAAATCATGTAGACAATAATGTTTTCCATTAGAGTGATCTAATAGACAGCAGAAGATAAATTTCGGAACAATTAACCAAAACGATGTCTTGTAAATGGAAAACATCCCTTCTAGAGATGTTAATGGCGAAACACGACATACTGAACATTAAAAAACAAACTGCAACATCATATTATATTTATATATATATATATATATATATATATATATATATATATATATATATATATATATATATATATATATTTTTTCAGAGAGAACCGCGAGAAACTATTATGGTTAATTCCTGATATTATCTATCTTTACTGCAATTTCTTTTTCAGCTGTAATACAGGAATTTGTTCGCGTACTTTGTCTATTTAACTAGTTTATTACTATTGTTCACCGAGTTAAAATGTGTTGTGGATAAACGACTTAGAACGTCAAACAAGCTGACGGCCCACCTGATGGAAAGTGGTAACCGTCGTCTATAGACAAAATACCATGTATTATCCATGAAAACACAACTGCTTCATGGTTGAAATACAAATAGGACAGAGGTACCCAAGCAAAGGACTTTTGTACAAAGTCTCCCTCTGGTAAAAGTGTGAGTGGATGTTAGTACTTATCACGTAGGGCAGACAAGATGGCAACCGCAGTTAGTCTTTTGGTGTTTTTTTATTCTATGCCGGGATCTACACGGCTAATTAATAATTTAAGCTAGTAATTGTTTTATTATCTTCTTAATACATATAAAAATCCTATATGTACGATATTCGTTCGAGTAATTCATCATGATAGGCTAACTGGCCTGTTTTCATTCTCATCTATCACCCTTCACTGGTACTCCGCCAGCGTATCCCGTTAGCGCGGGCGGGGTTACCAATCCATTTTCATCCAACAAAAAAAAAATTTGATTGATGTTCTTGAGATGAATGTGGAAGACGCGAAAGAGGTTTGTTTGAATCGAAGCGTTTGGCGTTCCATTGTTTCTGTCTTAATAGGAGACAAGCGTGACAAATATGTATGTATGTTCTTGATTTTATTTATCCATAAAATCATATCGCGGAATTACACAATTATGGTATGCTTATACATAACACAGACACAATAATATAAATTACTATTTCTATATTAGTTTACAAACTGTCACATTTATTGCAGGAAGCTTCATTCGGCGTAACCTATTCATGTGTTCAGGTGTAACCATGGCTGTCGGTAAACTGTGATATGCAAACTATTCGAGGGGTGCCAGTTCCGCGAACTTTACCTCGTTTATTAGTTAAGCTCTATTCAATTAAGGGGCGAATTCTCGATTCAAACTCTAACTGGTTTAACACTAACGAGCTTTGTAGAAGATTACTCTGTTAGCTAAATAGTTTGTTCAATATTGGCTACAGTTTTAATATTCATATTTTAAATATTAAACTTCATTTTTATATTTTCTGCTACCTACCTACCAGACGGAGACTTTGTACAAAAGTCGTTTGCTTGGATACCTCTGTCCCATTCGTGTTTCAACCGTGAAGCAGTTATGTTTGCATGGCTGTGTTTCGGTTTGAAGGGTGGGATATGATGTGAATTTACAGGGTACAGAGGAATAACACCTAAGTCCTCAGGAATGGCAACGCATGGGGGGTATCATTGGCGAAACAGTATACTCTGTTATGTCCATGGTACTGCTCATGTCTATAGGCGACGGTTACCACTTTCCATCAGGTAGGCCGTCAGCTTGTTTGCCATTCTAAGTTGTATAAAAAAACCTCCGTTCATTTAAATTCACAATCACCATGTAGATCCACGTATTTTTTTTTATATGAAAGTGGACAAATATATAGCCCATTTGATATTAAACAGCCAGTGTAGCCTGTTGACATATGCAACACTAGGAGTGTTAAATGCGCGATGCCGACCCTGAAGGAACCTTAATACATCCTCTTTGAAGAACCCCATAGTCTTTAGGAAAACCTCGGTAGAGAACTCCTTCCACAGCCTGAGCATTTTCAACAGGAACCTTCTCTGAAAGCACACTCTACACGATCATTTAGTTTCTGGCGTGTGAGAATGAATTCTATGTCGATGACGGGCGGTAATAATAGGTTTTTATTACAAAACCGGTTTGCGCTTGACCACACCTAATAGTAAATAATGATAAGATTTAGGACGGAGCACGATTACCCAGAAAATACTTAAAAAGTCCTAGAAACAGGTAAATCATCTATTCCTTACCAGTTCGCAATAGAAACGAAGAGGCGAATCGCTTGGTGCGGTTTTGTAGAATTTTTACAACTTAGATTAAGAAAGATTAGTTCTTTAGTCCTTTGTATCTAATTGATAGAATAAGAACCTAAGAACAAGGAATAATCTTTTATAAGAACGCTCTGATTGACAAGTCAGACAGTGCTGCCAACATAATAATACTAACGAAATGGGCGCCAAACAATTGACATTACTCTCAATTAATATCAGGAACTTGTATTTGGGCGTACACTTTTTTATCCAATTAGCTATAAATACGCTACTACACTTAAAAACAATATCGTACAATAAAGAAAAAATAATAAAGAAAATCTTTTTCCTCGCAGTGTTCTCAGCTTATCTACTTACAATTATTTTTTTCCGAATTTCAGAGTCGAACAATTGTTTCATTATTAGATAGATAGATAATTTATTTGTACTAGTTACAAATACAAAGATAAAAACAAACACAGATGTGTCAGTCACGCACAAAACGAGAGAAAAAAAAACACAAAAAAGTGAAATACATAAAACAGTAACATAATAAAATTTTATATAATAGTACATGTTCATATTTTGTATATGTAGATATATATATATATATATATATATATATATATATATATATATATATATATATATATATATATATATATATATATATATATATATATATATATAAAGTTAAGTTCGGCTGTTGTACGTCTTTATTTTATATAAATTATAACAAATGTAAATTTTATGTACAATAAAGTATAAATATACATAAATATTTTTTTTATATCTACTTCAAAATAACCAAACAAAAGTTTATAGTAAAATAGTTATATGACAAATTATTCAACGTCTATAAATTTCAATATGAGCGGGTTTATTCGTATGCACGAAATTCGGGTACGAAACTTCGAAATGAGGTTGCATGGTTACAGTGCATTTCAATATTTTAATGAAAGAACAAGTTTTATTAAAATTATCACAAAGACACTCTTCAAATGACATTAGATTAGATTTAATCAGTTAATTAATTATTTATACTACTCGCTATTGAACATCAGTAATCTGTCTATGGTTGGATCAGTTAATTTTTTTTACATTTTCATTAAATTCTGTTGAAACGGTAGGCTGTAAGGGCCATGTTCTTTGCCTGTCCAATTTTGGACGAATTTTAAAACAACATCTATTGAATCAAAATATAAATTCGCTGGTTATAAAATGAGCTGCCGAAATTATTCCTAGAGACAGTATAGGATTTGTCAAAACCTAATGACATTACAGTTTCTTCAGGGTCAGAAACTCGCAGATGACACCGTCGACGTTGTAAGCGTCCATAGAATTTAGCTTTGAAATTTTAGAATTTAATTAAAAAGTGGACGCACATAATCTTATTTTGTGTAGGTATTTCGGTATTTCTTAATGGATGTACACAAAATATACCTTCGCGAAGATACACTAGAAATTCTGATCATAAATAAAAAAGAAAAATACGTGGAAATGAAAACTAAATGTCAAAAATTTCTTTATAGCCGTATAGATATTTAATTAAGTGAAGGAAATGTAAACTGGTCACCTTGTCGTCTTAAGTCAGCGTTGCCAGATTATGTTTTTTCGCAGTATTGGGTAAAAATTTTGTCAAAATTTAGAGAAATGAAATTCTTGGAGAAATTGTTGAAAAAAAGTAAAGTGGCATTAGAAACATTTAGATATTTTAACAGTTTTCATATTTGTATATAATATAGTATTATTGTATTTACAATAAAATATATCAAGATAATAAAGTATGTGAATATAAGAAGAGAGAGGATGGAATATGAAGAGAGAGTAAGAGAAGATAAACGTAGAAACATAGGGAAGGTAATTTTTTTCCTTCGTTCGGGTTGTGTGTGGTACCTGGCAAGACGTAGTGAAAATGGGTACAAGTCTGTTATTGTGTAAAGGAGAAGGCAATCATATTGATTTGAAAAAAAAAAATTGACATTTTGGTAAAATATCACTTCTATATGTTCTCCTTTAACCAGAGGTTGTCTGTAAGAGATTGTCCTAGCGATAAGACCGCCTTTTGTACCTTTATATGTATATTTTAACCTGTACATCATGCTACTGTATTTCAGATGAATTCTTTATATGCCATTGTTTATTTTTTTTTTGTTTTTGGTGCAATAAAGAGTTAAATAAATAAAAATAAAAAAAATCGCATCTGCTAACCCTGTATTAAAACATTAAAAACACTTTGTTTGCATCCGTAATGTTATAATAAGCGTGTTACTTTATATAAATGAAGTTTGGGTTGAATTTTAAATCTGTTCAAGTAAAGAAGAAAAACTATTTTCTAATCCTCAGATATTCATTGCCTGGTTGCTCTTAGTACAATATAATAATTATTAAGTGTGTAGTACTAAAATAAATTATTCGATTTTTTTTTAATTTAGTATTTCTCATTTCTACCACTAACAAATTTAATTATATGAAATTAGTTTTAAAAAAAATTGAATATTATCACATGTAGACAATCGTCATATATCTTCCTACCATTATCCCAATTATTATTTTGGGTCAGCGTAGTATGTTTTTTTTATTCACATATAGGCAATATTAGCAATTTTAATCTGTAGAATCGGTTATTAGTGAAATCGATCAAATAAAATACATGTTATTCGTATGTAACACAGCTTGTTAAATAAACGAGTTCTCGTTAACATAACCATTAGTGCAAACAATCAACTAGACGGAATTTAGATGCCGCGGAAACAAAAAAAAAGTAACCGAGATGGTCATTGGAATAAAATAAATTTACATAAATACTACATTGTGTTCATCCTCTCATTCACTCGTGACTGGAAAATGCTCCAATGATATTTCTCATGCTTGTTCGACTAGAAATATTTTTTTGTGTACAGACAACAGGACCATCTCTGTACCCAGAATATGCGAAGGATGAAAAAAATTGCTCCTTACGCCGCATTACGTTTAAATCCGATGAATTCGTATGGAATTATCATAAAAAACCTTTTTATACCTAACTATGTACTTATATCATCTCGATTCGAGGAAATTTTATCCAATTTTCGATATTATTGTAAATGAAAATATATATATATATATCAAGAATGAGAATTTTTTATTTACAATTCCATCAGATCGATAACCATCTAAAGAATTACTTTCATATTTTGTTGAAAGTTTGTCCTTAAGAAATATGAATTTTATTTAATCAGATAAAATACTGTCTCACTGTATTCACAATAATATTATGTAGACATGTTCTATATTTAATATATAAGTATTATTAACAATATTTTATATATTAGTAAGTATTAACTATACTAAAATCATATAATGAAAAGTTGTAATCATATTATATATATATATATATATATATATATATATATATATATATATATATATATATATACTAGCTGACCCCGTAAACGTTGTTTTACCACTTATTGCGAAATATAAAAATCGCGATTTAAATACAGGGGTTGATCGTAAAAGCGTGAAAATTGGAATTTGTATGTATTTTCAATGCTAAATCAAATTTAAATAAAAACAATAAATTTTGTCCAAAACATAAAAAAAAATTTTTAGAGGTGGGTCACCCTTATCACTGTGGGGTATAAAAAATAGATGTTGGCCGATTCTCAGATCTACCGAATATGCACACAAAATTTCATGAAAATCGGTAAAGCCGTCTCGGAGGAGTTTGGTGACAAACACCGAGAATTTTATATATAAGATATATATATGTATATATATATCTTATTTTATATATATATATACAAAAGTTTTTTATGCAACTTAGAATGGCAAACAAGCTGACGGTCCACCTGATCCCTTACCACCTAGTTGGTAGATTTGGCAGGATTTCTAAACACCGTATTTCTATGGAAACGTATTGTATTCAGTTTCATTCATAGATAAAACATTTAAAAGAAAGCTAATAATTTTAATTTCTCTTTTTATTACTAACATCATCTTTTTCCGATCTTTTTTTTATAATTTTACCAGTTTTTTACTTCGCCCATGCAACAGGGACATGTTGAGTGAGCAGGATATAAAATAGCCACTCTGCAATTTTATAACGATTATTTATGTCAATAAAGCTCCTAGAAGTAATAAAGCTAATAAACAAACTCATTTTTACATTTATTAATAAGGATATATTTTTGATATGCTTTTTTATTATTATTTTTTTTTTGTAACAAAAATGAGGCAAACATGCATACAACTCATCTGATGATAAGGTCACTGTAGCCTATGGACGCCTGCAACACTAAGGGTGACACGTGCGTGTTGCTGACCCTAAAGAAACCTTAATATGTACATCCTTTGTGAAGAATCCTCTACCAGAGGGAGACTTTGTACAAAAGTCGATTGCTTGGGTACCTCTGTCCCATTCGTATTTCTACCGTGAAGCAGTTGTGTTTGCATGGCTGTGTTTCGGTTTGAAGGGTGGGATATGGCGTGAATTTACTGGGTACAGAGGAATAACACCCGAGTCCTCAGGAATGGCAACGCATGGGGAGTATCATGGACGAAACAGTATACTCTGTTATGTCCATGGTACTGCTCATATCTATAGGCGACGGTTACCACTTTCCATCAGGTGGACCGTCAGCTTGTTTGCCGTTCTAAGCTGTATAAAAAAAAACTATAGCTTCTAGGAAAAACCTCGACGATATTTTATAACGACGACGATTTTCTTCAAATTAAATTCAAAATTCGAATTAAATGTTTTCAAGTTCAAAATCATTTTATTTGAGGGAGCTCACAACCACAACATCCTGTATATATCTAGTAAATGTAACTACGTAGATTTTAAACAAACTTGTACTATCTAAACTGTAAAGTTGGTTGTAACTCCGATGGACACCAAACTAACCGGATGCAAAGATATATCCTCGTAGCACGCAAACGCTTCGTAGAGCAACAACTTAAGCTTTGTATACACAACTTGATTTGATATCTTTAACTTTGTATATGTAGAAGCACACTCGGGGGGCGGGGGGTTGTTAGTAATGAGGTTAGTGCCCATTGCTATCAATATACCCTATCAGGTCGACCTCCACGCCGTTCCCCTTAGAAAACATCGAGACCAATTTATCGTTGAATTCTTCACGATAGGCTAACTGACCTGCCTTTTTATCCTCACCTATCATCCCTCACTGGTGCCTCACCTGTATATACCGATAGCGGGCGGGGTTACCATTCCATTATCATCTATTAAAAAAAAGCACAATCCGAACATTTCATACAAAAATGCTACGATCTGTGATTGTCACAACTACAGAAACAAGTGATGTCTATACATGTGACAATTGTGTGCGTGTGTAGTTAGGGATAGCGCGGGAAAAACGCGCGCGTCGATGTATTGTATAATGTGGATTGAGCTGTGAAGTTATCTTCTTTATACCTCGTATATATTGTATCCTCTTTCCTTCTCTAACATTAGCGGCTATTGAAGCGTAGACTAGAGACATCCATTAGAGTATGGTAGTTGACGCGTGTTTAAGAAGAGGTGAGGTTAGATTGCAGTGGGCGGCAGGGAGTGTCCATACTGTACTTTAGTACTATTACTTTTTTTTTATGGGTGAAAATGGTATTGTAACTCCGCCTGCGCTAACGGAATATGCTGGCGGAGCACCAGTGAAGGGTGATAGATGAGAATGAAAACAGACCAGTTAGCCCATCATGATGAATTCAGCAGGAATTAACCATGACAGTTTCCAGGGAGAACCGCGAGAAGGTCGACCTGGTTGGGTATATTGCTAGCAATGGGATTCTCAGTCTCTATTACTAACAATCCCTTTCCCCCCCAACTACTGAGTACTATTACTTATACTGTGATACAAGTAAGTAGGTGAGTAAAAAACAAGTATATATTATTCCACAAATAAAAAAAGACACGATTCAATTGTTTCTGCCTACCCTAATGGGAGACAGGCGTGACAGATATGTATATGTATGTATGTACGATTCCCCTATCAAAACATGAACATTTAAAAAAAATATTGTCATTATCAATCGGAATGGTGTAAGGATGCAGTTTATGGACAATCATGTTTTTTTTTATTTGTTAAGTAATATGTATGTACTTGTATATATATTCGAGTATAGAGAAAAACATTCAAATCTATTAAGACAAAAGTTAAAGTATAATAAAGTCTCTCCTTTTTCAACCGACTACAAAAAGAAGAAGGCTCTTAATTCGGTTGCATTTTTTATGTTTGTTACCTCGTAACTACGTCAGTTCTAAACCGATTTGGATCTGAAAGGATATACTTACAGATTTGTCCCATTTGAAATTTTATCAAAATCGGTGCAATAGTTTAATTTTTAGACCAAAATAGCTTGTTTTGTCACAATTGAAGTTGGCTTTATTTTTATGGGGCATATTTTTTAATTATTAAGTAATCTTGTAATAATAATAATAATTACTTACAAAATATTGGTGATTGCCAGTATCTTAAGTTATAGTTGTTCAGCAATATTTACTATTTCGGTGTATAAATGTTTTTTTTAACCAAATTATTAAGTTTTAAGAGATTTTCTTTATTTATAGTTATTTAGTTTAGTTTATAGATAGTATTTTCATGTAGCTTACAGCATTCCACAATTAAAACAATTTTTATGATACCTAGCTGTTTATGAAGATTCTTTTTCTTTTAAAAAAAAGGTTTAATTTACATGTATCATGAAACGTACGTTTTATATAATGAACTATTTCTATTCAATGTTATATAAAATGAATAACATATTTCATAGAAAGGGTATGTTACTAAAAATACGGGTTAACTTGAACACTTGATCTAAACGTCAGGACCCTTGTTAGAAGAAAGTTGCGGTAAAGTGTCCTACCAAATTTGCGAACTATAGTCGTTTAAAACTTTAAGTAACTTTAAATACATCGCTTAAAATATTACGCTTTATGTAGCGATAAAATAAAAAAGCTATCTATACATATAAAATCGTTTGTCCTGATCCTGGCTGACTGTCAAGAGGATATCCTGGGCGAAACAGTATACTCTGTTATGTCCATGGTACTGCTTATGTCTATAGGCGACGGTTACCCCTTTCTATCATGTGGACCGTTAGCTTGTTAACCATTCTAAGTTGATAAAGAAATACAATAACATAAACCGCTTATCGCTAGGGCAATCTCTTATAGGTAACCATTTATTATTATTTTATTCATGAATATATTATTCGCCTACTAAAAATACAGGCGAGAATCTTTATGAAATCACTTGAAAACATGATACCTTTTTTTTTTGTTCCTTGTTATTTTCGTATTTCAAACCTTTAATAATCACAAAAAAGGAACAATTATCTCGGTGTCTCTTCGTTACACGTGTCTGTTTGTTACTCTCAAGAGATTATGTAGATAATGATACTCCATACAAGATTTAAATTTCATTGATGAGGGTAGATCCCTTTGGTATAATCGCATTTTTATATCACATTCCTTGTAAACAATGAGGTCGATTCTGAGGTGCCATTTCTTTAAACGTATCTCTAAATTAAAATGTTAATTTGATATCATAACCCGTTTGAAGGGTGGGATATGGCGTGAATTTACTGGGTACAGAGGAATAACACCTGAGTCCTCAGGAATGGCAACGCATGGGGGGTATCATGGGCGAAACAGTATATACTCTGTTATGTCCATGGTATTGCTCATGTCTATAGGCGACGGTTACCACTTTCCATCAGGTGGGCCGTCAGCTTGTTTGCCATTCTAAATTGTATAAAAAAAAAAATATTGTAAGGACCGTTGTGAAGTAGTTTTCAAAATGTCAAAATTATTATAATTTCTTACCGTGTGATCCCGACATAGGATGTGCCACCCATTCCCGTCCTGTAAGAGGCGACTATGGGAATTTAATGTTTGAGACTGGAACTGGAAAACCCCCTCAAGGAGAAGACTTATGTTCAGCAATGAACAGTTCATGAAATAAATTTATTTATATATTTATATTTTCTGATTCTACTACTGAGTACAGAATGTTAGTTTGTTTGTAACATTGTATTGTACAGTAAAATCATAAATTATAGGACACAGAGTTCTTAAGAAAAGATTAAATACAATGACTTGTCCCATAAAAAGGGATTTCTTCCAGTCATCTTTTGAATGTCTGATAAAAATAGTGACTTGATGAAGGCATAAAATAGAAGCGAATGTGTTAATTTACTGAGAATAACCCGCAAGTAACACAAAAGCTATTCCTTTAAATAAGTTTATAATGGTAACAGAACTTTTAAATGTATTCTATCTACAATAACACATTTAATTATTTGAAACTAGAATGAAGCAAGAGATACCTATGATAATAAATACTGTAGACATCTGGTCCCTATTTTGTAAGGAAGCTGGCATGACAATGTAATTATTCTCAACGATCCCAAAAAATAGGAGGGTTTCAATTCCGTCATTTCTGAACTGATTATCACAATTCTTTTTTTCAATTTATTCGTAAAGGTTGTTAATTATTTTATATTTATTTATTTTTTGATGGGTGAAAATGGTATGGTAACCCCGCCTGCGTTAACGGGATACGCCGGCGGAGCACCAGTGAAGGGTGATAGATGAGAATGAAAACAGGCCAATTAGCCCATCATGATGAATTCATCAGGAATTAACCATGATAGTTTCCAGGGAGAACCGCGAGGAGGTCGACCTGGTTGGGTATATTGCTAGCAATGGGATTCTCAGTCTCCATTACTAACAATCCTTTTTCCCCCGTTATTTTATTTTGAACGTGTTTAATTTTTGCAATGTACAATG
Organism: Galleria mellonella; assembly: GCF_026898425.1. Classification (NCBI taxonomy): domain Eukaryota; kingdom Metazoa; phylum Arthropoda; class Insecta; order Lepidoptera; family Pyralidae; genus Galleria; species Galleria mellonella. The sequence continues at coordinate 959,169 of NW_026442090.1, read as the reverse complement.
TACAAATTAATGTAATCTAAATTACATTTATTTATAACAATATTGTATAATCCGTATTAAGTAATTATGGAAACTAGAGAAATACTTCTCAGGTTGACCACTAGATGGTGTTGTTATTTAGTATATTTGTGTGCTACAACGCGATGGTAAAATTTCTAACGTGAGTATATATACTCAGAAATATATTCGGAATTTAGAGAAAAATTCGTCTAATATATTTCAAAGGTGTATTTATTTATTGAAACCTAAATTAAAACGTGTCTATACTCGTGGACGCGCGAATAAGGGCTTGATCAAATGTTAAGGGAAGATTTATTGCAAGTTTATTCCTGTTATAAAAATACTTAGTCTATCAGCATAAAAATAATATTAACTAACATTATGTTCATACCTATGTACTTACATCCGTTCGACCTACCTGGCGAAGCTTTCAAAACATAGTCGTATTATCTGATAAGCCAGTGCGTGATAAAAACATGCATTAGGTGATACCAACTCTTGTTTCCATAGCTTAATAACGTAGGCCACGAGATTCAGAGTAAAAAAATCTATGGATGTGATTTATAAAGGTGGAAACCGAATTAGCATTATTTTTAGAGAATGTTCTATCAAAGAAACCGAATATTCGTAAACCAGAGGAAGACTGTACAGAAGTCGTTTGCTTGGGCACCTCTGACCCATTCGTGTTTCCGTGAAGCAGTTGTGTTTGCATGGCTGTGTTTCGGTTTGAAGTATGGGATATGGCAGTGAATTTACAGGGTACAGAGGAATAATACCCGAGTCCTCAGAAATGGCAACGCATGGGGGTATCATAGGGGAAATAGTATAATCTGTTATGTCCATGGGACTGCTCATATCTATAAGTGACGGTAATCACTTTCCATCAGGTGGGCCATCAGCTTGTTTGCCATTCTAAGTTGTATAAAAAAAATTGTACTAAAGAAACATGTGTCGAAAAAAATGGGCAGGCAAAGGCGTGGAGATTAGCTTGACATATACCAATATAGGGTATATATTGCTAGCAATGGGGCTGTTAGACCCTATTACTAATAATTCCTTTCCCCCCGAGACCGCTGTACTGTATTCTATCGTCACACAAATCAAGTTAAATCAAATATTAAAGAAATATCTTCACCGAATGAACCCATGACGAAGGCTACCATGTAAATAATTACTCATCTCTTATCATTGCCTGCCTAAGATTTAAAATATACACTGGGTTTATTATGTAATGATGTAGGCTTATTGATGACTCACATGTAATCCCAGTCCTTGAATTAATTGCTAATTACAATACAACAAATATTTTATAGTAATTTTGAAGGTGCATTAGGAAATTTTTAAAATATCGAATTCATATAAGAGTTGGACGAATATCTGTATACATTATAAGAGTAACAATATTTTAACTAGACGATGCCTGTACATAGCAAATTAAAAAAAAAAACTGATATAAGGTGACTTATTATTGGAATTGGAGGTATTTGCTTCCAACTTGCTGGAGTTTCGTCGAGTGAGCACAGAGTATTTTTTTTAATGGATGATAATGGAATGGTAACCCCACCCGCGCTATCGGTATACACCGGCGGGACACCAGTGAAGGATGATAGATGAGGATGAAGTAGGTCAGTTAGCCCATCGTGACGAATTCAACGAGAATTGTTCACGATGGTTTCCAGGGGGAACCACATGGAGGTCGACCTAATAAGGCATATTGCTAGCAATGGGGCTGTCAAACCCCATTGCTAACAATCCCTTTCCCCCCACCACAGAGTATTTGTGTTCAGATGTTTTTTGTTTCAGTTAAATATTTTTATGTAATATTCCTTTTTATGTTATTGTACTCATGCTTTCCTGGGTGAGCGTATTGGAAGACTGTAAGGCTCACCCAGTGGATGTAATAAATAAATAATATAAATATAATATTAAAAATAATATGTCGCATAAAGGCAATAGAAACCAAAAGTCATTATTTTTTAATTTTGACCTATCTGTCTGCATATTATTTACGGAATATTCATGGTACTGTTTAAGTCGATAGGTAAAAATACCAATGGTTACATATCTGAAATGGCATGATCTAAATTTAATACCTCCAACTCCACTAGTTTCAGCTATGTATGTACATATTAAGTAGTATGGTACTTTATAAATGTAATTTATTAACGTATACTAGGAACTAGGTTTCAATCCTACTTAGAATTTTAACATTCTACGATATCAGAAATTATAAGTATTTTCACGTACTCATCAATTCGTGAAATGAAATTAATTAATTTTTTAAAAAGTGTTTTTTTAATAAAAGTAACGAACATTGTCCTTATACATTTAGCCTATAAGAAGAAATTCTGTTAAAAATTTAGTAAAATTTAGTAAAATTGTCATTTTAGAAATTAATTAGACAGACTTTTTACTTACAAATATTACTTATACTTGATTAGCGTATTGCATTATTCTTTTTTTTTAATATAACTTTAAACAAGCTGACGGCCAACCTGATGGAAAGTAGTAACCGTCGCCTATAGACATGAGCAGTACTATAAACAAAACAGAGTATACTGTTTCGCCCATGATGCCTCCCATGCTTTCCTGAGGACTCTGGTGTTATTCCTCTGTACCCTGTAAATTCACTGCCATATCCCACCTTTTTTTACTTTTATCACCAGGTGGAGACTTTGTACAAAAGTCGATTGCTTGGGTACCTCTGTCCATTTCGTTCCATTCGTTCCATTCGTTCCATTCGTACCATTCGTGTTTCAACCGTGAAGCAGTTGTGTTTGCATGGCTGTGTTTCGGTTTGAAGGGTGAGATATGACGTGAATTTACAGGGTACAGAGGAATAACATCTGAGTCCTCAGGAATGCCAACGCATGGGGGGTATCATGGGCGAAACAGTATACTCTGTTATGTCCATGGTACTGCTCATGTCTATAGGCGACGGTTACCACTTTCCATCAGGTGAGCTCTCAACTTATTTTCCATTCTAAGTTGTATAAAAAAAACCTTTCAAATCGAAACACACCCATGCAAACACAACTACTTCACGATAGAAACACAAATAGGACAGAGGTGCCCAAACAAACGACTTTTGTACAAAGTCTTAGTCTTGTCAAATTCTAATAAGTCTACATTCATGTCTAATAAATACAATAACAATGTGTGATATGTTCACAAACAAACAAACAAACAGTCTTCTCAATTACATATTTTATATAAGGTACAAATTATAATGAACCTACATAAATAAACAATATATCTAAACACTGTAAAATGCAAAATATTGTTAATTTTACCTTTAACTTTGGTTTCTGTGTCCGTTTAAAATTAGGCACCGTACCGTAGCCACCTCTGTACCAAGTTGTTGAGGGTTGGATATTGAATAATCTCGAAGGTTCGTGTTTGTTTATATTATTTTGTATAAATAGTAAAATATTTACAATATTATTCTGAATCATAAACAAGCAGAAACCACTGCTTGCATATATAACATCTTTCAAATGCAGCAGTTGGCGGGAAGGATTATTAGTAATGCAGACTACCACCACGACCACGAGAAACAAGGGGACCACGTGGAGGTCGACCTTATAGGGCATATTGCTTGCAGTAGAACTGATAGTCCGCATTACTAACAATCCCTCCCCCCCCCCCCCCAGTCAAGGACATGTCTATAGGCGACGGTTACCACTTTCCATCAGGTGAGCCGCCAACTTGCCAAATTTTTTACTCCTCTGTTTGTTTATCTGTTTGTCTGGGCTAATCTGGCTGGTTGGCGGGTTGAAATTTTGTAAGGTGGTCACCTTACATCCCCAGTCAACATTTTGGATACTTTAATTACGGAAAATTAAAGAGTTTCCGTGGGATAGTTAAAAACTATAGTAACTTATACAGCTTAGTCCCCACAACTGAATTAAATAAAGTAATTTTCACCTAAGCCAAAGAGTGAGAACGACACGTCATTTATTAATTTTGGTCCAGTATTCCCAAACATAATAAATAGGTAGGTACATAGATCGATACATACTTGTGGAGTACAGGCCACATACATTATTTATAGCTATATATTATTATTTACTAAATTCGATATTGACACGCATATCTATTGTTTCCTTTTGGCTTGCCTTTACGGCCCTAGTCTTCTAAGTTCCTTTGACTATTATACACATATTTCCAATTTCCATTCCTGGTTTCCTTTGTCGCCCACAATACTAAACAGGAATAACGAATACCACGCGGACAAAGTCGCGGGCATTAGCTAGTAGATAAATAAATTTACATACATTTCTTGTTGTCGACCACATCACATATACTCACACAATTTTTTTTTTTCATTTAAGAGTTTCCTCTTGTCGGTGCAACTAATTCATGCATCTTCCTCCAGCCAGTCACACAATATGGAATCAAAATACGATAAATGAGTTTCTAAACCTTTCAATACTAACTCGATCACCGACATTTGCGCGGTCAAACAACCTATAAAGCCAAGCAACTAAATATTTTGCACCGATATCAAGGATTTCTTGTGATGTATAATTAAAATACTTGGAAATTTACTAAGTAAGGGAATTTATACAATATATATCCACGGAAATGGGGAAAAAACTGATTCCGCGCGGGGAATCCGCGAATAATTTCCTTCTGCAGAAATAACATGGCAAATACTATTATTTGATGGTACAACATTGTTGAATATGAATTATAACGAGTGGTATGAATCAGTAATATAATATAATAAATAAATTAATAGTAATAATGTAATATTATCTAACGATGTCGCGGTGACGGAGTGTGAATAGTAATGTGTCAACATACGACTGCTTTTCGTCTGCACCTTAGTATAATATTATACTAGTTTTTTTTTTTATGGGTGAAAATGGTATGGTAACCCCGCCTACGCTAACGGGATACGCTCGCGGAGCACCAGTGAAGGGTGATAAATGAGAATGAAAACAGGCCAGTTAGCCCATCATGATGAATTCACCAGGAATTAACCGTGATAGTTTCCAGGGCGAACCGCGAGGAGGTCGCCCTGGTTGGGTATATTACTAGCAATAGGATTCTCAGTCTCCATCACTAACAATCCCTTTCCCCCAAATATTATACTAGTTATATTCCGCTGCTCTGCTTATACGAAGTCGTGTATAAAGATTTTTATATGTTAAGTTGTGCTGTGCAGGTCCCGGCATAGAATAGGCCTTTCTCGTAGGTGTCGTAAGAGACGACTAAGGGAGGGCGAGGAATGGGCAAAAGCGTTACTCTTAAAACATCTCTAAAGCCTAAACGCTGTTGCCAACCCGTCTACCAAGCGTGGCAACTATTGGCAAAACTCCCAAGAGGGAGGCTTACGTTTAGCAATGGACAATTAATAATACGATGATGATGATGTTAAATTAGAATAAAACTTAATCGTGTAGGTAATTCCATTTAAATCCACTAATCCATTTAAACGTGAAAAAGTAAGAAATGTCCTTCCATATATCTTTACAATGTTTACGCATTTATAATATTAGTATGGAGTTCTTCCCAGTGTATATTAAGGTTTCTTCAGGGTAGCCAACGCGCACGTGACACCCCTAGTGTTATAGGCGTCCATAGGCTACAGTGACCGTTTATCGGCAGACGGGCTGTATGCTTGTTTGCTTTTGTGGTATAAAAAAAAGAAATTGTGAAATAATAAGCGAGTTATAGGAATTTTAATTAATTCAATGGTAATTTTGGTTGCCCTACTGGTATCAAGTGACGAACTGCTCTGACATCAATATTTCAGTCAGTTGGCCTACTGTGGCGAACTCACTAGGATTTTTTTTTAATCCTTAAAATCCTGAATTTTTTAAATCAAATTAAAAAACATACAAGTGTACCCTTTACTGTGTTTACTAAATGGGAAAAATATTAAAAAAAATCAAAACGATATTTTTATATATTTATTTTGAAAAAAACATTTGGTATTATTTTTGATGCTTTAAGCATTACGGTAAACAAAATATTTAAATTTATTTAACAATTTATGAAACAATGCAAACTCCGGTGTCAAATTTGAAACTTCGAGTATTTAAGGGTTAATTTTTTTTTATTTATTTATTTATTCATCAGTACAAATATGTGTACATGGCGGACTTAATGCTAAAAGCATTCTCTCCCAGTCAACCATAGATCCTATGGTTACCATAGTTACCTTAACGATATCCCGTGGTTTAAGATATCTGTAGTCCCCTGGCTCTGGATAAGCCGTTCCCAGTAGAAATGGATGACAATAGAATGGTAACTCTGCCTGCGCTAACGGTATACGCTGGCGAGACACCAGTAAAAGATGATGGGTGAGAATAAAAAAGCAGCATTTAGCGCATCATGATAAATACACTTGGAATTGAGCACGAAAGTTTCCAGGGGGAACCATGTGGAGGTCGACCTGACAAGGTATATTGCTAGCTAGGTATATTGTATTATTAATTCCCATTACTACCAAGCCCTTTCCTTCCTCACTAGGGATTAACCACAATGATTTCCATGGGGAACAGCATATTTTATGGTTGTTGAACACAATTATTATTTATTTAATCGTGGTATAATCTACTGAAAAAATAAACTGTAAATAAAAATCTACTTATAAAACACTTTGTAAGTATAAACTCATTATTAATAAACCAGGTAAAATGTATTAACCATTGATAATGTGAACATCACCGTACAGATAAACCTCTCCGGCAAATCGCTAATCCATATAAAAACTCACCAAAAAATGGGCAAATAAACTTGATAAAGGAAACTAACTCACCACACCGCTGACGTCACACGACCCACCAAACACTACCGTCTAATTGCATAATCCTTACAAAGTCCTAATACAACATATTAATATCGCAAACTTTTCTCGAATTATCGAATCGCTCACAACGTGCTAGTCACACCGACATCCGTCCGCGAACGCTTACGGCGTCAAACTGAATTTGTAAGAACATGATATCATTGCTTTAATCCATCCAACATGCTTTATAGCTTGTTAAAAATATATAACAATTATGTTCTCCATCTAATTGTTTCTTTATTGTATTTATTATTATTATTATTATTACTTATGCAAACTTTATTACTCAGCTATAGCTGGTATATACGCTACTTTGCCTTAAGTGCAGTGTGTGAGTTTTTGTGAGTGTGTGTGTGCGCGCCCATGCATGCATATGCATGTGCTTTTCGCGCACCTATGGCTATGTGTATGCAACTATTACATGTTATGTCACTGTGGTATTATTAAATGTTTCGTTTTCTATTTGCAGGAATTTTCGAACAATTCTGCATGTATTCAATATTACAGCTTTTTGTAGTGTTGTATATAGTGTTTTACGCAGGTCTAAGGCTATGGTGTAAATGTTTGGGTATAACACCTGTGGTTGAGAGGACAATGGGTATCACATAAACTTTTTCTTGTTTCCAAAGTCTTGTTATTTCGTCTTTCAGTTCTGTGTATTTACTTATTTTTTCTGCTATTGTCTTCTGGATGTTATGTGTATTGGGGACGGCGATATCTATTAGGTAAGTTATTTTATTCGTTTTATTTTGTAAGATTATGTCTGGTCTATTGTAATGTATGGTCTTATCAGTGAGTATGGCTCGGTCAAAATATAGCTTATGTGTCGCGCTTTCTAACACAGTTTGTGGAGTGTATTTGTAATATGGAGTATGTGTGTTTTGTATTAGATTGTACTTGTGTGCTAGGTTTTGGTGAATAATATTAGCTACTTGATCGTGTCTGTGCTTGTAGTCTGTCTGTACTATTGCCTTGCATGAGCCTGTAATGTGTTGAATTGTTTCTGGAGAGCTATTGCATTTTCTACATGTATCAGAGGTGAGTGTTTTTGTAATATATTTCTGATAGTTTCTGGTCTCAATGACTTGATCCTGTATAGCTATGATAAAACCTTCAGTCTCCGGGTATAAAATTCCTCGACTTAGCCATGCGTTCGATGCTTCTTTATCGACATTGGATTGACATAAGTCGTGTCGGTGTCTCCCATGTAAGGACTTTTCAGACCACGCCGTTAGTTTAGTTTGATTGTTGACGAGCATCTCATTTGTCTGTGTACTTCCATCTTTCAAATTTAAAGGTGTCAATTTATTGTCATTTTGTACTATGGATTTGTGAAGCGCTGATGATTCCATTTTGCTGAAGAAATATTGTCTTAAACTTGAAATTTGTGTGTTGTGTAAGTTTACGATATCAATCAAACCCCTGCCTCCTAGGTAGAGTTAATCTTTGTATGCAAGATCTAGGGTGGTGTTTACGATGTTTTGTCATATTTATGTTGATTGTGCGCTGTAATGATTTTAGGTCTGATTTGGTCCAGTTTATTATGCCGAAAGAATAAGTTAGTATGGGTATAGCATAGGTGTTTATCGCTTTAATCATATTTTTGGAATTAAGTTGGGTTTTTAATACCGCATTCAGTCTGTGCCGGAATTGTTGCTGTAGTTTTAGTTTTATTTCTTTATGGTTTATAAAAAGTGCTTGGTTGTAACCTAAATATTTATATACTTCTTGTTCGCTAAGTGATGTTATTTGTTCTCCTGATTCTAATGTGTAGTTATATGGGTGTTGACTTCCTGCCCTAATGGAATTTATTTTACATTTCTCTAATCCAAACTCCATTTTTATGTCATTTGTAAATTGTTCTACTATTTTAGTTAATTGGTTCAGTTGGTTTTCGGTTTCGGCATATAATTTTATATCATCCATATACAATAAATGGTTTAATACATTTTTATTCATATTTGAAGACTGATCATCAGTTTCTTTATAGTTTAAAGGGTATCCTACTGAAGAAGAGTTAAGCATATTTGAGAGAGGATTTAGAGCCAAACAGAACCAGAGTGGGCTGAGGGCAATATGCCTCGTTGTATTTTGATCGGTATAGTTTGTATTGTAGCTGTGAGAGTTTTAAGTTGTAATTGTGTTGTCCAGTTTGCCATTGCTGTTTTCAAGAAAGTTGTTATTTTTGGATGAATTTTATACATTTCTAAGATTTGTACTAACCAAGTGTGAGGTATTGAGTCATATGCCTTTTTATAATCAATATACATAGTGTGTAAGTTTGATTTAGCTTTATGAACTTGTTTTAGTATTACTGAATCTATAATTAATTGCTCCTTACATCCTTGAGAAAATTTCCGGCATCCTTTTTGTTCTTCGTTCAAAATATTATTAGTGTCAACATGTTGATATATTAATTCAGCTATGCAGGCAGTAAGTATTTTGTATAGTGTTTGTAGGCAAGTTATAGGTCTATATTTGGACGGATTTTTACGGTCATTGTGGTCTTTTGGTATCATAAATGTTATTCCCATTGTTAGATAGGAAGGCATCGTATTAGAGTCTTGGATAAAATTGTTTATGTAGTTAAGTAAATGGATATGAGTATTTGTAAATTTTTTATACCAATAACAATGTATATAATCTGAACCTGGTGATTTCCAATTATATGAATTACGAAGTACCTTTTCAAATATATCTGTCGGAATATGTTCAAATGCCATTGGTTCTATTGTTATATCACTTTTGTTAATTTCTTTTTGGATCCAATCAGCAGAGCAATTGTGTCGAACAGGTTGTTCCCATATTCCTGCCCAGAAAGATTGTAATTCTTCGGGGTTGGGTGTGTCAATCTCATTGCTATTATTGTGTTGTGTGTTTGTCGTATTTTGTTTAATGTTTCGGTAAAATTGTTTTTCGTTAGTGTCGAATTGATTATTTTGTTGTTTTCTTAGTGTACATGCATTATATCTTCTTAGCCGACCCGATGTAACTGAAAGTTTTTGTTTCAGTGTGTCTAATATATGTGTAAAACATGTATTTGGTGATTCATGTATGGAATGGATTTTGTACTGCTCTTTTATTTTATTTACTTGTATCTTAAGCTTTTTATTTCTATTTCCGTTAATAAATTGTGTTACTTTACCTATTTTTGCTCTGAGGTCATTTACCTTATGCTCTAGTCGTTTCTGCCAGCTCGGTTTGTATTGTTTTTGAGTAATTTTTTCTTTATCTGTTGATCTCAGCTCTAATTTTGCCCCATTAGCTTTAGAGGCCGTCCAGGCTGCACAATATATAATAGTCTGTAAAGTGTTAAAGTCTGTATTGTTGTTGATGTTTTCAGGGATAATTATTGTATTTATGTAATCAACTATTTTCGCAAATTTATATGATGATTTTTGTTTAGGTATATATGTTCTGGATGTTGGGTTAGTAAATTTATAGTATTGTAATGCTTGTTCAAAAAGTTGGTCAATTTTCAAGTCTCTTTCTAGGTTTCTTGTATTCATTGGAGATGATAGTTGTTGATCATTTTGTTCTATATTATACATGCTATTTATTTCTATTTCAATATTATCATTGACAAAATTATGTGTAGTGTTTGTATCAGGATTTAGATTATCTGTGTTAATTTGATTTGATTGAGTGAGTTGCTCTTCAGACACTTCTTGTCTTATTGTATTTAATCTGTTTTCACTTATATATTTATTATTTATGATAGCCCTTCTCTGATCAGCTATTCTTTGTTCACTTAAATGAGCGAGTGATGGAAAGTGGGTAATAAAACTCTCATGTAAGCTCTTCCTATAAGCAGTTTTATTTGTCTCCAAAAGTGTGATTCGATAGTAAAATCGCATTAGGGTTTCATTGTGCTCAGTTGTCCATTTTAATCGGGTTTGTTTAATTTGCTTATTTCCTGTTTCTGAGTTTATTTGAGATGTCTGCGTGGGCTGTTGTGTAGTATTTTGTTGATTTATGTTATTGGATACTTGTGAATGTTCATTGGTGATTTGGTTTATATTGTTTTGGTTACACTGTAATTTTTCTGTCACTTCCATATAAATTTCATTTATTGTTGTTTGTGGAAGAAGTTTGTTTCGTAAAATAGCTCTGCGCTGATCACCTATTCTCTGACGGCTGACTTGCATATGTGGGTATTTTTCTATAAATCTCAGATGGAGTGCTTCTAAATAGGCATTTTTGTCAGTATCTAGTGATGTTAATAAAAGATAAGTGCGCAGTATGAATTTATTCATTTCAACTGTCCATCGTTTGCGCTTACGAGGGATACTTGATGTGGGTGCAAGTACATGGTCAGTATTGGCCTCTTGCACAACACTATCAAGTGTACTAGATGATGAAGTTCGTTTTGTAATATACGAAGGAGGGGTTGAAGGAATGGATGAGTATAAAGAGGTAGAGTCGTCGTCTATAATGTCGGCTGTAGCTTCTACGTCGTGAGTCCGCCTGTTCAACTCCCGACGACCGGCTGTAGCATCTTGTGTAACGAGTGCCCGCCTGCTCAGCGCCTCGTCACCGGTGTCCCGTAAACTGTAGCACCCAGCACCGGCTCCAGGTGCGCCCCGGCGACCCCCGGGCAGCGACCGTAAATTGTATTTTTTAATATTCTGCTCCATAAGGGTTTTGTATTTGGGATGATTAGTAGGAAGGGTAGCCTTGTTGTGCAGGCTTTGTAGCTTAGTTCCTCCCGAATGGGGTATTTAGTCTAGATGTGCTGACTACTAATTTGTACCTCCTTCCCTTAAGCCCCCCCACCACGTCAAGGTTCAATCCCCTGGGGGGGTTATTATTATTATTATTATATAAATAGTTAACTGTCCACTGCTGAACATAGGCCTTTCCCATAAGGAGATTTTGTCAGCAGTCGACACGCTCGACAGCGGATTGGCAATCAGTTTTTTTTTTTTAATGGGTGATAATGGTATGGTAACCCCGTCTGCGCTATTGGTATACACTGGCGGGGCACCAGTGAGGAATGTCAAAAGAATATGAAAGTAGGTCAGTTAGCCCATCCTGACGAATTGAACTTGACTTAATCACGATGGTTTCCAGGGGTAACCACGTGGAGGTCGACCTGACAGGGTATATTGCTAGTAATAGGGCTATTTGACCCCATCCCTTTCCCTCCTGGCAATCACAGTTAGACGTTTGGCGATGTTTTAAGAGGAACACTGCTGCTCATCCCTCGAGTAATAAGTTCCTTTAGCCGCCTCTTCGACACTCATGGGAAAGAAAGGTGAGGCCCATTCTGTGGCAGGACCACATGACAATGGGGGGAAAGGGATTATTAGTAATGGAATTGGACAGCCCAATTGTTAGCAATATGCCCTATTAGGGCGACCTCCACGTGGTTCCCCCTGGAAACCATCGTAAACAATTCTCGTTGAATTCATCACGATGGACTAACTGGCCTGCTTCATCCTCACCTATCATCCTTGACTGGTGCCCCGCTGGTGTATACCGATAGCACGGGTGGTTTTTTTTTTTTGATCGATGAAAATGGTATGGTAACCCCGCCTGCGCTAACGGGATACGCTGGGATACGTGATAGATGAGAATGAAAACGAGCCAATTAGGCCATCATGATAAATTCATCAGGAATTAATCATGATAGTTTCCAGAGAGAACCGCGAGGCGGTCGACGTGGTTGGGTATACTGCTATCAATAGGATTCTCAGTCTCCATTACTAACAATCTCTTTGACGGGTAGGGTTACCATTCCATTATCACCCATTAAAAAAAAAAAGACCACATGACAATTGTTTCCCTAATACATTACTCTGTACCCGCTAATTCGTACACGTGCATTACAGAAGTAGGAAAACCAGTGAAATAGATTACTTCTAAATGGCCCATCAAGAATAGATAAAACATACAATATTTTTTAAGTTTGACCTTCGGGTATAATACAACTGAGAAAATCGTCAATTTAGTGTAGTAATTTTTATGTGATGCTAAAACAAACATACAGAGAAACTAAATTTAAAAAAAAAAATTGAGTCTTATTAACACCCCCCATATTATTTATTCTTAAATATCTCCCATGCACAGACATCACCTAGTTACAATTTTATTATATTAGTAAAATATGAAAGAGAGTTATTTATTTGTTCATTAAGTACACACACTCTCTACGACTCGACCAGTTACAATGAAATTTGACACAAACCTCCAACAAATGACTGGCAAATTTTAGAACAGTACCTACCTACAGATCTAAAACAACTTCTAAAAGAAGTTTCTCGATTCATCTTCATAAATTACAAAAAAATGGTTTTTTTTTTTTATGTATGTTACACGCAGTGTTCGCTAAATTTTCAACCGATTTTCATAACTAATTCTTTTTGCGATCTATAGAGTTTATACCCATATATACATACATATCTGTCACGCCTCTCTCCCATTAGGGTAGGCAGAAACAATGGAACGCCAAATGCTTCGTTTCAAACCTCTTTCGCTTCTTCCACATTCATCAATCTTTTCATACACGCTCGCCGGTTACGGGTACTTTTAATTTGGCCCTTCTTCAGCACGTCGCCTATTTGGTCAACATACGTCCGTCTAGGGCGGCCCCTACCGACATCTCCATTCATTCTAGTTCGATAAATCTCTTTCTTAATTCTTCTTTCATCCATCATCTCCAAATGACCAAACCAACGCAACATTCCTTTTTCGATTTTTGTCACTACATCGCGTTTATACCCATGTAAATCGTATTTTATCTATACAATTTTTTATTTATTAATTTTATCACAATTGAAATGTTTTTTTTTTTTGCGAAGCAACGTAGTAAATTTAGTTTCGCAACAAGCATTTGCGAATCAAAATCTACTTATGTCTACAAGTAGATTTTAATACTACATACTTTACGTATTAATTAAACAAGTAACTACATTTAATCTAATGTCTCTAACTTTAAATGAAACATCTTGTTACCCTCAAATGCTAATACCCTAATGCATTCAATTTATTTTAATATAATAATTCATATAATAATAGTGACATTATTGTTCAACATTATTTTTAATTGGTACTTTTTTGTAAAGAAAAATTCACAAGTTGCTTCGTGCGAATTTAAAAAAAAAATTTATCCATCTTCATGAAATTTGTAGTAAACACATAAAATTTTATATGAAGATAGTAAATAGCTACGTACTTTTCATTTAATTCTGTCAATCTATAATATGGTCCGATAGTACCATATTCGATTCGTTCTCGCTTCATTCTCGGTTCGCTCTCGCTCAATTCTTGGTATAGTCAATTAAACAGTTCGAAATTGATCAGAATGGGTCTGGATTGTAGTATAGTAGAATAGTGTGAATACACACGTTGTTTTTAACGTAATAATATTGTACTTTAGAGGACCGAGAGTGGACCGAAAGCAAATTGAAACCGACACTGAAGTATGAATCGCGCGTAACACTTGACAATTTTTCCAATTATTCAGCTACTCTGCAAATTGTTACTAAAAGTATAGACAAAACACATCAACTTGTAATGACGTAACGAGACGTAACCTAAATCTGTAAATTTTTATAATTTGGACTCTATGGTTTACGACTGTGTAGATTTAGAACCTTTGCCTTCTCTATTATTAGGAAAAACAGAACCAAAAAATCTATGATTTGAAACAATTCTCTTGATCACAGAAACTAAATCGCGAACACGTACGTACTTACAAGTATTAATATTTAATAAAAATATATTGAGGAAAATAATTATATGCTAACAATGTTACAGACTATGAACTAACGTTTATCAATTTAAAAACAATATATCCTTCTTCTTATTTGTACTCCAGTAGGTATTATTGATTTCCCTCTATTCTTGCATTTTAACAATGGATAATTTTATACATAATACGATGGACTAAGCTTATTTATTAGCTTATATATAAATATAATAAAATATAAAACAAACATATTCAAATTACCTTTATTCAAATAAACTTGTTAATAAGCACTTTTAAATAGCCATTCCATTTTAAAGCTGTGTTAACATTATGTGTATTTTTTTTTTCTTCTTTTGGCTTCGCCTTTTTAGACCCTTATGTGTATTTATTTAAATTTGTTTTTTTTTTTATATGTATTAAAAACTAATTCAATAACATTATGATCTGAGATCTTATAATCTAATTCTATACTACGAGTATCAATGTCACAAAATTTTTTAATAAAATTGTCAATACATGAGGCATTGTCACCCATTACACGAATGGGAATGGTGAACAAGATATTTGTTATATTCTTAGATTATATAGATAGAGCATCGAACTTCAAAAACGAGACAACTTTTTGTCAGCTAATTGACAAATTAGCTGACTCGTTGTTCTATATACTTAGACATAAAATGTATCTTGCGTATTATTTAATAAATAAAATGAGTGTTTACGTATTAAAAACATGCAGAAATTATAAGACAAAATAAATATATAAGTTATAAAGGAATCACTTGTAACTATATATTACGCAAAATTGAATGAAAAAGTTGACGCGTTTTTCTTGAAACATTTCTATGGAAACACCCTATCTATATAATCTAAGGTTGTATTATAAATTTTTTAAATCTGTTAAGTGTTTATTTTTCTTTAGAAAATTTATATTGAATACGCCTGTTAAAATAATTTGTTTATTTTCCATATTAATTTTGTTTATTATGTTTAAAATTATATCATAAAATATATTTATATCATAATTAGCACTATATATATAAATTATTACAACTTTTTGTGACTTTATTTCGTTTCCTGCAACTTCAACATATAATTTCTGTGACTGACAAATTACATCATTGCGAAGGCGAAATTTTATTCCATTTTTAATAAAAATAGCCACACCCCCACGTTTATTATTTTTTCTTACAAAAATATGTATCCAAAATAAAGTTATTTATATGTAAAACATGAATTTGTAATTCCGATAACTAAGTTTTACTTATACAAATATATATATATGGCAATTAAGACGTTCAGTTAACAATTCAATATCTTCTATTTTGTTGCTAATACATTGGGCATTTGAATTTATTTTATGTTTATTATAAAATGAATATTAATAAATATTGACATATGTAAATGTATTTAAATAAAAAAAAGACATAACCGCCCATTAGGAGGAGGCCTATGTTCAACAATGGACATTTAATAATGAATATATAAGGTGCAATATCCATAAATCATTCAACTGAAACTGAGCAAAGAAATAGGAATGTAAGTGGGAGTTTACACAATGCCTCCCTCTATTCCAATATCAGAAACCAATTGTCAAAATAACAATGACTGCCAGTTCTATTAATCTATGTCTTAAACAGTTGGTTAGTTTTACGGAACTATTATTATAAATAATCTTCAATACTGGTGGATATTCGTCATTTATATTGTTATTGGGAACGGCTGGCTAGCTGCCAAGTTAACAAAGTTAGAGCACGTCCAAGTTACTATAGGTGTTTACGACAGCATATGTAATTTATAGGTGTGTAGTGATTTGTAAAAATATTAGGGAACATTTACTTTCTACTAAAGGTATATAGCAGTACAAATATATATACTTTTTTTTTATACGACTTAGAATGGCAAACAAACTGACGGCCCACCTGATAGTTGTTGGAAACTCCAACAAAAATTAATACTAGCATAAAAACTTTTTATTATATTTTTTAATTTCAAATAAAGAATAAAATAAAATTGTCATAAAAATGGAGAATAAAAAATTGTATTCCTAATTAACTTTGGCCTTTTATATATTAAATCCATGTATCTATATTGAGTACAATACAAATTTTGGTCCATTTCGAGCATCGTAAGGCAAGAAACAGCGAATTACAAAAAATCTCAGTTCAATATACGTGGATACGAGAAGCGCCATTGTTTCAAGAATACAACATATATGAAATCTATTCTCCTCCGTGCGTTCGACAGGCGATTGCAATTTTGTTGAAGTCTACAAGTAAATATTATATATTTCTCCGAGTGGTAACTACAATTTCTTTAGTTGTCAATTAAGAGATTTATATAGACGACGACAAACGATTATCGCAGTTGGCCTGCAAGAAAAATATACATCGAACAACGGCAAATTCATTCATGACACGAGGTGGGAACTACGATTTTTATATTCAATAAATACATTTGAACATTTTCCATAACATCTACATATTTTAATTTTGTGGCAATCGTCGTGCAATGGCCACTGATAGTGAAACTTCACTACGCGCCTCGCGAGGCTATGTTAAAGGGGCGATTACTCGTCTTCACAGTTTTGTTAGCAACCAGTCTGAATTAGAAGAAAGTACCTTACAGGCCCTTACAACGCGTAAAGAAAGACTGCTCACAGCCTTCCGTGAATATGAAGGATTTAATATGCGGATTCTTTCAATGCGACCAGATGATGACGAGGACGTAGCAGCTGTTGAAGATAAATATCTATATACTCTTACCGTTCTTAATGAAGTGATTAGCCGTAAGACTTATAGTGTAGAGGACTCTAAAGGTCATGTTAGTACTATTGCACGATCAAAAACTAAGTTGCCCGCGATTCAAATGTCCATATTTTCTGGTAATTATGTTGAATATGTAGCGTTTCAATCATTGTTTACTTCATTGATTCATAATGACTTAACACTAGATAATGTTCAGAAGTTGTATTATCTTAGGTCTTATTTAAAAAACGAACCGTATGATCTTATTAAGAACTTACCATTAACAGCCAGTAGCTATGATCAAGCTAGACAATTATTAGACGAGAGATATAACAATAGGTATCGTATTGTAAATGAACATATTGGTCAATTACTAGACTTACCTGCGCTTGTCAAATCAACCCTGAAAACATTCGAAATTTTGTAGCGAGTCTTAAGCAGACTTTGGCTGCTCTGCAAAATTTAGATGTGAAGGTTGAAACTTGGGATCCAATAATTGTTTGTATTCTTAATCGTAAGTTAGATACATACACGGCTCGGTCGTATCAAATGGAAAGAGATATTGCCGAGGAACACAGCGTCGAGCACTTCATCGAGTATCTTGAGAAGAGGGCACTTGCATTGGAGAACGCTGCGCCGTCAACTGCGATGCCATCTAACAAGGCCAAGGGTTTATCAGTCAACGTAGCGGCTGCTGGTGAGAAAGTGGTGACGTGTCATTACTGTAAGTCTAACAATCATAAATTATTTTCCTGTAATACATTCAAATTAATAACTTCTGTGGAACGCTATAAATTCTGTAAAGACAATAAGTTATGTCTGATTTGTTTGAATAAGCACAATGGAAAATGCAAATTTCATTTCAAATGCGATCAGTGCAAAAAGGCACACAACTCACTAGTTCATCATGACGAATGTGACGAAGGTCCTGTTTCCTTATTATCCAAGGGCCACGATTCTAAGGTTTTGCTTCCCACAGTACAAGTGAAATTATTCACAAAGGATAAAAAGACGATAATAGTGAAGGCGATTTTAGATACAGGTTCACAAGCCTCCCTCGCTACGAGCAAGTTAATCCAACAATTGGGTTTAACTCCAACACCCAAAAATACAAATATAATAGGTGTAGGCAATGCTCAGAATAATACAAGATATTATATTCCATTAAACATACACTCTGTGAATTCTTCTTTTAATATGACTGCCAATTTTTATGTAGTCGAAAAAATTACCTGCAAGCATCCACAAACAAAACTTGATATTCGGCAATTGAAATTACCTCCCAATATAGTGTTGGCAGATGATCAATTTGATGTCCCATCTCAAATAAATCTCTTAATGGGTGCTGACATATTTTTCCATGTGACAATGCCCAATGAGCCTGAGCGACAGCGGTCTCGAAATCTGCACCGGCCGCTACCTAGTCAAGATGACATTACGCCCTGCATTATCAATACACGTTTTGGACATATTATTGGTGGTTCAATGCTTGAATATCAGCAAGCTTCAAAACAGGTAACATCACTATTATGTATTAAATGCGATCCTGAAATCAATGATAATATCAAATTATTTTGGGAAGCTGAGAGTGTACCACAAACCTTTTCTGAGAATCAAAGTGAACAAGAGTTAGCTGAAACTATCTTTCAGAATTCTGTAGAATTGATTGATAATAGATTCCAGGTGAATTTACCTCTTAAAGTCGAGGATAATGAAATTCATAATTATTTGGGCAATTCTTTTGTTTTAGCTTGGTATCGATTTTTAAGTTTGGAAAGGCGTTTACAAAATAATATTAATCTATTGTCAGAATATAATAAATTTATTCATGAATATGTAGAGCTAGGTCATGGCGATTTTATTAATTTTGATTTCTATGATTTTGACAAAGATGCTGTATATTTTTTACCGCATCATGCGGTCATTAATGAATCGAGTAAAACTACTCGCACAAGAGTCGTTTTTGATGCCTCAATGAAGACGGATAAAAAGGTTTCATTAAACGATTTATTACTGAATGGGCCTTCAGTCCAGAAAGAGCTTTTTGATGTAATTTTATTGTTCCGAATTGGTAAATATACGTTTTCCACGGATATAAGGCGTATGTTTAGGAATATTCTGGTGAATCCCAAACACAGGGCTCTTCAAAATATTCTTTGGCGAAATAATCCTGATGAGGCAATAAAATGTATACGTTTAAATACTGTTACGTACGGTATGAAAAGTTCAAGTTATTTATCAACTCGTTGTTTACTCGAACTTACTGAACTATTTGGTCAAGAAGCGTATAGCTTCATTTATATTGCGAAACTGTACTTACGTCGATGATATCCTCTATTCGTCATCAGATCTTAGTGAAATAAAAGAAGCTAAGCAACAATTACAGTCTTTGCTACAAAAAGGAAGTTTTGAAACACATAAATGGTCAACTAATGATCCAGAAATTTTGTCTGATGTTCCAATTAGTAAACAACATTTTGACGAGCTAGAGTTGCAAAAGGATAATTATACCATGAAAGTATTAGGTTTAAATCTAGATGTAAAGAATGATTGGTTTAATATCACATGCCCAGAAACTATTGATATAAAATCGGTAACAAAAAAGTCAATTTTAAGCTGTATTGCTAAGTTTTATGATCCACTTGGATTTGTGTGTCCAATTATAGTAAAGGCTAAGATTATTATGCAGAAACTGTGGGCTGAAGGTATTAGTTGGGATGCTTCTCCCTCCGATCATGTTAAAGAAGAATGGTTGTTTTTTATTGACGGTCTCAAGGCAATGGAACCGATTCATATTAATAGAAATATACCAATTCCATTAGGTTCTAAGGCTGTTCAATTGATCGGTTTTGCCGATGCCTCAAGTAAAATAGGCTACGGATGCTGTGTATATCTTAGAACGGTAGACTCTGATTGTAATGTGCGCATGTTTCTTTTATGTGCGAAGTCCAGAATTAATTCGTTTTCGAAACCAATAACGATACCACGGTTAGAGTTGAATGCGGCCTTATTGCTATCAAGTCTAGTACGGAGGACATATGAAACGTTACAGCTCAAACTTTCAATTGATAATGTTTATCTCTTTACCGATTCTAAGATTGTTTTAGGTTGGTTGAATACTGATATTTTTAATTTACAAGCATATGTGGCTAACCGAGTAAAAGTGATTACAGAAAAAACTGTACAATTTCAATGGGACTATGTTAATACAAAGAAAAATCCAGCCGATTTAATAAGTAGAGGTATAGATCCAAAAGAATTACCATCCTGCTCTCTATGGTGGGACGGACCAGAGTTTCTAAAAGACAATAGGTACAATTTTACAAACAAAGTTTCCTTACCAGTTGACTTACCTGAATTGAAGAATTCTGGTGCTGCTGTAGATTCTTCAAAGGTAGTATCCCTCTCAACACAGATAAAGTGTAATATCTATCAGTTTATAGATAAGTACTCGGATATAAATAAAATGATCAGGGTGTTAGCCTACATATTAAGATTTTGTCATAATCTTAAAAATAAAAATGATCAGATTAAATGTAATTATTTAACTACAAAGGAATTGCAACAGTCATCGCAAAACATTATTAAACACGAACAAAGTATCCATTTTAGCAAGGAAATAAAATCGTTGACTGAAAGCAAAGATGTAGAGGGTATTTTAAAACCTCTTCATATTTTCCTGGATAAGCACGGTCTAATAAGGGTAGGTGGAAGGCTTCATAATGCTGAAATATCTTATAATCAAAAACATCCTATTGTTTTACCGAAGCAATCGAGAATAACCGAACTTATAATTCAGAATGAACATATTAGATTATTTCATGCAGGTCCGAAGTTGCTCCTTTCGAGTCTTAATCAAAGGTACTGGCTGATTAATGGCATGCGACAAGTTAAGAAAATAACTTATAGATGTCTTGTTTGCTTTAAATTGAAGGCAGAGGCGGCAAAGCAACTGATGGGTTCGCTACCATATCAACGTGTTACTGCCTGTAGGCCTTTCCAGACCGTTGGCGTAGATTTTGGCGGTCCACTTCGAGTTAAGAATTCTAGAGTCAGACGTGCAATCGAAACTAAAGGTTATATATGTGTATTTGTTTGTTTCGTAACGAAGGCGGTTCATCTTGAACTAGCTTCAGATTTGAGCACCGAAACCTTTCTCGCCTGTTTTAAAAGGTTCATTTCGAGACGTGGCCTTCCCAGTGAAATTTTCGCTGATAATGGAGGTGCTTTCAAGGGTGCGGCGAACCAATTTGTTGAACTTTACCGGCTCCAAGCTTCCAAGGGTCATCAAACGCGAATACAAGCGTATGCAGCGCAGCAAGGGGTGAAATTTCACTTCATACCCAGTTATTCACCTACTTTTGCTGGCCTGGCAGAAGCTGCTGTCAAGAGTACCAAATTTCATTTAAAAAGGATTTTACAAAAGCTTTTGTTAACATATGAGCAATTGTATACAATTTTAGTTCAGATAGAGGGTGTCTTAAATTCAAGGCCTATTTTACCTATGAGTTCTGATATAACGGATTTTAGTTATCTAACTCCCGGTCATTTCTTGACTGGTAATGCTATTGTAGCTTATCCTGAAAATGATGTATCAGATTTACCTATTAATAGACTAAGTTTTTGGAAACAATGTGAACATTTAAAACAATGTTTTTGGAAAATATGGCATAAGTACTATTTAAATGCTTTGCAGTTTAGATCCAAATGGCAAAAGAGTTATCCAAATGTAACAGTAGGAATGTTGGTGATACTCAAGGACCCAAACAATCCTCCTTTGCACTGGCCTATGGCTAGAATAAGTAAGGTTTTTCCAGGTAGAGATGGGAAGGTTAGAGCTTTCGAAGTTGTAACACCTAATGGTAAAACTTATAAACGTTCCTTATCTGGTATATGTATTCTTCCTATAAATGATGCCTAGATTTAATTATTATTTGCTCATTTTAAACTGCTTTCTTTTTCTTCTTCTTTTAATGTATAACGATAAAGAGAAGTAA
Organism: Galleria mellonella; assembly: GCF_026898425.1. Lineage (NCBI taxonomy): Eukaryota > Metazoa > Arthropoda > Insecta > Lepidoptera > Pyralidae > Galleria > Galleria mellonella. The sequence goes on along the minus strand of NW_026442090.1, from coordinate 936,933 downwards.
GAATATGTTATTTGTAATTGTTTAGTTATTTATACAATTTGTTATTGTTATACTTATTGTAATGTAATTGGGCATCACCCACAATATTGGATTTACTAATATAACCATCAACTGTAATATTTTTATGGTTTTGTTATGTTTATGCAAGTTGTATTAGTATGAAGTAAAGACATTTTCTGTTATATGTTATATGTTGTGTAGCACATGTTACTGTTCTGGTAATTTATCCACTAATAAACCGCTGGTGTGGCGAGCATGTTGGAAACTCCAACAATAAGAGTGGTAACCGTTGCTTATAGACATGCGTTGCCATTCCTGAGAACATTGTAATTGCAACTCTATATTAATTTAATATCTCTATATATTAATTAAGTTCCCTTAGCCGCCTCTTACGACACCCACGAGAAAGGAAGGGGTGGCCCATTCTATGCCGGGACCACACGGCAATCATCCACAGGACATCAGTCTATTACAGCGAGTTATTTATACTGTCGTATTATATTATTTGCAATTATGATAACCACAACACTGTTACTTACCATCATATATATGATGTCACCTTGTTTGCTATTTCAAGTTGTATAAAAAATAAATAAAATGTGACCTTTTACATTTGAACTCACTTGTTTACAGGATCTAAGAGTCAGAGAGTCTACTATGAAATATTTTTCGAAATTTCGAAGCCGAACGAAACGCGTGATGTTAAAATTACATAAATATGGTATATATTTAAAAATATTAAAATATCCTTTGAACTATTATGTTAGGATTTATGATGAACGAAATGTTAAATTCCATTTACTGTACCGATTTCAACACAAAAAAATGTGCCTGAAAATTCGGAATTTCATTTCATGATAAACTCCTTGATTGAGCAATGCATGAATACAATCCATGTATGTATATATATATATATATATATATATATATATATATATATATATATATATATATATATATATATATATATATATATATATATATATATATATATATATATATATATATATTTGCAATTTGCGTAATTATATAAACAACCAAAACCAGTTCAAATATTTTTATTTTCAAGCAACTTGTTATGCCAATGCATACGATCGCCGTCACATTCTATAATTCGATATCAGTTTTGATCTTATTATTACGGAGATAAGACTTATTTCCTTGTTCTTGTAAAGGATATTTTTGATAATATACGAGTATGTGCCATTTATTATTGTGATTAGTTTGGCTGTTTACTGTCCATTGTTGGTAATACATGTTAGGTATCACCAGAGGGAGACTTTGTACAAAAGTTTTTTGCTTGGATACCTCTGTTCCATTCGTGTTTCAACCATAAAGCAGTTACGTTTGCATGGCTGTGTTTCGGTTTAAAGGGTAGGATATGGCGTGAATTTACAGGGTACAGAGGAATAACACCTTAGTTCTCAGGAATGGCAACGCATGGGAGGTATCATGGACGAAACAGTCATGTCCATGGTATTACTCATGTCTATAGGCGACAGTTACCACTTTCCATCAGGTGGGCCGTCAACTTGTTTGCTATTCTAAGTTGTATAAAAAAAGGTAATAAAAATCAACACCATAGGAGTATTTAAGAGTGGGCCGGGCTTATATGCTTACCCTGAAATTGTCTGGTGCCGCAAAAACCAGTGCACGGAGGGAAAGTGATTGTTAGTAATTGGGTCAAACAACCCCATTACTAGCAATATACCCTATCAACTCGACCTCCGTGCGGTTATTTCTAATTGGATTAGTCAGGATGAGCCAAAGAATCTGCTTTCATCTTCATATATCATTTCTCTCATATTGGTGCCCCGCCAGCGTATACCGTAAGCGCAGGGTTACTATTCCATTGTCATTCATTAACAAAAAACCAGTCCCCCTCCCCTCAAATATAATCCTATATACAATCAAATTCACTTTACAGGGAAATAAAAGGTCCCTAATTTAATCATCGATTTTAAATTACACTAATCTTTGTAAAGAAAAAAAAGACAAATCTAATGTTTTGAGCTCGAGGTTTTTTCTCAACTTATCTCGGATCTATGTGAATATTTTAGAAAAATAATTTCCTATAAATAGTCTCTACTGCAAATCAAATCGGGAACCTCATTTGTAAATCATTTTGGTCAGAAACAAACAGCGGAAAACAAAATGCCTATACTAAAAATTGCCGAACGAAAATTATATACTTAGCTTTATTGTACATTTGTATAAATGTATGTATTGTTTGTTGTGTTAGCCCTGTGGTACCTTTTACTGGGTATTATTTAGTTTATCTTCAATTGTACGGTTATTACCCTTGTACATTCTACAGTTTTCTTTCAGCTTCTCAAAGGTTGACTGTAAGAGATCCCTTTATGGGATAAGTCCACCGTTGTATATTAAATCATTTATCAGTGTTCAATGTGAATTATGTACAATAAAGTTTTTACAATACAAAGTTTTTACAATTACCTACCGGAATACTTTTCTTATTCTTATAAGTTACTTACTTCTATTATAAGTGCCCTGAAAGTGAGCAGATACGACAAACGGTGTCTTTTTTGCGGTGAACGCGCAGACTTTGCTTTCTTTCGTTTGGACATAAACCAGATACAGTTTACATTTGTCATTCGTGTTTGTTGCTTATAATTGGATATTTTATGAAAGCATCTATCCTGTCTGCCTTGAAAATAACAATTTCAAAAATTTATTACATAAATAAAATAAAAAGATCCAGAATATCTGACGCGTGTAAACAATTACCTTATTAGATATGTAGTAAGGTACTTAGTCTCACTACTATACCTACGACTCTTAAGTGGTTTTCAACCGACTTCAAAGAGAAGGAGTCATGTTTATGTCAAATATAATAATTAAATAAATATCAATAGCAGGCATTAATAAGTTATTATATATTATTATATATTCTTTATTGCACTAAAACATACAGTAACAACAATAAGTTAATAACAATGTTAACAAAGGCGAACTTGTGTTTCACAAAAAAAGAACCAACTTCAATTTTGGCAAAATCAATTATTTTGAGATAAAAACTAAATGACCGAACTGATTTTGATAAAATTTCCATGGAACCAATGTGTAATTCTTTCAGATACAAAAAGGAAATTTTCCAAATCTGCATATAACTGACGGAGTTATGAGGTAACAAATATAAAAAAGAATAACCGAATTGAGAATCTCCTTTTTTAATGTCGGCTAGTAAAAATATGTCAATGATAACAGGTTATAAAGAGACTAACAGAGAGGGATGTCATGTTGTTCGTGTCTATCTAATAGGTGTAATAACAACTCGTCTGCTGGAAAAAAAATATTTTCCATTTTCCATTCGACTTGCTTGCCGCTTAGAAAACTATAAAAAAAACATAACCAGTGTTATAAAATATTCAAAATTATAAAGGCTCAACTGTTTCAAGGGATTAATAACTCTCATACCCTTCAGTAGAGCTAAATTACACACCCTTATTATAAACTTGTAATGTAAACCGCCCGCCATATTTGCCTGAGGTACTTTTATCCGTAATAACATGAGGCAATAATGCGGTATTATTCGGGCATATGTGAATATATTTTCTTACCTATAACTCTCTTAAGGTATCGATTAATCGACAATTCGATTTGAATTACAATTAATCGAATAAATCGATTATGTAATCAACAATATGACGAATTAACTACAGGGGGGAAAGGGATTGTTAGTAAAGGGGTCTAATGAACCTATTGCTAGCAATACACTCTATCAGGTCGACCTCTACGTGGTTCCCCCTGGAAACCATCGTGAACAATTCTTGCTGAATTCGTCACAATGGGCTAACTGATCTGCTTCATCCTCATCTATCATCCTTCACTGGTGCCCCGCCGGTGTATACCGATAGCGCGGGTGGGGTTACCATTCCATTATCACCCATTAAAAAAAAAAATGAGGAATTATAATGCACTAAGATTGTAGATACTATACCACCGTATGGCCCCGACATAGAACAGGCAGCCCCTTCCTTTCCCGTGGGTGTTGTAAGAGGCGACTAAAGGAACTTATGGTCAAGGGATGCAGCAGCAGCATTCAAACATCCTCGAAGCCTAACCGCGGTTGCCAATCCCAAAGGGATTAGGGGTGTGTCAACTGTCAAGCGTGTCAACTACTGACAAAACCTCCTTATAGGAAAGGCCTATGTTCAGCAGTAGACAGTTAAAGACTGATATGATGATGATGATGATGATGATGATAGGTATTATTTGACTAAAAGCTACCATATTCGCATTCTTAAGTGTTAAAAGTTAAATGTAATTTTACAAATTACTTATAGTTTTAAAAGAGTCTCCTACCGCGAACACTCACGCTATAGAATAAGCTCATTGCCAAGGTTTTCCCTAGAGATATTATATACAAGTGGAGGGGAGTTATTTTATACCCTGTCAGGTCGACTTCCTCGCGTTCCCCCTAAAAAGCATCGTGATTAATTCGTGTTGAATCCATCACAGGGGGCTGGTTTTATCTTCATCTATCACCACTCACTGGTGTCCCGCCAGTATCTACCGATAACATAGACGTTATATAGTATACCATTTCTTTATTATCTGTTAAAAACCTAGTATTAGAGGCATTTTAGACCAGCCACTCCTAAAGTGGGTTCCGCGTAACCTAGGAGTTTCGTTAAAAAGTCACCAGGGTTCCGTGAAATTGTTTATACAGGGAAACAATTTCATTCTTCACATTAAAAATTAAAGGAAATTATAAAGTGTTATACTTATGAAATATTTCTTATAAAAGCTTTTGTTTTTATTTAAATTACAGTATTTTTGATTTGTAATCGTTTGATATGGGATGCCATAAAATGAAAGGTATTTGGTGGGCGTTCCGTTATCTTAAAAGATTAGATACCCCTGTTCTAGACTGTAGTTACCGTTTACAAACAGACGAGCTGAATTCTTGTTTACCATCTTCGTGGTACATATAAAAATAAGCACCAAGTCCCTATTAGGACAGAGATAAATGGTATAAAAACGAGAAAATTTAAAATTAACCATTGTATGGGCCTCCGGTTTTAAATTAAACTAAATATTTGCACTATAAAAAATGTTAGATGAAATTACTGTGTGCCTCAAAATCTTAAGGTCACAAGGGTCGTCTAAAAATAAGATCGGTCTTTACAGAAAGCACAGTTATGTATTTTTCGCGTATATATAATGTCACTGTGTAAGTAATAAATAATTATTATTTGTTAAAAACTGCGATTAAATAATATATTATTAATAAATATTATAGTAAAATGTTATGTATATGTTTCATCTCTAAACCGCGATTATTTCTACTCTTTCAAAAGATTAACTGGTAAAGAATTATTCTAGATCTTTTGATAAATGCTACATCTACCCATGCAACCAGGGGGGAAAGGGATTGTTAACAATGGAGTTTAACTGCCCCATTACTAGCAATATGCCCTATTAGGTCGACCTTTAATCGTTATTCGTCACGATGGGCTAACTGACCTTTCATCCTCGCTTATCATCTTTCACTGGTGCCCCGCCGGGGTATACCGTAAGCAGGGGTGGGGTTACCATTCAATTATCACACATTAAAAAAAATATCCATGCAACCAGAAAAGATATACGAAATAAATTATAGTTTTAATTTATTAGGTTTTGTATATAGTAAAGTATAAATAAATAAACCTACTTAATTTTGGCCCCAAATACGATTGAGAAGTACCATGAGTATCACAGTATATTCTGTAATTTCTATGATGTCTATTGGCAATAGTTACTTTATTAGATGGGCCGTCAAATTATTTGTATTTTCAAATTGCATAAAAAAAGGTAATAATAAACATTTGGACACCCACCAGTATAACATAATTACTGCCTTAATCAATTTGTATACTCGAGTTGGTTATAATTTATTTTCTATTCGCAGCTTGATCTAATTATATTTATACACAAGTCTGAATTAACTCGATGGCTAAGGGATTTATCTAAAGCAATTTGTCGCGCGGCAATTAAATAATTATAACAATAGAATTATTAGGCAAATCTACTTTTACAATAGAACGTTATACATATAATTCGAATTTAAACTTATTTCACCTTATTCTTATCTTTCCTACCTTATTATTTCTTCTATATTTTATTATCTTTCCTACCTTATTATTTCTTTTATATTATTATATTATTATTTCCTACCTTATTATTATTCTTTCTTACCTTATTCTTATTTCACATTTCGATAATTGCGCTAATTCACTATAGCTTTCAACTGACTTTAAGATATAAATCTAAGAGCGTTCGTGACCAAATATTAGAGCGTCGCAAATAATTGTCAATTTTCAAAAATACATGAACATTTGTTTTTTGAGCCACGAGTCCGGTGAAGCTGCAAAAGCCATCTGCGGCCAACAGCACTAACGGTTAGAAAAAAAAAGTTAAGCCACAATTTCTTTAGAACTTAATGGTCGAGGAATAGGCAGCAGCGTCCCTCTTAAAACATCACAAGGCCTAACTGTGGTTGCCAACCCGACTACCAACTACTAGCGAAACGTTTAAATAGAGGATAGCATTGTTTAGCAGTGGATAGTTAACGTCTCCCTTTAACGCCTGTTTAGCCTCCCGTAGGAGTGCAGCTTGTTCCCGGATATTAATTTCCAGGTTTTTTAGCTAATTTAATTTCCTTCTAAGTTTTCCTCACTATTTACTACCATGTCCCCTTCATTCCTCATTTTTCATTCCACTTTTATTTAAATACAATTTTATAACTGCGCCTGCCGACTACTGCAAAACCCTAACTTAACGGCCAATATGGTGTAACAAGTAAAATCGACGACAGCACTATTTCGTTAAGATGGCGGCTTAGCAATTCTTCGCTATTCATACTCATTTCAGTTTTCAAAACTCATGTACCTACTCATTTACCATTCACATCACGCCCAAAACTAGAAAATTTAGGTACAGCGAAAGTGAAGCGAGCTGCGAAACAAGTGCGAATCTTTCCAGAACAGCAGAACGGAATATCATAGTCGAAACATCTTATTCTCGGAAAATTTAATTACATTTATATTATAAAGAAAATTTTTGTAATTTTTCTCTTACGTGCCCTTTAGCGTTTGTAGGGCAGATAAATCATATTGTTACTCTCTATGTAATCTACTTGTGTAAACAAAATACATATCTCAATGAATAATATATATTCTTATATGCCGTGTACCTATACAAATAGCAAGTTATGCGTATTAACTAAGTACTAATACCTACCGATCCGGCCCGACCTTGCTTAGGTAGATAGAACTTTTAAAAATAATGTTATAACCTATGTTACTTATAAATTAGATAGAAATCTTCTTATGTCGGGAAATAAAATCAGTTCCACCCTGGTTTTTTTTTTTACAATGGTGTGGTAACCCCGCCTACGCTAACGGTATACGCTAGCGGGGCACCAGTGAGGGATGATAAAGAACATGAAAAGTTAGCCAACCGTAAAAAATACGCTAGGAAATCAGCGCGATGGTTTCCAGGAGGGACCATGGGAGGTCGATCTGACAGGGTTTATTGCTAACAATGGGACTGGTATTCCGCATTACTAACAATGCCTTCCCACCTGAATGAAGGGTACCATGAGAATCAGTGTATTCTGGGATGTCCACGGTATTGTTCATGTATATAGGCGACGGTAACCGCTTTCCAACAGGTGGGCGGTCAGCTTATTTGGCATTTAAAGTATCATATATAAAAAAGCTTCCCGTAGGTACTAATAACACAGTCCATACAGTTGTTAAGTTAGTATGGGATTGAGAGGCTTAATTATATTTATTCAACTTTTTTTGACGTCCTGAATATTTAATACAAAGAAATGCTGTGCAAACAATCTATAGCGTGAAAAGATTCCTATTTTTTTTAATGCAACTTATAATGGCAAACAAGCTGACGGCCCACCTAATGGAAAATGGTAACCGTCGCCTATAAACATGAGCAGTACCATGGACATAACAGAGTATACTGTTTCGCCCATGATGCCCCCCATGCGTTATCATTCCTGAGCAATCAGGTGTTATTCCTCTGTACCCTGTAAATTCACTACCATATCCCACCCTTCAAACCGAAAGACGGCGATGTAACCACAACTGCAGCAGACGATTTTTTTAGTCTCCCTCTGGCATTATAGTTTATTATACCTACCTACGTCTAGTGACTTGCATTTCATCATGTATAATATTTGTATTACTATTTGGCATCTTGTATAATAATATTATATTTGTATTACTATATGGTGGATACCTATTACACTTTCAAATTACATGCTTAGTGTAACACTTCTAGAATACTAAACTGAGTATTCGCAACGAAGACCTTTTATTACAAGTCTGCATTGTAAAATGATCGCGTTACCAACCTTGCAATAATAGAAGTTAACAGACAAACCACGTAGACACTTGTAACCTAAATTGTTGCAGCAACAATGACATAACTCGAATCTGATCTGTCAATCACTTTCAATAATCCATTTCTAAATAAATATTATAAAGAGGAATTTTTTTTTTTTGTAAATTTGTAATAGATAAACTCAAACTCGATTCTAAAGTTTCTTTCACCTATACAAAACTATGTTATCAGCGAATAACATAGCCCATGTCATTGTATCAGCCGTTAACTAACCACCGCTGAACATAGCCTTTCCTCCATAAGAGGGATTTTACAAGTAGTTACTACGCTTGGAAGGCGAGTTGGCAACCGCAGTTTAGCTTTTGGTATACGTATAGATTATATATTACTTTAAAAAATCAACGATCCTTACGAAATTAGACTTTAAAGGACTAATATATACTAAGTTCCTAATAGCTTAAAACCCTGCTAAGTTCTGCCAGTGTAAGACTTAAATTAAATTAAAAATAATAAAATTAAAATTTTATTAAATTTGGTTTAAGTAAAAGATGCGCTAAAATATAATGCACCCGAATTATCTGCTTTGTTAGCTGTCAGCTCTCAAGTTAATAACTGAAAGCAGGTAGGCTATAACAGCTGATTTTTTTTTACGACACAGAGTGCAAACGAACATGCGGCTCACTTGGTGGTAAGCGACTACCGCCGCCCATGATCACCCATAACATTAAAGGCATTGCAGGTGTGCTGCCGGTCTTTTAAAAAGGAATATACTCTTTTCTTGAAGGTTATGTTGTCGTATCGGTTCGAAAATACTGCTGCTGGAAGTTGATTCCAAAGAGTGGTTGTGCGTGAAAGAAAGTGCCTTGAAAAACGCACGGTGGAGGATCGCCACACGTCCAGATGGTTGGGATGAAATTTTAGTTTGTGGCGGGTAGTACAATGGTGAAAATCAGCAGCAGGTATCAATCCGAGCAATTCCTCAGAGCACTCCCCATGATAAATTCGATAGAAGATGCACAGAGATGCAAAATCTCTACGCAGTTTCAGTGGGTCAAGTCGGACAGTAAGGCGTTGACTATCAATAATTCGAGCTGCCCGACTTTGAATGCGGTCTAACGGAAGGAGTTGGTACTGTGGCGCTTCTGCCCATAGGTGAGAACAGTATTCCATACGTGATTTCATTATAGTAAATGAATAAGACTAAATTGTTGCCATACACTACCTTAAAAGGGCGTTAAAAATGTCGAGTTCCCCTGTGAATGTGGGAAGACTTTCTGTGCTAGTATAGTTTAAATAAAACTACGATCACAACTCTCCATCATATATATTATCACATAAACAATATATGAACCCACACATTACAAACACATAAAGCGGTCACAACAATGGCAACACTGCCGTTCTTTTACCAAATCTATATTTGTGACAAGTATTAGTCTTTAAACCGTGTTGGTACATAATCCACATATACAGTATGTTAATTGACGTAGCCCATTCATTAAAACTAGTGTTAGTGTTTCATGAATAGGGCCTGAAAAAAAAATCTCAGTAATTTTTTATAGCACTTAAAACTAAACAAAAAAATAGAAAAAAGAACCTGTGTCGATGGTAATACACAGTGTAAGATATGTACATACCTATTTATATATAGTACCGTCGACACAGATGCAGGTTGCTCCCTTTTTTAAAAATTTTCAATACTTTTTAATTTTTAGTAATAAAAAAAGAATTCTATTAGAAAAAAACTTGTGACCCTAATACTAAATACTAATATTTGTTTTAAGTGATGGGTTACGCAAATTATCAACTGTATAAACTTTCTATTTACTAATAAACCGTATATGAACCAACAAATTTATCCAAAATAATTCTTTAAGTAATTTTAAGGACAAAACTATTTATGTGATTAAATTACTATAATAATAAGTACCTATTGAATATAATTATGCCATGAACATGTAAGTTTTTCAAAGAATTTGAAACGAGTTAATTTCAAATTTTCACATTCTTTACACATTTTAAATTCACGATTGGAACTTAACGTTATGTCGTTGCGTTTAGTCTCGATAGTGAATTAAAAAAAAATTAAAGTGACACTTAAAAATAAATTAAGAAATAACAAAAGTACATGTAAGGCAAACTGTTAGACATATTACGAATGGAAATATAAATTAACGAAAAAAAAAAGAAACACTTGTAACTTTTTATTAATTCATTTTATGTAATTTGTGTCTGTATACATTCAAATTACTTAGAAATAAAATTAAAAAAATTATGAAGTTATTTCATTTCATAGAGGTATATTACGTTTATTATAAATATTATATTTGCCACAAGTATAGATAATATTACAGACATTTCACTTACATACCAGACCATTTGGGATATCTTGAAAAATATATTTAAAAAAAAAAGTTATTTAAGCTTATTAATTATTATGAAAAATTTGATTGTTTGTGGCAGTTTTTATTTCTACTAATAACAAAAGTTATAGAAAATTCTAGTATAAATAATTAAGATCACCAATCTATAGCTATATCCACTACCCTACATTTTACGTCAGTTTGAAATTTATTTCCCCCACTCATACTAAAATTCTTTAGTGATTCTAACCAGAGCTAGAAAATTCAAATTATGGTAAAAAAAAAAATTTAAAACAGATTTTTTTTCTAATTGTCATCAAACTCATTACTCTGTTTTATTTATAAATTAAAAAATAAGTAATATTGTCTTTGATTCCACGTGGAGTAGGTACAAAATAGCCTCATAATTATACTGATACAGAAACATGTGGAAATCTCTTTGTAAATGTTCTCAAACAATCTTCGGAACATAATTATTATCTTTTAAAAAATAATCCATTTATATAATTTGATTAAAGGTAACTATGATAATATACTATAGCCATTATCTTGCACTACAACAATGTATAGATAAATATTTGATATAAAACCTGTAGAAATACCAGTGTATAATAAACTATAGATTGGTCTTTAAAAGTATTACAATGGAGCAAACTATCGTGTTAAGAATAACATTCAATAATAACGAATCAGCAATCGATAGAACAAAATTTTACTTTATCACAATTTTTTTTTTCAAACTGTGTGCGTTTTGAACTCAATATATTTAGTTTAAAACCTGTATATATAAGGTAATGATTTTCATATAAAAAAAAAAACTTAAAATCTTAGTCCCACGTTGGGCGCCAAAACCATTCTTGGCGCCCCACGTGGTTATTTAATCAGTGATTTAAATCTAATCAGTGAGACAAGTAACAGTATATGAAAAATGAGTACTCGCTAAATATTAAAACAATCGTTCAAACGACGCAATCAATTCTTACTTGACTAGCAATTGATTGTTTACATAAAATAAGAACAGCCAAATTAACGGCACAAGCCTTATAGACTATAAAGGATTTAAACACAGCACCAAAATTATGTTAAACATATTTTAAATATAAGGAAACATCACTTACAACATAAAAGATAGGTAACACCTATACAGTATTATGAAAATTGGTGCTTGTACAAGCTGTAAATTTATAAATGAAATAAAAAAAAAAGTACTTACTGTATTAACAACATTTAACAACTATTACGTTAAATCATGATTACATATATAAACTTTAAGGACATCCCTACATTATTTTAAAGGAATATATTTTTCCACAATATCGATACATGATTTTAAAGGAACATATGCTGAAAACATTTTATCCATTACATATATCTATAGAAAATCTTTTTTGACGATTGGTAACACTGATTTTAACAAACATAATTAAATTTTACGTACATTTGATAAACAATTTGATCGATTACTCTTTATAAATAACTGTATATATAAAAAAAACCTTTTATGCACAATATAGAAATTAACAATGCATTACATATTGTTATGCTTAAGTGCTTATATCAAGCATTGACTACTTCCACAACATGAAAATATTTGCTGCGAACTCTTTTTGCTACAATCCTCCATTGTAAAATGGTCAAGTTACAACCTTGTAAATATTAAGCGAGGTTAACAGACAAGCCACTTACACCTAAATGTGAAAATACAGTAAGAGAAACACGGATGGAATTCGTAAGAGTCGGAAACTGATAAACTTGTGTTTTCAGACAAGCGGCCAAAGATCGTAGACCGTAAGACCGCATAAATGTGTGCATAGTCCGTATACACGCATGCATATATATATATATCAAATATATATGTATATAATTATATATACACTATGTCAAATATATAAAGTATATAATACATATAAAATATACAATTAAAGACAAAATAGAGGGGATTCAGTCAAATAATGGACTCGACCCTAAGCAGGTTGTAACTAGATACTTATAAATTTACTAAAAATATAATATCTATAGAGTTCCACATTTTTGATAAGTGTTAAAGCCTTATCATATGTTTTTATTTAATTTTAATTCGGTATAGTTTTAATTTACTTAGACTCTACAATCAGAAATCTACATTTCTCGCATCCGTTCCCACTACCCGCGTCCCTCTTACTGTTTAAACCCTAAATTATTACTGCACACGATAAATATGACGTGTCACAAATTTAAATCACAGTCAGTCGCTTCTATTACCGATTATTGTAGTACAATATTAAAGTTAAAAAGGACAGAAAATCGGGGCCGTAAAGTATATAGAAAAAAAAAAGCTTTTTTAATTGTCATATTTACTGAGTGCTCACATTTGTTCGTATTGTTATGTTTACTATTGAACACGTTTAGGCGATAGCTATCAATCTAAACGCCTTCTTTGTAAACACTTGAATCTTCTAATAATCCTATTTTAACTAATGAAATGTTTCGTTTCTTTTTAATATATCTAAAAAGAAAGTGACGAAACACGCCAATACTTAAGATAGGTTTATTTTAATTTATACAATCTCAGCACGATTTAGGGACTATTCATATTTACTTTCATTCGTGACAGACCAAAAATAAGGCTATTTTTTTTTTGTCAGTATCGTTCTTACATTTGCATGTATCTGAAAAGCCCCTAAACCATTTGAATACGAATCAAAAATGTATCTTGTAGAATGCGTCCAAAAATACTCCCATCACAAACACAGTGTTTGTCATGTATATTTGATGAAAAATCTATGTTACTGACGTGACCATAGCAAATCTTTTATTTTTTTTTTTTTAATAATAATAAACGTGCAAGTTTCCATACTTTCCATATTTATAAAAATCAGAATAAACAAATATTAAATATGTATTTAAATTGAAAAATCTGTTATAAAAACAGCAAACTTGACATTAATTAATTATAATAAATAACAACAAAAGCATAAAGAATATTTTGGCATAGCTAATCTCGAAAACGATGAGATTCATTTTAGTCTTAAAATATTGCAAATGAATTTGGCATATTTACTTAGTATTAAAAGACAATAGCTTAACAACTCAAATAAAGTGTTACAAAGCGTTTAATTGTCGAGCAATTTAACTACACTAATAAATTATTTTAATAATAAATATAGTTTAAATATATTAAAAATGCACATTCTATAAAACCTTTACTTCCCAATCAATTGCTAAATACCCCATGCTAATTCCATTATCATCCTATCCACTTTTAGTAGTAACAAGGAAGCAATCGTTTGGCAATACATTCACATTAACTGGTGAACCCTAACATATCAAATCTGAGGGGAAGGGATTGTTAGTAATGGGGATGTTAATCCCCAATGCTATCAATGTACCCTATCAGGTCGACCTCCACGCTGTTCCCCCTGAAAACTACCGTGACTAATTTATCATTGAATTCGTCACGATGGACTAACTGACCTGCTTCATTCTCATCTATCATCCCTCACTGGTGCCCCGCCAGCGTATACCGATAATGCAGGCGGGGTTACCCTGCCATTTACAGCCATTAAAAAAAAACATATCAAATCCCATATATTCTTGCTAATAAATATATAATGATATTTTAAAGTATAAAAAGTTATTATCATTGCTTACCTGTAAGAAGATTTGTGATTGGTTCCCTACAGGTGGTTTCGATGTGCCGGCACCGGTACTGACATCCAAAGGGCATTAAAAAACACATATACTTTATGCACCTTGCAATGACAAACAGACTTATGGCCCACTCATTAAACACTGGCTGTTAAATTGGCTACACAGGTTACACTCTGGGTTTGTTATACGCGTCCGTGTAGCCTAACTTTAGGTTGCAGCTGAAAATCAGTGCTTTGCTTTTAAGCAAAACCATCATTGAGCTGTAGCCTATTTGGGTCACTGCGACACACTTGTTGAAAACATATTTCCATACTTCATCTTTTGTTTTATATTTAAAAAAATGTAAATAATCTAATTGTATAAACTCATTTGTGTAATTTACGTGTGTCATAAATGGCTCAAATAAAGTGTTTATCTATCTATCTAAGAATAACACCCGAGTCCTCAGGAATGGCAACGCATGGGGAGTATCATGGGTGAAACAGTATACTCTGTTGTCCATGGTACTGCTCGTGTCTATAGGCGACGGTTACCACTTTCCATCAAGTGGGCCGTCAGCTTGTTTGCCATTCTAAGATGTATAAAAATATATATATATATCTATCTATCTATCTATACCGGGCCGGCCAATGGAAAACCTCCTATGACTGATGTAAGCGAATGAATGATATGCGTATGAAATTGATCTATTTAAGTACGTTTTCAAAATTAAATTTTCAGTTATTCCATACGTTGTTTTACGTCAGTAACTAGGGTTTCCGATGTCGACTCGAAACATCAATCATTTTTGGACCGCTATTTTCGATTTTTTATATCGATCTTTGTGACGTAGATCGATTTATAAATCGATACAAAATTAAAATGGAAGTTTTCCTTTTCTCAATATATAATTGTAACCTTATTGTTGCTATATAACTAGCATTTTCTTTATAAAATTATTCCTTTCTGTAATTTTTCCATTAAAGGAAATGAAAGTCGAAATAAATTTTTCGAACATCGATTTTTAAATAAGAATGAGAACCTCTAATTTTAATCGATTCAAAGATCGATATTTTTACCAAGATCGGAAACCCTATCGGTAACTTTACGGTTTCCGTTCCCTTAACTAATTAAATGCAAACCTCAACTTTGGAGATTTTCATAACGCACCAAATTGGTACCTTATTTATTTTGTTTTCAAAAACCTTTAATAGTACGTTTCAGTTATACATGCGCAGGGCCCGGTTCGTTCTCGTTGAAGCTATGTTTCGAGACGACGTGTTTCCCTAGATCCGCTATGTCTTGATGTTCCCCGTGGGCGGCAAGATCGAAGTCGGAACCGGAGAGGGAAGCGATGTGATTCCAGTTGGAGTCTGTTATTTCTTCACCTGATTTAGGAAAAAAAGGATGGTATTAACAAATGAAGTTTGAAATAATATCAGAAAAAAAAATTGGTATACTTGGAATTCAGTCACTGAATATAAAAAAATTATAACTTATTAATTATGATCAAAAAGCATTTTACTAATTAAATTATGTAATTAAATATTGCAATTGCATAAAACTATTAATTAAATTGTAGTTCTGTAAAATGTACCCTCTTTGCTTGACTTTAATGTACTAAAAATTTGAAAGTATAATTATAAGACCAAAAGCTGTATGAACTTAGGCACTTTGCCTTCTTTTATTTCACTATTTAGTATATATTTTCCCTTTCAAATTAACAATATTTGATACTTTAGTATTAAATACACGAAAAGCTTTAAATAACTATTGAACTTTTAAATCATTAACTAAAATAAAAATTTATAATAATAAGCCATTATCTATGTTTAAAAAAGCTTTATCATTAATAAAAACAAAAATTTTTAAGCCAATCAGATATTTTATTATACCTGCATTAAATGTTATCTCAAATTAGTTACAAAAGCTTGCGTTTTCTCACCTACGTTACGTTAACTACCCACAACAGTAATAGGAGCTGCTCGATAAAAATAACGACGGATTTTTTTTTTATAAAAAGATGGTAATCACACATACGTCCCGCCTGATGGTAAATGGTAACCAAAGATACCACTTATCATCATCATCATCATCATATCAACCAATAATTATCCACTGCTGAACACAAGCTTACCCCCCTTATGGAGGGGGTTTTGCCAGTAATTGCCACGCTTGACATAGAGGTTGGCAACCGCAGTTAAGCTTTAGTGACGTTTTAATAGGGACGCAGCTATCCATGTCTTGACCATAAAATCCCCTTAGTTGCCTCTTAAGAGACCCACAAGAAAGGTATAGATACCACTCGCCGGTTGCCAACCCTTGTGGCACGAAAGTCTTATCTTCAATAACAACAATCAAATCTATTACTAATGCAATAAAGTAGATGTTTAATTGAATGTCTGGAAGTACCAGTCGATTTAGGAAAATTCTTTTTTGCATTTGATAGCTTATTTATTGAGGATGGTATTCACATTCATACAGTATGAAGTTCTTCAAAAAGAGTATATTAAAGTTTCTTCAGGGTCGGCAACGCGCACGTGACAACCCTAGTGTTACAGGCGTCCATAGGCTACAGTGACCGTTTACAATCAAACGGGCTGTCTATGTATTTGTTTGCCACCATTGTGGTATAAAAAAAAAACAACCACAGGCGTAGTAGCGGGATACATTGTATGTAACATATGAGACGGAATTAGACATCTGTGATGAGAACACAAAATGTGGAAAATTCTCGAAGTTGCTTGTATTACTGTCGTTAAGGCAAAATATATGCAAACTTATATTAGGCATATTAATATTGTTCACTTCAAATTATCTACTAAAAGTGTCAGTACGTTATGGAAATTCAAAATGCATTAGTTTATTTATTATTTAGTACAAAGCTGTTTCGCATGCTTGTGTTAATTTATTTAAAAAAAAAATCACGCGTGTTATAAGGTGTTATGTATGTAATGTAATCGTCATTTTTATTTATATATTATTATAATGGTTATTATATCTATTATTACTTTTTTTTTAATTTATGGTCTGTTTATATCGTAGCGTAGCGTAGCAGAGAACTAAACATCTAATTATTTTTTTTTATTTCGCAAAAGTCCTGACATACTACTTTTTTCTTCCATTTTTTGTTGTAAATAAATTTAACAGTAAATTTTTCTTTTTTTTTTTTTGTAAGGTCTTTTACCTTCGTCATGTATTGTATCGTGTATTAGCCCTATTGTATCCTGAACTGATTTCTCAGATAAAGTTATATCTATTTTTCCTGCTTACGGAAAGAGAGGAATTAATGGGTATCGATAATTTACAGAGATATTAAATGTCTGATTTGGATTCAAATTATACATCTTTATAACATTATCTTCCGATAAAATTATAATCTCCTTCTATTAATTACGACACAAATGAAAAAATAACCGTTTTCAATCGCTTTTTTGTATTATTGTATATTATTTGTATTGTAAGAAATTAAAAAACTCGACAATTTTAAAATCTGTGTGTAATTATTAATTTGGGTGTAAATGTTATGAACTTACTAATATTACGTATTTTCTTTTTTTTTTTTTAAATAATACAATAAATTTTTTATACATATAAATATACTTAAGACACTTCCCAAGTAAAAAAAAACTATTATTTATCTACTTGTAATATATAAATACATATAATCTGAGCGCATTTGACTACATCTCTTGACGACGAAGTCTAAGGTGTTTATACGCAAACTAAAATAATGCTTACTCGCTGCAGCTTTGAAAGAGCCCATAAAAGATATGTACATCCAATGTGCCCTTCGGTACATATCTTACTGTAAAATTTAATGTTCTAGTCTACAAAACACTTTTAAGCGATATCTCTAAACAGAAAGCTTGTATTTACATGTTTTTAATAATATTATAAATGTTAAAGTGAGTTTGTAACAAACAAGTTAGCATACAAGATAGAAAAGAATATAGGATACTTTTTATTCCAGTCAGTAAATGTTTACTAACTGGGATATGTATCCCAGCAAACAAAGTCGCGAGTAAAAGCTAGTGTTCAATATTGCCATGGCATTTAGGATTATTGCGTACCTATTATGAAGCTATGTTCCATTTCATTAACCATTACCATATATTTTCAAATATTTATATTATAATATCTTTATTATTTATATAATTAATCATTTTTATAATATTTTTATTATTGTATTTTAATTTGTTCAGTCCCTGAAGAAAACTTTCTAATGGAGTCGAAACAATTGTCGAAAACAATAAACACGGTGAATTCATAAAATTCCCTAAAAATAACAATTGTGCATGTATATAGGACATTATTAATATTTATATGTATTTATTGTTCAATTTGTAAATGCATTTTGATTTTCAATGAAATGAATGAAAAAAAAAACTAGTGACAAAACTGGTCTCCACTAGCACACTACCCGTCAGATTGTCATTACAAGATTTATAACAATGAAAAATTTACTACAGAAATTTAATAGTACTTCTTTTATGTAACTTAGAATGGCAAACAAGCTGACGACCCACCTGTTGGATAGTGGTAACCGTCGACTAGAAATATGAACGTATTATGGATATCACAGTGTATACTGTGCCACCCATGATACACTTCATACGTTGCCATTCCTGAGAATTAAGGTATTATGCCTCTGTACTCTGTAATTTCAAAGCCATATCGCACATATTCCATTATATGCCATATTTAATTATTTAACTCTTTATTGCACAAAAAAAGAATAAAAATATACAATGGCATAAAGTACAGATCAAAATATAGACATAAAGGTACAAAAGGTGGTCTTATTGCTAGAGCAATATCTTACAGACAACCTTTAGTTAATATATATATATATATTATATATATATATATATATTTTTTATACAACTTTTTTTTTAGAATAGCAAACAAGCTGACGGCCCACCTGATGGAAAGTGGTAACCGTCGCCTATAGACATGAGCAGTACCATGGACATAACAGAGTATACTGTTACGCCCATGATTCCCCCCATGCGTTGCCATTTCTGAAGACTCAAATGTTATTCCTCTGTACCCTGTAAATTCACGCCATATCCCACCCTTCAAACCATGCAAGCATAACTGCTTCACGGTAGAAATACGAATCGGACAGAGGTACCCAAGCAATCGACTTTTGTACAAAGCCTCCCACTGGTGAAAGTACTATACATAAAGTACTATTAGGCACTCTTATATGACTATTAAACAGTCTTAATCGCTTTACAAACTGCTAGAACAGATAGTGTGCTAGTTGGACTATGCCTACGCGTACTCATGTGTTCTCGCTGAATCCTACAAGTGAATTGTGATTTATCAAACAGTACCACTGTGGTGTATTGTGAAAGTGTCACGTTTGAGCCCAAACCATTTTCCAAACATGCTGTTATTGTTAAAAAAAAACGAGTTCAAAATCACTCACATAGCAGCCGTTTCTGTCAACAGCGCACCTGCTTAGTACTTAGAAATACTTATAATAAGCTCGGCGTTGTAGTAAATAGAAAATATATAACCGTACGGAAACGTCCATGATGTATATTAATAAAAAAAAAAAAATTGACAAACAAAAAACAGCCAGTATTTAATTGCAGATGCATATTGTTCGCTTTCAAAAATTTATCGAAATATTTTTATAAACACTATCGGAACTCAATAGGATGTTTTTTCTTTTCTTTTGCAGATAAACAGTACCTACCTACATACCTGCTTCTTTATTGGCAACCTTTCGCTTTAAATCCCGATAGTGTATTTAAATATATACACCGAGAAAAGTTTCAAATTAAATATGGAAGTATATTTTTAAAAGGGAAACACTGTTTAAAAAAAAATTTATGACAATTATTATCTAAGACAAAATCTAGATATTTCCATAGACTATTATAAAAACAAATCAAATAATACATTATGGACGTTAACGAAGGCTCATAGACTGCATTGTGTGTGTAACGTATACTACATTTTGTCATTGTATTAATTAGAGATAAATTTAAAACATAGTAGAGTTGGATGTTTACATAGCAATATCTATATATGTATTGTTGTTACAATATATGTATAATATATATTATAATCGGATATAGTAAATATCAATTATTCAATATTATATATATACTTATAATAAATCTGTATAGAGGTCAATTCTGTACATGAAATATATTTCCAAAATAATTATCAGGGGGTGATTAGTGATCGATACTGATGCCAAAAATGCAATCAGTAAAATTTTTGTCTGTCTGTCTGTATGATCGTTATAGAAACAAAAACTACTCGACGGATTTTAACGAAACTTGGTACAATTATTCTTCATACTTCTGGGTAAGTTATAGTATACTTTTCATCACGCTACGATCAATAGGAGCAGAGCAGTGAAGGGAAATGTTAAAAATGTGCACCCCTGCGAAGCCGGGACAGGCCGACTGTTTAGTTTTTAAATTAAAATAAAGAAACCGATTTTAATCGTAACAAAACCAGCTATTTAGGTTTAAAAACTAAACTATTTAATCAATTTTGATAAAATTTCTATGGGACCAATTTATAATTTATAATAATATACCTTTCAGATAAAAAAAAAGAATTCTGCAAATCAGCAAATAAGTGACGGAGTTATGAGGTAACTAACATGAAAAAAAACACCTCCAAATTGTGAATCTTCTTTTTTTAAATCGGTAAAAAAATGTAGTAATCATAAAATTATAAATGTAATATATATGTAGAAGAAGTCACTGGTCCGATACAAAATTACCCTTGCCCCTTTATAATGTTTCAATTTCGAAATTTAAAATAACTATCTTTTTTTATACAACTTAGAATGGCAAACAAGCTGACGGTCCACCTGATGGAAAGTGGTAACCGTAGCCTATAGACATGAGCAGTACCATGGACATAACAGAGTATAGTGTTTCGCCCATGATACCCCACATGCGTTGCCATTCCTGAGAACTCAGGTGTTATTCCTCTCCCACCCAGTACCCAGTAAGTTCACGTCACTAAAAAAAAAACTATAGTTACCAGATTATTATAACTTCTAAATTGAAGCCCAAATATCATTAACAAATATCAAAAGGTGATAAAATATACCATTCAATTTTCAGCAGTGAATTTTAAGCTGCTTAAAGCTTTGCACATAATACAAGCATTTAATACCATAACCTCTATTCTAATCTACTAGAAAATTATATGTTGACGAAAATATATATCTGTCTTATATACATTGACAGGGAGGAAAGGGATAGTTAGTAATGGAGACTGAGAATCTCATTGCTAGCAATATACTCAACCAGGTCGACCTCCTCGCGGTTCTCCCTGGAAACTATCACGGTTAATTCCTGATGAATTCATCACGATGGGCTAACTGGCCTGTTTTCATTCTCATCTATCACCCTTCACTGGTGCTCCGCCAGCGTATACCGTTAGCGCAGACTGGGTTATTATACCATTTTCACCCATCAAAAAAAAACAAATGTTCCACAACAAAGACTTCAATCATAGCAAAACCAGTTATGTTTATTTAAAAACTAAACTACTGAATTTATTTTTGCAATATTTGTATGGATGGATACCAATATGTAAGTGTATTATTTCAGATAAAAAAAAATTCTCCGAATCAGTTTATAAATGATGGAGTTATAATGTAACTACCATAAAAATAAATACCACCGAATTGAGAACATTATTTTTTGAAGTAGGTTAAAAATATCTTGTTTCATTTAAATCAATGTAAATTTGCTAGTATATTTTCATCAACATATCTATATTTAAAGGCTTCCTACCACAGCGTATCTAACAATTACGTTTTATATACACGATATAATTAATTTTGCCATCTAAATTATAATAACTAATTTTATAAACTTTTTTTTAAAACATCAGGGCCAAACGAGCATGCGGCTCACCTGACGGTAAGTGACTACCGCCGCTCGCGAGCACCCGCAACACCAGAGGCATTGCAGGTGTGCTGCTCGCCCTTTACATATACCATATTCCGCTTATTTCGTCAATTTTCAATAGTGTGGTAGGAAATCCGTCGTTTTGTTAATTGATCACACAAAAATGAGTTTTGGCAAATGGTATTATCATTGTAGCTCAATTTTATTTATTTTTTATTTTTTTTTTTTAGATAATTTCAATCTATTTCTGTTAATATGTATATTTAAAACTATATAAAGTAATAGGAACGCACTATTAAAACTATACAGCTGGGAATCATCGATAAACTCTTTCATTGAACGCACACACACAACACAGTCCTCGTGACGTTTCCAGTTCACTGATCAATACATACTATAGAGACCCTAAATATCTTTCCGATACGGATACAATTGATACATGTTCGATTATACACCTACTGCCCCCCCCCCTTATTCGTAAACACTAAAAAGTCCCACAAACTTTATTTTAACTATTAGTGTCATATCTCTGTCTGACAAATTGAGAAATTAGTGCAAAAGAAAAGGACAAAACGCTCCAATAACTAAAATAGGTTTATAAGAGTACCCCAATTTTATTACATAACAACTATAAAGCAGTATCCGCAACGACTAAATGTAATAAAACAAAAACTATACCAATCATTATAAAACTCGATCCAAATATTATAGACCTCGATCCAATCATAGTGGACCTTGATCCAATCATTGTGGATACGAGAGCATGGTCTCCATAATGATTGATTATCCATTTTATTAGACATAGTCGCTGTTGATTTATCGATAACCCAAAAACCACAATCTCTAAAATTCCATATAAAAATTCACGAGTTCCTGTGACAATATACATAAAATCCCGCGAAAAATCCACATAATCCCACCAATAAAACCACAAAATCCCGGTGCAAAATCCACGAAATCCCGCGACGTAGACCAGTGAACCGAAAACGCTGTTAGTAAAACCAAGGTAAGAAAGAAGCGAGTGCAGCCTACCGTAACCGTTAGCTATACGGGCGTGGAGGTGGCCACACCTGCGCCGCCGTCGCCCCCCTCGCCTGTGTCTCCCCCCGCGGGCCCGCCGGGTCCAGTAGGTCCGGCCCGGCAGCTGGTCCCCTGCCGGGTGGACCCTAAAGATCGCGACCGCGTCTCGTCCAGTATGAACGAGTTGATTACGTAGGCCTCACGGCGGATCCGGTCGCGCAGCTCACCGGACATATCCGGGATCGCCCAGCGGACGATTATCATCACTAGCGCCACCACATTCTGGTGGCAGAGTGGGAAAACCGATCAAGGATATTGGCAAGGAAAGTACATATACAAAAAATACATATATGAGGTGGACCGTCAGCTTGTTTGTCATTCTAAGTTGCATAAAAAAATACTCTTTTTATTCAGGTGCCATAAATTCAAAAATCTTTAAAGAACAATTCCGTTCTTCTTTTATTATCACTTTTTGGGCTCAAAAAATGAAGCTTTTAAATTTTTTATCAATAACATCAGCTGTCAACTGTCCACTGCTGGACATAAGCCTACCCCATAAGGAGTGGTTTGCCAGTAGTTGCCATGATTGGCAAGCGGGTTGACAATCGCAGTTAGGCTGTGGAGATGTTTTAAGACGCTACTGCCCATCCCTCTTTGTCCCTTAGACGCCTCTTACGACACCCACGGGACAGGAAGGGGTGACCTATTCTATGCCGAGACCATACGACAGTTCACGGCACAGTCGTAAACTTATGTAATAGAATATCCATACTAATATCATAAATGTGAAAATGAGTTTGTTTGTTACCTTATAGCGCCTTAACGACTTGACCAATCACTATGAAATTTGGTATACACCTACTACATGAGATGTAGAAAGATATAGCCAACTTTTATCCCGATCAGTAAACATATCTAGGAAGCACATATGAAGTCGCGAGAAAACAGCCATCAAAATATAAAATATAACAGTACCTCGAACACGACTATGAATGCCAACCTCGCGCCCATCACGTGCCAGTACCAGTTGCTGCGCTCGTAATCATCGCCCTGCTTGTAATACCAGTAGCCGGGGTAGCTGTGGACCGATAATTTATTTTATTTATTTATAATATGCTCACTTCACTTACAGTTTGCCAAAACGTGTAGTGAAACATAGGACAAAAAAAGGTATAATTCACTGTTTTTGTTTTTTTTGATGGGTGAAAATGGTATGGTAACCCCGTCTGCGCTAACGGGATACGCAGGCGGAGCACCAGTGAAGGGTGACAGATGAGAATGAAAACAGGCCAGTTAGCCCATCATGATGAATTCGTCAGGAATTAACCATGATAGTTTCCAGGGGGAACCGCGAGGTGGTCAATACCTGCACATTTCCTCTTTGTACGTGGACTTGAGCGGCTTGTACTCTATGACGCTGATGTTGAAGTCTGCGAGCGTGTAGTTCACGTAGTTGTTCAGATTGCTCTCCATCGCGAACTGGTACACGAGCCGCGGGATGAAGTCCGACGTGAACGCTATTATAAAACCCTACAATGACAATATATGAGATATATTAAAATATACCTTATTCACAGTGTTTTAGGTTAATTATCGTTTGTGTTTAACACACGAAAATTAATATTTAAAAAGCTTCATGATATATAATATGGTGGTGATAGTTCAGTCTTCTTATCTTACTAGGCTTGAGGGAGACTTTGTATTAAAACATATCTGTATTAATACCTCTATCCTATTCCTTTTCTTTTTGTCCCAAAAAAAATTTGCTTGGATAGTTTAGAGGACCGGACCATAGTAAAATTCCAATGTACGGAATCCCTCCCTCCCGGAACTAAAATGTTATACTTCAGTCCCGAAAGGGAGGGGTTGTCAGTAATGTGGACCACCAAACTTTGCTTTCCAGAAGGGATCTCCTGGAAACCATATACATATATATATTCTTTATTGCACTAAAACATACAGTAACAACGTAAAGTTAATTACAATGTTAGCAAAGGTTTATTCGTGGTGAATTGGTCACGACGAGCACTCTGCCAGTGTATACCGATAGTACTGACGATTTTACCAATCTATTTCCATCAGGTGAATTGTCAGCTGGTCTGTCATTTTAAGTTGCATAAAAATTTCACCCTATTAAAAAAACCTAGACCCTCACTCCCTGGAAAATAATCTTAGATACACAGCAAATGATCGTTCGTAAAAACTCATAAATTGTAAGAAAATCGTTGGACAAAAAAAAACATAAGCGGTTATAGTACATTACTGCAGCGGCCAGCAACTGAGGCATTGATGGACGAACGTGTAAATGTGGGTCGAGGCGTAGCCGAGGCACACATACGTGAGTCAATGCATACATCAATGCCTAGTTGTGGCTAAGGCTTGTATAGTAATTTTCTCAAACAATGCGTGGAAATCAAAAACACAATTTTAATTTTTAAGTTCAATGACGAATAACGAACAATAATAATTTTTCACACGCCATAATGATCCTTTGTTTTTTTTTTTTTTCAATAAACAGCTTTCTATTGCAAGCCAGTTCGAAATTTAAATAAAACCTTTTATTAGTTACCTCCTTGGTAGCCATGTTTCGAAGTAAAAGGTCATTCCATTTTTAAATTACAGGACAGATATGAGTTTACATAGTAATTTATCTGGCCGCAAAACACGACAAATATGGATTTTCATACAACTTTTGCCGGCCACTGCGCGCATGTATCTGGCCAGTACGGCAATTTTGATTTATCTCAAAGAAGATTGTCAAAATAATGCTCACATTTCCAAACATGTTTGAGAAAAATGATATAGTGAAGTGTATACTGACGTTGGTGATGACGCTGAGCTTTCCTATGGAGTCGAGGATGCGGTACCACACGCCGATGTCGTTGACACGCTGCGGCACCGGGCGGCGGTAGCACGAGAGGAACTTCTTCGCGTCCAGCCGCATCTCGAGCACGTTGTTGATGAGCGCGAATAGCGGCGCCAGCGGGAACGCGGACACGAAGATCGTCACGAACCCGTACTGGAGCACTGCCGATAGATTCGAACATTGACCAACACTATTACTATGAGAAGTTCCACAATTAAATATTATACATAAAGGTTACAATTAGTTAATTGCAATAAGATAATTACGTTTACGTAAAGTCTAGGATATTATACTAACATATTATATATATATATATATATATATATATATATATATATATATATATATATATATATATATATATATATATATATATATATATATATATATATATATATATATATATATATATATATGATGTTGAATAATATATATATTTTATTCTATCACTATTTACTAGACAATAAGTAGACGGTAAAATTAACTTACCCATTTCCAAATACTCCGGAAACAATCCCATATTACCAAAGTCGACTAGTTTAAAATCTTTTACCCACTGCAATGGGCTTTTAATCCTGAAAATTATAAAATAATATGATAATAAACTCATTAATTAATACTAAATTTTAATCATAGCTTCGAAAATTTTAATGGAATTTGCAAATTGGTACAATGCCAATTGCCTAATCTATACTTATAATAAATCTGTATAGAGGTCAATTCTGTACATTAAATATATTTCCAAAATAACTATCAGGGGGTGATTAGTGATCGATACTGATGCCAAAAATGTCTGTATGTTCGTTATAGAAACAAAAACTACTCGACGGATTTTAACGAAACTTGGTACAATTATTCTCCATACTCCTGGGCAGGTTATAGTATACTTTTCATCACGCTACGATCAATAGGAGCAGAGCAGTGAAGGGAAATGTTGGAAAAACGGGAGAAGTTACTCCATTTTTAAGCTTCCGTCGCGTGTGCAGCCTTAATGGCCACTTTTTAAAATGTAAAAATGTCCACCCGTGCGACGCCGGGACGGGCCGCTAGTCATAAATAAATGTTTAAATAAATATATTTTTTAAATCATTATCATCATCAATCAAAATTATAACTCTTAGAGAATAAATTACTAAAATAATATATATTTAATTATTAATTTAGCCCCCCCCCCCCTGTTCCTCAATTAGAACCAAGTACTATTTGAACTCACGTGTTTTTCCTGCCAATAGTGCGTATGATATACAACCACTTGAGTAAATACGGCATCAGCATCTCCACTATGGTGTTGATGAACTGCTTGCCCACCATGATAATGGCAAGCTGGATGGACAACTCGAGGAAGCAGCCGCCGGGCGCGCACTGAGAAACGATAGGTTCAATTTAATACCTTCTTTAGAGGGAGGTGGGGGGGATAAATGGGTGATGATAGAGGAGGATGAAAGCAGGTCAGTTGTTACATCGTGACTAAATCAACAATAATTTACCATGGTGGTCACCAGAGAGAACCGCGTGGAGGTCATCCTGATAGTGACATGACAGTGATAGTTACTATCAACGCGACAGTTTTTTTTTTTTTTTTATTGGATGATAATGGAATGATGGCCCCGCCTGCGCTATCGGTATACACTGGTAAGGCACCAGTGAGCGATGACAGATAATGATGTAGCAGATCAGTTGGCCTATCGTGACGAATTCAACAATAAATCAGTCACGATGGTTTCTAGGCGAACCGCGTGGAGGTCGTCCTGATAGGGGATATAGCTAGCAATGAGATTGCTAATCTCCATTACTAACAATTCCTTCTCCTCTCAGATCAACACGAAAGGCTCCATTACTAAGAAGGAGGGGAGGTTAGCAGATTGTTAGTATGGGAATTAGTGATTACTAGCAATATATCCAGTGAATTTGCCATGATGGCATGACTTCATCATTATTATCATCTGTAATCCCTCACTGGTACATTCGATTCCATCATTGCCCATTAAAAGAAAATACAGTTAGGTAGTTAAAAAATTTCAAAAACTACTCCTATAAATACAAACAAATATTTTTAAAACATTTCGTTTTATAGATTTTAAAGCCATTCTTGACAGTTACTTGAGTATATAGTAATCAAAATATAAAAAAAAAAAACAAACTAATAATAAATACCTCTTCTTGTCTATGGCCAAAAAACCGCACATAGTCTCCGGGACGACCCACGTATTTCCCTTTAAAGAACGCGATGTAGAATATAGACGCGTAATAGTTCACGAACTGTAGTAGGTATATCTTGAGCGTCAGTGAGTCGTCGAACTCCGTCTGTGTGCGTAGCAGTTCCTTCTCCGTGAGCCACTCCGCTAAGTACTGGTATATCTGTTGATTCAAAGACACAAATGATTACATTCAGAAAAAAAAACAAAAGAGAATCGAAGAATTTTTTCTTTATTAATATTACAAATATGTATCTGAGCTATGCCTGCCAGTATTTTTTTTTCTTACCAAGGAGTATGTTGTTCTACTTTTTAATCTGTCCTCGTAGAAGCATAATAAATTTTTAAACGCCGGCTGTTGTCTTTACCCTTAAATTCACTAAAAAGCACTCATCAAGAGTGTCACAATAATTATTTATTTTAGTGTCTCGATATTCCGAATCAGTGCAAGATGGTGTAAACCAGTGTTTTTCAAAGCCTGGATCGTGAATCCGAGAGGTCCCCAAGTCTCTACAAGGCGGTCACAGGAGGTCACGATGTCGTATTTAACTGATACCTAACTACGAAAATAAATATACGGATTTGATATTTACATATAATAAATAAAAAAACCACAGGTTAGGAATCGCGAAAGGCGTGAGATCACAAAATATTTTTACACGCTAGGGAGAGGTCACGCCATGAAAAAATTGGAAAAACGCTATGTAAACAACCACATTTTTTTTTATTTTGTTTCTGTTGCGTTAGCCGCTCTATAAACGAATCTGTTATACAAAGTTTCCGTAGAAAATATTGTTTTATTATAGTATAATTTTGCAATAAGGCTGCCTTGCAAGACACATACCACATGTGTCATGAGATACTGTAATTTTTATCAAAATATGTGTTAAGTACAAATAAAGCAAATTATTTCTCTCTCTCTCTCTCTCTCTCTCTCTCTCTCTCTCTCTCTCTCTCTCCTTCTTCTTCTTCTTTATCTCTATTTACAGAGACATGATACCATAGTCCTAAAGAATAGCAACGCATGAGGAATACCATGGGTAATACATTGTGGTCTGTTCATGTATATAGGTGATAATTATAACTGTCCATTAGGTATACCATCAGCTTGTCTGCCATAAAAAAACCTCTATCTCTTTCTCTGTTCCATTTCATTTCATTCTATTCTATTCCAATCCGATACTCACATAGTTGAGCAAGCATATAAGCACGAGGTTGATGCAGGCCGCGGTCGCAGTGGTAAACATGATGGGGTTGTAAGTGATGAGCACGTTGGAGTTGTGGCGCAGGATGGTGGCGCCGAGCAGCGACATGCGGTAGAGCACGACGCCGAGCACGGTGGCGAGCGCGAGCAGCACCAGCAGCGCCACCACGCTGAACGACATCAGCGTCGCCGGCAGCCGCATGCGCCAGAACGGCACCATCGGCTCGCGCTCGCCCGTCACCACGTTCAGCTGTGTGCAAACAATCAACCGGTGATCCGACACTTTTGGTATGTCCCAAACAGTAACAGTTTACCAGAGAGAGACTTTGTACAAAAGTCGTTTGCTTGGACACCTCAGTCCCATTCGTGTTTCAACCGTAATACAGTTGTGTTTGCATGGCTGTGTTTCGGTTTGAAGGGTGGGATATGGCGTGAATTTACAGGGTACAGAGGAATAACAGCTGTCCTCAGGAATGGCAACACATGGGGGGTATCATGAGCGAAACAGTATACTCTGTTATGTCCATGGTACTGCTCATGTCTATAGGCAAAGGTTACCACTTTCCATCAGGTGGGCCGTCAGCTTGTTTGCCATTCTAAGTTGTATAAAAAAAAACAACATGACATGAGAGTAACATACAAAAGGAATAAGGAATTATATTACAAGAAATGTAACAATAATAGCATTAAAATCTTACAACAAGTTTACTCTTCAATCCAATCCTAATTTTAAAGCAATCTATTGCAAATAACTATTTTGTAACACACTCTAGATTTTAACTATCAACTGCTGACCATAAGATTCAACCTTGGAGGGTTTTGCCAGTAGTTGCCACGCTTGGCGGGCGGACTGGCAACCGCAGTTAGTTATGTTTTAAGAGGGACGCTGCTGTCGATCCCTCGACCTACCTTAGTCGCCTCTTGCGACACCTACAGCAAAGGGGTGGGCTATTCTATGCCGGGACCACACGGCAGGCATAATGGGCATAGAACCTAAATATGGGTAATATCGGTACGCTTCAATATCTATACATAGGATTCCTCTTAACATTGATGGCGGAAAGTCATTACCCATCAGACACCGCCCAAACCAGTCGGTACTTCATTCGATATATTATATAACCTATATAGTTAATATGCTTATCCATTATTGGATCAATATATATTGTATCCTACAACAACAATATTGGGGGCAAAGGGATTGTTAGTGTTAGAGACTGAGAATCCCATTGCTAGCTAGCAATATACCCAACCAGGTCGACATCCTCGCGGTTTCCCACCCATGGAAACTATATATATATATATATATATATATATATATATATATATATATATATATATATATTATATGGCATCATGATAGGCTGAACTGGCCTGTTTTCATTCTCATCTATCACCCTTCACTGGTGCTCCGAAAGCGTATCCCGTTAGCGCAGGCGGTGTTACCATTCCATTTTCACCCATCAAAAAAAAATGTATATAGAGCTGTATACTATCTACCGCTAATTGCAAGCAGTACCTGCGTGCGCTTGACGTGGGCGAGCCGCGCGAGGTACTGCGGCCGCGGGTGCTCCTCGTACACGTCGAAGCCGGTGAGGTCCCAGCGGTGCGTCATCTCCGCCGAGTACCGCTTCCACAGCTCCAGAAAGCAAGCCGCTGTGATAAAAAATATATTCGTAAAAAAGTCGATTGCTTGAGTACCTCTGTCCCATTCGTGTTTCTACCGTGAAGCAGTTGTGTTTGCATGGCTGTGTTTCGGTTTGAAGGGTGGGATATGGCGTGAATTTACAGGATACAGAGGAATAACATCTGAGTCCTCAGGAATGGCAACGCATGGGGGGCATCTTGGGCGAAACAGTATACTCTGTTATGTCCATGGTACTGCTCATGTTTATAGGCGACGGTTACCACTTTCCATCAGGTAGGCCGTCAGCTTGTTTACCATTCTAAGTTGTATAAAAAAAGCTCAAACCCACCAATACATAACCTTAGGGTTGACAGTTTTGGACAGACTAACTTACCATTTTTTTTTTTTCACAAGGCCTAATTAATTAATTATTAATCTTGATATCACCAAATCTGATTAAGATCAAAACTGCTTCTGTTTTATTTTATAAATACCTGTTTTCACAACCGAAGCTTAAAACCGAATAGGACGTAATTTATTTTTTCATACTACTTTGTTTTAAAATCATGCAAGAAGTATCGTTTTAATTTACACTTGATGTTGCTAATAGTAATATTATCCCTTACATCGGTGGGTGATATTGAACTAATATATAGATATTGCTATATATTACGCACCCCTACTGTTTATTAAGTACACTCTTCAATCAGCTAATCTTGGCCACTCCAAATAGGGTATAAGTGAGACGGAAGATACGAAAAGTAAAAGATTAAATTTAATGATATTCACTGGGCCCATAACCTGATGGTGTACTTTATCAATGACTTTATTACTTACCCCAAAAACTCATGAATATAGCGAAGAACACAGTGGTGGAGTTATCGAAGAGGTAGGTGATCCGAGATTGTAAGCAGGTGTCCTTCAAATCCCAATAGTCGCAGAAGTAGTCGCAAAGGGGACACATTTTGATCGATGAATTGTAATTACACACTTGCTCACTGAAATTATAGTGTATTAATATTATAATTATTACGTCTTACCTCTCAGGGAAGTGGCAGAAGTAATGTGGGATAGAGTGACTCAAGAAAGACGAAAATCGAAACGGTTGGAAGAGGCCTTTGCCAATTAGCAAACAAGAAGAAAATAAACAAGAATCAATTACAAGAATAAGTTTTCTTGTTTTTTGCTTTTAAGATTTTTAAAGTTTAATGTTTGTTTTAAAGCAGTGTTATTACGTTTAGTTGATCTAAATAAAGGCCATAAAAAAAATTCTTATCTCAATGTCCCTCCCTCTTATCTCTACATCCATATCTCTACCGCCCTTAACTATGTCTCCCATAACTTACTCTCTCTGCCAGTCGTCCTAAAGGATGACTGCTAAAAAACGCCTATAACATTAAGTCCGCCTTATAGTCATTTTATTTTTTTCCATTTTATTTGGTCGTACAATCATATTAGTCAATGAATTTAAAATAAATAAATACATAAAACTTTCCCTGTTATTACTACTTAAATCGGTGTTTCCCAACGTGGAGCCCACGCCCCACAGAAGTGCCATTTGATAGTTAAGGGGGGAAGGTGAAGGGGGGGGGGGGGATTAAAATGAACACGAAGCGATTTTAACCCTCTTGCTGCGACCCATGTAAATGCTACGAGTAGACATCGGTGCCAAGTTTAACAAAAAAAAGTAAATTAAAAAATTTGCTGTAAATATTTATTAGGTATAATTTTATTTGACATTACCAAAATATCAACTGGGCGATTAGAGTCGTCAAGTAAACTTTATCGGGAAAAATTATGTATGAAGGCATAAAAATTTAGAAATGTTCAAGTAGGGCATGGCACATAAAAGGTTGGAAAACACTGACTTAGATTGTCTCTACTTCTCTTATTCGCGTTTGTATCGCTTACCTTGGTTGATTAGAATACACTGTAGAGGCGGAATATATGACGCAAATGAGACCAACTATAGACGCTGGGATCAACATGTGAGTGTAGAATCCGAGCCACGCGAAGTACAGACCTATAACAAGTGCACACGTTAATATGTGTATATACACATATATTTTAGTAGACTTCAAATTTATTAAGATGGTTTTCCACAGAAAAAAAGCGACTTTAATTATAAATAATATATTATTATATACATATACAGTGTTCATATCTTCATATCCAGTGTGTTATAAATTTCATCCTGTTTCTCGAGTGCTACCTATCGAGTGGTGGCCCCACTGAAAATCAGCGCTGTAGCACCACGCTGCAGCTTACGCTGAGTGGCGACCATTTCAGCTGCTACTACATAATTATTATTATAATGTAAAAAATTATAATTAATATTGTTATATTGTGACTGAATAAATGATTTATTATTATTATTAAAACCAGTTATTTTTATTGTAAAAATTATTGAAACGATTTTGAAAAAAAAATGTCTATGGTTTGAATTGTTTCAAAGAGAACTAAAGTAAAAAAAAAATAGATATTTCTCACCTATCTTAACACCGAAATAATCCTTAACATAGTCCAATGGCTGGTATTTGATACACTTGGAGACGCTCGCCCACTCGGTATACAACAGATGCCTCATGGAGCCTGGTGTTTTGAGATCACCCTGTGTGTAGATTAAAAACAGCATCTTAAGAATAATATATCGTGTGGTGTCTTACATTTGCTGCGTGTCCCAGCATAGAATAGGCAACCCCTTCCTTTCCCGTGGGTATCGTAAAAAAGCACTAAGAGAACTTAATGGTCAAGGGATAGGCAGCAGCGTCTCCCTTAAAACATGGTCAACGCTTAACTACGTTTGCCAATCCGCCTCCCAATCGTGGCAACCACTGGCAAAGCCCCACAATAGGGATTTTTTTATGGATGAAGATGGAATGGTAACCCCGCCTGCGCTATCAGTATACGCTGACGGGGCACCAATGATAAATGATAGGTGAGGATGATGACAGGTCAGTTGGCCCATAGCTGTCAATTGAACAAGAATTAACCACTATGGTTTCCAGGGGGAACCGCATGAACCTGATAGGGTGTATTGCTAGCAATGAGGTTGTTAAATCTCATTACTAACAATCCCTCCCCTCCCCCCACAATAGGGGTAGACCTGTAGCTACAGTTAAAGGATGACCTGATGATGATATCATGTGGTAAACCCGATCAGACGCCAGTTTTTGGACAGAGCGTGCTAAGATATTTGAAATTCTTTCAGTCATAAGTTCGTAAACATGTTCGAATATTTATTTTGAATTTAGAAATACGTAAGAACAGATAGATTTTAAGAGAATCCTTGCTACCCCTCACCCCGAGACCCGTACCAGCGAACGCAGTGTAAGATGATCCCACAAAAGATGGAGTGACGACCTCAAATATACTACAGACAGTCAGTAGATGCAGGTAGCTCGTGACCGTTCCTTATAACAATCTATGAGGAAGGCTTATCTTCAACTATGAACAGAGAACGATGATATGGTGATAAGATGAATGAAAAGATGGGCACGTACATCGTGAAGAGGGTACGCCGCGCTGTAAGTACTGTTCGATATGAGCCGCGTGATGCCGAACGCGAAGTCGTCGTTGCTGGCCGACGAGAACTTCTTCCTGTCCAGTATGAACTGCACGATGCGCGACCTGATCGACGGCGTCCAGAAACACTCCGCTGTTGTGTCGAATCTGCCATACAATAAGGATATTATATATTTTTTTGTAACTTAGAATGGCAAACAATCTGACGGTCCACCTGATGGACAGTGATAACCATTGCCTGTAGACATGAACAGTACCATAGACATAACAGAGTGTATTGTATCGCCCATGATACCTGGAAACTACTGGATTTAATTCTTATAAATTCGTCACGAGGGGTCAACTGGCTTGCTTCATCTTCGCCTATCACCCGTCACTGGTGCCACGTAAATGTAATCATCTATTAAAAAAAATCATCCATTTAAAACATATATACCACCTTTAATTAGGTACATGGCATATGTCATGGTGTATGTAGTGGCTTTAACGTCTGAGATATTTGAATGATATTTGGTACATAGGGAGTAGATGAACAATATAAACTATACATATTGATTTACACAATTAAAGTCGTAGGAAACAACTGGCCTAAAATACTTAATACTTACAAATATTCTTTATCCTTGGAGTATATGGCAGTGAGCCGATGTTTCCGCTCGGGAAACAAATCCGGATCAACCCTGATCTTTGCCATGAACTGCTCCCAGCACGCGTCCATTTTGTCGACCAAGCTGTTGGTCTTTTCGTGGACATCTTTCAATGCTGAAAACTGAAAAATCAACCTTGATATATAAACAATAAGACTCACCGACGACATATTCAAAATTTGTTTTAGTAACGCACACGACTGTTGCATTATCAATTAATTATATAGGACCTTATTAACAAAACCAAAAAGTTCCATTTCCACTGAATTAATACAATCAAAGAATTAAATAAGGACATATTTTTTAAATAAATACAATCCAATAATTTTATTATCGATTGATGTCTATATAACACATTATTGGTATTAATCAAGCAAATTTCCGTGCACAACCCAAGCCTTTTTCCGCTACCCTCAAATACGTAAGCATGATGTATTGGTTGAATGGACGAGCCAAGCTGTGAATACTGCGATCATTTGAGAGTGAACTACGGAACTCTAGATATCAACTTGGTACAATATAAAATAATCTTTAACACTATATGGATAGAGAATAGAATACTTTAACAATAGACAGCAAGTTTTATCCAACAGACCCAATCACCTATCCGAACAGATTAATTTACAAAACGCTAACTCTACCCATATAATAATAAGGACTATTTTAGATTGCACTCGCAGTGCTCGGCTGTTATTATAATATTTAGTATATAATACCTTTATTTTCAATCCTCATAGTATTTAGTAGTACTCTGTTATTTAAAAACTAATTGACCAATCCCAAGATCTCTGATACCATAAAGCGTCTACAGAATTGAACTTTTGTTCTAAATGCAACGATGACAATTAGGTCGATTCTAAAGTGCTATTTTACTAAACTTTTTCAATTTGATAATACAGCTATATCTTTACAGTAAGGACTAATATGAATTAATTTTGTAATGATCCAGAAAATAGTAAATTAGCGAAACAATCTAATTAATATACAGGATGGAAGGGACAGGTTGGCCAAATCAAAAACAGCTGATTCAGATGAATAGCCTCACTCAGATAGGAGATTATTTTTCCACCGGAAATGCACCACAACCATATAATTAACGATTCTTAGTATTGACGCTGCGCAATGTATTTGAAATTTTACCACGTGCTGTGGCTCGCTACGCCGACATCTACAGCGCGCGGTCAACGGCGCTTCTTCGTAGATAGTTTTTAAACGCTTGCGACGCTAACCTTACAGAGCTGATTTCAAATATTACAATGCTGTTTTTTTGGTATTTCATTATATATCACAAAAAAATATTATTATATCTTTATATTATATCAGAAGATCATAGATTACTTTTTTACAGATTTTAAACAAAAACGAAACAGCATAAAAAAAAACAACTATATAGGCCCAATGGAAAGTTTTCCGAAAAGAATAACAGAGTTCCTGTTTCGCCCATGATACCCCCATATTCACAGACACACACTTCACACCGAATAAACACAACTGATCTGAATTCATAGTGAATTTCAATTCACTGTTTTTGCCAACCTGTCCCTTACATCCTGTATAGGGATAAGTTTATAGAAATGGCTGTTCAAAATCAAACCCAATACAGTGGATATTTAGTAATGTTAGCTGATAAATATTAAATAATTACAATGATATGTTAAACGCGCAACTACCCTCACATTAGTAGACAGAAATGAATAAATTACCAATAATATATACATATTTTTACATAATTAATTTTAAACACATCACAGCCAATTATTTCAAATAACATTATATTAGGTTAGTATATATACATATTCATAATTAGTTTTTTTTTAGATAACACAAATCAGATGCCAATATTTCAATTGTATTTTGTAATCACTGTTTTCCTTTAAAATTTAACTGGATAGAATACCTACAAAAACTATAGAAATTTACTAATATTCTATAAACAAATGAACAGAGATTATAATAAATAAGTTTAATAGTACATTACTGCAGCGGCCAGCAACTGAGGCATTGATGGACGAACGTGCAAATGTGGGCCGAGGCGTAGCCGAGGCACACATACGTGAGTCAATGCATACATCAATGCCTAGTTGTGGCCAAGGCTACTAATAAAAGTACTATACAATACTTTTCTCAAACAATGCGCGGAAATCAAAAACACAATTTTACTTTTTAAGTTCAATGACGAATAACGAACAATAATAATTTTTACGCGTCATAATGTTCCTTTTTTCAATAAACAGCTTTCTATTTGCAAGCCAGTTTGAAATTTAAATAAAACCTTTTATTAGTTACCTCCTTGGTAGCCATGTTTCGAAGTAAAAGGTCATTCCATTTTTAAAATACAGGACAGATTACAACTTTTGCCGGCCGCTGCCCGCATGTATCTGGCCAGTACGGCAATTTTGATTTATCTCTAAGAAGATTGACAAAATAAAGCTTACATTTCCAAACATGTTTAAGAAAAATAAATTTATCTCATAATAAAAGCACTTGTAATAAAATTATACAGTTAATAAGGAAAGCTTGACCTTAATAAGTACTGCATCGTATTTAGCTAATATAATTAAGCAGTTACAGCCTACTTACGCTAAAAATTCAAATTTCGAAGCAATATTTTTTGTATTAATACCTCATAGCGGTCTAGAATTTAACAATATCTGATGGGTATTGTTAACATTATTAATGTAATCGAATTTATTTATTTTAAATCATAATTGTAACAATAATCCACATATTCATTGTATTACCTACTTACCACATTGTTCATTGAGTCAGTTTTATTATAAATTTACATAATATTAAATGTCCATACTTGTATTTTTTTTTTATTTATATTTTATTGTACACACTAAAAATACATATAAAATATGATAGAGGTAAGCAAATGTACAAAGGCGAGTTTAAGGTGGTTGATCATAAAACACAAATAGACATGAAATACTAGATGGCGTTAGAATCGTCACTTGTGCTTTTTTTTATTATTTCGTAATTAAAGATAATTTAACACAAAATATATAAATTGGCGAGTGGTTTTATTTATTTTTTTACAGATATAGTAATAATTTATCATAATTTTTGTCTTTATTCTCTTGTATTGTACAATTTTGTAAAAAAAACATACACTTGCAAGAAACATAGCAATTGTGTGAATTAATGAATTATTCATTCAAGAAAAGATTATGTATCACATCATATGATCATATGTATCGATTCACGTGATATTTATACTTATAAAAATCACTTGCCGATTCAGAAATTTCACTTCAAATTATCTTTAATTAAAAATAATCAATATAAACCACAAATCTCGATTCCAACGACATCTAGTATTGTCTAATTTTGTTTAGTGACCAACCACCTTTACTCTAAAAGAGTTCTCTTCCAGCAAACCCAAAGTGGAAAGGCGCATCTATAATGCACTGGTAAAGTATGTGATGGATGTAGAGCAGGATAGATGGAAAAGTATTATTTAGAACTCTCAAAAACATTCATAATTTGTCTGATCGATAAGTAGTTATTAATCTTATATTTTTACTAACATGTACTATTCCTAGGTAGAACACCAAAAAAACACAAAAAAATACATTAACACTCATTCTATAGAATAGAAGGGAAGAAGAAATGTGTTTATATAAGAATAACGATATTATTTTCTGACTCAAGTTACGTTCCCAGAACCTTTAAAGAACAGAAGACCTACCATGAAATGTTTTTCAAAATTTCGAAGCCGAA
The DNA here is from genome assembly GCF_026898425.1 of Galleria mellonella. Classification (NCBI taxonomy): domain Eukaryota; kingdom Metazoa; phylum Arthropoda; class Insecta; order Lepidoptera; family Pyralidae; genus Galleria; species Galleria mellonella. The sequence goes on along the minus strand of NW_026442090.1, from coordinate 897,880 downwards.
CGAAACACAAATTTGATATTTAAATTACATAATACTTATCGTTTAAAAACATTAAAAATATTAAAATATTATTCCTTTAGACTTATAGTAGGATTTATGACGAACAAAATGTTAAGCTTCATTTACTGGGCCGATTTAGGTATGAACGAAAACACGAAATTGAGTCTGAAACATCGGAATTTCATTTCATGGTAGGCCCCCAGATATTATAAGAAATCAATCGAGACTTATGTTAATGGAAACGAAACGCGTTCAAGTTTGATAAACATTAATTAATTAAAGTATATATATGAGACGTTATTTGGTGCGTGCAACACTTACGATTCGTGTTTAACATGATCAATCTAATTAAACCTTAAGACGATGCCATAAAGCTTAATTTAAAACCGATCATACTGGCCCAAATGGCAATTACTACACGGACCATAATCTGACACATGTCGCCACCAAAAACCAATTCGTTGGCCACAACATATAAGCGCTGGAACTGTTTAGTGAATCCGTAAGCGCAATATTGTTAGTAAAGCGGCCATGCGTAGCAACCACGACATCGGCATACCTTAGACATATACATGGCAGCATTCAGTATGGCATTTGTCCGCCCACCTTTTCTTATTTTACTGCATTCCTATGAACGTATACAAGACAATGTTACTGTGCCTCGTGGTACGCACGTCACGTAACTACAGGTTATTCGAAACTAATCAACGAAACTTTACATAGACAATAGATTATGGGGGGTAGAGGTAAGGGAAACTATCCCATATGGGAAAACAGTTGCACAGGAACAGTGTCCAGCTGTAAGCTGTAAATAACCGTTCCAAATCCCTCCAGAATGGCGCTAGTGTAGCGAGAGAGTATACAATTAATTTAGCAGTTATTGATGGAGTGAAGTGCGTCGAGTTAAAATATTTAATTCCTTTTTTACTATTAAATTAATTTAATACGTAAATAAAACTGTAACAATAATATTTAACATATCAAATCATATCACTATTTTTGTATTTTAGGTTTTTCTTTTAAAAAGTGTTTTACTAAAAGCGGAACTTTTGCTTGCCTTGTGCATGTGTGCCTCCCTTTAACATATACCCACTTGCTACTGTAACGCCATCCTAAATTAACACATTTTAACGGTCATTTTTTCAAACACAGAAACAGTTCTCCTTACCTTTACCCTCCATGCAAAGATTTCTAATTTGAAATTCAGAAACTATACAGGATGAAATCAAAATAACGGTACGTAAAGCTAAGAATCTAGCTATACTATAAAACATATTAGGACAGAATATTTTTGATTCAAAAAATTCAAAAACGTCAATAAATTGTGAGTCTCCTTGACTAGATAACTGAATAACCGAATGTACCGTGTTAGTATGCAAGACTCAATTTTTTTCGTAGTTTTTCGACTCATCTTTATTAAAAATGTATAATTTCATCATTAGAATACATACTTCAAAAGACACTACTTCTGTTTCACCCTGTATAGCGATCAACAGCGATCTATTAATACATAATACATAGTCAATACATAATAAATGCAGTTACAAAATAATGAATATCGTGTAATATATTAATAAAAGTGACTGTAAAGCTTCACTGATTTATTATTGAACATCTAGAACATTCTAATCACAACAGACATTAGCTGAACTTAGGCCTATGCAAACTAAATTACATTGTGTCACTCGATGCGCTATAGAATCAGTAAATTAAGTGAAGGATATAAGATAGGAGTAATATAACTTATTAAAATTAAATTTAAGGCCACCTTTTGCCCGCGGATAGAAAATTGCTTATGTCTTTCTGCATCCCATATAATACCCGTATACCAAATTTATAGTGATTCATTAAGCCGTTAAAGTGCCAAGAGTTAAACAAACACCCTTTCACATTTGTAATGTAATATTAGTAAGGATTACTGGTACCACATTTATTTATTCATTAATTTTTTTTGAAAATAAATTATATTATTATTATAAATATATGTATTTGTAGATGACTGTCTTAATGCTCAAAGCATTCTCTCCCAGTCAACCACAGGGAAGTGTCAGAATACTCGAATGCTGTACTAGTAATTATCGATATACATACATACTAGAATTCCATTTGAAATAAACATTCACCTCTAAGCAATGATTTTAAGGTTTGCGCAAACGTAGATACATCAGTGTACTCGTTGGTATAAGCAACCGGTAACATCTTGAGTGAGAGATATCTATTAAACTGTGTATGCATATGCCATTATTATAATATCTATGTGATTAAATTTTTTTTGCAACTTAGAATGGTAAACAAGCTGACGGCCCACCTGATGGAAAGTGGTAACCGTCGCCTATAGACATGAGCAGTACAATAGACAACAAAGTATACTGTTTCGCCCATGATACCCATTTTTGCGTTGCCATTCCTGAGGACTCAGGTGTTATTTCTCTGTATCCTGTAAATTCACTGTCATATCCCATTCTTCAAACCGAAACACAGTCATGCAAACACAACTGCTTCACGGTTGAAACGAATGATAAAAAAAGATACTTTATAAGTGTATTATATATGTATATAAAAAAAATGCTGATTCTTTATTTATTTCATAAATTTTCCTCTTTTATTTTAATGTTTTACAGATAATTTTGTTATATAAAATTAATAGACATTAAAAAAAACTAAAGAGGCAGATGTGTGACATTAAAAAAAATCAATAAAACAATACTCGTAAATTCACTACTTTAGTCTTTCAGACGAAATAACGGGCGAATATAACTGTTGCCACATCACAACAACAATAATCCAAAATAACGTCTCGTGACGCGACAAAAAGTGTCAGAGTTTGCGGTACGCCTAAATATTTTCTAATAACACATGTCAAGGATTTGCTACAATAATTAAGAACTGATTACGGAATATGGGAGCAATTAGACACAAGCGGTGCAGTTTATTCCATTAATTAGTTTGTGCTCAATATTGATGATTTCCACCTAACGAGGCCCTTCTTACTAATAACTACGACCTACTGTTCTTTTGAAATATTTTTTTAACGGTCTCTATATACATGCACAGGAGTTTTACAAACTTACTGTGTCTATCGTTTCCGACATTTATTTCAACTTCATCCGAATTTTTTTTTTTTTTTTATACAACTTAGAATGGCAAACAAGCTGACGGCCCACCTGATGGAAAGTGGTAACCGTCGCCTATAGACAAGAGCAGTACCATGGACATAACAGAGTATACTGTTTCGCCCATGAAACATACATATTGTTATTCCTCTGTACCCAGTAAATTCACGCCATATCCCACCCTTCAAACCGAAACACAGCCATGCAAACACAACTGCTTCACGGTAGAAACACGAATGAGATAGAGGTACCCAAGCAATCGACTTTGTACAAAAGTCTCCCTCTGGTAAATCTTCTTCGGTATGCGTACGGAGTACTTTTTATTATTATTATTATTCAAAATTATATCTTTTAAAGAGATAACGTGGCAAATTAACCTGTTATTATTATTTTATATATACAAGCCGTTATTTAAAAATCGAAAGGTAGGAAAGTAACCAGTGCATAAAAAAATATATGTTTTTAATTACTACATTTAGGAATACAACAGCAACAGTATATATTAAATTGTTATTTAACGACCATTATGATTGATAGATGTAGAACAGTCTATCACAGAGCAAAAAAAAAAATATTCACTACACATTTTAATCAAGGTTTAGGTAAGGTGCGCCATCTAATTCATCTAAATCATTTTAGTTTCTTTTTTAATTTTATTAAAAAGATGTTTTATTTATAATTTGAAGTCTGTGTCAGTTTAGGTTTTGTTTTTTGTTCGCTTTTTTACTCCGTTGGTTTTCTTTGTATATATTTTATATAATTATATTATATTTTTCTATAACACCGTGTTTCCATACCAGCATACAGTCCTTTCGCCCACACTATGAGTACTCGGTATTTGATAGAAATACTTCTTTTGTAAATATATATGTACCCGTTATCAATCTTATGAGTAAAAAAATATCTAAAACAGTATATGATATATAGAAAATCACTAGACCAAAACAAACAAACATACTAATAAATACAAATGCGTATTGTATTGGGGTCGAAGCCGCAACAACAGGAAGGCAAGGTAGTGTGTTAAACCGCTACACCACCGAGGTCGTCAAGTAACTAAGTAAACAATAAGTTTATGTTTCTAATTCGTCGTATTATAAATGAACTAGCGACTGGACCCGTCTTCGCACGGATGCAATATTTGTTTGTATATCTTTTAAACTGTTCAACACATTTTGGCTGGCATTTTGGCGTGTGTAAAAGTACTACACTAACATCACTAAAATTTTAAAATGAACGCCCTATTTATCAGCTTTTTTTTATACAACATAGAATGGCAAACAAGCTGACGGCCCACCTGATGGATAGTGGTAACCGTCGCCTATAGACATGAGCAGTACCATGGACATAACAGAGTATATTGTTTCGCCCATGATACCCCTCATGCGTTGCCATTCCTGAGGACTCAGGTGTTATTCCTCTGTACCCAGTAAATTCACGCTATATCCCACCCTTAAATCGGCCCAGGCAAAAATCGAATCAAGGACCTCATTACACAAAACAGTGTGCCTAAAGATGGGCCACGGAAGTCATCATTTTTTATAGTCTTTTAAAGTAGATATAATGTCTGTAATATTAAAGGGGAAAATAAAAACACAAATTGGCGAACAAATGGCGAGGAGGCGCGTTGCAATTCTTGGCAAGGAATACGTCTGAACATCGACAATGGTTACGATCAATAATTTCCAACACACAGGCCAAAGTTCAACTCATTATAGCTGCACATTGCAAGATTATTATATCGTCAACGTATTGTGAAAATATCGCAAGAAATATTTATTATAAATACATATATCACATATCTATAGATATTGGTACATTAAGGGTTTAAAAAAATATATATAAAACTACGACATTTAAAAGTAATTTTATTTATGTATTTTACGAAATGATAACCCTCATAGGACAAGTGTCAAAAGCTCACACACATACAATTGATTTTGTTAAATCAATGCACCGCCATTTACTCTCTCTCTGTTTAGCGAAACAGGGCCTCTAGACAAGCGGCAAGCGAATTCGTCGATGGAATCGACATCGCTAGCGAGTCCGTAAGTTGGAATGAGTCATCCAGCGTTGCTATCTCATTCTGTCTCACGGACTCGCTAGCGATGTTAATTCCAATGACGAATTCGCTGGCCACTTGTCTAGAGGCCCAGTCGACTGGTAGAGAATGCCATCAGGCATTAATTCCACCCTGTTGACACGGTTACGTTTAATGTCCCGCCAGTAAGAACTAACCTACTTCAGCGCGCTCCCTTAACTCACGCAGTACGGTTATTAAATAATATTATAAACATCATTGATATATTTAGTAGTAGCCTGCCAAAGATATTGGAAGCGTCTAAGAAATATCCAGAGTCGGGTTAAATACATTTATTATAACTTTGTATGTTAGCACACTAGATTTATAACATTGATTTGGCTTTTGCTGTTATAATGTTATAATTATTTTTAATGAATAAATAAATAAGTTTTAATATGTAGAAAAGTATAAATAAATAAATACACTTTCACAATACGATGACTACATATGTAGATACATTGCTTCCATTGACATTTATCAAACATTTATTCTATTTACTAACGAATAACAATAGAACAATTATTGAAAAACACAGAATAAACTATGTATGTATTTGTAAAAATGTTGAGGCCACAAGCCCCTTGCTCGACGTATTTAGGGACATGAGATCGGCACACTATTTCGTATTCTATATATATATATATATATATATATATTGCCGAGCCTATAGATGTATATTTAAATAGACATCGCAAACGTATATATTTTGAGTTTGAGTGTCAATTACCTTAGCCTACTTAGACTCCGTCAAAATATATATATATATATATATATATATATATATATATATATATATAAGTAACGCTCTATATAAGCAACATACTTTATATTTTATAAATATAAATATTATATAAAAGAAATAAGTAAAAATATTTTATACTCCTTTTTTCCTATAAGCAACTTTTCCAATAAGATTTTTTTTCATTGAAATTAGTTCAATTGAGTTGCTTATATAGAGCGTTCACTGTACACATAATTATACAAGTATATCGTATAAAAAAATAATTAAAGATTGAAATTGAAGAAAACTGATCCTAATTATATCAAAACATTTTTATCTAAAAATTAAACCACCGAACCGATATTCATAATATTTCTATGAAACGAATCTGTACGTTTATCCTTTTATATAAAAAAGTTTTTGACTTTAGTTGCTAGCAAAACCAGTTGTTTTGATCTAAAAAAAAATACTCAACCGATTTTGACAAAATTTCTATGGGACCAATCTATCTAGTATATCCATTCAGTTAAAAAATAATTTTCTAAACAAACCATTTTTAAAAAGTTTACAACTGACCGTTTACGAGGTAACACACATAAAAAAAAATACAACCGAATTCAGTACTTCCTTCTTTTTGAAGTCAATTGAAAACATACTAACTGTCATTGCAATTTCCGCACGTATACAGAATTCTTTATCTATTTCTATTCCTTGGTAAAAATTTTTGAGTTTCATATAAACACTATCGTTGAATTACGAATTGTTATAGACTTCCAAACCGACTTTACATTTAATTAAAAGCTAAGCTTTGGAATTGTACGGGAACAGAAGGAGGAACTGTATCACCACTACGATATATATAGTACGTTACACATTATATACATTTAGTAAGCGATTCACCTTATAAGACAAGTGTTCTAACAGAAAACACGTGCCGTCTCTATCTAATCGCGTTCAACAAAAAGAGAAGGGATCAAAAGAGTGATATTAATTTCTATATTAATAAAACAGTATTATCTTATTACACGTACCTTCATTGGCATCCTAAGTTTTAATATCTCACTATAGTCTCTTAAAACTGAGTACGGTGCATGGATCTGAAAAAAGGAAAAATATATTTAATAATGACACACTTGACATCCTTACCTTACTAATTTTTTTTATTTGTTTTTTACCTCATAACGCCTTAACCAGTCCATCATAAACTAAAATAATAATAATTTTGACTTACGATTAAATATATTAAAAAAATAATTCATTAAGGCCTTACAATAAAGATTTCGCGGGGAGAAAGGGATTGTTAGTAATGGAGACTGTGAATCCCATTGCTAGCAATATACCCAACCAGGTCGACCTCCTCGCGGTTCCCCCTGGAAACTATCATGGTTAATTCCCGATGAATTTATCATGTTGGGCTTGAGGCGTCTGTAAATAAATATTGTAAATATTCATCTCATAGCCACTTGTCAACATCATTACTTTCTTTTCCATCAAGTAGGTTAATTTAATTGTACATAGATATTTCACCTCTTTCTATCTTTCGGACTGGCCGTACAGACATGACAGCGACGTTTACTTCTCACATTCATTTCTGCTGTCATTCTCTCATTATATGAAAATCAATAATATAATCAAGTTGGTTGTTACTTATTTCGTCCAAACAACTACAGGCTAACTGGCCTGTTTTCATTCTCATCTATTACCCTTCACTGGTGCTCTGCAAGCATTATTTATGGGTTACCATTCCATTTTCACCCACACAAAAAAACTCAAGCCAGTTAGCCCCTCATGATGAATTCATCAGGAAATAACCATGATAGTTTCCAGGGAGAACCGCGAGGAGATCGACCTGGTTGGGTATATTAGTAGCAATGGGATTCTCAGTCTCATTACTAACAATCCCATTCTCCCCCGCAGGTTACCATTCCATTTTCATCCATAAAAAAAAATAAAGATTTCGCTGCGATATCAAATCGGAATCGACATTACTGTCATAATTCTCAAAACATATGTGTGGTGTAACTCCGTGTGATCTGAGCATTGGCAATAGGCCACCCCTTCCTTTTCCGCGGATGTCGTAAATGGCGACTAAGGGAGGGCGAAAGATGGACAGCAGCGTCCCTCTTGAAATATCTCTAAAAGTTTAGCTGCGGTTGCTAACCCGCTTGCCAAGCGTGGCAACTACTGGTTGCCAACTCGCCTGCCAAGCCAACTACTAAAACTTCCCTTATAGAGAAGGCTTATGTTCAGCAGTGGACCGTTAACGGCTGATATGATGATGATGATGAAGATATGTGATGTAAATACAGCATACCCTCTATCCTTCTCTTCAAATTATCCATTCCTCTAATTATTATATTCCAACATGAATTTGAATATCTATAGGTTTAGGCTGGGACTCGATCCCCAAACCCGAATGACGTGGTAAAATTGCAAGTAACAAATAAGACTTACCTTTGTAAAATTTAACCCGTGTAACTCCTTCGGTGCTTCCCTCTCCAGTTGCAAACCCTCATTTTCCAAGTTCTCTTCGAAAATCCTCCTCTGCTCGATAGCTTGCGGTGTGGTTGCGTCGACTTTACCCGCCTCCCATACCAACACATAATCTATGGTACGAACACCATCGTTGAAAGTCAACGATGGGTTGTTGAGGACACCGCCCATTATTATCCTGTACAAAGAGACATATTTGAAATAATTTCGTATCGACTCATTATTATAATGAAGTGCAATGAAAATAGAAATGAGTACATAAATGCATATAGAAGTTTGACTGACTAGACGGCGAAATAATTTTTAATATTATAGCCCGACAACATCGTGTGGGGCACTTCACGTGGGTAACAAAATATAAGGTCTGCAAGCTAGTGTATTTCAACAGATCTAAATGAAAATATCACCAAGTTATGTCACCGAATTTATCACTGAAACACTCTCCAAATTATTTAATTTAAACTACTTTTTATTTGAAGCAATATTGGACATCTGTAGATCGTTTTATGTTCCGGCCAATTACTAGTTTGTTTACATTTTCATTCAATCTATTGAAACAGAATATACCGTCTCCCGGTACGTCAAACACCCCGCAAGCCCCACACGAAGTTGACAAGTTATAATAAAAGTAACCAATTCTTTTTTTAAATAAGAAATAAAAATTAAGACTAAAGAATAGAATAAAATTAGTGCTATGATTATTGAAACTTTATTAATGTCGTTAAGGTATTAGTAACGTGCCAAATGCAAATTTATCATCACAAACACCAAATAATTCTCCAGATGAAAATGTTTCACTGACAAGAAATACAGTTACCTGGATACATATATTTTGAAGGACAGCACAAGTATATAAATAATGAATAATTTTATATACATATATATATATAAAAGGACATTCACAATGAATATGAGTAAGGAGTCGTCAAACATTCAGAGGTTGTTCCTTTGAACGTTTGCCAAACGTCTATAACTGTTGTATATTAGACCCAACTTACAAATCAATGTACTAAACGATTATAATAGTTTGCGAAAATTAGATACATTATACTTTTTATGTTTAGTATTACTTCTTAAACAAATTTTATTATATATATTTTTCTATTTTAGTGTAACGGACAAACTAAAATCCAGCGGTAGTATTAGTAGCCCTGAACAATTTTCCCTAAGATACCTGGATCGAAATATGAAAATATTTATCTTATATCAGGAATTTTGTCTTGTAGGTCTTGTCATCACAATAATTTATTTTGTTGCATCCGGTTCGAAGGACCAAAAAATTTTAAGGGTAAATTTCGTGATATTACTCTCTGATTATTCTGTTAGAGATTTTAATAAATAAAACCGCCCTGATTAAACGCCGCTCGTACACTAATTTATTGTTACCAAAATTGTATGCGTATAAGGTGCATGTGAAAGCATAACTTAATAATGCAAGTACCTACTTGCATTATTAAGTTGTCATATATAAGTTTTCGCATAGCGCTGTCTCATTCTATTTCATGGACTCGCTAGCGATAACGATTCTATCTATTAAATCTTTTGTATTGTATTTAAGGGAGGGCTGCACAATTTACGGGATATAATACGAATGTTTATATATTCATATTTGGGGGGAGGGATTGTTAGTAATTGGGAGGTAAGTAACCATTGCTATCAATACACCCTATCAGGTCGACCTCCACGCGGTTCCCCCTGGAAACTATCGTGACTAATTAACGTTGAATTTGTCACGATGGGCTAACAGACCTACCTTTTCATCCTCACCTATCACCTCTCACGGGTACCGCACCAGTGAATACGGATAGCGCAGGCGAGTTTACCATGCCACTTTCATCCATTAAAAAACATATACATATTTTGCCCTGTTTCTTGGAGCAAATTATTTAGTTTCCTAACACATTTGCTTGATTTAAGATTGTTCGTCCGTTACACCCTGTATAAAAAAAATACATACAAATCTGAAATATCGATTACATTGATTACAAGACAATTGCAAATTGATGTTGATTATGTAGAAAACACCCATATTCCCTGGCATATCCATATATTATGGCCGTTTTCCACATAACTAACTCCATGTTTGTCGAAAAAGTTTGGCCAAATATACAATCAAATGTATGCCCACATAACTAACTACTCACGAGCAATGGTTGGCTTTCGGTTTGCCATTGCCATTGGTAGCTACATCTGGCAGAGTGGCCGCCGGGTCGAATGAGCATTCCTCCGCCGGCCTCGTTGATGCTTCGCTACCGTTGTCCCTGAAATTATTCTTTGCTTGGGGACAATGCGCTTGTAAGTGTGCCAATTGTTTGAACAAATCTAACCGTGTCGGTGCAACAATGGTTTTTTTACTTCTACTCTATATGCTATTAACGTAATTTGCAGTTTTATATTGAACTAACACAGTGTACGGTGTGAACAAATCCTGTTACACATTAATATATAATAAGGTATTTAAAATTAAAACTCTATCCATAATATCACAGAATTAAAACTAAAGGATGCATTAGGAATAAAATTACGTAACAGGAAGCACACCAGCGCCAGGTCAATGGCAATTCTGCACAACTGACCTTGTAATTGCGAACTTGTTATTATAAAATTGTGACGCGTGGTAGATACCTACTATTTGAATATGGAATATGAAATTTAACATTTCATTCGTTTTAAATTTTAAGTGATAGAATATGGAATGAAAATTTGATTTTTTTTTTTCTAAAAGCATTAATATCGGACGACTATGACGATAGGCAAAGAAAGAACGGATGACAGCTTAATTTTAAATACCACTAATACACTTGATTTTGTCTTGTATATACCGTACATGCATACAAAACAAGGAGACCAGTATTTAATCCCATTTTAATGAATATTTGTATCAGCTGTCCATCACCTTCATATGAAATTATTGTATTCCCTAGCGTATAGGTACATATGGCGCTTGGGTTAAATAATTATTCACTTCACAACATTACTTCTTTTACACCAATATTAATTTCCACAATGTAGTATGATGCAAAAATATTCAAACCGATAAACGAAAACACATTCTTAACATGCAATATTAATATTTAATTAATTAGTGGTACTAATGTGGCGAGCAAAAAAATCGAGCCAACACAAATAATTAAAATAAATATATATATAACAATTATGACAAAATCACCATTAATACGAGAATAAACCCAAATTCTTCTTCTTCCTATCCTTATCCCAATTATTATATGGGGTCAGCGTAATATGTATTTTACCCATATTACAGAAAAAATTTGGCTTAGTTTTACGATCGGCCGCCTACATGACATCAACGTTCTTTGGGAATTAAACCCTAATTATGTATTATAAAAAAAAAGTAAAGAAAGTCAACTTCGAATTAGCAAATAGGTCATTAAACATACATATAAAAAATATATAAACTTAAAATATAATAATAATAATCCTTTATTAACAAATACAAGATTGCACTAAATTAATATAAAAATATATCATACAAAAACTAAAAAATGACCAAATGCCAAATATAAATATGTAAGTAAATAAGTAAAGTAAATTTTAGTACTGAAAGCACTTATTTTATTATTTATTTTATTATCTCTACTCCCACTAGTAACACCAGTAACAACATAATAGATTTTTTTTAATAAATTAATTAAGTAATAATAATAATTTTATTTGTTCCTTAAACAAGTTTACAATTTACTAAAATTGAACTCTTTCAAAATCAAGCTTGAAATGAACCTACCATGAAATGTTTTCCGAAATTTCGAATATATTTTTATATTAATTTGTTTTCCGAAATTTCGGATTCGAACGAAACAAAAATTTGATGTTAAAATTACTTGATACATACCGATTAAAAATGTTAAAAATGCTAAAGTATCGTTCCTTTTTACTTTTATGGTAGGACTTATGACAAATGAAATGTTAGGCTCCATTTATAGGGCCGATTTTGGTACTAACAAAAACACGAAATTGAGCCCGAAAATTCGGAATTTCAATTTCATTTCATGGTAGACCCCCAGGGGATAGTTTTCGTTTGCTGATAGGTTGACTGGCAGAGAATACTACTAGCGTTAGGTCCATCTATTGTACCTACCATATTTTCTTTGATCAATATAGTTATTTATTTAAATAGAATAGCTAAATTAATGCATCGTCTATGATTCGATATCGTTCATTTAGAGGTATTAAAAAAAAAATTCTAAAGACTCATCGATGTGTAGCTAGCTATCTAATAAACTTATTTGTTACAAAAGGAACCGATATAAATTGTTACAATTGGCCAAATTGCCTGTCGAGATACGAAGTTTATCATGTCCTACTGCTGATACGATTCAATTTGAACGTCCTGTCAAACACCGAATATAGTAGACACTATTAATTTTTTTTTTATACAACTTAGAATGGCAAACGAGCTGACGGCCCACCTGATGGAAAGTGGTATCCGTCGCCTATAGACATGAGTAGTACCATGGACATAACAGAGTATACTGTTTTGCCCGTGATACCCCCCATGCGTTGCCATTCCTGAGGATTCAGGTATTATTCCTCTGTACCCAGTAAATTCACGCCATATCCCACCCTTCAAACCGAAACACAGCCATGCAAACACAACTGCTTGACGGTAGGAACACGAATGGGACAGAGGTACCCAAGCAATCGACTTTTGTACAAAGTCTTCCTCTAGTAAATATGTTAATTAATGTACATAAATTACCCTTATTTTAAGGTCATAAAATAGAAATTTGTATAATAAAATCTTAATGGTACTTCGTATTTGGAATACATTGTGCCGAATACATAATTACATTGACCTTAAAAAGAACTATAAGTTTTATATTAATCGTATGAATATATATTTTATATTACCAGAAGGAGACTTTGTACAAAAATCTATTGCTTGGGTATCTCTGTTCCATTCGTGTTTCAACCGTGAAGCAGTTGTGTTTGCATGGCTGTATTTCGGTTTGAAGGGGGGATATGGGGTGAATTTACAGGGTACAGAGGAATAACACCTGAGTCCTCAGGAATGGCAACACATGGGGGGTATCATGGGCGAAACAGTATACTCTGTTATGTCCATGGTACTGCTTATGTCTATAGGCGATGGTTACCACTTTCCATCAGGTGAGCCGTCAGCTTGTTTGCCATTCTAAGTTGTATAAAAAAAATTAAAATTAACAAAGACGACCCATAAAAATGACCGCAGAGTCTAAAGTTTATAAACCAAATCGTTGTACATGAAGACGTCTAGTCTAGTTTACGGGAGACTGTATTATATTAAATTATATCTATCACATCTCCCATATTTAGAACTAACAAAATTTTTCATCGTGCCTCCCACCAAACTGTTTATAATTACTCCTCTCCATCCAAAGGTTGCCTGAAAGAGATCGCTCTTAGCGATAAGGTCGCCCATTGTTTTCTCATTGTGATTATTTCTTGTAATTATTTATATTTATAATAAGTTTACTATTGTAATCTTTTGGAGGAAGCAATAAAGAGTATCTATCAAACTATCTATCTAAATTCTATACAGGTAAAACAACATAAAGCGAACACAACAATTATAATATATGAAACAGTAAACACAAGGGTCAACGAGTACATAAAATAGATAAAATCACAATGACAAACACATTGTTATCAATTTGCCCTAGCAGCTTGAATGAAGCACATTCGACGCAATGTCCTAAAGCGAAGTTCTAAAGCGATCACGTAAAATAATGACTATACTTTTACATGGCGAATAAAAGAGTAATAAATAAACTAAAGAATTAAAGCATTTCAACGGCTCTACAATTATTTTTACGATGTTAACACTGAGGGCATTTCCAATAGGCATTATTCATATATTTTTAAAAACACTATGAAAGCGAAGCAATCAGTAGTTACAGCTTTAAAGAAGTGAAGCACTTTTTATTATTTTTACGTAGTGTCAGCACAGATTTGCAGTTGTATAATACTACATCGAATAGTTAATGTAATTCTAATGCCCCCGAATACGGAAGATGATGGATAGCCTTCCTCCATATCAGAGCATTACAAGGGCAGCGTTCACAAAAGCAACATCGTTATAGAGATAAGCATGCATTAGGGAAATATACCTACATTGAAATGTAACAGAATGTATATAAAATAATAGAAAAAGAATAAAACACTTGCTCGTGTGGTGCAATAAAACTGGCATGTAACAAAATTACAGTTGATATGAAGCTTAATTGCGATGTGTCAGTAATTCAATTTAATCGAATTAGGTAATTGGAATGAAGATTACGCATAGATGTCCCCCACTAATTGCTTTTCTTCATAAGTGATACAACGATATACTGCACTATTACGAGTATAATTAAAGCAGAATACATAGCGGTGCCTTATAATGGTCATGTTATGTGTTCTAGAAAAAAAAAAGCAAACGTAATTTAAAAATTGGCGGGAATTCATTTGTTACGGTTGGTATCAGGAATGGCCCACCAAGCTGCTAGTACAAATGAACTAACATGACCACAGCACTCACCGGTCGGTGTTCATGTCCTGCGACATATTGTCCTGGTACATACTCAGCACCGACATCGCCTGCAGGTCGGGTATCTTCTCCTGCTCCTCCTTCTCCTTCTGACATAACAGGAATACTAAGTCAGTCAGATCTCTCATATAATACGAAATAAAAATCGAATAATAAAGTAACGGAAATAAATATTTTTTTATATACTTTTATCTCTCCTAAGTCATTTTTGTGTTCACAATGAGGTAACTCTTCCAGGAAAATTATACGCACATTTGGCTGTTTTTCTATTTTCCTTTATGAGAGAAGTGACCGATTGAAATGGAAGGTTTGAGGAACAAAATAAACAGGTATGTATTTAATAAGCAACATAATTTCAAGTTAAAATTTAAAATCAATTTAAAAATTTTAAGTAACACGTATTAATTTGGTCGATACAAGTAATTTTAAATAAACGACTGTTCGAATTGAAATATAAACATAAATACTTAATACCTGCAGACGCAGAACCTACGTTTTTATCCTAAACAAATAATGACACATGCATACTTTACGTCTCCTGTGCGCAGCGCTCGACTTGTTCATTCTCAACAATGCCAAGTCAGACATAATGTAAAACATCACATCAATACACCATCTTGCTATCATTATAGAAGTTACAATGACAAGAACGGTGGCGAACTAAAAATGCCGAGTATAGTCACTGACCTTGATTAGTCTACTGTTTCACATAGTGATTCATAGGACTTGACGGTATTTGAGATATTGCAAGCGTAAAAATCAACGCACTTAATTTTTCTCATCACAGACGCGAAATTATTGATGTCAAAAAGAAAGCGACGATGTCCGATTAATATAATAGACGGCTACAAAAAAATTTACGTGTACATTTTCCGAAGTTTCACGAACAACTATGTTTATCCGGTATGTACGAAATGTCTTGGGAATAGGCTCTGTACAAACAGAGCGACGTTTAGGTGTACTTGATATGAACTCTACATAAACGTTGAAAATTATTCACTCTTTTAACTAGGTAAGAGGATTGGATATCATCTTTGTTAGTGCATTGTAACACGCGTCAAGTTACAACCTTCTGCAAATTGAAGCAAATGTTATAAACTTGATTATACTTGTTAATCTATTGAAAAAGTCTACGTCAATTTTGAATAAACCTAACTAAACGATTATAATAAAATTATATCTTTTCAGATAAAAAAAAAGAATTTTCCAAATCAGTTTATAACTGACGGAGATATGAAGTAATAAACGTGAAAAAAAATACAACCCAACCAACCCAACCAACCCAACCAACCAACCAAACCTCTTTCTTTTTAAAGTCAAATAACAAAAAAAATTGCTCTTTATAATAATAGTTTATATGTAACCTATGGTAACCATTTACAGATAATTCAATTAAAAACTAATTCCAGATTGTCTCCTCTATCTTGTTTACTTGTAATAATCACGTATACGACCGAGTAACTGTGATTCAAGGTCGCATTGCAAAAACAGCGAACTGTAGTTGACGATCGACCGAAAATATACATAATTAACTCTACATAAATTCGTGAAAAGAAAAGCAACAAAGATCTACATAAAATAATAAGGTCCACTGAAAGAAATCCCTTTAAGGGATAAGTCCGCCCGTGTACATTTTTGTCATAACGTAATATCTATACTGTAAGTGAATCTACAAAAGCATATAAATAAATAAATAAAATCCTACACAAGTTTATTGGCCATTTCTTTTATTTATTCAATTGACTTCAAAAAGAAGGTAGTTCCCAATAGGACTGCATTTTAGGCGACTTCAAAAAGAATAGTCACATTTCGACCTTTTTTTCCTATAACAGGTATGTCATCGCCAATTCTAAACCGATTTTTATTAGTATTTGGCAATCAATAAAATTTATTCCGTGTTGGTCTTACGCCAATTTTGTGACGATTGGCGTTTTCATTTGTCGAACAAATTCTTAAAATTATCCACTCCATTTATATTTTTGTTCCTTAGTCGAGTTATTTCAATATTTTAGGCTCCAGACTAACCACTGGATAAATATTAGTCGCACATTGCACTTGTACCTGTTCTAACTCCATCACCACGTATGCCGTTAACGCGGGAGGTATTATCATTGTCATCCAATAAAAAAAACCTCCATCACCAAATGAGGAACGAAGCTTTTCCTTCGAAAGACATTTTTTGCTTTTGTGAACTTTAAATAATAAAACCTACAAAGACTGTTGACAAACCACAAAAACTTAGAGAGAGCTGAACGAAACTAATAATGGAACATAGCCGCATAAAAATTACGGTTTTTATAAAAGTTGGTAACAGTGTGAAGTGTGAATACCTATGCTTATGGTATGAGCAATAGCGTTGTTTGCTGTTAATTATCTTTATTGGCTCGTTACCTCAGGGATTTTCATGACAAATGAACATTGCCTTTTTACACCAAAATTACGTCGTAATATGCTTTTGTAAAGAGACGCGCGAGTATACGTACGTATGTATTACTTCTAATACTGGAGTTGAGGCCTATGACAACAATCGACGACTAATAAGCTAATTTTTACCTGCGGTTTCGTCTGCGAAATCGGGATAAAAAGTAGCTTCTTCCTAGGGTTTAACGGATGATAATGGAACGGTACCCCCATCTATATTAACGGAATACGCTGGCGGGGCACCAGTGAAAGATGATAAATGAGGATGAAAATGCAGGTCATTTAGCCCATCGTAATGAATACACCTTTAATTTAGCACGATGGTTTCCAGGGGGTACCACGTGGAGATCGACCTGACAGGGTATATTGCTAGCAATAAGACTGATAGTCTGCATTACTAACAATCCCCTCCCCCCCCCCTCCTAGAGGTGGGTAACACATATTGGGGACCGGTGGACAGCAGAGATCGTCAGTTCGGAGGCTGACCACATACTCATTTGTTGCAGTATCCGGCCATTCATTTATCTTTCTAATACTCTGGCGTGAATTTACTGGGTACAGAGGAATAACACCTGAGTCCTCAGGAATGGCAACGCATGGGGGTATCATGGGCGAAACAGTATACTCTGTTATGTCCATGGTACTGCTCATGTCTATAGGCGACGGTTACCACTTTCCATCAGGTGGGCCGTCAGCTTGTTTGCCATTCTAAGTTCTATATAAAAAAAAAAAAAAAAAAAAAAATAACTCCTCAAATATTGCGTCTAAATTGCGCCCACCAAGTACCCTCGTGTACAGGCATTCCGTCACCCGTATCCAATAGCGAGGACGGGATGCCTTAAATAATGTACAGCAAACCATAAAAAAAACACATATCATATAGGAGGGAATGGACTGTCAGTAATAAAGTCCCAACAGCTCAATTTTTAGTAATATACTACCGGGTCAACCTCCACGTAATTACCTTGAAAACTATTGTGATTAATTCTTGTAGAATGCATCACGATGGGCTATAACCTGCTTTCATTCTCATCCATCATCTCTCACTAGTGCCTCGCCATCTTATACTGATAGCAAAATGGGGTTACCATTCCATTTACACCCGTTAAAAATAAAGATAAAAATCATATTCATATATTATTAAAATACCTTATCACCTTTTTTACAGCAATCAAATTTCAGAGGAACTCAATGAGTATATAGATATCGGACCAGTATGAACCACATCGATATAGGTGATGACCTTTTTTCGTAGTCAACATCATACTGGTAGAGGTAATGTCAGTGTGTGTCAAAGCGCACACGATAGTCGACAAGATATTACGTAATTTGATTACAATTATTTTAATTAATTCCGCTACCATTAGTATGTGTGCGACTGCTAACAAAAGAAGATTGAGGGAAAGGATTTTTTTTTGTTGGGTGAAAATAGTATGGTAACCCTGCCTGCGCTAACGGGATACGCTGGCGGAGCACCAGTGAAGGGTGATATGTGAGAAATATGATATGTGTGATAGATGAGAATGAAAACAGACCAGATAGCCCATCATGATGAATTCATTAGAAATTAACCATGATAGTTTTCAGTGAGAACCGCGAGGAGATCGACCTGGTTGGCTATATTGCTAGCAATGGGATTCTCAGTCTCCATTACTAACAATCCCCTTCCCCCCGGAAAGGATTGTTAGTAATACGGACTACTAGTCCCATTGTCAATATACCTGGTCCGTTCGACCTCCACGTGGTTCTCCCTGGAAACCATCGTGTTGAATTCCAGGTGTATTCATCACGATGGGCTAATTGACCAGCCATTTCATTCTCACTTGTCATCCCTTACTGGTACACCACCAGCGTATGCCGTTAGCGCGAGTAAGATAGCCATTCCATAATCATCCATTAAAGAAAAACACTCGAAGATTGATTACTATTTATATTACTAGAAGTTCCATATTTGCCATCAATCTTTGACTACCATTTCGTCCAAGCACGTTTAAGAATAAATGTTTCACCTCTAAACGAGGTATCTTCAGGCAAATTAATAGATAGTTGCTCGGAGCCTAGTGTTAACTATTCGGCGTCCAAACTGCGGAACTTTTGCACGTGGTGAAACACATTTCACAACATAATTCTAATCAAATAAGCAGCGATATGGAACTCCACAAAATAACACCTAGTTCAAAAAAGATATTCCGTAGATTTGTACTCAACATTGACAACATTTAATAAATTTATAACTAGTAGAAATTTGCTCCGTTAAGGTAAAATGGCAACTTCAATTCACAAAATGAATATAAGACCACCATGGCAGTAAACTCTATCGATTGCAAGAACAATTGGAGCTAGTTAAGCAGAGAACAGCCTTATTATCTGAAATATACTATAATCCTTACTAATATAATAAATGTGAAATTAAGTTTGTTTGTTACCTCATAGCGCCTTAACGGTTGTTAAAAATTTGGTAGACACGTACTATTTGGAATGGAGTAGGATATAGGCCACTATTTATGTCGTTCGTCGAATATTCCCGGTCACGCGAACGAAGTCGCGGATAAAAACTAGTATAATATAAAAGATAACTGTTTGCCGCATAACTATTATTTATCAGTATTCACGTTGAAAACTCGTGATGTAGCCATCAAAAATACAAAAGCTTTTGAAAATAGAATTAAAAATACGCAATAAAAGTTCAACACAATTTCAAATACACAAGTCAAATGTTTATCATTTGCAGAAATGTATTAAGTAAACCACTAAATTATGAATTATTTATTGATTTCTATTTAGAGTCGTCTATTTTACACTTTTTCTATGAAAACTTGCACACTTGTATAGAAAAAAAAAAAAACACTATATTATATCTATCTTCACGTTATTTTCCTTAAAAAATACACGATTTCATTTGAAATATGTTTATAGAATAATAGAGAAAACAACACTATTCCTTTAAAAGAGGAAAATGTACAATGGTCAGCATCTTTCATGTTGATATAAAATTATACCTTTGTATAACCAATTAGAATCTAATGGACTACTCATAGGTACTTCTATTCAAAGACGAATAAACGGCGATAAACCCTAGTGTACAGTGTTTTTTTTTTTTAATTAATTAAGAGGAAATTGTGCACATCTCTATAATTTTGGCGAACAACGGGGGAGCTCTATTAGACGATGAAATTATAGGAATGAAGTTAAATCAGTTGGCGAATTCATATCATGGCCATTTCACCAGGTATTAATAACCGGGAGGTAACCACATTGATTACTAGAGAAACCACATTTAGGTCAATTAATAGGGAATATTACTAACTGCCCTCTTCTCTAGACACAATGCTTTTTATCATATACTGAATTGAGTGGAATACACCCTCGACAAGATTAATCAATTAAAGGCATTACATACTGCATAGTATATAAGTCAAAATCCATAGAACTGGTGAAGGATTTTCCTGTTTATTAAATTATTATATATCTATTCGTGCGGAATCGCTCCGCACAAATAGATATGATTTTCGAAAATAATATATGTTACTCGATGATACTGTAGCCTTCGTTTGTTGAATAGTTTGTGAATCACAAACAAACAATCAATCGAATCTTTCTTCTTTTTAATATTAGTATAAATTTATTTATTATTACACTAACAGAACATAGTACACAATGTTTTATCTCCAGGATGTCGTAAGAGGTGACTGTAGAAACAAAGCACAATATACCAGTACAATAGTAAGAAAATTAAAAAGAAAAACCCGATACCAGGCATCTGGCCTAGAATCTGGTACTAGAACCATTGTAATGCACTGTCTAAGGTATAAGGTAGAAGTACATTGTGTGACTAAATTAGGTGAAGAAACGGCGTCTACCACTTTTTATTATAAGATGGGGTATTAAATAGTTTGCTATAATATAGTACATAGTAGTACAAAAAAAATTACTGTACTTGCAATAAAATAACGCTCGTGTGAATAAGGTCCCAGTACAGTAGGTATAGGTTTAGTAACAATAGATGTAACACGCTACAAGAAGCCGATCTGTACGATGTCAGGGCTTCCCAGCTCTTTTTATCGTCACAACTATAAATTATACATGTGTCACCTAATTAAGTGATATTTAGGTTTCTGTAGCCGTTATTTATTTTTTTATTCATTTATTATTTATTTTTGTAAGTGGCTACTTTCCATCAAGTGGGTTTATCAGCTTATTTGCCAATCTATGTTTATCATAAAACTAAAAATAGAGTATTGTTTCTATTGATTACAAATGCAGATCACTAATAATTCTTGATAAATACTACTTTTTAAATCTATTTGACCACTGATCATCACCAGCTTATGCATACATAGATTTAAATTTGGAACTCCAAAATCTGAGTCTAGAGGATAATAATTTCAGAAACAGCAAAACAAATGAAAATTTTATTTGCTACATAAATCTAAAAATCTCCACAATGTTAGCTATTAACTAGTTATGTGGCTAAAAAAATCTATTCAATATTATGACTTTTTCTAAGATTATCATATGGTACTACAGGGTGTCTCAAAAGAAAGGTGACATTTGCTTTGGTTATTGTGTGAACGCAACTATTCTGGCAAATTGATATCCAGGAGAGGTGACATAAATTGGCCTCCACGAAATCCCGATTTAACCCCTATGGACTTTTTCCTGTGGGGTTACGTCAAATCTAAAGTTTATGCCAACAAACCGACTTCCTTGGCACAATTTAAAGGAAATATCCATCACGAAATGGCAGCCATCATGGACAATACATGCTGAGCTGTCATAGAAAATTTTAGAGCTCAATTAAATGAATGCTGTAAACACAACGGTTTACACTCGGACGACATCATTTTCAAGAAATAAATTCCCAAAAAGTGTGTTTTAATATGTAATAAAAAAAAATTTAATAAACTCCTTGTTTAATTTTTTATAAATTTTTTAAATGTGAACTTTCTTTTGAGTCACACCACAACACCTTGTACATTGTATGGATCAAAAAAATAAATATAATATTTATGTAATTTATTTTTAAAAGACTTAAATAACTGAGTTTGATGCAGGAAGCAATCAAATATGTTATTAGTCATATATTGATGTATAGGAAAAGGATTATTAATAAAACCAAATATTACCTATACTTATCTCATCATAAAGTAGTGGCATTCTAAAGTATAAATTTATTATGTATTGTGTATAGGTATACATTATCAACTGTTATTTTCTTTATCTATCCCAATAATAAAGTATGGCATTCATGATTGACTGTTCACATTAAAGGTTAACTGGTAGAGAATGCTACTAGCAGTTTTTTTTTTATACAACTTAGAATGGCAAACAAGCTGACGGCCCACCTGATGGAAAGTGGTAACCGTCACCTATAGACATGAGCAGTACCATGGACATAACAGAGTATACTGTTTCGCCCATGATACCCCCATGCGTTGCCATTCCTGAGGACTCAGGTGTTATTCCTCTGTACCCAGTAAATTCACGCCATATCCCACCCTTCAAACTGAAACACAGCCATGCAAACACAACTGCTTCACAGTTGAAACACAAATGGGACAGAGGTACCCAAGCAATAGACTTTTGTACAAAGTCAGTACACTGTTAAAGTAGACTTAATAGTCTGTCTTTTGTACCATAATTGTTTTCTTTTTAACTTAATTAGTTATTTAAATAAATAAATAAATGTTGTTAATATTCCTATGAGTCATATAAGAAATATATAAGTCCCCTAACAGTATGTATAAACTACTTATCTGATGTAGGATCAGTTAAGGTCATTCCGCATTGTTGCACTCTGTGTGAACTTCATTCAATCACATTATATTCATTCAAGTGATAACGTTTGTATTTGTTCATTATGATTATCAACAATCTATCACAATAATAAATAATCACAATAATAAATAATCTCAGTGTGCCTTTTTCTGTAATAATATTATAAAGATAAAAGATTTGACTGTTTGTTTGAAATAGATAAATTTAAAAAACAACTCAAACAATTTTAAATTTTCTTTAACCTACAGACAACTCTATTGCCAATGAGAAGTGTTCAATGAGTATTATTCTTGAAAATTCTATCTACTTGTGACAAAGCCAGGCTGGATCACTAGTATCAAAATAACAGTATAATCAGATTTACTAAAACTTGCAACTACTATTTTATATAGTATTTGGAAAACTATTGAGATTATAGTTAATTTTCACTGTAACAATGGTACTACTCATGGCTAGCAATGGGATTCTCAGTCTCCATTACTAACAATCCCTTTCCCCCTGACAATTACCACTTTCCATCAGGTATGTCATTGCTTGTTTGCCATTCTAAGATGCATAAAAAAAATACAATTAGGTATGCCACTCCATATGATTTAGCATTATTTCAACAACATTGTATCAATAAATATTTCTTTCTTCTTTCTTTCATTGCTGAATATTTTATATATCATTATTGCAGATTATTTTAATTTGATAAATCTTCATTATTAAATACCACACAGTCACAACAATAATTTGGTTCACAAGTTTGTAAATACCCTGTGTTATAACAATTGTGCCCTCATTATCAGTATGTACCATTAGATAATAGGTTTTAAATAACATGATAATATACTTGTACATTAGACATAGTTTATTATGAACAAATTCATTATAATACCTCCACCATTGATTTATTAAAAAATAAATTATTTTTTTCTTGAAAAACATATTGTGAAACAATGGTTGAGTACCATAGACATTAGTGGTTTACCTCAATTTGTATTCAAAATATTTGTATCATAGATATTAATAGAATCATAACTCAATTTGATGAACATAAATAATCGAGTTTAAGGTAACACTAACATGTGAATCTAACATTCGATCTGACTCATTCACAGCTAAATACAAAAGTAAATATAGACAATACCATATACTAAGAGGAATATATTGGAAATATATAAAAACAAATATCATCCTTATTTTAGATATTAATTGTCCACACCTGTAGACTGAACTAAACTTATTAATAAAGAATGGATAAAACTACAAACAAAGCTTACAAAAGTGTATTTATTGAACCTAGTACTTAAGTACTGTAAAAAAAAGTTTATGTAGAAAATTTATCATCTGTGAGTCTTTCCTTAAGCTTGCTCTAAAATTTAGTTCATTTTTACACAATATAAATAATATAAGCACTCACCTGTTGAAATTCCGCATCTCCATCCTGGAATAACTGTCTGAAGGCGAGATCGTTACGCTGCGAGTCATTCAGGAACGACTCGGTCTCCGCCGCGTCAGACCTTTTATGATGAAGCTTCACTCCACCAGTATATATCGGAGTAGCTATCTTCGGCGTAAACACATTTTCCTCTGCTCTCTCCAACAGAGGCTTCGGAACGTCCTCTTCAAGTGATGGGTCACCGTCTGACATTACACGCCGAGGTACAATATCTTAGACCCCACAGCACTTAACACATAGTCATATCCGAATACGTAGCCTGTTCGGAGCGATTACTGTATTAGTCACTGATCGGCAAGAAAGGAAAAATCTGATTTTCCAACTATTGTAATTACAAGTACGGTGGCTATAAAATGTGTTTATTGTAAATACCCGCCAATTATATTAAATAAATCTTGGGAATATATATAATAGAAAGTGAAGATAAAAGTGGAGGAGTATGGATGGATAAAAGAAATATTTTTGGTTTTGCGAAATTTTCAGTCAACAGATGTCAAATATGATACCAAACGTCAATCATGTCAAAATATGACAGTTAAACATATGACTATACTAAGAGACTATAATTAGTAATCATAGATTATTTAAATGGTAGTAATAAGATGGTACAACACTCAAAATCTATCATTTAATCTAAATTTTGGCTACCAACCGGTAAAAATAGTTTACTTATTTGAATTTTATTGATCCTTTGTCTTTACAAGATATTTTTAATTACTTTTTATTAGCTCTAACTTAAAAAAAAATATATATCTTTATTATAATTCATTTATCACTTCTTGGTCGTTCATTGGTTTGGTCATTTGGAGAGGATGGATGAAAGAAGAGTTACGAAAGAGATTTATCGAGCAACAATGAATGGAGATGTCAGTAGGGGCCGCCCTAGACGGACGTATGTCGACCAAATAGGCGACGTGCTGAAGAAGGGCCAAATTAAAAGTACCCGTAACCGGCGAACGTGTATGACAAGATTGATGAATGTGGAAGAAGCGAAAGAGGTTTGTTTGAATCGAAGCATTTGGCGTTCCATTGTTTCTGTCTACCCTAATGGGAGACAGGCGTGACAGATATGTATGTATGTATGTTATCACTTCTTCTTTTCTTCCTACTTCTTTAACTTAACAATTTATTTCTTTGTATTAAATATTATTTAATTATTAACTCTATTTCAGGAAGAATACAATTTCGACTATATTTTACTCTAAATAAATATATAATTTTTTTGATCAGTGAAACATAATATTGTCTCACACTAATTATAGTAGAAATAGATATTTTTTTGAAGTACAAAGATTGTGGTATACAAAACTCTTTACAAATACTGTTTTTTTATTCTATCACTGATTTAAGATTGTGACATTACATATCTAACTATTAATATCTATTATAATACCACTGTATCGTCATTTTTAGTTGAATTAAACAAATATTTCCCTACGGTTTATATCGTTTTGTATCAAAGATACCAAACAACTATAAATTTAAGTCTGTCTTAGGGTAATAAGCGGTTAATTTTGTATACTAGTACAGTGGAGATAGAATTATTAGTAGAAATATCGTATTATAGTGTAAATAGATGATTTTTAAAAATATATAGTAGCAACAATCTCTGCCACGCCGCTCGTGAGCTGTCAAATTGTCAAGCCGAACTAGTTGTTCGCGGTGATGTTAGAAAATTTTCAATAGGTTGCCGGTGAAGAATATATTATAATAATATATTAATTATTACTACGTTTATCTATGTAAAATTTCATTAAAAATATTTACAAACGAGCAACAAACATGACGGCGGAGGTCCAGAGTAAGGCGAGACTGCCTCATCTTTCGTCCGATAAACAACTAACATTTCTAAAGTTAGCTGTTTTATCAATGGCAGCAATCCTATGTAAGCTTTTTTTAATTAAAAATCTAATATTCTACACATCTCCTACGATTTAATCTATCCAGTAACTATTCCACTATTCAGAATATTTTTCATTTACAGCAACGACTACGTGGTTTTTTATGATAAGATACCGCTGCGTAAACTGCTGACTTCAGCTATAAAATACTGTTTTTATACTTTTAGTGTAAACGTTACCATTACAATAATATTTTATGAGTTTAAAACTCGTGTTATGTCTATCAATTATTCACAGTAGTATAATATAGGTAAAGTAGCTACCATTAATAAATACCACTTATATGCCTGAATACTGCTAAATAAACTTGGGTAGGTACTTCACTGTACATATGTAAATAATTTTTTGTTTTAAATTTAAGGATTTCAAATTTAAGGATGATCAAGGTGGATAATTAAAATGAACAGGAAAATAATAATATACTTTTAAAAGCTTTGATTTTCTTTAACCCGTGGAGTGATTGGCTCTAGGCTAGCTTGCTACACTGACTGTGTCACCCATTTTTTAAATTACCAAATTTCGATTAGAGGTTATATATAAATAGGTTTATTACCTATCTAAATTAATGACCTACATAAATGTAATTAAAATGGTGCTGCAAATTTGAGTTATACAACAGATGCTGTTGCGTTAGTGTGCTGTACCACATTTTTGTTCAGTACAGCACATGATGCATAAACACTCGAGGAGTTAAATAAAAATATGTAGATCATTTTTGAAAATTCTAAAATAAAACTAAATAAAATAATAATAAATTGTTTACACACTTATGTATAGTAAATACTTCTGTTTTTTCTTACTTAGATATGTTAAATAATTTTATTACTAGCTGAAATATTTATTACTTTGTGATATAAAAATTGAGTTGCAATACTGAATTTTTGTTTAAAATGAAAAATCACTCTTAATATTAATTAATGCTCAATGATTAAAATCAACACAAAGATAAATTAGCACCCTCTTTTCTACAATGCTTTAAACATTTTTTAAATATAGTACAGCCCATGTTAATAACAATAAGTATTTTAAAAATTAATTATTTTTGGAATTGTCTACTACAAACAATCAAATATTTCCTCTTTATAATACTAGTTTAGATTATGAACAAAAATATTACCCATACTAATTTTAAACTTTATTTAGGACTTCAAAATGTAATCAACCTTCCGACCTTTTCTTATTTTTTGAGGGCAATTTTGATGCATTGTGTTGCTTATACATAACTTTCATATCTTTCATTCAGTCTTTCATATTTTGAAAATATAATATTCTAATTGGAATAAATCCCTTAAATGTCAATAATGCAACCCATATGTGTATTTTGATTTAGACCAAAATACTAACAATCATAGTTTTTATGTAGTCTTTCAAAGACTTATTTAATTGGAGTATTAAAAAAAAAAGTAACGAAACATCCATAATAGTTTGAAGGGTGGGATATGGTGTGAATTTACAGGGTACAGAGGAATAACATCCGAGTCCTCAGCCATGGGGGGTATCACGGGCAAGACAGTATACTCTGTTATGTCCATGGTACTGATCATGTCTATAGGCGACTGTTACCACTTTCCATCTGGTGGGCTGTCAGCTTGTTTGCCATTCTAGGTTGTAAAAGAAAAAAAAAGTTAAACATTATTTATAGTAGTATAAGTGGGATAATTTATTATTTACGCTCATATCTCTGATTACTATTTAAAATATTATTAATTTTATAAAACAAATATTTCATATATCTCTTTATTTTCAGCATTTGCAACACGATTATTCTCTGTCCTACGTTTCGAGAGTGTCATCCATGAGTTTGATCCATACTTCAACTATAGAACAACTCGTTTTCTCACACAAGAGGGATTTTATAAGTTTCACAACTGGTTTGATGATCGAGCATGGTACCCACTTGGACGTATCATTGGAGGTAATACTTTACATATTATGAATGTTTACACATTTATTAAAGTTAATAAAAAAAAATCCTATAAATTTACTTGTAAACTTAACAAAAAACTATAATAAAAGGAATGGATAAGTAAATAAATAACTGATTTATTTCTTTCGATAAAAAAAGAATGGATAAATAATAGTTTCACAACATTTTCCAATTAGAAATTATTGTCTTATTAATATGTTCCTTGTATGAACTATAAAAAGTTTCTTTCCAACAGGAACCATATACCCTGGCCTAATGGTGACCTCTGCCACATTATACAACATTATGCAGTTCCTGAACATCACCATCGATATCAGGAATGTGTGTGTGTTCCTGGCGCCATTCTTCTCTTCTCTCACCACACTGGTTACATACCTACTCACCAAGGAGCTCAAGGTTTGTAAAATATCATTAAGTTTAATTTTATGATCCAAATGTTATGTTAATAAGGAGGAAGGAGTTGTTAGTAATGAATTATTAAAGTGCCTCCTTGTTACTAATGAACCCTAACAGGTCAACCTGGGGGGAAAGGGATTATTAGTAATGGAGACTAAGAATCCCATTGCTAGCAATATACCCAACCAAGTTGACCTCCTCGCGATTCCCCCTGGAAACTATCATGGTTAATTCCTGATTAATTTAGCGCAGGTGGGGTTACTATTCCATTTTCACCCACAAAAAAAAAACAGGTCAACCTCCATGCGGTTGCTCCCATCATGGTTAATAAATGTTGAATTTGTCATGACGGGCCAACTGACCTACTTTATCCTCACCTACCATACCTCACTAGTCCCCCATTACTAATAATCCCTTCCCCTGGGGGGAAGGGATTGTTAATAAATAGGGAGGTTTGTCCCAATTGTTATCAATATACCGTATCAGGTCGATGTCTATGCGGTCCCCCTGGAAAACATTGTGGTTAATTCTTGTGGAGTTTATCACAAATGGGCCAACTAACCTGCCTTTTCATCCTCACTGGTGCCTGCCAGTGTATACTGATAACACAGATGGGATTACCATTCTGTTATCATTCATTAAAAACACTGGTGCCCCTTAAACTAGCTTTTTGTTCACTACTTCCTATGTATGATTTCAAAAGTAGGAAATACAAAACTTCATTTGTACATTTGATCAGCATATTCAAATTTTAAAACCTGTTAGACAACAGCGCTCACCCTCATTACATAGATAATGTTAGTTCAAAATTTTTAGTGCTACATATAGAATATTGATTTTATATAAAGTTAGTTATCTAATTATAACAATTGGCAATAATGAAAATTGTGAAATAATGCCAGAAATTTGAAATGTGTGTGGGAGAGTGTGTAAAATTATTTGTATGTTACAATATTATTTAAATAATTTAAAGGTATTAATTTATTTATATTATTATAAATTGTAAATATTATTCATTTTTTTTTTTTAATAATAATAATAATTTTTATTCAAGAAAGATACAGTTGCATAAGGTACAATTTTCAATTTTTACAATTTATATTCAACGAGGATATACCTGCATTACCATCAGTCCCCAAACTAGATCAGACCTGTATCTTGGGGACTTAGTCTTATTAAGATCTCTCATATAAATTGTTCTTATATATTAGTAAGATGATGTTACCCTCTGCAGGATGAAGGTGCAGGGCTAGTGGCAGCTGCGATGATCGCCATAGTACCAGGTTACATCAGCCGGTCGGTCGCTGGCAGCTACGACAACGAGGGTATAGCGATATTCTGCATGCTGCTCACTTACTACTTCTGGATCAAAGCAATCAACACCGGCACCATACTTTGGGCGACCATGACTGCTCTTGCTTATTTCTACATGGTGAGTTTACTAAACAAATAAACTAAACACTTTCTACCTTACTGGCCTGGTCATGTTTTTTTGGGTATATGTGAATGTGTCTGCACATGTGTGTGTGTATTTTTTTTTTTTTTTTTTACAAAACTCGTCTTGTTGTGGTACAATAAACATCTGCAGAAGTAAGTTTCCGTGCATATTCCACGAACAGGATTATCCCGTCAGCTTGGTGAACCTAACTCACCACTTGACCTCGCTGTGTTGGCTTCCTAGCTGCTTTTGTGTGCGTCTTTTAAAGACCCTAAGATCGTAATTTCGAGGAAAAATATTTCAACATAAGAGGAAGTCATTTCACATTTTAAGAGTAAGACATAAGTAAGTGTTGCTAAGCTTAGCCGTTCGTGGTTAAATTACATATATTGTAAATTGATGTAGCCTTTGTCATTACTGTTGTTATCTGCTGAGAAGAACCCTCAAGAAACTCAACAGTTAGTCTCTTCAAATTATTATCTATACTTATAATAAATCTATATAGAGGTCAATTCTGTACATGAAATATATTTCCAAAATAACTATCAGGGGGTGATTAGTGATCGATACTGATGCCAAAAATGCAATCAGTAAAATTTTTGTCTGTCTGTTTGTATGTTCGTTATAGAAACAAAAACTACTCGACGGATTTTAACGAAACTTGGTACAATTATTCTTCATACTCCTGGGCAGGTTATAGTATACTTTTCATCACGCTACGATCAATAGGAGCAGAGCAGTCAAGGGAAATGTTGAGAAAACGGGAGAAGTTACTCCATTTTCAAGCTTCCGTCGCGTGTGCAGCCTTAATGGCCACTTTTTAAAATGTAAAAATGTCCACCCGTGCGACGCCGGGACGGGCCGCTAGTGTACAATAATATTTTACATTTGTAAAGGTGCTTTATTCAACAGTGGACAGGTAATGGCCAAAATGATGATGATGATGATTCGCATTGATTTTGTTTAATGAAGATAAATGATTGAAAATAATTTCTATTGATTGACAATTAAAAATTTTCAAGTAACATGATCACAGCTTCTATGCAGTGATCTGAACGTTAATCATAGAACATTTAGATGAAAGCTTCACACCAACATTTTTTATATGACTTGTTGGCTTTTGCACTTTCATACATTTTTATATTACTTATATTGTTATTATTTACTTTCTATACAAAACTTGAAAAAACCTCAAAATAATGATAGGGACCATATAGGGATAACGGGCCATTGTCCATTAAACAAACATTTATACACAATAGGAGCCACAGACAGCCCTCTATGTCGAGGTTGTTTCGACGATGAAGAAACGGCTGCTCATGTAATCCTGGAATGTGAAGCTGTGGCCCATCAACGTTAAGAAATCCTCGGAACGGTGAAGTCGCTCCGTGAGGCCTGTGAAGATACCAGAAAGCTTCTGTGCTTCTGGGCGGAGCTAGGTTGGCTGTACTAGCCACGACTCATACGCACAACGGCCCAAATGAGAGGCTAAGCGTGGAAAATAGAGTCCTTTAAAAAAAAAGATATAATACAATTAAATAATAATAATAAGACCTTGTTTTGACAATTTGTGATATTTTTTTTTCTCACTAGGTGTCCTCGTGGGGTGGCTACGTGTTCCTCATCAACCTGATGCCGCTTCACGTGCTGGCGCTCATGCTGCTGGGCCGGTTCTCGGCGCGCGTGTACGTCGCGTACAGCACGCTGTACTGCGTAGGCACCATCCTCTCCATGCAGATACCATTCGTCGGCTTCCAGCCCGTGCAAAGCTCGGAACATATGCTGGTGAGTGGTGTAAGCCACTCTTGAGGACTTTTAATGGATACAATTAAATGATAACGCCATTGCGCTACTGATTCTCTTTTTAATAGAATGGTAACACCGCCTGCGCGAGGGGAAAGGGATTTATAGTAATGGAGACTGAGAATCCCATTGCTAGCAATATACCTAACCAGGTCCTCCTCGTTCCTCGACGTCGCGGTTCTCCCTGGAAACTATCATGATTAATTCCTGATGAATTCATCATGATGGGCTAACTGGCCTGTTTTCATTCTCATCTATCACCCTTCACTGGTGCTGCGCCAGCGTATCCCGTTAGCGTAGGCGGGGCTACCTTACATTTCACCCATCAAAGAAACACCGCCTACGCTATAGATATACGCTGCGCTGATAATTAAAAGGCAAGTCAGTTAGCCTATTGTTATAAATAAATACACCTAGAATTGAATACGATGCATTCCAGGGGATACCATAGGAAGGTCGACCTAGAGTATATTACTAGTAAGGAGACTAGTAGATTGCATTACTAACAATCTCTTCCCCCCCGTGGAGTACTTTTTTTTTATGGGTGAAAATGGTATGGTAACTCCGCCTGCGCTAACGAGATATGCTGGCGGAGCATCAGTGAGAGATGATAGGTGAGAATAAAAAGTCGAGTCAATTAGCCGATTAACGATGGTTTCCAGGAGGAACCACATGTAAGTCGATCTGATAGAAGCCGGGGGAAAGCAATATACTCTATATTATTCTCCCCCGGCTTTCTTCATTTTGTACCAAGTTTTGGGAAGGGGCGTTCGCATAGGATCACTGAATGAATATTTTTAACTTTTATGGGATGTATATAATACGGTAACACTGTGCGGGTTATGACAGAAACCTTGTGTGCGCAGGCGCTGGGCACGTTCGGCCTATGTCAGCTGGTGGCGTTTACACAGTACCTGCGCGCGAGACTATCGCCCGCCAACTTCGAGGTGCTGTTCCGTTCGCTCGTGTTCGCGCTGCTCGCCACGCTCGGCAGCGCCGCGCTCGCTCTCACGCTTACAGGTATCACCTACCTTCATGCTGTTTTACTGGAATTTATTATTTATAGTATATTTCCTTATTTGTTTTACTAGGAGGCGTCCATTATTTTACGTAGTAATTAATTGTAATAAAATTCATACAGCATAGGTAAATATACTTGTTGATCCGTGCAACTACGTTTGTGACACATACGAGAGAAAGGTGGTTGAGAGTAGGGCGTAAAGATGTTTTTTTTTAATATTTATATTTGGTATAGATTATGTTAGGAATCCCCTGCAATAAAATTTCGACTATAACGTAAATGTAATAAGCTTACTTTAGCGTTGCATTCTTTAGTAAGACCTTGATATGAAATTGAGCATTGTTTACTTACAGGAAAAATTTCACCATGGACTGGAAGATTCTACTCTCTACTTGATCCGTCGTATGCCAAAAACCACATTCCAATTATTGGTAGGTGACATTTTATTATATGTCCATATTTTTGTACATAAAAAATATCAATTATATGTACTGTAGAGAAAGGAAGACTTTTCACAAGTTTTCTGCCTGAATACATACCCGAACCACCTGCATCCACTGAAATATAAAATACAGCAATCAAATTACAGGGTATGGAGACAACATGTAGTTCTCAGGAATAGCAACACATGAGGGGTATCATGACTGTATGATTTCCAAAGAAGACTGTGTTGAGATCAATCTGATATGGCATATGGAGGGAAAGAAATTGTTAGTATTGGGGACGATAATCCCCTTTTCTAGCAATACCTTTTCTAGACAGATCGACCTCCACGCGGTTCTACCTGGAAGTTATTGTAGTCCATCTTGATTAATTCCACAATTATGTTGAACTCATCATGATGGACCAACTGACCTGGTTTCAGCCTCACCTTTCATCCTTTACTGGTACTCCGCCAGCGTATACCGAGCGCAGGCGTAGTTATTATTCCATTATCATCCATAAAAAACCTCTTCCCATCCTCTTTAAACACTTCATTTTGCAGCATCCGTATCGGAGCACCAGCCTACGTCGTGGTCGTCCTTCTACTTCGACCTGCAAGTGCTGGTGTTCCTGTTCCCCGCCGGGCTGTACTTCTGCTTCAGCAAGCTGACGGACGCGAACATATTCATCATACTGTATGGAGTGCTCAGTATATACTTTGCTGTAAGTCGACATTTTACAATCAAAATTTATAATAATATTTATACACCTATTTATATACTCTTATGACGGGGCAATGAACTTTATATATTTTTTAACCGCCATCGAATATCTCTGCACATCTTAAAGGTTGGCTGATAGAGGAATGCCTATAACATTAAGTATACATTTTGTACCACATTTTATTGGTCAATAAAGTTTCAATAAATAAATTTTTAACCAATTGTACATGATAATTCTATGCACTTATACATATTTTTATTTATTTATTTACTTATTTATTTATTCACAATTTGTGTTTCTTTGTTGTATTTACATTATTTTCACCGGTACCTTTCCTGCACTGAATTACCCAAATTAAATCATTTTCTCTCTAACTACACTGGGTTGGCTGGAAGAGATCTCTTTCAGAGATAAGCCATCCCTTGCTAACAAGTTGTTAAACTAATTGTCGCATGTATTAAATGAAAATTCAATAGACATTTTCATATGGCATTAAATTTTATTTTGTGAATATTACATTGAAATAACTATTACAACACGGACATATTTTAGAATTCATGTTTGTATAAATATTTTATGTTAGTTGTATCCCGCGGATTCGCCCGCGTTAATTAGTAAGCACACATGTGCTAAGTTATTAAATAAAATACATACACACACATACATACATAGATAGGTTATATACCTATCTATGTACTAAATTTTATTTGAATCCATTCAGTAGTTTTTACATGACATCCGCCCATCCTTACAAACTTTTGGATGTATTATATTAATTTTATATTTTATTATATTTTTATTATATTATTATTTTATATTTAATTATTTTAATATAATATTGATGGTATTATATTAATAGGATCATCTCTAGAAAATGACTAACGAAATACAGTTTTGTAAGTAAGAAATGTTTAACTGAACTTAAAAACTATTAATTCTTTTATAAGAATCAGTCAGGCTTATCGTAAAGTACAGCTTGATAGGTCTTTTTTAATTGGACATTCATATTTACAGAAAAAATCTTCTGTACAATGTTCTAAATTAAATTCTATTGTCTATGCTCTAAAGTAGAGTGTTAATAGACATTATTATTTGAAATTCTGTATACTGTTATGATGACAATCAAAGCTTGAGCGCGTCGAAGACAACGTCGAGCACTCTCCGTTGACTCCGCGCAATGACCAATTACACTTTGATCGCTGATTATACTGTTCCAACATATAACTTCAACTACCAATCACCAGTATACTCAGAGCTCTGTTCACGTCTGACCACCAGGGTGTGATGGTTCGTTTGATGCTTGTGCTGGCGCCGGTCATGTGCATAGTGTCAGGTGTGGCCGCGTCCAGTCTGCTCAGCTTGCACGTGAAGGACATAGAGCCGAAAGTGGAGAAGCATGAGAAGAAGAAGAAACATGAGAACAATCTTGTGTTCCGATCTGAGGTGTGTATCGTATACTAGCTGTATCCCGCGGTTTCGTCATGATCATATTGTGATACTGAATTGTCTTTAATCTTTCTATAAAGTATTTCTGATAGTTCTACAATATGACATTTAAACAGATAAATGTTTAAAGTATAAATATTGGGAAACAGCGTACTTCAACCGGGTATTCTTTTAAACTTCAAAATATAAGAATTTATTTTATTTATAATTCCACCAAATCCGCTTCGAGCTTATATTGTATAAGTGAGAATGGTCCACATGTCTATCTCACTCTAATATTTATGTTATTATGTTTTTTCTTTTTTAAATAACCAATCTATATAGTTTAAGGAGGATTAATGTCAGGCAGGTGACTAGTCATAAAACTGAAAGCCAAAACCTTGGAGTAATATGGATAAAAACATATTACGCTGACCCCAAAATTTATATTATTGGGATAAGGACAGAAAGGTGATGAAACTATATACTTCATAATCTAATCATAATTTCAATATAGAAAGCAGTTTCTAGAAATTAATTCCGTTCAACTAATATCGCAATACAATTTAAACTTTAACATATATGTAAATACGGTGGTTTATCGTGTACAGGTGGGCGCGCTGTTCGTATGCGTGTTGGGTTGCTTGCTGATCTCGTACGTGTTCCACTGCACGTGGGTGACATCGGAAGCGTACTCATCGCCGTCCATCGTGCTGTCTGCGCGTGCGCACGACGGCGCCAGGATCATCTTCGACGACTTCCGCGAGGCATACACCTGGCTCAAGATGAACACCGCTGAGGTGCGCATTGTCAACATTGTTTATTAGAGCAAATTCAATACACTGCATTAAGTAGGCAAAAAAGTTTGTTAAATGCTAAATTCCTTTTTAATTAGTTTGCACCTGCAACCAGGTCGACCTCCTCGCGGTTCTCCTTGGAAACTGTCATGGTTAATTCCTGATAAATTTCATCATGATGTGCTAACTGGCCTGTTTTCATTCTCATCTATCACCCTTTACTGGTGCTCCGCCAGCGTATCCCGTTAGCGCAGGCGGGGTTACCATTCCATTTTCACCTATCAAAAAAAAACCCTGGGCTAAACGATAAGGCTTCACTTTCAGATTTTTATGTCTATAAGTACGCATTAACTGCTATAAGTCAATTTTGTATTGAATCTGCAAAACAGACGTAAATAGCGCAGCAAAGAAGGTGAAAGTTCTTAACAGCTAAAAGCGTATATCTGTCAAAATAAACGTCACATTTTTTTTTACAACACAGGGGGCAAACTAGCATGCGGCTCACCTGATGGTAAGTGACTACCGCCGCCCATGGTCACCCACAACACCTACGGCATTGCAGGTGTGCTGCCGGCCTTTTAAAAAGGAATACGCTCTTTTCTTGAAGGTTATGTTGTCGTATCGGTTCGGAAATACTGCTGCTGGAAGTTGATTCCAAAGAGTGGTTGTGCGTGGGAGAAAGTGCATATAACAGCACCACGACCATTTGTTCTCAAATAACATAATACTGTACGTAGTAGTAACAAGCATATGGTACTCAATTTTGCAGGATGCAAAGGTGATGTCATGGTGGGACTACGGCTACCAGATAACGGCGATGGCAAACCGCACCGTGATAGTGGATAACAACACGTGGAACAACACGCACATATCGCGCGTGGGACAGGCCATGGCCTCCAGCGAGGAGCGCGCCTACGAGATCATGCGAGAGCTAGACGTGGACTACGTGCTCGTCATATTCGGCGGGCTGGTCGGCTACTCGTCCGACGGTGAGTTATTTTTTTTTATTGGATGAAAATGGAGTGGTAACTCCGCTTGCGCTAATGGGATACGCTGGCGGAGCACCAGTGAAGACTGATCGATGAGGATGAAAACAAGCCAGTTAGCCCATCATGATGAATTCATCAGGAATTAATCATGATAGTTTCCAGGGAGAACCGCGAGGAGGTCGACCTGGTTGGGTATATTGGTAGCAATGGGATTCTCAGTCTCCATTACTAACTAATGCAATTTTTATAATTATGTTCCTAAAAGTATAACTTAAAGTTTTCTTTACGATTATATTGATACGCCATCTAGTGATTACATACTTCCGAAAACATACAAAGTTGCCGGTAAAGCTAGTATATAAATGCCTATTGCATATTGTCAGATATCAACAAGTTCCTGTGGATGGTGCGCATCGGCGGCAGCACAGAGCGTGGCGCACACATCCGCGAGGCGGACTACTACACGGCCGCCGGCGAGTTCCGCGTCGACGGCGACGGCTCCAGCACGCTGCTCAACTGCCTCATGTACAAGATGAGCTACTACAAGTTCGGCCTCGTCTACACCGAGGGCGGTGCGTACACGTCACACAGCTTGCTTTGTGATATCACTACCTTATACCAAATATATAAATATATATTTATATAGGTATATATAACTATACATTATTCTGATTTTCGTGTATAGTATAGTATTTTAATTATGTATATTTATTATTTATTGATTCGTTTATATATGTAATTTCAGTATTTCAAAATTACTCATACCGCATTCGAGTATTCTGACACTTTCCTATAGTTGACTGGAAGAAAATGCCTTTAGCATCAAGTCCGCCATGTACACATATTTGTTTTAATGAATAAATAAATAAATAAAATGGTAACTGTTATCTAGACATGTTACTAAATTAAATAAATAAATATCACTGTACAGGCCGACCGCCGGGCTTCGACCGCGTCCGCGGCGCCGAGATCGGGAACAAAGACTTCAACTTGGACGTTCTAGAGGAGGCGTACACGACCGAGCACTGGCTCGTTCGCATCTACAAAGTGAAATCACTACCCAACCGGGGTGTGTGAGATAGACCATTGTAATTGTTCATAACACATTAAAAATTGTGACTCCAGTGAATAAGTGGACGCTTCAAGGCATGGTGATACGTACTTGGTATGTTGTATAGTCATTAAACTGTATTTCCGTTTGTACTCTTCAATAGTGAAGCTTTCTCGTTTAGTACACAATATAGTTTATTGGGTTTTGACATGTATCGAATAATAATAATAATAATTTTAATTCGTGCATTTATGCATGCATGGAAAGTTTTTTTTTTTCGTGATTCTACCGCTGACTCATGCTGAATTAAGTGAATACTTTATTTAACCGCATATTATACTGCCCCAGCTTCGCACGAATACAGGTTAGGGTATAATTTTCATTTTTTTTTTTATGCAACTTAGAATGGCAAACAAGCTGACGGCTTACCTAATGGAAAGTGTTAACCGTCGCCTATAGACACGAGCAGTACCATAGACATAACAAAGTGGTCTGTTTCGCCCATGATACCTTATACATATATACCTTTTAAAAAAACTTCATTAAAATCAATCAAAGTATACTGTTTCGCCCATGATACCTATGTATACATATATAACTTTTAAAAAACTTCATTAAAATCAATGTCTATATATGGGAAATTAATGAACTCATTGTATTTTTGTCATTTCATTTGTTTCGACTTCATCCGGAAGTCTTCTTCAGGGGGCTTTTAACGCTTAGCGTCACAGCGTCTCGCATCGTATTTTCATTAAAATCGTGATTTTTAGCAGTGAGTAGAGAAACAGACAGACATCAACACTGTTTTATATTATTTGAAAATAATTCGTGTACAACCCGACAAACTATATTGATAATAGGGTTGATTCTGAAACTCCATTCCTTATATGTAGCGCCAAAAGTAAAATTTTAAATTGATAACGAAAATTATAGACCATAAGGTAAAAAGTAATTCCAACACAAATTTGTTGAATATGAATGTGAAAGACTCTATTTTCCGCGCTTAGCCTCTCATTTGGGCCATTGTGCGTATGAGTCGCGGCTAGTAAAGCCAACCTAGCTCCGCCCAGAAGCACAGAAGCTTCCTGGGTTCTTTACAGGCCTCACGGAGCGACCTCACCGTTCCGAGGATTTCTAAACGTTGATGGGCCACAGCTTCACATTCCAGGATTACATGAGCAGCCGTTTCTTCGGCGTCGAAACAACCTCGACATAGAGGGCTGTCTGTGGCTCCTATTGTGTACAAATGTTTGTTTAATGGACGATGGCCTGTTGTTGTCCCTATCATTATTTTGAGGGTTCACAAATCCGTTATAAATATAGTTCATACTAGTTCACTAAAAAGATGTCTCTGTTAAACATTAAAGTTTTAGTTATAAAGATAATAGAGTAGGGCGCTTCAGAATCTACCCTGATATACTAATGAAGTAAACGAAGACATCAGTGTACACTACCACCTTAAGTTTTACCATCTGTAAGTGCTGGCCACATAAACACCCATTACATTATTATATTTCAAAATTAGCATAAGTTTTATAAATAATCTCAATTTGTACACTCGAGTGAAATATAGATAAATGTTCACTGGCTTTTTCTCTGTTAAGTTTTCACTTGAGGATCCAAACTATGTATTTGCATATCGCTCTACAATCTCAACTTGCCTTATAGTTTCTTAGTCAAACCCTTCATTTTCTTCTATTTTAATGTGCTATGAACAGCCATGTTTTATAATTTTATATTTATAACGAAGAGATTCGAGTGTTAAAGGTATCCTAAAAGTTGGCATGTCACAAATTGTATACAACCTGTAGATGTGTGATCATTTTTTTTTTTGTATGCCGGATTTACACGCTTGACAAACCACAGCAAGTGCCCGTAAGTCCAAACGTGTAGACATGGTTTGAGCTTGGGTTGCGTACGCTTGCAATTTTGCAAATGGTTGTCATAGATCCGCAGTCTAATCTATATTATATAAAAGGGGATGCAGATTGATTGACTGGCCCATATATATAGCATAGCTAAATCTAGAATCTTAAATTTTGCAAAAAGGTTCTATATTACAGCGTAGGTAAAAAGGTAAAACGGGGGTTGAAAGTTTGTTACCTATAAATTAGCAATTAACAAACGTGCCGTCTCTTTGAATAAGGTAATATTTGCGGTTACAAAAACTCGAGGCTTACGAAGTGGCAAGCATGTGAATCCAGCGAAACAAATAAATATGATAATTCTTGATTTTACAGACAGATTACACTGTCACAAATTTTGCTCTCTTAATAAAATGTTCGCCAATTTGTGATGTCACTAAATATTAGATACAATGTACAATTGTGATCTAAATTTTTTTTTCTCAAATCCCCAGTGATATAGACTTCCGATTACAGTAAAATATTTAAAAAACAATTATCATTTATTTTACCTTTTGTACCATTTACTTTTATATAAGTTATTTATGAGTCACAAATGTTTATTTTTATTTAACTTCTGTACTTTTAGAGGCCTATTTTAAAATTCTATTATAATGGACAAATAAGTACGTCGAGGGTTGACCCTTATTTGTGCATATGTTTAATATATTATTGTAAATTTTAAAACAATTGTATTGAATAAATAGCTTACTTAGTGAAACCGACTTATATCGACTACAACAAAATTAGCGCTGATCAGTTAATTTAATAACAAATTGAATGTGAGTTGTTATATTCTATTCACATACATTTTATTATTAAATGACAAAAGTCATCAAGGAAAAGCGTGTAAACATCATGCATTGTGCAAAAGTAAAATTCACAAATAGACTGATTTATTTAATTGCACGTATTTTTAAAATCTATTTAAATAAGTCTTTTAAAAGAGACATAGTGCAGTAGTAAATTTATAATGGAGTCGATTCTAAGGCGATATTTCTCTAAACCTGTCTCTTAAAATTATATATATATATATATATATATATATATATATATATATATATATATATATATATATATATATATATATATATATAATGAAATTAAATTATAGTTTAATGGACCGTCGTAAGCTAAATTTATATAAAATTAGTACACAATGGTCTTTACAATAAAGATTTTGCATTGATATCAAACTGAAATTTTACATCTAAAGATAGATTTGAAGTAATGACGCCTCAGAATTGAGTCCAATGTCTACCTCTAAATATTATATGAAATGAGCGCACAAATTAGTTTCACAAGACATCTTTCCATGTATATATTATATAGTCAGTGACACAACCAGAGCATGATACCAGGACATTTGTAGACAATGAAAGTTGTATAAATTCATTTTTTATTTTCATTCTAAATAAAGTTTATGAATAAATAACGTGTCTATTATTTTCCTCGTACGTTTAATTATGTGAATATTTATAGATTTTATAACTATATTAGTAGGAAACAGTTTTCACAACGTTAGCTAATGAAACTGCTAAATTTCTTTGAAAAAATTTTCCCAAAGAAATTTAACTTGACAGCTGGGTGTACTATGTTAATTCTTGAAAACTAGGTGCACGCCCCGGCTTCGCACGGCATTAAAATAATGGACTTACATAAATTCGTCAATTGATTTATATAGTAAATATTGTGTACTATATTTAGATTTATGAAATAAAAAGCGAATTAAATATAGTACAATGAATTTTAATAATAAAAAAAAATAAGCCGTCAATTGTCCTCATCGTCGCTGCGGTCGGAGCACTCCTCGGGCCGGAAGGTGTCATCGTTGTTATAGTGTGCGTGTGTTTGCACGCGCCGTCGCTTGTGTGCGTGCTGCGGACGATCTGGACGGTCCTCTCCCACCTGATCGAGAATATAAAAAAATAAGGTTTGCTAGAAGAAATCGCTTATTAGAGATATGCAAAAGCGACTATGTACATTACATCTAAAATTAAATGTTTTTATCACTATGTTCCTTTACAATAAAGAATAAATTATAGATTATTGTCTGTTATTTTTTTTATTAATTGAAAATGGAATGACGACTCTATGCTTATCAGTTTACGCTGGTGGCGGTACCCAGTGAGAGATCATAGACGAGGATGAAGTCAGATCAGTTGCTCCATCGTGACGAAACCAAAAATTAACCAGGATGGGGATTAATGGGACCGCTAGAATCTATTATTAGCGAATTATGAACAACTAGCGACCCGCCCCGGCTTCGCACGGGTGCACATTACATTAGAAACCTCTAAAATTATTAGTGTTTATCTACTATATTATTTATGTATTATACATATAAACCTCTTGAATCTGTCTATTAAAAAAAAAACGCATCAAAATCCGTTGCGTAGTTGTAAGATCTAAGTATACATAGGGACAGATAGATGGAAAGCGACTATGTTTGTGTATACCAGTGGTTCCCAACAAGTGGTCCGCAGAAGCTAAAACATGATCCGCGAATGATTTTAAATTTAGCGGGCGGTTAGCCGTTGGTCGCCGTGCAATGAGTTATTTCTTCTTATGTAATTTCCTATTGAGTTTTTGAATTTTGATTGAATTTGATTATTACAGTATATTTTTATTACACCTACATAGTGGTCCCTACTAACAACAATAATATAAAATTGGTTCCTAACCAAAAAAACGTTGGGAACCCCTGGTGTATACTATGCAGTGATAGTGAAATGGTAGGCAGAGGTAGTGATGATAGATAAATGAAGTAGGTAATAGCGCTTTGGTTAGATTTTACAACTAAGTTACTAACATTTTAAAACACTACTATATATGTATTTACAAATGAAATCAAAGGAAACTGACAATTTTACAATTAGAGACCATTTTTACTGACCTGACGCACAAACTTGTACGGTCCAACGCCATCAATGAACGCTTCTTTGAACGCCTTCCTCAATGGTTTCCGTCTAAACACGATGCACTGTTGTTGCAATGCCTCGGCAGCACCATCAGGTAAGTCTATAAAATAGGGGGGAAGAGATTGTTAGTAACGCGGACTACCAGTCCCATTGCTAGCAATATACCCCCGTCAGGTCGACCTCCACGTGGTCACCCCTGGAAACCATCGTGCTCATTTCCAGGTATATTATTTATCACAATAGGCTAACTGACCTACCTTTTCATTCTCACCTATCATCCCTCACTAGTGCCTCGCCAACGTATACCGTTAGCAAAGGCGAGGTGTTACCATTACCTTGCCATCCATTAAGAAAAAAGTCTATAAAATTATTTAAATACAATTAGTCTAATGGATCCATTAGTTGTAAAGAACTTTTGTACAAAAATCTATTAATAATATATTAATATATTTTCGTACCACGTGCGTGAAAAAGAACAAGATGCGGAATGTTGCCGTCTCGTTTATTTATTTATTTGTTATAAGTTACAATAACAGTTTGCAAACAGAAATGCACCATTAAAAAGAAAACAACCACTTTCCCAGGAGGTGGACTGTCAGCTTGTTTGCCATTCTAAGTTGTAAGTATAAAAAAATAATGCAGTGAACGCTCTATATAAGCAACATTGTTTATATTTTGTTTATTCTACTCAGCTTAGTTAGTAAAAGAAATAAGAAAAAATATTTTCCAGACAATACATATTTTTCCCCCTATAAGCAACTTTTCCCAATAAGAAACTTTTTTTATTGAAATCGGTTCAAATGAGTTGCTTATATAAAGCGTTCACTGTATAAAACATCATTAAAACGGCAAATAAGGACTCGCAAATGTACATGTAAATGTATGTACTTTATGTATAGCTATAAGCTCTTGTTTTTATCATGGAGTGGGCACTAAACAATTCTGGAGTGGATATGCCCCCCCCCCCCCCCACTCCTTAAATACGCCTATGTTCGCCACTTATCTATAGGGACTATGTTTTACTATGACTATATAGGATGTAGAAGGATATAGGCTACTTGTTATCGCGGTCACGTCAACAAACTCGAGGGTAAAAGCTAGTATCGAATAAAGAGCAAGTGAGTACAAACCAATTTCTCTAATGTTGAAAGTTTTTGGTCTGATATCATAGATTCTATAATCCAACATAAGCACCACACCAATCTGTTCCTCCTCCGGATCATTACTCTTGACCACAAATGTTATCTCTATATGGGAGCCATCAATTTTCTTGAAAAGTTCAGCTTCTACATTTAATAGCCTCTGTAAAATATAAATTAAATAATATTTAATAAATTTCTCTATCCTTTTATTTAAGAGTTTCCTCTTGTCGGACATTC
Organism: Galleria mellonella; assembly: GCF_026898425.1. NCBI lineage: Eukaryota > Metazoa > Arthropoda > Insecta > Lepidoptera > Pyralidae > Galleria > Galleria mellonella. Next base: position 853,200 of record NW_026442090.1, on the reverse strand, counting down.
TGTTCCAGCCAGTTCTATTCCAGGCCATATCTTTGACCTCCCTGTATGACATGACACCTGCAATATATAACACTATGAAAAATAATTTACATATTATATGTATTGATATATATACATATATTGATAGATTAATTGATTTTTCCACTTCTAAAATCTATGCAGGCAAGAATGTAGTATAAATACTGTAATGAAAAGTAAACAAATGTCATGTGTGAAATATAAGTAATATTCGAAATAAAGGGTACAGAGGATTAACACCTGAGTCCTCGGGAATGGCAATGCATGGAGGGCACCATGAGTGAAACAGTATATTCTGTTATATCCATGGTACTGCTCATGTCTATAGGCGACGGTTACCACTTTCCACCAGGTGGGCTGTCAGTTGTTTCCCATTATAAGTTGTATAAAACAAAAAAAAATATATATTTATTTTTTTAATAAAACAATCTATTTTTATTATAATATACAACTATTTGTTTACATCACCTACCTTTAGAGCATCATACTGCTCAAGCCTATCATAATATGCTACGAGTGCCTTCCTAATAGCGCCCAGGCAGTCTGGCATCATTATATTGTTGAAGTCTTCCATCACCCCATCGAAATTGAATCCCAGAGGGAGGGAAAACTTGGATACTTCTTTCGCGCCTGCAACAATTTATTAATATTTAAAAATTGATATCTCATAACAGTTAATATTTTAAGACTATGATGATTGACAGGTCTTAGATCAGAGAGTATCTTTTTATCTTAAACATATTTATTATGAAACAGCATGCAATAACAGGTGTTGTTAAGTTTTAAACTTTATTTTTTTTTTTTAGGTAACACAGAGGAGATAAGGAATATAAGGCAATTAGTAATCTAAATATTTTTTATTTTACTAGAGTTATTTTTTGGTTTTTTAAAATTGTCTTTTATGACTACAGTTGGATTCTGAATATCATATCTGCTGTTTCGAGAAACTGAGGTTTGAAGAGTAATTTGAGTTTATATTATCTCTTTTTAATCATTTGGCATTCTTTTTACTTGTGTAAAAATACAAGTAAAATTGAACAAGATATACTTTATAAAATAAATAGTACTGCAAAACTGGATTAATAGGATCCAGTTCTGCAATTTACTTTAGACATGCAATGCATGGGAAATGTATCAAATGGTACTGTGCATTCTTCATTTACTTTCCAATTAAACAAAGCTTAATAAAAAATTTCAAATTAAGATATTTATAATGAGTTTCATAAAGACTGTCTAAATTGCAAGAATTAAAACTAAAAATTATAAACACCATATTTAATTCTCATGGATTTACTAAAATATATTAATAAATAAAATATATTACCAGGCTTCATCTCAATCCTGAGGCCATGTTTGATTTCATTTTTGGAATCATGCTGCATGTGGTATATTATACTACAGTGGTCATTAGCCACATAAGACTGAACCTCCATACTGGATAACATTGCCATTAGCTCTAGATCTCTTTTTAAGCTCGCCACTGAATTAGCGAGAACTATTTTCTGTAGAAAAAATCATACTCGTCTTGTAATTTTATTTTAATATGCAACTGTCAATAATAAACTAGCTGATGGTCCCGTGAACATCAGCTTATACTGGCTGACAGTACAAGAAGAGATCCATGGTGCTCATGTATTGTATTTATTGAAAACTAGGGTGCTGTACCATTCTACTGAAGTCATGGTTAAATCCTAACTGTAGTGTAGCATATGATACAACAAATAACATTATAGTTTTAAAGAGTAGTAGATGAGCAGTGCTGACATATCTCCTACAATACATGTGGAAGTCTATGATGGATTTCCCCATGTTAAAGAGAGTGTTATCTTTATGTACCCAATAACTTCACTCTTGATATTGAAACAGCTATGCAAGCAGTTTTAGACTATGTTTTATATATAATATAACATATATAATATATACAAATATCTATAATTGTTACTGCTACTAAGTTCATGACAATGTGATGACAATGTTGTCTTTTCTTTGCCATGTGAACACTAACAAGAATTACTTGACATGTTCATTTGATATTATTTATCAATGCGTAGAGGAAAAGCTTTGCAATAAAGCTAATTGTTTTCTTTTATTAAAATTCAAAATACCTGCGGTCTAACAAATGGATCTGGTTTTCTCTTTGTTGGTGGTGATGCTTTACATCTAAAACTATTCCTTTGCAGCTGGAATAACTCATCCTGTTTCCCTTTAAGTACCTGTTGCAACTTTAAAATCTCTTCATGTTCCTCGTCACGATGATCAGACTGTTTTGGTACAGTTACTATAAAAAAAACAATTCTTTCATTGATAATTTTTAAATTAAGAATGTCATTGAATATTAGTTACAATTTTTATTAAAAAAAAAATTAAACGCATTGAAATAAAAAAAAAATAATTATTATTGCTTATTCTATTAATATTATAAATGCGAAAATTTGTAAAGAAGGATGGATGGATGTTATTTACTCTTTCACGTAACTGCTACTGAACAGATTTCAATTAATTTGGTATACGGGTAGGTTATATTCTAACTTAGCACAAAAGATACATATTAATTCACGCGGATGAACCCGCGAGATACAGTTTGCTAATAAATCGTTACTCTTGTCACTTTAATGTGTAAACTTACATCCTTTACGAAATATTTTCGTTATCTTCTGTTGCTTTATATTTTTATTGATAACCATTTTGATTGTATGTGTTATTCTGTACTTATTTTGTTATCAAACAATGAAATTAATCATACATTTTTATTTAGTGAATGAAAATGAATATTTATTTCATTAATTGAATGAAAATATATTTTGTAGTAAACAAAAGTTTTGAAACAACGGAAAAAGATTTTTAAACACAACTGTCAAGTGCGTGACTGAGATGACAAATTTAAGGTAAATTGACTGACAGGCAACTGATGTAACGTGCTGACTACAGGCTGAGACATGCTGTCATAGATATAAGATGGTAACCCACATTCTCTGTCTATGCTAATAATTCAATCTACACATAAACACGCCTATAAGAGATAATTTTTTCTTAAAAATCAATCTGTTTGTGCTTTAGGTACAAAAAGTTTATGGTATTATCTTATAAAACTTATCAGTAATATACCATTTATTTACAAATAAAATTACACTGAATATTGTCTTTTCAGTTTATTATTGATAAACTATTATCGGTGCATAATAAAAAGAAAAGGAAATGCATAAGGAAAATCATACGCAATTTGGTATTTATTTCGAAAATATATTTCTAATTTTAACTTAAATACATCATATGGTACACCCAGCATAATGTTACATAAGTTAGGCTTGCATTTAGCCTAGAATAAGTAAGTTTATATTAGTTGTCCATAACAATAATGACGCACATATCAGCCTTACTTATACTACGCATAATACAAACAATATTTTAAAGAAAAACAAATGTGAGATATGACGAAAATAAATGAGATCATATAAGACATTTGCTTGCTATAGATTGCAATGTAATTTACTTCAGCCGATATAAACTTTTATATCAATGCCATCCGGAGACACCAATAGACTTGAGACTTTTTTCACTCAATCGCCCTTCTTTGAATTTCACACGTAATCTGGCAACGGAAAAAAATAATTAAAAATACACTATATAATTTTCGCTTAAATCTAATTTTGTACACCCACATTTTAAGAGAAAAATTTTTGTAGGTTATAAATAATCTAAAACATAAATTTTTATTTTTTTAAGTTTCTTTACATGATTCGCAAAGGAAACTGCTTTATTAATTAAATGGTAGATTAAAAAAGAGTAAAAAGTTTTAAGAGTCATTAAATTAGCCCTTAAAAAAATCATTCATTCCCTTTACAGTTCAACTAGTTTCCCCCTTAGTTTGTTCCCCATGGCTGTCATATATTGTTTGGCTAGGATAAAAATAGCTTATATTTGTCCACCGTAATAGTGCATGTTTACCAAATTCCATGATGGCTAGTTGACTCTTTAAGGCGTTAAGAGATAAACACATTTTCACATTAATAATATTAATACCCAGATTTTTTTTCTTCAAATGCATACTGTAGATATAAATAAATTTATTATCTATCTATTAAATAAATATTATTTCTTACCTCTCTTCATTATGTTTAATGGACCACAGCTCAGGCATATATTGTGGGTGCATGATAGTTAAGAAGTGCTCTCTCCATACCTCTTCGAGTCTCAGCAAACCACCTTCCTGCCCCAGAAAGTATTCAACCACTTTCAAACCGTGGGATTCATAATCTGTATTTTCAAATCTGTTGAAAATTAATAAAAAATAATTACTATTTTGTCCCTAACAATTATTTGACATGGTAATGAATGGAATAGAAAGGCAAACTGACGGTCCACTTCATAGGAAATGTAACAATCGCCTTTAATTGCACCACTTTTATCACCAAAGCCATCGATCATCTTCATCATATTTGAATTAGTGAAAGCCAAGGTATTATGCCTACATACTCTTAGATCCTATTATAAACAATTCCTAGTGCCCTTATTTTTTTTAATGGATGATATTAGCATGGTAACCTTGCCTGCGCTAACAGTAAACGCTGGTGGGGCATCATTGAGGGATGACCGATGAAAATGAAAAGGCAAGTCAGTTAGCCCCACATGACGAATTTTTTTTTTAATGGGTGACAATGGTACGGTTACCCCGCCTGCGCTATCGGTATACACTGGCGGGGCACCAATGATAGATGACTGATGAGAATGAAAGCAGGTCAGTTAGCCCATCTTGACGAATTCAACTAGAATTGGCCACGATGGTTTCCAGGGGGAACCACATGGAGATCGACTTGACAGGGTATATTGCTAGTAATGGGGCTATTTAACCTCATTACTAATAATCCCTTTCCCCCCAACGAATATACTTGGAATTCAGCATGATTACTTCCAGGGGGACCAGTGAGACAAGTGGAGGAGGACAAGTGGAGATTCACCTGACAGGTTATATCACTACCAATGGGACTAGTAGTCCGCATTACTAACAATCCTTTCCCCCCTTATTTAGGTATATTATGGTGCTACACGGTTGTCCATATTCAGAAGCTTCAAGTGTTCAGCGAGCTATGGAGAGGGCTATGTTTTCTTTGAATGACAGAATCCGAAATGAGGATATCTGCAAAAAAATCAAAGTCACCTACATAGCCCGAAGGATCAGCAAGCTGAAGTAGCAAAGGACTGATCATAAAGCTCAAAGAACTGATAACAGATTAGGAAGAAAGTTTCCTAAGTACTCCATACCCGCAAAAACAATGTAGGACGACCGTCATAGATGGAGTAACGACCTCAAATGAATTACAGTCAGGATGCACATCAGGACCATTTCTTAAGGCAGTCTATGGGGGAGGCCTATGTTCAACAATAAACACAGATAACGAATGACTTAGCCCTTGGAAAAGGGAAGGGGTTGGAAAGTATAAAATGAATTTATCCAGTTATTTCAATTAGTGCTCAGATAAGAAAGAGCAAGACGCCATATTTCGCCATCTCATTCCAACCTCACGGACTTGTTAGCGATAACGATAGATTTTTTTGTACCACTTGTCTGGAGAGGAGCCGGAAATATCATGATAAGATAAATATACTCACAAAACATGGAGTTCCGCTGCCTCCTTCAGGAGTTCCGTGGTTATCTCGGTGTGCTCTGTATAATACTGAAGTAGAACGTGTTTTAGACATCTGCTTCGCTTTTCTGGTAGCTTGGCCGACAGGTTGAGTAAAGCTCGAGCGGCGGAGCGGACTTTTCTGATGAAAACCATGAAGTTTGTTTATAAAATATTTTTAAATGAAACTAGTTTATTTGTTGATTGACCATTATCTATAGACATGAATATTACAGAATACATACACATCACAGGTACACCTCAAGTGTACCCATTCCTGACTATTTGAGTATTTACCATGATACTATATCAGCCATTAATTGTCTACTGCCCCCCTTTAAAGATTTTGCCAGTAGTTGTCACACTTGGCAAGCGAGTTCGCAATCGCAGTTAGGCCTTGGAGATGTTTTAAGAGGGATGCTGCTGCCCATTCCTCGCCCTACCTTAGTCGTTTTTACGATACCCACGGGAAAAGAAGCCGGGACCACACAGTTATAATAATACTAAAATACAGTAACTGCAGTTGCCAACCCGTTTGCCAAGCGTGGCAACTACTGGCAAAACTCTCCTTGTGGGGAAGTCTTATGTTCAGCAGTGGACAATAAAAGGTTAAAAACATAAAAAAAGACTGAAAAAAATGCACATATCTCGGTCAGTTATTAATCGTAAATAATTAAATAAATTTAAAGTAGAGAAAGGTACAAATGCAACGTACTTGCGCATCGAGTCCTCCACGTACTTGCTGGAGTCCTTGCAGGCGAGCGGCGCGGCGCACAAGTTCGCGAGCTGCTCGCGTACCCGTTGATCGGCCATATTGCTGCGCTGGTGGCATTGCACGCAAAGCAGCAGTACGTCGTGTGACGAGTGGTCCTTCATTATGTCTGGAACGCAATCAAATGACTGTAAACTCTTCAATTTAATAACAGCTGTATGCTTATTTGACGCCTATGTGGTATATAAAACACAGTTTCCATAGCAAGTCAGTGAGGCGTGCTGATAAAGACGCCCGTTGGGAGGTAAATAATATACGCGTAACAAGTCAAATTGGACTTTATGGAGGAAGAATGGAGTACCTACTGCACTATAGCACTAAGTACTAAAACTAAAGTACTAACACTTAGTACTAAAGTTTAGTTGCCTTATTGATCTGTTTTTGACTCTACCTCAGACTCTTTCTGAGTGTTTTATTCAACTTAGAATGGCAAACAAGCTGACAGTCCACCTGATGGAAAGTGGTAACCGTAGCCTATAGACATGAGCAGTACCATGGACATAACAGAGTATACTATTTCGCCCGTGATATCTCCCATGCGTTGCCATTTCTAAGGACTCGGGTGTTATTCCTCTGTACCCTATAAATTCACTGCCATATCACACCCTTCAAACCGAAACACAGCTATGCAAACACAACCGCTTCACGGTAGAAACATGAATGGGACAGATGTACCCAAGCAAACGACTTTTGTACAAAGCCTCCCTCTGGTAAAACAATTAAAATTATAACACACTAGTTGTATTCCGCGGCTTTGCCCACGTATATCAGTATACAAAGGTATCCTATGTGCTAAGTTAGGATATAACCTTCCCGTATACTAAATTTCATGCATATCCGTTTAACAGTTTCTGCGTGAAAGAGTAACAAACATCCATACATCCATCCATCCTTACAAACTGTCGCATTTATAATATTAAATAGTATTGTTATAACAACGATTTTTTTTACACAATTAGTTCCAGGGAACACGGCAGTGCTCCTGCCAAGTCATTGCACGCCGCCATTTTCCTTGTGAGCACAATCTTAGCAGATATTAAATGACAACATGGACTAATGTTTAGTTATGTATAAATTCAAATAACACCTTTTCTCTTCAGCTTTGAAAAACCCCGTGATGTCGGAGTATAGACATCAAAATTTAAGAATTGCATTTCTGTACTGCACACGGCTGTAAAACGAAGAAACAAAGCCGTTTTACTTACCAGGGAAGTACTTCCTATATTCTCTAGGGACGACATTCTTCCGTATGTACGAGTTCGCGTTGCCACAGACTACGCATTTGTTTTCTTTGGTGAGCTGATAGTAGCGTCCTACCTCGCCAACCGACCTGCCCGCGGGCTCGAAGCGAAGTCTCACTGTTAAAGGTTCTTCTGTCACTACATCAGCTAGCTGTTTCTCGACGTACCTGTTTGGGGAGGAGAAGGGATCGTTAATAAAGCAGATGAGTAATCCCATTGCTATACCTTGCTACCTTATAAGGTCGACCTCCACGCAGTTTCCCCTAAAAATCATGACTGATTTATTGTTGAATTCGTCACGATGATACAATTGACCTGCTTCATCATAATCTATCATCCCTCAGTGGTACTTCACCAGTGTATACCGATAGCGCAGGCGGGTGTAACTATTCCATTATCATCCATTAAAAAAAAAGAAAACCTGTTTGAAAATAATTGAAGATTGTGTCGCTCAAAAAAAATAACTTCAACTGTGACAAAACCAGTTATTTCAGTCTCAAAATTAAACTACTAAATCGATTTTAACAAAATTTCTATGGGACCAATCTGAAAGTATATCTTTAGGATAAAAAAAATCAAATTGATTCAGAACTAAATTAGTTTTGAGGTAACAGATCAAAACAATGTCTTGCAAGTTACAGGATGTGGATGGCATAACGTCTTAGTCCACAGAAATGGCAACGCATAAGAGGGATCATGGGTATCACAGTATTTTTTATGATGTCCATGATACTGTTTGCATCTATAGACAATGGTTTTCTTTAAGTGAAAGGTCAGCTGTTGTAAAAGGTCATACTAAATAAAATGCAAAAGATGTTATGAAAAGCACCATGGTGTAACTTACCATAATGCCTTTTTGTTGTCACACGTGCACAGCAACTCCCCATCAGGCGCCTGTAGAAAGCAGTTGTGATACAATGGTTTGCTGCGAGTCAAATTCGAATATGTCTTGGAAACTTCTTTGTTTCTTTTTGAGTTATTACTGAAACACAATTATTCTTAGCATTTTGAAGTCATCACAATATATCACACAAAAAAATTACACAGTATTACAACTAATTGCAAGTTAAAAATGAAATATTATAATAAAAAATGAGTTTTGAACAGTAGACAATATTTTTTTTTTAATTAGTATGAGGTGCTCAAAATTTTTCGGCCAAACAGCCAGACCATAATAAACAAAACAAGTTTTATTAAACAAACAATTTATACTTTTATTTCAAGATTAAGAATTTCTATGTTATTTTTAATCTTTAAAAAAAAAAAAAGCACAATTAAAAACTATACACATATGTATTATAAGAAACTTACACTCCAATATCCTTAGTTTTGTTCCCATGTTTCATTGTGAAATTGTAATTAGCATATTTTAGACACACTTCATCCAAATTACTCCATATATCTTTCTTGTTCCTTTGTAGCACTTTGTATATGCTAGGTTTATTCAATTCCTCTATAAGTTTCACAAATATCTTAATAGCCACATGGGCATCTGCTGCTGCATACTTCACTTGCATATCTGACAATGTCTCCGCTTCCCAGTTACTGCAACGGACCTATTATAGAAGAGACAGCCAATAGACTGATTTCTAAATAATCATAATCTATATTGGTATATGGATGGCTACTAAATGGCGACAGATACTGGAGCTGGGATATTTTCAAGCAAAAGTGAAAATGTCAAAGCACTGGCAAATACTCTACTGTTTTTTAAATAGAATTGTATGCTGTTATCTACTATATAACTACTATATAAGAATTTTAAATTAAAAAATCAGTAAAAATCTATACATATATTTTATACATAAACCTCCACATACCCTCCAACTTTTGTCCAAAATAATATGTAACAATGATTTTGTCAAGGAAGCCAAGCCGCCAGGCTGATGTCCGCACAGCACTGCTATGTGTCTGATATCCAGGGAGGAGTTGAGGTTGATGCCATAATCCGCAAACAAGTATTTTGCATCATCAGTTGGTGCAACTCCCACCTTATATATGGTTTTATCTTCTAATAACTCCTAGAAAATATGTAGACACTTTAATACACTCAACAAAACTTCATTTCACTTCCATCATCACCATACATACTGATGGGATACTACCTCACTTGTCATTACTTCATTTACATCTATAAAAAAACTGCTTCAATTTTCCTCTTACAATATAATATGAACCATTGCAGAAAATGTACCTACAATCATTTAAAAATCCAGCAATGCACAAACAACTCCTCTCCTGTTGCAGGTATTCATGGGTAAGAGTAGCTGCTTTCTAATCAGATTTTTCTCAGTCTCAAGTCAAGATTTTGCTTATTTGCCTCCTTAACAATAAAAAGTATAGATCTTAGACTAGTTAAGTAACAAATTATTATTTTAAATCTCTATTTACTTCAATAGAGGGTTGTTGTAATATGTTTACAATTATTAAGTATGCAATAATTTATTATACAATAAAAAGGAGATAATTAAAATTTATAATTGCAAAATTATCTTCAAAGTACAATCCATAACAAAGTATAATACTTTGTAGCAAAAATAATTTGTTTATTATTTAACACACAGAAACAGAAAATACAACTGAAAATAATATAATAAAAGATAAAAACAAATGATACCTTTAAAGAATTGGGTACAGTCCGCAGCATATTTAGTCGGAATAGGCCACAGTACCCATCAAATGTAGACAACTGCACTAATGCAACTGGCCGCTTTTTTCCATGCTCTGTCACCCATTCACAATCAAAACCCACCGCTCGATAAACTTTGCATCTTCTAAAACATTTTTAAATAAAATTATCTAAATCATAATTTAAAAAATTATGTACTACTAAGCAATAGTAAAATTTGTAATTACCTCTGTAGTTCTTTTATAACGACTTCACAATCGCTTTCAGTGATTACAGTTACAATTGTTAAATAATTTAGAGCATCTGTAGCGTTTCGAAAACGCCTATTAAACTTTAAAATTAAATAAACAAAACCTACACAACCCACTAGCAAAGTAGTAGAGGTTATATACAATTTAAGATATGAATCTAACTGCATAATTATTTTAGTTACTCTATAATAAAATAATAATTACTTTGATACCATGATATTTACAGATTTTCAATTAAATAAAAATATCCTGTAATTGAACAAAAACAAACAATAGGAAAACAAATAAACAAAAACATTTATTTTGTATTTTTTTTTTATTAATGGAAATGGCAACTCAATGCCTATTTTTTTTCTGACCTCTGTAAATGGTTTCTTTTTAATTTTTATCACGCCTGTGCTAATAATGTATACTGGCGGAGCACCGCACAGTGGGAACTTTGACTCATTTTCATCTCATAAATCTATATCTTCCGTATTAATAAAGATATGTACATGATTTTTTTTCCTGATAATCTTAAATATATATTCTTTTAAATAATGTATGCTTTGTGAGTAAAAATTTATTTCTAATAGTTATAAATAATATAGGAATACAAGAAATATAAAATTTGTAGACTTACATTTATGTCCTAAGAAGTTTATATAGGAATAAGTAAAAGTATCTGCGTAAAAAACAAAAACTCTTATAAAGATAACTTAGAAGTCACTCAAGAGCTCCTTTACTTCATCAAAAAGTTCTAAATATTTTTTATTGGAAGGTTTTCTTAAACTTGTTATGTATGGGTCAGAGGTATATAAAAGTGCGTGTAGAACATCTTCGTTAGTGGCTACCCTCGAACATTGTCTTGCATGATGAAGCCTGAACTGTTTATAGTCTTTGTTCCGTGACTCTTGAGCATCTTCTGAAAGTTACCCAAGAGGCAAGACAGAAAAAGTAACGTATCACACTTTCACAATGAATCAACACCTTGTGATTTTGGCGGATAGCAAGATTCTGTAACTTCACGAATCAACTTGTATGATGGAAACAATAAGCAATTCTTTGCTATCAAACAACTCATCATATTTTCATACTGTGCCTTGTTCAGATCCAATTCTACAAAAATGCTAAGATCTTCATCTTTTGAATATGCTGTTATATGTGCCGGTTCATTAAGAAGATTACTGCGTATTTTACTCTTTTTTTTGACGGCCATGCTCGTAAAATATCAACGATGAATGCTTCATCTACTTCACCACGTGACCTTAAACCCTGTACATATGAGTTCAGTATGAAATCAAGTCCACAGGTATCAAGCAGTCCCTTGTTTTTCCGTTTCTTTGTACTCTCTGAACTGTCATCGTATCTTTTAGAAGGTCTTCCTCTTTTCTCTGTCAAAGTAGAAGGTTCAGGTTCGCATGTAGTTTTTTCTAGATTTACAGTGAAAATGACATTAAACCAATTGCTATTTTGATTTAAAAACTGTTCTTTCTTTCGACCACATTTCGTATAGCGTTGACGAAACTGAGTTATGAAGGACTTCTAAATACTTGCGATAATTTTTGCTATATTCGCATCTGAAGATTCGGTAATATTATTTCGTACATAGTTTGAGATATAATCAATATAATTTGTATCACTTTCAACAATAAGAGACTTAAGTCGCGTCCGGTACACGAGACTTCACTCATTGCGGAGAGATAAGTAATTAACAATTGTTTAGAAATGACAAATGCTTATAAAGAACTGTAATATTTCATATGTAAATGCACTATTTTATACTTAATAATGATCATAGACGTGTGCAAAATTACTTGATTTAAAAAATTCATCATTATGTGGTTATGCGGTAAAGAATAGGTCTGTATGGAAATGGGAACTAAATACTGTGTGAAATACTTGTTAAAAGTAACGTAAAAGATAAAATATAAAGTAATAATTGAGACAAAAGTATTTTTTTGAGTGTCCAGACAGAGAATCTCAAATAAAGAAAAAAAAATCTTAATATACGTACTTAGAAAAAAACATTCTCACCATGATATTATACTAGATTTAAATATATTACGCAGTAAAACTGCAAAAAAAAATCTTTTGCCCTCAAATTACATTATATTTCCTAATAAATTAAACCAAAATCAGAACTTCGGCAAGCTTCGGCAACTGTCAAATCTCCAATTGAAAGTTTGAGAAAAGAAAATAATACATATAACGATATATGGATCTTTGGTTAAGTAATATTGTACTAAACTAAATATATTTTTATTTTATAGTAAAGTACACATTCTAAGCATTTTAAAATGGTATCACACTATATGACTTCTATTGTTTTGATACTATAAAATTATACCAAACGAAATTTAAGTTTCATAATTATTTTTGTATTTTTTTCATTCCTTGACTTTAGATGCTCTGTTTTATGAAGTATGAATAGTGATAGATTTGAATCATACTTATAATGATAGAGTAACTCGTTAGCTACAATTTGAGGTATTATACATGCATATCCACAGAGTTTTAGAAAAAGTATTTATGAGATGGCTTTCTTAGGCGAGTTCCCACTGTGCACCGGTGAGGGATGATAAGTGAGAATGAAAAGACATGTCAATTAGTCCATTGTGATGAATACAACTGGGATTCATCACAATGGTTTCCAGGAGGACTACGACGAAGATCTAACAGGATATATTGTTAGTAATATGATTGATATGGTAGTTCACATTACTAATAGTCCCTTCCTACCTATTATAAACGATTAAACAGTCGTTTTATATTGAGCTAATATTTATTGCCTGGAAGTTAGAGACAATTATATAAAATTATAACGTACTTAATTCCACTTATACCATTGTGTATATTTGAAGAATAACAGCAGTGAGACTATTTACTACTAAGTCTGCATAATTTTATTCCTTGTTTTTTTTTACTATGGCAAATATGGAGCAGATTTGAAATACCTGACAGCCACTTTGACAACCAATGTCAAAATTGTCCAAAGGACTAATACGCAGTCTTGTTTGTACTTTCTTTCATATTTGATTTTTATTCAAGTAAAACTAAATTAACTTTTCTTAATAAAAAAGGATTTAATAATCCTGATATTACTATCTAATCCATTTGGATTATGGCACGGGATAGAAGTCCCGATCGACGGCGATCGCGTTCCAGAGAAAGACGTGACCGGGATCGATACGATGATCGTGAATCTCATCGTGATAAAGCCAAACGAAGAGACAGGTCTAGGAGCCCTAGAAAAGATAGAGACAGATCCAGGAGTCCGACAAGAAAAGAAAGGGAACGGTCTCGTAGCCCAACAAGGAAAGATCGCGCGCGCTCTCGAAGTCCGAAAAAGCGTGAAGGTAAGGATAGACGAACTGACGAGAAAGACAAGAGCAAGAGTAAAAGAGATGAGGAAAACAAACAGGCGGAAGAGGAAATACAAGAGTCGAAAAAGGAGGAACCTAAACCTGTGAAACGAGAACCACTCTCTTTGGAAGAGTTGCTTGCTAAGAAAAAAGCTGAAGAAGAGGCTAGGAGCAAACCTGTATTTTTGACTAAAGAACAAAGAGCTGCTTTAGCACTTGAACGACGCCGGGAACAAGTGGCAGCTATAAGAGCAAATGTTGATAAACCGTCTATAACAACTATAGATTTAACAGGTCCTACAAAAAAAGAAGAAGATAAGAAATACAAAGAAGACAGAGATAGAGAAAAGGAACGAGAAAGGAGAGAAGACAGAGAGAGGGAAAGAAAATATGATGACAGAAAGTCCACTGGTGACCGGCGTGATGATAAAAAAGAGAAGAACGAAGAGTTTTCCAAAACGAAAGACAAAGAAAGAGAAGAAGAAGCCATAAAAGCTCGTTACTTAGGAATTGTAAAAAAGAAACGGAGAGTGAGGAGGTTAAATGATAGGAAATTTGTTTTTGATTGGGATGCTTCAGAGGACACATCAAATGATTACAATGCATTGTATAAAGAGAGACACCAAGTGCAGTTTTTTGGTCGAGGACATATTGCTGGTATTGATATCAAAGCCCAAAAGAAAGACCATAGTAAATTTTATGGAAATCTATTGGAAAAACGCAGAACAGAACTGGAAAAGGAACAAGAAAAGTTGCGTTTGAGAAAAGTAAAGAAAAAGGAAGACAAACAGAAGTGGGATGACAGACATTGGTCCGAGAAAGATCAAGATGAAATGACAGAGAGAGATTGGCGTATTTTCAGAGAAGACTACAATATTACAATCAAGGGTGGCAAAATTCCCAACCCCATTAGGTCATGGAAAGAAGCTGGCTTCCATAGTGATATTATGGATATAATTACTAAAGTAGGCTACAAGAGTCCCACTCCCATCCAACGGCAAGCCATTCCTATAGGACTACAGAATAGAGACATTATTGGTGTAGCAGAAACTGGTTCTGGTAAAACTTTGGCTTTCCTCATACCTTTGCTGACATGGATACAATCTCTTCCAAAGAATGAGCGTTTGGAAGATGCTGATCAAGGCCCATATGCTATTATACTGGCTCCAACACGTGAATTAGCACAACAAATTGAAGAAGAGACTAATAAATTTGGAGTTCCATTAGGTATTACGTCAGTTGTTGTTGTTGGTGGCCTTTCAAGAGAAGAGCAAGGTTTTAAATTAAGAATGGGTTGTGAAATCGTCATTGCTACACCAGGACGTCTAATAGACGTATTGGAAAACAGGTATTTAGTACTGAATAGATGTACATATGTAGTCTTAGACGAAGCAGATCGTATGATTGACATGGGTTTCGAGCCCGATGTGCAAAAGATCTTAGAATACATGCCAGTATCAAATATAAAACCAGACACAGATGCCGCAGAGGATGCTTCAGTTCTATTAGCCAATTACAATACAAAGAAGAAGTACAGACAAACTGTGATGTTTACAGCTACCATGCCACCGGCAGTAGAACGTCTAGCAAGAAGCTACCTTAGGAGACCAGCTATTGTATACATAGGCTCTGTTGGAAAACCAGTAGACAGAACTGAACAAGTTGTTTACATGATTGGTGAGAATGAGAAACGTAGGAAATTGACCGAAATTCTACAACGTGGTGTCGAACCCCCTATTATCATTTTCGTCAATCAGAAAAAAGGTGCAGATGTTCTTGCAAAGGGATTGGAGAAGCTTGGGTTCAACGCCTGCACTTTGCATGGTGGCAAAGGGCAGGAGCAGCGTGACTTTGCGTTGGCCAGTCTTAAGAATGGTTCTAAAGATATACTCGTTGCTACAGATGTCGCTGGTCGTGGTATAGATATCAAAGATGTGAGTATGGTAATAAATTACGACATGGCAAAGACTATAGAAGACTACACTCATCGTATTGGTCGTACAGGCCGTGCTGGCAAAACTGGTAAAGCAGTCTCATTTGTTACCAAAGAAGATTCTGCATTGTTTTATGACCTTAAGCAGGTTCTACTTAGTAGTTCTGTATCAACGTGCCCACCTGAACTAATGAATCATCCAGAAGCACAGCATAAACCTGGTACAGTGGTTACTAAAAAGAGGAGGGAAGAAATGATATTTGCTTAAAATGTCTATAAACATCATCTAACAATCAAGTTTTGTAGATACCTACTTTTTACTTGCAATAAGCAAACTGTTGTAAATGGTATAATAACAATTGTAATATTTTTGTTTTCAGGACTTTTATTATTATGATAAAATTTGCATAATATTGTGTACTGTTTAAAAAAATACCTGAGAGGTGTTTTCAGTCAGGTGTTCAGGTGGTCAGGTGTTCTCATTCGTCAACTACTTTCATAAGTCAAGTGTGCTCTCTTCTTCACACTTCACAAACCAATCGTATAAAATTCTCTAAGACTTTTTACGCTAGCAGGATAATTCCACAAAAATGCATGACTGAAAACATCTCAAATGAAATATTATTTTTATAGATGCAGCATATAATTATACCTCAATAAAATAAACTGAAGATGATTTGTTTCGTTTCAATTACAATATGTAAATTTTTTTATGCAATTTAATATAACAAACAAGCTGACCGCCTGTACCGATGGAAAGTGGTAACCGTTGTCTATAGACATAAACAGTACCATGGATAGACAGAATATACTGTGTAGCCCATAATAAGGGCTTTATGAAGTGTCTACGGTGCTATTTTTGAGAACTAAGATATACCTCTGTACCCTGTAATTTTATTAATTCAAAATGAATCGCAGCCATACAAACAACTGTTTCACGGTAGAAACACGAATGGGATAGATACCCAAGCAGACGGCATGTGCTAGTGTCACTATGGGAAATAATACTTCAAAATTTGTTATGTATTTTAGTTTATGTCTCCACTTTTTAAAAACTTAACAATGACATAATTAAAGGTAAACAGATGCAATGTAAAATAAATCTCACAATAATAAAAATATACATTTTAATTAATTACATTTCGTAAGTAATTTACACTGAATTCAACTAGCCGGTAATAAATAAGACGTCGCTAAGGGTGTAGTGGAAATGCGGTAAGAGTTCTCACACATTCACATTGAAGCTGGAAAAAAAAAGAAAAAACATTTTAAGCCATATAAATCCTGTGATGAAGGTTATGTGCTGCTCATTAAGGTAAATGAGCTCAAATTCATTATGTATCATGGGCGAAACAGAATACTCTGTTATATCCATGGTACTGCTTATGTCTATAGGCGACGGTTACCACTTTCCATCAGGTGGGCCGTCTGCTTGTTTGCCATTCTAAGTTGTATAAAAAAAAAGTTCGATGCAGTCGTATTACTTCTTTCTCATAAAAAAGTTTCTTTAAGGTTGGCAACGCGCACGTCACAACTCTACTTTTGCAGACTACAGTAATCATTGGTATTGGAACAGACCTGCTCAATGCTTGTGTATAAAAAAAGATGCGTACATTTGGCTCTGGTGTTTGTGAATACTAAAATGAAAGCTACTGGAATTAAAGTCTGATTTTGTACAGCTCAAAAGAAGTTCATCATAACCAGTCTTATTGATGTAAATCTTCGGGGATAAAATGGTTAGTTTAATTAATAATTAATCATAATTAATTCAACTCTGTTTAACATCTTGCACTAAGAGCCTATTATTATTTCACTAGTAAAATTTCATTAATTTACATAAAATTGACTGTAATATGATTTTTTTTAAGCAACTTAGAATGACAAACAAGCTGACGACCCACCTGACGGAAAGTGGTAATTATCGCCTATAGACTATTATGTCCATGGTACAGTATACTGTTTTACCTATGATACTCCACGTTGCCATTTCTGAGGACTCAGGTGTTATTTCTCTGTACTCTGTAAATTCACTGTCATATCCCACCCTTCAAATCGAAAGACAGCCATGCAAACACAACTGCTTCACGGTAGAAACACGAATAAGGCAGAGGTGCCCAAGTAAACGACTTTTGTACAAAGTCTCTCTCTGGTACAAAATGGTTCATTCGTACAAAGTGGTTATTTTGGCTGTTCTTTTATACTTACTGGGTACTCGGTCATCTACTTCGTCATTAAAGAAATAATCTGAAAATAAAATTAACAATTTAAGAACCAATAAGTAACTATAATTTAATGAGAGGAAAGGGATTGTTAATAATGGAGACTGAGAATCGCATTGCTAGCAATATACCCAAACAGGTCTACCTCCTCGCGGTTCTCCCTGGAAACTATTATGGTTAATTTCTGATGAATTCATCATGATGGGCTAACTGGCCTGTTTTCATTCTCATCTATCACCCTTCACTGGTGCTCCGCAAGCGTATACCGTTAGCGCAGGGTTACCATACCATTTTAACCCATCAAAAAAAAAACTATAATTTAATATCTTAAATCGTTAAGTGAATTTGGCTGTTGAGAACAATAATGTCACTAATTGATTTTATTAATGTGAAATTGATGTCTTAAGAAAATGTCGTGTGCGTCTGTTATTGGCGTACATGCAAGATGCAAATCTGTGTTTACACTACCGATGCTGATGTACCTTTTCAAAATACATATATAAATAGTTTGTATGTAGGTATATATTATTTAGTAAATAAAAATCATGATTCAACATTTCGAACTGAGTAGTAATCTAGGTTATGTGATAATTATGTACCAGTTTTTGCTCGCGACTTTGACCGCGTGCCCGGTATATGTTTACTAACCAGGATAAAGATTAGCCGACATCCTTTTCCATCCCATATAGCACGTGCATACCAAATTTCAAAGTGATTGTTTAAGCCATTAAGGCACTATAAGGAAACAAACTTATTTTCACATTTATAATATTAGTATATATTATTGGTATATTTGCATGCAAAAATGTTATGTAACATGTTAGTATCTATTCAATAGAAATATATGAAAATACACATAAAACATAAGCCAAGCACGAACATAAGAATTAACCAAAACACAAAATATGCCAAAGCCGATTCCATGCAGAGACCATGATCCAACACCTACACAAAATTGTACCTAAGCCTTCTTGTCTGAAGGTTTAGAATCGGCTGATTCCTTTGCTGGTGGGGGCATCACTGCTTGTTTCACTGACGACGCTAAAGAGACGGTCAAGTCAACGAATTCCGAGAAGTTTTTGGGCACAGTGAGCTCGGGGAATTTCACCTCGAGCTGTGGATCCCCAGGTTTCACTGAAGGAAATACAATTTTCTATACAAAACTTATTCGAGTAATAGGTGAGAATTAATACGACCCGTAATAATGGGTCATACTAATTTTAATTTGTTTAAAAAAAATGGCACCTGTATGATACCGGGAAGCTTAGAACAAAATAGTGATTTCAATATAAAACTAAAATGAAGGAAAATGAATTTAACCTTTATACCATTGCAAAGTGTAAACGAAATAGAGAATAAAGGGAAAGATATTAGTGCTCGTAATTCATAGGAAAAATATTCGTACTGCAATCTCCTTTTGTTTTAAAACTTTTTGGTATCATATATTTATGGAGAAAATCAAAGTAGAGGTTATTCTTCCTAAATGTTGGCTACAAATCAATACATACCTCCATATAAAAAGTTGTACGCAATATTTATGTATTGTTTGGCAAGTGCTCCATTGCTCTTCACTAGCTCTTTTGTTTCGTCTGGGAAACAAACAAATCCCATGGCCGTGGTGCTTACGCTCGCGTACAGAACCCTCTGAAAACATATATTTTTTTTATTTTAATTATTTTCTAATACAAATACAATAAGAATCCGAATTCCTTATCTTACCACTTCCTCATAGCTTAATCTACCTATAGAACTGGAGGGTAGAGTATAAAAAAAATTGTGTTTAAGTAAAAAAAATCCTATAGACATAAAAAAGTTTTGATTTCTTACTTTCATTTAATAACTACATATATATATATATATATATATATATATATATATATATATATATTTAATTACACTTATGTCAGTACACAATAAAATGGATTTACCAATCATTATGGAACTCTAACATGAGAGAGTAATGTGTGTTTATTATTCAATCATGCTTATACAACTGAATAGTTTTTTATGTTTTGTACATAGATGGACTAATACATAGTCCTGGATTAACACATAAGGTACGCGTGAAAAACTGCGAGAGCTCTATGTATTGAACTAGATCTATGTAGATAATAAAAAGATAGAGTAAGAAACAGTGTGATTAGATAGAAGTGTGGACTGAAAGACGATGTAGTGACAAAAATCGAAAAAGGAATGTTGCGTTGGTTTGGATGGATGAAAGAAGAATTACGAAAGAGGTTTATGGAGCAAGAATGAATGGAGATGTTGGTAGGGGCCGCCCTAGATGGACGTATGTTGACCAAATAGGCGACATGCTGAAGAAGGGCCAAATTAAATGTACCCGTAACCGGCGAGCGTGTATGAAAAGATTGATGAATGTGGAAGAAGCGAAAGAGGTTTGTTTGAATCGAAGCATTTGGCGTTCCATTGTTTCTGCCTACCCTAATGGGAGACAGGCGTGACAGATATGTATGTATGTATGTATCTATGTAGATATAACATGTCTTGTCCATGTATTTGGTACATACCAAAGACATAAACCTAATCATTCACTAGTGACAAAAATGATTAATTACCCTGATAAATCCACCTCTCAGTCCAAATATGAACCCTGTGAGACCGCCCATAGCCACGGCGCCATAGCGGATATCTTTATTTTCTTCCTCACGTAGATATTTTACTATCCCTGAAACATAAATTTAATATAACAATATAAAGCAATAATTAACTCTCTGGCCAGTATATATTAATGGGTAATATAATTTTGTCTTGACTAATGTCCTACATATTTTTTTTTTATGAAACAATGGGGAAAGACGGAAAAAGCAACAAGCAGTTTATTGATGTGCAAAAAAAAAACAAACTTAAAACATCTCTAAAGCCTGACTGCGGTTGTCAATTTGCCTGCCAAGTATGGTAACTACTGGCAAAACCCCCCAAAAGAGAAACTTATATTCAGCAGTGAATAGTGAAAGAGTGATATGACGATGATAAAACAAAAACAGTTTTAATAGTCACAAAATTATTATGGCAGTAAAATATAAAGATTACATGAAGATTTTTCTTTTGATCTACAAAGAAAAATCTTTCGATAAATAGCAGCTTCAATTGTGACTAAACGAGTAATGTAACAAGAAAAACACCTCATTATTGCAGTTGCAAAAAGAATTGGTTAATGTACACCTAGTATAGTTACTAAAAAAATATAAATTGATAATTATAATTTTGGTAATCAATTAAAATACTAACAATCTGTTTTATCCTGGAATTGGTGGTAGTTGTCCTGCACGGCGTTGGTGACGGACTCGGTCTGCGCGTACGCGACCTGCGCACATTCGCGCGCCGCCCGCACCGGCTGCTGCAGCGCTGATCTCAGATAGCTGCTCTTCTCTGAATTTTTCTTTGATTGGATGTATCTACAATAATATGTAATGTTAAAATAATTTCATTTAATATGGTGGTGTGACAAGAACTAACAAAATTAGTAATTACTTAGTAAACTAAAGTAGCACTTTTAAATTTTCTCTGATATACCAGTGATGGAAAAGGTAGTTATTCCGACTATTGGTATTGATATGATATGCATAAGATGAGAACCATGTTTTAAGTTTTCTAATATGCAAAGTATGCATGTGGATGATTATAAGGAGAAAGGCATGTAAAAAGACATGAATGGACTGTGCGAAAAATATGACCAGAATGGAAGTGAATGGAAGTAACTGTAAATAAAGAGCAATGGAAGAAAAAAAACATATTGAGATGACCCTAATAATAATTAGGAAAAGGATAGAATAGAATAGAAATAATCTTTATACAAATAGACTTGTTTAATCATTTAAATAATCAATTTTTATAATTATACTGCTGTGCTGTTATCTACAGATCTGCTGAGAATAACCTACTAAAAAACTCAACAGTTACTCTTTTCAAATTATTATGTACAAGATAATTTTACATTTGCATGGGTATTGTGACTATAATTGGAATCAAATCCTATGATATTAATGTAGGATGATAATTAAAATTATTTAAAATGAAAACTTTAATTTTCATTTTCAAAATGGCTTGAAAAAATAATCACATTCCAATAGAGAATCAAATAGCAATAAATATTTACATAACATACATTATATACAGTCTAATCAGAAACTTCTCCTTTTTAGTCTACTCAGTTACAAAATAAGTCACCTTGATGAACTGAAGTAAATATTAAAAATAAATTACAATAAAAAAAGAATTCAATCATGTTTATCATATTGTAAGTTACATAAATATATATTTATATTAATGCATTGTGCATATAAGAACCTTTGATAAAGACCAAAAGAGATATACTGGTCATGTAATAATTATATACTTACACACTGTTGTGAAACAAGCTTTCATCATTCATAGAATTATTTACATCAATCATTATTTGATAGATAAATATATCAAACTATTTATCAGAGAGATAGGTAACTTCTTACAGTAATTTTATTACTTTTGCATTGTATGATTTTATTTGTATTATTTAGTATATTTTATTTATAGAAAGATAATTCTATTTTGTTTATGTATTATAAAATTAAAATGTATCTTGCTGGAGGTATGCATATATAGCAACAGCTGAGGTGGCTCCTATTACCAGCAAAATATTATTTTTCTTTTTTATTGTTATTTTTGTCTGTTATTAATATTGTTGTTGGTAATAAAGACTATCTATTTAATATGTATATCCAATCAAATATTACTGCAGAAAATACTCTTGGATAGTCTGATTATATTTTACATAGAATTCATAGATTCATTATAATTATTATACTGAATTGTATAAAAATCCCAAAAGGACAATAAAAAAAATATAATACACACTGTTTGTAAGAACACAACATTTATATAAATCTTTAAGTGATGAATTTATTTATTGTCTATTGCTATAATATATAAACATGCGCAAACGATTTGCAAGTTTATTTCCTATTTCATTGAAAATATATATTGGATTGAACTATATAATCTAGGATGTTAACCCAAAAACTTACTCTGCATAATCTGCGTGTGGGGCTTCGTATATTGGCAAATCAGAGGGTCTCATCGGAGGAGGTTTTGCAGGCTCACCCGGTACTGGGGAAGCAGCACTAATAGTTGGCACCAGCGATACTAGGCCAGACCCGAACACCACTTTTCGGAGCATCTACAAAGTTACAAACGTAATGAATAAAATATATTACAAGAAATATATATGCAACGAAAGAAGGAAAAATACTGTGTTAAGAATAATACGTGCCTCTGAAGAGATGTTATATTGAAAAATTACATAAATATTATATTAAGATATATAAAATAGTAGGTGATCAGCTGCTGCTTGACAGCAACAATTGACGTTACGTAAGCTGTTGCCATTTAGAAATACAATTTATTTTATAATAGATTTTTTTATTTTATTATGGAATAAAGGTTATTGCGTGATTTTTGTGTCATAATAGAAATTGAATTAGTAATTTATATTTAATTACTTTGATAGCTTTCTAAGTATGTACCTACTGGCTCTTATCTTGTGGTTTTAAGAGCGTTCTAAATATGTGCCTACTAGCTCTTATCTTACATTTTCTTCATTTTTTAGCTATAACTTACGCCATTACATTTATCATTGACATTCATGTCAATGTCAATTATACTGTCATATTTGTCAGTGACGTTGTGTTTTATCGGTCGTGATCGCTCGCATTCGCAATTCGCATTGTCGTTCTAATGTGTTTTCTCATTTGTCTCTTTATAATTGTATATACTTCTTTTGAATTCGAAAGGAAATAAAAACTCAACACTTTTAATTGATATTATTATCTAAATAAAATCGTTCTACGTATTAGTGTAATTATGTGAATATTTTACACGTGTTACGGGAATGTAACTGCTGACAAACAAAATAATTGTGATTGTGAGTACAGATTTAGAGTTTACGAATCAATAAATTTGTTGTATAACGTTCGTATTGGAATAGTGAAATCTGGATTACGGGATGTCCGGCGTTAGGACCGGCAGAGTGGGTAAACATAGGAGAGGGCGCCGTTTGAGGAGTGGATCAGGTATGGTATCGCGTTGTGGCTTTTCATATTAGAATGCAGGTTTTCGCTTGAAAATATTAATTTCCAATAGATCTGAGCTTGATACATATTTAATCTAAAAATCTAACGATATTTCCCTTGTATCATGTCTAAATCCATAAACATATGTACTCATCATTATAGTATTTTTTTTTGTAATTTATAATATATTGTTAAATGTTTCTTTCAACTGGAATAACTTATAAATATCTGCAAATATTAAATAACAATAAGTAAAAATATTAATTATTAATTCATTGTTATATCATGAGATTGAATGTTTATTACTATAAACAAGTGTTATATTACTTTATCAAAGACAGTTATTATATAAACAAACATATTTATTTGATCAAAGCTCAACATGTGTATTGATATAAACATAACATATAATTTTAATAATTTATTAATAAAATACTACACTTTAGGAATACATGGTTTAAAGAAAAAAGAATAATTTTGATGGATTAAGACATGTATTATGGTAAATTTTAAATATTCTTAATCTACAAACTAATATTCATTTGCTGTTTACTCATCTCCATTGTTCTATTGAAGGTTATTTTCCAGGAGAGCCCTTAAAAAGTCACATATTTGCATTCAGTCTTTGTAAACCTTTGCTTGGAACCTGGGGCAGATATGTTCCACCTAGCCTCCCTTTAATATGCCTATGGTTATCTCAGATATGAATAATACAGTTTGCAAAAAAATTAGTAGAACACACCTTCCATATGGCTATATAGCAATGTATTGTAATCTGCAACTTTAAAATAGGTGTATGTAAAAAAGTCTGGTGCCCACCTCATCCGTAATGCACAAAGACATGTTTATATGTCATAATATATCCACACGTTATTTAAAAACCCTTCAGCACACCTAAAATGTCAGTTCTCAATGCCTTACATTCTCTTTACTGTATTACAAATATTTTCTGTCAACCTTAATGTCATAAATATAAGGATCAAATTTATAAACAATAGTTTATTTGACCATAGTGAAAAATAAAAAACATTTTGACCAATTTTTTTTTCATACCACAGAGTGTTTATTACACTCGAGAGGTAAAAAATCCACATCCTACCTGGCAAATAACCTTCAATATGCCAATGTTGACAATACTAACATGTAACTTGCATTGATCCAGGATTGTAACGTGCATGATGTGTATGAGAGTGACAATCTGTTGACTTCAGTCATCAACAATCGAGCCTCAACACCACCAGAGATATCTTTGGGATGAAATGGTATACTATAATGTCTAAACACATTACATTTTTTCAATTCATAGTTTTATCTCATTTAAAATACACACACACACATATAAAATCATGCTACTCTGCAAATTTATTTATTAATTATTATTATTTATAAAATCCAGTCTTCCTTTTCATAAATACATCATATATCTAATGAACCTAATTAGTTCTTGAAGAGAAAATAAAAAGTATTTTATCCTAAATATTCTATTTGTAAGAAGGTGACAAAATTCTCAAATAGTAAAAGTGGGTTTGTTTGTTTTACTTTTTATTATTAAAGTGGTAATTTTATATACAAAAAGTGCTTTATACATTGACTAGAATAGTGACTTTATACACTTATATATTTGGTTAGTGGATACCCCTAGATTTTACATAAGAAATAAAAAGAAATTTTAATAAGACTAAATTATTGTATTTTATATCAAATCAATTACCGAGTAAATATAAGAAATAGGAGCAGTTTGAAGGTTGTATAAATTCTGAACTAAACCAATTCAAACTATATTATAATATTTATAAAAAAATACTTCTATTTGAATATTTTTTTATTTCATCATATTTATGTAAGAAATTATTCTTTAATATAATAAATACACTGTATAAACTTAATGTTCACTACATAAATAATTATAATTATTTCTGTTTAACTATTGTTTTAAAAATAATAAAATGAAGCAAGAACTTAATGAAAACATTACATTGAAACTCACATGTTACTCTTTACAATTTGCACTATACTTATATACATACATTACTGTCACATATATATTTTAAAATATCTGGTCCACACACAAACAGTTCACATTTTATACATCTTGCATGCTTTGAATTTCGTTTTTGAATATTTAATATTAATTGCATGTGAAAAAACTTTATTTTAATTATATTTTAATGCTAATAGTTGCCTTAATAAGTATGCTTATTTATGGATTACTTAATTTAAGATTAAAAAAATATCTGATTTCAACTGTGGATAAATTATAATGGTACAAATAAAACATAAATCCTTTTGATTAAAAGAATTTTTAAAATTGCTTAAGATATACAGTAAAAAATTTACATTGCCCTGTAAAAAAAAATCAATTTACATTTTAACTAAATCAGTATGAGACCAACATGATATTACATTTTTTAAATAAAATACAGATAAATTAAAATGTATTCACAACTGGAAAATATATCATTTAATAATCTGTCAACAAAATTCTTTTTCTATAACATGCACTGGTATATAAGTTTGATGGCTCACTCATTGGAAGGTGCTAACTGTCACCTATAGACATGAACAGCATCATGGATATCACAAAATGAGTAAGACTGATATCTAATCAACCGCCCCTCATGCATTGCCATTCCTGAGCCAAATCCATATTTATGGACTATTAGCTAGAAGCTACTTTGTCTTCGTGACTGGGATATAAAGATAAAAAAAAATTAGAAACTTTATTTTACAAAAAATATACGACTACACCCACACAGGGGTCAAAAAATGATTAAGAATTATATTAAAGAAACTACACAAAAAAATATAAATAAAGAAAAAAATAAAATAAAAGAAAATGCGTATTATAACAGATAAAGTCACTTATTTGTACAATAATTCTTGGTTAGTGCTAGAATAGATAGTGACTAGGATAGAGGGATAATATATAATAACATTCATATGAAGAATCTCTTAAAATTTTTAAATAAAAAGAAATTTCGTAATTAGCCATAGACTGGTACTTCGCTTTTATATACAATACAGTAATGCACTTACACTCGTACCTATCTATGCACATTAGCTATTATTTGTATTATTGCTCTCACGATATAAGTATCTCTCGTTTACGTGGGAATCTTGGAGAAATTCTTTCTTAGCATGGACTTTTTTTGTGGACAGAAAATGGTAATCCTGCATGCATTGTCGGTTTATTTTGGCATAATACCAATGACTGATGATAGACGAGGGCAAGGTCAGGTTAATTGATCTATTGACTAATTCATCAGGAATTGACGATTTATTACAAGGGGGGCCCCGTAGAGGTCGGAAGATTGCTAGTATAGCACGGGCACGTCCATTAACATAACATTAGTAGTTTCTACGATTGGCAGGCGAATTGGCAACCGCAGTTTAGCTTTTGGTGATGTTTTAAGAGGGACGTTGCCCGACCCTTGAGTTTAACCTCTCTTAGTCGCCTCTTAAGACACCCACGGGAAAGGGAGAGGTGACCTATTCTATGCCGGAACCTACACGGCTAATAACATGGGCACTTGGAGATTATTATTGAAATAAAATTTTGAAATTTTAGATGTTATTTTAGTCCAGCTTCTTTCGGCATTGAAAAACCATGGAATTAATCAATCAATAATAAAAACTTTAATTTTTTTAACACAGTTTTTGGTATATTTAAAAATACACGGATGTGATTCATTTACTCAACTGTTACATGTAAAAATAGTATTGAAATTATATATGCAAGGTGAAGTTTACGTCACTTTCGGTCCGATTGACGCCACAACTCGAGTCTGTCAATGGCTCGTTTCATTACCATCATAACGCGTCATTAGTAGTAATTAAAACAGTTATTCAGCCATACAAAGCGTTGACGGTTGCTCCTCAGGAATTGTAAATGGATTTCACAATTGATGTGACCGCGACGGGGATGATGAGCGTGTCTATTGCTTTGTTGTTTGTATTGACCGCATATAATCTATGTACCAGCCAATATTTACGCTAGAGGACGTAGTAACGAAAATCCTATAGTTTAGTTTTTGACAGTTTCTAGCCGCCATATTTGTATTATGGAGTCTACAATCATCTTGCAGTCCACATAACTTGGTAGTTGTAATTGCTCTGTTTTTGCACTGACGGAATATAATATTTGTAGGTACTTGCAATATTTATATTGTTAATAAAATCCTTCTCTTCATAAAAATATTTTCGTTGCAGCTGTCAAAAATTAAATTAATTTAGTCTCGAAACGTTTCTGGCCTCCATATTTAATTAAGAGCGTCAATCGTCGTATAGCCTAAATAACGGAATGAAAACTCGTTCAATCCTAGAAATAGTTTGAAAGCGTCATGGCCCGACTTCTAGAACGCAAAGGTCTTGAGCTTAAATCTGGTAGACACCGGAAAGTTGTTGACTTTAAATTTCCGACTAATCCATTAATGGAAAATACCGATAACAAATTAAATTACTCTAAACCATGGTGGTAACATCATCAGCTGTGTTGGGTTCTTGCGGGCATGTCGAGTATTACCTTCACCACAACAATAACAGTCGACAAATGCGTATGTCGACATTTACCTATTAGGGATTACGTGAGTATATGTTTTTTTTTTCAAATAAGTCAATTCTAACGACACTTTATTTATTAAAATCACTTCGGATAATTGTAAAGTTACCAAAAAAAGGTTTCATTAAAAATAAAAAGAATACACTATTTTATTTTAGTTTCTTAGAAAAAAATTGTGAACCGTTGCTAAATGGAATCACAAAGAAACTCGTTCTAAAAATAGCATTTTGAAAGAAATATAATAATTTAAGTGTATTCTCTTTTAGTAAAAAAAAAAAATTGTAAATTTGTAATTATCAAATTCCTGCGAGTCGTTAGTTAACTGTAAATGCATACATAATATGCATACAATTGATAACTCAGGTTAGGAGAAAATCCTGGTTATTTAATTTTATACCTATCACTCCGTAAATAATAGGTCTTATTTAACAAAATATTTCTCAATAAAACTTTTAAATTTATTTATTAGAAGATACTACACATACATCCTTCGGAATTTCATTGAAAAAGTTTATGCCCATTCCCATAAAGGTCCTAATAACTTTTCCAATTATACTTCGGCACAGCGAGTTTGTATTTGTCATCGATATTAAATATAATATCGTAGAAGTTCAAATATAATTTATAAGTAAACAAATTGTTTTTCTAGATTCTTTTAAGCCTGATAATTGATATGAATGTCCCATTGCTAGCTGCTGATCTCTCCCCACAAAAAAGGTTATATATTTCCTAAGAATAAAACGCAATAATAGCTCAAAAGGTTGATTCAATAGAATTTAAACCCACATCTCTGCTATTCAGGCCGATTGTGGTTCCAGTTACATCACTAAAGGAATACTATCAGTTGGCAAATTTTTTTTTATACATCTCAGAATGGCAAACAACCCGACAGTCCACCCAATGCAAAGTGGTAACCGTCGCCTATAGACATGAGCAGTACCATGGACATAACAGAGTATACTGTTTCGCCCATGATACTCCCCATGCGTTGCCATCCCTAAGGACTCAGGTGTTATTCCTTTGTACCCAGTAAATCACGCCATATCCCACCCTTCAAACTGAAACAAAGCCATGCAAACACAACTGCCTCACGGTTGAAACACGAATGGGACAGAGGTACCCAAGCAATCGACTTTTGTACAAAGTCTCCCTCTGGTTTTTCAAGAACTACTTATAACATTATTCCTGGCGTAGGTAAATTTAAAGATACATTTTTTAAATAAGCAGGGTTACGCATTTGAATATATTTTAAAATGTGCAATAAATAACTGTAATTGCATGTTTATAATAGTTAATAATGACTATATTTAATTGGCAAGCAATTATGAGAAACATTCACTTTGCTTGCAACTACCTAACTAGATACTTGACACACATCCGAACCGTTTGTATGAGCTACCTACCAAACAATTGAGCTGAGTGCTAGCAGCCATCTTGAGCCTCGCTACCTACTTACCATATTTCCTGCAATTAGTGACGGAAAAGGTGATAATTATTTAAAATACATTTTTGCATGCCTTTTAATCTTTATGGCAAGTGGAGGATATACCTTTACTGATATTTTATAATTTTGTTATATTTCACCTTTTTCGATTAAACTTCTCAGTCGACACGATTTCTTTCGATGTCTTGAACAATTATAAACTATACGTATAAACCTTCCTTTTAAATCACTCTATCTACTAATGAAAATTGTTCTAAAATCCGTTGCGTAGTTTAAAAGATCTAAGTGTACAAATGGCGGGGAGCTACTTTGATATTTATATCGAGTATGTAAAGAAGGATAAAAGAAGTGAAATTACCCACAGATTGGCACGAAAGTATAATCTAAAATTGAAATATAAATCTAAAATTATTAACAGAGATTCCACATGTATGCTTTATAACCAAGTTTAGATAATAACATGTGCTAGCTACAGTATACATTTATGAGTACATGCTAGAATACTAATGATGCAGTTTTGCAACTTAGTTGCAGACCTGCATAATTTATTCCTTGACGTATTCACATAATTAGCTCCTCTGGTTCTATTATCACTGAGCGTTAATGCGAATACGTGTATACAAAATGAGCGTTATGGACAGAAGGGATTTCATATATTGAAGTTGCATGTTGCAGAAAACAAAATTAACTCTGGTGCGACATTTTTAAAGTAATGTCTTTTTGTCACACATTTGTGTTTACACTTTGGTGACGATTAATTTCGAACTGTGTCCGTATTTAGATAGATAGATGCTCTTTATTGTTTCCTTCAAAAGATTGCAATAGTAAACTTATTATAAATATAAACAATTACAAGAAATAATCACCATGAGAAAACAATGGGCGACCTTATTGATAAAAGTGATCTCTTCTACCTTTGGATGGAGAGGAGTAATTATAAACAGTTTGATTGGAGGCACAATGAAATAGCATAATGAAATGAAATTAAGGTTTTACTTCAATAATTAGTATAATGATGGTGATGATATCAGCCGTACTGTCCACTGCTGAATATAAGTCTCCCCCTTGGGGGGTTTTCCCAGTAGTTGCCACATTTGGCAGGCAGGTTAGCAACCGCAGTTAAGCATTTGGTGATGTTTTAAGAAGGATAAATAAATATATTCATAAATACCAAATAATTAGTATATTATTGGGTAATTATGAAGGAATCGTTTATTGAACCAGATGTAATTTTGCGGAAGTCCACATCATTGGTTAGTAGATTAGAATTATTTTGTTTAATTTCTCTGCCATTAGTCTCTACCGTGAAGCAATTGTGTTTGGATATGGCGTGAATTTACAAGGTACAGAGGAATAACACCTGAGTCCTCAGGAATGGCAACGCATGGGGGTATCATGGGCGAAACAGTATACTCTGTTATATCCATGTCTGCTCATCTCTATAGGCGACGGTTATCACTTTCCATCAGATGAGCCTTCAGCTTGTTTGTCATTCTAAGATGTATAAAAAAAAAACCTTCCTCTTGAATCACACTTATCTATTGACAAAAACCGCATTTAAATCACTTTCCATCAGGTTCGTATAAAAGTGTTCTGGAATGCCCAGGCAGCTTGTCCCTAACAATGCTTCAGTTCTGGTCTGACCGCCGTGCGGTGCGAACTGGCTTGTCACGCCATCTGTGAAGTTACCTGAGCAGCGCGTCATTCTCTCGAAACTCGGCAAGAATGGCCGTGAATGAAATTTTTGCCGATATAAAAAAACCAACCGTCCTGGCTTGAATCACACTTATCTATCGATGACAAAAACTCACACCTCTCTTGTTGTCCGCATTAAAATCTGGCCCCGTTGACTTCTTCTTGTTCGTAATTTAAAACGGGGCAGCTGATCTAGTCGTACAGATTATGTCACAGTAAGCGACTTTGTTTTAAAATAAAATTTTTAAAAAACTTTTATACGTACTTTCCGTAGAAGAATGAAAGCCAATTACTTTATTGAGCCAAACATTATTATTAGCTGTCATGTCGGATCAACAATATAGTATGATAAAACCTACTCAAAGCATGCACGATATGAGTAGAATTGACTAAAGCACGCGCCACGAGCAAGTCGAAATTTTGTAATTTAAACCTCTGTATTATGAACGTAACCGATTGATATTATAATCGACAATTGTCATACTAAAAGTGACAATCGACTTATTGCTGAATTACGTCTACGTTTCATGGTAAACAGGACGAGGTTAGAGACCAATTTCGATAGATATAAATCATTTTGTTGTTCGAATCGATTGATGGATGCCATTGAACGCGAGTTATATTAATAACAACAGTGATTCGTCAGACCCTTCGTTCGTATTCGTAATTCGTTACCCTAATTATGGCTACGAATGAACTCCTCGGTATAATATTCGAAATTAAGTCACGAAATTGTCTTTGACATTGTATTCTTGGAAGAAAAACATTTATATTGGTTTCTACATGATTGGTTTGTTAATTAGAATTATTTTGTTCATTTCCGCTACTATTAGTATCGCCAATTGGGGGGAAATGGATTGTTAGTAATGGAGACTGAGAATCCCATTGCTAACAATATACCCAACCGGGGAGAAAAGGGATTGTTAGTAATGGAGACTGAGACTCCCATTGCTAGCAATATACCCAACCAGGTCGACCTCCACGCGGTTCCCCCTGGAAGCTTTCATGGTTAATTTCTGATGAATTCATCATGATGGGCTAACTGGCCTGTTTTCATTCTCATCTATCACCCTTCACTGGTGCTCTGCCCGCGTATCCCATTAGCGCAGGCGCAGTTACCCTTACTATACCATTTTCATCCATAAAAAAAAGTATCGCCAATATTTGAAAATATATTACACACATACACACACACACACACGCACACGCATAAAATGAGGAAGAGCTTGTTTCTTCGCTTGAACGTGTTAATCTTTGAAACTACCTATCAGTAGGATTTGAATTTCTTTTTACATTTGATATCACATTTTTAAGGAATATTATATACAGACAACCATTCAACGTCACGATAGGACCACGAGTGAAGCCGCGGGATTATAATATAGTTAGAATAATAAATTGTTTGTTATATTTCTATCCGTTATCATTCGGATATTTATGTTGTAGCTTTTTCCTGGTCAGATATTAACAATAATGTATGTTAAACTAGTAAAATATTAATTTAACCATAAAAAATATAACTGCTGTATTCGGTTGTGATCTATCGTAAACAAGTGATAAGGCGTTTTATTAGATTTTTCTCGTTCGAGAGTCAATGCTACGATTTTATCGTTGCCCCTTTAGTTTAACGCCTAAATCAATACTAGTTATAAATAACACGAGCGATGTTGCGACATCCGTTTCTGCTCGTTTCTTACTCGTTAGGCGGAGAAAGGGATTGTCACTAATGGGGACTAGAGGCCCTGTTGCTCGTAATATACCCTCGGGTTAGATTAAGGTCGAATTCCATGCGATTCTATCTAGAAACGAATCGTGATTAACTTTAATTCGTTACGATAGGCCAACGCAAGGTCCGATCGAAAATCTTTAATCCTCTACTTATAATCCCTCACTGGTGTCCTGCCAACGTATATCGATAGCGGAAAAGGGTTACTATTCCATTATCACTCAATAAAAATATATACTCGTTATACTAGACAAAATAGTAGGTATATATCGTAACGTAGATTGTCAAGTCATTGCTAGCGGTCGTTAACTGTCCACTGCTGAACATATACCTTCCCCGTAAGAAGAGTTTTGCCAGTAGTTGTCACGTTTGGCAGTTAAGTTGGCAACTGCAGTTAGGTATTTAGTGATGTTTTAAAGGGACGCTACTGCCTCGACAATTAAGTTCTATCAATCGCCTTTCACGAATCGCCTATCCACGCGAAAGGAAGGTGTAGCCTGTTCTATGCCGGAACCAAATATCAAATATAGCTAGCTGTCTATACTTGTCGTGAATTTAATTCAAATCAATGCAGAATAAAAATATAAATAGGTTCATAGTGAGGACAGACAATGCCTGTATTACTTGTTAAAAATAAAATTTTATTTATTTGTTTATTTGACAAAAAACAAAAAGTTACAAAAACTAGATACAATGGGCCGCACACTAGGCGAACCTGTATCGTGGGCACCCGACAAGGATTAACACAAATGTGTTGTAATAAAAAGTACATAGTGGGCGGGTATTACTATAAAAAGGAATATAAAATCGAAACAGTGAAAAAAGTAATAAAATCAACAATATAGATACAGAAGCAATTATAAAACACTAATAATATCGTCAAATAATCCTATGTTTTGGATATTTGGAAGATAATACAGGCGTTTGTTGGTCCAGTCCGTTTTGAACGCTCATAAATGCGCTCAATAAAAAATCTCACTTGTGGTTTGTTGCTCCCTATGTGGCCACTACCAAGATTAGTTCCATGACTTTACGTATTTCTAAATCTAAAGTAACTATGGTTACATTTGTTACTATTAAAATATAGATATAACGAAAAAATTTGGATACGCAGTTTTAATATAAAACTTGAATACTAAACTTTCTCGCGAATTTAAGAAAGCACTTTGGGACAAATGTTGAGTGCAGACGACTATATTATTCATATGTTTAAAACGATCAACAAAGTTTAGTCAAGTCAAGTCCACTGTTGAATAAAGGCCTCCCCCATAAGAAGGGATTTTGTCAGTAGTTGACATTCATGACAGATATTTTAAGAGGGACACTGCTGCCCATCCCTCGTCTTTTAATATAATACCAGGGGGAAAGGGATTGTTAATAATGGAGACTAAAAATCCCATTGCTAGCAATATACCCAACCAGGTCGACCTCCTCGCGGTTCCCCCTGGAAACTGTCATGGTTAATTCCTGATGAATTCATCATGATGGGCTAACTGGCCTGTTTTCATTCTCATCTATCACCCTTCACTGGTGCTCCGCCAGCATATCCCGTTAGCGCAGGCGGGGATACCATTCCATTTTACTCATCAAAAAAAAATATAATACCTATATATACACATATAAAATCATATATATATATAATAATATATATATATATAATATATATATATATAATATATATATAATATATATAATATATATAATATATATATATATATATATATATATATATATATATTATGATTTTGTAGATGTATATAACCTATACTTGATAGGGTTTATTATACAAGGTCGCCACATCTCCGAAATGTGTCTACCGGGAAATTTCCTATCTTAACGAACTTTATTGAACTAATAGTTACTCGAAGTAGTTATCTTCAATACGACTACATTCCCTTAGACTTATCTTTATTTATACAGATTACATGTTATATGTTGAAAAAAACCAACTACATACTCTGTTTGGCTGAGTTAATTTGAATAAATAGATAAATTATTTATTACAATATATGTATGAAATTTATCGCCGTATGGTCCCTGTTTTTCCCATGGGTGTCGTAAGAGGCGACTAAAGAAAATGGTAGAGAGATGGATAGCAGCATCCTACTAAAAACATCACTAAAAACCTAACTACGGTTAACTCGCCTGTCAAACGCGGCTACTACTGTTTTTTTTTTATACAACTTAGAATGGCAAACAAGCTGACGGCCCACCTGATGTAATGCGGTAACGGTCGCCTATAGACATGAGAAGTACCAGTACAGATGGTAAAATTAGGGGGAAATTTATGTCCATTGGTGAACATTTAACGACTGTTATGATGATGATGATGATGATGAAATTTATCCATAGGTGCCTGAATAGTATAAAACAAAGTCGCCATTCGCATATCTGTTTCTCCGCGAACTTCGTCAACCAATTTCGGTATGGGTTTTATTAAAATACTAGCTGCTTCAGCTTTGTCCACATAGATCAATATATTTAGTTATTTATTATAAAGTATCTTATGCGTTTAGTTTAGATATAATCTATCCATGTCACAAATTTTATACAAATCCGTTCAGCCGTTGAAAGGTAATTGAGTAATAAATGTCTGAATATACAAACATCTTTACAAATTTTCACGTTCATAATAATAAAAGGATTTTTTACGGAAGGCTTGTTTGTATAGTACAGGGTAATATTGCACCCGTGCGGAACCGGGTCGGTTCGCTAGTAAAAAAATATGTTAAATGTAGTCTCAATAAATTTGTATCTATTTGTAATATCATATATTATTTACGTCTATTTCCTTATTACCTTTCTCATGCCAAATCTCTTACGGGCAATCTGCCTGCCATTCTATTTTATTAATAAGTATTATTTTACATTGTATCTGTACGTATGTTGTTTATTTATACGTATGCGACTCTGTGCCCATATTTAAGGTGTTACTTTTTTTTTATACAACATAGAATGGCAGACGAGCTGACGGCCCACCTGATAGAAAGTGGTAACCGTCGCCTATAGACATGAGCAGTAACAGAGTATACTGTTTCGCCCATGATACCCCCCATGCCTTGCCATTCCTGAGGACTCAGGTGTTATTCCTCTGTACCCAATAAATTCACGCCATATCCCACCCTTCAAACGGAAACACAGCCATGCAAACACAACTGCTTCACGGTTGAAACACGAAATACTTTAATAATTAGTATGATATATGAAAAGTTTTTCTTTAAGATGCTTTCTCATACGTACGTATGCGAAAGGATCTTAAAGAAAAACTTTTTAATTCTATTGTTTATTAATGTGTACGAATATATTATGCCATTTCTTTTCACATATTTTAATAGTTCTATTAATACTCTAATAAGGTTTGCTTTCGTGTTTATTCTATATTGATATTTTTTACGTTGAAGGCGCTTTTTTGCGAAACAAAATATGAAGTTATTAAAAAAATGAAATATACTGTAAACTGTAAATAAATCTCTCTGTACAGTTGTATAATATTTCATAATATGAAAACTAATCATCAAATAAGTATTTACTTTTTAATAATATTAAAACACGATCTTTTTAAAAAATGTTTGTAAACATGAATATTAATGGCCGGTTAACTTAGTGGTATAGAATTTTCAATTTGAAAATATCATTTTTTAAAATCTCCATTGAGACTCAACCTTCTAATATAAAAAGTCACTCAGTGTACCCGTGACCTTGACCAATGGATACTTTGCACGTTACATTGACACATTTACGTAAAATTAAGCCAGTCATTACATTAATTTCCAATTTTGTATTGCACATGGCACTATCTTATCTTTTTAATTCTATTACTTAAACATTGATAAAAGTTGTTTATGACGCGTTAACCACACTATATCCACTTCAGTATCTACCTGATAGGACACCCAAACACGGGTCGTTTGTGGTAGTTACGAGTATGTACAAATAGAGCGCAAAAGCTATGTATTGGAGGCTTAAAAAGCCACTGTATACGAATAGTAAAAAGATCCATTTTGCATAACCTACTGAGTTTAATAAGCCTTTTACGCCGAGTGTATAATATAAACAGACTAGAACAGTTTCATCGTTTAGTGTTAAGGGGGTTTCCGTAGGCGTATTTAAGTGGGAAAGCGGGTAGGCCGTGCCCACCTCAGATTCCGAAAGAAACTTCAAAGGCATATCTGAGAATATATATACGTCTTATTTTAAGAGGCCGCACTCACTTTGAGAAAATACGCCAATGTTTAATACTCCTGAATGCACTTCATAATTCATCTTACAACCTACGGTATGGCTTCAGACGAGTGACCTCTAATTAAAATTTTAAGTTGAGGAACCTGCTTTCTTTAGACACTTTCCTTAGAATATCTACAGCATATGGGATCTAACGGCTGCATTACTAGCAATATATATTATTTTATTAGGTTGATCTCCATATGGTTTCTGGAAACCTGGTGAATTCACTACGACGTGATTGTCTAATTGGCGCCCCACCGTCGTACACCGATAGCGTAGGCGGGGTTACCATTCCATTTTCAAATCATTAAAACCCTCACGTTGTTACTGGTTTTAGAGGCCAGTAACATTTCCCGTAACGACTGCCTTCAGCACTTAAAAGAACTCGTTTACAGCTACCTTAATACTTAGATACGTGTGTCTTTATCTGTGGTTATCTCTATCTATTTAAGTAACGTCAACAATACGTAGTAAAAAACATTTGTATATAACATTATAATAAATAAAATTATAGTGTAATGAGACGAAATTTATGCACGTATCAATAGCAGGATAGATTTTAGTAAAATTTAGTTTAGTGGTAATATAGCAAATATTTCATAGTCTGTTTATAATAGAACTTAATAGAAACGTAAGCATATTTTGTTGATTATCACAGAAAAATTATTTAAATCGAATTATAACAAATCCAAATATTAATTCAGTTAATTTTTATTTTTACTACTATTGGTCATAAGCAGACTGTTTTTTGACCAGATCAATTATTCGTTTCTTTGCTTTATTTTATTGTAGTTATAGGGTTTTTCTTTAATACCACGAAGGTACTCTACTACTGTAGTATCTAAGGTAAACCTTGGTAGGTAGCTGAGGGTACTATGAAATGTTTTCCGAAACTTCGAGAATTTAGATTTTGATTGATTAGAATTCAGATCACACAGCCTGAACGTTCGCGGGAGAAAACTCCTATAAAACCGCACTCTACGCGACTATTTAGTTTTAAGCGTGTCAGAATGAATTCCTTCTCGCTGACCAGCGGTACGAGGATAAAATTTTGTTTAAAAATTCTTTTTGTCAGATCAACGCACCGTCATTTACTCTCTGTGTTCAGCGTAACGGTTGACTGGTAGAGAATGCCATCAGGCATTAAGTACGCCCTGTAGACATATTTTAATGTGTGCAAAAGTATAAATGAAAGATAGCTGTGATAACATAATTTCAAACAATTCCTCGGAACACGATCCGATGCTTTTACTCTGGAAAAGTCTTTATTTCTATGGAAATATACAATTATGGCCGAGCGAACGTCGTCGCGTGTTCGCGAGTAGTAATAAGATTAGAATATCTACCTAATTGAATTTTAAGTGCCACCAAATATTTGGTTTCCCCTAAATATAATGTATTTACCTACCTACTTTATATATTTAAATTGAAACCTTACAATATATAAAAA
Organism: Galleria mellonella; assembly: GCF_026898425.1. NCBI lineage: Eukaryota > Metazoa > Arthropoda > Insecta > Lepidoptera > Pyralidae > Galleria > Galleria mellonella. The sequence goes on along the minus strand of NW_026442090.1, from coordinate 814,007 downwards.
AACGTATTTCTAAAATTCCTTTAGCTATACCACAGTATATGTAATATTATTATATAATATACTATAAACATATATTTGCCGGTCCCGGCATAGCATGGGCCGCCTTTCTTTCCCATGAGTGCCGTAAAAGGCAATTAAAGGAACTTAATATTCGAGAGAAGTGCAGCAGCGTCTTAAATCATTATTAAAGCCTAACTGCAGTTGCTAGGGAGAGGGATTGTTGTAACGAGGACATCACTCCCTATTTCTAGCCTATACAGCCCCATATACCCTATCAGGTCGACCTCCACGCGGTTCCCCCTGGAAACCATCGTGATTAATTCTCGTCGGATCCGTCACAATGGGCTAACTGGCGTGAATTTACTGGGTACAGAGGAATAACACCTGAGTCCTCAGGAATGGCAACGCATGGGGGGTATCATGGGCGAAACAGTATAACTCTGTTATGTCCATGGTACTGCTCATGTCTATAGGCGACGGTTACCACTTTTCATCAGGTGGGCCGTCAGCTTGTTTGCCATTCTAAGTTGTATAAAAAAAAAAACTCATCCCTCAAACATCCCTCACTGGTGCCCCGTCAGCGTATACCGATAGCACAGATAGAGTAACCATTCCATTATCACTCACTAAAAAAAAACTGCAGTTACCAACCTGCCTGCCAAGAGGCAACTACGGGCAAAACCCTCGTTCAGAGGCAGATTTATATTCAGCAGTCCACTGCTTTAACTGTCCACAATTAACGGCTGATATGACGATGATGATGATAAATACTTATTTATAAAAGAAATTGACTGGTATTTTAAGGCCAATAGTGTAAAAGTAGTAACGTAACCAAACTGTAAGTGTTAGACGTCAATCAGATGATGGGTATTGCGTCACTAATGGTTGACGGAATATTGGCAATCAACACCACCTACTAATCCACTTTTCATGCTCTAAATTTACCGTCATCAACGCGTCATAATGGTGAAACTGATATAACACCTAACCCCTGGACATTTTAGAGTTTGGTATGATTTTAGAATTTGGCTTATATTTAAGGTTACCAGCTATACTCATTTACTGAGTTTGGTACTCTTTTTTCGCAAACTAATACTCTTTTCAAATCCTGTACTCTGAAAGTACTTATTTGTATAATTTTATACTCATTTGTATTTCTAAAACATTTTTTTAGATTATTTTATTTCAATTTTATTAATTAAATATTTAAAATTATTGTGACAGTGATTTGAATTTCAATAGAACATATCCCGTATGAAAATTTAAAAGTTTTAATAGAAATTTCCTTATGTTGTCCACTAGGCACTAATGCTGCTGTTGAAAGGGTATTTTCACTAGGGAATGATTATTGAAACAGTGAGAAGTCGCAACTTTCTGTAAAAACATTATCTGCCGTCTTGACAGTCAAGTTTAATATGCAAAATAAAAGTTGTTCGGATGTGGCTACATTATTAGACGAACATCCTCATTTAGTAAAAAAAATCCACTCCGAAGAAAAATACGTTTTTAAAAGAAAATAAAGTTTTTATTGTTTTTTCTTCTTTTTTTTCACCTATATATATATATATATACTTGTAAAGTGTACTCATTTTGAATAAAGAATTATTGGTTAGTTACTTATATTACTACATATACATACCTACCAACATATCTGTTTTTGTTATAAAGCATTATCTCTGTTTGAGGTATAATACCATGATGCTATTCATATATAGATGTACCAAATATTATCTTTTTTTTAGTGTTACTTTCTTAGTTTCAAGCTTACACCCATATGTAAACTCTTTTGTTTAATTTAGAAAAAAGAAACCGACATGCCAATACCTACTTATTCTTACAAACACATTACACTTAATTTTTTTACTTAATTTAGTTCATACACTATGTACACGATGAAATCTAAGTCATTAACAGCTTTTTAATGGTATTTTATTGTGAAATTGAACATTTTTCCAAATGAAACATAAAAACAAAAAACGAGTCAACAAAGAATACCATAAAAACAAAAAAAAAAATACCCTTTCATATTAACGCACTGTATTTAGCTGGCAAGTTAGTAACGGAGACACTTAGAAACGTTATTAATGATTGCGCTTTCATCCTGTAGTTATATACCCCCTTATTCATAAAAACGTCAAACCCACTTTGTCTATTGAACTGTCGAGAAAGAGACAATCCTTTCTTTTACATTAAATTTCCAATATGAAAGAAAGTGACAAAACATTGTAATAGTTAAAGTAGCAGGTTTTAATTTTTTTAAATAAGGAGTTTTTTTTTTATTATTATAGTATTAAATATTATTAAAGTCAAATAACACTATGTTCCTCCACGTTTCAGTACTGAGAATGATGGCCATAATGCAGGACAGGAATAGCGAGGAGGTACCGAAAGAATTCCTCGAGACCGGCAGGACGGGCCGCAGGAACGCCATGCCGGACATCCTGCACCCGCAGGGCGCCGAGGTGACAACGGCCGACCTGCCCTCGAGGCTGCAGCAGTTGGTCACCACTGGTTAGTATGCGGTTTAACTGTATTTTGTATGCAGCTCGGAATGGCAAACGGTCTATCACTATTCATAAGCATTCACAAGGACATCATCGGCAGGGAATTTACTCTTATACCCTACAGCCTAGATGGTCGCGTACAACGCGGTTTCAGAGATGTTTTTTCTCTCGAACACTCATTATGGAATGAGCCGAGGTTTTCCCAAGAGACTACAGCATAGGGTTCTTCAAAAGGAGGGTTAAGAGCTTTCTTCAGTGTCGGCAACGCGCTCGTAATATCCCTGGTATTGCAGGCGTTTATAGGCTACGGTAACCGCTTACCATGAAGTGGGCTGTATGCTTATTTGCCACTTCAGTGGTATAAACCACAACACCAGAATATTTTCAAGTCTGTTGCCAGTAATTGTTAATTAAGATTATCATAGGTAATAAGAAACTAAGCCTATAATGATTTAGTAACAATAAATTGGTATAATGATACCAATTTATTCGCAAGTGTATTATTTTCTTATGCAACTTAGAATGGCAAACAAACTGACGGCCCACCTGATGGAAAGTGGTAACCGTCGCCTATAGACATGAGCAGTACCATGGGCATAACAGTACATACACATACTGTTTCACCCATGATACCCCCCCATGCGTTGCCATTCCTGAGGACTCAGGTGTTATGCCTCTGTACCCTGTAAATTCACTGTTATATCCCACTCTTCAAACCGAAACACCCTTCAAGTCATGCAAACACAACTGCTACTATAATACATGTATAACATGTACATGCGACATCTATTTAGGTCGTCTCTGTGATTGATTTTCGTCTACAAAAAAACGCGAATTAAGTCGTAACGTCTATACTATCTACGAGTATAACTACTACTATGTAGTATATTTGTTTGTAATAGATTAATAGATAAACTCAAAAAGTACTCGACTGGTTTTAAAAATCTGCGAGTAACATAGCCTACGAGTATGTATTATTTTCAAAAATTTTGTCTACCCATACGAAGTTGGGTTGAGTCGCTAGTCTAATTATAAAATATTTGAACAACGCGAAAGTAAACTAGCTATTTCAAAAAGAATTATCAAAATCGTTTTAGAAATTACGAAGGTATTGCTTTAACATACATAAACAAAAATAACACGGCCGAATTGGAACCTGCTTTAATAAGTCGCGGATTTTAAAAGCGATTATTACAGTATACGAGTATAAATATTATGAGCTTCTAAAGATACAAGAATTTAATATCTCTTTGAAATAACTTTCCTATATTACCGTTCGTGTATATAGTCCTATACTTTGCGTAAGGCTGTGTTAATCATAGCTTACACACACACACACACACACACACGCACGCACGCACCAACGCACGCACGCACGCACGCACGCACGCACGCACTCACGCACGCACGCACGCACGCACGCACGCACGCACGCACGCACGCACGCACGCACGCTCGCTCGCACGCACGCACGCACGCACGCAACACACACACACACACACACACACACACTCGCACTCTTGTAGTACATTTTATGAGAAGTATATAATTATATATAATTGTATATACTGTTATGTGGTCCTGGTATAGAACAGACCACCCCTCTCTTTCCCGTGGGTGTCGTAAGAGACGACTATGGGAACTTAATGGTCGAGGGATGGACAGCAGCGTCCATTTAAAAACGTCACTAAAACACTAACTGTGGTTGCCAACCCGCCTGCCAAGCGTGGCAACTACTGGACAGATTAACAGTAGACAGACAATGACTGGTATCATAATCATATAATTTTATATTGTTTTTGCTGACAGTATATTGTTCTTGCTAGGAATGGGGCTGTTAGGCCTCATTAGTAACAATTCCTTTTCTCCACCAAGTGTGGGTTTTTTTTGATGGGTGAAAATGGAATGGTAACCCCGCCTGTGCTAACGGGATACGCTGGCGGAGCACCAGTGAAGGGTGATTGATGAGAATGAAAACAGGCCAGTTAGCCCATCACGATGAATTCATCAGGAATTAACCATAATAGTTTCCAGGGAGAACCGCAAGGAGTTCGACCTGATTGGGTATATTGCTAGCAATGGGATTCTCAGTCTTCATTACTAATAATCCCTTTTCCCCCAAACCAAGCGTGGGTTAGAAAACGGAAAATAAACATCGGTCGATGGTCGGATGATATAGTGCGGATTTCGAGTGTAGGAAAAACTGTAATGGAAGCGTAATATTATGAAAATGTAGGTGTACAAATAGAATTAATGAATTCCAATATTATAGGTATCTATGCCTTATTACATAGGTGTAAGGTATGTTTTGAATAGCGACGAAGCAGTGGATGAGATGAGATAGGACCGTGATAACTAGTACCACAAAAAGGAATGCATAGCCTGCCTATTGGGTAGATTGATGAAGATTTTTTTTTTAACCTCAATTTTTTCAGGGACTTTTGTCTTGCAGACATAGTAATCCTATTACTAAAAACATAATACTAGAGTAACAACCCGCCCCGGCTTCATACGCATGCAATATTTTTTTGTGTAACTTTTAAACAATATATTTTAGTAAGACTGATATTTAAGCGTGTGTGCAAGTACTTTACTTATATTCTCTAAGAGTTTAAAATAATTGGAGTATTTAGCAATTTGATGTACGTTTAGTTTCTGCTACGTCCCTCAAGTCCGCGCCCCGCTTAATATTCTCGCACGGCCAGCGGTAGCAACGATGCAATAATTTTACTTACTTATTGTTTTTATTTCGCATTATCTTCTGACCGACAGCATCAATTAACATGCTGTAAAAAGTGAACTTTATCTCCATAAAATTTCTATTTTGATTTATTTATTTGTTTTTATAAGAATTTCTAAAAGAATGCGTGCAACCTGTATCCAAATTTAATCTTTTTAAATTTATTTTACTTTTAACATAAAACCGATCTTTTTTAGCTGAGCTATTAAATTGAGATATATGGTGTCGCGGACTTTTTTGTAAAGCAATACTATCGAATTTTTGCTGACTTTAATTATATTTACTGTGATTAATTATTAAAAATATATATTTACTAAAATAAAAAGTAGCCTATAGCATTCCAGGATAATATATCTTTCTAACAGTGAAAGAATTTCCAAATTCAAAGAGATTACCCTGAACATTCAAACTCGCACACTTTTCCTCTTTATAATATTAGTATAAAAGTATAAATTACCGATAAATATCACTTGAGATATCTAGTTACCTAGATAGAAGAGTCACCCAAGACAGTGACTTACTAGATTACAGAGACTCAAGGTGACTTCAAAAGTTGCAAGTAAATAAAACATTGTAGAAACCAACAGCAAATAGATAAATAATCAATAAATAGAAAAAGAACTCGTAAACATGAGCCAATTTCATACAAATTAAAACTATTTCATAAATATGGCAGAATATAATATAAACAAGTAAATGTATCTTTTTTTTTTTTATACTACTTAAAATGGCAAACAAGCTGACGGCCCACCTGATGGAAAGTGGTAACCGTCGCCTATAGACATGAGCAGTATCATGGACATAATAGAGTATACTGTTTCGCCCATGATACCCCCCATGCGTTGCCATTCCTGAGGACTCAGGTGTTATTCCTCTGTACCCAGTAAATTCACGCCATATCCCATCCTTCAAACCGAAACACAGTTATGCAAACACAACTGCTTCACGGTTGAAACACGAATGGGACAGAGGTACCCAAGCAATCGACTTTTGTACAAAGTCTCCCTCTGGTAAAATTAAATCTTATTTAGCAGATACAATCTCACGATGTATGTGCTCATAGTTCACATATAATTTAGTTTTAATATCCGATATAATTAGACGACGTCGGCCGTTGACACTTATTTTGTGAAAACAGAACTATCTACAAGTACAAGGAAAATGATCCTTAAGTCACTTGACGTGAGATCAGATTTCAATGGCTTTAGTGTTTATGTTTTTCTACCATACAAATACTTTTCCAAGCGAGACATCGGTTTTGTTCCCCCAAACGACTTCGGTTTCAACGTCTATATGCGGGGCGAATGTTATTGTTTGCGCACTAAGACACCTACTGTTATTATAACTGTTATAAAACCTATTTACGTAGATATGTGGGTAGTTGTACCTTTGAATGATAAAGAAACTAACCGTTGTCCGTTACTTTGCCATTACGTTGCGTCATGGGTTCATTTAAATCTTTGAAAATAAATTTTAGCTCATTTTCGAAGAAACATCTGTACATACTTTATCCACCGATTTTATGTATTGTTTATCTGTCACTCAACACCAAACCTTAACAGCTTAAATCTCAAGATCAGTCAAGCGCAGCCATTATCTCGTCTTACGAGCATTCGTTTTCAAAATAGGAATATTGTGATATTATCGAGTTCATTGTTTTCATTTTCTTTATTTCGTTGTCGTTCTAGTCTTAAACGTAAATCTATCTTCCATAAGGCGGACTGATAGCTTGTTTGCTATTCCCAGTAGGTAATTAAAAAAGTAATCCTGCATGTAGACTGTACAATTGTATTCACCGCGTGACCGCATTACCCGCAAAACCTTGAGATCGAATGAAGAATCAATGACACGGGGGTCGAGACTCGGGAGAATATCAAACAGTGTAATGTAGAATAAATAAATTCCAATTTATATCTAAAGTATACCTATACATATTTATGGCCAACCTTATCTTAATCTCATGACATATCGATCAAATGTATGACGCGTAAAATTGTATATTGCACAGAAGCTATATCATTATGTTAATCATAATAAATACAAATTATTTAATATTTATAGCGTGTTGACAATTTGAGATTATATTATCGATAGTATTACGTAAAGAATTTGGGATTTTTCATAAGCTTTTACCCCATTTTTTATTTTGTCTGTGAAAGACAAAAATTAACAATCGAAATGTTCCGCTAAAAAGCAGAAACAGAGCCTGGAATTCTATAGCATTAATTAGCTAATGCCCCGTGCATTAAGTGGATAGTTTGCTCGAATTATATTTCATTTCGATAGTTTACTGATGAATGATATTCTATTGGGTTTAACTCTCTATAGCCTATATATATATATATAATACCCGAAGTCATTGTCCGAAATAATAATCAAAGTTATAGATATGTGTGTTGTTCTTACGCTTTCGAGGACTGCACAAGTTGCTGTTTTAGGCCCGTCCTATTAAATTTCTGGATAAAGGATGCTAGGAGGCGCAAAATTTTTCATTACATTCTTGTCCCCGTCGTCTTAATATCTAGGAGACGCAAAATGGTCAAAATGCTTTCTCAAAAAATGGCGATGGAGCAATTAATCAATTCTCGGCCAGCAAATTCTAAGGGGCACACAGTTTTGACCTTCCTCGCAAATACCTACTTCTGTCGTAAAAGAGAATCTGTGTAAGCGATCGATCATTAGTCGCAGTTAATGGCTGGACGTGAGCACCAGTTATAGCCATTAACCGCTAGACGCATTGTGTTTTTTAAGTTTTTTGCAAACATTTCTTTTTCGGGCTTTTGATGCCTAGGTTAAAGAAGTCATCGTGTAATTCTTTCTTCAACATTCGATGTAGCGTAGCGTAGGGGATCCTTTCTGTTCATTTACAAGATGAATACGAACGAAATCAGCTGACGTTGATCTAATACACAAGGGGCATCATCATCATATTCATAATAACGCATCTCAATGCAATATCTTTCCGATTTCGGTCTTCAATGAGTAAATACGTATTACGTGTTAACTCTTCGTGGGCTTTGTTTAATAATGTGATGTGCAGCAAAAGACTTGATTGATCAATCCTTATTAAAATGTGTTTTTATCGTATTATAATTAAGTTAGATTAGATTTTAAAATAACGACTAACTGTAAACACACTCATATCTGTAAGTTTGACTCGCGTAAGTAAATTGCGTAAGTATTGTCAGTTTGATTAATATTTATATTTGCAAAGTTATCATAAATAGATTATATTTACGCGAGTAAAATTTTTTTATGTAAAGGCAGACAATTTTTTTTCTATAGATGTTATTTTTTATTATTTAAAATTGACAGATTTAGGGTCATCATACGTACGTACGCTGGATAAGACATCGAACCTAATTGTAAACGGCGCATGAATTTATCTCGTTATCACTCCCATCTTTGTTCACAACATACTTCATACAAAATTCATGCATGTGTCTCGTGCCGTCCAAAGTGTCACAGAAGTGTAAACAAGTGTAAGCGTGACGTAACGTTGTCACGAATTTATGAAACGATACACAATGTTCAATTTGGACCATCCTTTGCAACGTCATTCCGCTGACGTATGTGATAATGATGAGATACAAGCGAATTACATTAGATTATCATCATAATCAAATATATAATAAATTCTAAAGGTATTATCATGTCACTGTTTAAAAAAGCTCTAAGTTAATAATCGCTCTTTGCCAGCAAATTCTATAGGTTTACTAAATAGTTGAAAGGCAGATAGACTAACTGCTGGGCTGCTGCTTGATGGATAACCCCTAGTTATTTTATTTCTATTATCGTATGAACTATAATAAGGAACAAAGGGGAAAAATGTAACTCCGCGTAAAAAATAAAATAATAGAAATCCCTTTCAATCTGTTATTTTACGTTTTTTCTTGAAAATGAACATGCCCAAAACAAACAACCTCAGATAAATAGGAAAAGACAAGACAATGATGAAACAATAATGAAATAAAAAAAATATTATTTATAGTCAACAGTTCACAAAGCCGAAGAGATGAAATTGGTCTATTTTAGGACGAAGTCTCCGCGGCCCACTAATACTTCGAAAATTTGAAATTTAACCAAATGTAAACAGCTTAGGCCAAGAGTGTGAAAAATAACTTCTCAGTTAAAAACAGACTGTCAATTTTTGGACAGTTTATTAACACTTTACTATCTAGTATAACTGATTTAAGTGATTTAAAGTGATGACAGCTTAGTGGGACAACGCGTAACTGCAGTCCGAGATATCCAAAATAGAATCTCAACTACCAATATAATACTATCAACAGAAACTAAACTACCATTTCAAGTTGCATAAAAAAAAACTTTAAATTTTTTAAATTAATGTTAGGATTTCACTTATTTGATTATCATTGACCTGATAGCCATCCTTCCTTTCCCGTGTGTGTCGTAAGAGGCGATTAAAAGAGCTTATAGTTGAGAAATGGGCAGCAGAGTACCTTTTAAAACATCACTGAAAGCCAAATTGCGGTTGCCAACACGCCTGCCAAGCTTGGCAACTACAGGTAAAACCCACCTTAGGGGGGAAGCTATGTTTAGCAGTGAACAGTTTGCTGAACATAGCTTCTAGCATAAGGGGGGTTTTTGCAACATTGTCACCTATTTCTTCTTTTGAAAGATACGTAAAATTGTCATGCAGTGACCCACGACAAAGGACTACTACGCAGGTCTTCTTAGCTCTCCGAGGAGGGCTTAGAAGTTGAATAGCTGCTATGACAACACAAATCGGTGAATTGCAATTATCGAATTACAATATCGTTATACGTCAGATGGCATCCGCGCGCGTGATGGATGATATAAAGATCATTTTCGTAATTTCTATAAATATCGAGCCTACTGCGCAATCACGGTTGGAATGTCGATTTTGACAGTAGATTAGAACATCAACACACGCTTTTATCTGAAGATTTTGATCTCGCAAAGTTCGATTCAATAATTCACAGTCATATAAATTACAATATACATTATAATTTTTTTGCCAATTACAGTTTATAAACTTTGGTGCCAAATTTTGCCTGCCTATAGTCCAGCTTACGCAGGCTGCTAGTAAATTCACCACTGGACTCCACACAGGCCTATAGTTTTTCAACAAATCAAACAAGTCCAAATATGGCGGATTTATCTTGTGTAGTTCGCGAATTCCTAAGGCCACCTTCCGTCTTTATGATCAAACCAGTTCAATGATACCATAACATGATATTGTCTTCGAACTTATATAAGCATGCCAAATTTCGACATAACCTGACGCTAGTAAATGGCTAAAAAATAGAATGCAAATTTTGAACGAAAAGACTTATATATGCAAGTTAAATAAAAGATTTTAATAAAAAAAAGTAGCTTACATTTCCCAGAACGCAGTGTTCTACGAATCCTCACATTAAACTTTATCCAAATCTGTTTAGCAATGCAGAACAAGCCCGAACGACTTTTTATTATTGTTTTAAGATTTTGGTTTCAAGTTAATAAATATTCACTCCTTGAACATAGAACACAGATCTTTAATTCTTTTTCTTATATGTAGTTATAACTTTGCAAAAATCTTTTCTTACCAATTACTTCGTGTATGATAAGTATGAAATGAGAAATCTAGAACTTTCAAAATTACCTCTCTTTAAAATACCACCATTCTCTGGCAAAACATTAGGACTGGTGATTTGTTGAAACATCTCAACTAATTTGCTCACCGCTACTTATTTATTAAATTGTAACAGGAAAAATATTCTGAGTTCATTCAGTAAATAGTGTATCTTTTAATAATATGTATTGGCATTTGGATTTAGACAGGATCCAGATGTTAGAAAGCAATGAACATTTCTATTATATGAGAAAATCTTAATAAATACAAGAAAGTATAATGGTGTTGTTAGTCTTAGTGTTGTTGAATTTATTTAAGAGCGTTTATATACTTTGTTTGTTTAATTCCGAATAGTCCCTAAATGCAGTCTATATATAAATTTCTTTGTTACAACATATAAGTTTAATATTTTTACTTATTACATGATCTTGCCATGTAGTTCCAGCATAGAATGGGCCATCCCTTCCTTTCCAGTGAGTGTTATAAGAGGCGACTAAGGAAACTTAATGGTCGAAGGATGGGCAGTAGCTATAAAAACATCATAAAAATCTAACTGCCTTTGCCAACCACTTGTTAAGCGTGGCAACTATTGAACCTTTTCTCCTCAATTGATAAATACCAGAACAATCTATGAGGGAGACCAATGTTCAGCAGTGGACAGTTACCGGCTGATATGATGATGGTGATGATTATATGATCATCGACTCTGACTATGTTTTATAGTAAGAACGACGATTTCGTGAATAGCAGGGCCTCTAGACAAGCGAGTCTGTGAGTTGGAATGAGTTATCCGGCGTTGCTATCTCATTCTGTCTCACTAACTCGTTAGCGATGTCGATTCCATCGACAAATTCGTTTGTCACTTGTCTAGAGGGCGAGCTCTTAATATCGAATACTTTTATCATTTTCAGATTTAGACAACCCACAGCCCGGTACATCTAAAGCAGATCTCGACGTCAAAAAGTGCGACGACGCAACCAAAAAGGACAGCTGCAGTTGAGCTGTCTCACTCACTCACGTCTTAACGGACGCAGGACTTGCCCAAAGCAAAAGTAATCTCAATCAGGTAATTGTAAGCACTGAATAATGTAGTCCCACCTTAATTTTAGGTGTGCAAATATAGTTCTTATGTTGTTAACAATAAGGTGCCCATTGGTACCGTAGAACGAACACTATGTTGCTAACACAAATAATCAGTTCCCGCAAGGTGAACGTTTACCGCCATTTGTTAATCTCATTGTACTTAAGTTGGTAATAAAATCAACAATTGACGTTGATAATCGAGTGACGTAATAATCTTTGTTAACGTCAAAGTCATAGACTTACGCCACGATAAATTATTGGTCATTTACCTTTATATTGACATAATAGGATGTATGTTAAGATTACGTCGCGTTTCGCTCTAGTTATACATTCTTCTATAAATTGTAGAAGAAATATCGTCTAATTATTCATAAAAACGTAATATCTATATGTGTGCACTTGTTTTTATAGAGAGAGAGATAGAGAGAGTCATGGATATGTATTTCGTCAGATACGTATTAAAACCCGCTCGCGTGTTTCACCACGCGTTTTATAATTTCATACAAATTTTACTATCGAGCGTGATTCCCTAACGCGGGATTTGGCAGGCCTTCTCGCTTGTAGGGTAATCACGCGTGTGAGATAACACGTGAGGGATAATCCCGCGTGGGGGGGTCAAATACTATTAATGTATTTTGTCACTTTCTTTCAAATTAAGAATTTAACTCGAAAGAAAGTGACCGCTTGGCGTTTTTATGAATAATGGCGTAATGCTAGACAATATTGGCGTTGATGTATGGTTTTTAAAACAGGGGAAAGTATTGTTCTGATTGTTAAGTGTTATAATTACGAATCGTATTTAAGACTTAAGTTTCCGCTTCAAGAACTAAAAGTTTGTTGATGCGGATCTTTTTATTTTATGTGCAATTGTGTCGAAAAGTTTTTTTTTTTTAATTTTATAAATTTTATGAGCAATTATTACAGATGTATTTAATGACACTTTTCAATCCGATTATCCATACATTGAAAAGTAATGTTAACTTTACATTTTCAAATATTTGATTGATTATTTTTTGTTTAATTTTTTGACAGGACTCAAACCTCCGTTATCCAGGCTGAGTGGAATGCCAAATTGCACATTCTAAGAAATTTACAAGATTCAGCTTGGATAGTGGAGTTTTTGGGTTCTATCTAAAGGTATAATTTTTCAGTCCAATATTTGAAACTTACGTGTCCAGTGGTAAAAATTTCTGTGTATTACAGTGCATCTATTTACCGATATAAATAAATTAGTTATGTTCCTAATAATTAGTTATAAAACACAAACATACGCTTAGTGAGTTTACACGATGTGTTTTAACATTATTTATTATTTATAGATATTTAAAATTAGTTGAAGTTTATCGAAGAGTACAATTTGATTTTATTATAATTTGAGTGAGATGTTTTTAAGTACAGTTTTTATGTACATAGTCGTAGATACCACGTAGTTGGATACAAATCGTATAATTATTTCTATATTTAGTACCAAGATAATCAAAACGTGTCATGTGTATGTTTCATGTTTGTAAGTTATCTGCAGTGACAACAGGTGGCTAAAAAAAATTATGTAAGCGATTAAGCTCTATTCAAATTAAATTTATTGCAAGAACAAACAAATAAGAAAATTGAATGCAAAATTTTAAAAAGAAATGTATTTTAATCTGTGGCAATTACATATATATACGTTAACAGCAGTTAGTAAGCATGATTTAATTTGTTGTAACTTCAAGATATTTAAATGATAATTACTTAAAATGGCAATTTAAATGAGACATTCCAAAATGACAATTTAAAAAAAAACATCATTATTAACTTATACTCGTAGTATTGTAACTATGACAGTAATTTTTTTTTTTTATTTCATACTGATCATCTACGTCAGCACTTGTAATCTCTAATGGTATTAATTAATAAAAAAAAATTGCACTTCTAATATCAAATAAAAGATGTGCCTGTACAAAATTGTAATATATCAGCGATAATAACTAGCCGAAAATGTAATAACTTAACTGGCTACTTATGGTGTAATAGCTGACTAAATAGCCAGCTATTTGACTATCAGCTATTGTGTGAAAGGCTCATTATAATCGACCCAATTGCGTCACACTTAACGCAACCTATTTAGCTGGATATTAGCTGGATGGCGTTCGAGGATGGTTATAACCAATAGCTGGCTACGACGACAATAGATAACTTAGCTGCGTATATACTTTGCATAGTCGCTATGTAGCTGGATGTTGGTATAGCAATCCATCACTACAAAATGCCATCTGAAACACAAAGGTTACCCTAATATGTGTATATATTGTTCGTATAATATCTAAATGCAGTTAGCTGCAGTGAGATTAGTAACCGAAAAGACTGCATAAGCAGCTAGCATAATTCAATTGAAATAATACACTCTATTCCAAATACAATATTCTTTGTCAGTTAATAAAATTTTATGAAATCTTCTTGATATTTAAAATGGGACCCTAATTCAACGTTATTCAGTTGAATTTCGATGTATTTCTGGGATTTTGTATTTGGAATAGGATATATAATACGTTCTCATATCTGGTCTGATATTTTTTTGTAGAGAGAGAAAAATAAAGGTGTTTACAAATTTACGACTTAAAATTGTGTTATTATAGAAAATGCTCCCTAAAAATGTAGTACAACTTATATATATAAGATTGGCAACTGGCAACATTATGCATTACCTGTCAAACACTGAAAAATAAACGATTGCATATTTGAATAAGGAGCATCTAGAGTGTACTAGAATGTTCATCATAGAACAACATTGACATAAAATCACTAATTATTATTATATTAATTCCATATTATGCTTATGAAATTTTTAAATAAAAAACTTTTAGAATAGGTTAGAAAGTCTTAATCTATGATTAAAGTTATTACTTAAATATGATTTTGTAGTTTAGTGTATGTGTCTCATTCAGAAATGTTTGATGTATAATTTTGACAGGTAATCCAGATGTTACCAGCCTTACAGATGAACATGTTAGTTTGACATAATAGAGTAACTAATTTCAATGATGTGTCAATTAAAACACGCTTTTGTTCTTTGTATATCTAAATCAATAAAATGGGTATAAATATTCATATATTTTTTTTAATTACGCTTGATTTTATAAATTTGATTAATTTTATGACTTATGTGTGTGAGATGAAACTTAAGACTTTTTATAATTATGTTACTGGCCAGCATTAAATTAATAATTTGAATTTTTCTCATGTTTTGAAATTCGAAATTAATTATCGTGAAATTCGTATGCGGCACTATTGTATGTGTGCAAACTGTAATGTAAAATGTTAAACAGACTTGGAAAATATGGTGGAGAAATATGGGTACTATCAACAATAGTACCCTTACTACCCCTAGCCCCCTCTCTTTACCTACCCATAATTACAAGTTGTGAATTAAATTGACGAGTTCTAATGTGGAGTTTAGAGGTACAAAGAACAATTATGACGTCTCTGTAAGTTTGATACGTAATATTTACGTATCATTTTCTTGATTGGTCCAAGCGACTAACAGGCTGTTTACTAAAAATCAAGTACTTTTACTAGAAGTGTTTATAAGGTATACCAGTGTTTTTACTTTGAAGCTTTTATTTGTAACACTTGTAGTATTTCATATTTACTTTGTATTTTAACTGTAGCTATTAGAGATTATACGTAATTCTCATATCACACATATCTATTATTCAGCTGAATGTTGTGCTACTTATTTGCAATACTCAGCTTCGTGCATGGCAGTCACTAGCAGATCCAAGGGTGTGGTAAGGTAAAACACCAACAGGGTGATGCAGATCCGAAAGAGGTCAAATTTTAAAACAGAGTTTTAGATCGTCTAAAATAAAGTTTATTTTTACATTTCACTTTGTCGGTCCACAAGCATTCTGCAGATCCGAAAGAGGTCAAATTTTAAAACAGAGTTTTAGATCGTCTAAAATAAAGTTTATTTTTACATTTCACTTTGTCGGTCCACAAGCATTCTGCAGATCCGAAAGAGGTCAAATTTTAAAACAGAGTTTTAGATCGTCTAAAATAAAGTTTATTTTTACATTTCACTTTGTCGGTCCACAAGCATTCTCATATAGGAAAAAAAAATGAGATGTAAAAATAAATCTTATTTTAATCATCTTAAAACTCTATTTTAAATGCGATCAAAATGTGCTCTCCTCTCCGAACACATCACACTACAAGAGTGCTATGCACGAAGTCCACGAGTTCATATCATTAAAAGTTCCTCTTCATTTAGCGATCGGCTAATTTATTTTACTGTCAAAAATTTCATACAATTTCGATACACAACTTGCCTTAATATCTTCCTAGTGTTGGAAACATCGAATTTAATTCAAATTTTTTGGGGCCTATTCGGTGTATATGTGTTGTGTCGTGTCAGTGTGTTTCTCGAATGTCACTAGTTACAAATTTTTCTATTAGATCATTCTGTCAATTCTTTATAGTCAATGTAGATACCACATGAACGATGTTTGAGATATAAGATAACTAGGATTTAAAATTGTCTTTTAAATCCTTCATTGGAGAGGTTTTCTCGCAATATTCCCCTTTAAATTGTGATGGTATTGGCCACTATAATTGTTTTGTACGTCCTCTGCACACAATGTACATAGGCTTCGTTCTCTTTGACTATCCTTCAAAAGGATAAAATTAAAAAAAAACAACTGAAATGTCATGTAACTCTTATAGGCTCAGATTTTTAAAACATACATACATTACTATTACTATAATTGTGGCTTAATTTATTATTTTCGATGTATTCTGATTTTTAATTATAATTTGATATTCGTTGGTTGACGCAAGCAACGCTCAAGTGGTAATAACTAGAGGTAATATATGTAAAAAGTAACGTACAACTAAATTGGGGAACGAACTATGTATATCGCACAAATGTATCTGGTATTTAGCTTCTCAGAATATGGGACAAACCAGAACTACAAAACAGCAAGTAACATAAATGATATCAGAATATCGTGTAACATGTTGATTCAAGCCAAACACGGAAACCTGTGCTTACTGATTTTAATGAAATTTTTTACATGTGTTTGTTCCATTTTGAAAAAGGAGGTATAATTTTTTAAATACTTGTATGTCTTTGTGAAATTTGTCTTGCACCCTGGAGTGGATATGGCCCACTCCATATCCCTTTAAAATACCGCCTAGCTTGGAAACTATTTGACTTGTCATGTCCAAACATAAAAAAATGACAACACAATAAACAAACTGAAAATGGCTTTAATTTCTCATTATATACAGAGTAATGTTCACGCCATTTAGTTTGTTCCCTATTCTGAGATATATGATTATCAATAAATTTTCTAACTACACAGTATCTGTAAACATGTGTTTACATGTGAAAATGTTAATGGCAACATGTAGGTGCAATTACAGGCGAAAGTGCCTCCTTATTATTATTAACAGGTTTATTATTCATTTTTATGATATTAAATTTGTATAAGGGCAAATTTTTCTGTTTTCATTCTATCTCTAGAATGGCAAGCTATGAGGCCATGCCTACTTATGTTGTTCCAATGAAATGAAGTATTAAATCTAGAGCGATATTTCTGTCCCACTCACATAGGGATATTTATTTTGTCCTTAACAAATGAATGTATATTATATATGTATGGCTGCGATAATTCTTTAAAAAAAAATGTGTTGACAGCCAGTAACATACAGTGGACAATAATAGTGTTGCTATTGGCTAAAAGCTTTATACATGTGTCGGTGTCCGTGGCGCGCTCTGGTGGCAGATTTGAGCCTTTACATTTTTATACGTTTATAAAACGTTTAATAAATAGTTTATGTACATATTATGTGTATAAACATTTTATATGTATAGGAAAGTCCTCTGACCAGCCAATTTTGTTTTGTGAAGTGTTTGAGATTAGAATAGTAGTTGTTCAAGGCACATATTTGGTGTCAATGCGACATTTTCTATTTTTAAAACTGAGTTTTTTTTTTTATTAAACGATGGATTTTGATTGAACGTAACGGCAAGATCTAAGATGAAATCTGCGCTTAACCAGAAGATAGTTATTCACAAACTAAATTCATAATAAATCTGAGACAGAACAGATTTAAATTTAGTCCGTATTTTAATTATGAAGATTGGTTTGTGTTTTATTTAAAATCAACCCCCTTATGCTTAGTATATTCAACGTATAGTTCTGAGATAGTCAATTTGATTTTATAAAGGGTAAGTTGAAAATTTAATAAAGCTGTGATCTCAGATCTATCATCTATTATATTGTCATATAAATGTAATGAAGTACTCCTACTCCTACTCCTACAGTTCACTTATAACAATGAAATGTATTTCATACACGTAGTTACTGTACATTACAATGGGTCCGATTCTGAGGTGATATTTTTTTAAATTTGTCTCTTGACCTAATATTTAAATTTGATAGTTTCGCAAAATAACTGTTTTATGGGTCATCGTAAATCTGAAAGAAAATTAATTCATATTCTTCGTTACAATAAAGATGTCGCTGTAATATCAAATCGAAATTTGAATTTTAGAGATTTTTAGAGATAGGTAAGAGAGAGTTAGAGAAATAACTCGCATCAGAGTCGAGCCAGTTGTCTGTTTGTTTTTGTAAAATAATAAAATATTTTGAGCCTCCATACTAAATTGACTGTTACAGGCGCTGTTTTAGTATAACAGCTCAAAGATTTTTGTTGTATTTTAATCTATGTTTCTTTGGGAAAATAATTCAGTTTCACTTGTATAACATTCCCTTAGAAGAAGGCCAATCATTTCTATTTTTTATCGAGAATAAGATGCTGCTTGTGGAGACTGGTCCGCTCATGTTTACTTGTTTATTTCGCATTGAATAGTACATACAAATAGCACTCGATACTAATTTAAGTCACAGTACCAATACAAATGTAAAATTATCTCGTACATAAATAAAAAGAGTAATTGTTGACTTTCTACTCAACAGATAACAACATTCCGTACACAGCAGTAGAATTATAAAAAATTTACGATTTAAAAGAATCGATAAAATAATTCTATTATAATAACTATTATGTCTATTCTATATAAATTTACGTGCACATATATGCCAATAACAGGTAAAGAAATGCGTCTTTATTTCATTAAGAACAAAATTATTAGTACAATAATTAATAGGATATAAATTCTCTATCGTCAATTATTATTCATTTGTGGTACAATAATTGTTTAATTATATCAATTGTTTTTTAATACAGAGGTAACTTTCACACCTTTAATATTATTAGTAAAGTTTCATTTTAATACTCTAAAATGGTGTATTGTATTTCCATATATAGATTTGCTATTGTTTATTATTACGAAGGTCATTGTTCACAGCTAGCTACGTTACTGGGATAAACACATTGCGATCGATTCTGAAAAGCCATTTCTCTAAACTTGTCTCTTTAAAAATAATCAATTTTATATAGAGCACTATCAGTATGCTTAGGACTAATATGAACTAAATTTCTAATAGATTTAAATTAAAATTATTATAAATTTAGTTTACAATAATCCATAAAATAGTCACACCTGCAATGCCTCTAAAATAGTCACACCAATAATGATGTTATAGGTGCTCATTGGCAGCGATAGTCACTTACCATCAGGTAATCCGCTTTGCCCCTTTGCACTTTGTATTAAAAAAAAAATATCGTGATTCTGTCAAGATATTAGGTTAATGGATAAATTCCAGACAAATTATATTGAAGACTAGGCAGCATGGTCTCCGACCTTAGCCTGCTCCACAACGGAACAAATGTACTAAAAAAAAAGGATAATGGATAAGTTTAGAGCAATGGATGCCTTATAAGCGAGCTCATTGTCACTAGCTATATCCCATTAAAAAGTTACCCTGTTATTACAAATACGGACTATTTATATACCAAATTTCATTTAAATACGTTGATCTGTTTTATTTAGATGCAATAACAAATATTGAAACATTCATATCTAGAATATTGGCAGGAACTCTGCTTACATTCCGAGATAGGTATAATTTTGCCGCGCCAATTTACAAACGGCTTTTAAGTTGGCATTATTTGTACATTTCTTAAACATAATTGTCCATTTATCCTATTACGTTTAATAATAATTATATATTTAACTAAACAGGTAACACATAGGTACGTAAAATTTTCAAATACGACGATTAGGAATCTAATTAGGTAGTTTTTTATTTTTTTTTTATCAAAATAAAGTAGAAACGAAAAAGCGATTTGCAATTTTATAAAATTAGTTACACTCAATTAGTCAACAGTTTTTTTTTAATTGTCGTATTAGTTCTAAATAAACGTACTTTTTAGCTTTCACATGTAAGTTAGAGGGCGAATAGTATTAACGAATTTGTATCGTTTTGTATCTAGTTTGTCGTCAAACAAACAGAAATAAACTTTTGGAAATTTTTTAACTTTTTTCATTTGTAGCCAACCCTTTTAACAGACCCAACAAGAGTTTTCGTTAAGAAGTTTATAAACTAACATTTCTATTATTATTCAGATGGTACATCACAAAGATTTTATGATCGACAATGGAATGGTAATCCTTCTCTATGGCTGACTGAAAGAGATGTTTCCTCCCATGAACACTCAGGTTGTGGAATGAGCTCCCTGTCAAGGTTTTCCCAAGAGACTACAGCATGGGGTTCTTCAAAAGGGGATAAAGGGGTTTCTTCAGGGTCGGCAACGCACGCGTAATACCTCTGGTATTGCAGGTGTTCATAGGCTATGATAACCACTTACCATCAAGTGGGCCGTATGCTTGTTTGCCACCTCAGTGGTATAAAAAAAAGAGAATGTGAGAATGTTTGTAATATATGTCCGCTATATACACATATATGTACTAATTAATAAATAAATAAAATAATCTCCCTGTGCTATCGGTAAACGCTGGCATTGAGTGTTCACAGGTCAGTTTTTTTATTAGATGAAAATTAAATAGCAACCCCATATGCGTTATCGATATGCCTTAGTGGAGCACCAGTGAGAGATGGGTGAGATTGAAAAGTTCAGTTGATCCATCGACCACACCCAACTATTTATTTTCTCAAAGAATTGCAGTTCATTTACTAAAGATAATACAAAGTTTTACAAATAGGAATATATTAGAAGTGCATTACGCTTAAGTACATTTCACAAGGTACAAAAATTAAAAAAAAAATCAACCTTTATGTGGGTCGATATTATACAATAAAAAAAAACTGCATCGAAATGTAAATGAATCATTGTTACAAACTTTTGCATTTGTTAGCTTTATAGGTTAATGACCAAAATCAGTTCAGCAATTGCAGAGTATTACAATAGTTCTTATTAAATTGAGAACTCGTAAGTATATATTGTATACGGCCGTGTGGTCCCGGCATAGTTTTGGCCACCTTTTTCTTTCCCGTAGGTGTTGTAAGAGGCAACAATGGGAGGGTGAGGAACTTAAAACATCTCTAAAGCCTAACTGCTGTTGCCAATTCGCCTGCCAAGCGTGACAACTACTGGCAAACTTCTCAAGAGAGAGGCTTATTATTTAGCAGTGGACAGATGATGATTATGAGGTATATAAACTATTCTTTATCTAAACGTTTTTGAAAGCCCTCCTTTTTAAGTGGGTTGGAAACTTTTAAACAAAGTATGAACATTTCTTGGAGCCTAAATTGAAAAGATTCGTTAATTTCTTATATGGCAACTTATAGATTTGTTTACAACTTCGCCTGGCTTAAAATTTTTGCAAACGGCAGTAATGCGATAATGGTAACACTCGTAATTGTCACTACAAATATATTAGCCAGTGTTGTTAACTAGTTTAAAAAACAGTTATTAGCTCTTGATTATATGACTAGATAGATATCAATAGCGTAGAAACCTTTAATCCATTAGGACTTTGACGACGTGATATCAGCAGTTACTGTTCGCTGCAGAATATAGGCCTTCGCCATAAATGCGATTTTGCCAGTAGTTGCTACGTTTGGCAGGCAGGTTGGAAACCGCAGTTAGGTAATAACCTATTGGTAATATGATGTTTTAAGAAGGACGCTGCTGACCAGTCCTCGACTACTAAGTTCCCTTAGTCATGTCTTATGACATCCGCGGGAAAAGAATGGGAGGTCCATTACTTTATACTATTATTATTATTTTGTAAAATTAGATTCAAATATATTGATTACTATTTTGCTGTATTCAGTTTTTATAGCACTAATAAGTTTTTATGCTACTGTATTAAGTATAGTTATTTTACTTTTTTTTATAACATAAAAAGCTTTTATATTTTTTATTGTCTAGCTAAATTAAATTTGAACAAAAATGCATTAAAGATGGTAGTTTAAAATTCGGTGATAATTGAAGTTTTAACAATTTTTATTCTAAAAAAAACTGTATTAGGTTAAAGTTTTGTAGTTGACTTTAATCAATCTATTAGTGATGAATTATTCTTCACGATCAAAGATTTCGTTCACAACTTTAAAAAGTTTAATTTACGTGTTATCCGTGTCATAATACAATAGAGTACATTTATCAGCTGCGCTATAATCTTATTGGATATAAAACTATATACGAATACCAGCTATTGTGTTGAGGCTATTTATTTGTTATATTTTTAATAACGGCTATATTCTGTTTGTGACCAATAGCTATTACCTTAATAACATCACTAATTGTGTCAGTTTGATGAGTGATGTATCATATACGGATGTAGAGAAAGTAAATTACAAATTATCCGTGGTTTTCAATTTTACTTTGTGAAATGAATGATTCGGTGTTGTGAGAAATGCTATTATTGTCTCTAAGAAAATGTGTACATTGTCAAAATACAGATCCTATAGTAGTAAAATGTTTAAAGACCTTATCGACTGACACCTCTAGTATTTAATATCTATTATTCGTGTAATTCTATGTGTGTTTTCTTATTTTAACGGAAAAAATGCCAAGGGGAGAGAATAGACCGAGTACGCTACTGTCCCGAGAGGAAAACGATCAAGTCTTCAGCCTCATCGGACCAAAATGCCAGGTTTGTGTAACGCTCTATACCTTGTCTACCACACATGATTCAGCCACCTCTAGATTACATATCTCATAGTATTTGTGATAATATCACGATAAAAGCCCAAATTTTGTGATCCCGATAATCGTTTTCGCATTCATATTGTATAAATAGAACAATTATAATTGAATGCACAATCTAATTAGTATTGTTAATAAATTCATAAATTAGCCCATTTATCGAAGTTACTTAATAGCGCTGTTTCCATTGCATTTTATATGAATGTTTGTACAATGAAATCATACTGTACGGATCAGGTGCATAATTTCACTGCCATTTACTTTTATGGGGTGAAAGTTGCAATTAGTTTTATAGTGAAGTAGGTACTGAGGCGGTGCACTGTTTCGAAGACAGTAGAAAATACTATCTCAGTATTGTTATAATCTTTTAATCTTATCTCTTTAAGTTATTGGTGTTTTTCACTATATATATTTATCAAATGTAAAGTTATATCAATATTTACCTTTTATCTTCTATTGAAATATTTTTCTATATATATATATATTTATATTTTTCTTATTTTCGTTTTTTTTTTACACAATAACAATTTATACATCTGGGGGGAATGGGATTGTTAGTAATGGAGACTGAGAATCCCATTGCTAGCAATATACCCAACCAGGTTGACTTCCTCGCGGTTCTCCCTGGAAACTATCATGGTTAATTCCTGATGAATTCATCATGATGGGCTAACTGGCCTGTTTTCATTCTCATCTATCACCCTTCCATGGTGCTCCGCCAGTGTATTCCGTTAGCGCAGGCAGGGTCACCATATCATTTTCACCCATCAAAAAAAATTATATATCTTGGTTATTTTTACCTCCACTTTATGTATTATGTATAGGCTTAATTAATATCAATACTGGTTTGATATCTATACAATGGGTTCCTCTGGATATTGATGGTGGAAGAAAAGGGCATCACTCATTTAGATTTTTTTTTAATGGGTGATAATGGAATGGTAACTCCACTCGCCCTATCAGTATACACCTGCGGGGCACCAGTGAAGGATGATAGGTAAGGATGAATCAGGTCAGTTAGCCCATCGTGACAAATTCAACAAGAATTGTTCATGATGGTTTCCAGGGGGAACCATGTAGTGGTCGACTTAATAGGGTATATTGCTAGCAATGGGGCTATCAAACTCTATTGCTAACAATCCCTTTCCCCCCTCATTTTGATATTACCCATGCCAGTAAGATATTTATATTAATTTAAATCAGGTTCTTAATTTCAATATTATATATTGGATTACTAATATTATTGGGCCAATATATAGTTTCAGTTTGAAGGGTGGGATATGGCGTGAAATTACTAGGTTCAGAGGAATAACACTCAGGAATGGCAACGCATGGGGGGGTATTATGGGCGAAACAGTATACTCTGTTATGTCCATGGTACTGCTCATGTCTATAGGAGACGGTTACCACTTTCCATCAGGTGGACCGTCAGTTTGTTTGCCATTCTAAGTTGTATAAAAAAATATATATATAGACAATTGGCTAATGGACCTTCTTTCATCGTTATTTATCATCCAGCACCCGCACAGGCAGGGTTACCATTTCAGTATCACCCATTAAAAAAAAACCCTTCATACTGAAACACAGCCATACAAACACACTTGCTTCACGGTAGAAACACAAATGGGACAGAGGAGCCCAAACAATTGACTTTTGTACAGTCTCCCTCTGGTCTCTGTTTCCATTCATTGTGAATAAAAAATAATTGTTCACCCCTTTAGTCAATTTCTCATTTTTGTACTTAACTGCCAGTAACTCCTAAGCAATGTGGTTAAAATTTTGTATTATCTATACTTATAATAAATTTGTAGAGAGATTAATTCTGTACATAAAATATATTTCCAAAATAACTATCAGGGGGTGATTAGTGATCGATACTGATGTCAAATGTGCAATCAGTAAAATTTTTGTCTTTCTATCTGTCTGTATATTCCTTATAGAAACAAAAACTACTTGACGGATTTTAATTACAATTGGTACAATTATTCTTCATACTCCTGGCTAGGTTATAGTATACTTTTCATCACGCTACGATCAATAGGAGCAGAGCAGTGGAGGGAAATGTTGGGAAAACGGGAGAAATTACTCCATTTTTCTTCTTCTGTCGCGTGTGCAGCCTTAATGGCCACTTTTTAAAATGTAAAAATGTCCACCCATGTGAAGCCGGAACAGGCCGCTAGTTATAAATATAATGAAATAATTATATGTGAATATACCATGATTTGTTATTATTAATTTATGATAATAATAACTTATAAATAATAATATTCAGTAATTATCACTTTATAATTATATTGTTTATGATGTTATAATGTATAATTGATGAATATTTGTTCAATTTTAAAATCATATTGAGAGTTGTTTCTTTTGAATTGCTCATTCAAAAATATACTGTTATTAAAAATATAAAAATAACATGTAAAAAGTACAAAAGGTAGAATCCTTTTGTACTTTTTAAGTAATTTTCAGTATTGGATACTTGATTACAATTTATTTGTTTAATTCTGCTATCATTAATATGTGTGCTACTGCCAACATTTGAGGATCAACTACTTTGCCACACCTCACTAAAGTTTGGTATAAATACTCTTAGACATTTTCTCTCTAGACAGTTTCAGACCATCGGTTTTGAAAACAATATTTATTATATTAGCCTGAACATAGGCCCTATAAGAGGGAGTTTTGCAAATGGTTGCCACTCTTCGTAGGCAGATTGGCAACCACAGTTTTTGGTGATGTTTTAAGAGGAATGCTATTTATCTAGAGGAATGGTGCATATCCCTTGATCATTAAGTTTCCTGGGTGACTCACTGTATACTGGGACCACATGATAAAAAAAGGAATAATATTACAACAAAAATTATTTATATACCTAATAGGTATTTGTTACTATTTTTGATTACAGTAATAAAATGAGGTAAACCAACATAATATTTCCTTATTTTTCTTCTAATATCATCCTACCCTTATCCGAATTATATATATATATATATATATATATATATATATATATTTAGAATATATATAGAATTTGGATATAATAATTGGATATACATAAGCTTGCTGGGTGACAACCTTTATTTGTGGCTATATTTTTGTAGACAACCCTATGTTAATTTATAGAAAAAAAAAAATAACACAATTACTGCACCATGTTCGGGCCTATTCCTTAAGGCAGTCTATGGGAGAGGCATACATTCAGCAGTGGACAGTTAATGCCTGATATGATAATAATGATGACAGTATTATCATCTAAAACAAAAGTTTAAATGTTGACAAGCCTTATTTGCACCAATTTTTTTTTATTAAATATGTAACTATATGTTACTGTCTATAGAAAAGAATAAACTTTCGTTTGTTTATCTACTAATTCAAGTATTTTTTAAATCTTATATCTACAGAAGTCAGCAGTGGAACACTAAATATATATATATATACACATATACATGGATAGCGCAGACGACATTACTATTCCATTATCATCAAATAAAAAGAAACCGGGCTAATTAATTTATAATTAGGTACCATTCAATAGTATTTTGGTGACATTAAATAAGCTGACAATACATATAATAGAATTATAAATAAACAATATTATGTATGTATATTAGTCATCACTCAACGATGGTATCTATCACATTTGAATGCACAAACCAGCGGTGTTGACTCAGCTGTTAAATAAAGGCAACGTAAATAGAATGTCTATTCAGGCTTAAAAATGATGGTGGTGCTTCACCACTGGACATAAAGGTCATTCATATAAGGATCATATAAAAAAAACCCCTGTGCCGAGATGCCCAATGTATCTAATGCGTAATAGAGCGAAAAATACCCACACAGTTGGGTGGATTCCAGTCGGGGGAATATTATTTTTGTTAATGTCTTTTTATGAAAACTGGAATGGCGAAATGTTCATTACCCACATGATAGAAACTGGTAACGGTTTTTTTTATGGATGAAAACCCTGTCTGTACGGGGGGAAAGGGATTGTTAGTAATGGAGACTGAGAATCCCATTGCTAGCAATATACCCAACCAAATCGACCTTCACGTGGTTCCCCTTGGAAACTATCATGGTTAATTCCTGATGAATTCATCATGATGGGCTAACTGGCCTATTTTCATCCTCATCGATCACCCTTCACTGGTGCTCCGCCAGCGTATCCCGTTAGCGCAGGCGGGGTTACCATACCATTTTCACCCATCAAAAAAAAAAAAAAACACTGTCTGTACTATCGATATACTACGCTGGTGGGACATCAAAGAGAGATTATCGGTGAGGATGAAAACAGATCAATTGATTCGTCGTAATGAATTTTTGGCGTCTGTAAATAAATATTGTACATATTCATCTCATATCCACTTGTCAACATCATTACTTTCTTTTCCATTAAGTAGATTAATTAAATTGTACATAGATATTTCACCTCTTTCTATCTTTCGGACTGGCCGTACAGACATGACAGCGACGTTTACTTCTTACATTCATTTCTGCTGTCATTCTCTCCATCTCGATCGCTCGTCTCTTACACTTCTAATTTCCGTTTTTATATAGTATTTTCTACGTATTCCTTTGTATATAATATTTACCTTCTGTATATATGTGAATAGATAAAGTTAGTTGTTATACTTATTTCTTTCGCACAACTACAAATTCAACAAGAATTAATCACGATTGTTTCCAGGAGGAACCACAGCCACCTGATGGAGTATATTGCTAGCAATAGGGCAACTAGACCCGTTATTAATAATATCTTCCTCCCTGTCCGACACGCAGAGTTTTAATTCTAGTGCCTAGTAATTTCGCTGCCGAATTTTCCTGCTGTATGCATGTTACTGTAGTCATATAATGTAGTTAGTCAAGTATCGTTTATTTATATAGTTTTGAAAAGCCTCAATGCGAGCCAATAACATCCTATTTGTAGATTGATTACTTATTAGTAATTAAAGTTTAATATACCTACCGTTTTTTTTGATGGATGAAAATGGTATGGTACAATAACCCCACCTGCGCTAACGGAATACGCTGGCGGAGCACCAGTGAAGGGTGATAGATGAGAATGAAAACAGGCCAGTTAGCCTATCATGATGAATTCATCAGGAATTAAACATGATAGTTTCCAGGGAGAACCGCGAGAAGGTCGACCTCGTTGGGTATATTGCTAGCAATAGGGTTCTCAGTCTCCATTACTAACAATCCCTTTCCCCCCTATATACCTACTGTTAGGATTATTTTTAATGTTATAATCAGACGATAGATTTTGAAGTTATGTGTTAGTTCATGAAATGCTGTTTAGCTATTTTTAATCGTCGAAAGTACAGGCAAAGGAATCTATTATGTCCTAGTACCTACCAAAGTTATATTATTTAGAAATTTCGCTCTAACTATTTAATTATTCATAACCTATAGTGACCCATTGCTATGCAAATAACTCAATTGCTTCCACTTCCTCCCGTCGTCCGTACAAGCGTATCCGATTTTCTGGAAGTAATAAAGTTTATCACTCCTAACTGATCGGCTAAGGCGTTTAGATTTGAAAGGAGGCAAGTTACAAGGCTTTCTTTATCGATGATGATAATGATGGAATGATAGCTGCGCTATTGATATACACTGACAAGGCACCAGTGAGGGATGATAGGTGAGGATGAAAGCAGGCCAGTTAACCCATCGTGACAAATTCCACAAGAATTAACCAAGGTGGTTTATTGTTAGCAATAAGAGATAATAAATACCTCTTTCCCTCCAGATATAAGGCTTCCTTTTTTGAAGGGTGAAAAAAGAATGGAGTTATAATACCTGCGGTATACGCTGGCGGGTACCAGTAAGGGATGATAAGTATGAAGGCAGTTCAGTCGGCCTATCGTGAAGAATTCGACAAGAGTCAACCATGATGGCTTCCAAAAAGAACCACGTGGAGGTCGACCTGATGGGATATATTGCCAGCAATGGGGCTGTTAAAACCCATTACTAACAATCCCTTTTCCCCCCAAATATAGGGCTAGGCTTATGACAAAAATAACCTTTTAATGAGGTACTCCTAGGCAGTGCCCGTCGCCTCCTCTGGTGACGAAAATTGGTCATTAGTGATCCGCGCTGTTCACTCCAACTTTGAATTTGTAATCCTGTACTAATCCTATTGCGCTGGAGGAGGGGGGGAGGAAGGGATCGTTAGTAATGGGGATTAGCAACTCTATTACTAGCAATATACCCACCCTATCAGGTCGACCTCCTCGCGGTTCCCCCTGAAAACCATCATGATTGATTCATTTGCACAATGGGATAACTGGCCTGCTTCATTTTCATTTATCATCTCTCACTGGTGCCCATCCAGCGTATACCGATAGCGCAGGCGGAGTCATCATTCCATTATCATCCATTAAAAAAAATCCTTTTACGCCTCACTTAAGCATCCCTTTTGGACTTTAAACGCCCCCGTTAAGTCTTCATATTAAAGTACCCTATGCCCCGCTCCATCGGACCCCTGTTTTAAATCGTTCACTGCTTAATTTTGAACTATCTATCGCTTGGCATACGTGTTATGCTTACGTAATTCCACTTTATCACTTTTATTTTATTTAAATAAAATTGTTATAATATTACGTAAAAATCGCTTTTAAATATATATTTTAGTTTTTAATAAATTAATTCGTATACTTGTTATTTAATGTAGGAAACTAGCAAAATAGCTCTAATATAACTTATGTGTTACCTAACACACTCGCATAAGTCGTAACATAAACGTTATACACATATTTAAGTGTCTATTGTAAATACATTCGCGTTCATACAATTTTAAAGTATGTATTATAAAAATTGTGTTCCACAGATAAAAAAAAAACAAATTTCCATTATAGCAAAACTAGTCAATTTATTTCAAATTTAAATAAAAAAAAAATTAATGAATGGATTTTGATATAAAATTCTGTGAGACTAATCTGTCAATATATGCTTAGGCACCTCTGTCCTATTCGTGTTTCTACCGTGAAGCAGTTGTGTTTGCATGGCTGTGTTTCGGTTTGAAGGGTGCGATATGGCGTGAATTTACAGGGTACAGAGGAATAACACCAGAGTCCTCAGGAATGGCAATGCATGGGGGGTATCATGGGCGAAACAGTATACTCTGTTATGTCCATGGTACTGCTCATGTCTATAGGCGACGGTTACCACTCTCCATCAGGTGGGCCGACAGGTAATTTACCATTCTAATAGCATAAAAAATAATATCCATATAGATAAAAAAAAAAACTGACTTCAATTGTGCCAAAACCGATAATTTTGATTTAATAACCAAATCGATTTTTAGTAACATTTCTATGGGATCAATCTGCGAGGATGTCCTTTCAGATAAAAAAAAAAGAATTTTTCGTAATCGATTTAGAACTGACAGAGTTGTGAGGTTAACAAACATCAATAAATGTTACCGAATTCAGAATCTCTTTCTTTTTGAAGTCGGTTGAAGGTAATAAAAATCTACTTGGGAATAACCATGATACAGATTTAACGTTTCGCTGTACATTTAATCGCATGACTACCGAATTGATAACCCCTTCTTTTCGGGGGGAAAGGGATTGTTAGTAATGGAGACTGAGACTCCCATTGCTAGCAATATACCCAACCAAATCGATCTTCACGCGGTTCCCCTTGGAAACTATCATGGTTAATTCCTGATGAATTCATTATGATGGGCTAATCGTTAGCGCAGGCGGAGTTACCATTCCATTTTCACCCATAAAAAAAAAAACTTTTTGTCGTCGGTTGGAAATAATAAAAACCTACTTAGGCATGAACGTGATACAGATCTAACGTTTCACTGTACTTTTAATCGCATGATTTCCTGGTAAAAGTGTACTTTCTTTGGTTACATCACTTGGGTATACGTGTTTCGTATATTTATTTAAACGTCGCGCACAAAATGAAGATGGATACATCTAAATATTCGATACACGATCTATATGCACAGGATTACGTATCATGTAAAATAAAACTTACTATTTAATAATAATGAATTTTTGTAAAAATAATAATAAATTTATTGCCATTTTTTTTATACAACTTAGAATGGCAAACAAGCTGACGGCCCACCTGATGTAAAGTGGTAACCGTCGCCTATAGACATGAGCAGTGCCATGGACATAACAGAGTATACTGTTGTGCTATTCCTCTGGTGTTATTCCTCTGTACCCAGTAAATTCACGCCATATCCCACCCTTCTAACCGAAATACAGCCATGCAAACACAACTACTTCACGGTTGAAACACGAATGGGACAGAGGTACCCAAGCAATCGACTTTTGTACAAAGTCTCCCTCCTTTACAAATATGGTACAGAAATTATAATATACATATTAATAAATAATATTATAATATACATATTAATAATATACATATTAATAAATGGCAATAGGCACAAACTAAGTTATTAATGTTACATTGCAATTATGACGATATAATACAGCGGAACAGCTTGTTTTTTTTAATGGGTAATAATGGAATGGTAATCCCGCCTGCGTTAACGGTATACTCTGTCGGGGCACCAGTGAGGGTATATAGCGCAGACAGGTTTTCTTTTTATTGTGAAAATGGAATGGTAACCCCGCCTACGCTGTCGGTATACGCTGGCGGAGTACCAGTGATAGATGATAGGTGAAGATGAAGCCAGGTCAGTTAGCCCATCGTGAAGAATTCATAAAGGATTAAACACAATGGTTTCTAGAGGGAACCGCGTGGAGGTCGACCTGAAAGGGTGTGTTGTTAGCAATGGGCTGTAAGAACCCATTACTAACAATCCCTTTCCCCCCTGGCAATGCATTAGGATTTCTATAACCCTAATGCATTGCATACAAACCTAATGAGAATGAAAACAGGCCAGTTAGCCCATCATAATGAATTCATTAGGAATCAATCATGAAAGTTTCCAGGGGGAACCACGTGGAGGTCGCTCTGGTTGGGTATATTGCAGCAATGAGATTCTTAGTTTCCGTTAATAACAATCCCTTTCTCCTCTACACGCAGGCGGGGTTACCATTCCATTTTAACCCATTAAAAAAAGAACATAGGACACTTTTTAAATTGAATGTATTCAAGCAAAGCCTCGTGATATAGCTAGTCTCTAATATGTCTCATATCGTTACAGAGTCTGGCAACAGCAGTAGTCCAATTGTTCACCACCGAGGGACCGGCACACTCGGAATGGAAGAAGAAAGATACGGGCGTACTGTGTTTAATCAAGGACAACGGCAAACGCTCATACTTTTTTCGCATATACTGCCTATGTCGGAAGGCGATGATATGGGAGCACGAGGTGTACCTCCAGATAGAGTACAAGAGTCCCAGACCATATTTGCACACGTTTGAGGCAGAGGTGAGTGTGAATTACCTGTATTTTTCAACCGTTTTTATGAGCATTCATAACTTGACGCGTGAAGCTTGTGGCGTTTTCAAAAACATTTGAAATTTTTCAATATTTCGGACTTATTATTTAGAAAGGGCTCTGACTACGAACTAAATCGTCAATCACGCAATAGTATACTCATTAAGCTGTCACTGAAATTTGAATCTTGACTGCAAAAAAAGTATTTGAACAATTTCAAAGCAAAATTTTTTATTTATTTATTCATTAAAAATAACTACAACATTATAACAGCAAAAGCTAAATCAATGTTATAAATCTAGTGTGCTAACATACAAAGTTATAATAAATGTATTTAACCCGACTCTAGATATTTCTGAGCCGCTTCTAATATCTTTGGCAGGCTACTACTAAATATATCAATTAAGTTTATAATATTATTTAATAACCGTACTGCGTGAGTTAAGGGAGCGTGCTGAAGTAGGTTAGTTATTATATAGGTGCAAAGTTTTTAGAGTTAAATTCTTATGTAACGTTAAGTGACATTTTTTTTATTATTATATCAGCCGTTTACTATCCATTACTGAACGAAGGCCTTCCCCATAAGGAGACCTTTGCCAGTAGTTGCCAAGCTTGGCAGGCGGGTTGACAATTGTAGTTAGGCTTTATGAAGGAGGCTGCTGCTCATCTCTCGACCGTAAAATTTCCTAAATTTCGTCTTACGACACCCACAGGAAAGAAAGGGGTGACCCATTCTATACCGTGACTACACGGCGAAGTGACATTATACAGGGTGAAATCAAATTTGTAAGCAATTAAATTGTCAGCAGAATGCTGACTGAGTATTCAGCTAGTGATGAAACTGAACATTTTTACCAATGAAAAATGTATCGCAAAATGACAGAAAATTCTCCCAGACTAACTTGATAGATGAATTCTGTTTATATCAACTCGTTTGTTTGTGTGTTTTTTGCGGTTATGGCAAACAAGTTGACGGCCCACCTGATGGAAAGTGGGGTCCCACTTTCATCTATAGACATGAATAGTACCATGGACATAACAGAGTATACTGTACCTCTCATGCCTTGTTATTCCCGTGGACTAAGGTGTTATGCCTCTGTACCCTCTGGTGAAATGTTAATTAAATTAGTTACAAACTTTTTTTGCTCTATTGTACTTTTTTTTTATTTTATATTTACATCTGGATTCAGTAGTTTAAATACTAAACAATGTTATACTTATTTTTGAGGGTATGTAACAATATTTTTCTATAAATAAATCAAATATGAAAATTTTAAAGCATCTCGTGTAAATGTGTTTATCTTAGAACAGAAAAGACTGTTCTATTCTATGGGCGTGATGATGGAATAAATTTAGTTAGTTATAAATTATAATTTACATCACCGTTTTCAGGATTACATGACCGCATTCAATTTCGCCAACGAAGATGAAGCAAACATCCTTAAGAAGGTACTTATAGAAAAAATCGAACTTCGAAAACAAAGAAGACAAGGTATGAATCTTATTAATATAAGGATATTACTCACACTGTAATTGATTTACTATTTTTCATGTATTTATTATTTTTAAAACTTATGTACATTTAAATTTTATATATATATATATATATATATATATATATATATATATATATATATATTTGTTGGTAAGCGTGTTGAGTCTCCCATCCGAGAAATAGGTATTGGCGACCCGCACGCATGCTAAAGGTAAAGGAGTTAAGGGGCCGCCTGAAAATCAGCGCTAACACATGGATCAATAAGTCCCGAGACTAACAATGAAAACAACATTTTTTTGCAAAATTTTTTTTTTATTCATCAACATAATCACCTTTTAGGGTGATACAATCGTTCCAACGCTTTTCCAATTTTTCAATACCATGTTTATAAAAAAAATTGTCTTTCGCTTCAAAATAAGCTTCAGTTTCAGCGATGACCTCCTCATTTGAGCCAAATATTTTTCCCTGGAGCATTTTTTTAAGATCAACAAAGAGCCAGTAGTCACTGGGGGCTAAATCTGGCGAGTATGGGGGGTGGGGAAGCAGATCAAAGCCCAATTCGTTCAATTTTGCCATTGTTTTCATCGACTTGTGGCAGGGTGCATTGTCTTGGTGAAAAAGGATTTTTTTTCTCTGCATGTGCGGTCGTTTTTTTGCTATTTCCTCCTTCAAACGCACCAGCAAGTCAATATAATAATCACTGTTAATCGATTTACCTTTTTCGAGGTAGTCAATGAAAATCACGCCATGCGTATCCCAAAAAACTGACGCCATGACTTTGCCAGCTGACTGCTGCGTTTTCGGACGCTTCGGACGGCTTTCGCCAGCTGTACGCCACTCAGATGACTGCCGCTTCGACTCTGGAGTGTAGTGATGTATCCATGTTTCGTCCATGGTCACGTAACGACGTAAGAAATCTTTTTTGTTGCGAGTAAATAGCGATAAACAGCTTTCTGAATCATCGACTCGTTGCTGTTTTTGTTCCATCGAAAGCAATCGCGGCACCCACTTGGAAAATACCTTTTTCATGCTCAATTTTTCATGGAGGATAGTAAATACACTTCCATATGATATCTGTGTCATCTCAGCAATCTCATGGAGCTTCACTTTACGATCTTTCATTATAATTTTTGTCACTTCACTCACATTTTCCAGTGTAACGGCTTCCACAGGTCTACCCGAGCGTTCCGCGTCATTTGTGTCGGTACGACCACGTTTAAACTCAGCAAACCACCGACAAATCGTTGCTTTTGATGGACAAGAGTCCGGGTAACATTTTTCAATCCATTGTTTCGCTTGCACGGTGTTTTTACCCATTAAAAAACAATGTTTTATCAGAACACGAAACTCGTTTTTTTCCATTTTTTAAACAAACTACGAAACGACTTTACTCCAACCTCGATAACTCAGCTGTTTCTGGTCCGATCAACTTAAAATTTCGACACATTTCAAGCAAAGGTTAGTACTCTAGAAAGACCTGGTTACTGGTTTACTACGAGCGCCATCTCTGGGTTAGTCTCGGGACTTATTGATCCATGTGTTATATAGGTACATCTCGCTGGAGCTGTACATATATAGCAACAGCTGAGGCGGCTCCTATTACCAGCAACATTAATTGTTCTTTTTTTTTTATTTTTGTTGTTTTAATATTTATTTTCTTAATAATGGTAATAAAGGTCATCTATCTATCTATCTATCTATATATATATATATATATATATCGGTTTTAAGTCCTTCGAGCTGTGTAACCCCACCCCATTCTTCAGCTATGTTTACATATAAGGACTTAAAACCGATGAAAAACAAAGGTTCTTGAGTGGCGATTCCGTACGCGCAAACTCAATGTAGAACGATGCGTCACTGATGGAGTGAAAACCTCAAATGCATTGCAGGGAGTCAGTGGATGCAAGTGGTTCTGGACCGTTCCTTATGACAGTCTATGGGACAGACACCTATACATGTATATAGATCGCTTTTAGCGATAAAGCTGCCCATTGTTTTCTCACTGTGATTATTTCTTTTAATTGTTTATTGTTTGTAAGTATCTATCTATCTATATACGGGGAATTTTATAAATTTACTATGACGCTATGACGCAAAGCACCGTACGCCCCCTAGAGGAAACATCGGAAAGAAGTCGAAACAATTGTCGGAAACGACAAACGTAGTGAGATAAGAAAATTCCCAGTATACATGTATACATATGTATTCTGGGAATAGACAGTGAAATTATTATTAATTTTTCACTCCAATTCCCACGGTCAGAGCTTAGGAAATAGTTAATTAAGCTGTACCTTCATCTCATCTCATTGTAATGAGTATTCGAGTATTCTGGCACTTCCCTGTGGTTGACTGGGAGAGAATGCTCTTAGCATTAAGTCCGCCACGTACACATATATTGTACTAATGAATAAATAAATAAATAAATGATATCTGTATGAGAGAGATATTAAAGAGAAATAATTTGCTGGGTTTTCGTTTTGTCCAAACTGTTTTTTCTACCCTGTATAAATAGATAATTGCACCCGTGCAAAGCCTAATTGTTGTGTAATTTATAGCATTGTTGTTCTTCCACAGAACGCCGCCAGAGGTCGATGTTGGCGGCGCGCGCCAACAACACGTCGTCGCAGAACACGGCGCCGCGGCACAACGGCCTGCCGCACCAGCCCGCGCCCTCGCCTGCGCCCGCGCCCGCTGCGCCCGCGCTCGCGCCCGTACCACTGCCGCCCAAGTCGGCGGCGCTCACCTGTATGTATTTTTCTAATCTATACATATAATAAAACTGTAAAGGTCAAATGAAACGCTAAAAACCGAGTCAGAGGGATGTTAGAAGTGAAATAGAACACATACTAATTATTTTTTCTCAAACATGCTTGGAAATGTGAGCATTATTTTGACAGTCTTCTTCGAGATAAATCAAAATTGCCGTACTGGTCAGATACATGCGGGCAGCGGACGGCAAAAGTTGTATGAAAATCCATATCTGTCGTGTTTTGCGGCCGGATAAATAACTATGTAAACTCTGTCCTGTAATATAAAAATGGAATGACTTTTTACTTCGAAACATGGCTACCAAGAAGGTAACTAATAAAAGGTTTTATTTAAATTTCGAACTGGCTTGCAAATAGAAAGCTGTTTATTGAAAAAAAAAAAACAAAGTGCGTGAAAAATTGTTATTGTACGTTATTCGTCATTTAACTTAAAAAGTAAAATTGTGTTTTCGATTTCCGCGCATTGTTTGAGAAAAGTACAATACAAGCCTTGGCCACAACTTGGCATTGATAGACTCAGGCATGTGTACCGCGGCTACGCCTCGGCCCACATTAGCACATTCGTCCATCAATGCCTCAGTTGCTGGCCGCTGCAGTAATTTACTATTATTATATCATTTCAGCTGGGTACACACTGAAAGCTACAAATAAAAAACCGAAGAATAGAAAACTCACAAAAGCTGATATTGGTGCGCCGAAAGATTTCAAACACGTATCGCACGTGGGCTGGGATGCAAAAACAGGTTGGTTGACTGAATGAATGGTTACATTTAGGCCTGTAGGATTTTTCTTGGATGACAATGGAATGGTAACCCCGCAAAAGAGTTTACATTTTGGGGTAAACTTAAAACTAAGAAAGAAACACTAAAAAAAAGGTATTTATTTCTACCGTGAAGCAGTTCTGTTTGCATGGCTGTATTTCGGTTTGAAGGGTGGGATATGGCGTGAATTTACAGGGTACAGAGGAATAACACCTGAGTCCTCAGGAATGGCAACGCATTGGGGGGTATCATGGGCGAAACAGTATGTGTGTGTACTGTTATGTCCATGGTACTGCTCATGTCTATGGAGGACGGTTACCACTTTCCATCAGATGGGCCGTCAGCTTGTTTGCCATTCTAAGTTGTATAAAAAAAGGTAATAATTGACACATCTATATATGAATGGCATCATGGTATTATAGCTCAAACAGAGATATTATTGCTTCACTACAAGAACATATATATTGGTAGGTGTGTATATGTAGTAATATAAGCGAGTTATACCTAACTGTAAGATGTCCAGAGGTTTTTTAATGGATAAAAATCAAATGGTAACCCAGCCTACGCTGGCAGGGCACCAGTGATGGATAGTAGGTGAGATGAAAAGGCAGGTCAGTTAGTCAGTCGTGATGTATACATCAAGAACTCAATACGATTGTTTCAAGGGCGGACCACGTGGGGGTCGACCTAACAGGGTCTATAGAAAGTCACAAGACAGGGTTTAGTGTATAGAAAATGTTATACGGCTGTATAACATTTTCTATACACTAACCCGCTATGAATTGACAATTTTATCACTCCTATATAACTTTGTACAGGTTTTGACGTGTCGGAGTCACTACCAGAAGAGGAGATGCGGTCGTTCCTGTCGCTGGCCGGCGTGTCGGACGTGCAACTGCAGGACCACGCCACCAGGCAGTTCATATACGACTTCATACAAACGCACGGCGGCTACGACGCCGTCAAGGAGGAGATGCACGACACCAAGAAACCCAACAAAGGTACACTCTAGTAATGCGATGTAGTCCCGATATAGAATGGACTATTCCTTCCTTTCCCGTGGGTGTTGTAAGAGGCGACTAAGGAAATTTTATGATAAAGACATGGGCAGCAACATCACCAAAGCCTAACTGTGGTTGCCAATCCACCTGCCAAGCATGGCAACTACTGAAAAAACCCCCTTTTGGAGAAGGCTTATGTTCAGCAGTAAATTCAGCAGCCCACGCCGGCAGCGGGACTTGCCGCCGGCGCCGCACCGGCGTATGTACCACCTTACAAGCACTTTATTCAAATACCCGCATTTTAATAAAAAAAAAAAATAGAATGAAACTACGTCTTATATATTACAATGTCCTATTAATATTACAATAATAGCCGTGTAAATCCCGGCATAGAATAGGCTACCTCTTCTTTTCTCATGGGTGTCGTAAGAGGAGACTAAGGGCGACGGTTACCACTTTCCATCAGGTGAGCCGTCAACTTATTTGCCATTCTAAGTTGTATAAAAAAAAAATTGTGATTCACAGCAGCGGCCGCGGAAGTACCTCCGCTTCCGGCGCGGGGTCCGCCGCCGCCGCCACATCCACGTATGTACCACTTTATTATATATGCACTTTGAGCAAATACCCGCATTTTCATAAAAAAAAAAAATTAAAATAGAATATTAAACTTTGTCTTATTTTTTTTTTTTTTTTTATTTATTCATTAAAAATAATTACAACATTATAATAACAAAAGCCAAATCAATGTTATAAATCTAGTGTGCTAACATACAAAGTTATAATAAATGTATTTAACCCGACTCTGGATATTTCTGAGACGCTTCCAATATCTTTGGCAGGCTACTACTAAATATATCAATGATGCTTATATTTTTAAATTATCGTACTGCGTGATTATAATTATGTATTACAATATCCTATGAATATTACAAGTAACAGCCGTGTAAGTCCCGACATAGGTTAGACCAACCCGTTTTTTTTCCGTAGGTGTCGTAAGAGGCGACTGAAGGAATTTATTGGTAGAAGAATGGGCAGCAGCGTCCCTCTTAAAGCATCACTAAATGTCTAACTGCGGTTGCCAGTCCGCCTGCCAAGTGTGGCAACTACTGGCAACCCCCTTCTGGGGAAAGCTTATGTCCAGCAATGGACAATTAACGGCTGATTATTGATTAATATTACAAATGCTATAGTTTGTAAAGCTTTCGCCCAAAAACTTTGAACGTATGTGTAGTATGTGTAGCTACTGGTTTAACTTAAGTCTTATTAGATGTCTGAGTCAGGCTCGCGCTCAGTCACAGCCGCTCATGATTAAGGATCACGAATTGATTCTGAAACTAGTCGAGTTTTCACGATCTAATTACACGTAAGTTAAACCGGTAATTATTATAATAAAATATAATGTGATTACGAAACTTTTAACAATAAATAGTAAATAAGTGTTTGTGTACGATGTACGATTGTATGTGGCAGCGTCCCGCGCCCCTCCCCCGCCGCCGGCGCGAGCAGTTCCCCCGCCGCCGCCGCCCGCTGCGCCCGCGCCGCCCAGGAACCCGCCGCCGCCGAGACCAATGCAGCGTTAGTATACCATATATTTCTATTATACTTTATTACACGCAAATAATATTAGTTCCATACAAAAAACAAGTCTGTTGTTTAATAAGTTTAAAAAAAATGTGTCATTATAGTTAGACACATATTTTACAGTACTGAAAGTAGTATGAATCTGTGTGTTCAAGCTTTATTTTTACGCTTATGTTGGCAATGTAACTCACGTACCACCTCATGGGATAATGGCCGTCGCCTTTAGATACGGACAGCATCGAAATCATAGAGCATAATGTGATGATTGAGAACTATGAGTTTATATGCCTCCCATACACTATAATTTTATTGCTATTATTGCTATTGCTTTCGCACGTTTGGCGCGAAATATAATTAATTAATTTTAAAAATGGAACTGTTCAGCTCCGGCGTCAGCACCGCCGTCGGTGCCTCCCCCTCCCCCGCCGCCGGTGGGCGTGGCGCCGCCGCCGCCGCCTGCACCGCCTGCACCCCCGCCGCCGCCGCCCGCGCCAGTCGCGCCGCCGCCGCCACCGCCGCCGGCCGACATCGCACCATCGGTCCCGGGAGACGCTCGTGCCGCCCTTATGGAGAGCATACGTAGTGGCAACAAGAATTTGAAGGTAAGACTTTTGTTATTATATTTTGTATAAAGTAATTATAATATTATTGCAGTGAAAAACAAATTAATATTATAAACCTATTGTGTTTACATACAAAATTATAATAAACGTACTTAACCCGACTCCAGATATTTCTAAGCCGCTTCTAAAATCTTTGGTGGGCTACTACTAAAAAGATCAATGATCCTTATAACATCTTTACGGTGCGAGTTAAGCTTAGAAAAAAGAATTGGTCCATTCTATGTCGAAACCATAATGCTGTGTGATCCCGGAATAGATATTTCATAATGTACTGAATTCAGAAATTGCCTTCGAGGACAATTAATTACTACTACAGCGATGAATAATCAGTTGGAGATCGTTGATTGGACAGCTACTGCTTCCTTCCGATCCTAGAGTGTTTCACTCCTTAAAATTAAAGACTCACTTTCTGATAGAATTGATCTAATCTTTGACTGAGTATGATATATCAATTATAATTTATGTTGGCTTTACTCTCGTTTTTAAATCCAAAAATGACCGACTCGTTTCTATCTCGATGTTATAAAGAAGCCAATATTAATAATTACAATACAGTAATCACTTACATTCAACATTGATTCGTCAAGTTTTAATTCACTATAAAAGGTCGTTAGTACTCATCCGGCTCGAAGGATCATTTGTTGAAACGTGAGAAGCTATTCACAAATCACTTATACCTCCCCCCCCCCCCCCAGAAATACCAAATTGAAGATAGAAATATAACTACTAAGATATTATAAAAATAATTGTTATTTATGTAAACTTAAGCAGTTTTGAGTAGTAATAGGACAAGTGGTGATTACTAGCACCGAATATCTTTTCTCAATTGTTTATTTTTGAAAAAAATAATGGAATTATATTTGAATTTATATTCGCTCAGATAATTTTTAATGAATTGTATACGTCTTGTCTTCCAGCATGTCGAGGTCAATTCCAAATCGGATGACAGCAGGAGTAATCTACTGAGCGAGATTAGACAAGGAATTGAGCTTCGTTCCGTAAGTAACAAATTTCTACCTATACTATTTATACTCGATGTCTTCGCACGTTTTTTTTTTTTTTTTAATAAAATACATGCCCATAACGTTACAGGCAAATTTATATAAAGTTATATAAAAATAAAGTGATATTTCTATATAGCTTTTTTTAATGGGTGAAAATGAAATAGTGATCCCGCCTGCCCTATCGGTATACACTGGCGGGGTATCAGTGAGAGGTGATTAGTGAGGATGAAAAGGCAGGTCAGTTAGCCTATCGTGACGAATTCACAAAAATGGTTTCCAGGGGAAATCGCATGCAGGTCAATTTGATAGGGTATATTGCTAGCAATGGAGCTGTTAAATCGCATTGCTAACAATTCCTTTCCCCCCCAAACTTCATATATTTATAAGCAAATTTATAGAAAGTTTGACAGTGATATTTCAACAGCTAGATTAATATTACTAATAAGTTAATACGTTATATATTGTTAGAATTGGTACAGCACATTGTCATATTTGAAATAACGTCATGTCAACGTCTATTCATTTTTTTTTTTGTTCTCTTGTTATTTCGCTGTCTTACTTTTGTACATACTAATAAATCTATTTTACACATTTGCTGAGCTTAGATGTTATTTTTACGTAGGAAAACCCTCACATATATGCATTATAGTAATGTACCTTATATATTATAGTAATTTACTTGCATATAGTAGTAATAAAATACTACCATATACTTATATAAATAGATGCAAACTAATACATATATAAACTTATATAAAGACAAATATACTAATATGTACTAGGTACTGTCTTTTTTTGCATCATTCTTTAAGTGATTCAATAAAGAGTAAATACATAAATAAATAAGGATGGGATATGGCAGTGAATTCACAGTGTACAGAGGAATAACACCTGATGAATGAATAAATGCTCTCAGGAATGGCAACGCTTGGGGGGGGGGGGGGGTATCATGGGCGAAACATTACACTCTGTTATGTCCATGGTACTGTTCATGTGTATAGGCGACGGTTACCACTTTCCGTCAGGGGGCCGTCAGCTTGTTTGCCATTCTAAGTTGTATAAAAAAAAAATATGAAAATTGCAATTTAAAAAAAGAATAATAATAACACCTCTCACTAAATATAAATAATCATAGTAGTGTGTTCACTGCGTGTGTGTGCATTATTTATGTAATCAACACACCGGTGCTGGCTTGTATTGACATATCGTGGGTCAACGTGTGGAGGACTGATGAAGCCAATTCCAGTCGTCAGGGGGGCCGTCAGCTTGTTTGCCGTTCTAAGTAGCATACAAATAGTGAG
Organism: Galleria mellonella; assembly: GCF_026898425.1. Lineage (NCBI taxonomy): Eukaryota > Metazoa > Arthropoda > Insecta > Lepidoptera > Pyralidae > Galleria > Galleria mellonella. Next base: position 771,113 of record NW_026442090.1, on the reverse strand, counting down.
AGCGGTAGTGTAGTGAGCGTGCGTGTGTGTGCGCGTGCGCAGGTGTCGCGGCCGGCGCGGGCGGAGGTGCGCGCGGGCGGCGCGGGCGGCGCGGGCGGCGCGGGCGGCGCGGACGGGCTGGCGGGCGCCCTGGCGCGCGCGCTGGCCGTGCGCTCGGGCGCCATCCACTCCGACTCGGACTCGCACTCCGCCTCCGAGCCCGAGTCCAGCGACGGCGAGTGGGACTACTGAGCGCCCTGGCGCGCGCGCTGGCCGTGCGCTCGGGCGCCATCCACTCCGACTCGGACTCGCACTCCGCCTCCGAGCCCGAGTCCAGCGACGGCGAGTGGGACTACTGAGCGCCCTGGCGCGCGCGCTGGCCGTGCGCTCGGGCGCCATCCACTCCGACTCGGACTCGCACTCCGCCTCCGAGCCCGAGTCCAGCGACGGCGAGTGGGACTACTGAGCGCCCTGGCGCGCGCGCTGGCCGTGCGCTCGGGCGCCATCCACTCCGACTCGGACTCGCACTCCGCCTCCGAGCCCGAGTCCAGCGACGGCGAGTGGGACTACTGAGCGCCCTGGCGCGCGCGCTGGCCGTGCGCTCGGGCGCCATCCACTCCGACTCGGACTCGCACTCCGCCTCCGAGCCCGAGTCCAGCGACGGCGAGTGGGACTACTGAGCGCCCTGGCGCGCGCGCTGGCCGTGCGCTCGGGCGCCATCCACTCCGACTCGGACTCGCACTCCGCCTCCGAGCCCGAGTCCAGCGACGGCGAGTGGGACTACTGAGCGCCCTGGCGCGCGCGCTGGCCGTGCGCTCGGGCGCCATCCACTCCGACTCGGACTCGCACTCCGCCTCCGAGCCCGAGTCCAGCGACGGCGAGTGGGACTACTGAGCGCCCGCGCCGCTACCCCGCATCCTATCGCTGGCGTACACGCAAAACTAACCAACTCAATTGTTTGCATTTTTCACTTGGTAACGATTTACTGTTTTTTTTTTTTTCTTTTTCTTTGTGTGTTTTTGTTGACGATTATCTATAACAAAAAGAAATAACAGACACCAACTGTATATATTTTAAAATAATGATCAATGAATAATATTAAATATTTTTTCACTGGGTACAGAGGAATAACACCTGAGTCCTCAGGGATGGCAACGCATGGGGGGTATCATGGGTGAAACAGTGTACTCTGTTATGTCCATGGTACTGCCCATGTCTATAGGCGACGGTTACCCCTCTCCATCAGGTGGGCCGTCAGCTTGTTTGCCATTCGAAGTTGTATAAAAAAAAGGTACATGGGTTAAAAAAAGTCAATTGCTTCTAATACATGTCCAGCTGCTATTTTGAAATTCGACATTTGCTTGTCGTTTTTCAACACATGCTGCTTTGGGAAAAATGTTCAATGTCACCGATAGAAACTCCTTTGAAAAGATGCTAATGATTTATTTGTCATAAAACTTAAAGTTGATTGTGATACGAATGAATTCTATATTTGAATAACGCGACAGGTTTTACTTACGGAATTTGTACGAATGTGTCAATAGTGCCATATCTTTCACCTAATTTGATGTAAAATTTTGCTAAAACTTTATGACGTAAAAAAATACTTGACTAGAAAAAGTGGAAGTCAAGAGTACGTTGCGACATCTATTTAAATGCATGTCTATGATTACAATTTATAACTACACATTCATCCATGATGGTCTAACACACGTATATTCATAATATGTACGAACAAGCAGATTTAATGTAATCGAATCTTGTAAAGCAATATTTTAATTAACATATAAATACAATTTATATAGTAGAAATTTATAACACACTACCTCCTACCAGAGGGAGACTGTACAAAAGTCGATTGCTTGGGTACCTCTGTCCCATTCGTGTTTCAACCGTGAAGCAGTTGTGTTTGCATGGCTGTGTTTCGGTTTGAAGGGTGGGATATGGCGTGAATTTACTGGATACAGAGGAATAACACCTGAGTCCTCAGGAATGACAACGCATGGGGGTATCATGGACGAAACAGTATACTCTGTTATGTCCATGGTACTGCTCATGTGTATAGGCGACGGTTACCACTTTCTATCAGGCGGGCCGTCAGCTTGTTTGCCATTCTAAGTTGTATAAAAAAAAAATTAGAAAATTGCAATTTAAAAAAAGAATATTATATCTCCTACTAAATATAAACATTCATAGTAGTGTGTTCACTGCGTGTGTGTGCATTATTTATGTAATCAACACACCGGTGCTGGCTTGTATTGACATATCGTGGGTCAACGTGTGGAGGACTGATGAAGCCACTTCCAGTCGTTATCTTATAATCTAATGCGAATAGTCTATAGACATTTAGAATCTTTCTATCTTATTACAAAATACAGACTGAATATAAAAGCTCTGAAATAAACCACAGAGTAAAACAATTGTTATTGCAACACAAAGTTTATCACTAAACCATAGACCATCTATGGTTTCAAGATAGACCTCCAAAGTACGCAGTTTTACTGCGGTTTAAGACCAAATATTTCGTGTTCACATAAAATTGGACTTCTACTGATTTAGATATGCATGCGCATGCGTCTGCACTAGCGTTATATTATATGACATGTAATATACGTCTAGATTGTTCTCGAACATTTCGAAACTACAAAATTGGAAATAAATGTGTATTATCCAATATAATTGAAGACTTTGGAATTTAATCAAGTCTGTTTATAATATCGATTCGTTTACAATAGGAGGCATTTTACGTAGACGGAAAACTTCTGTAAAGGTATTAAGAGCAAAAGCCTAGTTGCAACTTTTTTTTTTTCTTATAAGGGCTAGTCAAAATGACCACACCCCACCTGATGGTGAGCAGGTAATGTGGTCCAAATGTAAAAATTTGTCTTGTATATAACAAGACAATAGTACACCTTGTATTAACTAAACAATCTTTTCTTTTTTTTTTTTTAATATATTTAGTGTGAGCTGAGTAACATTTCCCCTGCCTTAAAAAATTTTACAACTGTTTTTTAGTTTCAATTGTGCCGATTCTGATGCCCTCTATTGTAAATTGGTGTTTAATGTAAACAGTTTGTTATTTTAATAATATTACCTTGTCCAATGGCGACAATTAACGAAAGTCGATACGTATAGGATAACTAAAGAACCCATATGTGCCTATAAAGCTAATGTATTCATATTGTGATCGATTAACTGTACATTGTGGTGTACTAAACAAAAATCTCTTAGTTATGAAAGACAGAATGTGGTGAAGTCATAAAAGAGCAATAAGATAATGACATATAATTTGGCTTTAGCAGAGAAAAATAATGCGTTTATTATAATATAAATGAAAAAAAAAATGCTTCTGTTGTCTGTGGGCTGTAGTATGGTGCAGGTGACACTTGGCATTTGATTGTAAAAGAACTAACTATATAGGGATTTTTAGAGTCTAAGTCAGTTAAATAACTAATTATTACCTTCTTACAATTAAACGGTTTAGTGAATCTGTAAGTAAATTTTTTATCTATGGTGTTGTTGTCCAGTCACCAGTATAATATTATAATGCAAAGATTATAATCACTATAATCAACATGACAGATGAAACTTGATATAAAAATCTACTGCTCAAAATTTAAAGCTCACATTTATCTAATTATTTATTATGTATATTGTTATAGAAAAGTTATATAATTACTAGTATTGATGAAGACTACAAATCGGTAAGTGCATTTTGTCATCAAAATTGTGTTCGAAATTTAATTCGTATAAAAATTGGCGGGAAAAATGACACTTCTTTATTAAGGAAATATGGAAAATGTAAACGAGAATAACATGTTTTAGAGATAGAAAGCCATAGATAAAATTTTCAACTCTAAAGATTTTATTCCATATAAAAACGAAGCTCGATATTTTGTATTAATTACAAAAAATACAACAAATTTTAAACTTTTGTCTTTTTTTATTTTCAAAAATAATTCATAAAGATAACGGATTTAAAATTTTGAACACATTTTAAACAATAAATGAATAATACGATTATTAATAATTTATTTAAAACGTATTTACATACAAATAAGAAATTCGAAAAACCAGAAAGTTAATAAGTCTGATAAAAATTACGTCTAACAAAATCTACTATTAAGTATGTCTGTAAAATTATCTGTAAATACCATTTACACAAAAAACAAGGACATACCAAGATAGCTTTGATTAAATCTCTTCAATGTTAAAATTTGTATTTAAAAATAATTTATTATTAAAAATACTCGACAAATACAAAAAAATATACTAATGTATCTAATTAAATTATCAAGGAAATGACGTCACAACACAAGTAGGACTATTTCATTACTATCTATAAAAATCACTGCTACTTACTAAGATAGATGAAAAATTACAAAATGTCAAATCCATAAAAAAAAAAACTAAAGTTATAGACGATCTTAATTGGAATTTACGTGAAAAGATACTCGCGCCGGAATAGTAAAAATGAAAACTACAAATAATGTAAATCAATAAATAACCACTAATAAATTCGTATTAGTATATTTTGACGTTATTTTCTCAAATTAAAAATTTAGCTCAAAAGTTTCGAGTTCCATAACAAAACTAGGTTTATTAAATGTTTATCTTTATATATTGACAAACGTTATAAGTATAATGGTTTAGTGGTCAGTATTTTTTTTTTTATTTTACATGCAATATGGCAACTGTATCTGTTGTTTTTATTTTACAAGTAAGCAGTACTTTGTATGGACTTTCAACATATTCTTATATTGCTGATTCGCTTTATTATCTTAAAAGTAATATAAAATAATTTGTGGAAATAAAAATAAACGTTTATAATAAAAAATAAAATTATTTACAACATTTAAATTTATTAATTGACACTTCTATTAGATGTGTACTTTTTATCCCTTAATAATTTTTTTTTAAATGCCTTCAATTGAGATGTACTATCAAAACATTAGGCTGTATGGTTTTATACCTCCGCTTTATCCGTTATTAGTAAATTCTTACTACTAATACACTATAATCATACAATATAATTACTAAAGACGAGGCAGAATGGCCTATGGTCGTAGCCTGTCCAAAAGGATAAATTATTAAAAAAAATTATTCAATATAAAAAAAATGTTTAAACCTAAATTTTAAAGAATCATATATTTTATTATTATATCCACCTATAAGCATATTTTTTCTATTATCTTTTAAGAATTCTAAATTGTGTTTTGAACGAAAGTACAGATTGATGTTATAAGGACAGATTAATTATTGTTTATTTAATTTATTAGATGGCGGAAATTGATTTTTTAATTTATAAAAATCAAGTCAGATATCGAATGGTAGATATCAGATTTAGTTAACCTCTGACCTGACAATAATTTATTTCTGTCTTATGAAAATTCCAATTCGTTCCACCGTAAATGGCAGAATTTGATACAGAATTTTAATAAATTCTATGACATATGGTTGTGTGGAAGTAATAATTGTGAAAATTTATATTCTAGAACGGTGTTGGACAAAAATGGTAGATAAAATTCATAAATTAAATAATTTATGATACAACTTATAAACAATAATGTTAATAAAGCATATCTAATGGTAGTGTACAGTACAGACCAAAAAACCTGTCAACTCTAAAAAGTATAATAATGAATAGAATATTCGAATTGTATCTTATGTTACAGAGGTTATGATTATACTTATTCAGTTTCGCGCGTAAATGTCGCGGGAAAAAACAAGTAAAACCATAGATTGTGCTGTATGTTTTTTTTAATACATATTGCACGAATCACGTGTGTTACCACAGTGTAAGGAACAACCAGTGGTCCAGCGCCTTTAGTACATCTCAAAACGCACTAATCTGCTTTAACTTGTCTGTTAGGCGTATAGTAGGAAAGAGTTCTTCAGACTGTGCTCAATATAAAATAGTAAATTTAATAATTGCAAGTCTTTGAACTTTTCCTCTTTAGACAAATTTGTACTAAATCATACATATTAAGTTCCAGACACTGCTCAACTATTTCTCGCCAACACCGTTCGAGTATTTAGCTATTAAGATGAGTGATTGGTGTGCCAAGTGTTAGCGCTAGTGTTCAGTGCCTATTGGGATAAGGTGTTGATGGGATTAACTAGTCAAATTAATGCTACAATTAGAAGGCGTATGAATAAAATTTTGCGCGCGTTATCTGACGACGTTCTTAAAGCATTGCCCCCTTACTTAAAATCGCGCCGGTTATGGCAATATTCATAATATCATAGTGTAAAAAACAACCAGTGGTCCAACGGCTTGCATGTTCCAAACAATTACATGATTATTTGGGACGCATTGACGTTTAGACGTGTCTATTGGACAACTGGTTAGAAATTTTTTTTTTTCACTGCTAATACTTATAATAAATTTGAAAGCTAGTATGAAATACATTTAGGTGTTAACGTTTAAACAGGTTTTAGTAAAATCTGATACAAAATAGCATATCCAGTATTAACACATTTACGCGGGTAAACAGGATTTATATATTAATTGATTAATGCCTGACTAAACTAGCGTTTAGAAGTAACGGGGGTAATGAAATATTTCATCCGTAACTTTTTGCAGTTCTCTATGGTTTGTTGTTTTACTTCTATTACTATATAGTCTTGTATGTTGATTGCATATTAATTTAATTGCACATATTTTTATATGGTAATTAAAAAAAAAACAGTGTTCTCAGGGAACTGCAAAATATTATAAGGTTATTTATAACTAATATCCATTCTAACGCATCAATTCAAGTACATATAGTCAACAAAATAAAATTTGTAAACAGTAAAAACTTGGTTGTTAATTCAGGGCCCGATTTAGGAGGCGCCAGCCAGGCAAACTAATGGTAAAATGTGTTAAAACGTTAAACCAGCAACAAATATTCAGTTTGCCGTACTGGGCAACATGCAATATAGGCAATGGGCAATAGCAACGTGCCCGCTAGTATGCATGTATGCATAGACAATTATATTTTATTGGATTTATACGTTGGAATGGCACCGATAGTTTTTTAATTAAAAATGACCATAAATGTATTTATTTAGACTTGTGTTTGTTATTAAATGTTGTAAAATCTACGCATTGCTGAAATATCAGAAATAATTATTAAATTGTGAATAATAATTCCTTAGACTTTACAACTTTTAAGAGAAATGTTTCAAGCGACCACCTCGTTTATGTGAAATTAGGAGTCACTGTTAAGGCTCACTTTATTTAAATATATTTGACTTTTTTCTTTTATTATAAGTAATACGTGATTTGTCGACTCTATTGTATTGAATGCTTACATATTAATGACTGTATATGTGTATATAATATTATTATAGTTATTGAAAGTTATTTCATAATCGTATCTAATGTAACAAATATTATAATTTTAAATTATGACTTTCATTGTGATTTCGTATAAATGTGGTGAAGCCCGGTTTAATATGGAGTCTAATTCATGATAAGATAGTGACGCAACAAGTGACGATGTCACAACAAAAACTTTACTACTTATTAATTAAACTTTAAAGTAGAAAAATTTTTTTTTATAAATTATTAAATTTACAGACGCCATATTTGTTTTATACGATCGTCTTGACTCTTGTATGTGTAAGCTTACATTAAAGTATATTTATTAAATCCATTCAATCGCCCAACTTTTTCAGTTTGTGCCTGAGTGCTATGAACAAAAATATTAATTCAAGTTATGCAACTGTCGTGTCATGAATTAGACCTAATTTATTTAATACAAAAATAATTTCAATTCGATGTCACACATAGCACGTTTAATTACAAAACTAATTTAGCACTTACCCTACAATATTATTTGAAGCACGTGGTTTAAATAATTTGGCCGTTGAAAATCGATCAGTCATAAAAAAAAATAGTAAAATATGAACATCTATATGTTTAAATTAATTTTGTGAAGTACATTTTCAAAAATGGAATAAGATCAACAAACGTTCGAGACGGCCAAAGATTTAACGCAGATCACAAATGCGTGCTAATAAATATCGCTTTAGCTCTGTTAAATATATATTAATATAGGGCATGTAATTATTCTTAGCATATAACTTGTATATTGTAAAAAGGCGAAAAGCTATTTTTATAATTTATGTTTTTTATTGTTATCGTCTCAATGTACCATACATGCCAAATGTTGACTAACTAAATCATGTTATTACCACCTGTAACACTACGTTGGCTAAATAAATATTATAAAACACTATAGTTTTTTTTTTTTCAGAAATGATTTCCTAATTTTTGATTGGTGAAATCGAAATTATTACACACATGCATACGCGCACACATTTACACACTATTCATAGACTTAGTATGATGTAGTATTATGTCCATGGTTCTGTTTATGGCTGTAGGGGAAGGTTAGAACTTTCCATCAAATAAACCGTCAGTATGCCATTGTAAGTTGCATAAAAAAAATAGTGTCCTTGTTTTATTACTAAAACGGAATTTTTCGTCTAAAGAAACAGCATGATTTAAAAAAAAATTATACTAGACTTAGGACATGCTAATTGTTTTTGGCATAATCAGCTGGCAGATACTCATATCAAGTAATATAAGTATTTTTTTATTTATTTTACAATAAATTTTCGAAAGCTAATTCAAAATAAAACGATTTATAGTAGTCATAATTTATTTTCTATTTTCAACAACTTACATCGTTACAAAAAAAAGTAAATCTATCAATAAAAGAAAGATTAAAGTTCGAAATAAAATAAATTTCTAGCAACATTATGTATCACAAGCAAAAAATTTTTATCCTTCAATAAAATCGAAAGTAACAAGTTCTTAGCGTCCTACCACATATTAGGTACATAAGAGATTTATACAAGCTATCCATACGCTTTGGCAAAATCTAATCGCTCTTGATCACACTGTAGGAGCAGTGACAAAAGGTACCTATTCTGTGATAACTAAACGTCGTAATAAAAAAACATTTACAAAATTATCTATTTCTTAAAAAAGAATTATCAAGTATTATTTTAGACTTGCACAGACGAGGGCTTGTTGTGCATAGTGGATAAAATTATATTTTGCCGGAATCTTGTCACCGACTCGCTTGCGAATTGTCCCGGGTCTGTGCAAGCTATTTAGCTAGACATGCCAATAATGCTGTCCGCTCCAACAATGCATCGACTTGTAAGGGTATAACAGACGAGTGGTCCCTTGCCAACGGCTAATAACAAACGAAATAGAATTGCCTCTGACAAAGTACTACTCGTCTGTATAAGCCCTAACATGACCCAACTCACCTTATCCAATCTTTTATAAAATGTGACCAGACCACACTACCTAATTAAAAATTACATTATTTTAATTTTATAATACATACATTAGCATCAATACTAAGGAGTCATTTGTCTAAAAATATTTCAATAGCTAAAATTCCAGTTTGATATCACATAATCATAATATTTATTTTAACGACCAATATGAACCCGTTTCTAATAGACTTAGAATTATTATAATTTTAGTATACGATGGTCCATTAAAAAAAAATTCGCAAAAATATCGAATTAAAATAGGCAAGTGAAATGACACCTAAGAATCGACCCCATTGTAAAATAGTTATAAATTTATTCCCTCCTGTACATGTAATGAGGGGATAAAATGTATAACGAATGTTACACAAACATGTATATACAATGTCTTCTCGTTATTTTCAATTAAAATTCAGTATTCTAAACTTATATAAATTTATATTCTGGATTGCCCACGTTCCAACAGTCTTTACTTTCTTTAATACCTAGTAAAATATAAATGGTAACCCATCTTTTTATGAGTAAATGAAGTTTGTAAATTTATTGATAGCAATTATTTGAGGCAGTGGTGAAGTTACCAACTAAAAATTGAAGTTGATTACATAAAATATAAAAATTCAGTCCTATGCATGCTAGATTGCCACATCCAATAGATATGTATACACGTCTTTTATACATACATCTATCAAATACTTTATCCACATTTTTAGACCATGCTTACCCCTGATTCGTATATTAATTTGCATATTCAAAAGTCCACAAATTTTATTCCAAACCGAAATAAGTTTTTTCGTTACGAGACAGGACGGGCATCTGGAGCTTTTGAATTCCCACCTTTATTTTATTATGTATCATTTACAAACGCAAATGTTCATGTTTCGAATAGTAGAAGCAAAGGAAAGTAGCAACATAGTGATTTGGTGTGACGACCAAGTTTTGAGAATTCCATATTTTTTCTAAATACTCATGTTTCTAAACGCAGTAGATTTTCACAGTCAGCATTGCAGCATATATGCCTAACGGATCTCCAGTCCTATTTGTACTTATATAAGTTTTCAAATTTCAGTTTGATTCCGGATTATCTCTCGTGTTCACAGATCTTTAAGACTTTATCAGGTAATGCTTCTATCATGAACATATCTAGACTGCCATCATACATCCATCAAATTTATAAATATTTATCTAAGCATTATACACGTTCAATATTTCAGCACTAATAAAGAGCTTGGCAAAATCGATAAGAAAATGAATCGTCTAATGGGCGCCTTATATATTTTACATTGGTGATGAGACAGATCTAGTGTCAGTTAGGCGCCGCAGTGAGCTGGCAGTAGAAATAATGCTGCCTGTATCGAATTCTTAATAGAAAACAATTGATAAAAATGCATATAAATAAAGATAAGATTTATTCACTTTTAATTATAAATCAGAGTACATTCATATTTCACGTCATTTATTGGAACTAATAACGGTTTATGGCATAATAACATATGTTACACATATGGCAGCCCATTAGCTGGTATAATTCCTTGTTTATATTAAAACTTAATTATTATATACAGATTCATGCATTTACGTTTCAGGAAACGAACTATTTATTACACACATTATATAATTTCGTTATTTATTGGACTAAATTAATTATTCACATAATTTTGTTTTTATTAAAATACGAACAAATGCACGCTAGCAGTGGCTAGCAAAGGGAACATCGTAAGTTTATACACCTATTCATAAGTAAAAGTGCCAGATCATTATCTATCATGATTTATAAAATTTTCATTGGAATTAACTTCAAATTTGAAGATCAAATATTTCCGCTTTAAAACATTCAAATGTAATATTAAGAGAGGAATCAACGAAGAGGCGTCAAAGTTTAACAATTTCGTGAGCACGCCTCTGTCGTCCATAAAAACCCTGGCCTCCTCTTATATCCAGCATTCATAATCACATTTACTCATTACACTATGCTTTCATAATTTTTATACAACAAATAATACAGACAAGACCTAAAACAATAATTTTAATGCTTACTTTCTACAGTACACCATAGTCATAAATCAATATAAAATATCTACTATAAATATTAATTTGTTGCCTATCTCGTCTTACTACATCATTACTGACTTATTAATAATTTAAAGTCTTTACACGTATAAATATACACCACATTTTCATTGATCAATCAATAACTTACAATTAATCATCATCGATTGTAATGACAGGGACACTCACATCCACATCCATAGAGTCATCATCTGTTAAATTAACTATTTCACAATCATTGTCTTCTTTTTTCTGATACAGTGAAAGAACGTCCGATATTATGGGCGACTGTACCATATCATGCAATATTCTCTCGTCTTGGCTCTCCTCGTCTTGAGATTCGGTGAAAAATTTAACATTCTTATGTTCCTGCTCATCATCAATCGGTTCGCTCTGTTGAGAGTGTTGGGACTTATTCTCTTCAAAAGGCTCGTCCTCTCCTTCTTCTTCGTCATCATTGTACCCGTAATACTTCTCATCGTCCTTCTCATCTTTTGGAATGTAAGAATTGATGAGCGCGACGAGATCCTCATCGCAAGTGAACACTTTCGACGGATCGGCGTCCTCTTTGCCGCATTCGTGTTGTGAGAACAGTTTATATGAAGTAAAGTACTTATTGCAACCGTGACACTGGTTCTGCAGGTGTGCGCGGTAGTGGTTGTGTAGGTTCGGAAAGTCATCGCCACACACGACGCATCGTTCCGCCTTCACTACTGCTCGATAATGCATTTTCTTCAAGGACTTGTGTTCATTTTTCATGTGTTTAATAAATACACCGTACTTGACGAACTTTTCGCCACACTTTCTACACTTTATGGGTTTCTTGTTGTACTTTCGACTTCTGTGCGAGAACGCGTGGATGTTGAACGCTTCCATTGTCTTGAACTTCAACGTGCAGAACCGACAAGAGATGGCGCCGGATACTTGGTGTATCTGATTGTGGAGTCGCTTGCTATTCTTCCTTGTAACAGGTTTAAAGCAGAACCTGCACTCTTCGTATTTCGGTTGGAACGTACCGTCGACGATTTCCACACCATCATCGTCGCTTTCGATGGCGCACAAATGATTATCATAGTCTATCCTCGAGTAGAAGTATTCACCGCACTTTTTGCACCTGTTCTCCTCGTGGTAAGTTAGATGTTTGTGTAAATTGTAAAATATCTTGTTGCAAATGGGACATTTCTCTTCTATTGACTCCTTGGGCATGACTATCCATTCCTTATTGTCGCCGTGCTCATCCCGCATATGGTATATCATTTCTCGGAAGGCCACGAATGTCTCGTCACAGTGTTCACACTTGGTCGGATTGTCCACGTTCAGTTGCGAGTAATGGTAGTTCTTATGCTTCCGATATAGAGTCATTGTATTGAACTTTCTCTTACAGTAAAGGCAACCGTAGTAGCCAATTGTGCGGTGGTACAGTTTGTGTGTGGTTAACGCGTCTTCATTTTCGAATACGCGGAAGCAGTAGTCACACACTATGTCTTTTCTGCCCGAAGATGCTTCCTTGTTCACTTTAATATTGTGTTGTGTTCGCAAGTGACAATCCAATTTCACTTGTAAATGGAACGCCTTATAGCAAACATGACATTTCACTTTCTTTGGATAGATCTCACTATCCCCTATCAATTTTTTCTTATCGCAACTAAATGATAAGTGACCTTCTAGGAATCGAAGTGTGCTGAAATATTCAAAACAGTAATTGCATCTTAAGGAGTTATGGTAGTCGATATGCCGCTCAAAGTTTCCTTTACTGGCCAATATTTTAAAGCAAATAGAACATTGGAATTCTTTCAGTGGTCCATCCAGGGTTTGCTCCTTGCGGTCGGCGATCCAAGTTTCGTTGATACCGTGGGCGTCCCTCAAATGATGATGGAGACCGTACCCTTTAATAAATGTCTCCTCACAATGAGGACACTGCAGTGGATTGTCCAAATGTTTTTCACACAAGTGTCCCTTGATGTGAATTCGATGGTTTTTCAAGGATATAGTTTTCTTACCACAGAATTTACACTTAAAGAACTCTGGTTTCCGTAAATGAGCTTCCTCGTGATGTTGCAGTCTTCTTTCATCCATGAATACCTTTGCGCATAGTTTGCAAGAATAATAAATGGGCGGTGGTGCATCAGGGTCCTCTTTAATCATCTTGCTCTCTGGATGAGTTCGCCTCAGGTGGCGAATAAGCTTCACCAAGTCTGGGTAGTAACGAGCGCAAATAGGACATTTCACTTTGTCTTTCCTAAGTTTTTCTATTCTCTTCTTGTGCGATTGATGGTCGAAGTTGTGACCTTTTACGTGCCTTTTAAAGTACTCCTCGTCTATGTAGCCTTTACCGCAAATTTGACATTTGTACGGTCCATTCTCATCTTCATAGTGACTTCTGATGTGTAGTTCCAATCGCCTTTTATTTGTGAAGACTAATTGACAAACATAGCACTCGTGACGAGCACCAAAGAGCGAAGTTTTCGATTTGTGCCATATGATGTGATGTTTTAGGGAAGTTTCAGAGTCGCAAACTTTCTTGCAAAGATGGCATGTGTGTGTACCATCAAAAATAGTTCTATCGAGATTATTTGGTACTACATCACCTACAATAGTGTTCTGGACGCTCTCACCTCGTTTGTAATGGATGGCCATGTGTGATAGATACACCTTCCTATACTGGAACACCCTCTTGCATATGGAACACTGATAGTCTTTGTTCTTGAACCGCGTTTGCTTGTGGAAGTTCATGTGCGCTTGCGCGGCACGTAGATGCTTGCTCTTGCGATTACAGATGGAGCACGTGAGGAACTTGGGATCCAGATTTGTGTCTCGGTAATGTTCACGCATGTGCAGTTTGTAGTGACATTGGAAGCGGAATTTCTGAAATCAAATTATTATTTAATTTATTAATGTGGAAGTATTTTTCTGTATAAAGAAAAACCAACTGATTATCACCACTGTTTATTCTAAAGAAATATTTTGTAGTAGGCCTTTTTATAGTGTATATGAGCATTATGTTTGTATTTGTATTTGTTTAGTTCTGCTACCATTAGTATGTGTGCGGCTGCCAATATTCATGGATTGACTCCTACTAGGCTATTAATATACGTAAGCCACTAAATTATAATACTAAATTTGCATGCCTTTACATAAGGCGAAATGTGTAGATCAATAATATTTAAGACCATTATTACCGCATTTCGAGCTAATAAATAAATTATTATTATAGATAGATACTTAACAAAACTGACATCGACCATAAAATATGAAGAGATTTGTTGAAATCGCCATGAAAATGAGTATTAACCGATTTCCGCATAGTGAAAGCTGCAGGAAACAGACAGCCATTTCCCACAATATGTCAGAATATCACGTCTTTAACGAAATATGTAATGGCAAGCTTTTATATAGTTTAGAAACTTACCTCCTTACAAACAAAACATTCTATCATTTTCTCTATATTGTTCCCAACATTGGTATGCCAGTTGATGTGTCTCTTCAATGATATGAGCGTGCCCATCACCTTCCCGCATATCGTGCATGTGAACCCACTCATATTGACCAGGGGTCCGGCCGCCTGTTCGCCATTTGTAACTGGAACCTCTCCAAAGCCGTTGTGACTCTGGAGCGTGTCCAGGGGTTCCGTTTTAGTCACAACGACTTCGCAAAAATCCGCCAGATCCGACCCACCCTCTAGCCTCGGGAGCTTCTGTGACTGTTTAGGCTGCTGTTTCAACCTGTGTATTAGTTTTATGTGATTCGCTAGTGCACTGCAACTCTTGAACTTCTCCGCACACTCGACCACTCCACACGTGTACATATTTCTTGGCTTGATGTTTACAGTTATGTGCTTCTGGTTGTGCTCGTTGATTGCGCTCACTTTCATCTCGATGTCGCATATCAAGCAACGGACCATGCAGTCCTTTAAGGTGATCTTCGCTCGCTTTGTGCCCGAACTCATATTATGCTTGGTACGCTTGTGTTGCAGTAACAAGCGTCTATACGAGAACTGCTTCTCGCAGATATCACACGTATTATCCTCGGCTTCATCATGACTAGACTCTGACTCTGAATTCTCAGCTCGCGGCAGTTGTAGCTGTGACTCGGACAAAAGGCTTGTTGATGCTGACTTATCTGGCGGCTCCACTTTTATATCTATCTCTCCAGTTGAGTGTTTTAATTCGTGGGTTTCGAGAGCTTTTTTGTATTTAAACGACTTGTCACATTGTGAGCAATTCAGTGTTCCTTTTGGTCCATATGTGTTGCTGTACGATGAATTGACAGATATCGAGTCAATTGGTGTACTTGCTCTGAAACAAAATATTTATTATTAGTTTTAATCATTCTGCTTTGCTCCTATTTATTTGATTATTTAAACTTTCATCATCATCATTTCAGCCATTATCCATCCACTGCTGGACATAAGCTTCCCCCATAGACTGCCATAAAGAACAGTCCTGAGCCACCTGCATCCACTGACTCCCTGCAATGCATTTCAGGTCGTCACTCCATTTTAGTTCTACATATTCTGTTTATAACCCATACGCGGTAGCCACTCAAGAACCTTTGCTTCCCCATCGGTTGTCGGTTCATCGAGCTATGTGACCAGCCCATTGCCACTTCAGCTTGCTTATCTTTGAGCTATGACGGTTATTTTGGTTCTTTTACGGATATACTCATTTTTTATTTATATGGAAAGTGGTAACCGTCGCCTATAGACATGAGCAGTACCATGGACATAACAGAGTATACTGTTTCGCCCATGATAACCCCTATGCATTGCCATTCCTGAGGACTCAGGTGTTATTCCTCTGTACCCAGTAAATTCACGCCATATCCCACCCTTCAAACCGAAACACAGCCATGCAAACAACTGCTTTACGGTACAAAGTCTCCCTCTAGTAAAATTCTATCACGCAAAGAAACTCCAAGCATAGCCCACTCCATAGCCCGCTGAGTGACTTGAAGTTTTTTAATAGAAGATTGTATATAGGCAATCATGCAGAACCATGTTTCGGTTCCACAAATCATCACTGGCAGCACACATGCAATAGTGGGATTTCACAGAGGTTTTAAGCTACTGAAAGTTTGAGCGCACCAAAGAAACGCAGGTAGTGAGTTCCACAGGCGAACTGCCTGGACAGCAAAGATTTTAACTTGTGACTAAAAAGTGAGGACTCTATTAATTATAATCTTGACGACAACTGTGTTATAGTTTGTTAGATCTCACCTTGAGTCATCATCCACAGCAGCATTGTTATCCATATTGGACATGTGACTTGCTAAATGTGTAATAAGCAACTCTTGGCTCGCTAATCTCTTACTACACATGCGACATTCAAAAAACTCTGCCTTAGGCGTTGAAGTCGATTCATCCATTGGTTCATCCAATAGCCGTTCTCCAAAGTGCATGCTTTTCATATGAAGAATATATACATTGATTTTTGATAACACTTTATGGCATATGGGGCAACTGTAACTTTCTAAACTTCTCTTTTGTGGACATTTCAAAAAATGCTCACTGTGCCCATAGTAATCTTGAAAGGGCTTCTGACAAAATAAACAAGGAACAGTGGTTAGTCCGTTTTCTTTCTCTTCTTTTGGCTCGGCGCGATCCCTTTTGAGTACAGCGGCGTGGACCACGCGCATGTGTTTGCGTAAATTGTCTATAGTTTTAAATTTCGTCGTGCATATTTCACAGTCGAGCCTCCGTGCCTGTAACATGTCGATCGGTTGTAACGACACTAACAGTTCTTTCTGCGGTGACTTGTCTAATTTCTCCATTAGTATCTTGTGGGGACTAGTCTCACATGTCTCTAAATGCCGCTTCAGCATAATCTTCAATTTGAATGTTTTCCCACACTTTTCACAATTCAATTTACTATCCGAGTCCATAGCGTCCTCCAAAACCTTCTTCTTTGGGATGTTGACTACTGCATTTTCACCGAGAGATGCTTTTCCACCGGAATGTGTTTTCATATGTGCAGAGCGACTTTTAACCGATTTAAATGACCTGTCACATTTTTCACACTTGTAGTCTGTCCTTAACAAGGGCTCATCAGAGTCAGTTTCGGCCGAGAACTGCGAGGCACTGTAATCGAAATCTGAATCGGTATTCTCTGAATTGAGCCTAGCTCTTTTCTGCGATTTCCTGAGTTCTTCGACCCGTTTGGTGCTACTGGGTCTGTCGTGCGACCGACTTGTGACCGAAACATTGTCGATACTGCCGTGACTTCGCTTGCGATTGGGCGTTGTTTTGCTATCGGTTGATGAAGACGGTTTGACTTGGCCAGAGTGTTCGGTGTGTCCAGAAAATGCAGAGTCACTGCTTTGTCTGTTGGTCGATGGAGGGGTGTCACTGAAACCTGTAAAG
Organism: Galleria mellonella; assembly: GCF_026898425.1. NCBI lineage: Eukaryota > Metazoa > Arthropoda > Insecta > Lepidoptera > Pyralidae > Galleria > Galleria mellonella. The sequence goes on along the minus strand of NW_026442090.1, from coordinate 753,448 downwards.
AAAACCATTGATTACGATATTCAGAAAGATAAATTCCTTAACTATTATTTGAAACATTTTTATTAGTAACGGACGCTATTAGTCCCATTTTTTTAATGCATGATAATAGAATGGCAATTCCGCCTGTGCGATGATTAATAAGATATGTAATTTTTTTTTTTAATGGATGATAATGAAATGGTATTCCCGCCCGCGCTATCGGTATACACTGACGGGGCGTGAGAGATGACCAGTAAAGATGAAGCCCGGTCGTTTACTTGGGTACTGTCCATTCGTGTACCTACCCTGAAGCAATCATCATCATCAAGTGGACCATCAGCTTGTTTGCAATTCTTAGAAGAATAAAAAATTACACTAATAACAAAGACTATACTCTAGGGCAGTGATTCTCAATATTTTTTTTGTTGCGGCACATATTTAACGATTTCAAAATTTGGCGGCACACAAAGAAAAAGATAAAAATTATTTACTTACTACAACACACTGCATAAATAGTTTACGACAAAAATTTTTAATATTTGCAAAATTTGACGGCACACTTTTAAAATTTGGCGGCACACAAAAGTGCCGCGGCACAGTGGTTGAGAATCACTGTTCTAGGGTGTTATTTATATGTATAAACGTATTTTATAACGTATAACTGTCATTTTCCATTCTATTCCATGTCAGCTTGTTTGCGATTTCAATACTAGCATAAAACAAGACAATAGGCGTAATACCGGGCGGTGGGACATAGTTCCGTCGTAGTTCTTGATCTGATCTTTCGCACTGTTGTTTGAATATATAGGCGCTGCTTAACTTCTGGATACATTCAGAACAAATCTTGTCTGGTAACCCATCGCCTTCGAACACCTGAAATTGTTATGTGTACGTTAAATTGTTTTTTTAGCACTTAACAATATTATTGTTGGTAAGAAAAATATTTGTGTGCATGTATTGTGTGACTAAAAAGTAAAATATTCAATTGATCAATACATATATAAGTTTTGAATGATTTTGAAGCATACATATAATATAATCGTAAGTAGTCCCTGTCTGTACATGGAAAATATATAACCCTTTCAGACCCAAGATTTTTTTTTCTTTCAGATTAAATATATTTTCGTGTTTTGGAGCCAAGCCATCTTGCCGGCACGCACGAGACTACTGCACCACCTAACCGCTAAAATGATTTCTTATTGGCTGGTTTAGAATCTCACTATCATGTTATTTCAGCTTCGTGCGTAAAAATAAATTGAAAAACAATTATACGCTTGATGAATGCAATGAACCCAAAATAATGATTATAGAATTTTTGTCTGTTTGTCTGTACATTTGTACATGCTAGTCTCAGAAACAGCTTAACCGATTTGAATGGTTTGCTCCATTTAACATTTAGTGTTTATTTTATTTCTATCACATATAAAATGCTAATAAATAACAGAGTTCAATTGGCTGAAACTTTATGAAGGTACATAATAGGTACGTAATTATCATTTAAATATATAACACATAAGACCTGATTCATTAAGAGTTCCAATGAGAATGATATACGGGGACTATATATAAATACATATAACTCCAAAACCTATAGTAATTACTCATGAAACTGAAATGTATCACTGTCAATTAAAAAAATAGAAAACCCTAATATATGAACAACCATAGAGAAAATTATAAAAATCAGCCACTTAAAAATTTAACGATATGAAACTATCTTATACATAATAAAGCTAGGAAACTTAAAAATAATGAAGAGATTAAAATCTTGAAAACAGAAAAGAAATACAACAGGTTGATAAGCTTAACCGAAATATCTACTGACAAGAAAGACACATACAAATATTAAAACAAAGGAAAGAGCAAATGTTTTACATAAAAAAAGTAACAAAATAAATAACTAAAGAACTAAGATTAGTACTGAATATGAAAATAAATCTAAAAACAAGATATTATATAAAACAATAGCAAACAGAAAAAGAGCAACAAAATCTACAAATAGAGTCTGTATAACTATTGGAAAATATTTTATCTAAAAATTAAAGATGAAACTAGTATTTTAATGAAGCAAACACGACTTTTTTGGAATTTACTAAGTCTATAGATATATAATAATAAATGTCATAAGCTTAAGACAGTAGAAGAAGAACATCTATAATTCTTAACAGAAACACTGAAAATCAATTGAATTATAAAAAAAGAAAATTAGAAAATAACATTAATTGCAAAATCATTTTGAAATAGACAAAAAGTCAATAAAAAAACCATCTGCCAAATGACTATTATAATCAAGAATAACCAATCCATGTGGTAATAAATGTTACTAAGAAGTTTAAAGAAAACATGCAATCCATATGACAAGGCAAGCAGCAGAGAACTTCAAATTAAATAAACTAACTAGTCAATAACCAAAATTAACTGCCACTAACTTTTACACAAAACTACAAAAAATGTTATTCTAAATTCAAAGTTAACTGCAGATGAATAAAGAAGAGTATTTGTAGTCGATCTTGATAAGATAATTGAAAAAGTAATCGAGTTACAAAAAAGAGAAAATGTCAAAAGTCAGAAAGAAATTTTAGACAATGAAATGCAATCATGACAAAAATGTTAATTAAACCTTTTTTATTCTAGTTGACAAGAAAAGTAATGCTATATTAAATCCTATTATACTAGTGCAAATTAATAGACAATTTGTAGATGAAATAAATACACATATTTTTCAACAAAATATATCAAACATAATAGCTATAGACAATATTTTGAATAAATTTTCATAGAGTTGAAAAAAATTTGGGCTTTCAAAGAATTTATAAAGACAAGCATCTAAAGAAGAACACATAGATGTATGGGAGTTAAATACAAGTGGTGAAACAATTAGATTAACAAATTACAATTTTAACAATCAACTATAGAAAAGGCAGGAATATACGAGGTCTGTCCGGAAAGTTCGTATAAAAGTGTTCTGGAATGCGAGAAAGAGGAGTGGGGAGGCCAGGTAAGCGCAGGACCCCTTCCTTATGTCCCTAACAATGCTTCAGTTCTGGTCTGACCGCCGTGCGGTGCGAACTGGCTTGTCACGCCATCTGTGAAGTTACCTCTTAACGAAACCCCGTCGGCATGGAGCCCGCTTCCGTTGAAGAGCAGCGCGTCGTAATCAAGTTTCTCTCGAAACTCGGCAAGAATGGCCGTGAAAGTTTTGCCGATCTAATTCGATAAGACATCCGGGGAACCACGAACAAAAAAATCAAGAAAATCCCGCTCAAATGTCAAGACAATGTTGATTGTTTTTTTCGATGTTCGGGGGATTGTCCATCAAGAATTCGTCCCTCCAGGCCAGACAGTTGATGGAAAATTCTACGTCGATGTGCTCAGACGCCTCAAAGCTCGTGTGGCACGAGTTCGTCCAGAATTGGCGCGAGAGGGGCGTTGGATTCTTCACCACGACAATGCCCCTGCCCACACCTCTCTTGTTGTCCGTGAGTTTTTGAGTAAAAATTCCATTACGGTGACCGAACACCCCCCCTTTTCGCCGGATTTGGCCCCGTGTGACTTCTTCTTGTTCCCAAAAACCAAATTGGTACTTCGGGGGCGGCAGTTGGGGGACATAAATGAGATAAAAAAAGCTACGACAGGGCAGCTGAGAAACCTACAACCAGAGGACTTTCAAGGAGCCTTCTCACAGTGGAAACGGCGTTGGCACAAGTGCATTATGTCACAGGGGGAGTACTTTGAAGGGGATAAAATTGATTTACCTGAATAATTGTAAAATAAAATTTTTAAAAAACTTTTATACGTACTTTCCGGACAAACCTCGTAGAATAAATTTTAAATCATAGAAATATGAAAAAGCAAATTCACAATAAAAATGCAAAAACTGGTAACAAACTGGACATCTGATGTAAAGATCTGTAATGTAAAACAAAATAGAAGGATAGTGATAGAAGAAATAGACAATGATAGAGAAGTTAAGAATTATAATATAATACATGGACAGTTAAAGTTAAGGAAACCAATAAACAACATACAGACAATGAAAGCTAAAAATAAGCAGTAATGAAAGCAAAATACATAATATAAAATCTTGTACTAAATGCAGATCTAACCAAATAATATAATTATAAATAATAAGCAAAAGCAAAATAACATGCAATGATTTTAAAATAAAGTAGGTTAATTACTAATTAAGAAAGTGTTTATGACAATATCATGTTTAAAGATTGCTAATTAAAAATAAAGTCAATACATAAATAGAATTTTGGAAATAACAAACTGAATAAATGATTTCATTTGCAAGTAAGGTAAGAAATAAAAAAAATATAGAAATATTAATATATTGCTTATATATTGCTCAGCAAAAAAACCCTAAATATATTAATAGTTATATACTTATGCTAACATACAATAAATATGGAGTAGTATTGTGTTCAGGTCACTAATAAGTGGTGCAAGGTGAGTGAGCTTTAATTTTAATCACATATTGAGCAGATTCTGAGAAATAAGAGTATATTTCATGGTCAAAGTTCATTTCAATAACAATGGCGAATATGTATGTACACAGAGATTTTCACTACACGCTTTAGAAGACATTATCAATTTGATAGAAATTGATGTATCGTATTCACTGATAAATGGACGAGATTCAACATTTAATTACGAAATAAATGACATTAATAATGTTTAAAATACGAATCAAACAAAGAACAAATATAATGTTAAATCAAACGTAGTCGAAGCTTATGTAGCATGTCTGGTTTCAAATGACGACACGACATTTAAATATTAAGCATATTTTGAGGTAAACTGTACTCACTTTAATCCGCGCACATTCCATCACCATCTCGGCCAACTGAACAGCATTGTCGACGGTGAAGATGGAGTAGAAATCCCCAAGCTTCAGACAAAGTCTGCACTTTCCCAATTTGAGGGCCATATTGATTTGCTCTCAAAAACTTCATATCATTTTATCATCACATCTGCCAACAATATGAAAATGTAAGGATATTTTTTCTCAACACTCGATAGTTAAATTGTGCAAGGAATTTCGCTTATTATATCTAAATCACTGTATTGATTACAACATCAGGAAATTTATAAAATCTACCTTCTTCACCGGCATTATTACCACTCAAACTTGGAGAGCATAGGGAAAAGAGAAATGTGAAATTTATCGATTGTTGCCAATATTAAAATAGTAAATAGATATATTCACGGCCTTAATTGTTGGCAGACCTATCAGAGAATATATAGGTATTCGATTTAATATAATATATTGATTTAATATGATCTATTTTTTGTTAAATGTCATTTATAAATATTATAGTCACTTATGAATGATAATAATTTAATAATTAAATTTAAATATATTTCTCCCAATAAATATTTAATACAAAAAAAAACTTGAGCAAATTAAAATTCTACATTAGAAATATTCATTGAATTTTTGAATTTTATATAATTGTGCGTATTTATTGCTAAATACAATTTATATGACTACAGTACAGCGTTATTTGAGTTGATCGTCCAATCAGTTTGCTTACTGCGTGTATGTTGGTCTTTATTTATTTAATTTGGGCTGTCAGTTTTACTGTCAGCTGTTATGATTATACAGGTACGTCACTGATAAGAGAGACTAAAAATGCATCCGTGCTAAGAACAAGGTGTTCTGTGCTATATGAACTTATATATGAAACAAAATATGATCAGTACTATGTAAAGATTAGCGAATACATGTGATTTTGTTATTCGAATAATTAGTAATTATAATTTAATTATTTAACTACTAAATAAGTAATATCCTAATTTCCATATTTAAATATTTTTACTAATTAGTAACTAATTACAACATAGTCCTTTCTCTTAATCTGTTTAGTACTAAAAATGACAACGAAAGAATAAAGAATAAAATGCCACCGGCTACTAAAATATCAATTTTGTAATACGTATTGTAATACTTTCGCAATTTCCTGTAAAAACTATACTTACTTTTATCGAAAATTGGTAATTTTTACTACATTAGTCGGGTGACGTTATTAGCCGGTTGAATAAAATTTGTAGTCGAGTGATTTGAAAATCAAATGAATAATATGAATGATTAGCTCAATCGAATAATTAGTATTCGGATTAGTAAAGTCACGCATCTCTAGTACTATGTCCCTTGAACAGAAAGAAAGAGAAAAGATACATAGGTATTCTTTGATACCGGTGAGATGGAAATATTCTTGTTTTTATTTATAGAAAAGTTTTTAATTGGATTTGTTCTTAGAAATAATAAAATAGGTGCAGATTTCTTTGTACTCATTTAGGTATCCACTTAAAATTTTTTAAGCCTGTATTTTGATTTGTACTTGGAAACATTTAAATTGATACAGCACAGAGAGTATAATTTAAAAATGTATCCTTGTAGCAATATTAATATTTACTAATTCACATGAAGATGAAATATCTACCGAGAAAATCGAGTTGTTCACAATATTACTTAAATCTAATTTTTTATTTATTTTTTGACTGAAGACATGTATTTAGCTACAGGTTCTAATTTATTTGGACAATGGCTTTTACTTGAACCTATAATTAGTCCATTTCAACGCGTAACTGGATTTAATGCAAAGGAAATACCTTTTGATATTACTTCAGTTGATTTGGTAAAAGTTAATTGGTCTTATAATATTTTTAAAACTGATAAAACAATCTGCATATCAGGGGCTTGGTATGGTAAAGAAAACCAGTATATTAGTGTTCTGTTACCTAAAGAGTGTGATGATTCAAAATTTAAAAACCTTATTGTTACCGGGAATGATTACAAGCTGATCTTAATTGATGGGACAAGTTTAACATTATGGGTGATTGATTTAGAGAATGAAAGTGATGTTAAGAAATTAAAATTCAATGAAACACCATTGGAAAGTAGTCCAAAAAAGGCTAGAAAAGGCTACAATATCAAGAAAGTTTTAACAACAAATGACCAATTTATTTGTTTAACTGAAGATGGTCTTGTATATTGTGGATTTCCTCCAAGTTTATTAGACACTAGTCATTATATGGGAGTCGTATGTGATATACAATGTGGTTATGAACATTTCATGCTGCTCACTGATACTGGTAGAGTGTATACTTGGGGCAATGGAAGGTTAGTATTTGAATATTAAAATTTTAATTTATCACTTTGTCAGGGTTTTGCTTATTATATCAATATTATGGTCAGAAGTGGCGCCAAGTGTAAATTATAATACTATTGCAATAAATTTAGTAATACATGTTTGTTAAGAGTCTAAAGAGATCTATAGACATATTAAAATATGAATCATATACCAATAATTATATGTAAACAATCAGCACATGTAGTTTTATATTCAGTGTTTATCATTTATATTAACACTTAATAGACGGGCCCATAGATTTATTTTTTTCCACTGAATAAAGGTGAATGTTTTACAGCAATTCACATGCTTAAAAAATACTAAATACTTAATAAATACTGTTAAGAAATATTATAAGAAATATAATTGTTATATTGTTAGGTGTTAAGTAGATACAATTTTTTTAAAATCATATATAAGAAGGAAGTATGAAATTCTACAGTAAAATATGTTATATTACATTTTACAGAAGGTTGCAGTTAGGCCATGGGGATTTGGAGAATTTGGATTTACCGACTGAAGTAGAAGCATTAGCTGGAATTAAGATAGTTAAAATTTCTGCTGGTGGTTGGCATTCATTAGCTCTCAGTGAATATGGAGACCTCTATGCATGGGGCTGGAATGATACTGGCCAGTTAGGCATAAAACATGATGTAAAGGAGAAAAAAAGTTTACAACCAGAAAATTTTAAAAACTATGCTTTGCCAATAGTCATAGATATTTATGATGATAAAAATCAACAGGTCAATTTAAATGTTACAAATATGGCATGTGGTTCTAGACATACAGCACTGCTACTTGAAGATAATACGGTGTGGACCACAGGAAATAATAAATATGGACAGTTAGGTTTTCCTACAGACATTTATGAAAATCTTTATCATTTTAAAAAATCCTATCAGTGTGACTGTAATGTAGATCTGATGTGTGGTCCGTGGACCACAGTGCTAAAATGTAAATAGTGTATTTTATGAAATACTCTAAAATTTTTTTCTACCAAGATATTGATTTGTGAATTTTAGAAAGGTACTTACTAAAGTATTGTAGAATATGTTATATTACATATTATTTGTTTTAAAATGTCATTTTTAAGTTAAATAAACCTTGTTTAAATAGTGGGGCCGATTCTAAAGTGCTATTTCTATAAATTTATCTCTTCGTCTAATATTTTAATATAATAATGTTGACTTTGGTCTGTTAGAAATTTAATTCATATTAGTCCTTGCAATAAAGATTTTGCTGTGATATTAAATTAATTTTAAAGATATGTTTAGAGAAGTGATACCTCAGATTCAAGGTCAATATTGCAATATATATGTATTGAAATGTAGATAAATAAATAAATATTTTATATTTATAATTAAAGACTGTTTTGATTTAGAAATTAATTCTATTTGTTTAACTACTTTTACTACTAAACTTAAAATATACAAAAATGCCATTATCTGTGTTGCAACTATAGAAACAACATCTGTACATGTGATAGTGTGTACATATTTAGCGCGTGAAAAGAGCATGTTTATATTGTATTTTATTGCAGAATATGGACTGAAGCTGTGATTATAAAAAACTATATAGTATTTATTGTACAATAAACGAATCTTTAGAAAACAACAAAGATGTACTTCAGATAACATACTTCCAATTGTTATGATATCAATATTTAATTAAATTTACACATATTTTGTAACTTATAGTTATTAATAAAAATATAAGCATAAATTTTTGTTAATCTATTGCAACAGTGAAATAAGTAGATGTCATGATATAAATCATTATATAACAGTATTTCATGTTCTCTTTATAGATCACTGCTACTATTTACCAGTAGAACTTTATTTTTAGTGAGTTTAAAATTACCAGGTATGCATGCATAACAACTTAGTTCTCAGTAATAGCAACGTATGATTGGTGCCATGGGTGTCACAGTATTGGAATTAACTAGTTATTGTCTTTAAACCTCGTAAATATTGTATCCTCTATCTTTTTCTGCCATTGTCGGTAGTTAAAGTGTAGACTGCATGGACACTATTATATTTTATGTAGTGTTTCGATGAGCAAGAATGAAAAGTCTACGTATAGAGAAAAAATCTCTTATTATCTTATTTAAAAATAACGCTCGTGTATATATGGCTGATTATTTCTTTTTTCTCTGTGGTCGTTTCGACAAACATTACGTAACAATTTTAATCTGTATTTTGCCTTATGTCAAAATTGTCATATGCGTAGAATTCATGTTTTTGTTTGGGATGTGAATTGAAATGTTTTGTAAACTATCTCGTAATTTATTGATTTTTGTCACCCACGATATATATTACGCATTACACTTGATGGTCATCGGGCTTCATAACTGAAGAGGTAAGGTGGATTTTTTAATAATTTGACTGGATATTTGTCATGATTACATAGATAGACCTATAATTAAACTTACGGCGCATTGCATTGATTTTTAGATTTTGCAAGGACAAAATGGAAGAAATCGCCAGGGAATACATTACTGTTGCGAGACAACTGTCATCTAGTGGCTGTTATAGCAAGGCCTTCGATTTGTATGTGTTATCATTCGATAAAAATCCGCGACTGAAAAATCTTTTTGAGCCAGAGTTTCGATCCATATTAATCAAACTAAACGAAGTGCTGGCCACAGCAAACAAAATTGAAGATATTTTTTCAAATTTCGGCCGTGCTATTGACGCATTTCCTAACAACGTACACCTGTTGAACGATATAGGCAAATACCTATATAAATTTGGGTTTTATGCAGAGGCTTGGTGCCATTTTCATAGAGCTTTAAAGTTGGATAATGGATTTGTGAATCCAGAAAAAAATCTTAATTCTGTTAAAAACCTGTTGATGGAACGTTGGCATTTCCGAATGCTGAATGATAAGACCCGGAATGATGCCTACCGTGATGCCATTCACGCAACTGCAGTTCCTTTCAGAGATTGCATTCTGGATATAGGTACAGGAACAGGTCTGTTAGCTATGTATGCATGCGAGTGTTCTCCTAGAACCATAACAGCATGTGATGGATCTGCTGTAATGACGAGCTTAGCGGAAGTAATCACACAAGAGAATTATCGACAAGAGATAATTATAATAAACAAGATGTCCACATCAATGAATTACCATGATGTTGGTGGACGTAGAACTCTAGTGGTCACTGAAATGTTTGATGCTGGTTTATTTGGAGAACATGTCTTACAAACATTGGCACATGCTCATGAATGTTTGATGTCGAATTCTGCTAAAGTGATACCAAACAAAGCTGAATTTTTTATTGCTCCTGTCAAATGTGATTATCTCAACAGGAGATATCAATTGTGCTCCACTACCAAGAGTATTCTGAATATTCCACATTATACTGTTCATATTCTAACCTTTGATGAGACATATGATTGTGAAGATGTTCACCTTTATCGAGATATAAAATACATGGCGGAACCTCTCTCCCTTCTTAAAGTGAACTTCAATGATTATCAAGATGTCTATACAACATTGAATAGGAATGACCCTTACACACTTCAGTTTAAAGTTAAGGAAGATGGTGAAATCAATGCTGTAATTGGTTGGTTCAACCTGTATCTGACTGACAACATAACTATCACTACAGACCCTAGATCTGATAAAAGAGCAAATGCATGGCAACAAGCTGTGTTCTTTGATAACATACCAAAAACAGTGACACAAGGGGAACTAGTGGATTTCCATTTTCTGTTGAACAGAGGTAAACTTACAATGTTGCCAAACTGGAACAGTGAAGTTTTAAGAATCTCTCCTGAAACTCTTAGATATCTCAATGACACAGAGTTTGTAAACATGATAAAAGGTTCCATTGCCATGACATGTATCTACTTGGGGCAGATTGCTGACATATCTTTAACTAATATTGTTGATTTGTGCCCTTTCCCATTATTTGGCTTGCTGATGCTGAGGCGTGGTGCTCAATCATTGATATGTTGTGCCAAAACTGATGTAGACAGAGTATTTTTTGAGACAGTATTTGAAGCTAATAATGTACCATTATCGAAACTGCATATCTTGGTTGGAGATGAATGGGGCCAAGAAGTATTCAGAGATGAGAAGTACCATGCTATATTTTGTAACATATTTGACTTGTGGGGTGATGTAGAGCTCCGTAATATGGAAATTGCTCAGCACTTGAAGCAGTCACACCTTCTGCAGGGTGGGCTGTTTATGCCGTCGAATGTGAAGGTCATGGGTCAGCTCATCAATAGTCACTGGCTGGATATAAACAATAGAGTATATGATGAGAATGTAAGCAACTTTAAGATGGCAAAACATGTCAACAAATATCAAGTGTCACAGAATTTCTGTATTGATTTCTCTCATTTGGAATATACACCTTTATCAGAGCCAGTTGTGCTGGGTGTATGCAGCACTGATACAAGATCACATGTGGTGAATGTGCCGGTGGTAAACAATGGCTACTTGAATGCCATCCTTTGCTGGTACAGCTTAGAGTTGATGGAACACCTTGGAGAAATTTCAACTAATCGTAAAAACAGCTTCATTGATGGTACAGTGTTCCTGATAAGTCCAAAGGTGCCAATGATTAGTGGTAAGTTTGCGACTGTGTTGCATTGTGTTGATCCTGATGGCTCATTTAAATTGATGATTGATGTTGACACCACTTAAATATTTGTTGACAAGCATTTGGTAAATGTTGGCACTATGGCATCATGTTTGTTATTTTTTTATGAATTTTATACAAAGTATTTTTAAACTGTTTGAAGTTATTAAAAAAAAAAATTGAATCTAAAATAAATGTTCTGTTTTTTCGATATTCGAAATTGTATATTTTTATAAGTAAATAAGGATCAATTCAGAGTAAGAGATGGCAATACCTAGAACTGTATATATGTACAATCAAAGTCTCATAGCTTCATGCAGAAGGCTGCGGCTTGAGAACGTCGGAAGTTCGTACAGTTTATCTTGGTATTGCTACAGCAGAAGCCAGGGTCATTTTATTCAGTTTCATTTAACAAGTGTTCGTTCCTGCTCGTCATCTCTATGTGAATTGACCCTGACATTATATCTTTTATATATTTTGGTTACTATACTTTTGTATGTATTGTAATTACATTAAATTACATACAAGTATAACTTAAATGTAATGTATTCATTCAAATTAACTGTGTTGCGCATATTAACTATGAATAAAGTCACAGGGTGTTGATGAAGCCTATTTATTAATTGAATTTATTGTATTTAGATATAAGTACATGTTCGTATAAGAAATTTTTATGTACAGTCACATACAATAATATATTCTGAACATTGTTGTACATGTCGTTTCTATGTCATAATAATATTATCAGAAATGTCAAAGACGCAACTCTCTGCCATTTTGTTTTGAAGGTTTAAAATTTTTAAACTGTGTATTTATTAATTGTTCTGTGGTAAAACTAAATGGTTAACATCAATAACATATTATTGTACTTGACTGTACTTGTCTATGTCAGTGTTATCACGAGTGTTAACAGTTATTTGTAAACTCATAAGCTAACGGTCAAATTGTCATTTACTCTACTTAAGAATCAACTGGACTAACTACTACTATCCAAAAACAAAAGAAAATTGAAACATATATCTACTTATCACTAATGTCACATGCAACAGAATGGTGAATTTAGACAATTCATAATCACCACTCATTATTTGTAGCACATTTAAATAAAATAGCCACTTTATATGAATCATAAGAATTTTTCCCACGAACAAATTATTTCAAATTGGCAAGAGAACAACACGGCGGTAAATCCCCGCAAATAATATAATAATCATCAAAACCTTTACAAACTTCGTCATAGTCGTAGAATACTGACGAATTTTTGTTTGTAATATTTGTCAGATCCGTCAATATTCTACGACTATGACGATTTATCAGAAATTAGGGTAAATATCGCGTAACATGTGCGATAGAATCAGTCGAGTTTTTGTGCTATCTGTGCCTACATTTTCAATAGATTGGATTATACGAAATGAATTATGGTATGATTTGTTTAAAGTGGCCATTTTAATATCTACTATTTAAACTAATTAAATGTATCTGTGTCTTGAAATTTAAAATATTTGTTAGGTGAACACCACGTTTACTGTAGGATTTATAAAAATACGTATACACGTTCCAGGCCAAATATTATTCAAATAATCTATGTGTGCCATTTGAATCTAAAATGTATTCTCAGGTGCTGTTATATGGCGGAAGCCTCTTTTGATCGGTCTGTATTGTATTATGTGTAGGTCTACGTGTATAATCGTTATTAATGTAAAATAGAATATTTCCTACAATGTTATTGCTCAATTTAATTTTGTTATAATAATTAAATGACGTTATTTTCTGTCACATTATCAATGTCAGTCAATATACATCAAGTTTCAGTTTCCTCATTAGATGCTTATTACATTATTAAATTATATAGGATCATACGTAGATACATTTATTTATTTATTTATAAAGCTTTTAACGTATTCTGAATGTTATTATAAAAGTTATATATGTAGAGGGTCACAGTGAAAGATAATATTCTTTAAAACAACAATATATATATATAATACGTATAGATACAAGACGAGACAACCATTTGAATAGAAACAAAAACCGTATAGAAAAATAATATCAACATATATATGTGGCCAGAATTAAATTTACATCATGGCCACAAAGAAGTTTCAATAATATAAATCTTATATGACTCAGGAATATTTATTTTTTGAAAAACGTACAGCTGAATTACAGTCAATACATAATTAAATTATATATATATATATATATATATATATATATATATATATATATATTAGTTATTATTTTTGCAAAAGAAAATGACATTGTTACTCCACCTGTGTATTGATGTACACTGGCGGGATACCAATCGGCATCTGTCGGTAGAGTCGTTATCGCTAGCGAGTTCATGAGATAGCGATGTTTACTGTCTTGTTCTTTCTTATGTGAAGAGATTCTATCGATGGATTTATCTGCCACTTGTCTTAACATATACATTCATATCTTTTACACAGTGCATCTATATTTTTGGGCTCTCTTTTCTTTCATTACTCACGTTATTACATCTGATCCTTATTATGTATATTTGATAATGTAATATGCTTCTATTCAATTAAATATACCAGTTTAGATTGGGTAAAGTAGAATTAGAAATATTATAAACACCACTGATGTAAAATGGTCAAATATGTGTAGATATATTAAAATTGTGCAGTTTAAAATAGCCATTTTAGCTATTCATAATAGGATGCTGAATCGATTCATATTTGCAATTCATAGAATTGGCAATTTTCTAAGAAATATCGATAAAGAAAATTCTGTATTGCCATATGAGCAGATACAGCTTGCGGATTTTCGTAGTATTTTATTATATTTTAGGAATCTATCATGAAACACCATAGTTATTATTTTATAACCTCTATGCACGCATGAGGGATTCACGGCATATATTATCGTCCATAGTGTTGCTCATGTAGTCATGTACCTACATCCTGACGACGATTGTAACTTTACATCGGTGGGTCGTAGGCTTGTTTGTCATTGCTGTTAGTTTAAAAAAAAATATAGTTAATGTTTTATGTGTGTGATTATTGTATTTGTATAAGACCTTATCAGAGTCACAAAACACCATAGCACGGAAGGCCTATAACAATGGGATAGTCCGTCCGAGACGATTCACTTTGCCTGCGCCCTTTGAGTATATACCGAAGCATCTATTGCGCTCCGACGCTTTAACACGTGGCGCGGACCGCGTCTCGCCTAATATTGGACTCGATTGGTCGGGATCCTCACATGTTAGCTCAGATTTTAAAATAAGAATTACAAACATTGATTATTAACCTGTTAAGTATTAATCAGAATAGTGAATTTGACAGTATTATTACCGTCTTAAATTATTGCTATAAAATATGTGGCATGAGGCTGTGAATCTGTATCAGGACCAAGATTGTTTTCTCTTATGTTTCATATGATACGGCTGACACAATTTTTAGAGACCGGTCGTATCTTCACACATGACTACTTCGCATTTATTGACATTTATATTGCATAATATATAAGTGAGTGTTACCTGTGAGTAGATTAATATAATAACAAAGATGTGCTGTTTAAACGTATTATGTAGCGTTATTTTTATATTTGTAAGTAGCAAAATTCTTTTAATCATCAAGTAGATTTACAATTGTCTCCATTGTCAAGACTTGAGCTCGAACCCATGGCCTGAATCTCGAGACAGGGAGACCCCGGGCAGCAGACCCTCTCTCAGACGCGTCATATAGACCAATTATAAAACAACCAGTTGCATACGTGGGTGTACGAACTATGACCTTCGTCTACGGTAAGACGCATATACATTCCTGTAACGTCAAAGAATAACGCGAACTAATGTTGCAAGATAAATTCACAAGGAATTCGCCAAAAATTGTACACTAAATAGCCTCCAATCGTCAAAAATTATTTTCGAAATAGTCAAAACGGCGATCGGTCATTAAACGGGGGAAAGTCGCCTAATCTAGCAATGTCTACGCGGATCGTTCTCACGACCTTCTAATTTGAAGCTAGGCTGTGGGATCCGAGCTCTCGTATTCTATCTACAAATTGTACATTTTATTTGCAGTTTATTTATAATTTTTTCTATATAACCGTTACCATTACCTGTAGTAAAAATACAAAACTCCGCTTGTTCGGAAATATCAAACACTATTAAATGATCACAATTCACTTTAGAATGAGAATATAAATGTTAAATGTGATTAACGTTTCAATGTCTCAATGTGAACAAGTAGTGAATTTGATGTGATATTTTTGAAAAATGATATTGAAATAAAGTATCTACTTTTGAATGTCAAAATTGGAATTTTATTTAACCTATGAATTAACCCGTAAAACAATTATAATTGAATACTTTACTGAACTAGGTGTTATCTTGTGGAAGTCCATATCACTGATTATTTTGTTTAATTCCGCTACCATTAGTATGTGTGTGGCTGCCAACATTCGAAAATTGACCACTACTATTATGACCAGAAGTTCCACAACATTCCATATTAGCCATCAACTTCCGATTGCCATTTTGTTCATTTTTTAATCAGCAATCTAATAATTTGACTAAAGATACCGCAAAATACGTGTCGCAAAACGTGCGTGAACAAAACAGCAGTCGGTAATTGATGGCTCATAAAGAAGGTTGTGGAACTTCTGGTACTAATAGTGGTGGTCAATCTTCGAGTGTTGGCAGTCACACGCATACTAATGGTAGCAGAACTAAACAAAATAATTCTAATTAAATAATCGATTACAACCGATATGAAACTAAAATATTCAATAAGTGAAAATAGGGTGGCTAGTGTGAGTTGTACTAACATTTATGTATAAAATGTTAGCTTTCATGATTACGCATTGACCTATTTAAGATTTATTTCCAGGGAGGCTTTTTTTAATGCATCATAATGTACCTAATGACAGCTCCGCCTGCGCTAACTGTATACGGTGGCGGGGCACTAGTGAGGGATGATTGGTGGCCATGAAGTCTGGTCAGTTAGGCCATCGTGACGAATACATCTGGAATTCAGCACGATGGTATCCAGGGGGAATCATCGTGGAGGACGATCTGATAGGGTATATTGCTAGCAATGGGACTGATAGTTCGCATTTCTAACAATCCCTTCACCCTTCCAGAAAAGGCTTGGCTCCTTAAAAAATAAATGTTTATACACCCTCCGACATGTCTGCTTATTGCTGAAAGCTGTGGAACTTTAATAAGAAGCGGTCCTTACCACACCTTACCTCACCCTTCGGGTTGCTGGTATCAATATCTTAGGTGGCTGATATCATAAGGAAGTTTCTGATGAGCTGTATTCTTCTCTTTTATTTTCCTTATTGATAAATACGTACGTACGTATCTATTATAAACTTATAAAAACAGTAGGTTACAAAAAAAAATCAAAATCGATCAGGAATTGGCGAAGTTCTTTGGAAATAATCGATAGTTTATATATATTTGTTCATTTTTTTGTCTCTTTAGCTCTGCTCACCAATACTCGGATCGATTCTTGGGCAACATTTCATTCTAAGCCTAAAATAAAAATTTCATCTTTATGCTTATTGGGGTCAATATGAACTAAATTCAAAACAAAATAAATATAAAATTAGTTTATAATGCTACATAAAACAATTATTTCGCGAAGCTATCAAAATAAATTATGGGATAAATTTATAGAAATAATGCATCAGAATTGAGCCACCTGTTAGTGTAATAAGTAATTTGAGATAAATACGCATTAAAGGCCGCTGCTGGAAGGGATTGATTACACACACAGGGAGAGGGGGGAAAATAGGACGAAAAAAGAGAATGGGAAAGGGGGATAAGGAAAGGGATGTCGTGAAACGGAAGGGAACTTCACCCATGCCCGTGCCCAAATCCTTGGAGGGGCGACCGTCCGGAGGATTATGTAACCCGCTACGTCGATAAAATATGTATGGAAATCGGAGTTTCCGAAACAATCCACTAGAGGCGGCAAATGTAAACAGAACCATAATGTATGTAAAACTTTTGTGTAACTCACGATGAGAAAGATATTGAGACATGGTATGCGTATACCATATTTCATAGCGATCGGTTAATCTGGTGTTATAAGGTAAACAAACTCTTACATTTAAAATATTAGTAAGGATAAATTTCACAGGTATTATTTAGATATATCTGTCATCTGTAAAGTACATAATCGCCATATGAAGTTAATTAGGTACGCTAACTGTATACCGCGCTTTTGCTTGTATAAATTATATTAAAAATTATCCTATTCTAAATTACAAATGAGCACCCTTATATTTTTTTTTATATTTGATATATTTAGTAAACAAGTATAAATATTAATTTTTGAAAAAAATATATGCAATAAAACAATTTATACCAATATTAGTTATTTGTTCGGTTTCGCACTTCTATTCTGATAAAAGCTATGCCCAGATTGTTCATTAAATATACTAAGTATAAAAAAACATCTTCCTTGGGTAGAAATTTATCTATGGAGCATATATAAAAAAAAAAAAAACAAATGTACCACAAATGGTTTTATTGACAAGCACGAGCCATGTAAAAAAGTATCGGCCGCCATATGGGGATCCAGCCCGGCGGCGTTGACACTTCCTCCACGTGGGTGCGAGACGAGGGCTTCAGGAGACAAGAAAGACCGGCTACTAAGGTGTTATCATCAGCCGGCTGTACGGATCTTGTTTCCATATTGCAGGAGCTTAGTCGAACAGACCAAAGCCCATGTCGTCGTCGCTCTCGGACTCCTCTTTTTCTTCCTTCTTCTCCTCCTTCTTGGCGTCGCCAGCAGGAGCGGCGGCAGCCGGAGCAGCGGCAGCCGCAGCGGCTGCGAACTTGCTCGGGTCCTGGGGGTAATATGTAAAGGTGAAGTAAAACTAGGTTTGCAGGTATACAAGTGAATATTCACTCTTTCCTTATGCTTTCATTTTGATAGAGTTAATTCAAGGACAATCATTTGATTTTATTTATTGTATAACACGGCTTTTTTTAATGTAAAATAATAGTGAAATATGATGTAATTAGAAAGGTATGTTGCACTAGAGTAGAATGCAAAATGTTTGCAAAATTTTAATAAAAATTCCCGATCTATCCATGCAGTATGTATTACTAGGCAAGCTCACTGCATATCTATGTGGTAAATCTATTAAGAGGGAGACTTTGTACAAAAGTTGATTGCTTGGGTACCGCTGTCCCATTCGTGTTTCAACCGTGAAGCAGTTGTGTTTGCTTGGCTGTGTTTCGGATTGAAAGGTGGGATGTGGTGTGAATTTACTGGGTACAGAGGAATAACACCTGAGTCCTCAGGAATGGCAACACATGGGGGGTATCATGGGAGAAACAGTATACTCTGTTATGTCCATGGTACTGCTCATGTCTATAGGGGACTGTTACCACTTTCCATCAGGTGGGTTGTTTGCCATTCTAAGTTGTATAAAAAAAAAATACTAGAAATTCTAGAGAATAATGACACAAAATAGTCTAAATTAAATTATAACATTTGTGTGTTATAGTTGTAATTTTAGAAACTGTACATAATGTACAGTTAAAAAAATGAAAGTACCTTGATGTACTCCTTGATAGTGGTGGCTTCCTTGAAGTCCACTTCTGTGACAGCCGCGAGGGCCAGCAGATTCTTGAATCCGTTGGCGATGGAATGCGGCGCGGATGCAACCGTCGGGTAGCCGATGGACAGCGACAGCGCGGCCACGTTAGCCACACCCTCTTGGAACTTGGCGCGTAGGTCCTCTGGCTTGATGTCCAGGATGGCAGGTGCGAAGATGGTTCCAGAGTCATACACCTGTATTATACAATTAATTCTACGTTTAAATTTTATTTTTCTTTGCCTACTCTGTAAGGTAATATCTGTAGAGAAGAAGACAATTGTCGCATGTGAATTTACAATAATACAAAATGTAAACTATCTTATAAAAACAACAATGCTCTTTATTTCCCAAAGGCAAATTATCAGAATGCATAGATAATGCAAACTGTACTCAACGCTTTGGGGATAACACTAGAATAAACGTACAATGAGATGCAAAAACCGAAAAAAAAAAAGTTTAGTTTTAATAATAGTATGATAAAAACTATTTTGAGTTGTTCTCAAGGCACGTGGAAGGAAACAGGGGAGGCCTACGGTAAAAAGGCGACTAAAATTTAAATAAGTATGATGTATGAAATGTTAATTATGTTGGGAGTTGAATAAATGACTATTTTATTTATTTTATGTTAAAAAGTAAATTGTAATTTGGCACTATTAAATTGATCAATAGGTAAAGCGAACTAAGCATGATCCTCTCATAGCTGCAAGTGATATTTTTAATATTTTTTGTGTTCTTAAAATTATTTACAAATCTTTGTGTGAACTTATCCTAAAACTATACCAATTAAGTAACAATATATATACCTGTTTGACCACAAGACCATACGAGAATGGTGAAATGTTCAACATATTCAGCAGGGTGGCTTCAGAAGCGCCCACCTTGTCACCAGGTTTCAGGATGTGGACATCGTTGATAATTTCAATAGTACCTGCACAAAATCAATTCATTAGATATGGCAGCAGACAATATTCAAAGGAACTGGTGTTTGATGATCAAATTTATCGGTTACCTAGTACCCTTATGCAAAACAAGTTTCTGGTTATTTAAGGCTATAAAGCATTGTGTAATATATCTAGTGGATTATAATAGATTGAAAAAATAAAAGTAAACATTTTTTGAAAAATGTATTTTCAAAATGCCAATGCAATATCCACTTTGGACCAATCACATTAGGATAAATTTGAAAAATTCACTGTAGTCTGAAAGCGAAGCCAGGGGACTAATATTACACCCCCTGGTATTAGAACAGACATGGATATTGTAAAATGTCTTAATTTTAAAGTGAATTAAAACAAACACCAAATAAATGTGTAATTGATGTATGAATCCGGTTTTGTAGAGTATTTATATAATTAAGCTTTTAGATAGGGAGAGTAGCAATACTTAAGAAGGCACAATACAGTTATATTAAGGATTAATTTTTCTAAATATATAAAACTAGAGATCAAGCCCAGATTTACACAGGTAGATAGAATTATTGGAAATATTAAATAGCATATGTATCTAAATGATAATGTAGGTTTCTATACATGAAAGAATTTTTAAAATTAATCGAGTAGTTTTTGAGTTTCACCATTACAATCAAATTTGGTAAAGATTTGATATAAGCAGTATATAAGAAAGTTTATATTAATTTAGATTTAAAAATATAATTTACCCTTAGAAATCTTGGTAGGGATAGAGAGAGCCTGGAAGAAGGAGGTCTTCTCAGGGCCAAGACCGGTGTTGTGTGCGGGGATGACGACCGAGAGGGGTGCGATAGCACCGGGACGGGCTGGTGCGCGGACTTTGTTCTCCAACAGCTTGTCACGCACCTACAATAACACAAATCATAATACCTCTGGACAAATGATACAACAGCATCTAGTTCTATATTTTTTGTAAATGTGTACATATTGTAAAACATCCAGACCAATAACAAATATACAATCATTAAAGTTGGCTAGACTAGGAAAAAAAAAATGGCTAGACAGATCTGAAGTGAATATAAAAAATGTAAAAAATCTATTATAATCATACATAATTGTATAATATTAGCATACGTATTGCCCTCTATATTACAGGGATTTTACAAAAGGATATGAACAAACTTTTTAGGAAAGTAATTAAAGTATTCAGCTAATAACAGATTTAGTTAGTGAGGAGTATCCAATTTACAGAGATTCAATTAAAATGGCTAGACTACGGAGTATATTACTTGTTAATATATAGGATTATTATTATTTTATCTAGATCATAAAAGTATATAAATACATAAAAATAAATAAAAGCATTTGGAGTTCCACCTATCCTAATGGGAGACAGGTATGACCCATATGCATTTATGTATATCAAGATCAGTGAATATTCTCTCCATCAATAATATCTAATCATTATTTTACAATATTATCCTTATAGATTTTATAAATGTAAAAGTTTAGAAAGTTGTTAGCTAATGGAATTTAGTATAGTTCAGTACACAAAAAATAATTTTTTTTATTGCTACCAGCTATTTCTTTCTGAATTCAAACAGGCAATATTGCAGGGTATAATTAGAATTAGCTACTAACATCAACAAGGTCTCCACGGGTGAACACAAAGCCAACATTGCCCTTGATATGGGGCAACAACTTCTCCAGAGCCGGATTAGTCTCCAGATGGTCCTTGATGGCTTTGCGCATCATGGTGTTCTTGCCCATCATTACAATACTGTGACCTCGGAGCGAGATGCGGATCTGCTGCATTTGCTGTGAGCCCACATTGTCTGCTCCCACAATGAAACATTTTGGGTACTCGTCCAAAAGTTGCTGAAAAAAACAATGGTAATATTATACTTTCTCTTATTAACAAATCAGAAGTTAACATGAGAATTATTTATTTGTATCTTTAAAAGGCCGGCGTAATATTCATAAACAGGAAAACAACACCAGGATAAATTTAAAGAATTAATTTTGTCTGAAAGCGAAGCCAAAGGGTCAACGTCATGACCCTTGGTATTAGAACAGACGAAATGAAATGACTAGAAAATAAATAATACAAAAAGCAAAAGTTCTTCGATGTACATTTAATATAAATAACTATCTTCTCAAGAAAATTAGTCCTGCTAGCTCACATGTTAGGAATTTTGATCAGGAAAAACATTGAGGTTAACACTGAATGTTTTATGTTATACTCACAATAAGTTTGGTGAAGTAGTTGGTTTTCCAGGTGGCCTTGTCCTCCCTAACCATCTTGACGTGTGAAAGGGACTTCTACGAAATTTAAGGACTGAAAACAAAATTTTATGATGGATATAATTTTAAATAAATATATTAATAGACAAAAATAAGGGTGATATATTAATGATAAGATATAAGATCATTAAAATGTTGTATTAATGATTCAATTTATGTAGTGATATTTGAAAGAATTTATGATTATATTACTCACCAAGACTCAACACACATAATACGTGTGCGGGATCAAATTCAAAATGGCTGATCCCGTACCGGTATTCAGTGTTGCCAATATTCGATAATAAAAAGTTACACGAGACAGCACATATAACATTTTAATCCTAAAAGTAATACTTTCTGACAAATATTAAAAAACGCAAGTTTATTGATATTTGAGCATTCAATAATCAACTGCTTTCATTTATTCAAATATCAATATTTCACACTTTATCAATGCAAATCATATTAAAGGCTGGCAACGTAATTCTTCCACTACAAAATATTGTGAGATTATGTATTATCAAGTAAGTTATTTTAGTTAGTGTCTATAAAAGCACCTTTTCAACAACTTTATTATAAACTAGCTGTAGCCCGCGACTTCGTCCGCGTTTCCGTCGTTTTTCGTAAAATAAGTAGCCTATGTCCTTCCTCACGGTTCAGTGGTTTTGATATAACAGACACATTTCCCTTCACTGCTCTGCTCTTATTGATCATAGCGTAATGAAAAGTATACTATAACCTGCTCAGGAGTATGAAGAATAATTGTACCAAATTTCGTTAAAATCTGTCAAGTATTTTTTGTTTCTATAATGAACATATAGACAGACAGACAGACAAAAATTTTACTGATTGCATTTTTGGCATCAGTATCTATCACTAATCACCCCCTGATAGTTATTTTAGAAATATATTTCATGTACAGAATTGTCCTCTCTACATATTTATTATAAGTATAGATTTTTATTTAAATAATTTCCTATAAACATAAAAACTGTATCAATAAATATCTTTATGCTTGATAAATATTATTATAGACAAATATTTGAAAATAATATATAGCCTATATTAGTTGCTGATAATATATCTTTCTGTAAATGAAAGAATTTTAAAAACCGGTTAAGTGATTGAGTTTTTCTATTGAATTTCATTATAAAACGTAACGCAAAAGTAACATATTATGTACCATAGTCACTGGTAACATTGCTTATGTCACAACAAATGTCAAATTTGTCAAAATGTCTAATAGTGGTTTTTTGTTTCGCTATTTGATGGATCTGGAATCAGACCGCCTTATGAATTTATTTCAACAATATATAAATAAAAATAAAAAAAATTGTCGAAAAAATAAAAATAAAATTTTAGGGGTGGGTCACCCTTATCATTGAGGGGTATAAAAAGTAGATGTTGGCCGATTCTCAGACCTATATGCACACAAAAATTCATAAAAATCGGTAAAGCCGTTTCGGAGGAGTTTGGTAACAAACACCGTGACACGAGAATTTTATATATTAGATAAATTAAGGTATTATGGAGCATCCACAAACTTATAACAATGAAGAAGATAAAGATATATTTATCTAACAAAGTATGTTTGTATTAGCATAGAATTTATCATTGACTTCTACACTAAGCTGAGCCATCGTGCTGAATTTCAGATCTATTCATAACGATGGGCTTATTTTTTCATTATCTACCTATTATCTCTCACTGGTGCCCCGCCGGCGTATACCGTTATCGCAGGCGGGGTTACCATTCCATTATAAAAAATCCTTTCATACTCTAATAGTGTAATGGTCTTACTAAGTGGCTTCCATCTCTAATATGTAAAAGGCAATAAATACAACAATGTATAATATATTTATGCAAATGAAACAAAGTTTGAAATATAACCCTATTTCATGTCATCATGTTTGGTTAACGTAATAATTTAGTAAAAATTGTAAATAAAAATAGTATTTTTTTCAAAGACACGTAACTATCTACTTCAAGGATTGGATTGATGTAGATTAATTGTATGGACGAATAACAATTGATTGACTGACTGATAAAACTGACTTTTTAGTCCTGAATAGTCAGAGTTGGCCAAATATTAATACCATTGCAAAAATAAAAAAAAAAAAATATTAATAGCTTTCTCAATATTTATTTTATTTTCTTTTAATTTATTTCTCTGATTTGTGACGTTAATATCCCACTAAATATTAAGTTTGTTATCATTTTATTATTGTACAATAGAGTGCAAATCGTTAGAAGTGTAAGTGGTCAGTACCGAAAATGTCGTTATTTCGCAAACCGAAGAAGATACAGCGGCGTGTGTTTTGTGCTGACGATGATGATGAGGTAGAGGCTGACCCAGAGCCGCCACCGCCGCCGATTATCAGCTATGAAAAGAAGGAGAACAAGTCAAGCAAGAAGATCACGTCACTTCTTAGCTTCGTTGACGAAGGTGAGAGATATGGACCTAATTATTTAAAAATAAAGATATGTGGTATTGTTTTCGCCATTAATTTCTCTTCTGATATGATTAAGATGTAATACAATAGAGGAATACATCATGTAACATTCATGTAAAAAAAAATATTTCATCATCCTTTGAAATTTTGTTCAACCCAATAAAATAATCAAATATTACATAGTATCATTCTGGAAAAGCAAATTAT
Organism: Galleria mellonella; assembly: GCF_026898425.1. Lineage (NCBI taxonomy): Eukaryota > Metazoa > Arthropoda > Insecta > Lepidoptera > Pyralidae > Galleria > Galleria mellonella. The sequence continues at coordinate 728,292 of NW_026442090.1, read as the reverse complement.
CTGGTAGTATAAGAAAAACATAAAACAGAGTGTAGCTATATATCATGGTTGATTATGTATTGATTTTTTTTTATACAACTTAGAATGGCAAACAAGCTGACGGCCCACCTGATGGAAAGTGGTAACCGTCGCCTATAGACATGAGCAGTACCATGGACATAACAGAGTATACTGTTTCGTCCGTGATACCCCCCATGCGTTGCCATTCCTGAGGACTCAGGTGTTATTCCTCCGTACCCAGTAAATTCACACCATATCCTACCCTTCAAACTGAAACACAGCCATGCAAACAACTGCTTCACGGTTGAAACACGAATAGGACAGAGCAATCGACTTTTGTACAAACTCATCCTCTGCTGAAATGTGGTTAATCTGAAATGGTGTGATGTTGATAATCAATATGTTATTTAGCTTCAAGCTGAATTTATAATCAGTTATGGTGGTATACTGATTATTGAATGATTTTCAGAGGAGGATGGTGAAGTATTCAAAGTGAAGAAGTCATCCCAGAGCAAGAGACTTGCTAAACTCAGGGAGAAGGAGAAACGGCGGGCCCCTGAGGGTGATAGTAATAAAAATGACAATAACGTTACCGAGGTAATGGAATGCATGGACATATTTCAACGATTATGAAAATTTATATTTATTAACATTAATAGATAATAAATAATTTAATTTTTTATTCAATAAGATGTATTAGTCCTTAATATGTATAAAACAATTGTAAATAAAAGTATATATATATAGAATACACTCATTTTTCAAACAGATTGTACTAATTGCAGAAATAGGTGTTAATAAATGTTAAAGAAGGGGAATAGCTGATTTCTTTAATATATTAATATATATTTTATATATATAGAAAATTTTACTTTGTGCATATTTATTTTTGCATGAAGAATTTGTTTTTTGAGTCGCTTATATATAACCTGAAGGCTGCTCTATCCATGTGATCTTACATAAAAAAATTAGTAGTCTTATATTAAATCACATTGTACATGTCCTGTATTTTTACTAACATACATACATAACAGCAATAGACTATGTGAAACTTATGGGAATATGGCTAAAGCATTTATTTCACACAGGACAAGCCAAACCACACCGAGAATGAACCAAAACAGAAGCCGAAACGGAAAGTAACGCTAGAAGGGCTGATACTGTCCGGGCGAGAAGCTCTGGCTGCTGACGGGGCGGGGGATGTGTCAGATGACAGTGTAGCAGAGGAAGAGGAAGACAGTAGGGGATTCCACCAGTACCGGCCGGAGTCGGTGAGGGCGGCGCTGGCGGTGGCGCCCGGACACATACCCGACGCGGCGCTCATCCACGCGGCTCGCAAGACCCGACAGCAGGTATGAGAGGTGAGGGACTAGCGCTGGCTGTCACCCGTCTTGTTGAAGATTATTCACTCTCGTCCTTGGTAAACTAATTTGTATTGGAGAAACAGTTGTTCGGAAGATATGTTTTGTTTAGTACAGTTGGAGAGTCACTGAACAGTGTAGGTTTTGGTTCTTGATCTGTGAATGTATATTCCTACAATAATAGGATTCTGTATCTAAGTTTTTTAAATTTCTTCTTATTTGAACAAAAGGATGCCCATCAAAAATGTAGACTAGGGAATCTTTCTCGTCTTATACATCATTTGTCATGTTTTTCACTTATAGGTAGACTTGCTTGCTTAATTTAATATTATAAAATTTTTGCAACTTGACTTCTTGCAGGTCCATAGTTGTAGTTTCATATAAACAATTTTAAGCTTAAGTCTGTTGGTAAAATTTTGTTTAAAGGAAGTTAAAATTCTGCATTGTTATGCTACTTACGAGCTGTTAATTTTTTATGTTCGATAAACTTATGAACAAGTTTCAAACAAATGTTTAATTTCAGTTCAGTGTTCGGTAGTTGGAAAATAGAGAATAGTGTTGGCATATTTGATTGTAGTGGATTTTGTTTTTATTCCACATTTGTGTTGTTTTTCGGTCAATATAATAATAAACAGGTGGGTGTTTTTCTTGGAATATCCAATAAAATAGGTGCTTGGTGAAACCTGAGAAAATTGATGTAGATTTATGAAGATATTGTTGTGCTGAAATTCAATAACATCAGAAAAATATCCATGTACCCATCCAGTGTTTTAAAGAAGAGAAAACCTTTGCTTCAAACAGCATGGTGTCAGCTTCTGCTATGGGAGTTATGGTACAAATCATACAATAGAAACTTTTTGAGTCTTAAAAACAGTTTGTATCAATTACTTTTTAAAATGTCAAGAAATATGGGAATGAAACTTTATAAAGAAGTTGCTGATGTTGTGATACATATGTATATGCCATAATACAATCTCATCAGTAACTTAAACATAAATTTGTGTAATATATACCTACCTCATAACCGAATTGCTTCCCCAAACATACACGTCTCAAAGTGTTTCGTGAACTAAACAGTTTACTGACATTTACTTTGGTTGAAATGATGGATTCTGCATCTAAAAATATATTGTCTTAATCTATTAATGTTTTTTAATCTATAATCTTAACTATGTATAGAAATATTACTATTTTTGAAATTAGAAATAAGTTTCTTATTAGGTTTTTGATTTAAAACAAAATATTTTTCTGTAGCTTTTGGAAATAGATGATGATTTGATTTAAATGAAAATATGAATGTAAATTTGCTAAAAGAGTTAGTGTTTCATCATTTTTGAAAAGCGAACATCACACGCGAGCGGAGCTTTAGGCAAAAGCTAGTTATTAATCAAGTCATATAGTTGAACACAGTATACTGTTTACAGGCCCGCGAGTTAGGTGACTTCGTGCCCCTGCAGACGGAGTCCGCGCCGGGCTCCAGGCTGGTCCGTGACGACGGCTCCGGCGACGATGACGACGACGAGGGCCGCCTCCATGTCAGAGGACTCGAATTGCCAAGTGACAAGCCTAAACGTAAGTAGGACAGTCGGCTAATAGAGAAATATGATTAACTACTGCCCTCCCCGGCTTCACACGGGTAGTAGAGCAATATATTTATAGAAATTTTATTATTAAACTATTTATTAATTAATTTTACAATATGAATATAAACAATTATAAACTACAGAATATATTAAATAACTATATAATACTAATAACAATTACGATATGGATAGATACACACCAATACTTGAATAATGCATAAAAATAATAGTAATAAGGAAATACGTACCTATCGTGATACAATTTTAATGACTGGATAATATTGTAACAGATCCTTAGACTATTTCTAAAGTGAAAAAAGTGTTGTCCTCCTCTCTCCTACTTGCTGTGCCCAACAGGGTCCATAATTGAAATGTTATCTACAAATTATATTATGGAATGCAATAAGAAATAAATAAAATAAAAAAATATATGCTTACTTTTTTTTTGCATCATTGCATCATGATGGGCTAACTGACCTGCTTCATCCTCACCTATCATCCTTCACTTGTGCCTCGCCGGTGTATACCGATAGCGCGGGTGGGGTTACCATTAAAAAAAAATCATTGCATAAAAATAAAACTACCTACACATCGAGTAATAAAAATCTATTACATTTACTAGTTCAACGCTTACAATCAAAACGTAAGTATATAAAAACAAATAATTGGCAAAGTAAACACAAAGCAATAACCATAGGTTCGAAGGGGTTACCATACTATTATCACCCATTAAAAAAAAAAGTGTACAGATGTCGGGAAATGTCTGTTTTATACCATATAGAGATATACAGATATATTACACTATCTAAGTGTATTAAAGTTCAATGAATAAATAAATATATTATTATGGTGATTCCAGACAAATGGGAATTAGATTTTTTTAACTTATATATCGAGTGATGGCCAAAGATTAAATTACTATTTTTTTTTTATTTTAACATAAAACTCAGTCTCAAATTGCCTAGGCAATATCGTCGTAGTCGTAGAATACTGACGGATCTATATACATATGTAATATTTGTCAGATCCGTCTGTATTCTACGACTATGACGAAATGATAAGTTTATGCTGTTATTTACCTCGCACCACAAACAAGTTTTATTCAAGATATTTCTGTAGTATGTTTCAATAGAATTAAAAGTGTGAATACAGTTTTGTTGATATTGTCACAGAAACACTCAAACTGAATTATATTAGTATTTTTTTTTTATTGGATGAAAATGGTATGGTAACCCCGCCCGCGCTAACGGGATACGCTGGCGGAGCACCAGTAAAGGGTGATCGATGACAATAAAAACAGGCCAGTTAGCCCACCATGATGAATTCATCATGAAGAATCAATCATGATAGTTTCCAGGGGGAACCGCGTGGAGGTCGACCTGGTTAGGTATATTGCTAGCAATGGAATTTTTAGTCTCCATTACTAACAATCCCTTTCCCCCCATTATATTAGTATTGAATTGAAATAATTAATTAAACTATTTTTTATTTATACTTCAATTTGACGTCAGCAGACTAACTTAACGTTCGGTCAAATATTAGGTTGTTTACATTTCCACTAAGTTCTATTGGAACAAACTGTATTTTTTTTTTATTATTCTTATGCTTACTAGTATTATAAATGTAAACGTGAGTTTGCTATTAATCATCAATTTATATTATATAATCCCAATAGGAAATATAATATATATATGTATTTGGTCAACATACGTCCGTCTAGGGCAGCCCCTACCGACATCTCCATTCATTCTTGCTCGATAAATCTCTTTCGTAATTCTTCTTTCATTCATCCTCTCCAAATGACCAAACCAACGCAACATTCCTTTTTCGATTTTTGTTACTACATCGTGTTTCAGTCCACATTTCTCTCTAATCACACTGTTACACTGGCGACGTGCTGAAGAAGGGCCAAATTAAAAGTCCCCGTAACCGGCGAGCGTGTATGAAAAGATTCATGAATGTGGAAGAAGCGAAAGAGATTTGTTTGAATCGAAGCATTTAGCGTTCCATTTTTTCTGCCTACCCTAATGGGAGACAGGTGTGACGGATATGTATGTATGTATAAATGTATTTTATTTTTTATTTCCTATTGGGTATGGAGAAGAACTAAGTTACTTTTTATTTCTGTCAATCAATATATGCCAGTTCTCACTAAATAAAAATTTGAAATGAAATGAATTTATTTTGCTAGAATGCATGTAATTTTAGATGATAGAGGTTTATATTTCCCGTGTACATACTGCCTCTATGTCGGCGTGCAAATTTTGTCAATATAAGAAATTTATATATATATATATATATATATATATATATATATATATATATATATATATATATATATATATATATATATTCTACATTATATTTCCTTTCCTTTGTCATACAATATTATTATTATTTATTACAGTAAATAAAAAAAAGTTGATTATCATAAATGAAAAGGCCCATATCCTGAGGAGATAAAAAACATCGCTACATCTCCAAAAGGTCACGGAAAGGTTGCAGTGACGTAGGTTTTTCTTTTTACCTAAAAAGGCCGTCTCTCAAAAATAAAAATAATAATCTATCAGGCCAGTTGTTGTTAATAAAATGGGTTTTTTTTTTAATTTATTTTTGCAGGTGGTACAGCTGCCGCCGCGTCAGAGGACGAGTTGGACAGCGAAGCTGAGGCGTGGGTGGAGCAACAGATGCAGAAGGCAATGCCCGCCATTGCGGATATCACTGGTTAGTAGAATTGGCGCGAAAGTTTGTAAACAATTTAGGATGTTTGTTACTCTATAACATGTAACGATTGAAAGGAAGAAGGAGGAGGAGTTAATTTTAAAGTTTCGCGTTGTTTATCCATATTTTAAATACACAATTGGGACTCAATGCGATGTAAAAGCCTTTACAGATAAATAGTACTTATATAGCTGTCCTGTCGTGACCAAGACGTGATGCAATCCACGTCCAAACGTTGCCAATAAAGAAGCGGGTATGTAGGTACTATTTACCTGTAAAGCCTTTTACATCGCGTTGTGTCCCAATTGTGTATTTAAAAGTTTTCGTGATAATTGAAATACAAATAAATCATATTATATTTGACTAATACATAGAATGAATGATTGAAAAGTCTTTTTTGTTCCCTTAAAATAATGATACAGATTATAAAGATTAACAATATGCATACAAAAAAATACATAAAAGTAAGATAAAGAAGTAACAGTGGGCGACCATATCGTTAAATAACGATCAGAAAATGCGACTTCTAGCAGATTTTTATATGTGGACTTAAAATGAAAATAATAATAGCCCAGTGCATAGTCTATAAGTCCGTATACCAGTATGTGCAGGTCCTTTTTATCTTTGAAAGGACCTGAGGTATGTCCTCTAATCTATATTTATCTATACTTATAATAAATCTGTAGAGAGGTCAATTCTGTACATGAAATATGTTTCCAAAATAACTGTCAGGGGGTGATTAGTGATCGATACTGATGCCAAAAATGCAATCAGTAAAATTTTTGTCTGTCCGTCTGTATGTTCGTTATAGAAACAAAAACTACTCGACGGATTTTAACAAAACTTGGTATAAATATTCTTCATACTCCTGCGCAGGTTATAGTATACTTTTCATCACGCTACGATCAATAGGAGCAGAGCAGTGAAGAGAAATGTTAAAAATGTCCACACGTGCGACGCCGGGACGGGCCGCTAGTTGTCAATATATATAGTATATACTAGTAGCACAGGTTTTCCTAGTTCACCCATCAGTCTCCACAATACATAAACTGTGTACTCTTAAGTAAATAGTTTGTTCATACAGTATTGTGGAGAACGAATAAATAGTTTGAATTTAATTACATAAAAAAGATTTACGTAATTTGATCGATTATAAATCTATCAGTACTATAATTTATATTAATAGGTATTTCAAAATAGTATCCGTTAATTATTAATACTTCGTTAAATCTTAATATTTGATAATATCGTATTATCGATTACATAATCGATTAATATTTGAATAATCGATTAATAATTAATACTTTGTCTATTACATCTTTACCTATTTTTAAAAACCTAGTTAAATCCCACTACCTATCCTTATAATCACTTAGTCCTCCTTATTTCCTACCAGAATTATGTGTGTTATATATGTATGTGTGTATATATACACTGTGTATGTATGTAATTGTGCTTACACAGATATTTATTATTTTTATATTTGTATCACGCCACCTACCTATTTATTCATTGATTCTTTCTACCCAAAAGAAAGAGATTGCTTAGCAATAAGACCGACTTTTGTACTATACTACACTTATCGAGAATTCTTCAACAAATCCTGTAATATTGGTGCAGGGGGGGGGGGGGGAAGGGATTGTTAGTAATGGAGACTGAGAATCCCATTGCTAGCAATATACCCAACCAGGTCGACCTCCTCGCGGTTCCCCCTGGAAACTATCATGGTTAATTCCTGATGAATTCATCATGATGGGCTAACTGGCCTGTTTTCATTCTCATCTATCACCCTTCACTGGTGCCCCGCTAGCGTATTCCGTTAGTGCAGGCGCGGTTACCATACCATTTTCACCCATCAAAAAAAAAATAAAAATATTGGTGCAATAAAGTGTTAAATAAATATTACTTAATATGTTAACAATTTTCATGTATTTGGGCTGTCTCTCTTATGTCTTTAGGTTTAATAGTCCATGCCTATGTACTCAATTACTCCTGTTTGCGAGTTCAACACCACTCATGTCTGTGACTTCATTTGGCTGTGCAGGTGAGGTGGAACTGAACCCGTTCGCGGTGGCGCCACCCGCGCCGCGGATTATGGAGGCGCCGCACCTGCGGCCGCTGGCGGCGCCCGGCCGACACCCCGCCTCCGCGCAGGACCTCGTGCACGCGCTTCATCACCGGTCAGTACCCACCATTATGTTATCTCTATAGGGGCCCAGTCACGCCCGACCGATTGTTCCCTTCCGGGTCGTGGAACCGTGCAAGCGTTTATGAATTGTACTAAATTCACAGGAATGGATGTTCTTTTTAAAAATTATGTTCATTGTATTAAAACAGTTATACATAATTGGATAATGTGACTTTAATGTATTGTCGGAAATTACACACTCTTTTTAATATCAGACGGGTCGTATGCTTGTTTATTACCATAGTAATATAAAAAAAGAATAGTCGATCTTACTACTACACAGTGTTTAACTAAACTGTCTAAGTGATTAAACATTTAAACATATGTTTTAAATAATGTTTGTTTGTTATTTTTATGTGCCAAAATCGATAAAATGTGGAATAAAATTTATTACTTCAAATACCTTTTATTTTTAATACGACCGGCTTTCTTTTGTTTCGACATAAATGTTAGACACACTTTTGTAGAACTTTTGTAGATGTCTAAACATGTATTGACAGGTGTCTATCGCAAGTTTATCTTTTTTGTGGTAAACCGGTGTAAGTTCATTACATTCCAGTTACTTTGTTATATAGGAACGGATGTGATGGATGAACGTGCCATAACGCCGTAATATTTAGTTGGTGAAATAATAATTCGTAACTAGCGACATCTGTGTCTCTCTGTGTGTGATACTAGCAATAGAGTATATTGCTAGTAAGGTCGACCTCCACACGGTTCCCCCTGGAAACCATTGTGGTTTGGTTAATTCTTGAATTAGCTACGATAGGCTAACTGATCTGCATTAGTTTTCATCTATCATTTCTCACTGGTGCCCCACCAGCGTATGATGTTAGCGCCGGCGGGGTTACCATTCCATTATCACCCATTAAAAAAAATTTGGGTAGTCTCTAAGTAATACAAAATAAAGTCGCTGTCCGCGTCTTTAGTCCGTTTGTCCCGCTTATTTCTACCGAACTACGCAATGTACTTTGATTCGGGTTTCAAATTGGGTGTTTATATGTTTTTAGGCTTCACGCTTTTTATTTATAGCCGGTTTTACGGTAAAAAAGAAATTTGATAGACCGATAGACACATGACATGATTTATTGGAGATTTCTGGAACATTGTCTTAAAAATTAGAAATATGAATGAATGAATTAAAACTCTTTATTGTTCCCTTCAATAAGTGATACAGATCATGAAGATTAACAATAGGCACACAATATAGCGATTACTTCCTTAGGCTGGAGAGGAATGATTAAAATTGTGTCTGGTCAAGGCGTTACAGAAAAATAATAAGACTAAAAAGGGCGAGAAAAAAAGGCTAAAGAGAAATTTAAACGCAATATCACTACATAGATAAATAAATAAATAAATAATAATAAATAAATATATATGGACAAATCACACAGATTGAGCTAGCCCCAAAGGGGGCATCCATTAATTACGTGAGCTCTTTTTCGATCAGTTTAGACTCCTCCCCCCCCCCTTAGGTGAGATTTAGTGAGATTTGCCTTGACCCCCCCTCCCCTTACGTGAGATTGACGCAAAAAATATTTTAACCTTAATTTATATTTATTATTCGGCAAAATAATAAATCGTTCAGGTATACTATAATTAATTTATTTAAATTAAATAAAATTTAAAGTAAAAACATAAAAACAACACTTTCTTTTAAATTTTTACTCAATCCATGGAGACTCGTGTATTTTTTCAATCGAAATAATTGGACACATATCATCTGGGATTTCTAGTAGTGCAGGAAGACAATCACTGGAAACATCTACGTTTATCTTTAATATTTTAGTAATATCTTTAATATTTTATATTTTTTGAAGTTGACGTGAGATTATTGATTATCCCCCCCCCTAGGTTTAAATGAGATTTGGTGAGAATTCATTAGACCCCTCCCCCCCTGTTCTGAGCTCACGTAATTAATGGATGCCCCCAAAGTAAGTTCGAGACTTGTGTTATGGGATACTAATTCAACGATACTATATTTATAATAGATACATATATAGATAAACATCCAAGACCCAGGCCAATCAGGAAAAGATCGTTTTCCATCATGACCTGGCCGGGGATCGAATCCGGGGCCTCCACGTCGCAGGCACGCGTGTTGACCGCTGCGCCACGGAGGACGACAATAGTATAAAACGAAGTCGCTGTCGCTGTCTGTCCGTCCCTATGTATGCTTAAATCTATAAAACTACGCAACGGATTTTGAAGCGGTTTTTTTTAATAGATAGAGTGATTCAAGAGGAATGTTTATATGTATAATATATGCATAATATTGTAGAGAAACACTGATAAATTTAGAGGTTTCTAATGTGATGTCGTACATAAACACATTTTTTTTACGCTTACATTGCAAATGCTGGTTGAATTCTATGAGATAGGTTAAAATAATTTCGGGGGCAAATAATGTGGCGCTATTTAGTATCAGTGTTGCACCCTTGCGATGCCGGGGCAGGTCGCTAGTAAACAATATAATTATAAATATACTCGCATGTCATATTATTTAAATAGATAGATAGATAAACACTTTATTTGAGCCATTTATGACACACGTAAATTAATAAATAAATTTATACAATCTGTTTATTTACATTTTTTTTTAATATAAAACAAAAGATGAATATTGGAGATATGTTTTCACCAAGTGTGTCGCAGTGACCCAAATAGGCTACAGCTCAATGATAGTTTTGCTTAAAAGCAAAGCACTGATTTTCAGCTGCAACCTGAAGTTAGACTACACGGACGCGTGCAACAAATCCAGAGTGTAACCTGTGTAAAATCTCTAATCTAAATACTTACATGCATAAATAAATGCAAATAAATAATACATACATTTATATGACGATACATACCATAAATTTATATAATGATAAATCTAATAAAACATTTAGAAGTCGCTCGAGTTTATTAAGTTGGTCTTCTGTGAGATGGGAATTACAATTGTATTATTAATTGTAGTTAGATACAGAACTGACGTAGCGCGACAAGACTGCCTCGTGTACTTTATTAGTGTATTATATTTTTCTTTATCTAAAAAATGTTACTAGTAAATGACTAACATTATAATTACTTCAAATGAATGAATGAATAAAAATTTATTTCAATAAAACCATAACACTTACATAAACTTAGATTATAAGTAATAACAAATTATATATATATATATATATATATATATATATATATATATATATATATATACATCAAGATCATGAATGAGTAACACAATACACAAACATGCGCATAACAAAAGGTAAAAAACAAAAATATCAGTAAACAAAGAAAAACAAGAACAAAAACAGTTTTCGACCGTAATAATGTGTAAAATAAAACAAGTATCCAATATAAATAATAATAAATCCAGTAGCCTTGACAATAGCTATACGAAAAAATAATTGTGCCGACTCCACAATTGTATTGATGGGTTATGTGTAGGATAAAAAGATATATTTTAAGGTAAAAATAGGTTTATTATTACTTAAAGCCTAATTATATTTATATATTACCACATCTTATAAAGTACAGTAATAGCTTGACTTACGCTACACCGACACTGCGTTTAGAAACGCACGAGTCACAAAAAAAATAATTACAAAATAATACATTGATTAACATTTCTAAAACAAATTCTCAAAACAGGTTAATAAAAAAAAACTATGTACATAACTAAAAAAGAATCAGAACAAAGAAAAAAATATGTTTACAATAATCATCACTTTAGTTATTTTATCTATATTTCTCTATCGAGAATCAACTTGAATGATCCATCTAAATCTACACAGCTTATAATATCTGGAAGGCCACCCTTGAGCAAAGAAATCGGAGGATGCACCAGAAATGCACTATTTTCTACAAAACTGTCCGTTCTGTTCGTAGATATAACCTCCGATTCATCCAACAACTGCATCTCGTACCAACATAAAATCGCATTACACTCCTAATCGTTTGTCACCGGCGCCTTCACCACGTCGGACTTCACGCGGTAGCAATCTGGCGATATCACTATTGTATCTGACAGAGCTTCATAATCCAATAGTGTAAGGTTCAAGTTACTCACTTGCGATACTTGGTACCTGTTCACTTGTGCGGCTATTTTATAACCGACATTTTCGTCGTACACTCTGTTTTGGACGTCCAAACGTTTACAGTTCACCAATTGTCCCATGATGGTCATTTTATGCGGCAGAAACAGCCCATCATCCACTAGATGAGCGTGTTGCAAGTATAGCGCGAGTCTTCTTTTCTGAACGTCGATGTCACTGTTCAAATCGAAAATATTATTAAAGATAACGTGGTACATGTTATCTTTGAAATCTGTATTCGTCCATCGGTCGCCGAGCAGGATCTTTACTTTATCCAGTGGTATGTTATTCATTTTGAGTACGATTTCTATAAACGTTTGGTCGTCAGAGTTACTCGGGTTGCAAGTGAGATGTTTAGCACCGTGCTTCAGCATTTCCAATCCAAATATCGGAAACGTACACAAGTCCACGATTTCAGTGTCGGAGATGTCCACTATTTGGCCCACGTAAAGGCAAATTGTTGGCACACTATTCGTGATCCCTTTAGTATATTGTTGGTCGTTCAAAAACGTTAGCATGGCACGAGAGATTCTGTAACCGAATCGACTTTTCACTAAGTCTGGTTCAATAAGCTGCAACACTCCGCCGTAAGATGAAAACGACTTTTGTAAAACTTCACCTTTAGTATATTTTCCAGGTAAAAAGTCGTAGAATATGGCTTGATGCCATGCTTCTATTCTGTCTTGTGACCTAGGGTCGGTTGTGACCATCACATCGTCGGTCAAAAACAAGTTAAAAAAACCGATTAGATTGGTCACTTCGCAGTCCTCTGTTACCTTAATATCTATCGTGTAATCAAATTGTTCAGTTTTTGGATCGAGTTTGTCACTTATATCGAAACCGTCGTTGAAGTCAATCTTCAGTAGTGGCACCGCCTCCGTTACGTACTTTAAATCTTTGTACAAATTGATCTCTTGTTCGTGGTACGGGGTACCGTAGTATGTCGACGTATGCACATGTATTGTTGGAATATTTAAAAATTTCCGTATGTGTTTGCGCAGTTGATATTTGCACTGAAGTTGGCTACAGTTGACGCCGATAATAAAGTACTCTGCTCTCTTTGGCAGTACTCGATCTCCTTCATATAGTAGATTCGTCCACGCGTCATTCAACGTATCCAGTAGATAATCGCCGAACAATCCCGCTTCAAACATGTTCGTTACAAGGAGCGTTTTCTTGCCGTTCATAAGGCTCTGGTCCAACGATGTGGAGGGCATGTTGGTTATAATCGATTCTCGCACCGAATTCTCTCGTAATACAAAACAAAAATTACGAAATAATACTAATAATAGAATAATTACAATAACAACATTTCCGAATCAAATTCTCGAAACAGGTAAATAAAAAAGTACGAGTATGTACATAATTAAAAAGAATCAGAACAAAGAAAAAAATATGTTTACAATTATCATCACTTTAGTTATTTTATCTATATTTCTCTATCGAGAATCAACTTGAATGATCCATCTAAATCTACACAGCTTATAATATCTGTAAGGCCACCCTTGAGCAAAGAAATCGGAGAATGCACCAGAAATGCACTATTTTCTACAAAACTGTCCGTTCTGTTTGTAGATATAACCTCCGATTCATCCAACAACTGCATCTCGTACCAACAGAAAATCGCATTACACTCCCCATCGTTTGTCACCGGCGCCTTCACCACGTCGGACTTCACGCGGTAGCAATCTGGCGATATCACTATTGTATCCGACAAAGCTTCATAATCCAATAGTGTAAGGTTCAAGTTACTCACTTGCGATACTTGGTACCTGTTCACTTGTGCGGCTATTTTATAACCGACATTTTCGTCGTACACTCTGTTTTGGACGTCCAAACGTTTACAGTTCACCAATTGTCCCATGATGGTCATTTTATGCGGCAGAAACAGCCCATCATCCACTAGATGAGCGTGTTGCAAGTACAGCGCGAGTCTCCTTTTCTGAACGTCAATGTCGCCGTTCAAATCGAGAATATTATTAAAGATAACGTGGTACATGTTATCTTTGAAATCTGTATTCGTCCATCGGTCGCCGAGCAGGATCTTTACTTTATCCAGTGGTATGTTATTCATTTTGAGTACGATTTCTATAAACGTTTGGTCGTCAGAATTACTCGGGTTGCAAGTGAGATGTTTAGCACCGCGCTTCAGCATTTCCAATCCGAATATCGGAAACGGACACAAGTCTACGATTTCAGTGTCGGAGATGTCCACTATTTGGCCCACGTAAAGGCAAATTATTGGCACACTATTCATGATCCCTTTAGTATATTGTTGGTCGTTCAAAAACGTTAGCATGGCACGGGAGATTCTGTAACCAAATCGACTTTTCACTAAGTCTGGTTCAATAAGCTCCAACACTCCGCTGTAAGATGAAAACGACTTTTGTAAAACTTCACTTTTAGTATATTTTCCAGGTAAAAAGTCGTAGAATACGGCTTGATGCCATGCTTCTATTCTGTCTTGTGACCTAGGGTCGGTTGTGACCATCACATCGTCGGTCAAAAACAAGTTAAAAAAACCGATTAGATTGGTCACTTCGCAGTCCTCTCTTACCTTAATATCTATCGTGTAATCAAATTGTTCAGTTTTTGGATCGAGTTTGTCACTTATATCGAAACCGTCGTTGAAGTCAATCTTCAGTAGTGGCACCGCCTCCGTTACGTACTTTAAATCTTTGTACAAATTGATCTCTTGTTCGTGGTACGGGGTACCGTAGTATGTCGACGTGTGCACATGTATCGTTGGAATATTTAAAAATTTCCGTATGTGTTTACGCAGTTGATATTTGCACTGAAGTTGATTACAATTCACGCCGATAATAAAGTACTCTGCTCTCTTTGGCAGTACTCGATCTCCTTCATATAGTAGATTTGTCCACGCGTCATTCAACGTATCCAGTAGATAGTCGCCGAACAATCCCGCTTCAAACATGTTCGTTACAAGCAGCGTTTTCTTGCCGTTCATAAGGCTCTGGTCCAACGACGTGGAGGGCATGTTGGTGACAATCGATTCTCGCACCGAATTCTCTCGTAATACTCTCTTTGCCAGCTGGACCATAGTCGGCGAGTCGTCGCACGCCACCGTTGACAACGGGCAACAATCGTTGGCGTACAACGTTAGGATCCCAGGCCCAACGTTGACATCCAGCACGCTGTCTGAATTTTCGTTGACCGATTCTTTTAAAGCTTCCCTGTACGCATCGTTTAATTTTTTGTCATTTATAGTTTTAAAATAGTAGCTGGGAAATAATATTCTTCTGACATTGTTCAAATTTTTTTCGACGTTTACTTTACTATTGTCGATGTCGAACGCTTTCTCGAAGTAACACAGCGCCTCATTGTAATACTCATACTTCCAAAAATATTTTCCAATTACGTTGAGCAGGCTGACACTTTCAGGATAGAAGTGGATGGCGCGTTTCAAATTGGTGAATATGTCTCCTCTGTCATCGGTTATATCCAATGTTTCATTTAGTCTGAGGAGTACGGAATGAAACTCGTACTCCAGCTGCTCCTTTTTGCGAGGATGCTTCTCCAATATGCTTAGGTACAGATCGAATGACTTCTTGTAGAAGTCATTAGCAGCGGCTGTCCGAGCTTCAGCCAACAATCGTTGCAGTTGTAACTTGTCCATTGTTATTTTCACAGACACTTTATTAACTCTCAAATTGATTTTACTTTATTAGATATTTTGCGCTGGATAAATCGTTTTACAGCGGTCAAAATATTTTTCTAAATACGAGAATGAATGTTAATAAGTAAATATACTCTAGGCGAGGGTAATCGTCTATCGCGTCGTTCACTTGATAATGTGAGCCTATGGATGAGTGGCCGTCCTTTTATATGCGATAATGGGGGTGGTGGAAGGCATGGTGATTTTCATAAATGATGACTAAATTGCGTGTAATTAGCTAATTGCTCTTTATTTTAATGAGTGTTCAATTAATGAATATTACAACTAATGATAATGTGCATAGATAATAATTTATTTGTAATCGTTTAATAAGTATCTGCTTTTAGTTAATGTAAAGGAACACGTGTTATTTTTCCTTCTGTGTTATTTTTCCCCGAAAGTAGTTTGAATAATATTTTTCTGAATCATTTAATTTAAAGAAAATAAAAAAAAAATTAAATGATTCAGAAAATTATTAATTGTTTTTCATAATTAAATTAACACTTTTTAAACACTGCAATAAAAATGTGCAAAAAGTCGAGAACTTTTTTTTTGATTCTTTAAGTTTTTTGTTACGCAAAATGTGATCCTTCAATTTTTTCAAATATTTGATCGTGTAAAACAAAGAATCGGCTGAATGGATTAATTTGAAACTTTGTGGAGTTTTTGTGGGTATATTGAACTGTAAAAGGCACATTTAACATTAGAGGTTTCCTCAATATTTTCCATTTAGCGATTTACTTTGCAAAAAACCATCAAAAGCCTTATTTTTGTTGTATTTTCAAAAACATGCCAATAATGAAAAAAAAATTCTTTTTCAAAAACAATGGCTCATCCTTGTAGGGAATTTATTTAAGTTTCGGAATCCACTTTCAACTTTCTGCGCAATCATTAGTTGCAGAGATATTGTTAATCAAAAACAAAATTATCCTTTTTCATTCAAAGTCCGATATCTCCGCGAGAAATGATCGTATCGAGGATTTAAAAAAAGGAATTAGAAGCTGAATAAACAAGTTACCTGATCCATATGGTGTTTATGTCAAAAAATTTGTTAAAGACCGTAGACGTAAAAAAACAAAAATCATTTAACTTTTTTTTGTCAGTGGTTTTTTCAAAATTACCTGAAAAAAATTGAAATGAATAATTTTTCGAGTTTAGACCTAAAAACTAGACACTTAGAGCTACAATTAGCTTTTTCTAAAGTGTCTCTTAGATGATTTTTCTCCAAGTTACAGCTTATTGAAAATCACCCAAAAATTTGCATTTTTTTTATCCCTAATTTTTTCCATTAGTGTAATTCTATTCGCTCTCAGGATTATTCAGTATTCTCAACTGGTCGCCCGTTTCGTAGTTAAATTCTATACAAAATTAAAATGCTATTGTATATACAAACAAATGACAATGAAAGTGGTTTAATAGAAATAAGCGGGACATATTGACACATGCAGAGACTTGATGCACTTGATTTGTACAACTAGATATTATTAAATTAATTGTAAAACAATATTTTTTTATACAACTTAGATTGGCAAACAAGCTGACGGCCCACCTGATGGAAAGTGGTAACCGTCGCCTATAGACATGAGCAGTACCATGGACATAACAGAGTATACTGTTTCGCCCGTGATACCCCCCATGTGTTGCCATTCCTGAGGACTCAGGTGTTATTCCTCTGTACCCTGTAAATTCACACCATATCCCACCCTTCAAACCGAAACACAGCCATGCAAACAGCTGCTTTACGGTTGAAACACGAATGGGACAGAGGTATCCAAGCAAACAATTTTTGTACAGTTTCCCTCTCATCCCGCTTATGTTTGTAGGCGACGGTTACCACTTTCCATCAGGTGGGCCGTCAGCTTTTTTTGCCATTCTAAGTTGCATAAAAAAATGTTAATTTAAAAATTACAATTTTGAGTTGGACAGCTGTTATTCTTTTAAGAAAATATAATTCCTTTGAATAATGACTATTGTGAATCGTCATCATTTCAGCCGTTAACTGACCACTGCTGAACATAATCTCCCCCATAACGGGATTTTTCCAGTAGTTACCAAGCCTGCCAAGGCGGGTTGGCAACCGCTGTTAGGCTTTTAGATATGTTTTAAGAGGGACTGGTACTCATCTCTCTACCGTTAAGTTCCAATAGTTGCCTCTTATTACATCCACGGGAAAGGGAGGGGTGGCCTATTCTATTATGGTGGACCACACGATCAATTGTGAGTCATACTCTATTCAAGTTATTTATATCGGCTTTACTGGCATTTTTTTAATTCGTTAAATTCGTAAACGTTATAGCCGTGAATCGAGCTCATGATTAAAGACATCTTTCGAGTTTGTATCTTGT
Source organism: Galleria mellonella (assembly GCF_026898425.1). NCBI lineage: Eukaryota > Metazoa > Arthropoda > Insecta > Lepidoptera > Pyralidae > Galleria > Galleria mellonella. The sequence goes on along the minus strand of NW_026442090.1, from coordinate 710,336 downwards.
CGGCCATTCCTGATTTAATAAAAAAATTGATAAAAAAAAGGCGGTAACGGCAATATAAATAATGAATCTGTGATTCTCGATTGCTATATAATTTTTTAGTTTTGTTAATTGTATTAGATTAAATAATTGTTAGATTTATTCAGTTGTAAAAGTATTAAAGTTATGTAAAAACATCCTGCTCGTTTCACTTCCTGAGGCTAAAATTTTCCTTTATACTAATCACATTATTATTTCTTATTACAATCCTCCGAGTTCAGTAGGTCTCTCGCGCTGAGGGTGTAATATTAACGAAAATGTGCATTTATATTGGCGGCTTATACATATATATTATGCTTATCATATCGTATTATGATTCGTATACAGCGAGGTTTTTAGACAAATGACAGGAAAAGGCGGAGGGGGGATAAGAGGAAGACCTAACAACCATAGTTGGGGGAAGCGATTGTTAGTACGATTGTGACCCTATCAGGTCGACCTCCACGTGGCCTCCCTTAGAAACCGTTGTGTTAAATTCCAGGTGTATCCATCACGATGAGCTAACCGACCTGTCTTTTCATTCTCACTTATCATCCCTCACTGGTGTCCCGCCAGCGTATACCGATTGCGCAAGCGGGGTTACCATTCTATTACATTAAAGAAAAAGGCATATTTTTTCTATCAACTACGCATGATTCCTCTGGAAACCATTGTGGTTAATTCCTGGCGAATTTATCACGATGGGCCAATTGATTTGACTTCATTCTCATCTATCATCACTCACTGTTACCATCCACCGTATACCGATAGTGCAAGCGTGGTTACTATTTCCTTTTCATCCAATGACCATCCAAAAATGGTCAGAACACATTTGCTAATAAGTAGGACTGTGTATGGTAAAGGATAGTAAAGGATAGACAAGGAAAGATTAAGACAGGAGTCTATGTTTGAAAATGAATACGTAAAGGGCTGATATGCAACGATAGATAAAAATATATTACTAAATATACCAATTACAGTACTAACTGGGTCGATCAAGAGAGATGGCTTCTTCTTTCCAACTTAGCCACATGTATATTATTATTATTATTTCAGCCATTAACTGTTCACTGCTTATGGAGAGGTTTACCAGTAGTTACCACGCTTGGCAGGCGGGTTGGCAACCGCAGTTAGGCTTTTAGACATATTTTAACAAGGATTCTGCTGGCCATCCCTCGCCCTCCCTTAGTTGACTCTTACGACACCCACGGGAAAGTAAGGAGGTGGCCTATTCTATGCCGGGACTCGGCATAGAATAGGCCACATAATCACATTAATGTTTTGAATGTATATAAATAATTTGAAATCAATTATTGATATAAGTATTTTATAAATATATAAAATATCTTTACAATTGTTGTGACGATAGTTTAAGCTGTTAAGGTGTCAAGAGGTAACAAAAAAACTCATTTTCGCATTTCATCAATTGTTTTAATTTTCGTCACTACAGTACAGATTTATTTTTCAGTATATTTGTTGTCATTGTATATCAAATAGAAATAATTCTAAAGTTACGTAACAAAATTAAAATTTGTCTTTATAAGTGATGTCTTCGTATACAATAAAAATATATATCAGCAGAAAAATAAAATTAGTTATTTTTAATATACAGTTAATTAATTGCAGTTAGGACATTAATTTTAATTATGTAGTTTTTTTTTTTTTATACAATAGTCTGTTAAACATACAAGAGTTTAAACTTCTGCATCAAGGTCCAATTTAAACGCACCATCTGTGTCGACACAACGTATTATATTGACCACGTCCCCTCTAAACACAGTCGCCCCTGGCTTGACTATAAAGGCTTCATTTTTCACGTGGCTCTCTGATCGATATGTCGATATGGCGTCACTCCCATCAATTATATAAAACACGTACCAGCAGAGAATTGCATTGCACACACCATCATTTGTTACGTTTACTTGCACCACAACGGAATTCATGTGGTTGCAATTATGTGATACCACCACTGGGTCTGATAAAGCTTTATACTCTATACGATCTAAATTTAAATTGGTCATGTGTGATACTCGATACTGTTTAATGCTATTGGCCAATTTAAAGCCAACGTTCTTATCGGACAGTCCGTTTTCGTTGTCTAAGTGTTTAGTATAAACCAGTTGCCCTATTAGAGTTATCCTGTTAGGAAGAAATAAGCTACCATGACCTATATGAGCTTCTTGCAAGGTGTTAACTATAGATCTCCTGTTTACACTTATGTCTCCGCTTGTGTCCAGTACGCTAAAGAAGATGACGTGAAATTCCGCTATTAAAAGCATATTGCGTTGCAACTGTTTATTGAATACTCGTATTATCTTCACTTTCTCCGCTGGTATGCCGTTCGCTTCGAATACGTTCCTCAAGAATGACTCATCATAACGGGACATAGCCCAGCAATGGAGCGATCTCGCACCACGCTTCAGCATCTCTAGTCCGAATATAGGGAACGGAGAGAAGTCTAAGATGTCGATTTCGGAAATGCTTACTGTCTGGCCTAGATATATACAGGCGGTGGATACTGCGTTCAATATAACATTTATAAATGGCGTGTCATTTAGGAACGTTAAAATTGAGGAAGATATTTTCATGTCGGAGCCGACGTTATATGTACCGAAATTAACGTGGACGATATTGTGCTCAGGAACAATTTCAGTTATAGTATTTAGAATTAGGGCTTGGTCCCAGCAGCTGATTCTCTGCTCCGACCTCGGGTCAGTTGTGATAACCACGTTGTCAGACAAATGCAAATTAAAAAATCCAATGATTGATGTAATTTTATGATTTTCTTTAATTTTCAATTGAGCATGGCCTGATGGTGCTATTACACTATTGTATTTCATAATGTCATTGTAATTATTAAAGTTGATTTTGAGCACTGAAACTGGTTCGGTCACGTACTCTAAGTCTGTGTAATATTTTAAGTCTTCCTCTAGATGGTTAACTTGGCATAATTCCACGTTGCACATTTGAATGTTCAGGTATATCTTGATGGATTCACACAACCGATGCTTCCGTTCTAGTTGCGCGCTACTGACGCCGATGACAAAGAGCTCTCCTTTATAGGGGATGACTCGGGCTTCACTGTCCATATTATTCCACGCGTGTAACAGTGACATCAACACACTATTATTACACATGCAGTGGTCGAATGTGTCGATGATTACAAGGTTCCACTTGTCCCGCATACCTACGGGAGTTGCCGAGTAACACGGGTTATTGGCTACAATCACCTTGTTTGCTGAATTCACCTTCATAACTTCGTTGGCTATTTTCTCCATGAAAATGGAGCTATCGTAGGTCGTGACCGACTTGGGCATACACTCGTTTGCGTAAAGCGCCAACAGTCCAGGGCCGGCGTTCAAACACACCACAACATCTACCTTGGGTATTATCAATTCTCTTATAGCGGCTCGGTAGGCCTCGTTTTTTCGCTTGTCATTGAGTGCTTTATAACATCTTTTTGGAAATAATGCTGTCAAGCTATAATTCAAGTTCCTCTCGATGCAGACCAAACTGGAATCTATATTGTGTGCTTTCTTGAAGTGCAACATCGCGAATGGGAGCGCGTTCATGTATTTTAAAAAATATTCACCGATTTCGTTCAGTAGGTGCACGTTGCCGGGGAACACTTCGTTCGCTTTCTCAAAGTGACGGAATACATCCGTTTCGTTCTCGCTTTTGCTCATAACTTCTATAAGTTTTGTGAAAGTAATGCGAAACTCACGCTCAAAATTTTCCTTTATATTAGGATACTGTTGGAATGCTGCGTAGTATTTCTCTATGGATTCATTATACCGCTTGGTCTGTTCCAATTGTCTCGCTTCTTTGATTATTTCGCGCCAATGTGCGCTCTCCATTACGATTCGTATTTATCACAATATGACAAATTCTGTAACTTTCTAATTTTTTATTAATATAACGTAGTATAATATCAATTGTACCTTTTATGTATATAGCTAGCCTGTCACGGGTAAACAAAAACAATGATGTATTATTTTATTAGCATATTGAGGGTAGTATCGTTTAAGTGAGATTAGCAATTTTTATTTAATACCAGATTTACACACTTGTATAATGACTACATGCGTACACGCAGCTACGAATTGTTATTCATAGCCACACACAAATAGAACCGGTATTTGATAAAAATTTTACTAGTACTCGATCACAAGTATTTATCGTTGTGATTGAATCGCACAAAATAAAATTTTGCGACAAGCACTTGCGACTACACATTCTATTTCAAACCTTTTCTATTCGCTTGGTTATTCGGCAAGAGACAAGTGTGTAAACTCAGCATAACTGGTACATGGCACCGTCGCTTTGTTAAAAATTAATATAAATATATTTTGATGACACAAACATTTTAAGATAATCACTTCGTATAACAAAATTTATAATCTGTGTTGTTATTACACATATAACTGGGTACAAATAGCTGACACTTGTCTATCATGCTTGTGTGTGTGTGTGTTTTTTGTATGATGTTACATGATTAAGTCATCAATTTTAAAGCGATTTTGATAATTCTTTTTGAAGCTGATAGTTTATTAAATTTTTGTTAATTCCCATATATTGGTAGCATATTTTGTGACAGTAAAAACTTTTCTGCTGAGTAGAAAACTACTTTTGAAATAAATCTACTTATTGTAGACCCTCGATTTTTAAAAGAAATTTCAAAGTTCCAAATTCAAATATACTAATGCAGCAAGTCTCCTAGGTACCCTACCAGCTGGCAGTGATCTCAAAGAAATTTTTTATCTTTAACTATTTAAATATATTCCATTAGAAACATTTATTTAGATAGGTATTGAAATAAGGTAAGATTAAATAGGTAATATTCTTTTGTATGTAATTATGTCTTAAAATTAATTAATAAAAAATGTAATGTAAAAAAAAAATACTAATGTGTATACGAAAAAATTTATCGATTCTATATCTTTGGCTTACAATTAAAGTTGTGCAAAATGTAGATTAAGTAATTGTTGAAATTGCAATTATGTGTATAAAATAAATGAAAAATTAACAAACAATGTGGGTAGGTTTTGGGCATTGTTTGATAATTATAGCATTATATTATCTGTGGCAGTAGTCACTATTTTATTGGTCACACAACAAATGTGGAAACGTTCACTTTTTTATTTACTTGTATTCATTATTGTGTTAATATTTAAAAATAGATGTGTAACATAGAATACTACATGCAGATTTTTCATTATATAATAGTTTAATTAAGTTTCGGGTGACACGTGTTGTTTATTGCAATTAATTAATTTATTTATTGGAATTTTTTGGATTCTAGTGTTTTTGTTCATACAGACATCGGCCCAGTAAATGGATGTTAACATTTTGTTCCTCATAAATCCTACCACAATAGTTCAAAGGAATGATATTTTAACATTTTTAATATTTTTAAACGGTATGTATTATATAATTTTAAAATTAAATTTGTCTTTTATTTATTTTATTTATTTATTTAACACTTTATTGCACCAACATAACATGATTTGTTAAAACAATTTTCAATACGTATAGTGTAGTACAAAAGGCGGTCTTATTGCTAAGCAATCTCTTCCAGACAACCTTTGGGTAGAAAGGATTAAAGCATAAGTAGGTAGGTGGCGCGTTAAAAAAGATAGATTTGTAAAAAATAATATTTGTGACAGCATAGTCATATACATATACATACATAAACGTCTTTCATTGCTTCGAAATTTCGGAAAATATTTCATGGCCCTTTGTATGTGTAATGTAAGTTACGTTTAAATTGAAGAAAAAGGTGCTATTAAAATGTTTTTTTTTTTAATTATAATTTAACAAAGTAATTAAAAGAGGGCAAGGGATGGGCAGCAGCGTCCCTCTTAAAACATCTCTAAAAGCTTTACTGCGGTTGCCAATCCAATAAAAGAAACACTAGGTGTTATGTCGTATAGGGAGGTAAAGGATATGGCTTGGGATAGAATTGACTGGAGGAAGATGCATGAATTAGTTGCACCGACAAGAGGAAACTCATAAATGAAAAGAGAAGAGAACGTATTGTATATCTTGTAAATTCTTCTACGCCGAGTGTGCCCCGGCATAGAATGGGCCGCCCCTACCTTTTTCGTGGGTGTCGTAAGGGGCGACTAAGGGAGGGTGCGTCGTCTCTCTCTAAAAACCTAACTGTGGTTGTCAACCTGTTTGCCAAGCGTGGCAATTACTGGCAAAACTCTTATTATGAGGAAGGCTTATGTACAGCAGTGGACAATTAACAGAAAAAATTAATAAAAAAATTAACAGAAGTTTCGTGGTGTATTTTAACCTTATTATAATTATAGGTATGTATATTTTAAATATAATATTGGGACTTAAAGCGATGAAAAACCTTGTCCTGTCGTGGCCACTACTTGGTGCAATTCTCGTCGAAACGACGGCGATAAAGAAGCAGGTATGTAGGTACTATTTACCTACATAGGTATTTTATCGCGTTAAATCTCGATTGTGTATTAAATTTTAATCAAATACTTGTAATTAATTTTTACTTTGTATTTTATTCATCACTTTTTTTTGTTTTCATTTTTGTTTGTTCATATTATTTCTTTGTTAACTCCTATTTTTGTTGCTTTGTGTACTTAGCGCCTTGTATCTATATTGTTGCTACTTGTGAAAACCTATTAGTGGCTTATTTTGTGATCCTAAACTGTATCTTTTTGCTCTAGTGTAGCCCTGGTTTTCCTATGAATAAATAAATAAATAAAATATGTGTAAATAACGCGAAAGTTTTAACTATGTGTACGTAGTAATCATCGATAATTAGAATAATGATAATGAGTTCATTATATTTATTTATTTATTTATTCATAGGAAAACCAGGGCTACATTACAGCAAATAGATACAATTTTAGGATAACAAAATAAGCCACTAATAGGTTTTCACAAATAGCAACAATATAAATACAAGGCGCTGTACACAAAGCTACCAAAATAAGAGTTAACAAGAAATATTTAGAAGTTATTGTTGATATCATTTAAACCATATTCAACTATTAGTTTTAACTTGCAGGTAATATACCAGTAACTGCATAGCAGACTGTGTTTGTTTTACAAAAGTCGTTAGTTTTTAATGGCTGTAATGGATTAGTTTTTTTTGATGTGTGAAAATGGAATGGCAGTGAAGGGTGATCGATGAGAATGAAAACTGGCCAGTTAGCCCATCATGATGAATTCATCAGGAATTAACCATAATAGTTTCCAGGGGGAACCGCGTGGAGGTCGACCTGGTTAGGTATATTGCTAGCAATGGGATTCTCAGTCTCTATTACTAACAATCCCTTTTCCCCCATATTCAACTATTAGTTTTAACTTGTAGGTAATATAACTACATAGCAGACTGTGTTTGTCTTACAAATGTCGTTAGTTTTTAATGGCTGTAATGGAATAGTTTTTTTTTATGTGTGAAAATGGAATGGCAGTGAAGGGTGATCGATGAGAATGAAAACAGGCCAGTTAGCCCGTCATGATGAATTCATCAGGAATTAACCATGATAGTTAAAAAGTTCCAGGGAAAACCGCGAGGAGGTCGACCTGATAGGTTGTATTGCTAGCAATGGGACATAAATCTCATTATTAACAATCCCTTTCCCCCCGTTATGTCGAGGCTCGCAAAAAGCAGTGTGTGTTTCACGTTCATTTACTAAATACGAATAAATTTGTGACAATTGATGTCGGGTCTGAAGAAAGGAAGGGTAATATTTTGGCGCCATTGTCGCATTCATAAAGTATACGAGTGTCACTTCTATACTAGTCTATTATTATTGTGTTAGTATGAATTAGTTAAAGAGAAGGAACCCTTTCGATTGTCCGCAGGCTAGAGGAGCTACAAATAGACCGCGATCAGACCCGCGCGCGCAAGGAGGAGATGATGGCGCGGCTGGTGGCGGCGGCGAGGACCCGCGAGTCGCGGGCCGCGCGTTGCAGCGGTCTGGACGCAGCTTACAGACGCGCGCAAGCCGCCCGTGGGTACCTCACTGACCTCATCGAGTGCCTCGACGAGAAGGTAATGGTCATGTTGCCACTAAAGACTTCCTAAGGTTTTGTACGTCTGTTTGGGGTCTCTGATCCGCTAGTGTTTCTGCAGTGAAACAGCTGGTCTTGCATGAATGTGTTTTGGTTTGACAATCTGATATGGCAGTGAATATGACAGGCTACAGAGGCCATCGACATTGGGGACCCGTGTCCTATAGAACGTTTATTTATGGTATAAATAAAGATGATCCACGAAGGAATGAATTATAAGAAATATACAGGTTAGTCCTTATTGCTAGTAATATGTCCTGTCGACAAGAGATCTCCAGGTCATTTCCCACGCAATCTCCCCTGGAAGCCATCGTGGTTGATTTCTAGTGAATTCGCTACGATGATCAACTGATCTGACTCGATCCTTACCAATAATCTGTCACTGGTGATACCGATAGCGCAGGCGGGGTTAGCATTGTATGTTCTGCCGTCGGCAGATGCCGGAGCTGGAGGCGCTGGAGGCACGTGCGCTGGCGCTGCACCGCTGGCGCTGCGAGTACCTGGTGGAGCGGCGCCGCGCTGACGTGCGTGACCAGGCGCAGGACGCGCTGGCACTCGCCGGTAAACATCGATCCTTACGCTCTGCTCACCACCGTACTAGCATTTAGGCTGGCGCCACGTTAGATTTACTTTCCATTGTATATCTTCGGTGATGGAACGAAACATCACAGTGCTGTGATATTGATGTAGCTATTCATGTATATAGACAACTTTCTATTAGTTGGATTATCAGCTCGTTTATTTCAAGTTGCATAAAAGAAATACTTGTATAGGCTTTCGCAGATAATGTAGATTTGGATAAAGTCCATGTCGTGACGTGTAGTTTGTAAACGAACAATTCATTAAAACACTTTTCGATAGCACGTCCCGGCGCTGCGAAGCCCGTGGACTCTGAGGAGAAGATCCGTCGGGCGGCCGAGCGGGAAGGCAGGAGGCGAGCGCGGCGCCTGCAGCGCGCGGCAGCGGCGGCGGCGGCCGGCGCCACGCCGCGCCACCGCGACGGTGACTCGAGCGACGACGAGCTGCCGCCCGCAGAGCACCAGCACTACCAGCAGGAGAGAGGTACCGCCCGCTTTGAACGAGGAATAACTGACGAGTTTTTTTTGTGTCTATTACTTGATAGTCACAGTCAACATTGTTCATTTAATTTAAATTGAATTACGTTGCAGAGGCGATCCGGCAGCAGTCGCAGTCGCTGTTCGCGGACGCGCTGCCGGCGTGGCGCAGCGTGCGCGGCGTGTGCGCACGCTTGGCACGTTTCCGACGCCGCTCGCGCGCGCTGTACTGCGACGCGTACGTGGCGCAGCACCTGCCGCAGCTGCTCGCGCCCTACGTGCGCCACCAGGTGAGCACCAGTGAGCTCTGGCGCCATCAGGTAAGCTCGTAAACATAAATGACCATTCAAGACGAGAGAAGAGGGTTCACCCCGAAGCCCCCCATTTAAATGAGAAGACCAACGACGACGGTGAGCATGTTTTACCGCCTGCGAACGAGCGAGTTTAGATTCTTTGCTTTCTATACTTCGAGCTGTTGAATACATACTAGTGCATGCTCCAGGATTAAAAATCCGAACTCCTTCCCCCCGACTGTACGAACAAGTTCATAAAAAATGTATGAAAACTATTTATTTCTCGTCTCTGGCGACCGTTGACAGTCTCAGACGACGAGTAGTGTGTTAAATTTAAATAAAATAAATAAATATTAAACTAGTTATTGCTGTATAGGATACTAATATAATTTGGAGAATGTTTTTTGAATGAATTTTTCTTATTTGTGCAGCTTATATTGTGGAATCCATTAGCAGACGAAGACAACGAGGACTATGAAAAAATGGACTGGTACAAGTGAGCATTGTTTATATTTCTTTGCTTATTTTTAGGTGCATGAGTAGGACGTTTTGAAGGTTAAACGGGAACAGAAGTTTAGAAGTAATATGTGTATTTAAATTGATGAATAACATTGACAAGAAGACTCTGATATTTGTGTATACGAGGTTTGTCCGGAAAGTACGTATAAAAGTTTTTTAAAAATTTTATTTTACAATTATTCAGGTAAATCAATTTTATCCCCTTCAAAGTACTCCCCCTGTGACATAATGCACTTGTGCCAACGCCGTTTCCACTGTGAGAAGGCTCCTTGAAAGTCCTCTGGTTGTAGGTTTCTCAGCTGCCCCGTCGTAGCTTTTTTTATCTCATTTATGTCCCCCAAATGCCGCCCCCGAAGTACCAATTTGGTTTTTGGGAACAAGAAGAAGTCACACGGGGCCAAATCCGGCGAATAGGGGGGGTGTTCGGTCACCGTAATGGAATTTTTACTCAAAAACTCACGGACAACAAGAGAGGTGTGGGCAGGGGCATTGTCGTGGTGAAGAATCCAACGCCCCTCTCGCGCCAATTCTGGACGAACTCGTGCCACACGAAAACATCGACGTAGAATTTTCCATCAACTGTCTGGCCTGGAGGGACGAATTCTTGATGGACAATCCCCCGAACATCGAAAAAAACAATCAACATTGTCTTGACATTTGAGCGGGATTTTCTTGATTTTTTTGTTCGTGGTTCCCCGGATGTCTTCCAAAAGTTTCGAGAGAAACTTGATTACGACGCGCTGCTCTTCAACGGAAGCGGGCTCCATGCCGACGGGGTTTCGTTAAGAGGTAACTTCACAGATGGCGTGACAAGCCAGTTTCAGACCAGAACTGAAGCATTGTTAGGGACATAAGGAAGGGGTCCTGCGCTTACCTGGCCTCCCCACTCCTCTTTCTCGCATTCCAGAACACTTTTATACGAACTTTCCGGACAGACCTCGTATAGTGGATTTATTGTCTTAGGATAAAGTTTGCCTTTCTCAGTAAATAAAATGGTTGCTTGAGATTAAATTTTAATTATTGAAAAAAAAAATATTTGTTCAAAATGGATGACGACATACATACAAAAAAAAAATACAAATGAATTGTCAAATTTCTGCATTTTTTTTTTTACACTGTCGCTAAGGTAACTGTCATGTATTATTGTCAGATGCCTGATGATGTACGGCGTCCGGTCCGAGCGATTGTCGAGCGACTCGGAGCAGTCTGATGACGACGACGAGGCAGATGGGGAGGCGCCTACAGTGACAGAGACCTCCGTGCGGGAGGACCCCGATCTCTACCTCGTGCCCACCATTATTAACAAACTAGTGCTGCCCAAGCTCACAGGTAAGTAAAATCTTATTGCGATATTAGGGACTTAGTAGTTTCTGTTAGGTAGGCTGCCAGCACGTTTGTCATTTTAAGTGCTATACAAAAAATTTGTATCCGACTCGAAGGACCAAAGCAAACCTTATTTACTTTTTGCACACGCTAATAAAACAGACAGTTGCATCACAGTAGAAAATCATCAAAGTGGAAAGAAGCCTCAATGTTAAGAACCAAATAAGATATTAATTGCTTATTTAGCAATTTATTTATTTAACTATTGCATCAAAAACATAACAATAGATAATGACATATAAACAATACAACTGAAATACAGTAGCGTGAAGTGCAAATTATTGTATTCTGTTTTAGCATTGGATTAGGATAATCTGAACGCACAACGGCCCAAATGAGAGGCTAAGTGCGGAAAACAGAGTCTTTCTCACATAGGATAATCTGATAGTTGTAATTGTGCTGTTGTCCGCAGAGCTGGTGGAGCATGCGTGGGACCCGGTGTGCGTGCGCGCGTGCGTGCGGCTGCGGCAGCTGCTGCTGCGCGCCGCCGCGCTGCCCGCGCCGCCCGCGCCGACCGCGCCGACCGCGCCTACCGCGCCGACCGCCGGCGCCGCGCCGCCGCTGCGCCGCCTCGCCGCCGCCGTGCGCGCGCGCCTCCAAGCCACGCTCAACGCGGACGTCTTCCTGCCCACGCTGCCGCCGCAGTTAGTATAACATACATCCTTATTGACCTACGACTATCTTGTGTTCTTGTACTGCACACATGCTTACATTCTATTGTGGTTATTTTAATGTGTATATATGTATTTATGGTTTGTATTTTTTTTTTTGTTAATACTCTTATTATGTAGTAATTAATTAAATTGTTTATCTGTCTACATCTATAACTCGATCGTAATAACGAGTGTCTTTATGACGTATTGGTCGTATTTTTTGTGGTACACCAGGAAAATACATACGCAAATGTACACTTGTACAGTACTACAAAATATCAAGAATATTAATGTTGTAAATAAATATATAATAAAGTTGATTTACTGCATAGTATACTGGTACAAAAGTTTTAGTTACATTTTATGTCTATAATGGGAGATTTGGAAGAATTGGTCCTCTAGACAAGCGGCAAGTAAATTTATCGATAGAATCGACATTGATAGCGAATTTGTGAGGTAGAATGAGATAGCAAAGTCGGGTGTTTCATTCCAACTAATGGGCTCGCTTTCAGTAACGATTCTATCGATGGATTCGTTTGTTATCTGTCTAGGGAGCTTGGTTTAATTATGAAAATTCCGATGTTAAAAATATCATGTATATGTAGTTTTCAAAAAGCAAACTCAGAATAAGTTTTCCAACAAAACATACTGTTAATCCTAACCGCTTCAACGCACCCTACCTTTTTTTACAAACGAAGAAAATAAAAAAAAAAGAATATAATTTTGAAATACGAATTCTCCTGTCACGCGCAGGCGACTACAAAGATATTATGTTTGAAAACTTATTTGTATGTTTTTGTTTTGTTATCGATGATTTCTGACAATACACGTTTGTTATGGATATGTCTTTAGCTGAGGTATAAATGTGTGTGGTATGAATGTGATGCGACTGGTCGCTGTATGCGTGTGCGCGTGCGCAGGGCGATGGAGGGCGCGGGCGGCGTGTTCTGGCGGCGCTGCGCGGGCGGCGCCGTGCGGCTGCTGCGCGGCTCGCTGGCGCTGGCCGCGCCGCCTGCTATTCTTCGCGCCGACGCACTCGTGCTCTCGCTCATTGGTGAGTAACACTTTGTATTGGATTCCATTTTTAAATTTAGTTCCTTATTAGAGCACTTCTCTCATAATTTATGGTAGGTAATCTATATATGTTTAGTGTACAGAGTAGGAGCACAGAGATTTAGGATGTAGGATTGTTGTTACTAGAGAGTAGTGGTGTTACCTGTCTTTGGTTGAAAGCTAAGTAGGAGTTGTCCTAATTTAATTTTGTTACGTAATCTTTTTAGGTGGACAAAATATTTGGCAGGAGACGCTTGATTTTCACTAACAGATACACAAGTGATTACTTGATCTAAGGGCACATAATTGGTTACGCACTATTATAGGCAGATTTCGAAATTAAAATATGATATATAATTAGAAAAAAAAAAAATGTTACAGAGAAATATTGAAAAATGTTTGTTTTTGGAATTCGATGGAAAGTACTCTGTTATTTTACTTAAGTATGAAAACTCTTAATCGTATTCTTTATAATATAATGTCGATTATATAGATTGTTTATGATAACATAACACACCCCTCCAACATCCGAATAATTAAAAATGTATGAGTAAAAATATTTTTCTCAAATATGCTTGGAAATGTGAGCGTTATTTTAACAATCTTCTTCGAGATAAATCAAAATTGCCGTACTGGCCAGATACATGCGGCAGCGGCCGGCAAAAGTTGTCTGAAAATCCATATCTGTCGTGTTTTGCGGCCAAATAAATTATCCAGGCCAGATATATCTGTCCTGTTATTTAAAAATGAAATGACCTTTTACTTTGAAACATGGCGACCAAGGAGGTAACTAATAAAAGGTTTTATTTAAATTTCGAACTGGCTTGCAAATATAAAGCTGTTTATTGAAAAAAAAAACAAAGGAACATTATGGCGCGTGAAACATTATTATTGTTATTCGTTTATTTATTCGTCATTGAACTTAAAAAGTAAAATTGTGTTTTTGAATTCCGCGCATTGTTTGAGAAAAGTACTATACAAGCCTTGGCCACAACTAGGCATTGATGGACTCACGTATGTGTGCCTCGGCTACGCCTCGGCCCACATTTGCACGTTCGTCCATCAATGCCTCAGTTGCTGGCCGCTGCAGTAATATACTATACAAGGTGTCGGCCAAGAAATATAATATTTTTGCCCGAATCGCTGATTGAAGACGTTTCCTCACAATAAGTAGATCATCACGTCTGTTTGTGGTCAGTACACATTGAAGTAAAAAGTCTGAGGAGCGTGGTATGTTGACGAAGTGCGTGTTGCAGAGACGGTGTGCTGCGCGGCGGGCGCGGCGGCGGCGGCGGCGGCGGCGGGCGGCGGCGGCGGGCGCGGTGGCGGCGGCGGGCGCGGCGGCCGCGCTGGCGGCGTCGCTGCCCCGCGCCGGCGCGCTGCGGGACCGCGCGCTCGCCCGCCTGGCCGCGCTGGCGCACCTCGTGCTGCAGCACCTGCACACCGACAACCCCATGCACCTGTGAGTATCCGCCGTGCGCCCTCTATGCGATCACGTATGCTTATATCGTTGTATTTATCTTAGATGATGTAGACGAAGCATCGAGTCTTAAAAACGTGTCCCAAATTTAATCTGCTAATATGAGGTATGGTTGTTTTTCCAGTGTTGCCAGTTATTGGATTAAAACTTTCCCAGATTAGTTTTTGAAATAAGAATTAAACAATTTTTTTTCTATTATAATATAAATATACATATGTATATGTTGCTTACAAATTGATATACATGATATTAATTAAAATGACGATTATTTTCAATAATTAAAAATAAAAACCTATTTTCTGTCTATACTCATATAAATCATCACGAACCATTATGCACTACTAATTTTGTTCTTTCAAATAACGTCGTAATTTTTTTTTTATCGATTTTGTTTTTTTTTTTTTGTTAATTTAACCATACAATATAATTTCTGTCGTATATTGAGTAATAAATACGTGCATTATAGTAACCCTATTCACAGAGTTGACAAAAAGTTGACTTATTTTTAGCGAAACATTTGTATGGAGACAAATCTATCTATATAATCTAAGACGTGTATATACATCATTTACTTTTTTATGAGATAAAAATGGATAACAACGTTATCCATTTACGGTGACTGGTACTCAGAAAGTTTTTTTTTTAATTCTATAGGTTTTTGTTTCATTAAAACCGATAAATTCTGTGAATTATGAATAAATTAGTATTGATTTTGTTTGTACAGTACTCGTGCATTTTAGCTGCCCGCTAACTATATGCTCTCTCATTGTATTGTGTTGGCTGAAAGAGATCTCTGTCAGAGATAAGTTCACCCTTGTTACAATATTTTGTTTGCCATTCTAAGTTGTATAAAAAAAAATATAAATGTATTATTTATGTAATTTACAAGAATATATTTCTTCTAAGTCGATACTTACAATGTTGTTGTGTTCTTTTATTTGCAGGAAAGCTCTTGAACAGGCCAGAAATCTGATAGCAGAAGCCCGCGCGTTAGAATGACACAACGTAGACTGGACTTCCAATGAAAATACTGTATATTAATTAGACTTAATCCCTCCTAAATATACAACGTCACTGTTCTACCATTGTCATTTACAATCACGAATTTATTATTAAGCTATTTCAAAAAGTTTTACGCCATGCGATATCTTGGCCAATTGTGAACGTAATTTAATGATAAAGATTTTTTTAGGCTGATCCATACTATGTATTTAAAAATATAAGTTTTCGTTTAAAATGATAAAAATAATCGACGTTATAAAACTTATTTGATACCATTCTGTAAAAAAGAAGTCCAGTGAGAATATATAATAATGGATGGATGGCTTTTTGATAATAAAACAAGTGAAATAGTGTCATATTTTTTATTGTTTTGATTTTTATAACTAAGTGTCGCTTGACACATTTTTTCCCGAAGCCAAAAACTTAAGTGATATAAGAGAACTATCAGATATATACAATCAGAAAAGTTTCGACTCGGATGTAGTCACAATGATTAGTAATAAAACTAAGAGGTCCAATACAATCGAGTCCGTTCCTGAGCTAAGACTTGTGCATATTGTAGTTAAGATTACCCATTGTCACCAATTCTACAATGATACAATAAAATTTCTAATTCCTCTGGTTATATTCAAAACAAAATTGAGCTTAATCTATGATCGTGTAATAAGTGCTTTATAGGCGAGCGAGAGAGCAATATTTTCTTACTATAGTCACAGCTTAATAAGCTGTATTGTCTATCTTTGCCTGCCTACAGGACAGATTAAAAAACAACACCAAGACCTTAGATCAAAAACCGGCTCGGTTAACTGATAACACTATGAATTCGTTCCAATATTATTAAATTAACATTTATTATGCTTTTAGTATAAATATGGCATCAAAAGGAGAACGCATTCTATACGAGTGAGTTTATCTAAGCAACAGAAAAAAACTTCCTCTATTTTTATCAGGGTTAATACGCACTGGGACTTTTTTTCACATAGTTATGTATGGATAAGTGTCAAGTATAGATTATTTTCACGTGTGTAGAAAATACAATACGTAAAACTTCATACAAGTTCCAAATCTTACGCAGAGAATATGCGAAAATTCGCTCGATACAATTTTTCAGTGCGTATTTACTCTTAAGTAACACCCAGTTAATCCGGTTTAAAGGATCAACAAAATATGTCAATTCTCTATTCACAATAACTCTTTATCAATGCGTTCCCGAAAATGAAAAACATGTAGGTAAATCTATTAATCTGTTTTATATATACATGTTTCTAAGTCTATAAATAATATACAAAATGATATAATCAAAGTTAACTCATGTTTTTGTGGTTTACATACTTAATATTTATGTTAGTTGTATTAAAAATACTAAGGGGTACATACTCTTACGCAATGTCTTGCTTCATTTACATGTGTTGTGTTGTAAAATTTTTGATGATGGACCGATTTTGACGTAGGTTTCATTATATTTAGACTGAAAAATTTACTTGATTTTACACTAACATTCCTCTCACCACGACCGTCATTACAGAAAATTTAAAATTGCTCCCCGCAAACTAAACATACATCAAATCTTACTAAAAAATTATACACGTCAGTTACATATTTAAACATATATATTATTGACTGAAGTTTAAAAAATACAGATTGAATTTTTGTATTTTTAAAAAACACTACATGTTGCCAGTACCGAAAAATAATTTACTGGTTTTTGTCATCTGAGTAACACTACGGTTTTTAGAACGAACTAATCGACCTTCAGACAATGAATAAACAGAATATCTGGACACAGCAGGTAACTTGGAAAGTTTAGTTTGAAATGAATGAATGTAATCCCAAGTTGTGCTCAAGTCTTTTCTCCAATGTTGGCTAATGCATATGATTTCAAAGGCATCGTCGCGGGATATACAAATAATGCGAATGCTGGCATTGTACATCGTCTGCTCAGCTCCTGAGGTCCAAAAATTTATAGTATATTTGGAGAGAACATTGTATGAAACTTTTTTATTCTAACCTATATATATCTCAGAGCAATAACGTACAGAATGCACATTTTAATCAATAATTAATCTGTAAACCGTCACCTATAAATAAGACAAATACTGAGGACGTCACAATTCTATTACATTTATTTGGCTATCGGTTATTTGATTAAAAACCGTGCGTTCTGTACGTAGCTCCTCTGTGCCTATACAACGAGATTATCAACACATTAAACTAGTCTGTCAATTAGTATTTTCACATCTATCCTCCCTATAATAGTCACCTTTAAAATACCAGTTACATCTATTCGTATATACAGTATTAATACGCAGTAAGCCCACTACTGAAACACTGCGGTCGCGTCTCACAACCGCTTACTTTATCAACCGCAACTAAAATTACCCAATGAATAAATATTTATGTGAATATTTATAATCAATATATTATGCTTTATTATACAGATAAAAAATGCCACACTCTCAGTTCCTTCGTAGGATCTGTACAAAGGTTTACTCTGGACACTGACGGCGGAAAAAAGGTCATCGCCCACGTCGGTCGGATATCTATTTTCGAATATGTTAAAAGTCTGTTATCCATTATTATTTTTTGGATAACAGATTTTTGACATATTCGTCATTAGATCAGTATATAAATATTTTAACTAAAATATATAGATAATATATTACCCATTTCTAGTACAAAGTTTTTTTTTATCTATACTGCATCATTGAACGATATCAAGAGATATATACTAGAACGGGTAAGTTAATTCCGTTCTATTTGACGATTAATCCTTTGAAAGAACTGAGTGGTTGGAGTAAAAAAAATTACAATAAAATTGATCAACAGTGAGAGCAAGTATTATAAAGTTATATCATGAACTTAAATATAAATAAGGTACTGATAAAACTGCTTTTAAGATGTCGCATTATTAAAATACGAACGTATTATTTGCTTGTGACAAGTAGCAAAAGATTTTTAAGGCATTTCATATTGATGCACAGTAAACACCGCAAATGTACAGCTGTGGGGAAAAGGCAAAAGACGATCGACGAGACGCGAGTGATTGTGCTTACAGTTGCTTGCGAGCGATTGGAGTAACCCCCTACCCGTCATTTGCTACTTGTTTACGCCCCATTAAAATTACAACGTAAAAAATAATTAATGACATATGTATTTTTAATTTAAAACATAGGCTTTTACAACAAAATAGATAATTACTTTGATTATTACTTGCATCTACTTTGGTTACAATTTTCTATAATATAAATTATTTCGAGACAGGATTAAAATAATTATGAGCAAAATAATTCCTCACTTCATTAAATTTCAAACATAACTGCATAATCTGATGAAAATGCAAAATCTTACGTAAATTTTTAATATTAGCCTTTTTTTAATTGTCATATACAATTTACAAATCGGAAGCTCCGTATAGCGACACAATATAATTTTAATTCATTCCAATTCTCTTTCCGAATCTATTTTCAATTTCATTCTTGTTAATATTATAAAATTTCATATTTTATAGTGAGTTTATTTGATTGTTATAAAATTTGGTAAAGACGTACCATATGGCATGGAGAAGGACATAGGTTTTTATCCTGGTCATGCGGACGAAGTCGCGGGCAAAAGCTAGTACCCACATAAATCTAATGTCTAATAGTACGTACAAGATTATCATTTAAACATTTTAAACTAATAATAGTCGACAGAAATAGGGGTCCTTCAATAAAATGCCATAGACAACAGTTTTCATATAAGTCAAACAGTATGTTCTCTTTGGTGAAATTTATTTTTTTAATAATAGAAATACTGTTTTAATTATGCGACATAACTTTTTATTATATCAAATCATACGATAAAATTTACAAATATATTCAAATTTGCAGTCCAAAATGATTTAGAACAAATTATTACATATCCTAAATACTTTTATTATGTACTTGCGATTTTATTTAATTTAGTTTTCCAAATGGCAATACTGAAAGTCTACTACAAAAATTTGAAATTTCGGGGCTGAACGAAACAATAATTTAATATTAAAATTACATAACAAACGCAGTTTAAAATTATTAAAAATGTTAAAATATCCGTTGTTTAAACTTTTAAACGATATGTTAAGCTCCATTTTATGGGTAATATTTTGGTATGAACGAAAGTACGAAATTGAGTCCGAAATTTCATTTGATAGCAGACCTCCAATTTTCTCGCCCAAATGTCTCATGTTGGTTTATATTTTTTTAAATTAAACTATACTATGGTATATATTTCTACACAGATGGAATTATCAAACATGACATAATGACAGTTCAGAAAAGACCCCGCGTCTTCAATAAACGCTCGCGTCTCTTAACTCTGATGAAGTGTTGAACAAATATTCAATTGGGTGAAGTGAGACAGTTGCCGGTCGGTTGATAACGAGAGTAAAGCTATAACTAGTTTTTAACCAAACAATATAAACAGCGGAAACTTATTACACTTTGGTTTATTAATAGAAATGTTTCTACTTATTAATTGTCCAATGTAAAGTTGTCATTGAAGCCTGAGCCGGTAGTCTAGACTATGGCGTGAAGCTTGCTGCGAGCGGTCGCGGGCGGCGCACGGCCGTGCGTTCATAAGGCCACGTGGTGCTGCGCCGGTAGCGCCGCCACACCTGACGGACACACGGAGAAACTTTAGTATCAACTTTGAAAGTAAATACAATATTAATAGACAAAATTGGGATAACGATTGGCGAAAAATGAATGGATTTAGTTATATATTATTTAAAATATACTGCAGAATTGTTAGGAAAGAAAACAAAGTATGATCGAGTATTAGAAAAAACCGCAGGTTTCAAATTCTCTGTGTTATTCTTTCAAAATAATAGGAAAATTAAACTCCAGTTAAAATTTCAGATGGGTATTTATTGAAGTAATCTTTGACTATCCCACAAAGAAATATAGTTATTTATTTTAAATATAAAAAAATATGTATAATGGTGTTTGTTCACGTTTTGAAATTTGAATGAAATACAAACACCGATTTGAATGAAATATTGTAATTGTTGCCAATCCACATGTTAAGTGTGGCATGCAGCCATTAGCATTAGGGGGAAATCTACGTTCATCAGTACACGGTTGATACGATGATGATTGATTGCTCCAATTTGAAAGATAGAATACTTTTTATTCCGATAAGAGAAAATGGAGCCGATAGGTGGCGGTAGATGATAAAAACGTTTGCCGAGTTAGCTAATTGCGTACTAGCATTATAAACCGCTTCAGTGCGCGCGCACGTACCGATCTCGCCGCGGTCCTCCGAGTTGATGGAGTGTCGTTCGGGCTGCAGCGGCGGCGCGGCGGCGGCGGCGCGGCGGCGGCGGCGGCGGCGGCGGCGGCGGCGGCGGCGGCGGCGGGCGCGGAGTGAGCGGAGCGTGCGCGGCGGCGGCGCTCGCGCGGCGCGCGGCGGCGCGGCTCGCGCTCGGCCTCCGCCGCCAGCGTGGCCGGCAGCAGCCGCTCCGTGTCGTCCGCTGCGTCGCCGCTGCGGGACAAGCGAAACGCATCGCTTCAATATCATCATCATCATCATTTCAAACATTATCCGTCCACTGCTGGACATAAGCTTCCCCCAGAAAGAGAGAAAGAAAGAAAGATACAGTGAGAAAGAGACACACAAAGAGAGAGAGAGGGAGAAAGAGAGAGAGAAAGAGAGAGAGAGAGAAAGAGAGAGAGAGAGAAAGAAAGAGAGAGAGAAAGAAAGAGAGAGAGAAAGAAAGAGAGAGAGAAAGAAAGAGAGAGAGAAAGAAAGAGAGAGAGAGTCACCCGATGTTGCTATCTCATTCTGTCTCACGGACTCGCTAGTGATGTCGATTCCATCGACGAATTCGCTTGCCACTTGTCTAGAGGGCCTGATTTTTCGATAAAAGTACCCACGTAACCCTATAAATTTGCGGAGTGCTCGCACCAGGAGACTATTCGATAGACGGAAGATCGTCGAGGTCACTCTACGTTTACTTATGTGATATACTAAACTCAGCGGACGATTTACGTCATCTACTCCTGTTGGTTGGCATTATTTTCATACGACCAGTGCTACACAAGAGTTTTTTTTTTATTCAACTTAGAATGGCAAACAAGCTGACGGCCCACCTGATGGAAAGTGTTAACCGTCGTCTATAGACATGAGCAGTACCATGAACATAACAGAGTATACTGTTTCGCCCAAGACACCCCCCATGCGTTGCCATTCCTGAGGACTCAGGTGTTATTCCTCTGTACCCAGTAAATTCACGCCATATCCCACCCTTCAAACTGAAACACAGCCATGCAAACACAACTGCTTCACGGTACAAACACGAATGTGACAGAGGTGCCGAAGCAATCGACTTTTGTACAAAGTCTCCCTCTGGTGACTAAGATAATGAAACTGTTTTAAGTGTGTTGTATATTAAAATATCAAATTTTACACGTGTTGGATTACATTGTACATTAAAAATATATTTCGTTGCTGCATAGACGTCAAGACAATCGTTTAAACAACGCTGCTCTAGATTCCTTGATTTTTAAAGAGTCAACTAATAAATCTAATAATTAATTTACCATATATTTTTTTTTAATTTAGAATAAAAAGAAATACATATAAAAAACAAATGAATGTTGCAGTGTTTGTGCAAAGTAGGCCCTAAATACGTAACTCACGGACACATGCGTGCAAGAGATGTAATGTATAAATATATAAGAATAATATATAAAACAGTGATAAATATATAAGGTAAACACGGGAATAAAGATAAGAGATATACATTAGAAATAGACCCAAAAAACAACCATGTTTTGTGAGTTTATACTTGAATTAACTAAGTTTTGTGTACGTCGTGAAACATTTGTGTGAGACATTGCTTTTTTGTTGTGTAATACATATAGACTACATACTGTTCCTCGGGGTTGTCCGCCGCTTGGTCCGGCGGCGGCTGGCGGCCGCGCCGCAGCCGGCCCATGAGCCGCGCCGCGCGCACGAACGGGTTCTCGCGCTGCGGCTCGAACGTACCACCCTGGTACAAAAGACACATTATTTAGACCAGTGTTTTCCAAAGTGTGAATCACGACCCCCTAGGGGGTCCCCAAACTTCTACAAAGGGGTCGCAGAAGGTCGTAAAGCCGTAAAAAAACAACAGTTTCGCAAAGTAATCGATGTCTGTTTAAGCTACTTCGTTATGTATTAGATAGATAGATTGATAGATACTCTTTATTGTTTCCTCCAAAAGATTACAATAGTAAACTTATTATAAATATAAACAATTACAAGAAATAATCACAATGAGAAAACAATGGGCGACCTTATCGCTAAGAGCGATCTCTTCCAGGCAACCTTTGGATGGAGAGGAGTAATTATAAACAGTTTGGTGGGAGGCACGATGGAAAATTTTGTTTGTTCTAAATATGGGAGATGTGATATATATAATAATATAATTAATACATATAATACATTATTTATTTATTGTATTTAACCGATAACTAAATATGAATATAAATAAAAATGTGCAGATTTGACATTTATAATGTAATAAAATATATATTTGCATGCATGCTATCACGTTGTTAACTAAGCACGAATGTTCTTTGACTAATACAACATCTTTGATTTCACCGTGTTTAAGTAAATAACAATTATTAGGAACCGCGTAGGGTAGGGGGTTGCAAATTATTTTAATATACTAAAGGGGTCACGCCCTGACAAAGTTTGAGAAACACTGATTTGGACTACATAAATTGCTTATTCGAATAAACATGTATGATGTACCATGGGTATTATGGTATATTCTGTAATATCTAGGTATTGTTAGTGGTTAGGTGACGGTTACCATTTATCATCAGGTGGGCCGTTAGCTTTTCTTTCAATCCATATTTAATAAAAGACAGAAGGGGTACTAAGTTACACATACAAATATAGGTTTTTTTTGTGGGTGATAATGGTATGGTAACCCCGCCTGCGCTATCGGAATACGCTGGCTGAGCACCAGTGAGAGGTGATTGGTGAGAATGAAAAGGCAGATCAGTTAGCCCATCGTGACGAATTCCACTAGAATTAACCACGACAAATTCCAGGGGGATCCGCGTGGAGGTCGACTTGATAGCGTATATTGCTAGCAATGGGTTCATTAAACTCCATTACTAACAACCCCTTCCCTCCACGTGCAAAGGCTTAGATGACCCCATAAGCCAATAAAAGAAGTTAAAAGAGTATATGGTGTTATTGTGGATGGACAGACCTGCGTGGCGGGCGGCGAGTCGGCGATGAGCGGCTCGGTGTCGCTGGAGTCGGAGTCGGAGCGGTCGGAGGTGTCCGCGCGGGGGGCGGCCCGGCCGCGGCGGCCGCGCGGCCTCTCGCCGGCGGCCAGCACGCGCCGCTTGCACACGGGACACACGCGCCTGTTCTGCGTCAGCCACGGGTCCACGCACTTGGCGTGGTACGCTGCGGGCACCACCACACACCTCAGAATGCACTCACTTTGAAAAATCACCAGAGAGAGACTTAAAAGTCGTCCGCTTGGTATAGGCGTATTTAAGGGGGAGACTATTAGAGGGGGAGGGGGGGGGGGGGGACTATGCTTACAAAAATGCTTCAGCAGTTTGGTTTTTAAATAAAAATAACTGGTTTTGCAACAATTTAAGTTGATCTCTTTTTGTTTTGTGAAACAAAATCTTTTATTTTATATTAGTCGATAATGAACCTTATCATATCAGTCTTTTACTGTCCACTGCTGAACATAAGCCTTCCCTTGAGAAGTTTTGCCACTAGTTGCCACGCTTGGCAGGCGGATTGGCAACCGCAGTTAGGCTTTAGAGATGTCTTAAGAGGGACGCTGCTGCACATCCCTCGCTCTCCTTAGTCGCCTCTTACGACACCCACGGGTAAAAAAGGGATGGCCTATTCTATGCCAGGACCACACGGCTAAAAACTTTATATTAGTGGATAATAAGTAAAGGGTACAATTTTAACAACATTATCGTATATACGAAGAATGAGTGTCGCGTGCGTGTATATATACGCGCGTATATGTTAACGTACTTGAGTACGGGTGTACGCGTGGAAGTGCATACATGTGCGTGGGTGGACTCGTGGACGTCGTTAGAGTAGATAACCTCAGTGGTAAAAATATTAATTCTTTTTTTATTATCGACGTTCTATTGTAGTGCGCTTGTCTACTAATAAAACTTGAAGACCGATGCCTTTTTCCTACATACATACATACACATATACATACATACATCTTTGTCACGCCTGTCTCCCATTAGGGTAGGCAGAAACAATGGAACGCCAAATGCTTCAATTCAAACAAACCTCTTTCGCTTCTTCCAAATTCATCAATCTTTTCATACACGCTCGCCGGTTACGGGTACTTTTAATTTGGCCCTTCTTCAGCAAGTCGCTTATTTGGTTAACATACGTCCGTCTAGGGCGGCCCGTACCGACATCTCCATTCATTCTTGCTTGATAAATCTCTTTCGTAATTCTTCTTTCATCCATCCTCACCAAATGACCAAACCAACGCAACATTCCTTTTTCGATTTTAGTCACTACATCGACTTTCAGTCCACACTTCTCTCTAATCACACTGTTTCTTACTCTATCTTTTTCCTCTTACATATTATTTTAATAAGCTTTCTCCAACAGCGGTAAGTGTACAAGTATGGTTGTATGCGTGCACGTGCGTGTGTGTACGTGCGCGTGGGCGTGCGTGCACTAACCGTGGGCGCAGGGCAGCACGCGCAGCAGCTCGCCGTCCTGGTAGTCGTCGAGGCAGATGGCGCACGTGTCGTACGGCACCACCTTGCTGAACTTGCACGTGGGGATCTTCTTGAGTGCGCGGCTCGGCAGCCGGTGTCGCCGCGCCCGCCGCCGGTCGCGCGTGCACTTCAGCACCTGTGCAATACCAACATGGTAAATACCGTTTATACACACGTCCACTGTAATAATTGATTCTTAAAAATATCTTCAAACATAGGCTTCCATTATACGGGGATTTTTGTCTGTAGTTGTCACGTTTGGTAGGCGGGTTGGCAACTGTTAGGTTTTTGGTGATGTTTTAAGAGAGACGCTGCTATCCATCCTTCGACCATTAAGTTTCCTTAGTTACCTCTTACGACACCCACGGGAAAAGAAGGGGGCGGCCCATTCTACGCCCGGACCACACGGCATTGTATGATCATATTGAAACTTAAATATTTTTTTTTCTTAGAAAATTATGTCTTTTCAACCGACTTCAAAAACAAATGAAGTTTTCAATTAGGTCGCATTTTTTTGGTTCTACTTGTTACCTTATAACAGCGTCAGTGACAAACCGATTTGGAAAATTCTTTTTTCAACTGAAAGGATGTAAACTTGCTTGTAGAAATTTTATTAAAACCGGTTCAAAAGTTTAGTTTTAAAATAAAAATAACTGGCCACTATTTCGCCACAATTGAAGTCGGATTTTTTCGTGGAACACAATTTTAAATTGTTCAACGAATTTACCCAAAAACCTATATATATATATATATATATATATATATATATATATATATATATATATATATATATATATATATATATATATATATATATATTTCGTATAAAAGTGTTCTGGAATGGGAGAAAGAGGAGTGGGGAGGCCAGGTAAGCGCAGGACCCCTTCCTTATGTCCCTAACAATGCTTCAGTTCTGGTCTGACCGCCGTGCGGTGCGAACTTTTGTCACGCCATCTGTGAAGTTACCTCTTAACGAAACCCCGTCGGCATGGAGCCCGCTTCCGTTGAAGAGCAGCGCGTCGTAATCAAGTTTCTCTCGAAAAAAAAGAATGGCCGTGAAATTTTTGCCGATCTCAGAACAGTTTATGGGGATGATGCTGTGAAGGAACCAACCGTCCACAAGTGGCTAAAAAGATTCAGAGAGGGCCGAGAAAGAGTTCGATGTTCGGGGGATTGTCCATCAAGAATTCGTCCCTCCAGGCCAGACAGTTGATGGAAAATTCTACGTCGATGTGCTCAGACGCCTCAAAGCTCGTGTGGCACGAGTTCGTCCAGAATTGGCGCGAGAGGGGCGTTGGATTCTTCACCACGACAATGCCCCTGCCCACACCTCTCTTGTTGTCCGTGAGTTTTTGAGTAAAAATTCCATTACGGTGACCGAACACCCCCCCCTATTCGCCGGATTTGGCCCCGTGTGACTTCTTCTTGTTCCCAAAAACCAAATTGGTACTTCGGGGGCGGCATTTGGGGGACATAAATGAGATAAAAAAAGCTACGACGGGGCAGCTGAGAAACCTACAACCAGAGGACTTTCAAGGAGCCTTCTCACAGTGGAAACGGCGTTGGCACAAGTGCATTATGTCACAGGGGGAGTACTTTGAAGGGGATAAAATTGATTTACCTGAATAATTGTAAAATAAAATTTTTAAAAAACTTTTATACGTACTTTCCGGACAAACCTCGTATATATATATATATATATATATATATATATATATATATATATATATATATATATATATATATATATATATATATATATATATATATATATATATATATATCAACAATTTTATTAATATCTTACGGGTAAATAGAGCTTAAGTCTTTATTTTTACTTTTTGTTTTTTTTTTAGTCTTTTATACTAAAAAAAAAAAGAAAAAGTAAATTTGGAGCATTTTTCTAATTTTACCATGACTTATCGAGAAAGTTATGTGTCGGATAGCATTGTTCAACAATGTTATGTGCTCTGATTATCTCACCATGCTGATGAGTATGACGACCAGGCACAGCGCCACCACCACCACGAACGGCACCAGCAGGTTGGTGTTAATATTGAACGGCATATCACCGTTCACCATCAAGTAGAACCTGCAACGAGACAATACCATGAACATTATGACGCTGTATGATTAATGACGAAGCTACCTGTTTTTTTTTAATGGTTGCTAATGGAATGGTAGTCCCACCTGCGCTATCAGTATACGCTGGCGGGGCACCAGTGAGGAATGATAGTTGAGCATGAAAAGGCAGGTCAGTTAGCCCACCGTCACGAGTTCCACTAGAATTAACCACGACGGTTTCCAAGGGGAACTGCTAGGTCGTAAAAGTCGATCTGTTAGGGTGTAACTTTGTAGTTACTGTAGACTAGCCTTTCGCAAAGTGGGCAATAACGCTCCCTTGTGGGCGCTGCAGGACTAAAGGGGTAAGTAGGTGAAAAAATGAGGGCGCTAAAAAATCATTTATTCTCAAAGTAGGCAGCAGACAAAATAAGTTTGGGAACCCCTGGTGTAGACCATAATTACGTACTACTAGCGGCCCGTCCCGGCGTCGCACGGGTGGACATTTTTAACATTTCCCTTCACTGCTCTGCTCCTATTGATCGTAGCGTGATGAAAGTATACTATAACCTGCGCAGGAGTATGAAGAATATTTATACCAAGTTTCGTTAAAATCCGTCGAGTAGTTTTTGTTTCTATAACGAACATACAGACAGATAGACAAAAATTTTACTGATTGCATTTTTGGCATCAGTATCGATCACTAATCACTCCCTGATAGTTATTTAGGGAAATACATTTCATGTACAGAATTGACCTCTCCACAGATTTATTATAAGTATAGATTATGTGCAATAAATCTCTATTACCATGTTATTTAAAATCCCATAACGTATTATGGGATTTCACAAGTGACATATTTTAAAACGTATACTATAAATTGATACAATGTAACTGACCCGCTATCATACAGGTAGTTCTCCCGCAACAGGTAGCCGGTCACGTTGTTGACAAACACAGACGGGATCAGTATGTCGTCAGCATTCTTTGCCGACATCGTTTCTGCAACAAACAAACGCTTTTATTTATTTATTTACTATTTATGTAGCTTTACCACTTAAAGAATAATATAATATCTTCCAGCCAACCTTTGGGTAGAAGGGGGAAAGGGATTGTTAGTAACGGAGACTAAGAATCCCATTGCTAACAATATACCCAACCAGGTCGACCTCCTCGCGGTTCCCCCTGGAAACTATCATGCTTAATTCCAGATGAATTCATCATGATGGGCTTACTGGCCTGTTTTCATTCTCATCTATCACCCATCACTGGTGCTCCGCCAGCGTATCCCGTTAGCGCAGGCGGGGCTACCATATCATTTTCACCCATAAAAAAAAACTTTTGGGTAGAGGAGAAAAAAAAAAGACGGTAGCCTTTAGAACAAGAAGATTAAAAAACGTTTATGTTAATAAAACATATACAAATAAACATATGTATACCTTACATACATCTAAGTACTTATAATAAGTATATTTATTATAATTTTTTTTATACAACTTAAAATGACAAACAAGCTGACGGCCCACCTGATGGAAAGTGGTAACCGTCATCTATAGACATGAGCAGTACTATGGACATAACAGAGTATACTGTTTCGCCCATGATACCACCCCCCATGCGTTGCCATTCCTGAGGACTCAGGTGTTATTCCTCTGTGCCCTGTAAATTCACGCCATATCCCACCCTTCAAACCGAAACACAGCCATGCAAACACAACTGCTTCACGGTGGAAACACGAATGGGACAGAGGTGTCAAAGCAAACGACTTTTGTACAAAGTCTCCCTCTGGTGCTAGTGCTAAATGTACTAGTCACAGTTCGAAGAACCGATGGGGAATAAAGCTTCCCGAGTTGCAATCCAGTACAGGCAAAAGGGCGACCCTCCACTGGATGAAGTGACGAGGTCAAATGAACTGCAGGGAGTCAGCGGATGCACGTGACTTGGTTCTGTTCCGTTTATGGGGAAGGCCTATGTCCAGCAGTAGACAAATATGACGATGATGAGGTACATTAGGTGGCGGTCCTCCACCGTGCGTTTTTCAAGGCACTTTCTTCCACGCACAACCACTTTTTGTAATCAACTTCCAGTAGCAATATTTCCGAACTGATACAACAACGTAACCTTTAAAAAAAAAATCCCTTTTTAAAAGGCCGGCAGCACGCCTGCAATGCCGTTGGTATTGTGGGTGATCATGGGCGGCGGTAGTCACTTACCATCAGGTGAGCCGCATGCTCGTTTGCCCCCTGTGTTGTTAAAAAGAAATAAAAAAAAAAAATTGAATACTTACGAATATTATGTCCATCATTTTTGTTACAATATAAACGAACCGACCATAAAAAAGGTTAAATTTAGAATACACTTCACAATTTCACCTTTATTAACTCATTTGTATCAAAAGCATAGGAAAATTATTATAAATTAATAAATATTTAAACAATATATTTAGAATACACAACAAAAGAACACAGTGAACGTTCTCACAACAACAAACTGGTTATTTACGAAGAGGGTGAATGCGTGACTAGATAATGTACACCCGCGCACGTAAATATCAATGTAATTGATTATTAGGGTTCCGTATTCAAAGATAGTGGTATTAAAGTAATTCACCAGAGGGAGACTTTGTACAAAAGTCGATTGCTCGCGATTCGTGTTTCAACCGTGAAGCAGTTGTGTTTGCATGGCTGTGTTTCGGTTTGAAGCGTGGGATATGGCGTGAATTTACTGGGTACAGAGGAATAACACCTGAGTCCTCAGGAATGGCAACGCATGGGTGGTGGTATCATGGGCGAAACAGTATACTCTGTTATGTGCATGATACTGCTCATGTCTATAGGCGACGGTTACCACTTTCCATCAGGTGGGCCGTCAGATTGTTTCAATATACAAAATCCTAAATTTTGTATAGTTTTGTGTATTAAATGTACCTAATATTTTAATAAGGGGTCCTTAGAGCGCAATTCGACTAGCGCTTGGCCAGATTTGAACTATTATCACTTGTTTACTTCTTAATTATGTATTGATAACAACAGTTTTATATAACAATGATATTAATTCCAATAATATTAAGAGTTTTATGTACGACATTACAGCCCACACCATTAGTGTGCGCTGTAATGTCGTGGAATCAAATTTACTGGGTACAGAGGAATAACACCTGAGTCCTCAGGAATGGCAACGCATGGGGGGTATCATGGGTGATACAGTATACTCTGTTATGTACATGATACTGCTCATGTTTATAGGCGACGGTTACCACTTTCCATCAGGTGGGCCGTCAGCTTGTTTGCCATTCTAAGTTGTATAAAAAAAAAATTAAGTGTCTTAGAGGGAGGGATACTTTGTACAAAATCGTCTATACATATCCTATTTCAATGGAATAAAATAAAAAGGTAATCAAGTTTTGTGGAAATTATCAGAGAAACACTTTCTAAATGAAATTAGTAATAAATCGAAACATTTAATCGATCAAAAATAAAAAAAAAGAATATTCAAAAATGCTCAAATCGAAGCTCATTCAAACAAAAATATTTCTTTATTTTCATTTGATAAATTGGCATTCTTTATGTTTTATTTATTTATTTAATTTATACTAGCGGCCCGTCCCTGCGTCGCACGGGTGGACATTTTTAACATTTCTCTTCACTGCTCTGCTCCTATTGATTGTAGCGTGATGAAAAGTATACTATAATCTGCCCAGGAATATGAAGAAGGTACAATTAGTACCAAGTTTCGTTAAAATCCGTCGAGTAGTTTTTGTTTCTATAACGAATATACAGACAGATAGACAGATAAAAACTTTACTGATTACATTTATGGCATCAGTATCGATCACTAATCACCCGCTGATAGTTATTTTGGAAATATATTCCATGTACAGAATTGACCTCTCTACAGATTTATTATAAGTACAGATAAATTAGTTTTTCTTATACCTGTAATTGTATATATTTGTTCTAGTATTAGGTACATATTTAACATAAATATATATAGGTTTATATATTGTATTTAGTTAATAATTTTATTTGTATCGTTATATTTATTAATTGTCTCGCTTATTCGCTATATTGGATAATGCCAACAAAGTATATTTTTTTCAATCGATTTTTTATTCTACTACTATTTATTGGACAACAGCAGACTGTGTTATGGTCGGGTCAATTATTTATTTATTTATTCTATATTTCACAATAAAACTGTGTACAAGAGGTGAGCCTAATGCGATATGACATTCTCTACCAGCTAATCAATAGGTAAAAACAGAAAGCGTATGAAGGTGATAGGAAGATGTGGTAAAAAAAATGTGACGTAGTTATTACCGAGGTTTTCCCTAGAGAGTACAGTATGGGGTTCTTTAAAAAGGGTATAATTAATTAGTAATTTATAGAATTAAATCAACTTTAAAGAAAGGTTTCAAAAGACTGCAGCATAGGGTTGTTCAAAAATGGGGTAATGGGGTTTCTTCAGGGTCGGCGACGCGCACGTGACAAACAGTGTTGCAGGTGTTCATAGGCTAATGACTGTTAACCATCAGACGGGCCGTATTGCATCAGACTCATCACGTTCGTGCTACAAAAACGGTCCACTGCTGAACATAAGTCTCCCCCTTGGGAGGTTTTGTCAGTAGTTGCCACGCTTGGCAGGCAACCGCAGTTAAGATTTAAAGATGTTTTAAGAGGGACGCTGTTGCCCATTCCTCGAGCTCGCTCAGTTGCCTCTTACGATACCCATGGGAAAGGAAGGGATGGCCTATTCTATGCCGGGACCACACGGATGAAAAAATTACATTACACAAATTATTATATAAATACAGAGGAAATTCGTTCGTAGTTTAGTAGCTTATTGTTTTAAAATATCAAGAAATATTAAAACCTACAAAAACAAAATTCAATATTTTCACCTTGATGAACTATGCCTGCGTAGATCTTACTCATATCTTCATAAGTTAGTGAATAATCACATTGGGGGGGAAAGGGATTGTTAGTAATGGAGACTGAGAATCCCATTGCTAGCAATATACCCAACCAAATCGACCTTCA
Source organism: Galleria mellonella (assembly GCF_026898425.1). Taxonomy (NCBI): domain Eukaryota; kingdom Metazoa; phylum Arthropoda; class Insecta; order Lepidoptera; family Pyralidae; genus Galleria; species Galleria mellonella. Next base: position 677,979 of record NW_026442090.1, on the reverse strand, counting down.
CGCGGTTCCCCCTAGAAACTACCATGGTTAATTCCTGAAGAATTCATCATGATGGGCTAACTGGCCTGTTTTCATTCTTATCTATCACCCTTCACTGGTGCTCCGCCAGCGTATCCGGTTACCATACCATTTTCATCTATCAAAAAAAAATATCACATTGATTGCCCGCCTCTACTGGAGAAACTTGAATACAATGTACCTACTAGAGTGCCGCGGCATCCTTGCAATCTATTTAAAAATGCAGCTTGCCAAACAAACTTGGGGCGCGAATCACCTATCGTCCGCATAACGCGTCTGTATAACGATATTGTGAAAACCAATCCTGAACTTGATATTCACAACGATAGTCACTCTGTATTCATGGCTAAATTAAAATGTTGATGTACCTCGCCATTGCATTATATTTATTTATAATTTATAATAATTTAATTACAATTTCCATTATTTATATTGTTAATATCTTTACTCATTTAATGACATTTAATAATTTAATTCTATTTTAATGTTTATCAAACACAAGTCACGCTATGGTCGCCTATAAATGTAAGAACAGTTAGATCTAATCTACCAGTGTATTGTATTGAAATGTTTAGCTGTATCTTATGTCGGTAATCCTATAAATAAATAAATAAATGTACACCGGACTTAAGAAATGTTCAAAGCGTCTGTATGCGAGTGTACGTCTACAGTAGTCATCGATAACAATGAAATAATGATTTCTTTATTTATAGAAACACATTTCTTATTCCGCTAAATTATCACAACTATGTTTCTCGGAAGTTTGAACTTATTGTGTGCATGGATTAGGGATGAGTAATATCGGTATCGCTCCGTATCTATATATTGGGTTTCTTTAGATATTGAATGAATAAATATTTTGAATTTGAATACCAGTACCAATCTTATCTTATATTCGCATATGGGGTCAGCTAAGCCGATGCACGTCGACCCATACGGATCTTTTCTGCTTCCCCCTGCCTTATACCATCATTTCATAGATCCTTTGTATTATCTTGACGATATCCCGCGGTTTAAGATATCTGTAGTCTCCTGGTTCTGGATAAGCCGTTCCCAGTAGACTCATACGCATACTTGCCAACGAATCGCAGTTGCATATCAAGTGTTCCATGGATTCCGATTTCTCCCCGCACAGTCTGCACACTGTGTCCGAAGATAGACCTATCTTGTGTAGTATATGCCTTATTGGCATATGTCCAGTTAAGGCACCCATAATGAGTCTTGCCTGTTGTCTGCCACCGCTGTAGATAAGCTTATCCCATCCTTCAACATTGTCATTTAAGAACTTTTTAGAATGTTGAAGACCCTTCAAAGTCTTCCATTCCTTTTGCTGTTTTTTTTTCACATACTCCTCAAGGGCAGAGTTAACAACACTTGATGCAAGTGCAACATATGGTTCGGGACCTATCATTTTTGATTCTGATCCCTTTCTCGCCAACTCATCGGCCATTTCATTACCTTTAATCCCAATATGTCCAGGGACCCATATCAAACTAACCCTATTATGCCTACCCAAATTATTTATACCAGTACCAATACCAGAAGGAGACTTTGCACAAAAGTCGATTGCTTTGGTACCTCTGTCTTATACGTGTTTCAACCGTGAAGCAGTTGTGTTTGCATGGCTGTGTTTCGGTTTGATGGGTGGGATATGGCGTGAATTCACTGGGTACAGAGGAATAACACCTGAGTCCTCAGGAATGGCAACGCATGGGGGGTATCATGGGCGAAACAGTATACTCTGTTGTGTCCATGGTACTGCTCGTGTCTATAGGCGACGGTTACTACTTTCCATCAGTTGGGCCGTCAGCTTGTTTGCCATTCTAAGTTGTATAAAAAAAAAAGAATATTGATGGCGGGAAAAAAGTCCGTATTTTTTTTTTTTTTTTACAACACAGGGGGCAAACGAGCATGCGGCTCACCTGATGGTAAGTGACTACCGCCGCCCATGATCACCCACAACACCAGCGGCATTGCAGGTGTGCTGCCGGCCTTTTAAAAAGGAATATACTCTTTCTTGAAGGTTATGTTGTCGTATCGGTTCGGAAATACTGCTGCTGGAAGTTGATTCCAAAGAATGGTTGTGCGTGGAAGAAAGTGCCTTGAAAAACGCACGGTGGAAGACCGCCACTCGTCCAGATGATTGGGATGAAACTTTAGTTTGTGGCGGGTTGTACGGTGGTGAAAATCAGCAGCAGGTATCAATCCGAACAATTCCTCAGAACACTCCCCATGATAAATTCGGTAGAAGATGCACAGAGACGCAACATCTCTGCGCAGTTACAATGGGTCAAGTCGGACAGTAAGGCGTTGACTATCGATAATTCGAGCCGCCCGACTTTGAATGCGGTCTAACGGAAGGAGTTGGTACTGTGGCGCTCCTGCCCACAGGTGAGAACAGTATTCCATATGCGGCCTGACTTGGGCTTTATATAATTTCAGGCGGTGTTCTGGCATGAAATATCGTCTCACCCTATTGAGCACTCCTAACTTTTTAGAAGCTATCTTAGCCTTCTCCTCCAGATGACCGCAAAACTGGACGTCGCAAGATATATCAACGCCCAGAATTCCTAGACTTGACTTTTTATCAAGGGAAGTGCCCTGAAAGTGAGGAGATACGACAAACGGCGTCTTTTTTGCGGTAAACGCGCAGACTTGTGTCTTTTTGGGGTTAAATTGGACAAGATTTTGTTCACCCCAGATCGAAACTTGATGGAGTGAAGTTTCGATTTCAGACACAAGTCTATTCCGGCACTCATCGGTATGTGCCCGCGAGATCTTTGCATGACCGGTATATAATGTATCTCCTGTACTGTCGTCCGCATAGCAATGAATATTACTTATCTGTAACATATCATTGATATGCAGAAGAAACAGAGTCGGAGATAGTACACAGCCTTGCGGGACACCAGCATTCAAAGGTTTTAAATCAGAGCATGCACCGTCGACTACGACCTTAATGCTACGTTCCTTGAGAAAACTGGCGACCCAAATGCACAGTCTCGCAGGCAACCCAAATGAAGGTAGCTTTGAAAGCAGCGCTCTATGCCACACCCGATCAAAGGCCTTCGCAATATCCAGACTAACTGCTAAGGCCTCTCCCTTACTCTCGATTGCCACTGCCCATCGGTGTGTTAAGTAAGCTAAAAGATCACCGGCCGAACGTCCCTGTCGAAAGCCGTACTGGCGATCACAGATCAGCCGGTGCTCTTCTAGGTACCGGAGCAGTTGACGGTTAATGATGGATTCCATAACCTTCGAGAATAAGGAAGTGATAGCTATATAGTTAGCTGGATCTGAGCGATCTCCCTTTTTAGGGATCGGATGCACCAGAGCAGTCTTCCAAAACTTTGGGACTATGCCCGATGAGTAGCTAAGCCGAAAAAGACGCGTAAGAACCGGAGCCAACTCTGGTGCGCACGTCCTAAGCACAATTGGAGGAATACCATCAGGCCCACTCGACTTATGGATTTCGAGGGAGAAAAGTGCTCTACGCACTGAGCTATGCGTGAATTTAATGTCAGGCATAGAGCTCCTACAACACGTGATGGTCGGTGGTGGTTTCTCCCCGTCATCCAATGTCGAGTTTGACGCAAAGATGGATCCAAGAAGATCGGCCTTTTCTTTAGCGTTCTGGGCCAACGAGTCATCCTCCCTGCGCAAAGGTGGAAAAGATGACTTACAGAAATTCCCTTGTGCAGCTTTGGCAAGAGACCAGAAAGCTCGAGTCCCAGAGGGCAAACTAGCCAATCTCTTGCCAATTCTACTAATATGCTCTGACTTCGCTGTGGCTATAACTCTTTTGAAGGACCTAGAGGCAGAGTTATACTTCTTTTTAAGAGCACTGGTGTTAGGATCTCGCGACGCCACACCTTTAGCCCAGGTTAGGAAGCACTCCTGTTTCAGACGAGATGCTGTTCTACAGGAGGCTCCATACCAGGGCTGGGATTTCCCGCCGACGGGCACCACAGAGTTAGGAATAAATAATTCCATTCCCTGAAGCACCACATCAGCAATGGAATCGGCAATGGCGTCGGGATCATCCAGTGTGAAGCAAACCCGCCTCCATGGGTAAGATGCGACAAAAATCCGCATCTCATCCCAATCTGCCGACCTGTAGTGCCAAATGCGACGTCTACCCGTAGAACGAGGTGGAGTCGGACTCGTAAGAGGCACTTCGCTCCGCACCAAACAGTGATCCGACGATCCAAGCGGGGCTTCGACGGAGATCACATAGTTGTCTGGGTGGGTGGTCAGCAGAAGGTCCAGCAGTGAAGGTGAATGGTCCAACACATCAGGGATTCGCGTAGGCGAGGAAACAAGCTGTGTCAGTCACGCCGTATCCATTTCTATATGGGCCGTACCAGTCGGATATTTATATTAATTACAATCGGGTGTGTCATTTTATTAGTTTATATTGGTTAATCGATATTTAATATATTAAATTGTTACTAGAATTATTAAAAAAAATGTTACTTGTTTTGTATATTTTTGTTTTTTTTTTTGTATATGCTTTTTTTTTTCTCTTTTTACTGTGTAGGTCTGTTGCTATTTGTGTGCTGTAAGTAATGCAAATAAATTATCTATATTTTTTATTGGGCTAATAGATAGGTATTGTAACCACGATATATAGATATCGCTATATGTTACTCACCCCTAGATGAACAGAAACTTGGGGCTTTGTTTACGAGCTGAAAAAAATCCTAATTTTAGACTTATGTCCAGCAGTGGACGGATAATGGATGAAATTGTTATGTTTTATACAACTCAGAATGGCAAACAAGCTGACTGCTCACCTGATGGAAAGTGGTAACCGTCGTCTATAGACATGAGCAGTACCATGGATATAACAGAGTATAATGTTTCGCCCATGATACCCCCCATGCGTTGCCATTCCTGAGGACTTAGTTGTTATTCCTCTGTACCTAGTAAATTCACGCCATATCCCACTCTTCAAACCGAAACACAGTCATGCAAACACAACTGCTTCACGGTTGAAACACGAATGGGACAGAGGTACCCAAGCAATCGACTTTTGTACAAAGTATAATGATAATAAGTAAATTATAATGATGATCCTAATTTAAATCTTATATGACCTAGATTACGCTCCATTAGGATTTGATTAAAGAGTCACAACTATTTCGACGTTGGCTGGTTGATATTCCCGATCCTTCGGTGACTTTTTTCTTTTTATCATTTGTGAGGTGTAGTTAAAAATTATCCCAGGGGCAGATTAAAGTCGGCTCTTTGCCTGAGCCATGGTAGTAAGCTGGTATTAGTTATACTGTGGTTACACTCACCAAGATCTGTGGAGTTCACATTATGCACGATCGCGCAGTCGTAGCCGGCTGCCTGCGCGTTTCGCACCTTCACCTCGAAGCTACAGTTGTATCTGCAATTATATAAGTAAGGCCCTTATTAAAAAAAAAGTCTAACTTCTAATAAACCTATTTATTTGTCTATTGTCTTTCTTAGAATTGTCTGGCAGGCTTTCAGCTCTGCGCATGCATGTGTACCAAATTTCATTCATGTAGTTTAGTAGTTTTTGTGTAAAAAAGTAATACACATTCCACCTTACATCCTATACATCTTCTATTACTTATAATAAATCTGTACAGAGGTCAATTCTGTACATGAAATATATTTCCAAAATAACTATCAGCGGGTGATTAGTGATCGATACTGATGCCAAAAATGAAATCAGTAAAATTTTTGTCTGTCTGTCTGTCTATATGTTCGTTATAGAAACAAAAACTACTCGACGGATTTTAACGAAACTCGGTACAATTATTCCTCATACTCCTGGGCAGGTTATAGTATACTTTTTATCACGCTACGATCAATAGGAGCAGAGCAGTGAAGGGAAATGTTGGGAAAACATGAGAAGTTACTCCATTTTTAAGCTTCCGTCGCGTGTGCAGCCATAATGGCCACTTTTTAAAATGTACAAATGTCCACCCGTGCGAAGCCGGGACGGGCCGCTTGTTTATAATATTAATAGGATATATATATCATGTTTATAGGCGACGGTTACCACTTTCCATAAGGTGGGCCGTCAGCTTGTTTGACATTCTAAGTTATATATAAAAAAAAAGTATATCATACATTTGCGTGATCACACACTGAATACGGTTAGAAAGTCATAAAATCGCGGATTTTTTTATATATAGTCATCATCATTATCATCATCATATGACCCTTTAACTGTTCACCGCTAAACATTAGCCTCCCCTCTCCCTTGGGGGGTTTTGCCAGTATCGATTATATTATTGTCAGCCCTTAACTGTCCACGGCTAAACATAAGCATTCCCCATAAGGGGAGTTTTGTCAATAGTTGGCATGCTTGGTAGTTGGCCGCAGTTAGGCTTTAGAGATGTTTTAAGGACGTTGCTGCCCATCCCTCGTCCTCCCTTAGTCGACTCTTTCGAAGGAAGGGGTGGCCTATTCTATGCCGGGACCACACGGCGACATATACTCGTATATTTATATAGTAATATAATAATATTAGTGTAGAAATAATTACCTGGCTACAAGCACTATCCAATTGCTGACAAATGGGTCCGGTATAACGGGCGGCTTGGTGAGGTTGCCGCAACCATCTGGCGGGTTGCCGGCCACCAGGTACCCTCGGAGTCCGTCCGACGGGATCTCGCCACCAAAACTGGCCGGTATGTCGTGGAACTCATCCGCTATCTGCAAATGGATGAATGACAATTAATAATTGATCCTCTACCTTTTTACTACTCGTGTATTTGGGGGAAGGGATTGTTTTTTTTTTGATGGGTGAAAATGGAATGGTAACCTCGCCTGCGTTAACGGGATACGCTAGCGGAGCACCAGTGAAGGGTGATAAATAAGAATGAAAACAACCAATTAGCCCATCATGATGAATTCATCAGGAATTAACCATAATAGTTTTCAGGGGAACCGCGAGGAGATCGACCTGGTTGGGTATATAATTAGCAATGGGATCCACCTTTCCACCCAGAGAAGGGATTGTTAGCAATGGTTGAAGTCGGCCTCTACGCGTTTCTCCATGCAAACTATCGTAGTTAATTCCAAATGAATTCATCACGATGGGCCAACTAATATACCTTCATCCTCTTCGGTGGGAAAGGGATTAGTAATGGGGTCTAACAGCCTCATTGTTGGCAATATACTTTATCAGGTCGATCTTCCTGGAAACCATTGTGGTTATTTTTTGTGGAATTCGTCACGATGGGCGGACCTGCTTTCATCGGGGGGAAAGGGATTGTTAGTAATGGAGACTGAGAATCCCATTGCTAGCAATATACCCAAACAGGTCGCTCTCCTCGCGGTTCCCCTTGGAAAATATCATGGTTAATTCCTGATGAATTCATCATGATAGGCTAACTGGCCTGTTTTCATTCTCATCTATCACCCTTCACTGGTGCTCCGCCAGCGTATCCCGTTAGCGTAGGCGGGGTTTACCATACCATTTTCACCCAACAAAAAAAAAGACCTGCTTTCATCCTTACTTATTAATACTTTATATTTATATATAATATAATAATAATAATATAATAATTATTTAGCAATAATATCCCACAGTGTATATATCCCATAGTGTATATTGATAGCGCAGGCGAAGTTACCATTGTATTATCACTCTTAAAAAAAATACTATTCGTGTGAAGGTGGCACCCTTTTCTGTCAAGAGTTTCTAAACCGTTTTGGTTAAACATAAAAACCTTGGACGTAGCTTATCAGACGGCGGCTTACGTGCCCTCTGAAGCAATAAGCAAGTGATAATCGTTTTTAAACGATCCAAACATGAGTTGGAATTCAAATTTGGAACCCTTGAACTGCAGTCAAGCATTGTCCGACTGACTGAGCGGTCATCACACCATCCGCAGTTTGTTCTTTTTTTAAAAAGATACAATTACACTTTGATGATAAAAAGTAACCCATATCTTTCTCCATTTAAAATAAAGTAGGTGTATGAATGCAGTGTGGTCCCGACATAGATTGGGCATCGTAAGAGTCCTTTCCCGTGGGTGTCGTAAGAAGCGACGAATGTGATTTTATGGTCGAGGGATAGGCAACAGCGTCTCTTTTAAAACATCACCAAATGCCATACTGTGGTTGCCAATTCGCCTGTTAACTACTGGTAAAGTCCTCCTTACGGGAGAGGCCTATATTCAGCAGTGAATGGATTAACGGCTGATAAGACAATGTACATATATCGACCCAATTTTATATTAAATGATTGAGTGGTATATATATACACAAACACACCGTGGGATGGTCCTGGCATAGAATAGGCCACCCCTTCCATTCCCGTGGGTGTCGTAAAAGCCGACTAAACGAGGGTGGGGGATAGACAGCAGCTTCTTAAAACATCTCTAAAGCCCGAATGCGGTTGCCAATACGACTGCCAAGCGTGGCAACTACTGACAAAGCCCGTCACGAGAGAGGCCTATATTCAGCAGTGGACAGTTAAAGGCTGATATAATCATCATCATCATCATCATTATGATGATGATAATGATTGAGTGATAAAGAGGTCAAGAGGACACGAACTCACTATCACATTCATAAAATTAGTAAAAATGCATAACGTAAAACAAACAGGCGACGGTTACCACTTTCCATCAGGTGAGCCGTCAGCTTGTTTGCCATTTTAAATTGTATAAAGAAAAAAACAATACTAACGAAGTGCTGTAAGCCCACTATGTAGAAAATTTTTATGGTAAATTTCCGCCACATCTTTCACGTTATATTCCACTCTTCACATTTTAGGGCGTTACACAATTATATCACTTTCCATAAAGGAGAGTTCCCGTAATCCAATTAGTTTACATTTTTAGTTCTAGAATGAACTCGTTACAAAAAAAAAAAACAGAATATTTTACAATGTTACAATTAATTTACAGTATTACAATTTATTTACAATATATTACAATTTAAATGTTCATCCTATGCCACTTTTTCCGATATTTGTCACTCGACCGTTTTCCATGTATGGGGGCTCAGTTCTAACTGGGGACTGTATAGTGACCAGTTATGAGTTCTTATTGATAATTCTTAAAGATAACTGATTAAGTGGATGATAATAAATGAAAAGGAAAAATACTGTGACTTCTGAGTTTCAACGCTGTAAACAGTAGACAAAAACATGAGATATGTAGTGCGATAAAGTCGAAATGAAGGACGTTGTGTCGATTTGTATTAAGGATTAATATTATATTAAAGATTTAATCGGTCTATATCCTGACGAATTAGGACTAGGACTAAGGAGTGGGTAATATGTAGCAATATCTATGTACTGTATAGTATATTACTGCAACGGCTAGCAACTGAGGCATTGATGGACGAACGTACAAATGTGGACCGAGGCGTAGACGAGGCACACATACGTGAGTCCATCAATGCCTAGTTGTGGCCAAGGCTTGTATAGTACTTTTCTTAAACAATGCGCGGAAATCAAAAACACAATTTTACTTTTCAAGTTCAATGACGAATAACGGAACAATAATAATTTTTCACGCGCCATAATGTTCCTTTGTTTTTTTTTTCAATAAACAGCTTTCTATTTGCATGCCAGTTCGAAATTTAAATAAAACCTTTTACTAGTTACCTCCTTGGTAGCCATGTTTCGAAGTAAAAGTCACTCTATTTTTAAATTACAGGATAGATATGAGTTTACATATTAATTTATCTGGCCGCAAAACACAACAGATATGGATTTTCATACAACTTTTGCCGGCCGCTGCCCGCATGTATCTGGCCAGTATGGCAATTTTGATTTATCTCTAAGAAGATTGTCAAAATAATGCTCACATTTCCAAGCACGTTTGAGAAAATAATATTGGATAATAGATTTTTAACATATTCGAAAATAGATATGCGACCGATATGGACGATATCGAAATGGGCGATGACCTTTTTTCTGCCATCGATTTCCAGAGAAACCCAATATATAGATATCGGACCGGTATCCATATTATCCATACCAAGTAAGATAGGATATAAGATATATTTGGGGTTTCTAAAAGTAGGTTTGTCTGTTTGCCTCGTTTAAAAAAAATATTATCTTTATCGGTATTGAACGTAGTATTACATTATTTGATGTTAGCTGTGTCCCGCGGCTTTACTCGCGTATCAATATATAAAGTACCCTAGGTAGAGAAGATATAATCTACCCGTGTACCAAATTTCATTCAAATCCGTTGAGTAGTTTTTGCGTAAAAGAGCAACAAACATCCATCTATTCATCTATCCGACCTTACAAACTTTTGTATTTATATTATAATATTATTAGGATTACGATAATATTGGAAGCTCAACGACATAGGTAAGTATTTCTTATCATTTACGTTACAGGGAGAAAAATGACCTATTTTCTAAATGCAAAATAGATTGTATTAATCAGCATAAGAAAAAAAAAGCTTGTGTTCGTAACAGAAACAAAACACATGATATTGTAGAATTCAAATGAAGTGTTCGCTTGTCAATGACAATGACAAAAAATAACTTATTTTATTGCTATGTAAATTCTATAAAATTTTTCAACAAACAACACTAGCATGTAGAGATTGGTAATATCTGATATCTATATATTCAATTCATCTGTATATTGATGACTACCCATTGCGATATCGCCCATACCAGTTGGATATCAATATTAATTACGAGTGGGTTCTTCTTTTCGGTATTATATATTATATAGATAATTAGTGTCCGACCGAAACAGGTTTTACAGTTGAAACCGAAACCCAAACCGAACTTTCGGCTTTGGTCTCAATTTCGGCTGAAACAGAAACAAACATAATTAAAATTTCTCTTCTATATTGAAATATAGTGTATTTTTTACACAATTATTCACACAAACACACAGATAGTCAATGGGTAATACACTAATTAAAGTATGTAACAAATATGTCATATACAATAATATGTAAAAACATGTTAACATTATAACTTACTCTTGGAAGTAAATTAAAAAAAAAACAACTTTCAGTTAGACACACACACAACACAAACACAAAGTTTCGGCGCGGCCGAAAGTTTCGGTTAATTTTTGGCTGAAACCGAAATTAAGGCTGAAAGTAGAATTTCTGGCCGAAACTAGTTGAAACAAAAACCGAAAGTTCGGTCGGATACTATGGATAACTGATAATTAATATATCTGTTATTAGGCCAATATATGTATAGATATTGTAACTACAATACATACATATTACTATATATTACCCACCCTAGTAAATTCAAATTATCTGTCTTTTTTACAACACAGGGGGCAAACGAGAATGCGGCTCACCTGTAAGTGATCTCTATTCAAATAGACTTGTTTACAAGCACTTTTAAATCGTCATCATTTTAATTTTTTTTTTAATCTATTGCAGGGTTCGGAAAGTTGTTATCTGTTGAGAAGAGCCCGCAAGAAACTCAACAGTTACTCTTTTAAATCTCTGTTAATATTATGTGTATTTATTTAAATTTACTATGTCTAAAAATATGTAAAATGTATTAATCTAGTAGCATGGCAATATTGAGTTTGTGTTAATGTATTGTAATTATCAATCTCGAATATATACGTTTGGGGGGAAAGGGATTGTTAGTAATGGGGTCTAACTGCCCCATTGCTAGCAATATCAGGTCGACCTCCACGTGGTTCCCCCCGGAAACCATCGTGGTTATTTCTAGTGCAATTCATCACGATGGGCTAACTGACCTGCTTTCATCGTCACCTATCATCCCTCACTGGTGCCCCGCCAGCGTATACCGTTAGCGCAGACGGGGTTACCATTACATTATCATCCATTATATATATACGTTTTGATCATTCGGCTATTTGTCAATGAGCAGCGGTTAATCATGTTATCGAAAGAATGCGTCGCATGCGTTAATAGATAAGATTACAGATTGTTTACAATATAACATACAATCGAACGCCTAAATTTAGTCTTTTTATTTTTTGAATGATAATGAAATGGTAACCCCGTCAGCGCTATCGGTATACATTGGTTGGACACCAGTGATAGATGATAAGTGAGGATGAACTCGATGGTTTCCAAGAGGAACCGCGTGAAGGTCGACCTAATAGGTAATATTGCTAGCAATGGGGCTGTTAGAAACCATTATTAACAATCCCTTTCCCCCTGTTTAATTAAGTTACAACGGTAAGTGTGGGTTCGATTTATTTTTTAGAGCCAAGGTGAAATAGTCGCCTTTTATGATTCCTATGGGAAAGGAAGGGATAGCCCATTCTAAGCCGGGACCATACGGCGTCGTCTTAGATTATATAGATAGAGTGTCTCCATACAAATGCTTCGAGAAAAACAGGTCAACATTTTCATAAAATTTTGCGAAATAAATAGATATGGGTGATTCCTTTATAACTTCTATATTTATTTGGTCTTATAAATTCTGCATCTTTTTAATGCGTATAATATTCATTTTATTTATTAAATAATACGTCAAGATACATTTTATGCATTAATATATAGAATATCGATAAAGAAAACCAGCTAGTTTGACAATTAGCTAACAAAAAGTTGACCCGTTTTTTAAAGCTCGATAGCGTTTTTTTTTTTGATGGATGAAAATGGTATCGTAACCCCGCCTGCGCTAACGGGATACGCTGGCGGAGCACCAGTGAAGAGTAATAGATGAGAATGAAAACAGGCCAGTTAGCCCATCGTGATGAATTCATCAGAAATTAACCATGATAGTTTCCAGGGGGAACCGCGAGGAGGTCGACCTGCTTGGGTATATTGCTAGCAATGGGATTCTCAGTCTCCAATACTAACAATCCCTTTCCCCCCCGGCTCGATAGCGTTGTATAATAATACCCTTAAAATGCAAACGGTTTCGATTTCACTCTATGCATACTCGTGATACATTACCCTATTTTCTTTAACAGTCAGGTAATAACTAGTGGCCGGCGTTCTCATCACGTAACTGCATTCAATTCAGTACGCAACAACTTAATCATCCGAATCACAGTCGGTTAGCGTAATTAAATTTCACCAATGTTAGTGCTATACTGATAATTTACAAATCTATCGGAACATGGCCGTAGCGAGGGGGGGGGGGGATTTAGGAGCAATGCTCTACCTTAAAATGAAAGGCTCCAATTAGAAAGATTCGCCTTTTCGATAATTATGGATTTTGCCCTACCAAAAAGTTTTTTTGCTCTACCTTAAACTTGGCTACGGCCCTGTATCACAAGCTATAGGTAGCAATGGAAATGAGCGCAGGCGTTTTTTTTTAAACAGGTTTAAATGGAATGTCATCCCCGCTTGCGCTACACTATACGGTATACACTAGCGGGGCAGTGAGGGATGATAGGTAACGATGACTGCAAATCATTAACCCATTGTGACTAATTTAAGAATTAATCATAATGGTTTCCAGGCGAAACCGCGTGGAGGTCTACTTGACAGGGTATATTGTTAGAAATGAGACTGCTAAACCCCATTACTAACAATCTCCAGAGCGCAAGCGTTACAATCATGACAAGCGCTTTGTTTTAGGAAACAAATTTCTTATACGAGTACATTCATTTGTAAAATTACAGGGTATCACCTCTTAATCTCCTCCTCATCATCCTAACCATATCCTTTTCATCATCATATCAGCCGTTAACTATCCATTGCTGAATCCTCTCAGTTTGTTTACCATTCTAAGTTGCATAAAAAAAAAGAAAAATATAAGTCTCCCCCATAAGAGGGATTTTGCCTGAAGTTGTAACGCTTGGCAGAAGAGGTTGGCAACCGTAGTTAGCCTTTAATGATTAAAGAGGGACGACATAACACCTTAGTCCACATGACAGTGAATTTATAGAGTAAAGAGGAATAACACCTGAGTCCTCAGGAATGGCAACGCATGGGGGGTATCATGGGCGAAACAGTATGCTCTGTTATGTCCATGGTACTGTTCATGTCTATAGGCGACGGTTACCATTTTCCATCAGGTGAGCATTCAGCTCATTTGCCATTCTAAGTTGCATAAAAAATATATTAAAATTTGCCAACCCTAACGAGAGACAAACGTGACAGATACGTAACATATGTATGTAATTTATATCAATTTGAATAGTACACAATAATTTTATTAGAATTTAATTTGTATTGTTCTTATCTGTGAGTTGTACGGTGGCGGTATATTGTTGAACCCAATGAACTAGCTTGACGCATCTAAACTGATGCGTCACGTTGTGTTGACAGTTTATTAGTCATATTCCTATAAAAATAAAAAAATGGCGCTTTGTTGTTAGAAGCACTAGCTATTTTATACAATTTTGTCCAATATCTACCAATCTTCGCTTGCGTGTGATGTTCGCGTCTTACATTTAAATTAACGATATTATATACTTTCAAAGCCTGTTTTACCCCTTTGGGGGTAGAATTTTCAAAATTCTTTTTGTTTACCTACGCTATATGTATAAATAGGTCTTTATTTTATAAATTTATATATCTTCATAGTCGTAGAATACTGACGGATCTGACAAAGATTACATATAAAGATCCGTCAGTATTCTACGACTATGACGATATTGTAAAATTATATATTTAATATTATTGTAAAATTTCAAGATTCTACATTCAGCAGTTCTGGCTGTGCATTTTTTTTTATACAACTTATATATTTAATGATGGAAAGTGGTAACCATCGCCTATAGACATGAGCAGTACCATGGACATAACAGAGTATACTGTTTCGCTCATGATACCCCCCATGCGTATATATATATATATATATATATATATATATATATATATATATATTAGTTACGACTAATAATAATTTATTAAGAAAAACTCACCGAGTGCGGCGTCTCCCTTGTGTAAATGATTATATTCCCGTTGACTACCGCGAGCAGGCCGAGCAGGCCGAGCACGCTGGCGAACACTGCGCCGAGCATGGTGCCGCCCGGTGCATGCGGTCAGATACTGTTGCTCACCTTGGCCACGTCTCACGTCTCATGTGTACCTACGCTCGCTTCTGTAGGTGTATGAGGCTGTCGCATCTTTAGGAGATCTTGACCTCTGTAAGAGATTGCGAAAACATACAGTTAATTTTTTTTATACCACTGAGGTGGCAAACAAGCATACGGCCCACCTGATGGCAAGTGGTTACAGTAGTCTATGAACACCAGCAATACCAGAGGTATTACGCGCGCGTTGCCAATTCTGAAGAAACCTCTTTACCGCCCTTTTGAAGAACTCCATGCTGTAGTCTCTTGGGAAAATCTCGGCAGGGAGCTCATTCCATAACCTGAGTGTTTGTGGGAGGAAACATCTCTGAAACCGCGTTGTACGCGACCATTTAGGCTGTAGGATTTGAGGATGAACTCCCTGTCGATGGCGAGCCGTACGATGGTAGGCCATTGGGTAAATTGATTGTAACACTTTACGTTCCACAAAAAACCTTACTTCAAATAAAGTAAAAAAAAATATTTTTTTTTTTAAATTAAACTACGGAACCAACGTGTAATTAGAATTAGAGCAGTCAGGCTCGTGCTTGCGTCACAGTGCCTTATGATTAATGGTCACGAATTGATTCCGAAACTAGTCGAGCTTCTTCGATCTAATTACACGTAAGCTAAACCGGTAGTTGTTACATTAAAATATAATGAGTGCTTACGAAATTTTTAACAATTAAGTATATCTTTTTAGATAAAATAAGAATTTTCCAAATTGGTTTACAACTGACTGACTTATGGGGTAACAAACATAAATAAAATAATTTTACCGAATTGAGCATAGGGTTCTTTAAAAAATGGCGTATTAAGGTTTCTTAAAGGTCATTCCTGGTGTTACAGGCTACGGTAACCCCGTTTACTATCAAACGGGACATATGCTTGTTTGCCATTATACTAGTATAAAAACAAACATGACTTGTAAATATGCAATGTTATGCACAAGTCCGTTATCAGCACTATGTTATCTATTATATACTATGATATTAGGTGACCTACATTTCATTATAACATTATTAACTATCCAATGCTGAACATAGGCCTCTCCCATAAGTAATATGGGAGTAGTTGCCACACTTGGCAAGTAAGTATGGTAACCCCGCCTGCGCTAACGGGATACGCTGGCGGAGCACCAGTGAAGGGTGACAGATGAGAATGAAAACAAGCCAGTTAGCCCATCATGATGAATTCATTAGGAATTAACTATGACAGTTTCCAGGGAGAACCGCGGGGTGGTCGACCTGGTTGGGTGTATTGCTAGCAATGGGATTCTCAGTCTCCGTTACTAATAACTAACTTTACCCCCCGGCAATTGTAATTAAGCGTCGGGACACTGCTGCCCATTCCTTCATTATTAAGTTCCTTGAATCGCCTTTTACGTGACTCACGGGGATGATAGGAGTTTCCATTCCATACTGGAACCACATGGCAATTTAGCCAAACTGGTCTTGTTATTAATCAACTTATTGCTTATGTATGTATTATATAGTTGGACATTAACTCGGAAGCTTTGAACGCGCTTCCTGATGCCATTAAGAGACTATAGTTTTGTTAACGCACACTTTTTATTTTTATCCGATAATTAAGTACTTTATATTATTCTATATTTCTTGTATAATATAGTATATGTCATATATGTGTAAGTATATTTGATTTATATATATTTATTCGTTTATATATGTAATTTTAGAATGTATATCAAAATTAGAGGCTTTGAAATATGGTGCTTTTAGCATTAAGGATGTACACATATTTGTACTAATGAAAAAAAATAAATAAATAAACTTAGGAGAATATGGTGCTGGAGAAGGATGGAAAAAAATTACTGGAGAGATCGAATTGGTAATGAGGAGGGTTAAGGAAAAAGAGACAAATTATAAAAACTATTGACTACAGAAGGGAAAAAATGTTGGGACACTTGATACGACACGACAAACTTATGAACATTATAATAGAAGGTAAGATAGAAGGAAGGAGGGGAAGAGGGAGACCAAGGCATAGTTACATCAGGCAGATCAAGGAAGGAGTTGGTGTCGTGTCGTATCAAGAGGTGAAGAGTCGCTGAAAATCGTAGTGAGCGGCAAGAGCTCCACCGACAAGAGTCTTGTTAGACTTTAGGGAGGGAGTGCCAATACTCATATATGGAATTGTAAAGTTTCGTAAGTACACATTATATTTTAATGTAACAAAGACGGGATTAACTTACATGTATTTTATTCATGAAATCTTGACTAGTTTCCGAACCATTCATGACCCTTAGTCATGAGCGGCCATTATGGGAGCGAGAGCGCGAGCTCGCAGTAAAATACTCGGAAGTTAATCCAATTGTGATTACATTAAAATACATATGTGTGGAAATGAATTATGTTTATGACAGATTAAAAAAACGGTACAGATTCCTACTTGAATAAATCTATACTAGTCATGTATTCAAAATATTATAATAATTTAATTTTTATAAAGCGATCTTATTATGTACATATAAAATTGCATGTCATCTCCATATATTTGAAACAGTTATTACATAATTATTTAAGTTGATAATAAAATTATTAATTAATCTGGATGAACATAAATAATTAGTTTTCAATAATTATTGATAAGAAATCATAGTAATTAGTGTTAACATGCCTATATAAACACATCTGTAATAAAGCTACTGAGAAATCATGATACAAACATGAAAAATATTTTTATAGATCTAGCTCAAAAAATTATTCATATATACTAGAAATATACGATAAAAAAATTATATTTGCTGATAATGACGATGATAACCAAAGAGTTGTGAATGCATTGTGGCTTATGACAGCAAGAGATATGAAAAAACAGGTGTTCAAAATTAACCTCAAAGTATATAAAATTACTAATTATAGTTTTTTTATAAAAAAGAATATTTATAAACAAGTCAGAAAAAAATTATATTAGAGGTACCTTTTTAAAGCCTATCAATAAGCTGATGTACCTGATATCATCACATGATAGTTAATTTTATATATACAAATATTATTGTTTACTTTTATTTCTAGTAGAAGATAATAGGTGCAATATGTTCAAAATTAACCTTTTTATATACTTTGACAATTATAGTTTTTTTTTTTTATAAAAAAGAATATTTATAAACAATAGAATAAAACAAAAATATACAATACATCAAGTCAACAGATGGCATTTTTACATACAATAATATAATTAATAAATAATATATACATAACAAGAACCAGCATATTTTACAAACAACAGGATACTGGAGGAGACCTTTGTATCTGAAGAATATGTTGTCCCAGCAACTGTTGTGCAGCATAATTATAATCATGTAGAATATAAGATCAATTAATAAAGGCTTTTTTAAACTAATGGATCTTAGATTATATTCAGCTATTATAGATATTAGATTCGGGCACTGGCCTTTTCCTTAAAAAAAACTATAAATCATTCAATATATTACATTTTTCATGCAATTTAGAATGATAAACAAGCTGATGACCTACCTGATGGAAAATGGTAAACATCACCTATAGACATACACAACAGAGTACACTGTGTTACCTATGAAACCTTCCATGAATTGCCAGTCCTAAGTATTGTGCTTCTGTACCTTGTTATTTCACTGCCATTTTCTACACTTGAAACTAAAACATAGCCATGCAAACACAACTGCTTCATAGCAGAAATATAAATTATTATTATTTGACTATAAATCTTTTGATTGATAGCAAATATATTATTTTGAAAATAAAAAAAAAAATGATGGTGAACTTATATATATATAAAGAATGAAATAAAAATTGTAAACATATTTTTGAGACCATGTTCTTTTAGCAACACTTATCATTTTCACTAAAGAAATATAGGTTGAAAATCAACATTAAAACATTACATATACTATCATGAATTTTTGATTTGTGAAATTAAACCTAAACATAATATAATTGAATTAATACAACAGCAGGAATTTAAAACAATTTAGTAAATTAAAAAGTAGGTAGGTGACACCTACAGATGAACATATGTAAATAAATAATAGGCACCATGCTGAATGCTAAATTAAGTGTTTGTAACTATTAAGCTTGTATCAATAAATTGATGATTTTTTTATTTGGTAATATATTATTATTATTATTTATAATTTGGTCATAATAATAGTAATCAAACTTTGAGTGTTGACAGTCACATGCATATTGATGGTAGCAAAATAATTTTAATAAACTAACCAGTGATATGGACTTCCATAAAATAACACCTAACTCAGTAACATATTATTATTGTTTTATTCCAACTGGATGTGTTAATAACAGTTCATAATTACTAATATTAGTTACTCAACCTATTTCTATTTGTATTCATGCAACTTATTCTAATCATATGAAAAAATGTACTACATACACATACTTGTCTGTGTACTCCTACATCCTATTTGGAAACAAAGTAAAACATTTGTATTCTTATTGGAATAGTCCTAAGGATTAAAATTAAACCATACCAGTAAGTAAATAATTGATACCAATTCATGTACAAATTGCTCTTTAGTCATAGGTATTTTTTTTTTATCAAAATAAATGCAGTACCTACAAGTAAAGTGGATTGCACCTTGCGTCAAATATCAGATAGTGACCATAACACAAGGAAACCTTTAAATGGCTGATAAAGGGGCGATTTCGCAAACTAGTAATTATTAGGTGTCATTGTTTATATTTATTAGAGACCAGTTAATTTGATTAATCGTGTCAAATGGATATTATAGTCCTTGAATCACGTGTTTTAGTAGACAATGTATGATTACATATGAGCATGTTCGGTTTTATAAAGTGAATTTTGCAAAATGTTTCAATAACAAATTACAAAAAGACAGTACTCACGAGTTAAACTATTCACAGTTTCAGGAGCACTTAATAACAATTTTTTATAAACAAAAAGTTCTATTATTGAATTAGATTATAATTTTGCTATGAAATAAAGAAAAAAAATAATTACGACTAAATAAAATCGCATACTTCAAAAGTTGTCAAAGCAAATATCACAGATAAATATTCTAATTCGAATCCGTCATACTTGAATCTGTAAAGATTAAATCTATTATTATGCTTCATAGACGATCAAAACTATAATTTTAGTTCCTAAATTGTTCGGCAGAGGCAATACTGCGTTTATTGCTTTTTGCTAAGAATGAATAGTGTGAAATACCTACTTATTTAAACTTTGTTATACTTTATAATCTTAATTTAGCTGTATGAGGTATATTCACTCTGTATTTCTCACATTATATATATATAATAAAGACTTTTTATACCAAATTTATTATGTTTGTTGTTGTAAGTATCTATCTATTGACGCCAATGGTCTGGTTTAGGTGTCTTCTTTTTTCATTTACTTCTTCCTCTTATTCCGTCATATGCATTTATTCTGTTTGTTATTGACGCATTTATTTTTATAGTAGAAGCGCAATATGTTTTCTCATCTGATGGTTGCCATCTGATGGTTCGTTCATTTTATGAAAACTTATTAATACTAAGGTTACTTTAGTACCACTATGTGTTCTAGATAGTTTGTTCAACAAATTATAACTCTGTCAGTTATTTTTTTATGTTTGTTTCCTTATAACTCTGTCAATTCTAAACTGATTTGGATTTTTTTTATCTGAAATATATCTTACTTACAGATTGGTCTCATAGAAATAATATTAAAATCGTTTTAGTACTTTATTTTTTAAATTGCCAAAATTGAAATCATTTGGAACATAATCTTTAATTATTTTAAATACAGGTAAGTTTAGGTAGGTAAGAAAAAAGAAAGAAACTTTATAATAAACGTAATATATAACAAACACAATATTTCTAGAACTAATTTAAAATTCGGTAAAGAGCGCCTATTAAGATTTGATAGCAAATGTTTTATTTCATGACAATGAGCTTAACTCTAAGGCGCTATTTCTCTATTCTTATTTCTTAATATTTAAATTTGGTAGTATCACAAAGGACCATCTTCAAAGATTTTGTTATGATATCAAGTTGAAATTTCAATTTTAGACATAGAGAAATGGCGTCTTACAATCGGCTCCATTGTATCAAAGTGTATATTTTAGTTGAAAATTAAATGCGGTAGTTTATAATTATATATTATAATTATATGTCCGTATCGTGTAAGCTTTTATTTACATATTTATACTATAATCTAAGGGTTGTATATATACATATATTAACATACAAATAGTAGCGTATGTGTTATATTTCAAGATATATCGTCCATCTTTATACCAAATGCCGTTCAAATTTGTCGAGCACATTTAAAACTTATGAATTTGGTTTAATCCAAATAAAACAGGTATACGTTGGATTATAAAAATTGCGTACCTACTACGCGCTTTATATGGATAGATAAGGAGTTAATTGCAGGATGAGGTCAATTAACGCTCATGGTTCAATTTGTTCCATAGGAATTCGTGACGTACTTACGTGATTAAAAACATTAGGTACTCCAATGAAGTTTCATCAAGAAGTCGCAATATAAACAGTTAATTATATTAGGTACTCTGTCTGTATACTGGAGTTGTTTGTACCATTATCCAGCTATGCATGCACAGCTGTGTTTTTATTTTATTTTTTTTATGTATGAAGAAGAAATGATGTACTCGCCTTTGTTTACAGAGGGGGCCCCTCCCCCTTAAGAGATTATTAGTAATAGGGTCTAGCAGCCCCATTGCTAGCAAAATACCCTATCAGGTAGATCTCTACGCGGTTCTCTCTGGAAACCATCGTAGTTTTTGTGGAATTCGTCACGATGGCTAATTGACTTGTTCTTATCCTCACCTATCATCTCTCACAGGTACCCCTTTAACGTATATCGATAATGCAGTCAGGATTACCATTCCATTTTCACCCAAAAACCTTTGCTAACAGGATACAGTAGCAAGGCACCAATGGAGTAAGAAATGTTTCATGACGTAAGGTCAGTTGGCCCATCGTTGCGAATTCGCTGGGAATTAACCATGATGCCGATCAAGTGGGCCCGCGTGGAGGTCGACCTGATAGAGTAACAACATTGGGTATGCTTAGACTGCATTATCAACAATCCCTTTTCCCCGTTTTTGAGGAGTTGTGATGTGACATTGCCAGGTGAGATGGCGGTATTATTATTTCAAATAAATATGACATTGAAAAGAGCATATTTTTTCTTAACAGGCCGGCAACACACCTGCAATTTCACTGATATCGCAAATGAATTGCTATCAGGTGAGCTGCGTGCTCGTTTGCTTCCTATGTTACAAAATAAAATTGAAAATTTTTATCTATAGTAAGTTACATTATTAGCGAGTAATATTTTAATATAAAAAAAGCCGTACGAAGCTGGGTAGGATAGCTAGTATTAGATATATTAAGTAATCAGAGATGATTATAAACTAATCACTACATATATAGGATCACAAAAAAGCAACGATGACTTCCAGCTTGGATTTACTTCATCGACAGATGTTAAACTAAATAAAAAAAAATTACAGTGTCAATTGTAACATCACTAATTATTTTAAGTTTAAAACAAAGATTTCCTTGTTCTTAGGTCTAAACTACTAATTTTAATGATGATTTTGATGAATGAACGAAATAATGTCTACTGAACTAATTTTAATCGATGAAATTTCTGTAGGACAAATCTGTAGGTTTATATCCTATCAGATAAAAAAAGATTTTTTTAAATCGGTTTAGAACTGACGTAGTTATGAAGTAACAATAAAAAATACAGTCAAACTAAGAATTCCTTCTTTTTAAGTCGTTATGCCTTGAAAATATCTAATATTCTATTATAACTTTAATATAAATGCAAAATACATATATTGTGCCTAATGTGGTCTAACTCAAACATTCTTTAAACACAAGTTTTTGTTTGTCCAAGAACATTATTAGTTTCGGTTCGGAAGTGAGAACTAATTAGTAGGTGTGATTTTATATTTTTAGACGTTATAAAAAGCGTACTCACTGGACAGTAGGTACCTGTCGTTTCCGCTTCATTTTGTCTTTGAAAAAAATTGTTTAATTATTACTTTACGTAGTATAACATACTACTTTATAATGAAAGACGAATAGACTGTATTTTTTTTAATAGATGATCATGGAATGGTAAGCCGCCTGCGCCAACGATATAGCTGGCGTGGCATCAGTGCCTTACTAATAGGTAAGAATAAAATGGCAGACCATCTTAATGAATACACCCGAAATCAGCACGATGTTTCCAGCTATTCCATTGCTAGCAATGAGACTGGCGTTAATAATCTCTTTATCGGTAGTCCGTGTTATTATCCAGCACTTAAAATGACTATGGCATATTTGACCACTGACTTTAATTAAAAGAATTAATTTGATAGCTGTGCCCCCTGTGTTCTAAAAAAACTCATGTACCCATTGTTTTACAAATAGTTTATTGTTTGTCCAAGAACATTATTAGTTTCGAAAATGTTAAATGGTTATAACATTGTGTGATTTTATATTTTTAGACGATTATATTAATTTATTCTTTATTGCGTACTTTGTACAAATGGACAATGACATATGGCATTCAGTCGTATTTTTATACTACTATGGTTCTAAACAAGCATTTTGTCTTTGAAAAAAATTGTTTAATTATTACTTTACGTAGTATAACATACTATTTTATAATGGGAGACGAATAGACTGTATTTTTTTTTAATCGATGATAATGGAATGGTAAGCCGCCTGCGCCAACGATATAGCCGATATCGACAACAACAACCTTCAAGAAAATGTGTGGGCGGGCGAGGTATTCCTTTTTAACCCCGGCTTCAACAGGCGACGACCTCCAGCAATGCCGCTGGTGTTGTGGGCGTGATCATGGGCAGCAGTGTAGTCACTTACCATCAGGTGAGCCGATGCTCAAATACATTGCAAAAAAAAAAAAGAAGATGTCTGGCGTGGCATCATGGAGCCACTAATATTGATAATGTCTGAGAATAAATGAATGAATAAACATAAAATAAAATAATACCCATCGTAATAAATACTAAAAATCGGAATTTCTTATACAGATGGTTTCACTAGGTTCGCAGGCCTGTATCGTACCACGTGAGTCGACCTGACAAAATATATAATAATGACAATCCAGCCTTTATTAAAACTATAATATAATAATTTAGTTATTTGTTTGACAAAGAATGTGGAATATGTTTGTGTATTTGATTTATAATTTGTTATTTTATTGCTCTTTTTGTACAATTTTATCATTTAGGTGCAATAAAGTTGTAAATAAATAAATAAATAAATATGGAGGACAATTTAAAATATAATTTAAAACGCATCTCGTTTGCCAAATGATTGAAAAAGGCTGCCATTTTAATTGATACTTGTATATAATCTTATAAATAACATGTACATAAGCTATTCACTTCTTTTTGTTTCCAATATTATAAATGCGGAAATGAGTTTGCTTGTCTGTTACATTTTGGCGCCAATATGGCTCATTTAATTGTTATGCGCTACATTTAATCTCGGTCAACCAACGTATCCCGGTCACGGAGTTGAAATCGCGGGCGGGGTAAAAACCAGTGATCGAATAATTCTGTTAGACCATGTAGAATCTGCCGAAGAAAAAAAAAATTGGTTTTAAATCGACTTAAAAAAAATCTCAATTCGATTGTATTTTTTTTTATATTTATTACCTCATAACTCCATCAGTTGTAAATCGAATTGCTTTTTTTTTTTATTTGAAAGAATATACTTATAGATTACATAGAAATTTAATCAAAATCGGTTCAGTAGGTTTTTTCATGCAACTTAGAATAGCAAACAAGCTGACGGCCCACCTGATGGAAAGTGGTAACCGTCGCCTATAGACATGAGCAGTACCATGGACATAACAGAGTATACTGTTTTGCCAATATATATATATATATATATATATATAATTTATTTTTATAGTTTATTTTTAATTCAAAATAACTGCTCTTGTCACAATCGAATTTGTTTTTTAATATTACTTCAATTTTTCTTTATTTGGAATTAAACTTACGTAAAGGGTTCTCATAATTTAAGATTTTGTTCCATAGAAAAGTCGATGTAAAACACCGACTTCAATCGCGGTCATATCAGGTATATGTATTTAAAAACTAAAATACTAAACCGATTTTGATAAAACTTCTACGGGAATAATCTGACAATATATACTTTAAGATATAAAAAGAAGTTTTTTCCAAATCGGGTTATAACTGACTGCGTTACGAGATAACAAACATAACAACTAAATACAACTGAATTGAAAACTTTTTCCTTGAATCTGTTTATGAAAGAGATATTGGTATGATTTTTTAATGATTTACTAAACAGTTTTACAGTTTCTTACACTTTTTAATGATTATAGGCACCACTTATATCCTGACTTCAACATCACGCTAGTCGGTTACAGAATGGGCAGTGAATAATTAAAATATATTTAGTTAATTAATTGATAACATCATACTGTTAGTGTTATTAAAAGGTTAAAATATGACAAGCGCCTACATGTTGATTCGTCGATAAAATTGCGGACTGTAAGTTCATTGGTCAATATTCGCCGACTTTGCCGCACTGCGCCTAACGAGAACTCACACTTCACCCAAACAACTTAAAAAAAATACGATTTCCCGAGAAAGATTTCGCTCGGATTATGCTACAAACATTTGAAATTAAACTTTTACGCATACATTATAAAGTTAATTTTATAAACAGTGATCGGGTTAAGCCATCTGTTCATTCATATGATGTGCCATCCGCCAGTGTACACTCGTGTTGATGTGGAGTGGTCGCGCCAAACAGCTGGCTGGAAAAGTTAAAATTGAAATTAAATTCCGAACACTTCCAGTAACTTTTTTTTTTAAGGCAATAGTGAAATTTGACTTTTATGAACAGTGAATATTAAATTCAAATTGTCTTGCAGTACGTGTACTTATTGCACGTGTGTATTGTTCTATATTTAAACGCAAGTTCGCGTTGAAATGGTAAGTTGGCACATGTTCCCGTTTTTGTTGTTTTGTTAATTTATGTTTATCAATGTACGCACATTATCTAAATAATTTATCTATATTACAATACCTACAGACGATTTTACAGTATAAAGATTTTATAGAACTACATAAATTTAAATTTGTATGTAATGACTATTTACGTTCTTAGTTTTAATGAATACTTGTTTAGCAACAAAATTAAATGTACTGTATTTTGATAACGTAATGTATTCGTAAATAGCACATAAAGATTTAGTTAATTTACTTTCATTACGAGTGTATAAACCGGTTACGGAATATTTATGTATAGGTACGTATACTACATACAGTAAAAACGGTAAACGATTACCTACTTACATACGAGTACATGAGGACGAAATACGAAATAAAACGACGATCCTTAACAATACCTATATCTTAAGGATAAAGGCCATTGGTATTTATTTTTCTATGACACCGAAATGGTAGATATATTACAGGTAATTTCGGTCTTACTATAATAATTTTTATGAGACCAATCTCTAAATTTATCCTTTGAAATAAAAAAAAAGAATTTTCGAAATCGGTTTATAACTGTTTTGTTATGAGGCAACAAACATAAAAAAATACAAATGAATTAAGAACCTTATTTTTGTAGTCATTTGGAAACTACATATATACATACATATCTGTCACGCCTGTCTCCCATTAGGGTAGGCAGAAACAATGGAACGCCAAATGCTTCGATTCAAATTCGCTTCTTCCACATTCATCAATCTTTTCATACACGCTCGTTTGGAAACTACATATTTTAAATATTGTTTAGTTAGGAATATTTAAAGGGGAAGAGGATGAGTCGCTCCTACCCCAAAAATGTCTGGTTCCCGCGCTAGAATCACGAGTAGAGACTTCAGCCACGGCCAGAGATGTTTAAGAGTACACATGTGTCTCTTTTAAGGGGCAAATGGGTGTAATAATATTTATTTGTAATTTACGTGCGAAAATCTATAAACTATTTTTTTTTAATTTGTTATTTTAAATATCTTTTATCTTTACTAATATTATATATGTGAATGTAATTTTGTTGCTTTTTTTATGAATGATAATGGAATTGTAGCCTCACTTGCACTAACGGTATAATCTGGTGGGAAGAGATTGTTAGTAATGAAGACTAAGAATCCCATTGCTTGTAATATACCCGACCAGGACGACCTCCACGCGGTCCCCCCTGGAAACTATCATGGTTAATTACTTATAAACTCATCATGATAGACTAACTGGCTTGTTTTCATTCTCATCTGTCTCCCTTTACTGGTGCCCCGCCAGCGTATATCGTTAGCGCAGGCAGGGTTACCATTTCAGTTTCATCATAAAAAAAAAGATGAGGGATGATAGGCGAGAATGTAAAAATGGCTTAGTTAACCCACCGTGATGAATACATCTGGAATTTAGCACGATGGTTTCCAGGGTGGACAGCGGCAGGGTGGATAGCAATGAGACTGGTAGATCGTATTCTCATCCCCTGATTTTGTTATGTTTTAAGGTCTTAAAGGCTATGAAATTTACTATATATGTATTATATGGTATGCCCCCCTCCCCCCGCCTTCCCAGGAATTGTTAATAATGGGGATTAGCAACTTCATTACAATATAGGCTCCATCATCATCAGGTCGACCTACTCGCGGTTTCCCCAGGTCACCATCGTAATTGAGTTTTTGTAAAATTCATTACGATGGGCCAACTGATTTTCTTCATCTACTTTTATCCCGATCAGTAAACATATCTCGTTATATTTAATAAGATAGACTTTATTTTGTTTAGACACAAAAATACAGATGTTAGACACGCTTTTGTAGTGAGATATCTTATATATCGATTATATTATAGATAGATTATTTGAGCTGTGATCACAAATAAATTGCTTAAGTAAATTATGCACTTAATAAAAATTATATTTCTCAAACATGCTTGGAAATATGAGCAATATTTTGACAATCTTCTTCAAAATAAATCAAAATTGCTGTACTGGCCAGATACATGCGGGCAGCGGCCGGCAAAAGTTGTATGAAAATCCATATGTCTCGTGTTATGCGGCCAGATAAATAACTATGTAAACTCATATCTGTCCTGTAATTTAAAAATGGAATGACCTTTTACTTCGAAACCAAGGAGGTAACTAATAAAAGGTTTTATTTAAATTATGAACTGGCTTACAAATAGAAACCTGTTTATTGAAAAAAAAAAAACAAAGGTACATTATGGCGCGTGAAAAATTATTATTGTTCGTTATTCGTCATTAAACTTAAAAAGTAAAATTGTGTTTTTGATTTCCGCGCATTGTTTGAGAAAAGTACTATACAAGCCTTGGTCACAACTAGGCATTGGATGGACTCACGTATGTGTGTCTCGGCTACGCCTCGGCCCACATTTGCACGTTCGTCCATCTATGCCTCAGTTGCTGGTCGCTGCAGTACTGTACTATTATTTATTTATTTTTCTATATTGTAAATATCATCATATCAGCCGTCAACTGTCCACTGCTGCGTCCCTCTTAAAACATCTCCAATCCTTACTGCGGTTGCCAATCCGCCTGACAAGCGTGGCAACTACTGTCAATACCCCCCAAAAGGGGAGTCTTAGGTATATTAAGCAGTGAACAGAATAACTAAGATTGTTTTTGGAGGTTTTTTTTAAATTTATCAAATTAGTAACATCGTTTTATTTTTCCTACGATATTCACATATACCCTATAAACCGCAGTTATTTCAGAGTTTTCGCTTCAAAAATTTCAAGATGAGGAGGGGGGGGGATAGTCTTTTAACATTTTCGACCATAACTAAAAAATTTTATGTCATAATCAACGAACGGACGTACGGATGGACAAAGTCACATCTTAAGAGTTCCTTATATATGTATTCTTTATTGCACTAAAACATACAGTAACAATAATAAGTTAATAACAATGTTAGCAAAGGCGTACTTATCTCTAAAATCTCTTCCAGTCAACCTAACACAGTGGCATAGGAAGTAGTGAGTGGGCAGTATGTAGTAGTGCAAAGCAGAAATTAAAATAAATATTTACATAAAATATAAATCATTATATATATATATATATATATATATATATATATTATTTTTTCACATTTTTGGTACGGAAATCCTAAAAATACCATCAAAATGAGAATGTCTTTTTTTAAAGTCATCTAAAAATTATACGAACATGAATTTAAGAAATTCGATCACAATTTGATCACCAAATATCGCTAGATTTTTGTTTTATTAAAAAAATTGTATTCTATAAAATATGATCACGTCTATAATTTCTAACGGGGTATCCGGCCAGAGGCATTTGTTAATTATAATCGTTTTTTTGTTGTATGAATTTACTTTATTATTTATTTATAACTGGACATATCCATGTTTCATCGAGCATAATTGAGCATAAACCGACGTGATACCCCTTATCACGTTTTGTTAACAGTATCTTTCATCACCAGAGAGTTAGTAGTTTTAAATTGATATAAAATGGTAATATTTAAAACAATGCGTCAAAAGGGCTCGCTATTAAGCATGTTTCGCTGCTAAACAGTAGTTTAACATGTGTTTGACATAAATATTAATAGCCCACTATTGTTATTCACAACGTGACTCCGCGGTCCGTACAATATTTATGACATGACAATGTCACAAATTAAGCGCTTGTGACAATGCTGGTTGCATCTGTAGGTATAATTCATACAAGCTACATTAAATAAATTTTGACTTCATATTTGTTTTTAATGGATGATAGTGGAATGGTAATTACGCTGGCGGGGTACCAGTGAGGGGTGAAAAAGTATATATATATATATATATATATATATATATATATATATATATATATATACATGGTTAGAGAGATAGACAAATAAGTATTTTATATTACATTTATATTACAGTCAACTTTTTGATACTTTAGGTTGTAATTATTGTGATTTAAAATTGGTTGAGTAGTTTTTGAGTTCATCCATTACAAACAAACATACAAAAAAACAATGTCTTTCTTTTTTACAATAATAGTATATAGTAGTTATAAATAAAAAAAAAAACAAATAGTAGATTTTGCTTCACAGTAAAAAAACCACTGCGTAGTAGATTTTGTTCGACGACAAGTAGGATTTGTAAGCCACCTCAAAGGTTGTCGTGTATGGAGGCGGCCTAGAAACTCTTGCAACTAAAGGACGACACACACGAATAGCAATAGTTATAAATTAGTACTTGTATAGTAGTGCAAATAAATGTCGGATCCCTTTGCGTGTGGGGCAAGGCCGTGACTGCGTCCATTTAATATTAAATACACAGATTGCTATGTAATAGAGGCGTATTATGTGATATTATGCACTTATTTACGTACCTTGTGCATAGAGGAATCAATTAATGACAATTATGCTTAAAGTGTGTTTAATCTGCGCATAGTGATGTGTCGAGTAGTTCTTTTTTGTTATTCGAGTAATTTTTTGGTATTTTGACACTCACTAACAAAGATTATTTGTTACCCACAAAAAAACTGACTTCAATTATGACATAAGCAGTTATTTTGATTGAAAAACAAAGGTGCTGAATCGATTTTGATAAATTTTTTATGGAACTAATCTGAAAGTATATCTTTTAAAAAAAAAGGAATATTCCAAATTGGTGAATAAATGAGTACACTTTATTTGCATTATGCAATATAGGGAATAAGCAGTTGGTTTGTAATTGACGAAGTTTTGGGACAACAAATATTAAAAACCAGAGGGAGACTTTGTACAAAAAGAAGACTTCAAAAAGAAGAAAGTTCTCAATTCGGTTGTTTTTTTTTTATACAACTTAAAATGGCAAACAAGCTGACGGCCCACCTGATGGAAAGTGGTAACCGTCGCCTATAGATAGACATGAGCAGTACCATGGACATAACAGAGTATACTGTTTCGCCAATGATACCCCCCATGCGTTGCAATTCCTGAGGACTCAGGTGTTATTCCTCTGTACTCTGTAAATTCACACCATATCCCACCCTTCAAACCGAAACACAGTCATGCAAACACAACTGCTTCACGGTTGAAACACGAATGGGACAGAGGTACCCAAGTAATCGACTTTTGTACAAAGTCTCCCTCTGGTAGGCTCCGATTACTCGTATGATGCAATCGTAGAATGCCGAGTAGGTTTGTGTTGAGGTCATTATAGTATAATATTTTAAGTTCAAGGTCCATAGTGCGTGTCAAGTGACGCGAAAGTTAGGCTTCATTTGCCATGGCAACAGAGACTTCTTATCGTGAATTTGTGAACAAGCAAAAAAGCGATCAATTATGAGAAACAAACCTACCAGTACTTAAGAAACCAAAGCGGTTGCGTTTTGCCTTTTATAATAAAGCGAAAAACAAGAAAATAAACTAGAGCTTTCCATACAACTTGGCTGTGTGGTCCCGGCATAGAATGGGTCACCCATTCCATTCCTGTGGGTGTCTTAACTGGTGACTAAGGAAACTTAATGATATAGGGATGTGCAATAGCGTCCCTCTTAAAAAATCTCCGAAAGCCTAACTGCGGTTGCCAACAACCCGCCTGCCAAACCTGGCAACTACTGACAAAACTCTCCGTATGAGGAAGGATTATGGTCAGCAATGGACGCCGTGTTAGTATTAACTAAGATTAATTAGTAAGTAGAGGATCGACATTATTTGGCGTATGTCGACCACAGATAATGTAGCATGAATCATGTTTCTTTAGGAGAAATATACAGTTTCATTAGTGAAGCATTCCCGTCTGTTTGTATCACTAGATAACCCCATATGTTGAACTCTTTGCAGTTCATACTATATATATAAACATACACACACACACATACATATGCACACGTGTAAGTCCGATCGGGCAACCTCCATGTGCTTACGCTTTTGGTAATGCTAATGCTGGCGGTCTTGCAAAATACTTAAAAATTGGTTCAAAAAAATATTTTCGTAAAAATTAAAATAAGTTTTAATTTTCATAATTTTAAACGTTTTCTGCAATAAGGATGTAAAAAATCAGAAATAATTTTTTTTTTTTTTTTTACAGATTATGAGCATTTAAAGGAAAAAAAACGTGTTCCTGTATTGTTTTTTTTAAATTCCGTCGAACGAAACAAAAAACGGATAGATGACGGCGCCGAAAATATAGATTTTTTGATTCCTTAATTTTTTCCGCTAGTGTATATAAAATATTTATATATGGGGGTTTAACTTGGAAGCGTGTCCGTTGGAGTAGCGGTGCCAGATATTCTTGTTTATTTCTTTCCAAATTCAAAATTGTTTTTCTCCAAACTGACAGGAATTTCCTCATTTTCTTTTTTTACGTTTTTACTAGTTCTTACCATATTTCAACAAGTAACCATTACTATGAATGACTCTTTTCGTTACCCTCTTAACGTTGTCTTCTATGTATGGTTAAAACTATATTAAATAGATACTCAAGTGAATTAGTCAAAATTTGGTGCATCGATTTTAATTTTACCCAATAATTCTATTTTTCCAAGATAAAATATTTTACCCAAAATTGTGTAATAAATACCTAATCTGGCAACTCTTTTGTAGTCTCTTTACCCTGTTATTTGCTGGCTTTGGGTTCAAGTTATAAAATCTCTTTGAAACACTTTGTACATATTATAGGAGGGTGATAATGTGGCCTTCTTTCTGTATTTTGACGTCATGATGTAAATTTAATTAAAAACTTGATTATATTAATCAGAACAACAAGTAGATAAATTTGCTACGTAAATCTATATTAATACTATAAAGAAGTAAAATTTGTTGGTTTGGATGTTCGGGTTAATCTCCGGTACTACTCATCGGATTTTAAAAATTCTTTCTCTGTTAGAAAGAAATATTATCCCTGAGTGCTATAGACTACTTTTTATTTTGGTAAATATATATTTTTAATAATTAAGAAAAAAAAACTATAATATGGGGCGTGCTGATATATTTACCAGAGGGAGACTTTGTACAAAAGTCGATTGCTTGGGTACCTCTGTCCCATTCGTGTTTCAACCGTGAAGCAGTTGTGTTTGCATGGTTGTGTTTCGGTTTGAAGGGTGGGATATGGCGTGAATTTACTGGGTACAGAGGAATAACACCTGAGTCCTCAGGAATGGCAACGCATGGGGGGGTATCATGGGCGAAGCAGTATACTCTGTTATGTCCATAGTACTGCTCATGTCTATAGGCGACAGTTACCACTTTACATCAGGTGGGCCGTCAGCTTGTTTGCCATTCGAAGTTGTATAAAAAAAAATTACTTTTAGCATTACAGAAAAGTCCGCGACGCCCTATATCTAACCTTATATTTTTATGTTAAAAGTAAAATAAATTTTACAAGTTTACATTTTACATTTTACATTTTAATGTTTTAAAAAATATTAGTGCAGTACTTTCACACGCTAACATACCAATCTTACCAAAATGTGTTAAACGGTTTAAAAGTTAAACAAAGAAGTATTGCACCCGTGCGAAGCCGAGGCGGGTTGCTAGTAATTCATAAGTTTTCCATAAAAATCGATTTAAATTGTAACAATATTTACAGATTTTTTTTGATGGGTGAAAATGGTATTGTAGCCCCGCCTGCGCTAATGGGATATGCTGGCGGAGCACCAGTGAAGGGTGATATATGAGAATGAAAACAGGTCAGTTTTTTTTTTATACAACTTAGACTGGCAAACAAGCTGACGGCCCACCTGATGGAAAGTGGTAACCGTCGCCTATAGACATGAACAGTACCATGGACATAACAGAGTATACTGTTTCGCCCGTGTTACCTCCCATGCGTTGCCATTCCTGAGGACTCAGGTGTTATTCCCCTGTCTGTTAAAAAGCGACTTCAAACGTAAATACACACGTACACCAATACAAATAATTTTCAAGTTATATAAAATTGTGTGTTATTAGTGTACAAAATTGTTTTATCGTCTCAAAATATTTGAAAAGCTCTGGTCTCGTCTCGGGCACTAAGTGTTATCCTAGAATTAAATGTAGGTACTGTTATTGTACAGTCGAGTAGGCCATGCGTTTCAACGATAATATGTAATCTCTAAAGAAGGAAAATTGCTAGTCAGCTAGGTCAAGGTTGATAGGTATGTCAATGCAGATTGCCTATCTCTCATTGTCTCAAGCGATTCAACTTGTTAATACAATCACAGGAAGGTTTTTTTTTAATGAGTGACAATGGAATGGAAAGTAAAGGATGATAGGTGATGATGAAGCAGGTCAATTAGCCCATCGTGACGAATTTAACAAGAATTGTTCACGATAGTTTCCAGGGGGAACCACGTAGAGGTCGACCTAATAGAGCATATTGCTAGTAATAGGGCTGTCAAACTCCATTGCTAACAATCCCTTTCCTCCTAAGTAATAGTATTAGGGGAGGGGGAAAGAGATTGTTAGTTGATAGTTAGTGCGGACTAGCAGTTCCATCGCTATCAATAGGACTGGTACTGGAGATGAATTTAATATAATATAACGTATTGCATAACTACATGGGACAGATAAAAGAAACACTAGGTGTCATGTCGTATAGGGAGGTCAAGG
Organism: Galleria mellonella; assembly: GCF_026898425.1. Lineage (NCBI taxonomy): Eukaryota > Metazoa > Arthropoda > Insecta > Lepidoptera > Pyralidae > Galleria > Galleria mellonella. The sequence goes on along the minus strand of NW_026442090.1, from coordinate 643,466 downwards.
ATATGGCCTGGGATAGAGCTGGCTAGAAGAAGATGCATGAATTAGTTGCACCGACAAGAGGAAACTCTTAAATTAAAAGAGAAGAGAATGTATTGTATATCTTCTAAATTCTTCTTCTTCGCCGCGTGTGCACCAGCATAGAATGGGCCGCCCCTACCTTTCTCGTGGCTGTCGTAAGAGGTGATTAAGGGAGGGCGAGGGATGGGCAGCAGCGTCTCTCTTAAAACATCTCTAAAAACCTAACTGTGATTGCCAACTCGCCTGCCAAGTGTGGCTACTACTCGCAAAACTTCTCTTATGGGAAAGGCTTATGCCCAGCAGTGGACAGTTAACGGCTGAAATAATAATATCTTCTAAAAAATAAATCTTGCTATTTGTTAAAACTTTTTAAATGGCCCTTAACTATTGTACCGAATGTTTTCTTCAAATTAGCTATGAGTTTTCCTGTTATTGTAAAACAAAATATCCCCCATCAGATCGATCTCCCGTGGTCCACTTGGAAACCATCGTACTCAATTCCAGGTTTTTTTTTAATGGATGATAATGGAATGGTAACCCCACCCGCGCTATCGGTATACACCGGTGGAGCACCAGTGAAAGATGATAGGTGAGGATGAAATAGATCAGTTAGCCCATCGTGACGAATTCCATAAGAATTGTTCACGATGGTTTCCAGGGGGAACCACATGGAGGTCGACCTAATAAGACATATTACTAGCAATGGGGCTGTCAAACTCCAATGCTAACAATCCTTTTCCCCCCACTCAATTCCAGGTGTATTGATCACGATGGGCTAACTAACTGACCTGTCTTCATTTTCATTTATCATCCCTCACTGTTGCCCCGCCAGCGTACACCGATAGCATAAGTGGGGTTATTATTATGATCCATTAAAAAAAAGTAATAGTACTACAGTAGGAGTACACTTTGGACACTCCCTGCCGCCCGCTGTGATCTGACGTCACCCTCTTGCAAACACACCCAAACCACAGAATAGATATTATACTCAGAAAATATGATACTACGAAGTATGTTTGGAATATGCTAATATCTATTCTGTGTCCAAACTTTATTTTCCCGCGCATATGTTACACGTCACGTGTAACATATACAATGTCACGTGTATGGATGTTACTTGTTTTTATAATTGTGACGAGCACGGATCGTAGTATTTTTCTATCGTGTCCGTGTGATACCAACGCCTTCATATACACAAGTAATTCCTCACTCTATACCTAGTATAGTATTATATGATCTGTCTTCTATATTAATATTATAAAGATGAAAGATTTGATTGTTTGTAATGGATAACCTCAAAAAACACTCAAACGATTTAAAAAAAAAACTTTTAAATACTATAGAAAACTGCATTATCATTGAGTTATTATATAGGTTATATATTATGGTCAAAAATTCTATCTACCCGCGCAAAAATAGATAGATAGATAGATACTCTTTATTGTTTCCTCCAAAAGATTATAATAGTAAACTTTTTCAATACGAACAAAAATATTTTATATTAAGAATTGTATAAAGTTTCCCTCTGGTAGTTTACGAAAACGTCACTTTAACCGTCTAACCACAATAAACTTACAATAAACAGATGCTCAGTACATATTTAGACGATTTATTACAAAAGAGTGTTTATGTCTAAACAAAAGAAAATCTATGTTATTAAATACATACTTATAAACTGGGTATTATTATTAGCAGTTTGGGCGCCGAATGGTTAACAGTAGGCTCCGAGTTCAGACGTGAAATACATGTCGCAAAACATGCGTGGACTGAATGGCGGTCGGAGATTAATGGTGTATATGGAAGGTTATAGAAATTCTGGTAATAATAATGGTAGTCAACCTTCGACTATTGGCAGTCGCGGAATAAAATAAAATAAATTCTAAGCAACTAACTATGTATTAATAGAGTCTTTTTTCCTTAGAGATAAATAATAGCCATAAAACGTTTAAAAGCGTGTTATGTTTATTAGTCGCGGTATCAGTTCACTTGTTCTAGGTCGCAGTTTATCTGGGTTATTAGATTTTATTTCATCCAATATTTCCACTTATATTGTCGACTATAGGTAAATGTAAAATTCGATGAGTTCAATGTGATATTTGCTATAGATTGTTAAGCAGTTAAATATATTATAAAAAGCCGGTCAAGTGCGAGTTGGACTCGTGCAACGAGGGTTCCGTACAAAATCATCAAATTTAATTTTTTTTGTGTGAAATAAATACAAATTCAAGGTTATCGGATTTTTTCCTTTACTTGTCCTATATGACATTGCTTCTTGCCAAATTGAAAATGATGAATGAATGATTTTAGGTCAACGGTCTATCAAACCCTCTTTTTTTTCTGATTTTGATTCTCTTTGCGAATAACAAAATATGCATATGCTATAAATAGAACAGCTTGATTTTTTCACTCTAAGAGATTACAGACTTGAGTATATGATATTAATTTCAACTTAATACCTCCACACGTTCCTAAGAAAGAGGATCTTGACAGGCGGACGGACGGACAACGAAGTCCTATAAGGGTTCCGTTATTTTTCCTTCGGAGCTACGAAACCCTAAAATACAAAAATCTGTAAAATGTAAGGTATAAGCGACTTCATGAGATCTACACAGGAGTAAACTTTATCGATTGTATAAAGCATAGGCATATGTAGAAATAGGCTAACGTTCTCGGGGTAGATCACCAACGCGATGCACTGACCTCATCAAAACGGCCACACAGCAATCTATTGTGGAATGCTCTCGCTCGGCTGTGACAGGAGACACATTGCGAGGACCTCAATCGCGAAGGAGGGCCTCATTGACAATCTACTATAATCATGAAAACCACGACATCTCTATCAAGAGTGTACGACTGAAGAGAGAGATATATATAGAGGGAGCCGTGAGCTGTGCCCACCTCATAATTGTTTCATGCCCACCCTAGAATAAGAGAATAAGTAATTCCTGTAGGCAGAAATTTTAATATAGCTTACTCTGCGTGTTCTACCGCCTGTACAATGGATTGTGCTCAGAGGAATTGTTCAATATGATGCCCGCAGCTACTTTCTATCATCGTACAGCTCGCCATCGATAGGGAGTTCATCATCATATCCTACAGCCTCAATGGTTGCGCACTGCGCGGTTTCAGAGATGTTTCCTCCCACGAACACTCAGGTTGTGGAATGAGCTCCTTGTCGAGGTTTTCCCAAGAGACTACAGCATGGGGTTCTTCAAAAGGGGGGTAAAGAGGTTTCTTAAGGGTCGGCAACGCACGCGTAATACCTCTGGTATTGCAGGTGTTCATAGGCTACGGTAACTACTTACCATCAGGTGGGCCGTATGCTTGTTTGCCACCTCAGTGGTATAAAAAAAAAAGACAGGTCCATACATGTGCTTTTTAAGCTTACCTTAAAAAGCACATGTATGGTAAGCTTTCTAAGGTCTTCACTTTAAAATAATTTTAAATATATCAATAGTAACCCTATTTGATAGGTTTTTCTAGTTCAATAAAATAACCAACAAAAATACAGACTCTTTGAAAATATTCCTTGGAGGCCACTTAAAAATTGAAGGTACCTAGTTTTAGTGTAGTTTCACGTTGTATTGTGAGGAACGGAAATGTTTATGAAACATTGGACAGAACATACGAGTGACTAATGCCGTCCACTTGTACATTAATTGAACATAACCTATTAGCTAATAAATTACTACAAATACTAGTAGATATTAGTACGATATTACTATACCTACATTGTATTACCCACTATTATAACTACAATGTACTTCTGTTATGTCCATTGTACTGCTCATGTCTATAGGCGACGGTTACCACTCTCCATCAGATGGGCCGTCAGCTTGTTTGCCATTCTAAGTTGTATAAAAAAAAAATTTACTCATAATCAATTTATATATATATGTTTGCAGTTTTGTCAATTACCTATTTACTTACCATTTTTTTTATTGGGTGCTGGTGCTCCGCCAGTGTATCCCGTTAGGGCAGGCGGGGTTGTTTTGATGGGTGAAAATGGTATGCTAACCCCGCCTGCGCTAACGGGATACGCTGGCGGAGCACCAGTGAAGTGTGATAGATGAGAATGAAAATAGGCCAGTTAGCCCATCATGATGAATTCATCAGGAATTAACCATGATAGTTTCCAGGGAGAACCGCGAGGATGTCGACCTGGTTGGGGCGCAGGCGGGGTCACCATACCATTTTCACCAATCAAAAAAAAAACCTTTGGGTAGAGGAGAAAAGAAAAAGACGGTAGCCTTTGGAACAAGAAGATTAAAAAAACATATACAAATAAACATATGTATACCTTACAAGTACCATACCCACCTTGCGGGTTCTTCTCAGCAGATAACGATATCTCTAGTAATATAATCATAAAAAATTGACGATTTAAAAAAGCTTGAATAAAGATTATTTATATATATATATATATATATATATATATATATATATATATATATATATATATATATATATATATATAAATCTATATATATATATATATATAACAAATGTACCAACATCTTGACAAACTTTTACGTTTTACTACTAAGAGTTGCGTGTCGCTTGTTTTATTCAAGTTGACCTTGCCACAATATATTTTTGGTTGAAAATAATAATCATGTATTATATTTATATTTCTAATTTCTTTAAATACATAATTTACTTTTAGATACACGATTCGGCCTATATTTTGATGTAAAATATCACGATTTTTCCGTTGTGTTTTAAAATAACGGATTAGCAAAAATACAATATTAAATTTGTCAGGATGAAGATAAAACATCTAAATAACAATTTATGTCCTTATAGAACATGTGTCAAGGCTGAAGCATAGACAAAGGATGATACAGAACTCACAGACCTCAAAGAAAAAATAATCTACTTTTGTCTATGATTAAAGTCTGAGAATACCTAGAAGTCATTTTTTATCTTATCAACCTTGACTTTTTGTAATAATATGTTCTCAATATCCTTGGTAGCGTTAAATATAGATAATTACGATAAATATCTATACAAAAAAATTAATAATTTCCCATTGTTCCCATTAGAGGTCAATTTATTTCTAACTTACGTTTTTTGTGGGGAATTTGATTATATAGATTACATATTTGTTTTTATACCACTGAAGTGGCAAACAAACATACGGCCCACCTGATGGTAAGTGGTTACCGTAGCCTATGAACACCTGCAGTACCAGAGGTATTACGCGCGCGTTGCCGATCCTGAAGAAACCTCTTTACCCCCTTTTTGAAAAACCCCATGCTGTAGTCTCTATATATATATATATATATATATATATATATATATATATATATATATATATATATATATATATATATATATATATATATATATATATATATATATATATATATATAAACATTGAATTCTGTATTCACACGATGGGCTAACTGGTGCCCCGTCAGCGTATACCGTTAGCGCAGTCGAGGTTATCATTCCATTATCATCCTCTAAATTAAATAATTACATATACTTCGAGGTACGTACATAATATAAACTTCGATTATTTAGCATTAACAATAAGTTTGCTTTGTTGCAAACATGAATAGCTGGTACCGCCTTCGCTACGTACAATGAATCAAATCACATACTATATGTATATGTGTAGGTTAGTTTCTTCGAACCTACGGTTATTGCTTTGTATTTACTATGCCAATTATTTGTTTTTATATACTTACGTTTTGATTGTAAGCATTGAACTAGTAAATGTAATAGATTTTTATTATTTGATATGTAGGTAGATTTTTTTATGTAATGATATATATTTTTTTTTAATGGATGATAATGGAATGGTAACCCCACCCGCGCTATCGGTATACACCGGCGGGGCACCAGTGAGGGATGATAGATGAGGATGAAGTAGGTCAGTTAGCCCATTGTGACGAATTCAACAAGAATTGTTCACGATGGTTTCCAGGCGGAACCACGTGGAGGTCGATCTAATAGGGCATATTGCTAGCAATGGGGCTGTCAAACACCATTGCTAACAATCCCTTTCCCCCCTATGCAATGATATTGGAATGGTAATCCCGTCTGCTCTAACGGTATACGCTGACGGGGCACCAGTGAGGAATGATAGGTGAAGATGAAAAGGCCGGTCAGTTTGCCCAAAGATATTTTTAGATAATTACGTCTTATTTATTTATTTAGATCTTATTTACAAGTAGGTAAGCAAAAATATCCGTGTGGCCCCGGCATAGAACAGGTCCTTTCTTTCCCGTGGCTGTCGTAAGAGCCGACTAAGGGAAGGCGAGGGATGGGCAGCAGCGTCCCTCTTAAAACATCTCTGAAACCTGACAGCGATTGCCAATCTGCCTGCCAAGCGTGGTAATTATAGCCCTCCCTCTTTCCTCCTAAGGACTTATGTTTAGCAGTGGACAGTCAACGGTTGACATTAAATAATTCTAATAAAAATTAAATTTTAAGAAAATAAAAATAATAAAAAAGGAGATATGCCATACCTGCCTAATATACAATATTTGATAAGGGTAAATGTATCGACTAAAGCTTTTTTAATACATTATGACTGGAAAAGGAAGGACCTTAATTGTTCATTGATATGATAAAGGATTTCATCCAATCAAATGTCCTAAAAATATTTAATCATTTTAATGGATATATCGAGAAAGCTGTCACTGTCAGCCCCTGCTTATCAAAAGTATGCATATATGAGTGAAAATCAATTGAAAATAAAAAAAAAAGTATTATTTGAACACAAAAAAAAAGAACCACAGCAAAAAAAATCTGATGTATAATAAAATGGAATTATTAAGTTTTTATTAGACAGAACACATGTATTGTTTTCACACATACACACACACACACACACACACACTTAAAAAAACTAAATTTTACACACACTCAAAAAAAATTATGTTTGTTACTTCATAACTCCGTAAACTGTAAACGGATTTGGAAAATTCTATTTTATCTGAATGGACAGGCGGGGTTACCATTCCATTTTCAATCGTTAAAAACCAGACAATTCGGATTTGGGCACAACCCATCCTGCCCCTCATTTATTTAGCTCGAAGAGTCGACAATGAGTAGGAAAAATAGTTTCTATAGTAGCGCTCTTGTATATTAAACGCAGTGTATGGCTACTTCTCATTTGAAAGATGTGACGACCTCAGCCTCGTTTGCTCTCCCATTATATCATACGATATACGCCGTGTCGGTCCTGGCATAGGCCACCCCTTCCTTTCCCATGGGTGTCGTAAGAGGCGACTAAGGGAACTTAAGGAATGGGCAGCAGCGTCCCTTTTAAAATATCTGTAAAAGCCTAGCTGCGGTTGCCAACCCGCATGCCAAGCATGGCAACTACTGGCAAAACTTCCCTTATGGGGAAGGCTTATGTTCAGCAGTGGACAGTTAAGGGCTAAAATAATAAAAAATATATCATACGATACTCTGATATGGTGAGCTATGGAAGCGCCAATTGGTTGATACAATGTGCGCACATAATCACGCCATTTCCAGAGTTTTCATATGTTTCCCATGTGCGTTGTTTGATAACATGCGGTAATTATCCGCGTAATACTTTATGGTAGATTTGCTACAGATAAAAAATATTATTATTTTTTATCTTTAACATAAGAACATATGTATCTATGGTATTATTAAAGCACAGAGAAGCTAAATACATTTTTAAAAGAAAATATTTTAGTATGTTTTCCTTTTGTTGTTCATTTAAAGTTGTGGAAAATACAAGGATTTCAATTTATCTAATTAAAGATAACTTGAAAAAAAGAGAGTTTATTATTTTTTTTATTATATAATTTATTTTATTGTTAGTAATAGGGTCTAAGAGCCTTATTGTTAACAAATACACCCTATGAGGTCGATCTCCACGCGGTTTCCTTGGGAAAATATCGTGGTTAATACTTGTAGAATTTGTCACGATGGGCTAAATAGCCTGCTTTCATCCTCACCTACCCTCTCTCACTTGTGCCTCACTAGTGTATATCGATAGCGCAGGCGGGATTACTATTCTATTATCAACCAATAAAAAAAACTTAATTCTCAAGAACGGCAATGCGTGTCGAGTTACGTATATAGGCTTCATAATGTATTCTAAGATATCTAGAGATATGGAATGCTTTTCACAATTATTATCACTTTCCATCAGGTGGATTGTGTTCCATAAAAAACAAATATGGATGAGAATATAATTGAAGAGAAAAAAAAAATTACTTCATTTGTAGTAAAATCAGTTATTTTGATTGAAAAACTAAACTACTAAACCGATTTTAATAAAAATTACATCTGTAACATTGATCTGTAAATATATCCATTCAGATAAAAAAAGAATTATCCAAATCGGTTTAGAACTAACGGAGTTATGAGGTAACAAATATAACAAAAATAAAATACAACCAAACTGACAACTCCATTCTTTTTGAAGTCTGCTGAAAATGTTCACAAAAGTGGAAAAATACCGAGTAATATACTAACGTACACACGAATAATTACAAGGGACGACTTTATACAAATCAATTGTGGTACCTCTGTCCCATTCGTGTTTCAACCGTGAAGCAGTTGTGTTTGCATGGCTGTGTTTCGGTTTGAAGGGTGGGATATGGCGTGCCATTCCTGGGTACAGAGGAATAACACCTGAGTCCTTTTACCCAGAATGGCAACGCATAGGGGGTATCATGGGCGAAACAGTATACACAGTTATGTACAACACAACTGCTCATGTGTATAAACACGAATTTCCATCAGGTGGGCCGTCAATTGTTTGCCATTCTAAGTTGTATAAAAAAAAAAAAAAAAGGTGCGTACCTCCTATTTATTAAATTGTTTATATTTTTTTCATCCAACATCATTTTTAACCCTTACCACAGATAATATACTATTACTTAGCTATTTTGGCACAGTGGGTCCCATGTCGACAACTCTTATTCGATGCAATCAGCCAAATAGGCCACAAAGGAGACAAAGGAGTTATTCTTCGGCGGCTATCATCGTTTTTCAATTATATTATAAATATTGTTTCTGTTCCAAATAAAGAATAAATAGTATTATAAGTTTTAAATAGATTGACATGGATGATGTGGCCAGAATAGGAGTGGATGCAGAAATAACTGTCAATAGAGAAGAATTGAAGAGAAAAACATATTACGCCGACCCCATATAATAATTGGAATAAGGGTGTTTTTGTAATGGATAAATAATGTAATGATAGCTGAATACGCTGGTATGGGATGATAGGTAAGAATGAAAAGACAGGTCAGATAAGCCATCGTGATACACCTGGAATTCAGAACCATGGTTTTCAGGGGGAGGGGGGCAAGTGGAGGTCGATCTGACAAAGTATATAGCACTGGGACTAGTAGTCCGTATTCCTAACAATCCTTTTCCCCCAATTGACACTCAGGTTATGGAATGAGCTCTGCCGAGGTTTTCCCAAGAGACTACAGCATGGAGTTCTTCAAAATGGGATAAAGAGGTTTCTTCATTAGTCGGCACAATCCCGCGTTCCCCCTCACGCCTGCAATACAAGATAGTTTTATATTTTTTTATGGTTCTAATAGAAGGGTAACCGCTTACCATCAGCGGGCCGTATGCTTGTTTGCCACTTCAATGGTATAAAAAAAATTGAGATAAGAGCAGGAAGATGATGATGAATAGATCAACATGGAATGGTAACCTTTGCCTTTGCTATTGGTTCCTGCTGAGAGCATATTGGTAGCAGAATAATAAAATTTTGCCTATATCTTACGATATATAATATTACAATAACAAATAATATAATAAGTACAAATTTATTGAAGAAATGAAATAAAACACTTCTAGATTAATCCGTGTGTGAACGTATCTTACAGGTACTGTTAAATAGAAAAGTAATTAAAATATATAATAAATAATTTGAATTGAAATTTTTGTGAAAAAAAAATTAGATCCTATTATTATTACTTAATTACCATAAATTAATTAATGACGATCTTCGTGGTGTAGTGGTGCGCACTTTGGGTAGAGAACATTGAGAAAAAGACAAAGGGTAGGTGGCGTACAATTATATACAGGGTGTAAGAGACAGGTTAGCAAAAACTGAAACAGTGAATTCAGACCACTATTCTAAACTATTTCTTTATGGAAAATTTCAATTTTTCCATTTAAAATCATGTAATCTATGACATTGTGTCATAATATAAAGAAATAGGAGGGAAAGGGATTGTTAGCAATAGAGTTTGACAGCCCCATTTCTAGCAATATGCCTTATTAGGTTGACCTCCACGTGGTTCCCCCTGAAAACCATCGTGAACAATTCTTGTTGAAATCGTCACGATGGGCCATTTGACCTGCTTCATCCTCACCTATCATCCTTTAATGGTGCCCCGCCAGTGTGTACCGTTAGCGCGGGTGAGGCTACCATTCCATTATCACCCATTAAAAAAAAATATAAAGAAATAATAATATTTTATTACTATGAATATATATATATATATATATATATATATATATATATATATATATATATATATATATATATATATATATGTATATTATGAAATATCAAAAAAACAGTAACAGCAAACGTATCGTTGTGTAGATCGTAAAATTTCAAATACATTGCGCGGCGTCAAAACTAAGAATCGTTAATTATATGGCTGTGGTGCATTTCCGATGGAAAAACAATCTGCCATCTGATTCAGACCACTCATCTGGATCAGCTGTTTTTGTTTTGGCCAGCCTGTCCCTTACACCCTGTATATACTAATGTATACAAATATATATATATATATATATATATATATATATATATATATATAATCAAATATATACATTTGACATACACATATTTTATTGTATTCAACAAATGCGACAATGTTATGAAATCCAAAAAAATAAATGACGTTGTACGTAGTTATTTACAACTAAAAGTAACTATTAGTCACCAGTCACGATTAACAAGAATTACGAAAAAGATTAATTAACAAACTATATCAACTACCTAGATGTCTTAGGAGCCGTGTCCAAATTATTGTACGGATATTACTGTGTGGGTTTAGAGAAGCCGAATTAATTATTTAGCGTCGGTGCGTGACAATCGTCTATATAGTTGGGAGCATGAATAATTTTGATGATAATTCCAATTTTTTTTTATGCTTTTAATTATGTAAACAAAGGTTAGATGTTCTACGCCAACCACGTAAACTTAGATTATATAGACAGTGTCATAGAAATGTTTCGAAAAAAATTGATCAACTTTTTCATACAATATAGTTATGAGTGATTGGGGGGAAAGGGATTGTTAGTAATGGAGACTGATAATCCTATTGCTAGCAATATACCCAACCAGGTCGATCTCCTCGCGGTTCTCCCTGGAAACTATCATGGTTAATTCCTGATGAATTCATCATGATGGGCTAACTGGCCTGTTTTCATTCTCATCTATCACCCTTCACTGGTGCTCCGCCAGGGTATCCCGTTAGCGCAGGCGGGGTTACTATTCCATTTTCATCCACCAAAAAAAAAGTTATGACTGATTGGGGAAAAAGGGATTGTTAGTAATGGGTTCTAACTGTTTCATTGCTAGCAATGTCTAACAGGTCGACCTCCACGCGGTTCCCCCTGGAAACTATCATGGTTAATTCTCACGGAATTCTTCACGATGGGCTAACTGACCTACTTCATCTTCACCTATCATCCTTCACTGGTGTCCCGCCGGTGTATACCGATAGCGCGGGTGGGGTTGCCATTCCATTTCCACCCATTAAAAAAAAAAACAAAGTTATGAGTGATTACTTTATAACTTCTATATTTATTTTGTCTTATAACTTCTGCATCTTTTTAATGCGTAAATATTCATTTTATTTATGAAATAATACGTCAAGATACATTTTATGCGTAAATATATAGAATACTGATAGAAAAAACGAGTCAGCTAATTTGACAATTAGTTGACGAAAAATTGATCCGTTTTTGTTTTTTGAGGCTCAATGCTCTATCTATATAATGTAAGCACATAACAAACATTCATTTGATTACTTACTAGCGACCCGCTTTAGCTTCGGTTGTCAAAATAACCGTGTGAAATCGTGTATAATATGTATTACACTAATAAAATATTTTCAAAAAAATTATCAATACGTATTACTCGATGATAATGTAGTTATTTTATAGGTGAATGAATTTTAAAAGTCGGTTAAAATTTTTTAGCATTTATTAATTAAAAAAAAAATCTCGTCTCTTTATATTTACTAATATACGTATAATAATTTTTGTGACGTTATTATGTAGTATCTATCCTATACAATGTATGTTTGTGCTTTGGATAAATAAATAAATATAAACGTGAAAGTGAGTTTGTTTGTTACCTTATAGCGCCTTCGTTAAGGCTTAAGAAATCACTATATTTGGTATACATGTACTTTTTATTATTATTATATCTTTATTGCACTTGTAAATTACATTGTTAATGCATTTATAAATATTGTGAGCAAGGGTGGACTTATCTCTGACAGAGATCTTTTCCAGTCAACCCAGTGCGGTTAGAAAACATGTTGTTAGCGGGCAGCTGAAGTGCTACAATTATTAATATTTATACTATTAATATATATTTCTTGTCAGTAAAGATATCTCGATCACACGGACGAAATTGCGTACTATATCAGATCGACCTCCACGCGGCTCCCGCTTGAAACCGTCGCGTCCACTTTTGTCGCCGAATATACAGAAAGATAAACTATTTTACTATCTATATCTTTTGAGTGCAATATACCTTAATCATCCAGTCTTTTTTATCAGAGACCTGGCTATTTAAAACGATAGTATTGACGTTATCAGCACTTAGTGGCCAGCATTCGTACGTATTAGACGTGCTTTGTCATATTTGATCAAGAGCTGTGCAATATTTTTTTTTCTTTTTTTTTTTTATAAAACATGAATGAGAATGGCAAAGGACAGTTACAGTATTTTGAGGTACGTTTAAGTAATTACTTCTAAAAAATTTATATGTTTGCTTCAATAGATCTTAATGTAAATGTGAACAAATGAATAAATTGACTGTTTGTGGATTCATTATTTAATGGAATCCACAATTCATATATGAATATAGGGATAATTTTAATCCTTGAAATAATGATTTCGTTTTAAAATAAATATTATTTTATATCCAAAATTTAAATTTAAATTTTAAAATAGGTTACAGAAAAATTCTTAAAGGGAGACTTTGTACGAAAGGATTGACATTCGGTTTCAGGCGTGTTTGCATGGCTGTGTTTCGGTTTGAAGGGTAAAACTATAACACCTGAGTCCAAATACTTTAGTAATATGCAAATCAAAAAACATATTAAAATCACATTTTTTTTTCCCTTGAGTAATAATTTTTTATTTTTCTAAATGAACTGTCAAATCTTAAAATCATTAAACTAAACTGCTAATGAAAGTAGTATATTCATTTATTTAAACATTTATTATATAAGTAGGTCCCAATATGTATATAAATACATATGTATGGAATTTTATTATATATTTTATATTTTATTTAATTGTATATTTGATGATGAGACGATGATGTTAAGAGAAATGACGCTTCAGAATCAATATTAATAATATGCTATTTTCAAAACAGCAAACTAATAAGAACTTTATTTTTAATCATCTTTTGTTATGGTCGTGACTAAGTAATTTATTATTCCGGCTTGAAAGGTTGTGTATTGTATGTTCGACGACTCCGTGAATAGTACCTTTAACAAACTAAATTAATCAAAAATAAAAACAATAAGAAATAGAATAGAAAATATTTATTGCCAGATAAACACATAATTACAGTAGGAAATAAAAATCATTGAATAAATAAATGAGTATACTTTATTTGCATTATACAATATAGGAAATAAGCAAGGCAATTTACAAACACAACGATACATTTGTATAAGTACAGTAAGGCGGTTTTTATCTTTTGTGTCCTTATCTTTTCTTTTGTAAATTATAAAAATATTATATATATAAGAAATATCTCGTATTAGGCAAAAGGAAATGGCTTAGCTGCTGGTATGAGTGTCACAGTGTAATGTGTACAGCTGGATTTCAACCAGTCCATCTCTTAAACATTTGAATATGCTGATTAATTCAGATATATTATTATTCAATATTGTAAATGTGTAAGGAGTTTGTTACCTTATGTTGTAACGCACCTTGTTACCTAACAGCTCAACTAATTGCCATGAAATTTGGTAGTCTACTCCTCACGTCGGTCAATCAACATATCCTAATTATGAGTCCTTTTCAAAACTATTTGAAAACTTCCTAAAACTCAAAAAAAGTTAAGTTTTTAGTAAGTCAACTCTTTCAATACAATGGCAACAGGTCAATAAATGCCAGCGGCCCTATTTTTTATCTGAAAGGATATGCTTTCATGTGATGTTTCCATAGAAATTTTATCAATTATGACTCAGTAGTTTAGTTTTTAGGAAATAAAAATAACTCGTTTTGCCACTGGATTGGACTCTTAACATATTCGAAAACAGATATCCGACCGATATGGACGATTTCGAAATAGCTGATGACCTTTTTTCCACTATCAACGTTCAGACGAACTCAATATATTGATATTGGATCGGTATCCATATTAACCAAACAATCATATTTGCCACGATTGTAGTTGGTGTTTTTTATGGAACAGTATAATTGTAATGGATCCTTACTTTACAGGAAGTGAAAGAAGAATTAAACAAGAAGAAAGAAGATGACGGGGACATCCTCGAGACGATATTGTCGCACGTGGGCGAGATGGGTCGCTACCAGAAGTGGTTATTCGTTGGCATGATGCCGTTCGGGTTGTTCTTCGCATACGTGTACTTCGTGCAAATGTTCATAGCGGCCACACCGCAGCGGCACTGGTGCACCGTGCCTGAACTGCAGCACCTACACTGGGAACTGAGGTTTGTATATTTCATTTTCTCAGGAAAGCTAAATATGGGGGTTGTTATGTAACTCGGATTGGCAAACGAGCTGACAGGCTGATATATTTATTTATAGGAAAACCAGGGCTACACTAGAGCAAAAAAATACAGTTTAGGATCACAAAATAAGCCACTAATAGGTTTTCACAAGTAGCAACAATATAGATACAAGGCACTAAGTACACAAAGCAACAAAAGTAGGAGTTAACAAAGAAGTAATATGAACAAACAAGAACGAAAACAAAAAAAAAAATTATGAATAAAATACAAAGTAAAAATTTATTACAAGTATTTGATTAAAATATGGCCTTCTTGTCCATACAATAGTTATTCAAACTGACTATGAATAAAAAATTGCCTACTCAGTTGGTCTCTCACTGATATTATGTTTTTCGAAAATAGATCTATATTAAGACTTTTAGAAATAATATTCAAGTTGTTGCTAGCTCGCCAAAGGAACGAATTTTGTCTATAATTCGATGACACTAGTGGGATAAATAGAGTAGAATTATGCCTTCTAGACTTAATTGGTACATTTACTGACTGATTTACCTACTCTGTCTCAGACAATAATACATAGGGGTAATTTTCAGCAAGTGCGACCCCGGTTGAGTTTAGGCGGACCTTTTAACTGTGGTTTATACATGGTATGCCCAGAAAAGTTGATATCTCCGAATTATGGAAGGAATCTATTATAAAATACTCTCTAGAGACATCAACATTTGTTCTCAAGACTCGAAATCGTAAAAGTTTATCAAAATTAGACAGATAGGTCCTATGGAATTTATTTGTTTATTCGCTATAAATTAATCGTCTTATTGTTAGTCTAGTCCATGCGATAGAATGAGATGGGCACATACCCTGTCTTCTTCTTTCTCACGTGAGCGGTGACCTGATCCGTTTCCATGACACTTTATTATTTCAATAATTAAATATTCTTCTATTTAAACATTCATTCTTTTAAGAGAATTTATTTCCCATTTATTTAGTTTTCAAAGTAATGTAAATGACAAAAAAATACCAAACCAAACCCAGCTCAAAATTTCGTGTACCAAAAATATAGAAACGACAAAATATTTTGAACGCTCCATACTAACTAAATAAACAACTGGCCGCGTCGTGTTAGTATGGTTGCTTCAGCTTGTATTTATCTAAATCAAATAAGTCTTTTTGTTAGACGCACTCATCTTTTTTAGTGAAAAAGTCAAAGAATGCTAATGAATTTACTGGGTACAGGGGAATTACACCTGTGTCCTCAGGAATGGCAACGCATGAGGGGTATCATGGGCGAAACAGTATACTCTGTTATGCTCATGTTTATAGGCGTCGGTTACCACTTTCCATCAGGTGGACCGTCAGCTTTTTTGCCATTCTAAGTTGTATATAAAAAAAAAGATTACTATATCACCTGCATAAAAAAATATAAGCGAATCGAGAACCTCTACTTTAAAAGTTGCAAGAGAAAGGTACAGACAGGTCGCTCTCTTTCGGATTTCAAAAACACGACTTCTATTGTAGATGATTAGTGGGAGGCATTAATAGACTGTTTTTCAATAAATCATTTATGTGCATAAACATAGGTACAGTTATAAATTTGATGTAGTAGGATGTGTAAAGAGCTATGTTCTTCCGTCATTGGGTATATAAATATTGTTATTATATAAACGCGCGTTAAATTATGATTTTTAATAATAATAATTACAATAATAAATAACTGTTGCCATGGTAACTGGCAGAGTTAACCTATAAAATTGGTATTGATTACAGTAGTATGTACATTTATGCTTGTTTATCTATATCTATATTTATAACTTTAATAATCGAGAAATAATTAGGTACATATTTGTCTGAAACAAAATAACTTACTGCTAATTTTGATTTATCTCTAAGAAGATTGTTAAAATAATACTCACATTTCCAAGCATGTTTTTTTTTTGATGGATGAAAATGGTATGGTAACCCCGTCTGCGCTAACGGGATACGCTGGCGGAACACCAGTAAAGGGTGATAGATGAGAATGAAAACAGGCCAGTTAGCCCATCATGATGAATTCATCAGGAATTAACCATGATAGTTTCCAGGGAGAACCGCGAGGTGGTCGACCTGGTTGGGTATATTGCTAGCAATAGGATTCTCAGTCTCCATTACTAATAATCCCTTTCCCCCCTTCCAAGCATGTTTGAGAGGTAACCATTAGAGCTATTATAATATGGTAAAGTTGCCAGTTTTGATATAACGATTTAAAACATATCATCATCGTCTTAGCCATTATCTGTCCACGGTAACGTAGGCCTGTCCCTAGGTCCTGACTCCCTGCAATGAATTTGATGTCGCCACTACATCTAGTGGGGAGTCGTCCCATACAACGTTTGCCCGGACGGGGTCGTCACTTAAGAACCTTTCTTCCTCATTAGTTGTTAGTTCTTTTATATGACCAGTTCATTGCCATTTCTTCTTAAAACATATAGATGAAAAAAATTTGTAGACGCAATCTGTCGGTGCCAGCAGCGACGGCGGTAGGCGATCCATGGGACAAGTGCTCCACCTTCAACGCGAACTGGAGCCAGGTGCTGGAGAACATGGCGCCACCGGCCCTGAACAGCACGGTGCCCTGCCAGTACGGGTGGGAGTTCGAGCTCAGTGATATACCTTATCACACTGTTGTCAGCGAGGTGAGAAACAGTTCTATTTCAGTATTAATTACTAGCTGTTTCCCGTGACTTTGCCTGCATGCATTAGTATATAAAGCACCCTATGTGTTATGTTTAATTAACCTACTTATATATTAAATTTCATTTAAATCCATTCAGCTGTTTAAGCGTCTTTGAGTAACAAACATACAAACATTTTTACAACTTTTCATATTTACAACAACAGTAGGTTGTATGATTTTTACGAAATTTTGTTTAACTTATTTTTTACAAGTTTTTATTTAACTTGCTTTATTTCTTCATTTATTTATTTGGTCCGTGTGGTTCCGGCATAGAATAAGCCATTCCTTCCATTCCCGTGGGTATCGAAAGAGACGACTAAGGGAGCGCGAGGGATGGGCAGCAGCGTCTCTCTTAAAACATCTCTAAAGCCTAACTGCGGTTGTTAATCTGCCTGCCAAGCGTGGCAACTACTGGCAAAACCTTCCCAAGGGGAAGGCTTATGTTTAGTATTAGACCGTTAAGAGCTGATATGATGATGATGAGTTCTTTATTTAATACTAGCTTTTACCCGCGACTTCGTTCGCGTGACGGGGATATATTTACTAATCGGGATCAAAAGTAACCTATATTCTATACCACGTACTATATGGGATATCAGATCAGATGTTCCATGGAATCCGATTTCTCATCGCACAATCTGGAGTGTATGCGAGGATAGGTCTATCTTGTATAGTATATGTCTTACTGGTATATGTCCAGTTAAGGCAATCGTTATGCGTCTTGTCTGTGGTCTGCCACCACTATAGAGGAGTTTATCCCATCCCTCAGTCTTGTCGTTTAAGAACTTTTTAGAATGCTTGTTGTTGTTAGACCTTTCAAAGTATACTTATGTAGGCTCGGCGACGTTAAAAGACGTTACAATGTCGGTTTGAACGGTGGGATATGGCGTGAATTTACTGGGTACAGAGGAATAACACCTGAGTCCTCAGGAATGGCAACGCATGGGAGGTATCATGGGCGAAACAGTATACTCTGTTATGTCCATGGTACTGCTCATGTCTATAGGCGACGGTTACCACTTTCCATCAGGTGGGCTGTCAGCTCGTTTGCCATTCTAAGTTGTATAAAAAAAATATTATGGCAATGTTCTTTCAAACAGCGTGGATGGGTGTGCCAGAATGCAGGCTTCGGGCCTATCGCGCAGTCGGTGTTCTTTGCCGGCTCCTTCGTGGGCGGCTTGTTCTTCGGCTGGCTGGCCGACACCTTCGGACGAGTGCCCGCATTGGTTGGTAAGAATGTTAACTACTGGCAAACAAACCATTGTCTATTGGCAAACAAATTCTGACTCTCTTTCAAGGGTGAAACTGAGAAAGTTCACTTAAACTTGAATTTTGTCTTAAACGTTTTTAGTACATTTATTATCTAGCAACGAAGAAGGCTAAAGATATTTGAGCACGCAGCCGAAGTCCCTAATAGTAGTTTTCTATTTAAAAGTTACTGTGTAGTCCCGGTATAGATAGGGCCATCCTTTTTTTCCCGTGGGTGTCGTAAGAGGTGATTAAGGGAACTTAATGGTCGAGAGATGGGCAGTAGTGTCTCTTTTTAAACATTACTAAAGTCTAACTGAGTTTGCCAACCCGCCTGCCAAGCATGGTAACTACTGGCAAAACTCCCCCTTATAGAGGAGCCCTATATTCAGCAGTGGATAGTTAACAGTTGATATGAAGATGACATAAATAACTTATGTATGACAGGGATATTTCTGATACGGACCAGTGAAGAAGGAAGACGTACCTTAACCCCATGTAAATAAGAAAGAAATAAGAAAGGCAAGGCAATTTTAATCACAATAGAAATATATATATATTTTCGCCAGGGTCGAACATCATCGGATGTGTTGGCGGGGTCGCCAGCGTGTTCACGACTGGGCTGTGGGATTTTGCTTTCTGCAGATTCCTCGTCGGCATGGCGTATGATAGCTGCTTCATGATGATGTACATTTTAGGTAAGTTCAATCGTTTAAAGTCACACTGGTTAAATGAGAAGAGGGAATTTTTGTCTGTAAGGCCTTTCCTTAAAAATGGTCTGGATTTTTATAAAAAGGTGACAAATGTACTCCCAGACATGTCTTTCCGAAGCTTCGCTCACTTCCTAGATAGGGTACTAGACAATTCTGGTATGGGCATAAGCTACCCGATCCCCGTCCAAAAGTCCACCCATGAAGGAGTCATATTCGCACGCACGTTACTTTTTTCGGTTCGTTTAGTCTGGGAATAACAGAAAGTCTTAAAACAAAATGTAGTGTAATAAAATGTTCACTTATTTAATGTATCAAATATATCATTCTTGAATCACTAACTTGATCACCAATGCGATAGACTGACATCAAAACGGCTACACAGCAGTCTATTGTGGAATGCTTTCGCTCGGCTGTGAGCAGAAATAGATGGAGATGCATAGCGAGGACCTCAATCGCGAAGGATGGCCTTATCGACGATCCACTATCATTATAAAAACTACGACCGCTCTGTCAAGAGTGTACGATTGAAGAGAGATATCATTCTTTGAAGGGAACAATAAAGAGTTTTCAATCATTTTATTAAAAATTAAATATAAAAACATCTCATATCTAATGTTCCCAAACTTCTGTTTCCAGTTTTAGAATACGTAGGCCCCAGACACCGTACATGGGTAGCCAACATGTCTATTGCGCTGTTCTTCGGCTCCGGTTGCCTGATGCTGCCCTGGCTCGCGCTGTGGATAGCTGACTGGAGGCAGCTTGTGCTGGTGACTTCATTACCCATGCTGGTAGTGTTGGCAGCTCCATTCTTAGTACCTGAGAGCGCTAGGTGAGGTATAATTGCAAGAGATTGAGAGTTTGAAATTCTATTTTTTTTATGTGAATCCTGAAATTCTCTTGTTGGTTAGTGATAATAAAGTGGGCCGTCAGCTTGTTTGCCATTATAAGTTGTATAAAAAAATGGCCGTAAAAGTATATGTACCTCTTCTACAGGAGTCAATTTATCTTTATAATTTATTATTACTAGACGCGAATGTGGGGTCACGCGGGGCCCCTCATTAGTCTGTGTAAACATGGATTGTAATAGTCAATATTTGCAGATGGCTCTCATCTCGCGGCCGGATCAATAGAGCCGTGGATGTGCTAAAGAGGTTCGAGCGGGTCAACGGCACAAAAATACCTCAGGATGTCTTAGACGAATTTGTCGTAAGTGCTTTTTCATTTATATATTTATTCTTTATTGACCACATTATAAAAAAAAATGTCTGGTACAAAAGGTGGATTTAATACTATATAACATTCTCTCCCAGTCAAACTTTGGCCAAACAGAAATGTAATTATGCAGTGAAAAAATTTTGAGAATTGTAAAAAAGCAATTCATTAAATATGTAGAGGTGTAGATGTGGGCTTGATGATATTTATATATTAGATTCAGAAGGAGTGAGAAAAAGAAAGATTTAGTACGAGATTGTATAATTTATAATATTTACAGTAAATAATTCCAGATATAATAAGTCGCGATACAAAATATTGTTCGGTAAAATTCCTAAGACAAGGAGATTGTCAAGAACGTCACTATTTTCTTTTATATTATGAAAAATATTAGTACTACCTATATTAAAATGTGTTTGTAGACGTCTTTATAAAGAGAGACTATTTTTGTGTATTTATTTTATCTAGGAGACTTTGTACAAAAGTCGATTGCTTGGGTACCTCTGTCCTATTCCGGTTTGAAGGGCTATGGCGTGAATTTACTGGGTACAGAGGAATAGCGCCTAAGTCCTCAAGAATGGCAACGCATGGGGGGTATCATGGGCGAAACAGTATACTCTGTTATATCCATGTTGTGTCCATGACTCGTGTCTATGGGCGACGGTTACCACTTTCCATCAGGTGGGCCATCAGCTTGTTTGTCATTCTAAATTGTATAAAAAAAAGAGGTGTTGGGGGGAGGGGGAGGATATATTATGTTTGTTATTGATCACATTTACAAAAACAATATTTGGTACAAAAGGCGAACTTACTGCTATAAGCATTTTTTCCCAGTTGACCTTTGGGGGAACTTAAATATTTTCATATAAAATTGTCAATTGGGGTTTTTTCTTTTCAAGAAGGCAAAGGTAGCAGACAAGCATACAGCCTATCTGATGGTAAACGGTCATTGTAGCCTATAGACGCCTGCAACAAACACTAGAGAGGTGTTACGTGCTCGTTGCCAACCCTGAAGATATAAAGTTGCAAATATTTTGAGACTTTCGTATTTATAAGGTGTCGTCGCGTCAAACGAGACAAACCAACGAGTCTCTAGCGTCGGTGTTCAAGAGTTCGCCTTTACGGAACGCAATGATCTTCATGGTGATCGTGTACATGGCGTGCGCGGTCATCTTCGACGGGCTGGTGCGCATGTCCGAGGGCCTGGGGCTGGACTTCTTCATCACGTTCACACTGACGTCCGCTACTGAGATACCGTCGGTCACTCTACTGGCGTTGGTGCTTGACAGGTAGGTTAGTTATGTTGCGTGCGGTAAGTAATGTCACAGTATCTTACTAATATAGTAAAATTGCAGATGACAGACAACATCATCAACATGGGAGATATTTAGGAAAAAATACAAGGGAACTTAATAATAGGCATGGGTAATTTGGATACCAATTCGATATTTATATATATATATATACTATACAACTTAAACCCTGTTATTAGCCTTAATATTTTAAATACTAGTATGTAAATCTTAACTGTAACACCGTTGGTTTTTAATAAATAAATAAATACAACTTAGAATGGCAAACAAGCTGACGGCCCACCTGATCGAAAGTGGTAACCGTCGCCTATAGACATGAGCAGTACCATCGACATAACAGAGTATACTGTTTCGCCCATGATACCCCCCATGCGTTGTCATTCCTTAGGACTCAGGTGTTATTCCTCTGTACCCTATAAATTCACGCCATATACCACCCTTCAAACCGAAACATAGCCAATATGTAATATTTATATATTGGTTTCCTCTGGACATTGACGGCGGAAAAAAGGTCATCACCCATCTCGATATCGCCCACGTCGGTCGGATATCTATTTTCGAATATGTTAGAAGTCTGCTATCCAATATTATTTTTTGGATAACAGACTTTTGACATATTCGTTATTGGACTAGAATACAGATATTGTAATTAAAATATATAGATATTGCTATATATTACCAATCCCTACTTAATAAGACATATTTATTTGGCATCACACAAAAACAACTGCACCAAATGGAACGCGATTTTTACAGTCCTGAAGGTCTAACTTAAAATCTGATGTATGTTTCATTTTGATAAACCATTTTGAAAATGTATTTCACACGTGTTATATATTAGATAATATATAGATAGATACTGTTTATTGTTTCCTCCATAAGATTACAATAGTAAACTTATTATAAATACAAACAATTACAAGAAATGATCACAATGAGATAACAATGGGCGACAATAATAGCATACTGGCATGCTCGTTTAAGTATGAAAAAACCCAATTTTTTTTATTGTTTTTAATTATTTTATATTTGATTCATAATTTTTTTGCTCTGATATATTTTATTTTATAACGGGGGTACATTCTTTGCTTTAAATATTCGTATATTATGATGCAGGTGGGGTCGCAGAGTGCTGACGTGTGGACCTATGGCCATTGCTGGTGTCCTATCATTAATAGCCGCCTTCGTTCCCAAAGGTACAATGCTTACAAATTGTATATTATAGTTAAAAAAAAAAAACGTTTGCTCTACGAGTATCTCATCTCATCAGGCGTTAACTGTCACCATCTGAACATAATAAGCCTCTAACACAGCGCGTGCAGCTGTCAATTCAGTATGTTCAGTAAGTACTAAATTTTTTGTCCGATGTATCTTTGACATTTTTTTTTTTAATTCACTGGTATAAAACTCCTTTTTTTTTAATCAATTTTTTTTTTTGTGGATCGTACATTAGTAAAAAATAATAGAATAACTAATAATAATAATAATGTTTATTTATTTCTGTCAATTTTTTTGAGTACAATGAACAATTTATAATTGTCCCACTTTATACTGCCTTATGCAAAATGCATGCAAAACGAAAGCTAAGTAAATTATCACAATATTAAATTAAAACAAACATATTCATTTTTAAAGCAATGACAGTTTAATCAATAAATAATTATTATTTTATTATTATTATTATTCAACCGAATTCCAAAAGAATAAAGTTTCAATTCGATTGTATTTTTTATGTTTATAACCTTCTAACTTCGTCAGTTGTAATTCTATTTGGAAAATTCTTTTTTATCTGAAAGGATACACTTACAGATTACTTACATAGAAATTTTACTACAATCGATTCAGTAGTTTAGTTTTTAAATCAAAATAACTTGTTTTACTAGAATTGAAGTCGACTTATTTCGTTGAAGTTCTTTTCTCAATTGAGATCCTTTTTTTTTAAAGTCGGCTGCAAAGGATACTTGCTGATCATCTACTTTCCCTTAGGCTTTGCTCTCAGTGAAATTAAAAATTTTGAAAAGAAGAGACTGTCAGATAACTCCATTTAAATACTTAAAGATACTGATAAATCATGTTTCTTTTTCTTTTTATTTTTTTTTTATTTAATTATCTCTATTGATCAAAGAAAAAATATGGTACAAGAGGCGGAATCAATGTTAGTAGAATTTAAGTGTAATTTTTTGGTTTTGACTCTTCAGAATAGTTGATGTGTCCGAAAAGTATTATTCTTTCTATATTTCGTTCACATCGCCTTTTTGGAAAGTGGACAAAGTTCAAAGCACAGTTGATAGGTCCATTGAGCACGGTCTGAGGTCGCATTTATTGAAAATGACACGTGTTCGTCTCTTACCAGGCATACCACAAGTGTCGCTCGCGATTATGGCGCGGTTCTGCATCAACATGTCGTACAACGCCGCGATACAATGGTCCACGGAACTGCTGCCGACCGGCGTCCGAGCGTCCGGCACTTCGCTCATACACGTCAGCGGCTATATCGCCACTGTGGTCTCGCCATTCATCGTCTATTCTGTGAGTTGTATAATCTGCACTTTTTACCCAACTGTGTTAACCCTTCTTTGGATGATTTTTTTTATTGGTGAAATAAATCAAGGTGATATAATTCATGTTTGAAATTAAAGGAAAAATGGTTAAAAAAATAAATTTTACAGCTATGTATTTTTTTTCTGCAATGGACATTAAAAAGGTATCCAGACACGATCAACTTACAGTGAACTTGTTCTTTTATATAATTTTTGGGCATTCAATGTTATGATGGAAATTTCCACCATTATGCAAAGAAGGGTTAAATCACTACATAGTATAAAACAAAGTCGATTCTCGTCTGTCTCTACTCTATGTATCTTTAAAACTACGCAACGGATTTTGATGCGGATTTTTTTAATAGATAGAGTGATCCAGGAGGAAGGTTTTTTAATGGCTGATAATGAAATGGTAACCCCGCCTGCGCTATCGGTATACACTGGTGGGGTATCAGTGAAAGGTGATAGGTGAGGATAAAAGCAGGCCAGTTAGCCCATCGTGACGAATTCAACGTTAAATTAGTCACGATAGTTTCCAGGAGCCGTGTGGAGGTCGACCTGATAGGGTATATTGCTAGCTATGGGGTTATTAGATCCCCAATACTAACAATCCCTTTCCCTCCCCCAAGAGGAAGGTTTTGTATGTGTAATACATGCATAATATAGTAGAGAAACACTGATAATTTTAGAGGTTTCTAATGTGATGTCGTAATGTAAAGAAATAGGAAAACTGGTAGTAAATTAAATGTAAATTAAAAAAAAAAATTAAATGTAAATAAAATATAGAATAAGTACCCTAGCCAAGATAATATATTAGATAGTAAACTAGATTGGAAATAGAATAGATTGTTCATATTAAGATACTAGGGATGGGCACAATATCTATATAATAGGGGGAAAGGATTGTTAGCAATGGAGTTTGACAGCCCCATTGCTAGCAACATGCCTTATTAGGTCGATCTCCACGTGGTCCCCCCTGGAAACCATAGCGAACAATTCTTGTTGAATTCGTCACGATGGGCTAACTGACCTACTTCATTCTCATCTATCATTCTTCACTGGTGCCCCGCCGGTGTATACCGATAGCGCGGGTGGGGTTACCATTACATTATCATCCATTAAAAAAAAAATCTATATAATGGTTCAATAACAAATATGGCAAAAAAATGATATTGGATAACAGACTTTTAACATATTCGAAAATAGATATCCGACCGATATGGGCGATATCGAAATGGGTGATGACCTTTTTTTCGCAATCAATGTTCAGAGAAACCCAATATATAGAAGTCAGATATTACCATGCCTGCTATGTACTTTTTTGTTATAACATCATGTCGGCATGGTTATGACAGGAGCGACTGTGGAGCTCCCTGCCGCTGCTGCTCCTGGGCGTGACGGCGCTGGTGGCGGCCTCTATCGGCGTGCTGCTGCCCGAGACGATGGGCCGCCCCATGCCGCAGTCCATTGCGGACGGCGAGCGGCTCGTCAGGGAACACTCGTTGTGCGGGTCAGCATTTTTATGAGCTTTTGATCAGGATATAGTTACTGACTGGGATAGAATGTAAGCTTAACTTCAACGCCGGGGAACGCTGTATGTGGCCCGGCATAGAATGGGCCACCCCTTCCTTTCCCGTGGTTGTCGTAAGAGGCGACTAATGGAGGGCGAGGGACGGGCAACAGCGTTCTTCTTAAAACATCTTTAAAAGCCTAACTGTGGTTGCCAACCCGCTTGCCAAGCGTGGCAACAACTGGCAGAACTCCCCTTATAGGGAAGGCTTATGTCCAACAGTGGACAGTTAAAGGCTAAAATAATACGTCCTTCTCCACTGCATATAGTATATTTATTCCAAATTTCATAGTGTTTGGTCAAGACGTTAAGACGCTATAAGGCAGCAAACAAACAAACAGACTCACTTTCTTATTTGTAATATTAGTAAAGATTTTTATTTATGGAGAAGCCTATGTTTTTCATTGGGCACTTAACGGCTAATAGAATGATGATGATATTATATTTATCTGTACTTTATTGTCAGTTGGTTCTTCTAACATTTCTTCATGACCAACATTCTCCCGAAGCAATTTTTAAAAGTAGTACCTTTGAAAGTAAAGCATGACGTTTATATATTATATATGTTTGCATGGCTGTGTTTCGGTTTGAAGGATGGGGTATGGCGTGAATTTACAGGGTACAGAGGACTAACACCTGAGTTCTCAGGATTGGCAACGCATGGGGGGTATCATGGGCGAAACAGTATACTCTGTTATGTCCATGGTACTGCTTATGTCTATAGGCGACGGTTACCACTTTATATCAGGTGGGCCGTCAGCTTGTTTGCCATTCTAAGTATATATATATATATATATATATATATATATATATATATATATATATATATATATATATATATATATATATATATATATATATATATATATATATATATATATATATATATCTGGGAAAGGAGACATGGGGAGAGGAAACTGAAAATCTATCTAAATCTAATTTTTAAAAGAGAAAGGAGGACAATGAAATTAAGAGAAACAAACGTAATACATAACTGTACTGTAATTGTTTGTTCCCAGGAAACCTGAAGAGGTGGATGCGGAAGAATGGAAGAACAAGGAGAATTCACTCATCACGTAGCGCTGGTGTTGCCAGCTCCAGGTTACATAGTATGCTACCTATTATTTAGGTACCGTTTAGTCTCTATACCAGTCTCCCAGATAGTGCATATTTTTCGTGATATATTAAAAATATTTTTGTTAGGACATACTTTGGGCTTAGTGTAGTAATATTGTACATTAAAATTTATATAAATTTTCCTAAAGGAATAAATATATTTTTCTTTCTTTTTTTTTACTTTTAACCCTTTTTTGCATGATTTTTTTTTATTGGTGAAATAAATTAAGGTGATATAATTCATGTTCAAAATTAAAGAAAAAAAATGGTTAAAAAATAAATTTGATAGCTGCGTTTTCTTTTTTGCAATGAACATTAAAAAGGTATCCAGACACGATCAACTTAAAGTGAACTTGTTCTTTTCTATAATTTTTGGCATCTTATGTTATGATGGAAATTTCCACCACTATGCAAAGAAGGGTTCAGTCAAAATATGGTTTTTACTATCAGTTAAATTACTTTTATATTTTTTACCCACAATTTTTTTGTCTAAAACTTACTACGTTGAGCCCTATAACCTAATATAATTAGGTCTTTACTATATCAAATATAGTAAAGTGTTTAATTCTGCTCAGTTAGTGTTGTCAATTTTAATATAAACACTCAATTATCTATATAATTTAGCTTTAAATAATATTGAGAGAGAGAGACAGAGAGAGAGAAGCACGTTTTGTTATTAAATAAATTGTTAGTTTTAAATGTATGTATAAGGGCCTATTCTAAAGTGTCATTTCTCTAAATTTATCTCTTAATCTAATATTTTAAATTGATAATTTCGCAAAATTACTATTTTATGGACCATCAGAAGTTAAAATTATAATAATTTTGTGTTAAATCTGTTAGTTATTTTGAAAATTAATTGATAGTCCTTACAATAAAGATTTCGCTGTGATATCAATTTTTTTTTTCTGTTTATAAATAATAATAATAATTTATTCAATAAAAATATACAGATGCAATTACTAGATACATATAGATTACATATTGATTCACAGTAAGTGTCTCTGGTCTCCATGCTAGGAAAGTCCTGTATTTTTTTTTGATGAAAAATCCTGCGCTAACGTTGGCGGAGCACCAGTGAAGGGTGATAGATGAGAATGAAAACAGGCCAGTTAGCCCATCATGATGAATTCATCAGGAATTAACCATGATAGTTTCCATTTCCCCCGAAAATCCTGTATTATGAAGGTCAGGCTACCGTATTTTACATAATTAAATTTCTTATATAAGTTTAAGGAATAACAGAAATTATACAAATTAAGGTTAAACTACGAATGATAAATGTTATTTACATATATAGATAACAATAATAATAAATATAAATAACAACAATATTAGTTTGAAATAATACATTTACTGCCCTTATGTTATATGTGAACTAGGCCATGTATTATGAGTACATGAGCTATTTGCATTTAGAAGAAAAAAAAGTAGAAAGAAAAGTAGGATATATGTTAGGTAATAGAAATTTTAAGTTTAGAGAAAGATTTAGAAAAGTGGTGCATCAGAATTGACCGCATTGTTAAAATAAAAAAAAATAATAATAACATAAAAACAATAATGTTTTTACCACAAAAGATTGTTAGGATCTATCTATAATGTTAAATTATGTATACCTATTTTTTTAATGTTTAATTAAGTCTAATTATTCTATAACTTTGAATATTTTTATGTCAATTATGTACGAATAAATATGTTGTGATCTTAAATTATATAGATGGAGCACCGAGTGTTAAAAACGTCAACATTTAGGCAGCTAAATTGCCCAGATTAGATCGATTTTTGAAATATGAATTGGAAACTATATTTTGTGATATAATATAAATATAAAATATGTACGTGTTGCTTACAAATTAATATATATGTATTAATTAATATGGCATTTAATAATTTTTAAACGAAAACATATTTTAAGCCAGTTATAAATTAAAATAATTAGTAAAGATAAAAATAATTGTGAATCTTTATGCATTTTTCACGCTGTTATTATAAAAAATATTTGGAAAATTTTTATATCGTTTTTATTTCAATCTTACTAGTATTCTGAGTAATACATTAACATTATAGTTCTTAGTGAATGATTATTGAATGGTAACACCGCTTGCGCTATCGGTATACGTCATAGAACACTATTACATATTCAACAAGAATTATTACGATGGCTTCCAGGGTAAATCGCGTGGAGGTTGACTTGACAGGGTATTTTGCTTGCACTGAATTTAAACGTCCCCATTACTAACAATCCCTCTCGCCCCGTTATCATTACGGTAGGGTTACCGTAATGTTCAGTTTAATTCAGACAAACATGGATAAAAAAGTTAACCTGTTTTTGGCGAAGCGTTTATGTGAAGACGCTCTATCTATATAATTTAAAATCGTGTAAATATATGATCGAATTGAAATGGCAATATATAAGGTACATATGTACGTATTATTTTTTTAAAAGTTTTGCATTAAAAAAAATGGTTGTTACTTATCTTGCTCAATAAATAAATTTAATCTTTATATATATTGTAATTTCTTATAGGATGGATTGTGAAAAGCTCCCTTATTTGGTAAATATAATAAATAAAATTATAAATAATCACTCTGCAAAATATAATTATATGCTTAGATACTTAACTGTTTTTATTGCAGAAAAGGCAAAGGTGCTACGTAACGTAAGGTATATATATATATATATATATATATATATATATATATATATATATATATATATATATATATATATATATATATATATATATATATATATATATTCTTTATTGCACTTGTAAGTTACATATAAAATAATGTATTTATAAATGTTGTGAGCAAGGGTGGACTTATCTCTGACAGAGATCTCTTCCAGTCAACCCAGTACAGTGAGAAAGCATTTCGATAGCGGGCAGCTGAAGTGCTACAACTATTAATACATAAACAAATATACAGTTAAATAAAATATTAAAATATATAATAAAATATTACCTACCTACTTATATAATAAATGTTAAAATAAATGAATATACTACTTCCATTAGAAATTTCGTTTTATGATTTTAAGATTTGACAATTCAATTAGAATTTAATACGTGATAAAGAATCTGGTGATTTATATATTAAAAATACCATAGGTACTATAAATAAGTGGATGCATGCCGTTAAGTACCTATATAGGGTGTAAGGGACAGGTTGGCCAAAATGATAACAGCTGATCCAGATGAGTGGTCTGAATCAGATGGCAGATTATTTTCCCACCGGAAATGCACCACAGCCATATAATTGACAATTCTTGTTTTGACACCGCGCAATGTATTTGAATTTTACGATCCACACGACGTATATCTACATCTATAGCACGCAGATAATGGCGCTTCTTCGTAGGTAATTTTCGTAGGCTTATGGCGTTGAGCTTACACAGCTCATTCCGTACGTCACTGTAAGATTTTAATACAAATATTTTTTTTTGATGGGTGAAAATGGTATGGTAACCCCGCCTGCGCTAACGGGATACGCTAGCGGAGCACCAGTGAAAGGTGATAGATGAAAATGAAAACAGGCCAGTTAGCACATCATTATGAATTCATTAGGAATTAACCATGATAGTTTCCAGGGAGAACTACGAGGAGGTCAACCTGATTAGGTATATTGCTAGCAATGAGATTTTTAGTCTCTATTACTAATAATCCCTTTCCTCCGTAATACAAATATTACTTTGTTGTTTTTTTTTTATGTTCCATAGTATTTCACTATAAAATATTATTATTTCTTAATATTGTGATATAATGTCATAGGTTACATGATTTTAAATAAAAGAGGAACAGAGTTTGAAATTTTCCGCACAGAATTTCCACTGGTTTCCATTTCAGAATAATGGTCCAAATTTATTGTTTCAGTTTATGCCAACCTGCTTTTTACACCCTGTATATTGAATGCTACCTTTTCATTAAAGTAATGATTGAAATTCGTTTGTCGATTTTTATTAATAGGTATATTACTTATGTACCTATTTGTAAAAAGGATATTTATTATCTGTTTACGATATAAATTTATGTAAACATTGTTTTTTTTATAAAATACATAGCTAACTGAATAGTACGTACTAGAACTAGTGCGTATCTAATTTTGTTTCAGATGTACAACTATAATATATATTATATAGCGAGTTATTCAACTTGTGGTGTGGCATTGCCTGTTACGCTGATTTCGGTATTTATCACTATTTTTTTTATACCACTGAGGAACAAGCATACGGCCCACCTGATGGTAAGTGGTTACCGTAGCCTATGAACACCTGCAATACAACTAGCCACTGCTGAATATAGCCCTTCCCCTTGGGTATTTTGTAGTATATATATATATATATATATACCATATTTGTGTCCACTACTTTGTACGTGTGAATGAAGATGACGTCTTAATATAAAATATATACTCCATTTTAAGTAAGACTTTAAAAAATACAGTTGTGAAAAGGGCATCCAGTTTGGTGCAGTGCTTAGTTTTTGTCTGATGCCGGAATACCACAGGCATACAAACGGATAAAATTTCTAAAAAATATTATTTTTGGCTTCTATTGGTTTTTAAAGACCCCTTATATATGAATTTTCATTAAATCTCTCCCACGTACAAACATCGTTTGGTTACAATTGTATTATATATAAGCCCTTTTACTCGAATTCACTATATATATAAGACATATTTTCCCTTTCTATTTATTATATATATATATATATATATATATATATATATATATATATATATATATATATATATATATATATATATATCAATTCGGTGTTCCTCCTGGCATAGGCCTCCTCCAGCTCTCTCCACTGAACTCTATCCTCCGCCACTCTACTCCAGTAAGGCCCTAAGGTTTGACGGATGTTATTCGACGGACGATATTCATTACTTAATGATTAGTATGTTGGCACATCAATTGTAAATGAATTTAGAAATATAAATATTATATTGCAATAAAATTGTGTGAATGAAAAATTTCAAAGTGATCGAGATTTGAAGCTTGAAATTGTTTTTAATTAATTTATTCTGCGTTTATATGTATTTAAGTAACAAAGGTTTTATGTGAATTTATACTGAGTAATCTATCAATTAAGTGTATGAAATGAGGAGGCTTTGCTTAAGTAAAAATTGTTCGAAATGAATTTACTAATTACTTTTAATGGTAAATTTTTTTTTTTCTTTTTTTTTGTAATTATGTATTTATATGTATTTATAATATTAAACATATTCCAACGTGATCAGGGGGTCTACCATGAAATGAAATTCCGAATTTTCGGGCTCATTTCGTGTTTTTGTTCGTACCGAAATCGACACAGTAAATGGAGCTCAACATTTCGTTTGTCATAAATCCTACTATAAAAGTTCAAAGGAACGATATTTTAGCATTTTTAATATTTTTAAACGGTACGTACCATGTAATTTTAGCATCAAATTTTTGTTTCGTTCGGATCCGAAATTTCGGGAAACATTTCATGGTAGGCCCTCTTCATTCTATTAACTATGCATGTAGATACCTTAGATTATATAAATAGAGTATCGAGTCTCAAAAACGGGTCAACTTTTTGTCAGCTAATTGTCAAATTAGTTCGTTTATTTATCAATATATTATATATTATTTACCAGAGGGAGACTTTGTGCAAAAGTCGATTGCTTGGGTACCTCTGTCCCATTCGTGTTTCAACTGTAAAGCAGTTGTGTTTGCATGTCTGTTTCGATTTGAAGGGTGGGATATGGAGTGAATTTACAGGGTACAGAGGAATAACACCTATGTCCTCGGGAATGGCAACGCATGGGGGGTATCATGGGCGAAATAGTATACTCTGTTATGTCCACGGTACTGGTCATGTCTATAGGCGACGGTTACCACTTTCCATCAGGTGGGCCGTCAGATTGTTTGCCATTTTAGGCTGTATAAAAAAAATATACTTACGCACACAACCTATCTTGATGTATTTATATTTAATTATTTAATAAATAAAATGAGTGTTTATATGAATTAAAAAGACGCAGAATTTATAGGACAAAATAAATATGAGTTATAAAGCAATCATTCATAACTATTATGTATGTATTATGTTTGTATTTATATATTATATAAAAACCGATCAATTATGTCATTACGCAAATGTGAGAACGATTCATGGCTTAACATAGATATAAATTTGATTATGTATTGACTGTAATTCGGCTGTACGTTTTCCAAAAAATATATATAAATAAATAAATAAATTTGTCACGCAAAATTGTATAAAAAAGTTGACCCGCTTTTCTCGAAGCATTTGTATGGAGACACTATATATAATCTAAGGTGGAATAAGTATTAGGTATCAGATACGTGTTGAGATAGAACGGATGAAATCAGAGTTATTAATAATATTTTTTTATAACAAAAAGTTGCAAGTACAATTAATTGAAAGAGCGCGAAATATAAATAATTAATTTTACTTACTTTGTTGTTTTTTTTTTTGCACCTAAATGTAATGAGCGTGTGACGGGAATTGAAGCAAAGTTAATAGTATTTTTTATTTTATTAGGTATACACAACAGGATTTTTCCATAATGGATAATAATGAAATGGTAACCCCGCCTGCGCTAACGGAACACGCTAGCGAGGCATCAGTGAGATATGATGGGTGAGAAGAAAAGGCAGGTCAGTTAGCCCATCGTGACGAATATACCTAAAATGGTTTCTACCATCGTGGTAAATTTTAGGTATGGGTAGGTTTTTTTTTTTGATGGGTGAAAATGGTATGGTAACCCCACCCGAGCTATTGGTATACACCGGCGGGGCACCAGTGAAGGATGATAGGTGAGTATGAAGCAGGTCAGTTAGCTCGTCGTGACGAATTCAACAAGAATTGTTCACGATGGTTTCCAGGGGAACCACGTGGAGGTCGACCTAATAAGACATATTGCTAGCAATGGGGCTGTCAAACTCCATTGCTAACAATCCCTTTCCCCCTATTAAGTGGGTACTGAGAGCATGACTTTTAATGATAACCTTTCTGATGCGGATTGATGGGCGGTGAGTTATCGTTGTGGATTTCTCGATTTACAGGTTAAGCAGTTGATGGAGTCGATAAAAATTTTTGGAGAAGGTTTGAGACCTTTTGAAGAGGGTGAGTATTGTGCCTAACTGCGGTTGTCAACTCGTCTGATAATGTACAATCAAGATTTCACAATATAATATACACTTAGAATTAAGTACAGATAGACTAGACTGATCACATATGCTTGATAGCGCAGTTATCTAACATGTTTACTATCAAGTCTGTAAATTTGGGCGTATTGATTCAAAAAGGCATTGTTAAGAGCTGATAGGTGACTTATCAATACAGATACAACGAGCAGACGCTGCCAGCTTTATCCACGCGGTTGCCTGGCGCTGTGATATAGTAAATTTCTGTGTAAACCGCAAAGAATACTTTCTAATATTATATATATATATATATATATACAGTAGTTGCCACGCTTGGCAGACGGGTTGGCAACCGCGTTAGGCTTTTAGAGATTTTTTTATCTTTATTTGCTTATCCCTCGCCATTAAATTTGATTAAGAGGTGACTCTTACGACACCTACAGGAAAGGTTTTATCCATTCTATCCTATCCTATGCCAGGAACACACGATGATTTTAATAATTGATATAGAATTAAGTTATTGTCATTATTATAGAATTAAACAAAATAATTCCACTCAAATTGCCACATCAAAATTTGATTTTGTTACGATTGAACGTGGCGTTTTTTTGTGGAGCAAAATTTACTTCTGATAGAAATATCACTAGATTCTTTTCAGCAAGAATAAATAGTAGATTTGAATCTTCCATAATTTTGTAATGTCCATTAGGAATATAAAGAAATCACTTTTATTCTAATTTTTCTGCGACGTAAAAATTTTTTTATGCAACTTAAAATGACAAACAAGCTGACGGCCCACCTGGTGGAAAGTGGTAACCGTCGCCTATAGACATGAGCAGTACCATACCAACAGAGTATACTGTTTCACCTATGATACCCCCCATACGTTGCCATTCCTGAGGACTCAGGTGTTATTATTCTGTACCCTGTAAATTCACTGCCATATCCCACCCTTCACAACTGCTTCAAGGTAGAAACACGAATGGGACAGAGGTGCCCGAGCAAACGACTTTTGTACAAAATCTCTCTCTGGTGATAACGATAACGATAAGAGACAATATATTTGGGGTATCTATCGTTAAAACAGCAAAGCCGATTAGCTTATTATATAATCGAAATTATTCACAATTACTACTATAGTAGAAACCAAATCTCATATCTAGCTATACGTATCGGTAGATATCACATCTGGTTATGAAGTCTGCAGTCCGCTATTATAAGTGATAGTGTAGTTACGTGTGCAAAACATACATAGAATGACAGAAAAATCGGCGAATATTGAGGTATGCAATTTATAATTGAAAAGGATTTCAAATGTCATTATTCAGACTTCTGGGTGGGAAGTGCTAACCGTCGCCTGTAGATGTAAATAGAGGGGAAGTTATTAGGTCGACTTACACGCGGTTCCCCCTAGAAACCACCTTGGTTAATTCTTCATGAATTCATCACTATGGGCCTCATGATCTGCTTCTCACTAATGCCCGTATATTGATAGCGCAGGCGAGGTCTCCATTCCACCATGGATATTGCAAAATATACTGTGTTGCCCAGATGCGTTACCATTCCTGTGGACTACAGTGTTATACCTCTATACCCTGTAATTTTACTGCCATACCTCACTCTTCAAATCGATATAAACTTGAAAGCACAGATGCATCCCGGCGGGGACACGAGTAGGGCAGAGGTGCCCAAGCAGACACCCATCCGGTATAAAAACTTTCTAGTTGCCAAATAACAAAAAAATACTATAGTCAAATATTGAATTTAGAAATATTAATTCACATTTGAAAATAATACTTTAATATTTTATTAAAAGATAGCATATACAGTTTCATGAAAGAAATAAACTATATTACAAGGTTGTTTTAATTAATCTAAATTAATTATAATTAATTTAGATTCACTAAAACAAATAACTGTAATATTTATAATAATTATAAATAATTATTAATCAGTTGTTATTTTCTTGACCTACCCCAATAATAAAGTACCGCGTTCGTGACTCACTGTTCATTCCAAAGGCTGATTGGTAGAGAATGCTACTGGCATAAAGTCCGCCTTTTGGGGGAAAGGGATTGTAAAATGGAGACTGAGAATCCCATTGCAGGTCGACCTACTCGCGGTTCTCCCTGGAAACTATCATGGTTAATTTCTAATGAATTCATCATGATGGGCTAACTGGCCTGTTTTCATTCTCATCTAACACCCTTCACTGGTGCTCCGCCAGCGTATACCGCTAGCGCAGGCGGGGTTACCATACCATTTTTACCCATAAAAAAAAGTCCGCCTTTTGTACCTTTTTTATACCAATAAAGTCAATTAAATAAAAAAAATTGTATCATTAAAAAAAAAATAAGTATGCGAGATATTTGTATTTATTAGGTATTAGATATTTCTGCCTCATTTAATTTCTGTAATGTTGTAAATATAGACGGTGTCTCGTTCATTAAACAGTCTCGCATCAAATATTCTTCTATTATGACTAAAATATATTTTTAGGCGTCAGAGGCGTTGAACATAAAAGCTTCAAAGGATGATGTTATGGAACGCATCATCCAGCATGTGGGAGAGATGGGGACGTACCAACGCTGGCTAGTGTTAGCAATGTGCCCGTTC
This sequence comes from Galleria mellonella, assembly GCF_026898425.1. Taxonomy (NCBI): domain Eukaryota; kingdom Metazoa; phylum Arthropoda; class Insecta; order Lepidoptera; family Pyralidae; genus Galleria; species Galleria mellonella. Next base: position 606,333 of record NW_026442090.1, on the reverse strand, counting down.
GGTATGGCACTGTCATTTATCTATTGTGTACCAATGTTCGCGACAGCCACACCACAGAAGCACTGGTGTAGGGTGCCTGAACTTCAACATTTAGACATTGATTTGAGGTGAGTGAGATAGCTAAATAACTCGAGAGCTAGAGATAGATAGAGCTAGGTAGATATCTCTATCTAGCTATTGTCTATGTTCAGCAATAGACTGTTAATGGTTGATGATGATGATGATAATAAAATATCTAGATAATTTTTTTTGTTTCGTGCTTCATCACACAAATTCAGTTTACATAGAAGTGAAATAAATGATAAAAAACAATACAGTTTTTTATATCATTTCTTGTTATAACTACTACTAGTATTAGGATACTAGTGAGAGACGATCAATAGGGATGAAAAGGCAAGCCAGTCATAGTTCAACTGTAGTTTCAAACCTTATTTGGATGATTAGGAAGTTTAGACGCCATGACAGTTCCTTACATACGTAGTACTTACCAGAGGGAGACTTTGTATAAAAGTCGATTGCTTGGGTACCTCTGTCCCATTCGTGTTTCTACCGTGAAGCAGTTGTGTGTGCATGGCTGTGTTTCGGTTTGAAGGCTGGGATATGGCGTGAATTTACTGGGTACAGAGGAATAACACCTGAGTCCTCAGGAATGGCAACGCATGGGGGTTATCATGGGCAAAACAGTATACTCTGTTATGTTCATGATACTGCTCATGTCTATAGGCGACGTTACTACTTTCCATCAGGTGGGCCGTCAGCTTGTTTGCCATTCTAAGTTGTATAAAAAAAAAGTACTTATCTAGCTAATTGAACTTAAAATTAAATAAGTAATCTTAGGTGTATAAATCGCTGATGTATAGAGGTTATGATTTCCTTGAAATTTCTTGCATTTTTTTCTGTTTGTAACTCATCTATTAAACTCTAACTCAACACTAATATTATAAAGAGGAAAGATTTGTATTTTTGTGTGTATGTAGGTTTGTAATGAATAAACTCAAAAACTACTTTACCGAGTTCAAAAATTCTTTCACCATTAGAAAGCTACATTCACCCTGAGAAACATAGGCTATATTAATTGCTAGAAAAGATTAGGGGTCCTTACTAAAACTTTAGTAACGTAACTCAAGGTGTAAAAAAATGCTATCTTTCGTCACGTGCGCTGCGGAAATTATTAGTGATAGAACAAAAGTATGTTCTACAATATTGAAGAAAATATCAATAACTACAAAAAAACTTCTCGATACTATATGTCTAACGATTATTGTTGTCACAATAATCACTTTTTTAAATGTTGTAAAAATGCCCACCCGTGCGAAGCCGGGACGGTCCGCTAGTTATTCATAAAAAATAAAACCTCCTCTTACAAACCTATTTTAACTATTACACTGTTTTGTCACTTTCATTCAAATTGAGAAACTAGGACAAAAGAGAGAGACAAAATAGTTCAATAGCTAAAATAGGTTTATGCAAGGTTTGACGTTTTTATGAATAAGGGGGTAAATTTAAGTCTTATTTGTATGTATTTTAGACGAAATCTATCAATACCGGGCGCCGCAACAGGATCTGATTGGAACCGATGTATGGTGTACAACACAAATTGGACAAAAGTGTTGGAAACTTTAAAGCCTCCACCTCCAGAGACGCCGACGGTGCCATGCCAATACGGCTGGGAGTTCTTATATGATGACATACCTTACGAAACTGTTGCCAGCGAGGTAAGTTGTTCATAATATTAGCTCGTATAGAAAAAGAAAATTGAGACAAAGTCTTATTTTTTCAATTTCTTTTTATGTGTAACAATAATTATTATTAATTTTACCAGAGGGAGACTTTGTACAAAAGTCGATTGCTTGGGTACCTCTGTCCCATTCGTGTTTCAACCGTGAAGCAGTTGTGTTTGCATAACTGTGTTTCGGTTTGAAGGGTGGGATATGGCGTGAATTTACTGGGTACAGAGGAATAACAAGTCCTCAAATGGCAAATATCATGGGCGAAACAGTATATTTATTATGTCCATGGTATTGCTCATGTCTATAGGCGACGGTTACCACTTTCCATCAGGTGGGCCGTCAGCTTGTTTGCCATTCTAAGTAGTATAAAAAAAAAAAAAAATTTTAAACTTACGCGTTGTTTTCACATGTTTTAAATATACAATCGGGATTTAACGCGATGTAAAAACTTTTACAGGTAAATAGTACCTACCTACTTGCTTCTTTATTGCCGACGTTTCAACGTGGATTGCATTACGTGCTATCGTGACCATGACTATTGTTAATTTATAATAATAAAGCTAGGTCTAAATTAAATCCAGCAGTAATTACCAGAGGGAGACTTTGTACAAAGGTAACTTAGGCACCTCTGTCCTATTCGTGTTTCAACCGTAAAGCAGTTGTGTTTGTATGGCTGTGTTTCGGTTTGAAGGGTGGGATATGGCGTGAATTTACAGGGTACAGAGGAACACCTGAGTCCTCAGGAATGGCAACGTATGGGGGGTATCATGGGCGAAACAGTATACTCTGTTATGTCCATGGTACTGCTCATGTATATAGGCGACGGTTACCACTTACTATCAGGTGGGCCGTCAGCTTGTTTGCCATTCTAAGTTGTATAAAAAAATATACCATTGCACACAAAGATTATAGTGCTATAAATTATTTTGAACAAAAATGTATACCTAGCGAGCTAGACTCTGTAAGAGTTCTCTTAATAAGAAAAAAAGTAACAGATGTTGAACAAAAATAAAGTCGAATCTTGATCTTGAATGTGTTTATTAATTTTGTACAAGAACGTCATAATCGAAAGTGTCAGATAATAACATTATTTTTCTTTTTTTTTTTTTTTATAAAGGGCTAACAACGAGTTTACATACCAGTTATTAATTAAACAGATGCTCTTTTAATTTGATCTTGAAGATATTCAGCGATAGACCATCACGGATGTGTACTGGTAGAGTTCCATGATCTTGTTTCTTTGTAAATAACGTTCAGTTTCTCATTAGTATAACATTCCCTTAATAATTTCTATTTCTTTTTGTATCTACCTATGTAACTATAGACAAAATATGTTCTCTTTCAGCGCGGATGGGTCTGCGACCAGGCCAGCTATGTGCCATTATCTCAGGCGATATTCTTCGTCGGCTCTCTGGTCGGTTGCTGTCTCTTCGGCTGGATGGGTGACACTTATGGCAGGTTACCAGCATTTATAGGTAAGTACAATTTGAATGATGATGAGATCTTGTAACGTATACACAAATACACAAACAAATTGATAATCGCTCTCTTTGCTATCGGTTAAATATACAATTTCATAAAATAAAATTCAATTCAAGATTTAGTTCAATTGCGACCTTAATTTATGTATTTTTCCTTTATTTCAGCGGCCAATATAGTTGGATTTGTGGGTAGCATCGCCAGTATAGTCAGCAAAGGTGTTTGGGACTATACAGCAAGTAAATTTCTGTGCGGAATGGCAAACGATAGCTGCTATGTGATGTTATACATTCTAGGTACGTCTGGAGATCGTTTTTCAACTTATTGACGCCAAATTATTATTTATTTTTAATTAGTTTTATCAGAATTGCGAAAAAGCTGATGGACCACCTAGTGGAAAGTGGTAACCGTTGTTTATAGACATGAGCAGCACCATAGAAAACATGGAATACTCTGTAATACTCGTGATATTCTTCATGCGTTGCCTTTCCTGTGGCCAAAGATGTTACGCCTTTGTTCGAAATCATTTACACGTTTTCATTTATGTCCAAAGAGATTTGATGTTGTTATATGTATACGATACTCATGGGAGAATTATTGTGAAAGAGAACTAGCGGTCAATATTTCTTATATCTTTTAAGTCGACCATCACGAGGTTCTCCCTGGAAACTTATGCACTTATCCTGCTAGCGTACACCGACAATACAGACGGCATCACCGATCCATTAGTGATCATCGTATCACTCGTCAACTGTCCACTGTTGAACTTAGGACTTCTCTATAAGGGGTGCTTTGCCAATTCTTGTCACTCTTAGCAAGTGGGTTGGCAACTGCAATCAGACTTTAGTAATGTTTTAAGAGAAAGGTTGCTGCCCATTCCAAGATCATTAAAACCACTTAGTCGCCTCTTACAACACGCAACGGGAAAAGAAGTGATGGCAGGAATTACCATTCCCTTGTTATCCATTTTGTCTTCTAATTTCCACTGTAATGAGCTTTCCCTTTTTTTGAATACTTATAGGTATACATTTCAGTTCTAGAGTACGTGGGTCCAGGACATCGGACCTGGGTGACGAACATGACTATGGCGTTATTCTGCGGTGGTGGGGCAGTACTGACGCCAGTGTTGGCACTGTGGGTGCAGGACTGGCGCAAGCTCGTGCTCGTCACGTCACTGCCGATGCTACTTGCGTTAGGCACGCCCTGGACAGTGCCAGAGAGTGTAAGGTGTGTTAAATCTTGGCAAATAAGTGTTTTTATTTTTGAATGGGCTATAACGGAATGGAGCCCCACCTGCGCTATTGGTATATGCTGGCGGGGTATCAGTAAGAGATGATAGATGAGGTCAGTTGATCTATCATGATTTTTTTCTCCCTCCCTATTTTTTCCTTCCTTCTGGAAACCATCTTGGTTAATTCCTGATTGTGGCTTCAAAAATTAACTAAGATGATTGAGGTTGAACTATATATGTATATGTTCATGTATTTATATTGTTAGCAATGGATCTATTGGATCCTTATTACTAACAATTCCCTCCCCCCAGTAAATGAGTGTTAAATGCCACTCCGCCTTGTTCCGCCTAAGCTTATGATATACCATGATGGCGGATCAGTAAAGGACGAAATGATGACAGTGAAGTAAGATCACGATGGTTTTTAGGGGGCACCGTGTGGATGTTGACGTGACTGGGTATATTTTTTTTTATACAACTTAGAATGGAAAATAAGCTGACGGCCCACCTGATGGAAAGTGGTAACCGTCGCTTATACACATGAGCAGTACCATAGACATAACAGAGTATTCTGTTTCGCCCATGATACCCCCCATGCGTTGCTATTCCTAAGGACTCAGATGTTATTCCTCTGTACCCTGTAAATTCACGCTATATCCCACCCCTCAAACCGAAACACAGCCATGCAAACACACCTGCTTCACGGTAGAAACACGAATGAGACAGAGATACCCAAGCAAACGACTTTTGTACAAAGTCTAGTCTGGTGATATTGTTAGCAATGGGAATTAACCTCCCCATTACTAAATATCTTTTCCTCACAATTTACAAACGCCTGCCCACGATGACAAATATTCTATTAAAATTTAATTAAATGTAAGTATTTTGGAGAGAAAAAAATAAGATTTTTGGCATTCAAATTCTTGCTGTGTATCTCATGATAAGGTACTCGGCGTTATTGTAATATACATAAAATTTTTGTAGACTTTTTTTTTTATTAGCTGCCAAAGGCGATCGATAAGTGATATATAAATATAAAATAATTTGTCTTTCTTTCCCTATATTTTTTTAATACAGATGGCTAGCATCATCTGATAAAATGGAGAGAGCCACGACAGTCCTTAGAAAATTCGAGAAGGTAAACAAGAAACAAATACCGGAGGATGTCTACACCGAATTTATTGTGAGTAAATTCTGTAAATTAAAACTTCTGTCTCTTAGATGGTTTAGTAAATTAATTCGAGAAAGAACAAGACGGTCCTTCTTTGTATTATCTCATACATGCAGTAGCAAAAATGTACCTATCTACGGACAGATTCGTTGGCTACAAAAGGGCTGTTTTTGATAATGTACCAAGAACTCTGGTTATATAAAATATATCACATAAATACTAAAAGAATAATGTTTATTATTTATTTTTTATTTTGTAGGCAAATACCAAAAGATAGTATTAGGTATGTAATTACCGTATTACTAAATTCGGATTTTATTAAATTTTCGAGAAAGTAATACATTATCGTTTTATATATTCTTTATTGCACTTGTAGAAAAAGATACAGTGATTAGTTTAACAACTTGTTACTAAGGGTGGTCTTATCTTTGAAAGAGATGTCTTCCATCCATTCCAGTACATTGAGAGAGAGAACGATTAGCAGGTAATCTAGTGCAGGAAAGGTACAAGAAAGAAAAATTTAGTTTTCTTGATGTGGATGCTATTAAAAAGGAACAGAAGTGGTTGAAAAAGGAACACTTTCTCAACCTATCCTCGAATCTTTTAAACATAGCATGAAATAGCACTTAGTGACTTGATATAGTGCGACCAATCGTTATCGGTAGAAAATTCTCTTTCGGTTGACCGTATTCATAGACCGTATTGTCTCTGTTTATTTTTTTCAGGATGATAATGGTCTCATGTCATGTTATTATAAAAAAAAACTAACACTTTATTTTTTTTCAGGCCTCGTCTAAAATAAAAAGTAATTCAGACGAGTCTATGAAAGCGCTCCTAAAAAGTCCTCCATTGAGAAACAGCATGATCGCAATAATTTTAGTGACGATGTTGACTTGCATCGCTTTTGATGGCATTTTGAGGCTATCTGAGAATATAGGGGATAATTTCTTCGTAACATTTGCACTGTCGTCTATGGCTGAGATACCAGCTTTAGGTGTTGTTGTGTTGACCTTAGATAGGTAAGATGAGCATTATTTTTTTTTAATGCCTACCATATTTTTTTATGTAACAGGACTAACGAAGGAAAGAGAAGAATTCATGCGCCACTTTAACTTAAATAAATTGAATGTTGGTCTTATTCAATCTATGTTAGCTGAACTTAAACCAGAAATTTTTTAACATCTCTGTAAAAATTTTTATGCTTATTAATTCTTCTCTTTCCGCGTCTAGGAAAAGTAGATAAAGTTTTGTTTGAGATCAGTTCAGGGTACAATAGGACTGATATACCTGAAGAAGGTAAAAGCCCTTAAAATAATATTAAAAAAAAGTAGGTGGTTCACCTAATGAAAAGTAGCTTTTGCATATAGAATAGATACTTTTTATTGTTTCTTCCATAAAATTACAATAGTAAATACAAACAATTACAAGAAAATAATACACTGAAAAAACATTGAGCGATCTTATCGGTAAGAGCGATCTCTTCCAGGCAACCTTTGGATGGAGAAGATTAATTGTAAACAGTTTGACCGGACGTACATATATACATATACAGCCTACAGATATAAACAGACATGACAGAATTCGTTGTGATGCATAGGCATCACAGCGAATTCTGTACCCAATGGTACCCCTCATGCGTTGCCATTCATGAAGACTAAGATATTATTGCCTCCGTGTATTCTAATTCACTACCCTTCAAATTGAAATACAGTGGGAGAGTGAGAGGTTGTTAGTAGTGGGAATTAGCGATCGGGTTGGTAGCAATTTGTTGGCGTGAATTTACTGGGTACAGAGGAATAACACCTGAGTCCTCAGGAACGGCAACGCATGGGTAGTATCATGGGCGAAACAGTATACTCTGTTATGTCCATGGTACTGCTCATGTCTATAGGCGACGGTTATCACTTTCCATCAGGTGGACCGTCAGCTTGTTTGCCATTCTAAGTTGTATAAAAAAAAAGCAATTTACCGACATGGTGACCTCCACGCGGAATTTCAGAAAGGATTCTGGAAACTAATATGGTTGATTCACGATGAATGCATCACGATAACGCTAACTGAAGTTAAATTGTCTAGTTTCATCTTTACCTATACTTTTACCCCTTACTGGTAACCCGTTAATGTGTACCGATAACGTAGGCATGGTTACCATTTTATTGACACCAATTAAAAAAATATTATTTATTTATATGCTTTTGTACATTCACTTATAGATATTAGGTTATAACAAAAATGTACACATGTGGACTTATCCCTTAAAAGAATTTCTTCTTCAACCTTGAAAACCCGGAAGTAGAAAGTATCTATAGGGTTTGAGATCGAAATCGAAAAAGGTACTGTTAGCGATACCAAAAAACGCGCTTCAGAAGTGATTCGAGGATAGGAAAAAACGCTGGCATAAGTGTATTATATCTGAGGGGGATTGCATTAATTTTTGAAAAATATGAAAATAACGGTTATTTTTTTAACAGACCTCGTATATAAAGCATATATATAATATATTGGTTTTATATATAGCTACATAGGATGTGTAGGGAAATTTTATCCACGAACAAAATGTCCAATTCGTCTCATTTCCTCCAAATCAAAATCGATTTCTATAATTATTTTACAATGCATGAAGAGTGATAAACCAACGTAGTAATACATTTGTTCGGTTGTAGTAATATTGTCCGGGAAATTGGGATTTTTGTACAATGAAATCATAAATTATTTCAGGTTTGGCCGTCGTACCGTCACTGTTGTGACCTTATTACTTGCCGCCATGTTTTCATTTTTATGTGCATTTTTTGCAAGAGGTAAATACTTTTTTTATTATTAGATTTAGATCAAAAAGGTACACACCAAGTTATCTACCTAGATACGTAGTAAAATTTTTTTTATAAATTAATTTTGGGTATTTTTAGTTAAAACTTTTTTTTTTGGATTTTCAACAACCATTCTGTTAATTCTAATGACAACCAAACTAGGCCATAGTGTACCTGATTCTCCTGGCAAAGTTTTGTCCCCTCCCCACTTGATGATGAATTTTTACTGATTTCGTTTTAATGACGGATATTCGTGTCGATATATATATATATATATATATATATATATATATATATATATATATATATATATCAGGTTCTTCTAGTACTGATGGCGAAAAAAAGGATTCACTCCTTATAAGACAGATTTTTGGGTAATGTAATATTGCCTCCTTATCGGTACTAATGACAACATAAAAGGGAGGAAATGGGATTGTTAATAGTGGGAATTAGTAAGCCCATTGCTGGCAAGATACTCTGTCGGGTCGCCCTCCTCGTGATCCAAGTGAATTTATCACAAAGGTAATTGTCCTGCCTTTTCATTCTCATCTATCATCACTGGTGCTCCGCCAGCGTATACTGTTAACACAGGGGCGAGGGGGCGGGGGGAGGGGCATTCCATTAGCCATTAAAAAAAAATTGTCACAACAATGAATGAATGATTTTCACAAATAACACCCTCTGCTTTGTATTCTAGACTTCGATTCGGCAGTTTGTTTTCCATTGGAAGTTTTACACAAATAGTGAATGATTAAACAGATTTCCTTCTGCAGGTCCCGCACAAATGACCCTGGCGGTGGTAATGCGTTTCTTTGTGAATATGGCGATGAGCGCCGAGACGCAGATTGTGCCCGAGATGTTGCCCACAGCGGTACGCACGAGCGGCAACTCTCTCGTACACGTCACCTTCTACATAGGGACAATCTTCTCGTCTTATATTGTCTTCTTGGTGAGTTTATCGTTACAATCCATTAAAATAATAAATATCGAAGCCCGTGTAACAAGCATGGTTTCAGGGCTGGGGAAATGGTCGGGCTATCGTGCCTGTAACTAATTTAATGACATTACAAAATTTTTAAATATGAAAAATCTCTCTAATGGGATAAGAGTTGTCTGATCTTGGTATCTCGAATATGGCATCATTACATAAAAGCAAGATGAAGAGGCAATAATGGATGCATAAAACTGCATATTTCGATGCTCTAATTACAGGGTCGGTACTGGCAGCCCCTACCGCTTCTATTATTTGGCCTGATGTGTGTCGTTAGCGGTGCTATTGCATTGCTGTTGCCAGAGACCAAAGGGCGCGCCATGCCACAGACAATCGCTGAGGGAGAGAGGCTGGTCAGAGAAACAGTATTATGCGCGTAAGTGTGGTTTTTCCTGGAAATTTTCGACAAACTAATATCGTATCATAAGTGATATTAGCTGTTTATAGACATGAATAATACCATGGACCATATGGTAGACATGGTGGGATATGGCAGTGAATTTACAGGGTATAGAAGGATAACACTAGTCTTCAGGAATGACAACGCATAAAGGGTATCATGGGTGTCAAAGTATACTCGTACTCTGTTATATCCATGTTTATAGGCAACAAAAATAATATATAAACAAAAAAAGATTTTGTGCACTATGTGGTGTGGTCAACTGGTATGTTAGCAATGATTGGCCAGTTCGATATTTTGCTTACATTTTATCCCGTGGACACGATTTGTTCTATTTAAACATTTTAAATATCGTTTGTTACAGAAAACGGACGAGAGAAGATACCTACAGAGAAATCCCACTTATCATATACAATAAATAAATTAAATCTAAATTCTTAACCCTTCTTTGCATAATGGTATAAATTTCTATCATAACATTGAATGCCCAAAAATTTATAAAAGAACAATTTCACTTTAAGTTGATCGTGTCTGGATACCTTTTTAATGCCCATTGCAGAAAAAAAAAACATAGCTGTCAACTGTCAAATTTATTTTTTTAAACATTTTTCTTTAATTTTGAACATGAATTATGTCACCTTGATTTATTGCATCAATAAAAAAAAATGCAAAGAAGGGTTAAACAATTGACTAATTTTGGATAATGTTAAAGAACTTTACAAAATTTGTGAAAAGAAAGGTCCTTCTAACTTATAAACGCTAAATAAATTTATTCAGTTGCTACGTGTAAATGAATGAACAGGCTTTCTTACTTAATAATAAGTATTAGTTATTGATTTATAGTGACTTTGTAATACATTAGTCTTCGAGTTAAATCTAGTCAAGTGTTGCCATGTGAATAGATTCTTAGCGAAAAGAAAGCCAAAAAAGGAAGTTCTCGATCCGTCTGTTGTTTTGTGACTTCGTCACTAATTTTGAACCGATTTTCCCAATTCTTTTTGTAATCTATAGCCTTTATTTCCACATTGGTCCCATTTTAATTTTGTAATGATTTAAATTGCTTTTTTCTCGATGAAAGCTGCTTGTTATTACACCTACATGTAAACACCTAATTGAAAGTTCTAAATTCAATTATTTACAATGTTATAGAAAAATTTTTAGTTTATTTTTTTTTTATATTCATTAGTGCCTTCAGAAATAGTTGCTTTTTTTGCGAAACAATATACTTGTTGTGTATCTGTAAATAATAAAAAGCTGCATAGACGAGGGACATTTTGTCCGTAGGTGAAATTCTCCATTCTTAGACGTTTACTTACATAAACACGTGCCTTGCGGCATGAAGTTTAGTTTCTATATATTGACTGATAATAGGGTTGTCTGTGGTTTGTACAAGACTTTAATTATGCAACAACTGTGTTTCAATTCCGTTTTGTTCCTGCAAAATAATTAGAAGGAATATTTATCTCTTCATACCACATAGGGGTGGTAAAGTGCTGTGATGCCATAGATTGCAAGCGTTCATCAACTGCTTGCAATCAGGAAGACCGTATTTTCGATTGCCATTGTAATAAAAATAAAGATGTTACTTTTACTAAAGTGATAAACCCGATGAGATTATAATAAAATTTTATATTTACACTGTTTTTCTTTTTATGTATTACAACTCTGATTCTTTTATAGAGGCATTTCATCACTTATGATTTGTAATCGTATCACGAAAGCTTGTATAGAATATTAGACAGATATTAATTTTTATTACATACGAATTCAATTTTAAATCATGGTCCTTTGTGCCGGATACTATTTTATGAAGACAGACATTTCTTATTTTTTAAATTTCTAGAAAATTCACATCTCCCCTCTTAAGGAAAGGAGATGGCAAACTAACCCCCGGCAGAAGCACAGTTGGCCGGGGTTCAGGGCCCCAGGGAGTGAAACCGGCGTACAATGCGGGCAGAATCTAAGAGCACCGCCTTCTGCATCTTTCCCGGGAGTGAGCCGCCTCGGAATTCCAACCGTCTGAGATGTTGTTCCAGACTGATTGGGACCGTTCACCGACATAACGATTAGAATGATTTCGGTGGATGTCACCCCCCACATTTCGGTTATCATTATTATTAACGTATACGTTCTTTGCATTGTATACGATCTCAAGTTTAGTCACTTTTCTGTGGTCCTTTGAGCCGGACATTTTAATGTAGATATCATATAATTCTATATTTCGTTGCATATGAGATGTATATAATTGCAGTGGAATATAGTATTTATAGTTAGTCAACTATATGGTCCTTCGAGTCGGACAGTTTTTATTATTGGTGCATTATAGCATATTTTCCAATAAATATAAGAAAATAATAATTCGCCGTGTGTGTCTCGGCATAGAATGGACCACCCCTCCTGTCCAGTGGGTGTCGTAAAAGGCGATTAAGGGAGGGCGAGGGATGGGTAGGAGCCTTTCAAAACATCTCTAAAAGCCTAATTGCGGTTGCCAGCCCGCCTGCCAAGTGTGGCAACTACTGGCAAAAGTCCCCTTATGGGGAAGGCTTTTGTCCGGCAATGGATAGTTAACGGCTGAAATAATAATAATAAAAAAAATAATAAACTCATCTAAATAAATACAATATTTATTTACAAAGATCACGTCTGCTTTATACTCAAGTACATTTTTCCATTGATATTCTGCTTGACCGGATTGATCCGCTTCAGTATTTGAGTCATCGTTTCCACGAGCCGCTCGCTGCTCACGCCCGTCCGTTTGGACTTGAATTTGGTGAGCAGTTCCGTAGTGGTCATCGGTTTCCGCGCGAGGTACCGCCGCACCGCCTCCTCTGTCACGCCGCACTCGTTGCTGCATCACAAATTTAATAATAATTATTAGTTTTTTTTTTTAATTGGCAAACAAGCTGTGGTCCATCTGATGAAAAATGGTGACCGCCATCTATAGACTTGGAACAGTACCACAGATAATATAGAAATACATTGTGATGTCTATGGTACTCCTCATGGTTTGCTATTTTTATGGCCTATTGTGTTTTTTTATGGGTGATAATGGAATGGTAACCCCAACCGCGCTATTGGTATACACCGGCGGGACACCAGTGAAAGATGATAGGTGAGGATGAAGCAGGCCAGTTAGCCCATCGTGACGAATTCAACAAGAATTGTTCACGATGGTTTCCAAGGGGAAGCACGTGGAGGTCGACCTGATAGGGCATATTGCTAGCAACGGTGCTGTCAAACTCCATTGCTAACAACCCCTTTTCCCCCGGCCTATTGTGTTATGCCTCTGTACTTTGTAATTTCACTGCCATATCCCACTTTTCACGTCGGAACACAGCCATGTACACTCAGCTGCTTCACGACATAATCACAATTGGAATAGAAGTACCTAATTCCCTTGGTAAAGTGGACACACTTATATACACTGATAAATTATTAAATTGATCTCAAGTGATATCAAAATAGAGTATCCATTTAAAAGACTGTTTTAATTAGTGATTTCAACTTGAGATAAATATAGTGGACGACACAAAAATGATTAAGTGAACGATTGACTGAATTATCCTGCATTTTGCGTGTTGACATGTAAAAACAGAGGAGGTCTTTGCACAGCAGTGGAACATTTCCTATATAAAAAAACCAAAAACTAGTTTCCCACTATTACGGTAGCCATATCACAATGTGATTTCAAATTATCATCATAGTTTTATACTCCACTGATGCCTTGTTGTTGCACGTCATTAGTATTTTTATTGGATGAAAATGGAATGGTAGCCCCGCCAGCGCTAATGGGATACGCTAGCGGGTCACCAGTGAAGGGTGATCGATAAGGATGAAAACAGGCCAGTTAGCCCATCATAATGAATTCATCTGGAATTAATCATGATAGTTTCCAGGGGGAACCGCGAGGTCGACCTGGTTGGGTATATTGCCAGCAATGGGATTCTCAGTCTCCATTACTAACAATCCCTTTCCCCCCGTTATTAGTATTAGGGATGGGTAATGTATAGCAATATTTTAGTTACAATATATGTAAACTGATCAAATAAAAAATATGTTAAAAGACTGTTATCCAAAAAATAATATTGGATAAAAGACTTTTAACATATTCGAAAATAGATATATAGATAGATACTCTTTATTGTTTCCTCCAAAACATTACAATAGTAAACTTATTATAGATACAAACAATTACAAGAAATAATCACAATGAGAAAACAATGGGCGACCTTATCGCTAAGAGCGATCTCTTCCAGGCAACCTTTAGATGGAGAGGAGTAATTATAAACAGTTTGGTGGGAGGCACGATGAAAAATTTTGTTAGTTCTAAATATGGGAGATGTGATACATATAATAATATAAATATTATTCCTACTTATTATTATTATATATAGATAATAATTTAATTCTATTTTAATATTTTTTAAACACAAAGCATGCTGTGTTTGCCTCTATATGTAGGAACAGTTAGCCGTAATCCACTAGTGTAATGTATTGAAATGTTTCGCTGTATCTTATGTCAGTGATCCTAAATAAATAAATATCCGACCGACATGGGCGATATCGAAATGGGTGATGACCTTTTTTCCACCATCAATGTTCTGAGGAACCCAATATATAGGTATACTAATTATGCCTAATTAATATAAGCGAACGAATACGCTATTACAAAAAAAAAAAAAGAAATAAACATTAGATAAAACAAAAGTAATGGTACGAACACATATGCAGGGTCGAGCTTGGCACGTTTAGCGGGTGGAAAGCCACTGTGTGTAGCAGGTGCGGTCGGGGCGGCCCCCTGCGCCGGCGCCGGCGAGCCTGCACGGGACGTGCTCGCACTGCCCGGTGCTGATTGACAGACAAACAAACATATAAGTTACCTGTTTACGGTCAATGGTTGTCTATATTAAAATTATTTGACACTGGCAATATTTTTTTACAATAGTTAGTTTTTGGCAGAGATCTATTACTGGGTACAGAGGAATAACACCTGAGTCCTCAGGAATGGCAACGCATGGGGGGTATGTATCATGGGCGAAACAGTATACTCTGTTATGTCCATGGTACTGCTCATGTCGATAGGCGACGGTTACTACTTTCCATCAGGTGGGCCGTCAGCTTGTTTGCCATTCTAAGTTGTATAAAAAAATATTCTATTTTTTAATTTGCGGAAGAAAATATTTTAGTGATGGGTTTAGTTTGTGTTGCAGCACAATCGACCGTAATGTATTAACAATCTGTCTCACCGGAAGCACCGCTGGCCACTCCATTCTTGTCCTCCTTCTTGCTTTTCTTGGGCTTCTTACTGCTGCTATTCTCCGGGTCGGTGTCCGAGTCCGAACTGAACTCACTGCTCGACTCTGCGACATATTGCATACATAGTAAGTATATTAGGCAAATTGGCTATAACCTAGTCAATTTAAAAATAAAAGATCAAATTAATTGTTTCTTGTCACGAAACAGATATAATATTGTTCACATTAGCGAGGAGACTTGGTAAGAGTCTAACCCCCTTTTATTGGGGGGAAAGGGATTGTTTTATCAGGCTGATCTCCACGCGGTTCCCCCTGAATACCATCATGGTTAATTATAATGGAATTCTTCGCTATGGACTAAGTGACCTGCCTTTTCATTTTCACTTATCATTCCTCACTGGTGCCTCGCTCGTGTATACCGTTAGTATAGGTGAGGTTAACATTCCGTTATCATCCATTAAAAGAAGAAAAAACCTAACAGAGTTGCTTGGCTTTAACTTTTACATTAGTATGGTCAAAATAGCCACCTTTCTTTTCTTCATTCTTCTTTTTCTTCTTGGTGAGTTTGCTGGCCCGCTCCTCTCCTTCCTTCGTGGGCTCGTCCTCTTGCTCCGACTCCTGCTTCTGCTCTTGCTCCTCTTCCGAATCCTCATCTGAGGTCAACAGCTTCCTGGATAATGAAAGTACAAGTTTAAATCAGGTTTACAAGTAAATTTTATTAGGTAAGTATAAATCGTGCTCGAATATAGATCGTATACATAACTTATTACAGATTTAAGCTCCATCTAGTGGAGGATTCTTGAAATATAATGGAGGAGGTAGTTGATTTAAAATTAATTAATATTACCTGAGCGCGTCTTCCTCGGCGACTCCCTTTAGTTCCTTGTTAGCCTTTGTCTCGTGGTCTGATTCACTGCATAGTAAAACATAATGTTAAAAAACTGTACCACTTTAAAAAAAAAAACGAGTGGTAAAAAGAATGTTCTGAACGATAACACGACAGTTAGTGACGCATTGTTCTGTCTGAACGTGTCTGTTGGACCACTGGTGATGAACAAGTTCTTTAGTCGATTAATGTAGTGTAACTTCTGAAACGTATCTCTAAGCGCCTGCGCACATGAGGGACAATTTCTGGCTTACTTTTTTTTTTTCATTATAACTTATATAATAAAAAAAAAAACAGCTTTAATTATGGCTAAACCAATTATTTTGATTTAAAAACTAAACTACTAAAACGACTTTGATAATTAAAAAAAAATATGGGAACAATCTATAAAAATATCCTTTCAGATAAAAAAAAAATACAAACAAATTGGGAATCTTTTTCTTTTTGAAGTCAGTTGAAAATAGATAAACGATTCCTCAGATCAAAGATGCGCAATGCACACGAGTCCTTCGTTTATTAACCATTACCAGTTTTTATTAAGTTTTAATTAAATTATCGAATAACACAACAAGAAGCTTTGTCCTCCGTGAACTAAATAACTCGTCTGCACAGGCCGTTAAATTTTAAAAATCTTTTTCCATTATTTTTAGTGCTATTGCCACTTGTTTACTTGTTTATTTTACTTTTTTAATTCTATGGCTACACACACAAATATGAATCTTATTACAAAGCAGTAAGGTATACCTGTCTGAAGAATCGGATATGTAGTCTTTCTCTCGGCCCTCCTCGTCCCCATCGTCGCTCTCCTCGAACGCCTCGTCTTCCACCTTCTTCTTTTTCTTCTTATTCGCTGCAGCTATAAATATTTAATACTTTAGTAGATTTTACCGGCGACACATTTCAGCTTCCCAGAAGTAGCAGTTTCGGCTGTACGTTGATAAGTCAGTCAGGACAAATGTTTTTATAAGCATAGAAGATAAGTAAATTTATAAGAGCTTTTATAATATAGATAGGTATACAGGTTGCTTACCTTTTTTGTCTTTCTTCTTCTTACTCCCAGAGTCGGAGTCTTCTTTCTCACCGGCTTCTGACTCTGATGAATCTTCGCCGGACTCTATCCACTCGTCCATATCAGATATTTTTAAATCTGGCAATAAATATGTGGTGATGAAGTGCTTGCAGGAGTATCAGATGTAGTTTTAATATAAGTGCAAATGAATATTTTATTATTTTGGATTCCAGCAGACAGACAAACAAATTTTAATGACGAACTGAGTTTGTGACAACCTGTGTACAACAAACTAAGTTTCTAACAAATCCTGTTTACAATGAACCGAGTTTTTGACAAACCCTGTTTGAACAAACTGAGTTTGCAACAAAATAAGTTTCAATGAATTGAGTTTATAACAAACCCTGTTTACAACTGAGTTTGTGACGAAATGGATTTATAAATAAAAAATAGATGTAGTAAATAATTTAAATTCGAGAATTTACCTTTCTTTGCCTTAGCTCCTTTAGTCTTCTTCTCATCAGGGTCCTCCGCCTCGTCGGCGCCCTCGTCGCCGCGCATTCGCTTACGGAACATCAGCGAGAAGTAATTCATTACCTTATTTCGTCTGAAACAAATAAATGTATGTAAATAAAACCTTATGGCAATCTCTGGTGGTAAATATGGTTACACAAAGTTCGGAATTTAAATTTCGGATTATATGCCTCTGTACCATGTTATTTCTTTACTACATACAGGATAAAATTGATATCATTTAGTATGAAGTAATTTTTAACTGACTTGAAAAAGAAGGATTTAGGTTGTTTTTGTTTTTATTATGTTTGTTACCTCATAACTCCGTCAGTTGTAAACTGATTTGGGAAAACTTTTTATTATCTAAAAGGATATTAGATTCTTCCCATAGATATTTTATCAAAGTCGGTTCGGTAGTTTAGTTTTTAAATCAAATAACTGGTTTTCCATCCATACTGATATGGTGTGCTCAGGTCTCCGATACTGACATGGTGTTGACTAGTTGTCAAGTTAGTATAGGAAATTCAAAAATTTTTGCAGGTTTAGAAATTTTGATTTATTAAATTTCTGTCCTTACATATTCTATATCATTAATTCAGTTTAGGGAGTTAAATACCCCGTAAACTGTTTAAATATTATATAATAAATGGACAGTGTATTCTCTAATCTAGAGCTTTCATTTGTCTCTCGAAACACAACCTTATACAACTGTATAAGCATAAATGGATGGTGGTAAAAAATAAATAGTACATAAATATCAGTGCTTTTATATATATATATATAAGTTATATAACTTTGTATAGTCTTTCTCTGAGAAAGTTTATAAACATTTTAGTAGCATACTGTGATGCTCTTATCCCTCATTTTAAGTGCTAGTAATTAATGCAAATAAAAACAGTAGAATGTTAATTCTGTTTTAAGTTCTCAGCATGCAGTTTTAAGAAAATTGTTACATTACCTTCCAAACTCTTGTTCCGCTTCCTCGGCAGATAGCGCTTTGTACCTTTGGATAGGCTGAAAGTTGTACCTAAAATTAGATTAATACTTTTTACATTTATAACAAGTATGGACAATACTGTGGACTGAATGGAGAATAATTGAAATTTCAATTTCATAATCTTGAAAAATTTTTTTTTAATCTAAGGAAACATCTTTATAGATAGATACTCTTTATTGTTTCCTCCAAAATATTACAATAGTAAACTTATTATAAATATAAACAATTATAAGAAAATATTACATTGAAAAAACAATGGGTCTCCTTATTGTACAAGCAATCTCTACAGAGGGAGACTTTGTACAAAAGTTGATTGCTTGGGCACCTCTGTCCCATTCGTGTTTCTACCGTGAAGCAGCTGTGCTTGCATGGCTGTGTTTCGGTTTGAAAGGTGGGATATGGCGTGAATTTACTGAGTACAGAGAAATAACACCTGAGTCCTCAGGAATGGCAATTCATGGGCGAAACAGTATACTCTGTTATGTCCATGGTACTGCTCATGTCTATAGGCGACGGTTACCACTTTCCATCAGGTGCACCGTCAGCTTGTTTGCCATTCTAAGTTGTATAAAAAAAAGGCAACCTTTGAATGGAGAAGAGTTTATAAACAATTTGATTGGAGGCACGAAAACCTGTTCATTTTTAAAATACATACATAATATAAATATAAGTATAATAATGAATATTTCTTTAGTGAAATATATATGTTTATTGTAATTACCATTCTTGTAGTGGGTACGCGTCTATAGCGCCATCTGCCGCGTGCGTAAACACGTAATACGCCGCGTTCTCTGACACGCCACCCTCGCGGATGCCTTTAAATCTGCACAAAAATAGATAAAAGCCTTACGTTTTTTTTCCAGTTTATGAGTATATAATATGTTATATTGTCTATTAAATAGCCGTGTGGTCCCGGCATAGAATAGGCCACCCCTTCCTTTCCCGTGGGTGACGTAAGAAGCGCCTAAAGGAAGTGTGAAGAAAGGGCAGCAGCGTCCCTCTTAAAACATCTAACTGCGGTTGCCAATCCACCTGCCAAGCATGACAACTATTGGTAAAACCCCCCCAGGGGGAGGCTTATGTTCACCAGTGGATTTCAGTTGGATATTGTCTATGAAAACAACATAGATAAGTTTTTTAATGGGTGAGAATGGTATGGTAACCCCGCCTGCACTATTGAGGTACCAGTGAGAATGATAAGGTGAAAGGTGATAGATGAGAATGAAAGCAGGTCAGTTAGCCCATTGTGTAGAATTACACAGGAATCCACGATCGTTTCCCGGGGGAACCGTGTGGAAGTCAATTTGATAGGGTACATTACTAGCAATGGGGCTGTTGTTATTAAACTATCTCTTTCCTCCCGACATACATAAGTTTTCTCTCAAACTCAAAAGTAGTGTAAATAATGTACTAACTTCTTGCCAGTCTTGCCGCCCACTTTCAGGATCCACGGCTGGTCCTCAGGTTTGTATTTGCGCGATATAATACCAAATTTCTTGCGTCGCGCTTCCTCTCTTACATCTCGGCCGTACTCCGAGCCAGCACCAAACCTATAATAATAAACAATTCAGACACTACTACAGGGAGACTGTACAAAAATTGTTTGCATGGATACCTTTGTCTCATTTGAGCTTCTGCTGTAAAGCAGATATAACTGTGTTTCGGTCTAAAGGGTAGAATATGACAGAGATATGGATTTAATATTGTATATTAGTCCTTAAAAATGGGGGGGAAGGGATTGTTAGCAATGGAGTTTGACAGCCCCATTGCTAGCAATACAAGGCGTATTGCTAGCAATGGGGCTGTTCGACCTCCACGTGGTTCCCCCTGGAAACCATCGAGAACAATTCTGGTTGAATTCGTCGCGACGGGCTAACTGACCTACTTCATCCTCATCTATCATCCTTCACTGGTGCCCCGCCGGTGTATACCGATAGCGCGGGTAGGGTTACCATTCCATTATCATCCATTAAAAAAAAAGTCCTCAAAAATGGCAACATATAAGGGGTACCAACATATAGGCATCACATTGTATTTGTCCATGATTTTACTTGTCTACAGACAGTTGCGACTTTCCATCAGATGGACTGTAGCTTATTTGCCATTTTAAATATAGTAAAAAACAAACAAAATTTGTTTATCTCTATACCAGTTATAATTATTGTAAACATGTTTTACTACTTATAAACGAATGAACGAACAATATTGGGAATAAGCAAGACATATCAATATTTTTTTTTATACCACTGAGGTGGCAAACAAGCATACGGCCCACCTGATGGTAAGTGGTTACCGTAGCCTATGAGCACCTGCAATACTAAGGGTATTACGCGCGCGTTGCCGACCCTAACAATGCAGTTGTATAAGTTTTAAGGCATCTTATTACTGAAAGCAATCTTTTTAAGACAATTTTAATGGACTAATTGTTGTACAAGTAGATATGATAATATTGTATAATTAAAAAAAAAATAAACTAAAACTTAATGTGTATTAGTATTACTTATGTATAACTTAATTATATTTAGACAGCTGAACAGACTTATGTATGTTTTTTTTTTTTATACAACTTAGAATGGTAAACAAGCTGACGGCCCACCTGATCGAAAGTGGTAACCGTCGCCTATAGACATGAGTAGTAACATGGATATAACAGAGTAAACTGTTTCGCCCATGATACCCCCCATGCGTTGCCATTCCTGAGGACAGTAAAATTTTTGTCTGTCTGCCTGTCTGTCTGTATGTTCGTTATAGAAACAAAAACTCGACGGATTTTAACGAAACTTGGTACAATTATTTTTCATACTCCTGTACAGGTTATAGTATACTTATCATCACGCTACGATCAATAAGAGCAGAGCAGTGAAGGGAAATGTTACAAATGTCCACCTGTGCGACACCGGGACGGGCCGCTAGTACTAAATAATACTTGGTAAATATAAACATAAAAATTGAATACTTTGGCATTTCTTCTTCCAATCCTTTGAATTCTTTTATATTGTTTTCCCTCTCCATCTTGACATGTGTCCATTTTGCAAAATCTACATTGAGCGTGGCATTGAATCTCATTACATGGTACTTTTTCTTTACATTCTTTGGAACTCTGATCTTAAACTCTTGCACGGCTGCATTTGATTGCTGTAACAAAAATATTGTTACTAATGTATAATATACTAGATCTTCCCCTGCTTTGGATGGGTAAATAGATAGATAAATTAATATTTTATATTAACTTTAACAGTAAAAATTTTGATACATGATTGTGACTTTTTAATGGATGATAATGGAGTAGTAACCTCACCTATGGTGATGGTATACACTGGCGGGACACCAGTAAAAAATGATAGATGAGAATGAAAAGACAGGTCAGTTAGCCCACCGTGATTAATATGAAGGTTGTGTGGGGGGAAAGGGATTGTCAGCAATGGAGTTTGACAGCCCCATTGCTAGCAATATGCCTTATTAGGTCGACCTCCACGTGGTTCCCCCTGGAAATCATCATGGACAATTCTTGCCTTACCACCTTACTGCATTTATACAATTGTATCGTTGTGTTTGTAAATTGCCTTGCTTATTTTCTATATTACAATATAATGCAAATAAAGTATACTCAGTCATTCATTCATTCTTGTTGAATTTCTCATGATGGGCTAACTGACTTACTTCATCCTCACCTATCATCCTTCACTGGTGCCCCGCTGGTGTATACCGATAGCGCACCCCACCTGCGCTATTTTTATATCATTCCATTATCATCCATTAAAAAAATATGAAGGTTGTAAATATAATGTAAGTTGGACTCTATTTTCTGCACTTAGCCTCTCATTTTGGCCGTTGTGCATATGAATCTAATATGAAGGTTTCCAGAGGGGATTTCCAGAGGGGACGTGGATCTGGCAGGGAATATTGCTAGCAAGAAGGCCACATTACTGACAAGGCAGAATTATATATATATATATAGATGATGATAGAATGGAGATGCATTGCGAGGACCTCAATTGTAAAGTAGAGCCTCACCGATGATCATCATCATTATACAGATCACTATCATTATAAAGACCATGACAACTCTGTCAAGAGTGTACGACTAAAGAGAAATATTACAACAAACAAACATACAAAACACTTTCCTCCTAATAAAATTACTATAGAAGAATAAATGTCCAGGTAGAACTGAAACTCTTGTGAATTTAATAATAATAACTATGTTGGTATGCTGACAGCTCAAGTTCTATTATGATTTAAATCAGTCAAGGTTATGCCACCAAACCAACACCAGACTAAACAACAGTGGTTACGGGTCTTGCTCATGCATATGTGTTACATCATAGAATAAAAATATTTGTTAAATAAAGTTACAACCCTTCCAATCTTATTATTTGAAACTGTGGTAAACGGTGATGGTGACAAATTTACTCAATGTTTTCTTTGATTAATATTATGTATTATTCTTTAATTTGTAACTGTTAGTTTTCCCAAATAAATAAAAAAATGAAAAGAAAAAAAAATCTCATCTTTGTCTATGAGTTGAGTTTATGAGTTTATTTCTTTTTTAAATTAAAAGAACATTTCAAATTAGTCATATAATTAAACAAATTGATGTAGGTATAACTAAATGTGCTAAATATCTCTTCCACAGAAAGGTCCCCAGCTACTTATTATATTTATAAAGGCTGCAATACAATATCTACCTAAATGTAAAAGAGAATCTGTTTTCTACATTAAGCCTCTCATTAGAGTCATGCTTAGTCAGCCAAACTTGGTCCAGAAGCACAGAAGTTTCCTGTGGACTTTTACAGACCTCACGGAGTGACCTCACTGTTCCAAAGATTTCTGAACATCAAGGACTTATAGCTACACATTTCAGGATTATGTGAGCAGCCAATTATTCAGCATCAAAACAGTCTCTACACAGAGAACTGTCTGTGGCCCCTATTGTGTATAAATGTTTATTTAAGGGGCAATGGCCTGTCAATCTTAACTTTCTATCTATATCTTTCTACCTATTTAATCAGTAGTCATGGTTTGTTTTATAGATGTTACAATATAAAAGCTATCTTGATTTATTTGTCAAATGATAATCAGAAATTTCATAAAATTCTCTCATATCAAACAGGTCAATTTGGTATACATTGAAATGTTATGACTTAAAAAGAACACATTTCAGATGGATAGAACCATTGCTGTTTTAGTATTTATAAGAAGCATTATCCTAGTCTTAGCTCCTAGCAGTGGAGACCTTAGTAATATTATAAATTTGAAATTTGGTATACGGACAATTCATAACCTGGATTAGAACAAGTACTTTTTAATTCACATAAATTCGTGTTGTAACTAGATAAAGAAAAAATAAAAAGCCGATAGCTAGATTCTAGCTACAAGTGCTGATATAAGAAACAAGGAGAAAACACATAGAACCTTGGTAGAAGGTGAAAAGAAAAAAAATAACTTACTGATGAGCCACCTGCAGTCGTCATCTTTGAAAAGTTACAATTCTAAATAGATATGACTAGTCTTACACATTGATATTTATTCTCATGCTTAAGCAATATTGGATGTTCAATTATCAAGATGTATAAGAAAATAACAAAAGATAAAGACACTTAGAAACAGACAGGAATAAACTACTATAGAGATGTCTAAAGAATAGACATTTATTTTAATTTTCACAGAGCAGGCAACAATAATAGAGGAATTACTTAAGTAATTATATAAATGACAATGTCATAACAAAGTTATTTAAGAGTTGGCGTTGCATTATATATATAAAACTGGAAAATCATTTATGTAACCATTTAAAAGTACCTGTCAACATCTATACTTATAATAAATCTGTAGAAAGGCAAATTCTCAGGGTTTGCTAGAAGAGAACTCTTACAGAGTTAAGCTCGCCTGTTGTACATTTTTATTTCATATATATTATGTTTGTAATTTTTTGTGTACAATAAAGAATATATATATATATATATATATTTCTAAAATATATATATATATATATATATATATATATATATAAAATAACTATCAAGGAATGAATAGTGATCGATACTGATGGCAAAAATTCAATCAGTAAAATTTTTGTCTGTCTGTCTGTATATTCGTTATGGAAACAAAAATGGACGGATTTTAACGAAACTTAGTACAATTATTCTTCATACTCCTGTACAGATTATAGTATACTTTTAATCACGCTACGATCAATGAAGGGAAATGTGTCTGTTACATCAAAACCCCTGAACCGTGAGGAAGGACATAGGCTACTTATTTTACGAAAAACGACGGAAACGCGAAGTTGCGGGCAACAGTTAGTAGTATAATAAATGAGCAATCGTAGTGTTATTCGTGTTTATTTATGCATATATGTTGCCGAAGACATTTATAATAAAACTTAGTTCAAAATTTCAACAGAAATAGTCATAAAATGCAGCTATGTTACAATATTACATTTTTCTATTTAATGAACGAGATGCATAGTCTTCATAAACATGTTTTTTATTTGAAGTAACAGGAATCTATTGCAGACATTCCAATCTTAAATAGTTAAATGTCAAATGTACAGAGTAATATATAAGTACAATAATAGAGGGACTACATTTTATTGTTTTGTTTTCTTAAAAAATTTATCTACCTTTTAAAAAGTCAAATCATTTATTTATTAAAAAAATAATATTCAATTATGGGAAAGAAAAAGAATAAAAATAAGGTTAGCGGTGCAGTAAAAACTGCCGCTAAGACTGAAAAAAAATTAGCTAATAAACTTAAAAAAGAGCTTGCGAATTTAGGAGAGGTTAGTCCATGCTGTTATTATTTATTCGTTTAATTTCAATATAATAATCCTGACCCTATTATTATACTATTTATTTAAATTACTTTTAAAAAATATCATTACCGGCAAAATGCTAATAAGAATATAAATATATGAGGGTTATAGCAGAAAAGTCAGCATGCTTTTACTTACCGGAAAAAAGAAAAACATGCAAGTATTTTTACTTCTGTGCTTACTTAGTACTTAAACGGAAACTACAAAACCCCTTTTATCTATCTATTAATTCCTAAAAAAATTAATTCACTCTTTTTATTAAAAAAATCCTAATCTTTGTAATGAACTCAGGACACAAATTCTTAAAGTTAAAGTAAAAATTTTTCTATTTAAGTTAATTTGTAACAGGAAGATATAGCTAAAGTGATAGCAGAAATTGAGAAAGAGGAAGCAAGACGGGCTGCAGCGACAGAGAAAACTCTCAAAGGGCCACCATCTGCAAGAGCATATGCGTCTCTCACTCCACATCCCACCAATAATGAGCTTATTATGTTTGGTGGAGAATACCATAATGGTCAAAGGGTAATTGTTTTTATAAACATTAAAAAATTTGGTTTTTGTTAGTTATGAAGAGGGATTAGAAATACATGAATAATAATTTAGTCTTTTTATATTATTATGTAAACATTTATTAAATAATATATAAGGTAAAATTATGTCTTAGTATCTAAAACTAAGAATTTATCTACATTATAAACACAAAAATGCAAAAACAAAAAATTTTGAGTTTCTCAAACCATTTAACAACTGGTCGCTCAACATTTTTTTTGTCATTTACTGACTCCTTCTTTTTGGAAAATAATTTTATTTTCCTGATAAAACACTATCTTAAAAGGATGCTAATAAATTTGAGAAATATAAAATCCACATTTGGATTTTTTTTGTACAAATATAATATTTTCAATGCTCCACATAAACTTGAAACGAGGACCATTGCCTATACAAAGTAACAACAATTTCACATAGAAATGTCGATCCATTAAAAAAATAAAATATTAATTTCAGACAGAAGTTTACAATGACTTGTTGTTTTATAACCCTGTAAACAACACATGGAAGCAAGTGAAGGCGCCTGGGGCCCCGCCGCCACGCAGCGCCCATCAGATGGTTGCCACACCTGCCAATAAGTATGCCTATATGGTACCCATTCAATTTAATATTGTAATAAATAAATGTGCTTACTATTATAATCTTTTATGAGGTCATAAAAGGTATTTTTATAAGGCATAATTTATTTATATAATAATATAAATTAAAATTTCATTTCATTATTAATTTTTTATAATGGATGGCTTGGTAAGGCTCTCTGGACTATTCATATATGTTAACGGGGCTGTAGTGAGGGTGGAAACAAGTTCATTTGGGACCATTGTGATGAATTCAACAAGGATTAACCACAATAGTTTCCGCAAGGAGGCTTATCATTCCATTTTCACCTATGTGGTGAATGATAAGCCGATTTTTAGAAATTTTGTTTGTCTGTCTGTATGTTTGCTCTGGCGTTATATAAACACTACTGCATCAAAATTGATGCTGTTTTCACTGTTGCTTGCTCCTGTTGTGTGCTTCTGAAGGTATTGACTCAAGATCTTGTATGTCTTGTATATCTTAATATGTCATCTAGAGATGGCACATTTAATTGGTTTTTCTGCTTCCAAAAACCACATGTACGAAGTAGCGGGCAAAGTAGATAGTTCATTATAAATGGCGGATAATATTCACTGGTCTGATGAGTGAAATTTTTTTTTCTTGCTATCTATTTTTTTTATTTATTTCTTTTTAGATTACTTGGATCCATTTTTGTTAGTAAGTGTACTTAAAAACTATGTTAATACTTAATACACTAATAATGATCTAGTCCTCTCGGCGAGCATTTTCACGAGAGGACTATCTAATTTATTAACAAACATGTTCAGGATCCTGTTGTTACTCCCGCGTATTCGACGTAAAAACGAAGCTGTTTTTTTACGCCAGACTGCGTCAAAACTATCTGTGCGAGCGTCGGCAAACATCGCTGAGGCGCTACAGAAGCGCGGGAGCCGCAACAGCAACCTGAAATTATTAATAAATTGGATATGCAAGGCATTGCAAGCCGAGGAGTATACCGGAACCACTGACTCGCCGAATACAACGATGCACAATACGCTTTAAATAGTGTTATTTTTACTGCATTTGTACAGCGCGCAAATTGGCAGGACAACATATTGGCTCGGACTGACAAAGCCCTACGCTCCCTCTCCATATCTACATCGTCTCTAAGGCTGGTGGTCACCAGGTGACCAAGGTATTTAAATTTATCTATGCTAATGTATCTACTGTTATATTTGCAGGGGTGAGCTGTGGGTGTTTGGCGGCGAGTTCACAAGTCCATCAGAGACGCAATTCTATCATTACAAGGATTTGTGGTGTTTTTCACTTGCCGACAAAAAATGGGAAAAGGTAAAATTTGTTACACATTCTGTGGTTAGCTCTGTGAATTGATCTGGAGGAGATTTTTTTTTAATAGATAATAACGGAATATATACTAGATATATTATTTTAAAACAAATTAGCGGCCCGTCCCGGCGTCGCATGGGTGGACATTTTTATATTTTAAAAAGTGACCATTAAGGCTGCACACGCAACGGAAGCTTAAAAATGGAGTAACTTCTCCCGTTTTCCCAACATTTCCCTTCACTGCTCTGCTCCTATTGATCGTAACGTGACGAAAAGTATACTATAACCTGCCCAGGAGTATGAAGAATAATTGTACCGAGTTTCGTTAAAATCCGTCGAGTAGTTTTTGTTTCTATAACGAACATACAGACGGACAGACAAAAATTTTACTGATTGCATTTTTGGCAACAGTATCGATCACTAATCACCCGCTGATAGTTATTTTGGAAATATATTTCATGTACAGAATTGACCTCTCTACAGATTTATTATAAGTATAGATAGATTAGAGGTCCCTACAAAAATTACAACAATGTAATCCAAGGTACCTTAAAACACATTGTACAATCAGTACACTATGTATAAATACATAGTAATCTTAATATTAAATGGTATCAGTGAGCTAAGAGACCAAATAAAGATTTAATAAAATACCTAGTAAAAGTATGCATGTTAAAGCTAAAAATTACACGAATTTATCTTTCTATCCACTCATATGAAGTCAATAGTGTTTGATAAAAGCTTGTAAAAATAAAAAAAATTAAATTCCCGACAGGTGTCAGCACCGCACGGGCCGTCGGCGCGGTCGGGGCACCGCATGGCGCTGGTGGGGCGGCGGCTCGTGGTGTTCGGCGGGTACACGGACGACGGCCGCGACGCGCGCTACCACGACGACCTGCACTGCTTCTGCCTCGACACCAGGACCTGGAGCCGCCTGCAGCCCTCCGGCCGCGGGCCTTCCGCCCGCTCCGCCTGCGTCATGCTGCCCGTCGGCGGAGACGGGGTTAGTTTCAATACATGTATACCGGGGGGGAGGGGGATTGTTAGTAATGGAGATTGAGAATCCCATTGCTAGCAATGGAGCTGTTAAACCCCATTATCAATAATCCCTTCTTCCTGTATATTTCAGTTGATAATATATGGAGGATTCTCGTGCGTCCGCGACGGGCGTACAGAGCGGACGCACACGCACACCGACATGTTCCGGCTGGCGGCGCGAGGCGGCGGCGGCGGCGGCGGCGGCGGCGGCGGCGGCGGCGGCGGCGGCGGCGGCGGCGGCGGCGGCGGCAGCGCGGCGTGGCGCGCGGTGAACGGCGGCGCGGCGGCGCCGGCGGCCCGCGCGGGGCAGGCCGCCGCCGTCAACGTGCACAGCGGCCGCGCCTACGTCTTCGGGGGCGTCACGGTCTGTGGTTTCTTAATCCTTACTAATATCATATACTAGGGGGAGAAGGGATTGTTAGCAATAGGGATTATCAATCCCATTGCTAGCAATAAACTCTATCAGGTCGACCTCCTCGCGGTTTTCCCTGGAAACCATCTTGATTGGTTTATTGTTGAATTCGTCACGATGGTTAGCCCATGACCTGCTTCATCCTCACCTATCTTCTCTCACTGGTGCTCCGCGGGTGTATACCGATAGCGCGGGTGGAATTACCATTCTATTATCATCCATTAAAAAAAATATCATATACTAACTTTTATCCGCGACTTTGTCCGTGTGACCGGAATAAAATACGTTACATTAATAAATCAAGTTATCCTATTCGCGCAGACAAAGCCGCGGGTGAAAACTAGTACATAGTCATCATTTCAGATGTTAACTGTCCACTGCTGAATATAAACTTTTCCCATAAGGGGAGTTTTGCCAGTAGTTGCCAAGTTTGGCAGGCATTAGATAGCAGGAATTAGATGTTTTAAAAGGGGTGCTGCTGCCCATCTTTCTACCATTAGGTTCCCTTAGTTGCCTCTTATGACATTCACGTGAAAGACAAGGGTGATCTATTCTACGCCGGGACCACACGGAAAATTAGTACGTATAACTCCTTTTTCAGGATGTAGAAGAAACCGAGGAAGAGCTCAAAGGGGAGATGAGTGACGAGTTACTAATGATAGATCTGGAGACGGCCAAATGGCATAATGTCACCCTACGTACCGAGCAACAGAGTACACAATCGCCTGCACCCGCTGAAGAAGCTGTTAAAGATGAGGAGAAAGAAGAGGTCACTGGTAAGGGACTTGAGTTTTATCCACTTTGAATTTAGAAACAATATCAGTGTTATCGTAATTTATTTGGTGCTGTTCGTATCTATAGGTGACAGTTTTTTTTTTGGTGACCATAGAGCGCTATTTCCGCCCGTGCTATTGGTATGCGCTGGCGGGGCACCAATGAGATGATAGGTGAAGATGAAAAGACAGGTTAGTTAGCATATTGTGATGAACACACCCGGAATTCAGAATGGTGGTATCTAGAAGGAACCATGTGGAGGTTGACTTGACCTGGTTCCTTCTAAATACCACCACCATTGGTAATAGGACTGGTAGTTGTTGTGTTTACATGGCTGTGTTTCGGTTTGAAGGGTGGGATATGGCGTAAATTTACTGGGTACAGAGAAATAACACCTGAGTCCTCAGGAATGGCAAGGGGGTATCATGGGCGAAACAGTATACTCTGTTATGTCTACGGTACTGCTCATGTCTATAGGCAATGGTTACCACTTTCTTCATTCTAAGCCACTTCACTTTGCCGTTCTAAGTTGTATAAAAAAAGTCTGCATTATTAACAATCCTTTCCCCCCAATCAGTTCTGTTAGTACATCATGCCATGATGGTTTTTCAAGTGAGGATTTTGCGAAGGTCAACTAGTTCCTATGTATGATGAAATGTATTCTTAGTATTTTTATGGTGAAAATGGTATGGTAACCCCGCCTGCGCTAACAGTATACGGTATGGTAAATAGAAAAAATATAGAAAAATGAAAAGTAGCTGTTACTAATAATTCTCTTCCTCCCTTACGCTGCTTCCTCAGTGGTGACCGACGAGGTATTCACAATGAAGTTAGGGGGGGCCGCGACCCCTTCGGATCCCGTTGTCGGCGGCGCATGCGCGGCGGCCAGGAGACGCGGCGGTCCATCACCGCGCATGTCGGCCATGATGTGTGTGCAGCGCTCTACGCTCTACCTGTACGGCGGCGTGCTAGAGCGAGACGACAAACAGTTCTATCTCAGCGACATGTACAGTTTAGGTTTGTGATAGTTATGTTTTACAACCATTTTTACTTGTATTATCGTACTTTAATTTGATATTAGAAACTAGCTATATGCCACAGCTTTGCCCGTGTAAATCAGTAAGTACATAAATTTACCTATGTGCTAAGTAAGGATATAACTTATCCGTGTACCAAATTTTATTCAAATCTATTTAGTATTTTTTGTGTGAAATTTTGTCAAGATATTTGTTAAAGATAGATAGATAGATAATCTTTAATGTTTCCTTAAATAAAAAAAATAAAAAATAATTACAAGAAAGTATTACACTAAACAATGGGCAGCCTTATCGCTAAGAGCGATCTCTTTCAAACAACCTTTGCATGGAGAGAAGTACCTAGTAAATATAAGAATATATTTTTAAAGTCTCGATTTATTTGATTTTTTTGCGACATTGTTATGTAATTGCGTCGGCATTCATAATTATTTTTGCAATCGTGCTTTACTCTCGTGTTGGTCCCATTTTTATTTTGTGGCGATTAAAGTTGCTTTTTTTTGTGTAGCAAAAAACAGCTGTTGCAGAGCAAAATCTAAATGCTAACCTGCAATATTTACTCTTGAATTGAGAAATTTTAAGTTCTAATAATTAAAAAATATATAATAATAATTGTATTTACAGATTTACATAAATTAAATGAGTGGAAAACAATAATAGAACAGCCACCATTACCGGACTGGCTCGGCTCCGATTCGGAGACAGAAGATTCTGGTTCCGACAGTGACTCTGAGGACTCCGAAGATACAGATGAGGAATAAAACACTATCTATACATCTTCAATCAAAATATATTATGGTGTAGGCAGAGAAAAGAACATTGGATATACATACATATGTAATATATTATAAAACCTTCAATAATCTTCTGCCTATAGATTCCGGAGTTGTCCAACTCTTTGCTCAGTTGTTACCAGCATTTCAACAGTTAATATTCTGAACATATCGACTTCTAGAAATTGCATTACAACTCGTATGATGCTGTCGCCCTGTGCTGTTGAGAATTTATAGCTCATTATTACACAAAGAGCTTTGACGTGACTCACTGGGCCATAGCTCTACGAGCAGTAGTAGTTCAATACTCTAGTATTATAATTGTATTGTATATATATTATATGTTCATATAAGTGTCTCCCATTAGAATAGGTACAAGTTATAAAACGCTAAATGTTTAGATTGGCCAAGAGATTAAGTGATATTTATTTAGAACATAGTAAAGAATCATAATAAATAACTCATGATATACTTTTTTTAAAAAAAAAAAAACCAAATATTTTAATAGAAAAATATACTGTTGCAATGATAATTACCACAGGGAGACTTTGTACAAAAGTCGTTTGTTTAGACACCACTGTCCCATTCGTGATTTTACCGTAAAACAGGGTGGAATATGACAGTGAATTTACTGGGTACAGAGGAATAACACCTGAATCCTCAGGAATTGCAACGCATGGGGTGTATTGTGGATGAAACTGTATAATCTGTAGTGTCCATGGTACTATTCATGTCTATAGACGACGGTTACCACTTCCCATCAGGTGGACCATTAGTTTGTTTGCCATTCTAAGTTGCATAAAATAAATATATAAATAAGAAGTTGTTTAAATTAGCAACTGATACGGTATAGCAATGGGTATAGTGTTTTGTTTATATAATTCCGAACAATAGTTTTAAGAAATATTGTAGTATGTAAGCAAATTGTATGATATTTATATGCTTGTATTATATATAATAAATTACATATTTTTATAGTTCTAAAATTTTTTATTTTAAGAAAATTTATAAATGTATTTATTTATTTAATACTTTAGTATTTTTTTTTTTATAATTAATATTAGTTTGAGATGGATCTACTTAAACGTTTCAAACGAAAGATATTGTCTGAGGATATAAAGTAAAAATAGATCTTCGCCTGCGCAGTCCATAATTATTATGCAATACACAGTAATAAAATGCCACCAACACAACTAAAATGAAACAACACAATTACACATGTTATCGATTTATTTATGTACACAAATTTTATGCCTACATAATAATATATCTTTATAAAAAAATTCATTAACCTACAAACAAACATTCGGTCGCAATCGTTCGTCACTGGCTCACATTGACACATCGGATACAATAAAACACCAAAGTGCACAGTGTGAGTTGCACAAAGATTTACGTTCCAACTACCTTCACGTTTACATCAAGTTTGTATAAAAATCTAAGTTTCTAAAAACATCCGCTGAGGAACAGCTAAGTTTTTAACACAAATTGTCATGTCGTGAACGTAGCCGTCAACTCACACTAGTCACACTGTTCCACTCACACGGATGAGAAATAATATCAAAAGAGTAATTCCAAATATCATAAAATCATAATATAAGTAATGTTTAATTCTGCACACTGATTCGTCTAAATACATATTTTTATACAGGGTATTATAGATCATATGTGATACCACAATATAACAGCGTTTTAATACAAACGCTTCCGCAAAAACAGTCCAACTTTATTATGTACAATTTATATTATCTTTACGAGAAAAAAAAAAGTTGTTAATTAGATTGAAAAAAAGTCCTCCTGATTTGGGTCCTCCTTATCTTTACAACACGGTAAACAACAACAGGTGGCTCTCTTTATTTGAAAAATATATGTCACTGTCACAGCAATGAATTTTTCATTTCTGTCTAAATTATTTGATCATTTTTATACCCAATTCAGAATCTTTATCTTGTATGGGATTCAGAATCTTTATATTATATATTAAAACTAATTTATCTAAATTAAATAACTTCATATCACTTAAGAGTGAACAAAAATATATATAAGTACATTTTGATTCTAAACATGATAACGTTATAATTCTCAAGGATTTAATTATATGATCATGTGATAATATTAAAAAAAATACTTACTTGATTTGTCATACAGTAGATATCTATATAATAACAGATACATTATAAGTATACCTCATTATTATATCAGTTGATTTTATGAAATTTCGAATCACTAATCGAGTATAAGCATCCAGTTAGGATTATTAACGTCACTAGTCACACGTGTATGAGAAAAAAATTTGCAGTACGCGCCAAAAAAGCACGATATAACTTCGAGAAAGCTGACTAGGTTTTTTCCCGACACACGCAAGACTTATTTACAAATTTAAAAAGTAATTGAAAATAAAAAAAGAACTATTTTTTTCTGATTTAGGTATAATGTGTTTTTATTTTATTTTTTATCAGTTTACATAGAATAACCTTTCATGTACCTTTCAACGAGTTACCCTGTTATTCGTTCATCTGTATAAAAACTACATTTTCTAGCAACATTCATTATCGTACGGACCGATGACTGATTTTGTCATAAAAACATTTTTATACATATAAGGCATATATAAAAAAATAATTGTAAAAATAATATAAATAGACATACTCACTATAGTAAAAGGGCAGTTAGAGGCGTTTATCAACTATTACAGATATAATTCATTATTTATAAATTTTATTTGTGCTAATAATTAACAATGACAAATAATTATAAAAGAATAAAATACAATTACAATAGTCGACAGTGCACTAAAATTAGGCACTTGTTTACAAATATTGCATTTGCTTTTGATAATAAATCTAACAATTTTATGTAACAGATAAAGTGCAAGATACAGATACCTTGCAGACAGATTTTGAAAGATTATTTATTTATCCTTAAGCCATATCTCTTATAGGTTAGGCAGTGAAGAGATAAGAAATAACTCGTTATTCGATACGATTCTCGAATTAAATTTATCCAACATAGATTTATCAGATCTTAATTTATATAATTACAATTAAAATATGGTTATACAAGTATTGTCTATGAGAAATTAACTTTTTAAAAAATAAATCATCGGTCCAATATTATTTTGATAATTATTTTTTTATCTATATTTTAATGTTAAACATAATATTTACAACATATATAAAATGGGTTACAATAATGTTATTATGCTATGTTAGTCAACTAGAAAGTGACAAAATATAACTGTACTGACCATTGAAACTCATTCACACGTTTCTAATAAGTCACATTACTAAAACGCTACATTTTTAACGTTTATTGCAAGCGTGAATTCGAAGTGACATATGTTTAGGGTTACCATTTAGAAAAAATTAAAGAGTACTACAAAAAACTTGATCATTTAAAAAGGTTTAGATATTTATAAAATGAAGTAATAAATACGCGTAGCGCACTTTTTAAGGGACAGGAATATTAAGTAAAAAATCCGGACATGCTGAAATACCGAACGGAAGGCCGAATGTCCGGACATGCCCGGAGAAATTTGGACGGATGGTAACCCTACACACGACAGCATGTTCATAGATTAAATAAAAGCTAAGTAGATGGCACGTCGAACAGAAATAATAAAATTTGGTCCCCGAAACTCGCTCGTTTCATATATTTTTTGGAAGCGTCTTCTTTTGTATACGTTTCAGTACCATTAAAACAGAGTACTATTAAAATGAAATTGATAAATTAAATATTTCATAATTAAACACGGGTAAAATTTCTAAAACCAGTTGTCTGCATAATCTAACTGCATTATATAATATATAGGTATAGAATCGTTCTCACTTGACATATTTAGTATCTTTTTGCTATTTGATAAAAGTGTATAACGTAACTTTGTTGCTGAAGGCAAAGTTAATAAATAATAATCACTGGACATCATTATCATACAGAATAAGCTTATGGGAGCTAGATAACTGATAGGCATACTTTTTTTTTTTTAAAATAAATCATGTAGACACGCTGGCCAATACAAACAGAAATTTGAATACAAATGTTTGCATTGTCTAGGGATTGAATCCACGATCATCGGGTGAGACACTGTTGCTACCGCTGCAGCATTAACGTCGTAAATTAAATATATATTATTTCAGATTATTTTATATATATATATATATATATATATATATATATATATATATATATATATATATATATATATATATTCATTTGTTGTTCCTTAGTGTCGTTAGAACATAAAAGGTTTGATCGATTTAAATTTTTAGTTTAGTTCGTTCTAATACAAGGATGATTAAAAAGGAGAAACAAGTGAATAACCAAATAATATAATAATAGTTCAGTTGAAAATTTCAAATTTAAAAATGGATAATTTTTAATGGGAGTCCTTACTTGGTATTATCCTTACTAGATGGCGTTGTAAACGATACGAAGTTCACTGGGTCATCTAATTTTTAAATACATTATTTTAAAAGAAAAATAAATATGGCAATTTCACTAAATATGTCAAGTAATAAGACCATTATAATAAAACGTATAACATTGTACTGATATCAATAATGTCCAGATCGTAATGTAAGTAATATCTACAAAGTAGGTATAATTTACATACAATTTTAATTTTTTTTTCTCTAAATATTTAAACATTATTCTGTAAATATGATTTGGGACAATATTGATATGAGATATTTGTTAATAATAAATTATTAAGTATGTTTTGTGCGTAAATCGATCCGGTAAAGTCGTATTCCTATCATGCCGGCCGTATAAATAAAACGAATTCGGTTACGAAACTGGGATCGGCTTAGTGGGAACAGGACCTAAGTTTTAATTGTAAAAATACCAAATACCTCTTCCTTAATGGTATATATTTTTATAAAGTGTTAGGTTACAAAAATAAAAAAAAAAAACATGTGTAATTGTAAAATTCAGGGGAGTAAGTGTAAAAAACGCCGTTGAGAGGTTTTTAGTATTTTCCAACAATTCATATAGTGATTATTTATTTATAATTAACTTTGATATACTTGAATTTGATGTATTTTTTTATTACGTTCAGACTCATTTTTTAACTAACACATAGTATATACAAAATAAATTGTATATTTTAAATAAAACGAATTAAAATCACTAGCAAAAGTAAAGCTGAAGCCAAATTGATAAATATTACAATAATATATAATATGTGACGGGCGATTGTTGAATATTAACAATTTTCATACAATAAATACGTCTAGTATTTACTTTTTTAAGTTGCTTTAAAATTATTTTAGAATGTATACAGTAGCACAATGCCTAAAACAGTAAGTAGATGCCTATAAATATTAAGAGCGATCGCACTGAACTGTGGCAACATCGAAATTGACCGTTAATTTAAAAACAATTGATTTAATAATATGTAAAATATTTTTTTTAAAAGGTATTCTAATGCGAGTTTGCATGATTGACATTTGAGAACACCTTTTAAATGATCAACTAGATATATTGAAAATAGTTCAATTGTTTTTGTAAATTGACGGTTAATTGTGACATTGCAACACTTTGGTAAAATTTGGTACAAACGCTCTAAATTTGATATATCTCACCAGCTACTTGTATACAGAGTAATGGCCGCCCAGCCACAGACTAAACTAAAATGCGAACTATAAATATATATATCAGTCTGTTAAATGTTAATATTCAATATCAGGTTCGAATGATTCACGTAAACAAATTAATCCGAAACAAATCAGTCTCTTAAGTTTAGAAATTATGATTAATTAATTGTTATTTACATTTATTGTTATAAACATATATTCACGTACGGCGGCCTTGGTGAAGTGTCGGAATCTTTGTGCATCTTAATAATAAATATTCATAAACAATAGAATATATTTAGAAACGTAATAATCTTAGAAAGATTTTATTGATTCAAATAAATAGAATTGTTTCAACAAATAATTTCAAAATTTCATAGAAATAAAATCGCAGAGGCCGCCCTGATCACCCACACATCAACATAAACTTGAAAGAATAAATCATACATTCACTATCTATCAAGTACATTAAATTACATTTAATATTTACAAAAAAAAATTATCATTAAATAAATATGTCAATTTGGCAGAAATTTTCTATAATAATATTTTTGTTGAAAAAAAAATATGTGCCCAAAACGAAAGCCCATTTTTATTGTCACCCACGAAATGAAGATTGCATATAAAATTAATAAATTAATATACACACGTGTGTGTAAACGCAATTTGTTTGAGTCCATCGTCCGCACAAGTCCAGTATAAAGTCCAGAATATATATATCACAGTAGCGCAAAGCGCCATACTCCGACCGGCCATCGTTCGCACTGACTAGTCTATCTACAATTCATTCCATCCTAATTTACGTATTAATCGCGCGTTGTATAAACATCAGTCGCTTTTGATTTCTGGGAAAAATTAGTTGAGGACTTAGATATCGCTCAATTAATTAGAAAAAAAGTATTCGTTTCAAGTAGCAATTTTGTTTTTTCTCGGTTCATACAAGGAATTTTTGAACGCATGACTCATGACATGATGAAACGCCATACGTAGCGATCAATCGAGAAAGAAACCGTCTGTTCATCCTAAGAATAAAAAATAAATTTGGATTTAATGACGTTCACATTAAGGTTCTATTTTAAGCTGAAACAGTTTAAATTTATATTTTTTATCCATAGGAATTCAGGTTCTAAACGAACTATACATTTAGCTATTTTTAATGTATGTACTAGATCCCCAGAAATCAATGGCAGTGACAACACCTTATGTAATAAATGTATATCCCTTTATTCATAAAAACGTCAAATATCTAATAGATATATTTTTTGAAATTTGAGTAGTATGTCTCTATCTTTCCAGTAAAATTTTTGATTTGAAAGAAAGTGACAAAATGCAAATAGGCTTGGTTCCCACTACGGTTTGATGAACTAACCAATAGCTAGAGTGCCAGTTACAGAAAGTTTTTTCATATTTAAACGGATCGAGAAAAAATCCGGGTACGGTTTTCGTGACGGATCCGTTTGTGTGAAAACGTCTTGGCAAAGGTTTTAGTGAATCAAGTCGGAGCGGCGTAGTGGGAAGCGACCCTAATATAATATTAACAGTTTTTATGAATAATGCGAATACACTTTAAAACAAATCGGTGACTATGGTACCGAACCACGCGCACACAACGGGTAAGGCGTACGTGAAGAGTGCCTTCTGTAGTGATGGCCGGTCGGCGGAGTCGGCGACCGGATCGGTGGGCGCCGGCGCCCGGCTGTCTGGCGCGGCGTCCGGCTCGGACTCCGCCGGCGTCTCCTCGCTCCGGCCCCGGACGTTGACGTTGTTGGTGCCGGGCCCGTCCACCACGTTGGGTATGAACGGCGGCTCGGATGCCGGTACCCGTCTTTCATTGTCGTCTACCGTGGACTCTTTGGGCGGACTCTCGCCTGATCCACCTGTGGGAAAGAGATTCATATTGTAATTTTTTTCTAATCCCAAAAATAACGTGTACAATGAGTTCTCAACAACGACGTATATAAATACTTTTTTTAAATACTCGTACGTTTGTAAGTAACGGATGTACGATTATATTTAAAAAGAAAGAAAACACTCAGTGTTTGATAGTGAGAGGATCGGATCCGCAATCATAGGCAGGAAGGCGAAAGTGTTAAACTGTACATAACTGTATGTGCAGTTATCTGCAGTGCAGTGCGGTGCCACTGGGCGGGCAAACGATGAGTGGAGGCGGCCAGGCCCCTGTTCCTGAGGGGCCTCCAAATGCCTCTATTTTCTTCATCCAAATCCATATTCTATGTATAATTTAAATTTCACGTGCAAGATTTTGGCAAAATGAACATAAACATTTAATGAATAGATTTGCCTGTGTTTTTTCAGATATTTTGGTATTGTCACAGATAGTGAACCCATTGTTGATATCTGATTAATTAGATTCGTTAACAATGTTTTTAATCACTGGAATATCCGTTGGGATGATTCCCATATATATATATATATATATATATATATATATATATATATATATATATATATATATATATATATATATATTTGAATATTTTTGGCAAATTTTTACATTTGTATTTTATTATGACTAAGCATTGAAAAATACATACTATTCTAAAACTGTTAATGCTACTGACCTTCTGGATAGTCATCATCGTCGTCGATGTTCTCCGTGTCGTAGGTGCCGTCGTCACCGGAGCCTGAGCCGGAGCCTCTGAAGTCCTGCCGGTCGGGGAGCCAATAAGGGGACACCCGGGGCTTATCTGTAACTATCATCATAATTATATCAGACGTTTCCTGTCCACTGTTAATACATCAAAACTGGGGGGAAAGGGATTGTTAGTAATGGAGACTGAGAATCCCATTGCTAGCAATATACCCAACCAGGTCGACCTCCTCGCAGTTCTCCCTGGAAACTATCATGGTTAATTCCTGATGAATTCATCATGATGGACTAACTGGCCTGTTTTCATTCTCATCTATCACCCTTCACTGGTGCTCCGCCGGCGTATCCCGTTAACGCAGGCGGGGTTACCATACCATTTTCACCCATCAAAAAAAAATACATCAAAACTTGTAAAATAAAAAAAATATATACTTTTTGTAACTCATGTGTTATTTTGAGATTTGTTGTTTGCGATATTAAACCTTTTATTCAGCTAAGCTGGTGAATAGTAAGCCTGATAGTTAAGCCTGAGAGAATAATTTATGCCACAACAGCGGCCAATCTTCGTGAAATGTACGAATTGTCAGTAATGGAGGTCTAGGGGGTCTCTCTAAAGGTTCACCTGATTAGGTTTTTTTTATACAACTTAGAATAGCAAACAAGCTGACGGCCCACCTGATAGAAATTGGTAACCGTCGCCTATAGACATGAACAGTACCATGGACATAACAGAGTATACTGTTTCGCCCATGATAACCCCCATGCGTTGCCATTCCTGAGGACTCAGATGTTATTCCTCTGTACCCAGTAAATTCACGCCATATCCCACCCTTCAAACCGAAGCACAGTCATGCAAACACAACTGCTTCACGGTTGAAACACGAATGGGACAGAGGTACCCAATCACTAATATCCTATCAAGTCAACCTTCACGTGATCATCTGGCGATAGCAAGAGGGATCAATGGATCTGGCGTTCTTACTTATCATTACTCACTGAGAACATGCAATTTACGCTCATTATGATTCAAGATTGCGCACGCAGGACTGTTATCCCATTTGTATCACTTAAAAAAAACGAAATTCCTTGATACTGACCTTCCTCTACCCACTGCACCTCGACTCCATTGTACGCATCCTTCAGCTGGCCGGTGAGGAACTTGAGCGTGATGAGTTGGTTTCGCATCAAATCGATGCTGCTGGGCGACACCTCGCCGCGGACCTCGGGGTTCGATGCGAGGGCTACGCTGCCTTCGCCCGCTGGACTCCTTGTATAACTGGTGGGAAAGAGGGAGCAATTGATAAGTATGGTGCGGACGTTCTCTCTATCGCATGTAGTAGCGAAACTGTATCTATTCACAGAATTCTTTGCCACATATCTAGAGCTGCTTGTATGTCTCTGCCGACTCATAAAGGAGGATATGGCGAGAGGTATGTTTGAAGACAGATGGGGGGGGGGGGGCAAGAGAATAGATGAAGAGATTGTTGGTAATGGGGTCTAACAGTTCCATTGCTAACAATATACTCGAGTCCCCCGAGTGGTAGGGTGAGCACTAGCCACCCTATCTTGAGAGAGGACACCTGCCCTTACCAACAGGGGGTAGGTCGTTGCTCTCGGAGATGTAATGATTGTGAAAGCGAACCCATGTCTCCGACATATGGCATTAAAAAAAAAAGAGTCGATCACCAATGTCATTAATTCATAGTGAATTTATCATATAGGGCCAACTGATCTG
The DNA here is from genome assembly GCF_026898425.1 of Galleria mellonella. Lineage (NCBI taxonomy): Eukaryota > Metazoa > Arthropoda > Insecta > Lepidoptera > Pyralidae > Galleria > Galleria mellonella. The sequence continues at coordinate 564,661 of NW_026442090.1, read as the reverse complement.
ACTTTACAATTATCACCATTATTATACCATAAGGACAACATGCAGAGAGTCCAAGGTGTGGTTACCTGGCGACGTGTGTGCCGTTAGAGCAGGGCGCGGTGGTGATGCTCAGGTGGACGCACAGCACTGCCGGCAGGTGGAGCCAGTAGTGCTGCGTGCTGCGCAGCCGCGACCGGGTGTCGCGCACCAGCTTCTCCAGGGCTGGCGCGCCCCAATCCTCTCCTAAGTACACGTTACGTATATATTTTTTATTTTTATTCACTAGTTGTGCTGGAAGAAGTGCGTGCTTCTTTCACGTTATTTGCTGCTTCATTATGTATCTTTAATTGCTTTGGTAGAAACAAATTGTAAAACTATATCCTGGACATTTGGAGAGGAAGAAATATCAGTAATGGGGTCCCATTGCTAGCATAATATCCTGACAAGTACACTCTGGTAACTACTTTTTGGTACTTTATGGAAACCATCATAGTTAATTTATGGCGAATTTATCACAATGGACTACTTGACTTGCTTTCATCTCCTCATTTATCAACCATTCCATTGTATCCTTGGCCATGCCAGAAAAATCTATCAAAAAAATTAGTTTTCGTTGCAATCTGCATAAAAAGAACGTGACAATAATGTGCATCTTAAATTTTCTCATGCTGGTTGGAAAGAAAACGTATCTATTGATGAACTTTTTCTATTACCGTTTAACAGTTTTGGTTGCAAATCGTACAATAAGAATATTATGGTCAAATGGTGGCACGGCTTATATTTACAAAGGGCTACTTACCGCGACCTTCGTCTATTTTGGCTGCTGGTTTTTTCGTATAAACTACATTTGATGAGTAAATGTCGTAGTCTTCCTCGTGTTCGAGGGGCACGCTGTCCTCATCTGGCTGTGGGTCGGCATCTCTCTTCTTCCTCTCGCGTTCTTCATACTCTTCATACTCGTCCAGATTTATATTCCCCTTCATATACTGGAGGAACCGCTCCCTCGATTTGGCCTGCTCAGCCATCTGTTTTGTCGCTTTCCTAATATCCTCGGGAGTCTTCAAACCCAACAGAGACGGGTCCTCATTGAGGATGCTCTCGAATGACGCTTCTATCTCAAAGTCATCAACGTCATTCGTCTTTGGATTCCAATCGAAATCTGGTATTGATTTTACTGATCGGCGACTCCGTTCCGGCGCTTGGAAGGGGCCGGTGCTGCCGCCACTTCCTAAACTTGGCTGCCCGCAGATTGTAAATATCTTTTTCGATATGTCCTGGTTGTGCTCCTGGAAACTCATGATGGCTTCTGATATCTTGATATCAATCGGTTCGACGACCATAGCAATGTTGAACGGTCCGAGCAAGCGATCGCCCACTTTGTCTACGGCGTCTGAAAATACAAATTTAGAGATTGGTGTTAGCTATTGTCATTAGTGCTTATGCGAGAGAGACGCCATCTAGAGTCAAAAGTTATACCACCTTCGTTGACTTTGACATGATAAATGGTAGTATTTTTTTATGATACAAAACTGAATTTGAAAAATTCAGTGATATATTTTTTAAGGGCAAACGAGTATGTAGTTCATCTGATGGTAAGCGATTACTGTCATCCATAGCTACCTGCAACTTCAGAGAAATTGCAGGTATACACCTGCAATTTCTCTGCCTCGAATACGAGGCAATACTGCTGACCTTTTAAGAAGGAATATACTCTTTTCTTAAAGGTTTCTCTCGTATAAGAATTGGGGTATATAGGTAAATCTTGGAGTCCATCGAGATAAAGATCTGTACATCTTCATAGTGTCACAAAGATATTGATCCCAGTAATATCACTGCCACATAAAACATATGGGAGCACGACAGCAGCGTCTTTGAGTGCTACTTCATTATGCTTGATGATTGAATAAATGAGCGTTGGTGGGGGGGGGGGGGGGGGAGATTTTTAGTAATGCGGACTATCAGTTCCATTGCTAGCAATATGCCCCATAAGGTCGATCCCCCCCCCCATCTGGAAACCATCGTGCTGAATTCTTGGTGGATTCATCACGAAGGGCTAACTGACCTGCCTTTTCATTCTCACCTATCATCCCTCACTGGTTCTCCGCTGGTGTATACTATTAGCGCGGGTGGGGTAACTATAATGTTGTAAAACATTTGATATACTTTGCACGCTTAAATAACTTGCCTTTATAATAATAAAAAAAAAAACTGCTTGAAATGAATGCACACTTTTATTGAAGGACGCCATGACACTTGCTTAATTACATTTTCCAATGTTGCCAACCTTAGGAACAATAATTTCCAATATACTACAGTAACCATTCCATTATCATCAATTAAAAAAAAAATCAGTGTGACAGAGTATATTATACGGATAATTTAATTAAGAGAGATTAAGTCTACCAACTCACAGACATAACCGTCCCAATGCTCACTGAGGTCTGCGTGCACGGGCAGGCAGCCGCGGGCCACGTTGTGGCAGTACCGGCTGCACGCGGGTTCCGTGACACCACCGCACGTACCGCAGTAGCTGAGGCGAGCCCACGCCTTCACGCACTCGTCGCTTACTCCCACCTGATATATTGTGCCTAAATTATTAACTATCCAACTAAAGGTTAAGGGGATTGCTGATTATGGAGTCAGGTAGTTTCATTGCTAGCAATATAGAGTATACTGTCAGGTCCACTTCTAAGCAGAACTGGGAACAAATCCTCTCCATCCAAAGATTGCAGGAACAGATTGCTTTTAGCGTAAGGCCGCCCGTGTTTTTACAATGTGAACATTTCTTATAATTGTTTGTATCAATCTATAATGAGTTTACTACTGTAATCTTTTGAAGGAAATAATAAAAAGTATCTGTCTAAATTATTAACTGTTTAATTTTGGAGCCTTGTGGTCCCGGCATACAATAGTCCACCCTTTCCTTTCCTGTGGGTGTCATAAGAGGCGACTAAAGGAACATAATGGTAGAGGGATGGGCAGCACCGTCCTTTTTACATTTTTAAAGCCTAATGGTGGTTGCCAACCCGCATGTCAAGTGTGGCAATTACTGGCAAAACTCTCCTTATGAGGAAGGCTTATGTTCAGCAGTGGACAGTTAATGGCTGAATTGATGACAATAATGAATTATTGGATGGAGGTGATTACTAGTAATGGAGTCTAGTCGTCTTACAGCTAGCAATAACAGAACTATTGAGGTTATTAAGTTCGTCATGATGAGCCAGTTGACTTGATTTCATTCTAGCTTATCATCTCTCACTGGGAGTAAGGGATTATTAGTAATGAGATCTATTTATCTATCAATTCTATTGCTAGTAATATACCCTATTAGGACGGTTTCCATTCAGTTCCCCTTGAAAACCACTGTGGTTAATTGAATCATGTTGAATTCGTCACGATGGGCCAACTGACCCGCTTTCATCTTCATCTGTCTTTCACTGGTGCCCCGTCAGCACATACCGATAGTTACATACCGGTAGTACTGGGGTTACTGTTTAATTTTCATCCAATAAAAAAAAATCAGCCCTCACTACCACATTGTGCATTTACTCTATGGTCTAATTATAACATTTTAAAGTTTCTAGTAGTTTTAAGCTAAGGTGAATTTTGACTTATCCTTGTATTCAATAAAAATTAAAAATTATTCACAGTCATGAAGACATTTGCGTAGTAACGTGAAATACACAAAAAATCGAATCGAATGAGAAGTTTTATCTTTTTTAAGTCGACTCGTAAAAAATAATGATGTGTATATTAAAGTCTAATAAAAAGAAACTGCATTATCAGAATATTAAGAGGTTAGTCTGTGTACAGTAGACAAAAAAGAATAAGAAAAAAAAACTCAGTTAATACGGAGTCGACACTGACATTGAGAATTAATAAAATGTAAAAAAGTCTACATTGGTTTTTATTTGGGTGAATTTATCTTGTCCTAAATGAAAACATATAGATAGGTTACATAGGAATAACATGTTTGATTATCACTTATATAATAAATGTGCGAGACGGTGTTTACCTTATTATGTTTATTGACGCCTGTTTGGCGGTATTATTTACATAAGAAACGCTGTTGATTCTTAATTTGAAAAAGTTGATGTGTGATTATTTCTTTTTGGGAATTTTTTCTCTGATACTAAAACTGTATTGTATTACATACATACATATCAACCGTTAATGATGATTATAGTTAGGTATCATCATCATCATCTCATCACCATCGTTATATCAGCTGTTAAGTTTTCACTGCTTAACATGAAGCTCCACCATAAGAGGGTTTTGCCAGTAGTTGCCACACTTGGTAGGTGGGTTAACAATTGTAGTTTGGTTTTGGTGATATTTTAAGAGGGACGATGTTATGTTATGTTTTGATCATTATGCATATTGTATAGTAAAATCTTGATTTTACATGAATTCCATGATCATGATAATTTCACGTTTTTTCAATCGACATCAGTAAGATGGAGATTCTCAAATCGGTTGTATTTTTTTTTATGTTTATTACTTTATAACTCAGTCAGTTCGAAACCTATTTAGGTAATTCTACGGATTGGTTCCATACAAATTTTATCGAAATTAATCCAGTAGTTCAGTTTTGAAATTAAAATAACAGGTTTTGACACAATTAAAGTCTGTGAAGGTTTGTTTGTGGAATACAATATTTAATGTTATTTTTTTGTATGAAGTTAGGTCAGATGTTAATATTTCTTTGTTCTTTAATAGTGAGACATAATAATTATGTTGGTACATATCTGTGTAAATGACTTCATGCCCTTAGTCAGTTCTAAAATAATCACCACATTTATGTATGTATTAATCATGGCGCGTAATTTATTTATATGGATTGATTTATATGGAACGGACAAGACGGCAGGTTTAGTTTAAACAAAATTGGCACTTTTATATGAGTTCTGTCGCGATTTGATGTCAGATTTGCAGTATTTACAGGAAGTTTAAGATTTAAAAAAAAAAGGAGACAAAAGTATTTAAAGGAAATTTAAGATTTAAAAAAAGAAGACAAAAGTATTTAAAGCAAGTTTAAGATTTAAAAAAAGGAGACAAAAGTATTTAAAGGGAGTTTAAGATTTAAAAACTCCTTTATTCATAAAAACGTCAAACTCTCATAAACCTATTTTAGCTATGGAACTGTTTTATCTCTTCCTTTTACGCTAAATTCCTAATTTAAGAAAAAGTGACAAAACAGATGGTTAAAATAGGTTTGTAGAAGGTTCTATTTTTTACGAAAAAGGAAGTTTGTGTTTAATGATTTTTTTTTTAACTACGTAATTAAATGAAATTAAAATTAAAAATAACATATATTTTGCTAAGATTTTTGGGCCCATTTGCATTATAATGTCCATGCTTAGTTAAAATGTTAAAGTCAAATTTGATTGTTATATATACTTATATAGACATAGCCTTCTATAGCCAATGGATACCACTTTCTATCAGGTTGGCCACCAGCTTGTTCGCCATTCTAAGTTGCATAAAAAATTGCATTATTTGTAAATACATAAATAGATGTGTTTTATTATAATTATATATCTATATTTTTTTTTATAATAATAAATGAATACATATATGAACTTGCAAATACAGAATAACAGATATTTTTTTTATCTATTATCTATTTTTTAAACGACACGTGACAACGGGAATAGCGGTAGAGTTAAAAAAATGTTAAATTTCATAAAATCGCTTCCATCCTGCCAGTGTGAAACGATAATTCACAGGCGCCATATGGGATCATTGCACGACAAAATACAAAATGTTGCTTCGCTTGTCTCCGAGTTATGAGTCATAAAAGTTGATGTCAGAACCGAGAATCGAGTCGGAGGCAAGACGCGACTCGAATATTGATTCGATAAATAATTTGCATCCTTAATACGCGAAGTCCATTTATTCAATATGTCCGCTACTAGACGTTACCTGTCCGAGTTGACTAAATTACGACTCGCCAGACACGCCTCGTCTCGAATAGTATATTCCGCGGTATTTTTGATCTCCTGGTACTCTATAGGAATTTGTGTCAGTCGTATAAATGTTAAGCGAGTGCCTGGAATATGTATATTTCGCGGTATTTTTGATCTCCTGGTACTTAACGCCAGTTATATAAATAGTATTTTTTTAATGGATTTTAAAAGGACGAGATTCTCAATTTATCTGTATCTAAGTGGTGACCAATGGTGAAGAGACAATCAATCGTTACTATTACACTTCGTCATATCATATTTATGTCAAATTATTAAGCTTTTTTTTATACCACTAATGTGGCAAACAAGCATACGGCCCACCTGATGGTAAGTGGTTACCGTAGCCTATGAACACCTGCAATACCAGAGGTATTACGCGTGCGTTGCCGACCCTGAAGAAACCTCTTTACCCCCCTTTTGAAGAACCCCATGCTGTAGTCTCTTGGGAAAATCTCGGTAGCTAACCAACTACTTATGAGTCGACGAATATAATTAATTATATTAAATAAAAAAAAAACCTACTAATATACCTGTAATGTGAATATGTTTGGATGTGTAAATGTTTGTTACTCATTCACACTTAACAGCTGAACAGATTTGAATGAAATTTGATACACGGCTTACCTAATGTATCAAATTATATCATATCTTAATATGTCTTCTATCAGCCATTAATTGTCTATTATTGAACATAAGTCTTCCCTTAGGGTTATGCTAGTAGTTGCCACGTTTGGCAACCGGTGGATTGGCAACCGCAGTTACATTTTGGAGATGTTTTAATAGGGACGCTGCAGCCTATCCCTCGCCCTCCTTAGTCACCTCATACGACACCCACAGGAAAGGAAGGGGTGGCCTATTCTATGCCGAGACCATACGTGTTCGCGACATTATTTGTATATATGTAATCGTAATTTATAGTTGTTAAGTCCCTAGTTAATCGTTTCTGTATTCTGTTATTTTATATAGATTTACATAGATTTAAGATAGTGTAAGTTAAATAAAGTATTCCTTTGTGTGTTGTCATTATTACCTACGAATAGAAATAGAAATTGTAACAATAAATAGAATTAAGAACTTGTAAATTGCAATAAATAAACGCTATAGAGTACCGATCTGAAGAGACACGCGTCTCGTTCTTTCTCGCCCCGTCCCGCTCGCGCAGATTCGCTAACGCGAGTTGGAAACGTTATCATGCGAGCGGGCGGGTATAAAGATAGGCCGCCTCTCGTCGAGCGGCATTCGCTTCAGGGCAGCGACGCACTACACTCGAGAAGAAATAGGACAAGAAGAAAAAATACTCTCTTCAGACGGTACCGGAGGCTTCAGAATAGTAATCGCCGTGTTTCACTCCAGCCTGAACCAACGCCCCTACAGTCCACGCTCACCGAACGGCAGTCCACACCGTTCATCGTGGTCCTTCGAGAAGCCGGATTGCTGGAGGAACACCGTTGGTACATCGAGAAGCCGGATCGCTGGAGGAAGACCATTCTGAAGCCGGATCGCTGAAATGCCGACTACGAGAAACATGAAGTCGTCGCAACAAAAAATCGCCGTCACCGAAGCCACAACGTCCGCCGCCACCACGTCGACTACGGCCGCCGGAACGCTGTCCGTCGCTGCCACGCCGTCCGTTGCTGCCACCACGTCGTCTGCGGCTGTCAGAATGCCTTCTGTCGCTGCCACGTCGTCTACCGCCGCCACCACATCGACTACGAACACGTCCGGCGATACGACGACCACAGGAGCCACGGAGACTACCGAAGCCACAGGAACGACAGAGGAGACAGCAAGGAAGAAGGAACCGAAGCACGGCACGGCACGCACGGTTCGCACCACGGCCTCGCAGAAGAAGAAGGCTCTGGCCAAGGCACGGGAGGAGCTACTTCGAAAGGAGGTGGAATTGGCCGCCGCACGTGTCGCCGCCCTGGAAGCCGAATCAGAGGACGACGAGGAAGTAGAAGACGACGACGCTACCGTCAGAAGAGAACGAACGTCGGATTGGGTTCGTCGAAGCACGCTGGCACTCACAATGGAGCCGCATGTACCAGAGATAGAAGAAGTCACCGGCAAGCGTCAGGGGTTCGTCCCATCGAGACCCGTTGAAGAGGATTCGAGAGCGCCGCCGCCACAGCCGAGCAGCGACGCACTTCACCGGGACCACGCACGCCACGTTGACCCACATGCCGCCATGCCTACGATAGCAGCAGCGATGCAGTCGATGAAGAAAGAAGAACCGGTGCTGAAGGTGGGCATCGATTGTAATGAGTTTGCGATCGCCATGCAGATGGCCGCTCGCAACATACTGCCCTCCACAGCGTCAAGAGTCACCGAGTTGCCAGTCTTCAATGGATCGTCGAGCGAGTGGTTACCATGGAAGATGGCCTATGAAGAGAGCGCAAGTCAACTCACAGAACAAGAGAACCTAGCAAGACTGCGCAGAAGCTTGAAGGGGGCCGCAAAGGACGCGGCACGCTCCCTATTCGTCGGGTCTACGACCGCAGAAGAAGTAATGAAGATGTTAGCCGCGAGGTTCGGCCGCCCTGGAGCACTCGTCACAGCCGAACTGAACAAACTCCGCGCGCTACCACGACTCTCGGACAACGCAAGAGACGTCTGCCTCTTCGCAAGCAAGGTGCAGAACGTCGTCGCCACGATACGAGCGCTGAACAAGAGTCACTACCTCTACAATGAAGAAATAGTGAGAAACGTCACAGAGAAGATGCCGTCGGTACTACGCTTCAAGTACTACGATTTCGCCAACGACCAACCGGAGGGACAACCGGACCTCATAACACTCTCTCAGTTCCTGCAAAGGACCGCCGCACGATGTGGAAACTTCGCCCCCGCCGAGGAGATACCGTCCGAAGACCGGCGGGAGTCCGCTCCTAGGAAGACGGCGAAGACATACACGACGCAGGAGAAACCCGCTACACCACCGTGCCCGATGTGTCGACGAGAGGGACACGCTCCATCGGACTGCAAGACGATGAAGGAAGCGGACACATCGGCGAGATGGGAGCTAGCGAAGACTCATAGGCTGTGTTTCCGTTGCCTCAAAGTGAGAAGATTTCGCCACGCCTGCAAGAGCAAGAGATGTGGAGTAGATGAGTGCACGCAGACTCATCACCCTCTGCTGCACACCACGCGACAACAGCCGGAGAATGAAGTAACAACACACGTCGTCGAGGACAAGTCCGCCGCAGTCACCGCATCGGCAAGGGAAAACGACAAGATCGCGTTCCTGAAGATCCTGCCGATACGAGTCACCGGTCCCACGGGAACGTGCGACACCTACGCGCTACTGGACGACGGGTCGACTTGCACCATCATCGAGACGACGGTGGCGAAGCGAATCGGTGCTACGGGTCCCCCCGCACCATTCTACATGGAAGGTGTGGCCGGGGCACGGATCAACGCAGCTCAATCGACGCGTGTTCACTTCAAGATCCACGGGCGGAATTCACAAGAATACACAGTGGGGGCACGGACGATGGACAGACTGCAGTTATCACCGCAGTCGGTACCACGCAGCGTCATCAAGGGCTGTCCACATCTGCGGGACATAGAGAGGGAATTGGTCTATGAAAAGGGCAAACCGACGGTACTGTTGGGGCAAGACAACTGGCACCTACTGCTGGCCCACGAAGTTAGAAGAGGATCCGACACGCAGCCGGTCGCATCACTCACCGACCTGGGATGGGTACTGCACGGTACGAGTCGCGGCAGGACAAGACAGCAGGTGCATAGAATCAGCCACATAGTGACGACACATGAAGAGGAACAATCGATGGAAGAAATGATGAAGCAACATTTCGCGCTCGAATCGCTAGGAATCGCACCGAAGAGATCTTACAATGAAGAAGAACGTCGCGCCCTACGCATCTTAGAGGAGAAAACTCGTCCGTTACCGGCGGGAGGATACGAGACGGGGTTATTATGGAAGAAGGACGACCCTGTGCCGCCGGACAACTACGACTCGACGATGCGACGTCTCCGACCGGTCGAAAGGAATTTCGACAAAAATGAAGAGCAGTGGCCGCGTGAAGATAGTACGAGCGACGATAGTCAAGCGGAAACGGGAGAAGAACGCGTACACAAGCTACAGAACGCGACGCAGTTGTCTATAGCATTACCCGATCCGTCACGTTTTTCTAATTGGTTGAAACTTGTTCGCAGTTCAGCACGAGTGTTGCAGTTCATCGACCTCCTGCGACCGACCAGTCAACGCTGTACCGCCATCCGAAAGAGAAACAAGAAGAAAGAGAGCGCCGACCCCACTTGGACCCGCACGAAGAAAGTCGATAGAGAGAAGACGAAGATGAAAATCAAGAACAGCAATAGTCCATCTGTGTGTTTCATCCCCATAGACACACACTACCTCGATCGCGCGCGACGGCTATGGATTCGCGCGATACAACAAGAGGCGTTCGGCGACGAAATCGCAGCATTGAAACATGGGAAACAGCTGCCGTCATCCAGTCGACTCATACAGCTGTCAGTCGTCATAGACAACGACGACATTCTGCGACTTCGATCGAGAATAGCAGCCGCCGCCGATTTGTCAGCCGAGCAACGAGAGCCCCCCATCGTCGACGGAAACCACACCTGGGTGCGCCTATACATCGCATGGGTGCATCGGAAACTTCACCACGGCGGCTTCGAGATCACCACGAACGAGGTGCGACAACACTTGTGGGTGTTGCGCCTACGACACGCCGTCCGCAGTGAACTGAAGAGGTGTCAGCTGTGCCGCCTACGAAGAGCAAGACCGGCGCAGCCATCAACGGGCAACCATCCACATAGCAGGTTGGCGCATCATCAACGACCGTTCACGTTCACCGGCCTAGACTACTTCGGGCCTATGACCGTGACAGTGGGCCGCACTCACCAGAAACGATACGGAGTGCTCTTCACCTGCCTAACGACGCGCGCAGTCCACCTAGAAATCGCCGGCAGCCTCAGCACGGACTCCGCCATAATGGCCCTGCGGCGCTTCATAAGCCGCAGAGGGTGTCCCACTGAGCTATGGTCCGACCAAGGCACCAACCTCAAAGGTGCTGACGTCGAACTGAAGAAAGCAGCCGAGGAAGCCATCCAAGAAGAGTCATCAGTCCATTTCATCCGGTGGCGCTACATTCCCCCGAGCGCACCCTTCATGGGAGGTGCGTGGGAACGGCTGGTGCGTAGCGTGAAGACCGCACTAGCCGCTACGTTGAACGAGCGGGCGCCCAAGGAAGAGGTCCTCCACACTCTGCTGGTCGAGGTCGAGCACACCCTCAATAGTCGACCGCTAACCCACGTGTCAACATCGGCAGACGACGACAGCGCCCTAACCCCCAATCACTTCATATTGGGCGGTCCATCGCGCGTCCCACTGCCAGGCAGCTTCACCGAGAGCGACGCGGCGGGACACAAGGAGTGGCGTGCCAGCCAGAGGCTAGCTGACTGCTTCTGGAACCGGTGGGTGAAGGAGTACCTACCCGAGTTGCAACACCGGCGGGAGCCCCGAGCTACACACGGAGCCATCAAAATGGACGACCTGGTCCTGATAGCTGATGGGACCTTGCCTCGCAACACGTGGCCGCGAGGCGTGGTGGTGGCGACCTACCCTGGACCAGACGGCGAGGTTCGAGCAGTCGACGTGCGGACGAACAAGGGCATCCTACGGCGACCCACTAAGAAGTTGATCATACTGCCCACATCGACATCGAGCGACGCGAACACGAGTTAACTCCAGCTACGAGAGCTGCGGCGGGAGATTATGTTCGCGACATTATTTGTATATATGTAATCGTAATTTATAGTTGTTAAGTCCCTAGTTAATCGTTTCTGTATTCTGTTATTTTATATAGATTTACATAGATTTAAGATAGTGTAAGTTAAATAAAGTATTCCTTTGTGTGTTGTCATTATTACCTACGAATAGAAATAGAAATTGTAACAATAAATAGAATTAAGAACTTGTAAATTGCAATAAATAAACGCTATAGAGTACCGATCTGAAGAGACACGCGTCTCGTTCTTTCTCGCCCCGTCCCGCTCGCGCAGATTCGCTAACGCGAGTTGGAAACGTTATCATGCGAGCGGGCGGGTATAAAGATAGGCCGCCTCTCGTCGAGCGGCATTCGCTTCCGGGCAGCGACGCACTACACTCGAGAAGAAATAGGACAAGAAGAAAAAATACTCTCTTCAGACGGTACCGGAGGCTTCAGAATAGTAATCGCCGTGTTTCACTCCAGCCTGAACCAACGCCCCTACAGTCCACGCTCACCGAACGGCAGTCCACACCGTTCAATACGAGATAACGAATTTGGCGAATTCGGGAATAACGTCTTAAAAATGAGGGATGTAGCACCTTCAAGTTGAAAATACTCACTCTCATCATGTTCCTGACGACATCGGCGCCGGCCCTCAGTGATTTGTGAAGTGTACGCGTGGCGACGAACGCTCGCCGCAGCTGTACGGACAGCTTGTTGGGGACGTCCTCGAACGGCTGGATGTCACGCATGTTGCTATTCACGCATTTCAAGTATCTGCAAATAGAATGACATGGTCAAGTAAGATTATTAGGACTTTTTTAATCGGTAATTTGATACAGCAGGTATTTTTTTAAAACACAGGGGGCAAACGAGCATGCGGCTCACCTGATGGTAAGTGACTACCGCCGCCCATGATCACCCACAACACCAACGGCATTGCAAGTGTGCTGCCGGCCTTTTAAAAAAGAATATGCTCTTTTCTTGAAGGTTATGATGTCGTATCGGTTCGGAAATTATTAGCAGGTCAGTTGGCCTATTATCAAACAATTATTGTTATATTATAGAAACAACTACACTGTTTCCTCCTATTATTGTACGCACACTGCCCGCTGGTAATTAATGCTCCTTTCCACTCAGGGTTTGCTGGAAGAGAACTCTTATAGAGTGAAGCTCGTCTTTTGGACATTTTTATTTAATATATTTTGTAATTTTTTGTGTACATTAAAGTTAAAATAAATATACCCATAAAATATACCCATATTGCTAGCAATGGAACTGTTTTTTTTTTTGCTTCTATGTACTGGGTTTGGATCCCCAAGCATTTGCGGTTGCGCTTTTGGTGTACGCTCGCATATGCCAAGGTTTGCAGTCGATTAGGTAATTATATGGGTAAAGAATTTGGGCTTCATCATTAAGTGGGTACTGAGAGCATGAGTTTTAAGATAACCTTTCTGATGCGGATTGATGGGCGGTGAGTTATCGTTGTGGATTTTACGATTTACAAGTTACGCAGTTGACGGAGTCGATAGAAAAATTTGGAGAAAATTTGAGATTTTTTGAAGAGGGTGAGTATGCAGTCGAACTGTTAGATTCCTATTACTAATAATCCCTTCCCACGGATTATTAGGACTTGGTTTCTTATATAAGACGCTTCGCTTCTAGTCCTGGGACGGGCACCAGACAATTCTGGGGTAGACACTACCCACTTGGTAAATCATGATGAATAATACGAGATTTTAAAGGAAATTTAGATAGAACAAAGTGTCTGTTAGCTAGCAATAAAGAAAATGACATTTATAGAGCTTAGAAAAGTTACTTTTCTCAGCTTCAAAACGAATCGACACAAAGGCAAACCACTCAGTGTTAATAAAATCAAATTATAGCCTCTCTGGAGGACCTAGGCTTTTAATATCAATTCCTTTTTATTCTTAGGTTGGTTGTTACGTATTTTCTGTAGAAGTAAAAAAAAAAATGTTCTCTACAATCTTTTGTTTTGTTTACAATTTTATTTTTTATTATATTTTATATGTTATCCGAGTATGCATTAAACGTAAGCGTAAATGGTGCTGATATCATTCTATGGGTTAAGTACCCACAATAAAATATTATTATTATCTAATATATAAAATTCTCGTGTCGCGGTGTTTGTTACCAAACTCCTCTGAAACGACTTTACCGATTTTTATGAAATTTTGTGTGCATATCGAGTAGGTCTGAGAATCGGCCAACATCTATTTGGAGGGGTATGAAACCCCTCAATCATAAGGGTGACCCTAAATATATTTTTTTTATTTTTTTGTCAAAATTTTTCATTTTAATTTTGTTATGATTTAGCATTGAAAAATATATACAAATTAAAATTTTCACGCTTTTACAATCAACCCGTTTTTTAATCGCGATTTTTATATGCCGCAATAGGGTTGCAAGGTGGCAATTGAATATAACAAATGTAGTACAAGAAATTATCATGCATAGTTTTCGAAATAATGTATATGGTAAAACAAAGTTTGCCGAGTCAGCTAGTATTATTATAATATTTTATAGTAATAATGGATAAGATTTTTATTTCTAAAGTTTGTGTTCATTTTAGACGCTGTCTGTATATATGTATAACGGAATATTTTGAGACGAGACGCTGTGACGCAAAATACCAAACGCCCCCTAAAGACTTCCGGAAGAAGTAGAAACAATTGTCGGTAACGACAAAAACATAGCGAGTTCATAAAATTTCCCGTTATACATACATAAAGATTAGATTATATAGATAGAGCATCGGGTGTAGAAAACGTGTCAACTTTTAGTCGGCCAAACGTCAAATTGGCTGACACATGCTTTTTTTTAAACCAACACAAACTAATTCTTTTTCAGTGTTACAAGCAATTAGATTAAAATTTGAATTAGGAACTATTTTATCTATATTTTGTATCTATCTATCTATTTTTCTGATATAAGTATACAAATGTACGTAATGCTTACAAATTAATATACATGTGTTAAATAAAACGGCGCCCATTTTCTATTATTTAAAAATGATAACGATAAGAATAATTCAAAATTATCTTTATTTATTTATTTTATTTAATTCTTATATATTCATTAAAGATAAGGATTATTACGAATACCTAATAATGGAAAAATAAATTTTATATCGTTTTTATTTTTCAATTTAAACTTACAATATATTTTCTCCCGTGCCGTCATTATATCAACCGTTAATTGTCTGCTACTTAACATAGGCCTCCCTCTAAGGAAACTCCCTTTTTGCTAGTAGTTGCTACGCTTGGCAGGCAGAATAACAAACGCAGTTAGTCTTTAGTGATGTTTTTAAATGGTTCGCTACTGCCCATCTTTCGACCATTTTCACTTTCGTCTATGACGCCGACGAGATAGGAAGGGGTGGTTCATTCTATGCCGGGATCACACGGCAATTTTCTTCCATATACTTAATAATAAATGTACATTATGGCAACCCTATTCACGTACACATGGATAAAAAAACTTAACTAGTATTTAGCGTTTGTATGGATACAGTCTGTCTATATAGGGGGGAGAGATTGTTAGTAATGCAGACTAGTCCCATTGCTAGCAATATAGGGTATATGGTCAGGTCTACCTCCACGTGGTCCCCCCTGGAAACCATTGTATTAAATTCCAGGTATATTTATCACAATGGGCTAACTGATCTGCTTTCATTTTCACTTATCCCTCACTGGTGCCTCGCCGGTGTATACCGATAGCGCAGGCGGGATTATTATTCCATTATCATCCATTACAAAAAACTAACTAAGTATATCTTATACATAACAACAGATGCCATTTTTTAAGCTCATACCATTAATTTTAACCATATCAACTAGTTGTATATTGATTCAGATGCATATAAAATCGACATACTTAATTCTTTTGTAATTACTAAGTAGGTATAGGTATGTACTCTATTTATTCTTGTACATTTTTTGTTTCCATAAACCGGCTAAATAAATATTGAGCGTAATAATTACTTGCGTCTATAGATAGTCTGTATAGTTCAATAACTTGTTATCAGTACCATGATACTGATTCAAAATAAATAGGTACGAATTAAATGGGGAGAATTTATTAAATTCGATTGATAAGATTAATTAAACTTTATGGGAAGAACTTAGGGGGGGGGGGGGGAGGTATTCAACGATATAGGCGTTAAAACGTATACAGGGGGAAAAGGGATTGTTAGCAATGGAGTTTAAGAGCTACAATATATACTATGAGGTCGACCTCAAAGTGGTTCCTCCTTGAAACCATCGTGAGCTAATGACCTGCACCATCCTCACCTATCAGCTCTCACTGGTGACCGACAGTGTATACTGATAGCGCAGGCGGGGTTACCATTTCATTATGATTACATACATACATATCTGTCACGCCTGTCTCCCATTAGGGTAGGCAGAAACAATGGAACGCCAAATGCTTCGATTCAAACAAACCTCTTTCGCTTCTTCCACATTCATCAATCTTGTCATACACGCTCGCCGGTTACGGGTACTTTTAATTTGGCCCTTCTTCAGCACGTCGCCTATTTGGTCGACATACGTCCGTCTAGGGCGGCCCCTACCGACATCTCCATTCATTCTTGCTCGATAAATCTCTTTCGTAATTCTTCTTTCATCCATCCTCTCCAAATGACCAAACCAACGATGATTCATTATGATCCATTACAAAAAACCAGCTACAAGTATATTTTAACTATTACACTGTTTTGTCAAGTTTTTTCTTTAAATTGAGAATTGAGAATAGAAAGAAACAAAACAGTTCCAATAGATCAATTAAGTTTATGGGGGGGTTTAACGTTTTTATGAATGAATAAGGGGGGATAATATTTGGGCCGGAAAAGGATGTAGGTTACTTTTATCCTAATGAAACAATTCATATCTACTGGTAACACGAAGAAAATCGCAGGCGCAAACTAATTATATAAATAAAAACAAACAATAATCAAGATTACAGACTAAACCGTCTTTCAAAAAAAGCGTTCACGCTCACTTTTTTACTTTATCCGAGCAGTAAGTGCTTTATATTATTCTCAATTTCGTGTATAATATAGTATATATCATATATGTGTAAGTATATTTGTTATTTATATATATTTATTCTTTTGTATATGTAATTTTAGTATGTATGTATATCAATAATTAGTAGTAACGCATTCGAGTATTCTGACACTTCCCTATGGCTGACTGGGAGAAAATGCTTTTAGCATTAAGTCCGCCATGTACACATATTTGTACGAATAAATAAATAAATAAATATATCAATGTTTGTTTCTAATTAAATTCATTATGGTTCCAAGACAGTATTAGATTTTCGCCTGGAATTGCTTACTTTCACTGCTTTATTGATAACTATGGTATGGCACTTTGGCGCCATAACGGTGGGAATATTTGGTGGGTTTATTCCGATATTAATGTGAAGTATAAAATTTTTTATTACTTGTGTACTTTAACTATGTAGTCAATTACTTATACAGACGATATTACGAGCTCATAGGTCGTTTCGCCGAGATAACGTTGGCTTTAAACACTTGTTCTGTTTCCATGCGAGATAGGTAGTACAATGTAGCTATTTTAATTAAGACTATATTACAAAAATTTAATATTTAGCAATTATTTCTCCTATAAAAAACTATATTATCAGTGAATAAAATCCTATCTATATAATATGAGGTTAGGTTTGTACATATATAAAGGTTCGAAAGAAAAAGAAACGAATACTTGAATATAGTGCAATACATAGATTAAGAACTAAGAATAGTATCTCTCTTTCTATGACATAACAATTAATTGTCTCTGTCACTTTTTCAAAGGATTAAAAAAGGCGCGAGAATGTTTATCTGTGTTTATATTAAAAACATAAATTTAAAAGGAAGAAAAATTTATTCTATATTTATGTAGGTAATTAAAATCGATACCTACATAAAAATCCGCTTGAATTGGCCAACACAATATAAGCTCGAGGGCTTTGGGTTCTGACCGCGCGTTCTATATGAAGACAGATCCATAAAACACTTGAGCGGACAGTTTTATTGTTACTGGCACGTAAACAAACGATTAAGTACGATAACACGTTTATTATGGCCATGAAAAAATGCATTATGATAACATAATTAAGTGGCTACCGACCGGTGATGGGATAATACAATGTTTAGTTTATGATAATAGAACTTTTAAGGCCTAAGTTTAGGGCTTCGTGGTTAAAATTTTATATAAGAATCCATGAAATGTAACTATAGTCGAGATCTTTATGGAAATGTAAACAACAAAATAATCGACTCAACCATAAAACAGTATGCTGATGTTCAAAAGTAGTACAAATAAAAAATCGATTATTTGATTGAATGTTTCTGTATGTGTTTGCTTGATAATTTCATTTTCTCAAACACGCTTGGAAATGTGAGCATTATTTAGACAATCTTCTTCGAGATAAATCAAAATTGCCGTACTGACCATATACATACAGGCAGTGACTGGCAAAAGTTGTATGAAAATTCATATCTGTCGTGTTTTGCGGCCGGATAAATTAGTATGTAAACTCATATTTGTCCTTTAATTTAAAAATGGATTGACCTTTTACTTCAAAACATGGCTACCAAGGAGGTAACTAATAAAAGGTTTTTTTTTTATTTCAAATTGGCTTGCAAATAGAAAGCTGTTTATTGAAAAAAAAATACAAAGAAACATTATGGCGCGTGAAAAATTATTACTGTTCGTTATTCATCATTGAACTTAAAAAGAAAAATTGTGTTTTTGATTCCGCGCATTGTTTGAGAAAAGTACTATCCAAGCCATGCCCACCACTAGGCATTGATGGACTCACGTATGTGTGCCTCGGCTACGCCTCGGCCCACATTTGCACGTTCGTCCATCAATGCCTCAGTTGTTGGCCGCTGCAGTAATGTAGTATAACACTTATCTACCTTGTCATTTTCTGTTGAAACATATACCTAACCTATAAGCTATCTAAAGGGCGTTATGAAAATTATATATAATTTGTAATTAATTTATATTTTTTACCAGAGGGAGACTTTTTACAAAAGTCGCTTGCTTGGGCACCTCTGTCACATACATGTTTCTACCGTGAAGCAGTTGTGTTTGCATGGCTGTGTTTCGTTTTGAAGGGTGGGATATGGCAGTAAATTTACAGGGTACAGAGGAATAACCCTAATAGGAAATGCAACACACGGGAGTTATCATGGCTGAAACAGTATACTCTGTTATGTCCATGGTACTGCTCATGTCTATAGGCGACGGTTACCACTTTCTATCAGGTGGGCCGTCAGCTTGTTTGCCATTTTAAGTTGCATAAAAAAAATCAACCAAATGTATTAATGAACAGAACACTCACCCCTCATCAAGTCTGTACTGCGAGTTCAACACGGTGAACATTTTCTCATATAGTATGGAGAAGAATTTATCCATCATCTGCTCGAAGTTTGTGTCTCCTTTGGTATAATAACTAAAACAGAAAACAAATCCTTATTCATATTATAAATTATGGCGGCTTAATCGATTGCTATAAAAGCCTGTCAAGCGTGGCAACTACTGGCAGAAGCGACTAAGGGAGGGCGAGAGATGGGTAGCAGCGTCGCTCTTAAAACATCTTCAAAGCCTAACTGCGGTTGCCAAATCGCCTGCCAAGCGTGGCAACTACTGGCAAACCTCCCCAAGGGGGAGGCTTATGTTCAGCAATGGACAGTTAAAGGCTGATAGGATGTTCATAGATATAGTAGACACTTTCTATCGAATAAGAGATTATCCAAATTGCATAAAAATCACCACAATATTATTATGTAAAAAGTTAAATGGCGGCAGATTGCTCATGATTAAGAATCCCGGATGGTCTTGAAACTAGTCAATTATTATTGATTAAAATACACCTAAGTGAATTACCATTTTCAGTAACAACATTTTAAAAGTAACTAAAATTTAATGTTGCAATCTCAACAAGAGAAAAAAGATAAAACAGGAAGCTTACTTTTCTAGTTGGTCGAAGAAGTCAATAAAGATGTACGAATGTTGCTCGTAGATGATGCCGTAGGTCCGTTTGAACATGTTGTCGAAACTGTATTTCGACATTTCCAACAATTTCTTAAAATAATCTGAAACAAACAAGAAATGTATATACCATATGTTTGCCATTATTAGTTATTAATGTCAGTTACTTGAAGAATTAAAAAAAAAAAACAAATAATATTAAATTTCATTTTATATAACCTGTGAATGAAGAAGGAAAGGGCAATAATATCATACCATATCATATGAGCCGTTAACTGTCCACTGTTGAACATAGGCCTTTCTTTATTGGTGGCAGTTGGGTTGATAGTCGCAGTTAGGCCTTGGAAATGTTTTAAGAGAGACGCTGCTGCCCATACCTCACCACTATACCACTGAGATGGCAAACAAGCATACGGCCCACCTGATGGTAAGTGGTTACCGTAGCCTATGAACACCTGCAATACCTTAACGCTCTCTTTTGTCTTATGACTAAATCCGATTAAGTCTTAAATGGATACTAAAAGTTTCCAATTTGTTCAAAAGACGCCGCGAATTATTGTATACATTCCTAATATCGGCAGAACAATTAGTGTAAATAACTAAGTGCTCCCTCCAAACAACGGTCACCATAATATATGATCACCCATCCATGAAATGACCATATAATACTTAACCTAATCGATTGATACGGACGAGTGCAGTTGAGATGTGATGTAAATACAGGGCAATTATATTGGGCATCATAAACTTATATCTATTAGTTGGTGTATAGTTTATAATAAGACAGTCATTATCTTGGTTCATAAATCATCTTGACACGGCCATTACCAAATTGGAGTCCTCAATATTAAGAGTTGGTGTTGTATATGGCACGTATTTAGTGAAAGACAAAGACAGGTGTGTACTTTGTAGGTAATTAAGCAATCTATATACAAGTTATATCATCATCATCACCATCATGATATCATCATATCAGCCGTTAACTGATCACTGCTGAACCGTCGTCCCCCGTCGGTGCTTTTATCAGTAGTTGGCAACCGCAGCCTTTAGTGATGTTTTAAGAGGCACGTTGCCTCCCATACCTCGATCATTAAGTTCCCTTAGTTAGTCTCTTACGACACCCACGGGAAAGAAACAGAGATTATACCATGTATGTATTTATTTTGGTTGTGTGGTTACAGTATAGAATAGGCCAAACCTTTCTTTCCCGTGGCTGTTTTAAGAGGGGACTAAGGGAATTTTATAGTTGAGGGATGGGCAGCAGCGACCTTCTTAATACATGATCAAAGCCTAACTGCGGTTCCTAACCCGGCAGACGGGTTAGACTAAGCGGCAACTATTGGCAAAATCCCCCGAATAGTAACATAGGCATATTATTTAAAAATAATATGCTTATGTTACTGGCTGATAATGTAGCTTTCGGTGTTCGGAGTAATTTTAAAGTCATCCATTATAAACAAAAAAAAACTTTCTTCTTCATAACATGAATAACAGATGTAAAGTTTGACATTCTAATATTTAAGTTATGTTTGTTGACTCGGTAAAAAGTTAGGGTACTTTCCTTCTTCATTTCGAATGATTACGATTTATAGAGTCGTTAAGTTGCTAAGTCCATATTTAGAAATAATAGAATTTTCATCGTGCCTCCGATCAAACTGTTTATAATTACTCCTCTCCATCCAAAGGTTGCCTGGAAGAGATCGATAAGGCCGCCCATTGTTTTCTCATTGTAATTATTTTTTGTAATTGTTTATATTTATAATAAGTTTACTATTTTTTTTTTTGATAGGTGAAAATGGTATGGTAACCCCGCCTGCGCTAACGGGATACACTGGCGGAGCACCAGTGAAGAGTGATAGATGAGAATGAAAACAGGCCAGTTAGCACATCATGATGAATTCATCAGGAATTAACCATGATAGTTTCTAGGGAGAACCGCGAGGAGGTCGACCTGGTTGGGTATATTGCTAGCAATGGGATTCTCAGTCTCCATTACTAACAATCTCTTTCCCCCAATAAGTTTACTATTGCACTCTTTTGGAGGAAACAATAAAGAGTATCTATCTATGAGGAATATTTACTTTAGTATAAATAGCTGTAGTATAACTAGGCTATTAGTTATCTAATGCAGTAGAGTATAAGTCTGGTACAAGGAAGCAGGAAACTTAGATGTTTTGCACTCAAACGCGCTGTAATCGATCAGGAAAGCCGCGCCTTCTGAATGTGTAAATTCGCCAACAAATTATCGGCGTATAGATGCAGACACGCACGTGTTTTTATGCAATTAATGGATGCCTAGCATTCTAAAGCGAATTTAGACAAAGCAAACAAATTTGTGATTATTTGTATGGTTAAATAGATTTGGATGAAAATGTTGTATGTGGATATTTTATAAAATGTGAAAGATTTATAATTGCATTCTTAAATTAAATCATTCCGAAGTTAATAGAATGTTTAACTGAAGAAATTGTATTATTATTGTTTTAACTTAAGATTTGTCATTTACATGACTATGAAGTACCTACTACATCTAAAATCTGATTTTACTGAGTTTTATTTATTCATAATAACTAATAAGAAGATAATTTCTGTATATCTCTATATATCTATTTCTATATGTATAAAAAGTCACTTCCCGCTGTCTGTACGCTTAGCTCATTAAAACTATGCAACGAATTTTAATGCAACTTTAACCTAATAGAGTGATTCATAAAGGAAAGTTAATACGTATATTTAATATTGCATTGTGTTAATTTCTTGAAATATGACGATAATTGTTCAAGATGTCGGAAGAAATCAAGTCGATTGAGAGCTTTCATTGAAAACGCTGACTAATCCGTTTGAGATACAACGAAACAATGTATGATGAGATTGCTTCTCTTTTATAGGTCTAAAAAAAGTCTGCGATGGAATATGTTTATCTTTTAAGGATAGTTCACTATACCCATCCAATTTATACTCGACGCAATAAGCTGATGCAAAAATATAAGCATATATACTCTACCACCCGTGCAAAGTCCATTATCCTAAGGTTGTCTTGAAAAGATTGCTCTCAGCAATAAGACCGGCTTACTGTACTTATACAATTCTATAAACTTTTTTTTATGCAACTTAGAATGGAAAACAAACTGCCGGCCCATCTGATTGAAAGTTGTAATCGTCGCCTATAGACATGAGCAATACCATAGACATAACAGAGTATACTGTTTCCCCCATGATACCCCCATGCGTTGCCATTCCTGAGGACTCAGGTGTTATTCCTGTTTACTCTGTAAATTCACTGTCATATTTCACTCTTTATACCGAAACACAGCCATAGAAACACGAATGAGACAGAGGTGCCCAAGCAAACAACTTTTATACAAAGTATCCCTCTAGTAAATTGTTAATTATCTTGCTTATTGCCAATATTGTAAAATGCAAATAAAGTATACTCATTCATTTATTCAAAGCCGTGACGGGTCGCTAGTAACAAGTATAAACAAACAAATTGGCAGGTAAACGTTAGTAACAATAATAGAGACAACAAAAACTAAGTACACTGTACTGTAGTACAAAAAAAAAAAGATTAATGTTCCAAATGACGAAATCCATAACACTACATGCAGTAAATACATTCTATGGCTGTGCGTTGACCGGCCGTAATATGTCTTCATAATTAATGCATGACAATTTTTTTTTTATCCTATTACAGATAAACAAAAACTGAACCATTTGTTTCTGTTTGCCCGCTATTTCGTACTTGTGAGTTTCAGAAGTAGGAGAACCCATGAACCAGAGGGAGACTTTCTACAAAAGTCGATTGCTTGGGTACCTCTGTCCCATTGGTGTTTCAACCGTGAAGCAGCTGTGTTTGCATGGCTGTGTTTCGGTTTGAAGGGTGGGATATGGCGTGAATTTACTGGGTACGGTAGAATAACACCTGAGTCCTCAGGAATGGCAAC
The DNA here is from genome assembly GCF_026898425.1 of Galleria mellonella. NCBI lineage: Eukaryota > Metazoa > Arthropoda > Insecta > Lepidoptera > Pyralidae > Galleria > Galleria mellonella. The sequence continues at coordinate 540,983 of NW_026442090.1, read as the reverse complement.
GCATGGAGGGTATCATGGGCGAAACAGTATACTCTGTTATGTCCATGTTACTGCTCATGTCTATAGGCGACGGTTACCACTTTCCATCAGGTGGGTCGTCTCAGCTTGTTTGCCATTCTAAGTTGTATAAAAAAAAAAGAATTAGGCCACTCTTAGATGGCGTATAAAACATATATAAAATATAAGCGTATATACAAAATATACGTGCGAAATTGGGGCGAATAGTTAGTGACGAATATATTAATCAGTACAAATCATTAGAATTTTTTTTTCAGTTAGAACAAGTGTTCGCAGAATAAGCATGAACAGTGTGAACAGAATAAGTATTCTGATTTCAAACTTTCAAAAGTATAAATTTCGAATTATATTGTTTTCTACACAACACTATTACTTGCATGCGTTATGCATAACTATGCATTAAACGTTTGCATATGCTACCAACTGTTTAACGTTGAAATCTTGGAATAACGCTATTTCGCAAACGTCCTTCCGGCGGCGGTTCCCCGCGCACGTGCGCGCGCGCATTCTACACAGCTGCTATTCGTGGGGGGAGGGGGCAATACGTCAAAATGTTATATTTAGAAAATGTTTTAAATCTACGGACGTATCGTTGGGGTTAATTTATGGATATAATACGAGATGAACGCACATACATCACGGATATTGTTAGTTATTGAAATAAATCTAATACCAAGATATTTTTAGATTTCTTAACAATAATAGTAGCAACTAACATTCTAGTTCTGGATACAGGTTTTTTTTATATTAATGAAGGACAGTAAAAACGGGAACTTGACAAAATTATTATAAGACTTACACTGGAATAAAAACTGTTGTCGATTTAGAAGCGCTATTTCTCTAAACCTTTCTTTAAAATTAAAATTTGATATATATCTTTATTATAAGAATTAATATGAACTAATTTGGAATAGATTAAAATCTAAAATATTATAAAATTATGTTATGATAGTCTATAAAACATTTTTTTCGTAAAACTATCGAATTAAAACAATACGTATAGAGAAAGGACGTCTCCGAATCGATCGCACTGTCTGTTACAAAAAGATTTATCAATGTGACGTAATCGGGAAAAAATAATCGACCCCACCATAAAAACTGTTTGCTAATATCCGATGTGCAAAGAATAGGCCACCCCTTATTTTTCTGTGGGTGTCGTAAGAGGCGATTAAGGGAAGACGAAGGATGGGCAGCAGAGTCCCTCTTAAAATATCTCCAAAGCACAACTGCGGTTGCCAATCCGCCTGCCAAGCGTGGCAACTACTGGCAAAACCCCTAGGAGGAGGCTTATGTTTAACAGTGGACAATTAAAGTCTGTTTTTTTTTATACAACTCAGAATGGCAAACAAGCTGACGGCCCACCTGATGTAAAGTGGTAACCGTCGCCTATAGATATGAGCAGTACCATGGACATAACAGAGTATACTGTTTCGCCCATGATACCCCCCATGCGTTGCCATTCCTGAGAACTTAGGTGTTATTCCTCTGTACCCAGTAAATTCACGCCATATCCCACCCTTCAAACCGAAACACAGCCATGCAAACACAGCTGCTTCACGGGTGAAACACGAATGGGACAGAGGTACCCAAGCAATCGACTATTGTACAAAGTCTCCCTCTGGTAAATCTCTAATATGATGATGATGAAATAATTAAAGAATTGATTAAATATTTAGATTCTTTAATTAATTTTGTTCCGAGAGTGTTTCGGTGATAATTTCAACAACACTTGGTTACCTTTTCTAACAGATACATAACCGCATTTAACTCATAAAAGTGTCCAAAACGAAAATAGTACATTAACAACATCTTAATCCGTTGTCAACAAAACAAACCGATATTTTGTTCCCGCCGTAATAAAAATGATGCAAATTAGTCGTTAACTCGGAGGTGTGAGACATAAAATTAAATGGCCCCCGACTCGTGTTACGAGAAGTGTACGTTTTTAAATATTAGGATATTGTTTCATACCGCCCATTAAATTAATATGGATCAAATGAGCACAAGGAGCAGAGTTTAGTTTAGAAACGAAATACTTTTTAAGCCAAAATAAACTGGATAGGGCTATAATTATTTTGAAATTTGAAAATGTCGATTAATGTACTTACTAGTTTTCTTCAGATTGACGCTTTGCCTTTTTTTTTTAATTTTGTTTTAATTAAAAATATTATATTGTAAATGTGAAAGTGAGTTTGTTTTTTGTTACCTCTTACTTAGCGTCTTAAGATTTCCATTAATAACAATCTCTTCCCCCACCCCCCGTTATATTTTTTTTTTGGTGGGTCAAAATGTTGTTGTTTTTGTATTATTTCAATTACCGGATTTCATAGTTATACGGAATCTCCATTGCACGAACCTACATGCCTCGGTTTATTTTGTTTGATAAACCAATTAGTGATAATTTTTCGCATACCGTTTATTTACCTCGTAATTGGAAACGTATCAATAAATAGCAATTAACTTATTAATAATCCATTAATTAATTACTATGAATGTACACGTATAAATACGTGACGGGTTAGGGGGGAAAGGGATTGTTAGTAATGGAGACTGAGAATCCCATTGCTAGCAATATACCCAATCAGGTCGACCTCCTCGCGGTTCCCCCTGGAAACTATCATGGTTAATTCCTGATGAATTCATCATGATGAGCTAACAGACCTGCTTTTTGCTCAACTATCATCTCTCACTGGTGCCCCGCCAGCGTATACCGATAGCGCGGGAGGAGTTACCATTTCATTATCATCCATTTCATTATAAAATTAAACACTTAAACAGGGTAATGTCTGTTTCCAAATTGGAAAGTATATAAGTGAAAAAAAAAAAATGTTCGTTTAGGTCCAATATTAATGACATTGTATTAACCACTTCATTTAATTTATTACTTACTTACTTGTCGAATATCAATAATGCACGTACGTTTAGATCGGTACGTCAAAAAAAAAAAACGCGGAAAATATAGACGGAAGTGTATTATTAACTGCTTTGTAATTAATCAGTTTCTTTTCGTCTTTGAATCGAGTATTTGCTATTAAGACTTCTTTCACGATGAACGGTATGATCCAGTCCGTAACGCCATCTAACGCTAAATAATTACATTACTTATCAGTATTATCGAATTATACACATTTATTGAATTTAAAAAAGGAAGCTGTAATTTTAATTCATCTGTATTTTTAATCGACTTTAAAAAAAAGAGCAGGTTCTCGATTCGGTTGTATTTTTTACGTCATTCAAAAATCGATTCGAATTTTTTTTTTTATCTGAAAGGACAAACAGCGAATTCTGTTTAAAGTACCGCTAAATGGTGACGCTTATTATTTTCAATTAAGGTTTTCTTCCAAAAAAAAGCAGCTTCTATAGTGACAATACCAGTTATTTTGTTTTAAAAACTAAACTACATAACCGATTTTGATAAAATGTCAGTTTACAACTGACGGAATTATGAAATAACAAACATAAAAAAAAAATATAGTCGAAACCTTTTTCTTTTAAAAGTCGACTGAAAATTCATATAAAACAATTATAGGATAATAATAATAATAATATACTTTATTACTCAGACTACAATTTGGCCCATTTTGTTAGTAACAATTTTCTTACAATTTATATTAGTAAAAAAGAAAAGCAAATTAAAGCAGTTCACTCAGATGTGAGCCAGCCGACTAGATCAGCATCTGAATGAAATGCCCAATTATATGCAGGTTATATTTTTTGCCTATTACCTTTTCATTATTACATACAGATGGATTAAAGACACACTATTTCATTATCACATATTTTGATGTAACAATATGTATGACTTATCGGAGCTCAATATTATAAATCAACTTTTACCAATTGCATTGCTAATGCTTGACCAAGTAATGCTTTGCAGAATTGTACACCGCAAACCATACTGGGATCTTGAATATGAAACGATTACCAAAAAAATTCTGAGAACATTCCTGATAACCATAAACAAAACGTTGAATTTGTAAGAGAAATTACATGAACTTAAAGTAAAATTTCAACAAATCTCATTTATAAGTATTGTAAATCACGGCTTCACGACTTTGGAAGGTATCCGAGAATTTCCAATAATGAAATACCGTGTTCGTGAGTCACTGTTCATCCCAAAAGTTGACAGGTAGATAGATAGATAGATAATTTATTTGCATTACTTACTTACAGTACACAAATTACAACATAGATATACAAAAAAAGCGAGATAACATAAATGATAAAAAAAAAAAAAATACATAAAGCTAAGCTAAAGCTAAATACAATTTTCGTTTGTGAGTGTGCCATAGCAATACAAAATGGCCACAACTCAGTTTATTGCTGCGCCCTCAAAAGAGCAAAGCATTGATATTCTGTTGCGGCCAAAGGGAATAGTGTAACAATAAAACTACTACCAGATCATCTATACAGTAAACAGATAGATATACAGTAAACAGACAGATGGAAATGGAACATAGAGGTAACTTGCTGGAATGTCTAACTTTTGCCTTTCAATTAAATAAATAAATAAATCTTATGTCAACTTCACTAAAAATGTTTTACTTATTTCAAATAAAAAGCAATATATACCGACAAATAAATTCAATTGTTCATTACAGTATATACCCACACATTTTTTTTATTAAAAAAAAAGTATGAACCTATTTTAAATTATAAAAAAAAAAACATCAATATGATTAATAGACATCCTCTAATTTTCACTAGAGTCGCCATTGTATTATTAATAATAAATAAATTAAATTTTTTATTATGTCTATATATATATATATAGTATTGTACGAGAGAAGACTTTTTTAATTTGAAAAAAAGAATGTCATATAATTAATCGATATCCTTCAATGTATCTCCTAAAGTTTATTGACGATCCTGCAATAATATGGAATCGAGTCGATTGAAATCTGTCGATGTGAACACTCCACTTGTCCCGTGCGGTAATTGCCAACTGTTGCCAACGGTACTGGGACCCGTTTTCCCATATATGGTCCGGCCGTCGGGCTCGGCGCCGATCAGAAAAATCCGCCAATTAGATAAATGCACCGACATCGCGGTCATTCTAGATATTAATCACGAGCTTTTCCTGTTTCGGACCTCTTTTCTTTTGAATTGTCCCCACATAACCGATTTCAAAAAAGGAAGATTTCAATGCAGTTCTGCTTTTTGATAGCGATCTCTGTGAATTCTGAACGAACGTTGATAATTCTTGTTATCGACATTGGTTAAATTAAATCGTTAATTTCGATCAATACGATGAATCGAAATTTAAATCGAGTCGATAATTTATATTAAAGAAATAAAATCGAGTGAATTCATGCAATTAATTATTAATATATTATTATATACCTATTAATATTACAATTTTACATATGTATTTAAAATTAGAAATTTTATATACCACTGAGGTGGCAAACAAGCATACGGCCCACCTGATAGTAAACGGTTACCGTAGCCTATGAACGCCCGCAATACCAGAGGTATTACGCGCGCGTTGCCGATCCTGAAGAAACCTCTTTACCCCCCTTATTGATAAAGCCCATGCTGTAGTCTCTTGGGAAAACCTAGGCAGGGAGCTCATTCCATAACCTGAGTGTTCGTGGGAGAAAACATCTCTGAAACCGTGTTGTACGCGACCATTTAGGCTGTAGGGTATGAAGGTGAACTTCCTGGCGATGGCGAGCCGTACGATTTAAAATAAATAATTAAATTTAAAATTGGAATAAATTATAATTCTAGATGTTTCTTTTTAACTGATTACTCTTCCTATTTTCTTACTTAAAATACTTATTCGTTACTCAGTTCCGCTGTCTTCATTGCGAAATATATGATTTTATTATTTAAACACGCAAACATTTTTTATGCAACTTAAAATGGCAAACAAGCTGACGGCGGCCCACCTGATGGAAAGTGGTAACCGTCGCCTATAGACATGAGCAGTACCATGGACATAACAGAGTATACTGTTTCGCCCATGATACCCCCATGCATTGCACTTCCTGAGGACTCAGGTGTTATTCCTCTGTACCCTGTAAATTCACTGCCATATCCCACCCCTCAAACCGAAACACTGCCACGCAAACACAACTGGGCTTCTAGACAAATGGCAAGCGAATTCGTCGATAGAATCGACATCGCTAGCGAGTCTGTAAGTTGGAATGTGTCACCCGGCGTTTCTATCACATTCTATCTCACGGACTCGCTAGCGATGTCGATTCCATCGACGTATTCGCTTGCCACTTGTCTAGAGGCCTTGCTTCACGGTAGAAACACGAATGGGATAGAGGTGTCCAAGCACACTTTTGAACAGTCTCCCTTTGGTTTTGTAACGTCATTGTCAGGCGTATTTAAATATTAAATTTGTATTCGAATAGTTGTTATAACTTGTCCATTATTATGTGATGTATTAATATAACTATAATGTTGTTCCAAACAGTATGTAACGTTCATTGTATAATTCATATAACAGTCTATTTACTCTGCAGGTCCAGCGTAACATATAAATGCACTGCGGTAGGTTTTTTTATGATAATTAATACGTACCTATTAGTTATGTGAAGTAATGAATATGTTGCAGTCAAAACTCTTAACCGGTCAAAAGTACTATTGATTAGCGAAATCAGTCAAAAGTATTTTTTTTTTTTGATGGGTGAAAATGGTATGGTAACCCCGCCTGCGCTAACGGGATACACTGGCGGAGCACCAGTGAAGGGTGATAGATGTTAATGAAAACAGGCCAGTTAGCCCATCATGATGAATTCATCAGGAATTAACCATGATAGTTTTTTTTTTATACAACTTAGAATGGCAAACAAGCTGACGGCCCACCTGATGGAAAGTGGTAACCGTCGCCTATAGACATGAGCAGTACCATGGACATAACAGAGTATACTGTTTCACCCATAATACCCCCCATGCGTTGCCATTGCTGAGGACTCAGGTGTTATTTCTCTGTACCCAGTAAATTCACGCCATATCCCACCTTTCAAACCGAAACACAGCCATGCAAACACAACTGCTTCACGGTAGAAACACGAATGGAACAGAGGTACCCAAGCAATCGACTTTTGTACAAAGTCTCCCTCTGGTAAAGTAAAGTTTCCAGGGGGAACCGCGAGGAGGTCGACCTGGTTGGGTATATTGCTAGCAATGGGATTCTCAGTCTCCGTTACTAACAATCTCTTTCCCCCCTGTCAAAAGTGTTTTTGACTGAACAGGTTGGTCAAAAGTGGCTTTGACTGAAAATTTATTGGTTATTAGTACTTTTGACTGCAAATTTGCGGTTAGGTTAGGTACTTTTAACTGTTATTTTAATCAAAAGATTTGACTAAAGCATACGGTCAAAAATACTTTTGACTGATTTTGCTAGTCAATAGTATTTTTGACTGGTTAAGAGTTTCGACTGCAACAAATATAAAACTGTTAGCGAATTACCTGTATTTTACGTTTTTCTCGATAGGTGAAAATGGATTGGTTGCAATCGGGGTTACCAACCCCGTCTGTGCTATTGATATACGCTGACGGAGCATTAGTAGTACCAAAGGGAGACTTTGTACAAAAGTCGTTTGCTTGGGCACCTCTGTCCCATTCGTGTTTCTACCGTGAAGCAGTTATGTTTGCATGGTTGTGTTTCGGTTTGAAGGGTGGGATATGGCAGCGAACTTACAGGGTAGAGAGGAATAACACCGGAGTCCTCAGGAATGGCAACGCGCGCGGGGGGGGGGGGGGGGTATCATGGGAGAAACAATATACTCTGTTATATCCATGGTACTGCTCATGTCTATAGGTATATATGTCTCAGTCTCCATTACTAACAATCTCTTTCCCTCCTATTTGGAATTTAGACCGGACAACGTCTACCGGAACAGCTATATAGAAATAATAAAAATTATAAAATGTGAAAGGTAATTAGGTATCTATCTACACTTCATAATTTCTTCGACTGTTCCCCCTTATATACTGCCATTGGCATCGAAAGATTGATGCGTCAACTAAACCTTAATTACCCAGTGCCGCGCTTGTCGACTGGTCAATAGCCTAGTGATGTGCCGAAACGGAGTTTTTCAGTATTCGAGTATTTGGTAATTACTCGATAAAAACGATTTGAATACTGACTCGATCCTCGACATCTGAGAATTCAGACATGTACTCGAATAGATACTTTACCAGAGGGAGACTTTGTACAAAAGTCGTTTGCTTGGGCACCTCTGTCCCATTCGTGTTTCTACCGTGAAGCAGTTATGTTTGCATGGTTGTGTTTCGGTTTGAAGGGTGGGATATGGCAGCGAACTTACAGGGTAGAGAGGAATAACACCGGAGTCCTCAGGAATGGCAACGCGCGCGGGGGGGGGGGGGGGGGTATCATGGGAGAAACAATATACTCTGTTATATCCATGGTACTGCTCATGTCTATAGGTATATATGTCTCAGTCTCCATTACTAACAATCTCTTTCCCTCCTATTTGGAATTTAGACCGGACAACGTCTACCGGAACAGCTATATAGAAATAATAAAAATTATAAAATGTGAAAGGTAATTAGGTATCTATCTACACTTCATAATTTCTTCGACTGTTCCCCCTTATATACTGCCATTGGCATCGAAAGATTGAGTGCGTCAACTAAACCTTAATTACCCAGTGCCGCGCTTGTCGACTGGTCAATAGCCTAGTGATGTGCCGAAACGGAGTTTTTCAGTATTCGAGTATTTGGTAATTACTCGATAAAAACGATTTGAATACTGACTCGATCCTCGACATCTGAGAATTCAGACATGTACTTGAATAGATGCATGAATAGGTATTCTAGTATTTCATTGGACGCGAATACTTTTCTAATTGATTTCTGAAGTTCTGCTGTTAATAAAGATTAATAAATGTTCAGAGAAAAAAAAAATTACAATGTAATAGAAACATAAAACTTACAATAGAGACGCGACTATATTCGAGAACTGTATTCAATAATCGTGCATCCGATTGCATTTTATACAGGGAGTATTAGAGTACTTGAATATTTCTAAGGTATTCGAGTCAGTACTCGGGTTAGCCTGACACGGCACATCACTAATGGCCACCGGCGGCCGCCACAGTAAATATTGACTTGACCACTTTCAAACCTTTCATTTCAAACTCCCGGATCCCACGGTACGTTGATTGTATGTTCACGTCTTAATTTGTAACATTTTCGTTAAAGTGTCAATTCTAATTTGATTTTATTCCGAGTGAATGCGGAGGATGTGAAATTAGTGAAGACAGATGTGTTAATTACACGTTCTATTAGGGTTTTGTCCGGCTCGAAGGACTAATTTTTGTATAGACGAGATACGTGTGAGATTCTTAGGAGTACATTTTTTTTATATACCACGAAATTCGTCTGATGGTAAGCGGCTACCGTAGCCTATGAACGCTTGCAATACCAGGTGCATTACGCGCGCTTTGCTGACCCTGAAGAAACCTCGTTACCCTTTTTTTGAAGAACCCAATACTGTAGTATTTTGAATCCTTTTTTGAAAGCTGATTTAATTTATATAAATCACTAAATAATTATATACACTAGTTCGTTAATATTACGCCTTCAGCACGAGAAACCAATTTAAAAAAAAAAACCTGCGGATTATGCAAAGTAACTGTCCACTGCTGGACATAAGTTTTCCCCAGAAGGGGAATTTTGCCAGTAGTTGCCACGATTGGCAGGTGGGTTGGCAACTAAAGTTAGGCTTTTAGAGATGCTTTAAGAGGGACGTTGCTGTCCATTCCTCGGCCACTTTTACTCGACTCTTACGACATCCACGGGAAAGGAAGGGGTGGCCTATTCTATGCCGGGACCAAACGGCTACTTAAGATTAAATTACATTTTGGAATTCCTAAAAATGTAGACTTTTTTTATACAACTTAGAATGGCAAACAAGCGGACGGCCCACCTGATGTAAAGTGGTAACCGTCGCCTATAGACATTCGCCCATGGTACCCCCCATGCGTTGCCTTTCCTGAGGACTCAGGTGTTATTCCTCCGTATCCAGTAAATTCACGCCATATTCCACCCTTCAAACTGAAACACAGCCATGCAAACACAACTGCTTCACGGTAGAAACACGAATGAGACAGAGGTACCTAAACAATCGACTTTTGTACAAAGTCTCCCTCTGGTTATTAATCTACACTCATTACACAACTTTATCTCTATGAAGAAGCTATTTCATTAATTGTAAATGAGAAATCGAAGCGAGTTAACGGGAAAGTGGCTAATAATGAAACGTGCGTGGGTGGAGCCGTATGAGACGCTTGCGGTTGCTACAATGCACTTCTGAGATATTGAAATAAATCTTAATCCTACTACGTAATATTATCCTTCTTCAATACATTATAGCATAGACAAAATATTGTTTTTTTTTTTGCGTTACGATCGCATTATCCTTTTTCAGTACATTATAGCATAGACAAAATATTGTTTTTTTTTTTGCGTACGATCGCTCGGTACTGGATCGTTCATCACACTGCCAGTCAGAATAAACACACTGCTTCACAATGGACAATAATTCAACAATCAATCTAATAAATTGATACCTACGAAGAGTGATCGAATTCAATGTGAATCATACATTGTGTTCACTAAAAATACTTCAATTATTCTTTGATTAAATGACCTTGAATTGAAATTTGAAAAAAAAACTTTCAATTAATATTGAAAGTTTTTTTTTTTTTTTAAATGGATAATAATGAAATGGTAACCCCGTTTGTGCTAATGGTATACGCTGGCGGGGCACCAGTGAGGGATGATAGGTGAGGATGAAAAGGCAGGTCGAGTAGCCAGAATTGTACAGGGAGAACCGCGAGGAGGTCGACCTGATAGAGAGTATTGCTAGTAATGGGGCTATTAATCTATATTATTAACAATCCCATCTCCTCCCTAATTAAAAGTTTACTAACAGATAGAGTGCTAGGTATATCGTCATAGTCGTAGAATACAGACGGATCTGACAAATATTACATGTTTATATTGATCCGTCAGTATTCTACGACTATAACAATATAGGTGTAATAATTATAGGTTTTTTTATGGTCGTTACCGCAGAACTCGGTCGGTGAAAATGGTATGGTAATCCCGCCTGCGCTAATGGGATACGCTGGCGGAGCACCAGTGAAGGATGATAGATGAGAATGAAAACAGGCCAGTTAGCCTATCATGATGAATTCATCAGGAATTAACCATGATAGTTTCCAGGGAGAACCGCGAGGAGGTCGACTTGATTGCGTATATTGCTAGTAATAGGATTCTAAGTCTCCCTTACTAACAATCCCTTTCCCTCCTGGTTGAGAGATTAGAACCAGCATCCCTCTTTAAACATCACCAAAACCTAACGCAACAAGCAACGCACAAGCAACTCCTCTCATGTTGCAATGTTCATGGGCGACGTTACCCATTGCCCATTAGGTGGACCGTCTACTCCTTTGCCTCCCTAACAATAAAAATAAAAAAAAAATACCAAAGCCTAACTGCGGTTGTCAATCCGTCTACCAAGCGTGGCAACTGATATGATGATGCTAATATTGAAAATCTTAAATCATCCAATGCTACCTATCTACGAATATATTGCTTATTGCTTATAAAGTTTTTGATGGTGACGAAATTGTTTCTTGATTCGTACGTAATTGTTATTTTCGGCACATACTGGTTCTGTCAATTGCAGTTATAAAGAAACAGCTTCGCAATAATTATGATCGTGTTTCACAAAAAATAAAAACCTACATACAGTTATTATATTTTTATTATTTGTTTTTAGAACACAGTGGGCAAACGAGCATGCAGCTCACCTGATGGTAAGTGACTACCGCCGCCCACGATCACCCACAACACCAACGCCATTACAGGTGTGCTGCCGGCCTTTTAAAAAGGAATACGCTTTTTTCTTGAAGGTTATGAGGTCCTTCTTCTTTTCATTTAAGAGTTTTCACTTGTCGGTGCAACTAATTTCTCCATCTTCCTCCAGCCAGTTCTATCCTAGGCCATATCCTTGACCTCCCTATACGATCGTATATATCCCTATATATCGTATCGGTTCGAAATTTAAAAACTAAACTACTGAACATATTTTGATAAAATTTCTATGAGACCAATCTGTAAGTATATCCTTTCAGATAAAAGAAGAATTTTCCAAATCGGTTCACAACTAACGGAGTTATGAGGTAATAAACGTAAAAAGAAACCAATCCAATTGATAATATCCTTCATGTTCTCTGATGGAATTCACAAAGGCTTTTTTTTAATGGGTAATAATGGAATGATAGCTTCGCCTGCGCTATCGGGATACGCTGGCGTGGCACCAGTGAAAGATGATAGGTGAGGATAAAAAGGCAGGTCAGTTGAATTAACCACGACGGTTTTACAGGGGGAACCGCGTGGAGGTTGACCTGACAGTGTGTATTGCTAGGAATAGGTCAATTAGACTTCCTTACTACCAATCCCTTTTCACAAGAACTGTAATGTTTACTATTTGTTATTGTAAAATCTAACCGATGTTGTTTGTTGCACCATATCGAATAGGGATATATCCTTTAAGGACATAAAAATAAAGGAATAAAATAAATAAAGCAATAAAGAATGTTGAAGTTAGTTGAAAAAAGAAACAAAATCATGCACAACGGCTTCGTATATCGAAGACACAAATTGAATCTTGGCTGACCATATGCGCGTGAGTGTTTCGTAACATAGCGCATATCTGCTAAGAACATTACAGTGAGTAAGTGGCAAGATGATATAAATAGCATGACTACTTGCAGCTTATCGAAGTACCAAGCAATGTTAAATTAGACATAATATGTATATTGCTGTCAATATTAAGACTTTTTTTATTTTATTTCAGAATTATTTGACCCCATAAATGTGTAATTATGATACTACTACTACTACTATGATACGCAGTTATACACAATAACGTTTTGTGGAAGGGATTGTTAGTAATGTAGACTACCAGTCTCATTGCTAGCAATACACCCTGTTAGGTCTACCTCTACGTGCTTCCCTCAAATACTAGCGTGCCAATTCCTAGGTGTATTCATCACGATGGGCTAACTGACCTGCCTTTTCATTCTCACCTATCATCCCTCACTGGTGCCCCGCCAGCGTATACCGTTAGCGCAGGCGGGGTTACCATACCATTATCATACATTAAAAAAAAAGTCACAATAACGTTTCGATATGTTTGAACAGTTTATATTGTTTTAGAACAAAGTTGATTCATTCATACTATTAGTATTCAGAGCAATTTGTAAAATTGAATAGAGAAAATAAAAAAAAATCTGAAAATACCGAATTGTAGAGAAATTAACGTGTAAGATAGATTTAACTAATGGTTTGCAGGAAGAGAATTCTTACAGAGTTAAGCTCGCCTGTTGTACATCTTTATTTCTAAATATATTTTTTAATAAATTATAACTATGTGTAAAATAAAGTATTAACCTTTTTATGCAACTTAGAATGGCGAACAAGCTGACGGCCCACCTGATGAGCAGTACCATGGACACAACAGAGTATACTGTTTCGCCCATGATACCCCCCCCCCCATGCGTTGCCATTCCTGAGAACTTAAGTATTATTCCTTTGTACCCTATAAATTTACTGCCATATCCTCATATGCCTCAAACCGAAATACAGGAAATAATAATAATGTTTTGTATGAAATTCAAATCAATGCCATTCAATTGAATGAAAAATCACATTACATAAGAAGTTAATTAAAAATGTATTCTGTTAGTTGGCGTTAGATTGATGGTAAAATACCAATAGAATATAGCACAGTCTCTTTATCAAATCTATTTAAGAACAGTACTCACCATCGACCTTCTTCGCTCTGCTTGCGAGGGTAGACGCTAGTTTCTCCAGTTCATTCCTTAACAACTGCTGCAATTGTGTCCGGGCGTTGGCTACAAATAAGTCCCCGTCCTTTTTACTACAGCACCCTCGATTTAGGCATAGACCTCCTGCATCTGAAATAGAAGAGAAATATTTTATAAATAAAAAAAAAAGACAACTTTGTATATATTTTTTAGACTGAATATGGCCCTCCCTCTCTCCCTCTGGTCTTCAATGAATGTAATCAATGAGTCAATTCACTGTCAATAAATAAATATAGCTAGATTCGTACACAATATTTGGAATAGATATGTGCGTTTTGATAATGCGTATTATATCATCGATAAGGCAGTTATAAAACGATAAGCTGTGCAAATTTAGAATATTTTTTGTGAAATTACTATTTACACATAATACAAGGGAAGTCCCCGAAACGAGTTATTTTCAGCGTAAAATTAATACTAAATGGATAGATTTTTTAGAATTAAAGATTAGAAAAAAAGTGGTATATTATATATTACAGTTAAAAGAGGAATAACACCTGAGTCCTCAGGAATGGCAACGCATGGGGGGTATCATGTGCGAAACAGTATACTCTGTTATGTCCATGGTACTGCTCATCTCTATAGGCAACGGTTACCACTTTCCATTAGGTGGGTGGTATGCTTGTTTGCCATCTCAGTGATATAAAAAAAAATATTTTATTTCCTACTTTTGAAATCTACGCGTACGAAATAGCAGGTAAAAAGCTAGTCAGGTAATAAAAAACTCTTAATTCCGAGAAGCAATAGTAATAAAAAATAGTAAAGACCCTTCAACAGTAAAAAAACGAAACAAGTGAAAAGAACAAGAGAAGAAATATGCCAGTGGCAATTGCAACTATGTTGTGATTAGCTCATATATTAGTAGGAACGTAAAGTGCTAACTATAGTACATAGTTAGTACCAATGTATAATTCTAGAATGTTCGACCTTCGACCTGTGTGTGTTAATTTTTAATTCATATAACAATTATTACTGCTAATCGTCTTGCATAAACAATATGAGTTTACAGAAGAAAGGAGAGTTATTTTCAGCTGATTTCCAAAGGAAGGTTCTCTTTTTATATGTATTTGTTACCTCATCACTCACACATCACACAGCTGTTTTTATTGTATTATATATTCAACTTTTTACTGGGTATTATTTAGTTTATCTTTAATTGTACGGTTATTACCCTTATACATTCTACAGTCTTCTTTCAGCTTCTCAAAGGTTGACTGTAAGAGATCCCTTTATGGGATAAGTCCGTCATTGTATATTAAATCATTTATCAGTGCTTAATTTGAATTATGTACAATAAAGATTTTACAAATATAGTACACTCCGTCAGTTCTAAACCGATTTTGGAAATTATTTTTCTGTATATATCCTATATTTACAGATAGATTTCATACAAATTTTATCACAAACAGTTTAGTAGTTTCGTTTTGAAATTAAACTACCTGGTTTAGGCATAAACACAGTCTTTTTTTGTTAATGGGGTAAAACTGTGGCTTTGGAAACCATCGTAGTTATTTATTTGAGGGGTTTTATTATTTATATACATATTTTTGGTGGGTTTTACAGTTTTTACCAATGCACTCACTAAAAATTAAAAAATCAAACATTATAATAATACTATCGTCTAAAGGAATCATACCCAAAAATCTTCACAAGCAGTTAGATATGGTACAAATTCCTACCAATACAATAGATTTGCTACAGAAAGCGGTCATCCTCAATACCTGCCGCATAGTCAGGAAATTTCTTTCCTCATCATTGTCATCGTCCTCATATATAATTTAAAGACAACCATGCTTGGCTAAGGCCCGCATGGTTGAACATTTACCCCCATAAAAAGGGAGATGTTAAATACAATATATATTTAAATAATAAAAATGTCTGGTCTGGAACAACATCTCAGACGGTTGGGATTCCGAGGCGGCTCACTCCCGGGAAAGGTGCAGAAAGCGATGCTCTTAGATTCTGTCCGCATTGTAAGCTGGTTTCTCTCCCTGGGGCCCGGGCCGGGGGTTACTTGTCATCTCCTCTCCTTAAGAGGGAAGATGAGAATTTTTGTGAAATAAAAAAATAAATAAAAATAAAAATCTATTTATGTTATATAAAATAAATATTAAAAAGGCATTTCTGCGTAATTTGTTATCTAATTCCTTATGTATTCGTCACGATATGCCAACTAACTTAGCCACGTGCATGATGTAGCCAGCATAAACGGTCAACGTAGTTGGTGTTTCTTTATTAAATATTTCATTGTCATCCAAACAAAAAATATAAAAATCTTTTCTAAGTTTTAAAATAAAACGTAAAATAAAAAAAAAAAAAAATACTGTTCGAGTCTGTTTCTTTGTTTACTTCTTTTAAAACACGCAACAGATTTTGATAAAGATTTCACTGTCATTTAGATTTTTTTACGATAACATTTTATACAAAGTTATGTTATGAATGGCTAACAAGCTGACGGCCCACCTGATGGAAAGTGGTAACCGTGGCCTAATTTTTTTTTATGGATGTTTTGCATTTCTGTTTAAAAATGAATGAATGAATAAGTATACTTTATTTACATTATACAATATAGAGAATAAGCAAGACAATAAATGTAACAATACAGTTGTATAAGTATGGTAAGGCGGTCTTATTGCTGAGAGCAATCTTTTCAAGCCAATCTATATCAACAACAGTTGAGTAGAGAGTTCGTAATGCGGACCAGTCTCATTGTTTTAATTTTTAATGGGTGATAATGAAATGGTAACCCCACCCGCGCTATCGGTATACACCGGCGGGGCACCAGTAAGAGATAATAGGTGAGAATGAAGCAGCTCAGTTAGCTCATCGTGACGAATCTAACAATATATCAATCACGATGATTTCCAGTGGGAACCACGAGGAGGTCGACCTGACAGGGTATATTGCTAGCAATAGGGCTACTAATCCCCATTACTAAGAATCCCTTCTCCCCCCCCCCTCCGGCCCCGTGACGCCTACGCGCTGAATTCCAGGTGTATTCATCACATGGGCTAACTGACCTGACTTAATGAAAAGACATCGTTCTTACCTATTGTCCCTCACTAGTACTTCGCCAGCGTATACCTTTTTTTTTATTGGGTGAAAAAGGAATGGTAACCCCGCCTGCGCTAATGGGATACGCTGGCGGGGCACCAGTGAAGGGTGATCGATGAGGATGAAAACAGGCCTGTTAGCCCATCATAGTGAATTTATCTGGAATTAATCATGATAGTTTCCAGGGGGAACCGCGAGGAGGTCGACCTGGTTGGGTATATTGCTAGCAATGGGATTCTCAGTCTTCATTACTAACAATCCCTTTCCCCCCAGCGTATACCGTTAGCGCAGGCAAGGTTACCATTCCATTACCATCCATTAAAAAAAAAGTGTAATTACCTGCGAATGCTAAATATGGATGTAAAAATAAATTTGATACCTACAGTACATATAAGGTTGTGCTATTGTGTAATTTCAACATAAAAAGGTTTATCGGTGCATGACAGGTGCACGATAAATTGAATTTTTATCACTTTTTTTTTCTATATTTGCAAAAACACGATAACACCACACTGCAATATTCATATTTTATATAGCGAAAATTATTATGCAATTTTAAGATTTTTACTTCGCAAATGACATAATTTTTTTGTGTAAATGGGTAACTTTTATTACTTTCTAAGTAGCTAAACTCATACATTAGTAATAATATAAAAAAATCTATAAATATTAACTAAATATTTAAGTTTTCATTATGCCATACGAATTTGTCCATAAAAAAGTTCGAACAACAACATGGACATCTCTTGCCCGCCGGATGATGTGTGGGCGGGCGAGGTAGAGGCCTCGGGGTGTACCCCACTACCCCGGCTTCTACTCCGGAGGCGACGACCTCCGGGTCACTGGGTTTCTTCAGCCGGCATAAAAAAGTTCGAAATATTAGCATAGCATAGAAAGGCGAATGAATTCTTTATTTTATTTGCATTCTTACGTAGCTTAAAAGTTTTTTTTTTTAACAATGCGTTTCCTGTTTGTTAGTGGCATAATAGCCATTTGCAAATATTAAAAAAAAAGATAATTCAAATTGAGAACCATAGATTAAGGATACCTGCGGTCGGACATAATTTAAATTGAGAGACGTGTGTAGCACTGGTTGCAAATCAAAATCAAATATCTACAATAAAGAAAAATTCAAGACTAAGCACATGCCAAATAAATATAACCTATCTGAAGCAGACAGATCGAAGGTGAAGGGCGGGAGGACATGCACCCTCTGGAGGGTCGTAGACGAGTGGGACACAAATGAGTTTAAACATCCATAGGACTCGCTTTATTGCATTACTGGCTTCATAGAGGGATGGCAGTTGCGCCACAGAATATATAATAGTACTTACATAGCTTCGCAATGAATTTTAGAAATAAAGAAATACATCTTAAAGTTCATTATTGTATTTCGATGTAATAAATGAATAAATAAAAAAAATACTTATCTGTAGATATCATTAAACTTCGATACAAAAATAGATATGTATATTTATCTATATCTATATATATATAATCGTTTATCTGTCTATCTAACTATCAACGAATGCCCCAAACTACTAAGTCTAATAAAACTGACATTTGAAACATAGTTTATTTAATAACATGGGCATCGCTTAAGAAAGGATTTTTGAAAATTTCAACTTTAAGTATTTATTTCATATATTTATTAACAGTATAAAATAAGCCTATTAAGTTTCAACCTTAACTTATAACAGATAAAGTTGTTTATTGTTAAATCATCGTTGTATAGTGTATACCCATACTTCAATAAGTAACAACAATGCCTAAACAAACAAATAACTCATTGAATTTCAATTCCATAGTTCCAATCGTGCTTCCTACCGCTGAGACAGGATCAACTTAGATTGCTGATTTACATCCCATATGAGGTGTCAAACAATTTTAGCCATTATGTCACAGCGATATAAATTATACTTTTGTAATTCTTATATCCGTCTACCTAAAATTAATATTGTGGTACAAATGTTAAGACGTAGCTGTGGCAAGTTCATTAAAAAAGTCCACTTTGAATTTTAATTAGTATTAATAGTAACATTTTAATAGTTATAACAATACTTTGAAGTAGATAATAAAACAAAACAAAATTTAAAAATGAAGTATCCTTTATTTAAAGGTACGAATCCCTACTCATTAAGTAAGAATTATGAGAAGCGAATGTTAAATGCTTATATAAAAGTCTTTGACGCTGTTCAATTCTGCAGTAATTCTGCAGTAATTCTGCCGTAAAACTAAATACTGTTATTAGATATTGGAATGACAACGCATAAAGGATATAATGCGCGCACAGTATACTCTGTCATTTCCATGGTACTGTTCATACTGTGTGTAGGCGACGGTTACGACATTCAATCAGGTGGAGCGTCAGCTTGTTTGTCATTCTAAGTTGCATAAAAAATATTTTATGTCTTTCTGACCGAACTTCTGTCTGGTCGTCCAATAAAGGAATTAAATTGTTAGCTACGACGCCATTACCAATCTTATTTTTCAAATTTTGCATTCCAGAAGCCGTCAATAGACTCTTTTCAAAACTGAACTGGGTTTTATGACTGAATTATTCAATTTCAACAATTAGATCTCACATTTAGTTTTAAGACTCTTGTATAAGCGTAAGCGTTTATTTATTGCTTTCAGCCACGCCAGTCGCTTATAACACGAAGCAAATGTTAAGAAGGAACAACGCTAAACTAGGGGCGACGTGTCTATTGACACTGGCTTTAACTTGACTCATTGCATCTTTATATTTATGTTTACTGCCAGCATTTAGTACGGGAAATGCATATTATTAATTCGTAAGACGGTTTGATATTATCACTTTGCAGTGTCATTTTAATATTATAATTTTTTAATCTGTAAAGCGTCCTCCCGTCGATGGATTGTTTTGAAAGTTTACAGTTTCAATCAACAGATTGATTATTAAGACGCTTATCTCAAAAATGGATTGATACATCAATCGCAGATAGGAAATTTTGGATTAGGATTGATTATTCATTTCGAGCGTAAGTGAGATACAATAGCTTTAAACGTAGGCGATGGTGTGGCCGTGTGGTCCCCGAATAGAATAGGCCACTCATTCCTTTCCCGTGTATGTCGTAAAAGTCGACTAAGGGTGGGCGAGGGATGGGCAGCAGCGTCCCTCTGACTGCGGTTGCCAATCCGCCTGCTAAATGTGGCAATTACTGACAAAACTGTGTGTACATGTGGTGGCAAGTTTATCTGATCAATACATTAATGTACTTGCATGTTATAGTTTAAGTTTGTATTTGTAAACTTCTGTTATGTGCGCCAAATAAATGAAATCAAATAAAATAAAACCCCCCAAGGGGGAGGCTTACGTTCTGCAGTGGACAATTAAAGGCTGATATGATTAAACGTTTTTTTTTTGTTTTATGGGTGAAAATGGTATGGTAACCCCACCTGCGCTATCGGTATACACTGGTGGGGTACCAATGAGGGATGTTAGGTGAGGATGAAAGATCAGTCGGTCCATTGTGTCGAATTTAATAAGACTTAATCACAATGGTTTCCAGGGGGAACCGCGTGGAGGTCGAATAAGGTATACTGCTAGTAATGGTACCGTTAGAACCCATAACTAACAATCCCTTTCCTCCCGATATGATGAAACATAGCTGATGTTCGAGCAAAACGTATTCAACTCCGGTTTTTTGGTGTTACACACATCTGCTCCCACGTGATTCTCAAATGGGGTTGGTGAACAAGCAGGCTTTAATTAGTGATAAAATCGAACATTTGAACCTTTCTACAAATGACTACTGAGGGCATAACAATGCGACGCGCGTTAATCTCGAATCGTTAACGGTTTTAACTGAAGTAAAATATTTTTATGCGGGATATCTATTTCTTCCGGGTGGTCTTAATTTTTTTTTTTGTTTCTATTTAAATATCAGAGGGAACCTTTGTAGAAAAGTCGTTTGATTGGGTATCTCTGTCCTATTCGGGTTTTTAGCGTAAAGCAGTTGTGTTGGCATGCCTGTGTTTCGGTTTGAAGAGTGGGATATGGCAATGAAATTACAGGATACAGAGGCATAACACCTTAGTCCTCAGGAATGGCAACGCTTGAAGGGTATCATGGCGAGACAGTATAAATTGTTATGTCCAGGGTACTGCTCATGTTTATAGGCGACGGTTACTACTTTCCATCAGGTGGGCCGTCAGTTTGTTTGTCATTCTATGTTGCATAGAAAAAGGATTTGTCTTCTCTAAGGTTATATAGCGTTACTATGCCTTTACACCTGTTATTTCGTGTGGTCCCGGCATAGAATAAGCTACCCTTTCCTTTCCCGTAGGTGTAGTAAGAGGCGATTAAGGGTGGGCGAGGGATGGGCAGCAATGTCGCGCTTAAAACATCTCCAAAGCCTAACTGCGATTGCCAATCCGTCTGCTAAGCATGGCAACTACTGGCAAAACTCCCCAAGGGGAGGCTTATGTTTAGCAGTGGTCAGTCAAAGGCTGATACGATGATGATGATGTGCCTTGACACATCTTATTAGATTTATTTCTAAAATGTATGTAGATTCTATTTTTTTTTATACCACTGAGGTGGCAAACAAGCATACGGCCCACTTGATGGTAAGTCGCTACCGTAGTCTACGAACGCCTGCAATATCAGGGGTATTATGCGCGCATTGCCGACCCTAACCCCCCCCCCCCCCCCCCTCCTTGAAGAACCCCATGCTGTAGTCTCTTGGGAAAACTTCAGTAGGGAGCTCATTCCATAACCTGAGTGATCGTAGGAGAAAACATTTCTGAAACGGCCTTGTACGCGACCATTTAGGCTGTAAGATATGAGAGTGAATTCCCTGTTGATGGCGAGTTCTAATAATTATACTGCACTTGTATAGAAGAGAAATATTTTTGTACAGCCATGTCGCGGCTATTCTTAAAACATAATTCAGTCCGCTTTAATCTCGGTTGATGTAAGACAAATAAACACACCTCTTCCCCGGACGGTTGTTTGAACAAGCTTCGTCTCGATTATACACATTCTTTGGGTATTAAACGTACAACATGCGATCACATGTAAAATTTACTCGTATTGTAAAGTCGTTTGCTTGGGTATCTCTGTTCCATTCGTGTTTCAAACGTAAAGCAGTTGTGTTTGCATGGCTGTGTTTCGGTTTAAAGGGTGGGATATAGCGTGAATTTACAGGGTCCAGAGGAATAACACCTGAGTCCTCAGGAATGGCAACACATGGGGGGCGGGGGTATGATGGGCGAAACAGTATACTCTGTTATGTCCATGATACTGCTCATGTCTATAGGCGACGGTTACCACTTTTCATCAGGTGGGCCGTCAGCTTGTTTGCCATTAAAATTACATTCATGTAGAAAAGTTTAAAGAATCAAAATTTAATGGCTTTTAAGTTGAAGATCACCACTTATTATTGTCATTAAATCAGTTTTCAATCGAATTTAAAAAGAAGGTTCCCAGTTCGGTTGAATTTTTTTTTGTATCTGTCATCCATTAATTCAGTCAATTAATTCTAAACTGATTTAGAAAATCATTTTTTTATCTCAAAGTGTATAGTTACACATTGGTGTCAGAAATTTTATTAAAATCGAGTCAGTAGTTTAGTTTTTAGAATAAAATAACTGGTTTTGTTTAGTTTAAAGTTGTTTTTTTTCTGTGGGGAAAAAATCTTTAATTATTATCACTAATTTATTTGTTACATGATTATCTACAAAATTTGACAATCATTTAATTTTTAATTAATAAAAAATATTAAATTAATTATTTAATTAAATGTGAAAAATGAAGCTAACCCAACACATTTATGTTTATGGTTTATTATTATCACTAAATATCAATTTTGTTAAATACTCTATGGTTAAACTTTTACTTGGACTTTAGAATTTCCTCAAGATAACAGTTAATTCACTAAAATATATTACAGTATATTTATTTTTATCTTATTTTACACTTTATTGCACCATTTATAAAATTAAATTTTATTTAACAGAATCGTTTTCCTTGAATGAGTAATTACATTGTTTTAAAACAAATTTAAATTAATGTTTATTCTCAGTTGTGGTTAACTGGGATTGTGTTGTAAAGTATTCAATTAAAACGTTTGTGAGTAATGGGGTATAACGACCTTAATGGTAGCAATATACACTATCAGCTTCTTCAAAAGGGGGGTAAAGAGGTTTCTTCAGGGTTGGCAACGCACGTTTAATACCTCTGGTATTGCAGGTGTTCATAGGCTACGGTAACCACTTACCATCAGGTGGATCGAATGCTTGTTTGCCACCTCAGTGGTAAAAAAAAACCCTCCACGTGGTTCCTCCTAGAAAGCACCGTGATTAATCCTTGATTTCGTCGTGATGGGCTAACTGACCTATTCATATCCTCGCGTATCATTTCTCATGCGGACGGGGTTATCATTCCATTTTCACTCATAAAGTGCGCAGTTGGACAGACAGACGGACAGATAGTTTAGACGTGTGCCTAACATTTCGAGACGTCGATGTCCGTCGTTGGCCCATCAATTGCACTCGATTTTGTCAAGACGCGATGAACTGATCACACAACGTGTCGATATGTTTGTCATTTCGACGACAGATCGCGTACACGTGTTACTCGTAATAACATATCTCGAATTTTACGCACTTGATAAATATTTCAAGTACTAATTAGCGTTAAGAGTTAAGCTTTTTAAGTAACGTGTGGTATAATAAAAAGTTTTTTTTTATA
Organism: Galleria mellonella; assembly: GCF_026898425.1. NCBI lineage: Eukaryota > Metazoa > Arthropoda > Insecta > Lepidoptera > Pyralidae > Galleria > Galleria mellonella. The sequence continues at coordinate 517,307 of NW_026442090.1, read as the reverse complement.
CCACTGTGGTGGCAAACAATCATACGGCCTGATGTTAAGCGGTTATCATAACCTATAGACGCCTGTAATACCAGGGGTATTATACGCGCGTTGCCGACCCTGAAGAAACCTCTTTACTTCCTTTTGAAGAACTTCACGCTGTAGTTTCTTGAAAAAACCTCGGTAGGGAGGTCATTTCATAACCTGAGTGTTCGTGGTAGAAAACATCTCTAAAACCGCATTGTACGCGACCTAGGAAGTAGTTTAAAAATAGTAGTTTCTGAGCTTAATATAAAAATGATTCATTCCATACTACGAACTCTATAGTACGAATGAATCGCCCCCTTATCGTCCAATGCAAGTGGGGTAATAATTTCATTTCATGGTACTTCTCGAGGCGCTGAGCGTTAATATTTTCGCGCGCCCCTCAAGAGCCCTCCGGTGCGAGATTGGCGCCAACTTAACATTCAAACAGATTATAAAGAACTGCGCAGATTCGCAAAGGGGCTTTGTGTAGTCGAATAAACGATTTGTTATTTCAAAATAATTATTAAGCGACACAATTAATTGTACCTATTCTGTTCTGGCGAAATATTGGGACTGTTTTTAGGGGAAGAGTCAAGCAATTTTAGACTTTGCAACTTTTGTCGACGTTTTACAATAGAGTGAAATATAAAGAAAAGGCAGGTACTGTGTGTTAATGAGAGAAATAATTAAATTATTCGTGTTGAAAGGGAACACGGGAACGGTTGTTCGTTAGATTCGAAATAGTGACAAGACAATAAATAACCTTTTGTTCTCTTTTTATATAATTTTAATAAAGAAATTTGAAATTATTAGTATAATCTAATAATTTTGTCTTAAAGTTTTTATTTATCACTTAGCATGGGAAACAAGCTGACGGAAAGTACCTGATGGAAAGTAGTAACTATCGTCTTAATTCATCTAACGTGCCAAATTTATGTACATTAACCACGATGGTTTTCAAAGGGAACCGCATGGGGATCGATTTCTATCTCTCATTGCTAGCAATGGGGCTACTAGTGCCCATTAATAACGATCCATTGTCCCCCTTCGCCTATACGAAGTACGAACAATACTATGGTATCCTTTGTTCCTTGCGAATTTTGAACACAAAAGACTAAACTAAGGTTTCTTCCCTCAAACAACTCTGCCGTTTTTAAAATTAGTTCGTCAAACGATGTTTAAATGCAAAATCTCTTATAAATAAATATCCACATAAATGAATGTTTTGATAATTAAATAAACAACATTAAATCTTTTGGAGAAAACAATAAATAGTGTCTATCTATCTATTAAAATATACTCGTATTTAGTGGTAAAAAAATTGTTCAAGGTCCTATAAATTAATTCAAATAAAAGATAATTCTAACTTGGAGGTACTCGTATATTTGTCTATGGTACATTAATATTCATACCATAAACTAAAGATACCTTCGGTCTTAAGTACGGTCCATAACTATCTAAATAACAAATTAATTGGAGGGAAGAGATTAGTGACGGCGATTATTGCAAGTAATTTAGCAGATCGACTTCCTTATGGTCATACTGAAGTCATCGTGGTGAATTCGTCACGATGGACCCACTGACCTTAGTTCAACCTTACTTATAAATCCTCACTAAGGTACCTTGCCAGCTTGAATCAGTAATGCAGGGATAGTATTCTATATTCAAACAAAAAAAGGTTGAAGGGAAAGGGATTGTTAGTAATAGAGACTGAGAATCCCATTGCTAGCAATATACCCAACCAGGTCGACCTCCTCGCGATTCTCTCTGGAAACTATCATAGTTAATTCCTGATGAATTCATCATGATGGGCTAACTGACCTGTTTTCATTCTCATCTATCACTCTTCACTGGTGTTCCGCCAGCGTATTCCGTTAGCGCAGGCGGGGTTACTATACCATTAACAACCATAAAAAAAAAAACATTAAAAAAGGGGGAAGCGATTGTCATCAGATCAGGTCGACATCATTTGTGGTTAATTCTTGTTCAATTTATCACTATGGACCAACTGATCTGCCTTCATCTACACCTGTCACAATGCACTAGTGATTCGTCAGCGTATACCAATAGCGCAGGCGGGGTTACTATTCCATCTTCACCCATTAAAAAAAAAACATTAAAAAAAATTAAGACGTTCCATAGTAACCGCACACAAATGAAGTATATTTGATTTAATGGTCAAAAGGAATGGCCCGTTAAATTGTATTTATTTGTGAAAACAATGATTACAGGGTTCCACCGGCCGACCACCTGCGAACAGATTGGATACAAAATTACAAGGGACACGAATCATGGTGTGGTTTGCCGGCTACACCGAATGGTAAACAGTTATTCACAGTGCAAGCTATGGTGTAGGTACTGCCTAGTTTTGAATGCAATTTCGGCTGGAAAGACCGGGTAAAAACTTTAGCTGTTGCTATATATATAAATACATATATTTGTGTATAAGTACGTATGAAGATTTATTATAGTAGTTTTAAAATTAAATACCAATATATATGTATGGTATCAGTTTTTTTTTATACAACTTAGAATGGCAAACAAGCTGACGGTCCACCTGATGGAAAGTGGTAACCGTTGCCTATACACATGAACAGTACCATGGGTATAACAGAGTATACTGTTTCGCCCATGATACCCCTCATGCGTTGCTATTCCTGAGGACTCAGGTGTTATTCCTCTGTATCCTGTAAATTCACGCCATATCCCACCCTTCAAACCGAAACACAGCCATGCAAATACTACTGCTTCACGGTAGAAACACGAATGGGACAGAGGTACCCAAGCAATCGACTTTTGTACAAAGTCTTTCTCTAACTGTCCACTAGTGAACATAGGCTTCCCCTACGAGGGGCTTTGCCAGTAGTTGTTGAGGGATCGGCAGCGTCTTAAAACATCACCAAAAACCTAACTGCGGTTGCTAACCCGTCTGCCAAGCGTGGCAACTACTGGTAAAATCCTCCTTCATGAAGGAAGTCTATGTTCAGCAATGGATAGTTAATTGCTGGTATGATGATGATCTGTGTAGATGTAGGTCTTGGCATAGAATAGGCCACCATTTCCTTTCCCGTGGGTATCGGAAGTGGCGACTAAGGGAGCTTATAGTCGAGGGATGGGCAACAGCATCTCTCTTAAAACATCACCAAAAGCCAAACTGCGGTTGCCAATCTGCCTGCCATGCGTGGCAACATACTGTCGCCAATGTTCTAAGTCGCATTCAGTCTATGACAACAACGGATACAATGGGTGTCACAGTATATATTCTACTGTTCGTGTCTATAGGTAACAGTTACCTATTGACGTACTTTAGATTATTTATAGAGGGAGCTTGACTCTTTAAAAACAGTGCATATGTACTCTCAGATATGCCTTTGCCTTTAGCTGAAAGCTTCTCTCCTGGTTCTGGGGTACAATTATGGGGTAGGCATGGATCACGTGACCTCCCCTTCAATATGACGTAAGCTTGACTTTTGCACCTAGACTTTTTCTATAACAAACAAGTATCTACGCAGCATAGATACTGAAACACAAATAGATACATTTGCGCACGCTCTATCTCAACTTTACATCATTCATCACACTTCTAGCCAGACTAAACACACTATTCAATCTTATTAATATAATAAAATATTAATTGAACGATGTCTGTACATGGAAAATCATTATACCATCATATCAGCCTTTAACTATTACCTGCTGAACATAAGCCTCTCCTTTGAAGGTTTTGCCAGTAGTTCTCAAGCTTGGTAGATGAATAGGCAACTGTAATTAGGCTTCGATGATGTTTTAAGAGAGACGCTACTGCCCATCCCTCGTTCTCACTTAATCGCCTCTTACGACACACACGGGAAAGAAGGGGTTAGTCTATTCTATGTCGACACCACATGGACATGGAAAATATTTAAGAAAAGGAAGGAAAGATTATTTATTTAATACACGACGCACCTTTTTAGTATCCTTTTTAATTTTATTAAAAATAAGTTTTTGTTTATAATTTGAAGTCTGTGTCAGTTTAGTTTTTGTTTCGTTCGCTTTTTTGCTCTCTTGATTTGCTTTGATTATTTTTTTTTTATATATAAATATATTATCTTTCTAAAAACACCGTGTTTCCATACCAGCATATAAGTATGGAAACATCGCTCGTCGATTCGCTCACAGGTATTGTAAGATGCTTAGGAGCAATAGTAGCCAAAACAAATACTTTTAGAAATTTCGTTTGCCTGTCTATATGTTTAGACATCACGCAAAAAGTACTAAACCAAATTGAATGCGGTTTTCACTGTTGTGTTCTTGATAATGTAACTTAAAAACTGGTGTATATTTGATTCCGATACACCATCTAAAAGTGGTCTTAACAATTCTGAAAACGAAGTGTACGTAGTAACGTGTAAAAAGCTAGTAGGCAATGATTCAACAATCAACTGTATAGATAGATATATATAATCTACCAGGTAGGTAGATTATAAGAAAATTGTCTGTTCTTACACCGCATAGTAAAAAAATATTACGAAAATAATTTCGGAAAGAAGGTTCTCGATAAAATTGTGTTACACGGTCAAGTAGGAAATTTTAAATTGAATTTGAGAAATTTTTTGACAATTCATAGGGCTGTTTAAAAGTTATGGACAGGCCATTGCAAAAAGAACGACCATAATTCGTTTTATAAAAAAAACTTCAATTATGGCAACATATTTTTTTTTTTATTTAAAAACTAAACTACTCAATCGATTTTACTAAATACTATATAGAATCAATTTGAAAGTATATGTTTTCAGATAGAAGAGAAATTTTCAAACCAATTTGTAAATGGCAGAATTATGAGGTAATAAACATAAAAGAAAAACAATCAAATCGAGAACCTCCTCTTTCTTTGAAGTCGGTTAAAAAGGCAACGCAATCGAGTGCTTACCATAACCATAAAAGAGTTCAGGCGAATTAAAAACTTTCTCCTTTTGGAACTTACTTATAAAAAAAACCTATAAAATTTTACTATATCTTTTAATATATTGTTATTATAAATACGTAATGTAAAAGTTTTTAAAATTATTGTTATTCAATTAATTACTTGAATAATAAGTTATTTGTTTATTATTACTCAAAGCACCGTCAAATGGTTGTGTTGATTTAAAAAAAAATCTATACACAAATACCCACATTATCCAGTTTTAAAATATATATTTTTAATCTATTATAATTATGAACTAAGTAATGTCATCCATATAAAAAAATATATGAAACGAAATTTCAAATCGTACACGTTAACAAATGTGAAACGTGTGACAGAGACAGGTATAGTGAAATCGTAATGGCCCTACGTAATTACATAGACCACCCGCGAGATCTCGCTCGCACCGTCCATTATGGAGGGATTTTTTATGGAAAATAATAATCGACACAATGAAGTCATCAAACGAAACACGGACACACCGCGAGTGGCCCTTGGCGCTGCTAATGTCTACGTAATCGATTAAATTAATCTAAGATAATATTACAGTATCGATTGGCTATCGATTACTAGTGGAAATGTGTATTGATGACGTAGGAAGTCATAAATTACAGTTAATGTTTAATAAAAACACTTTTAGCCACAAAAGATACCCATATTTGGTACCAGCATTATTTTTATCATGTTTTCACATCGTGGAGTTTTTTTTTTGTTTTATTGCACTATAAACTGTATCTAATCATAGGTAGATTTTTAACCGAATATCATTCCATATTTGTAAATAATTATTAATTGTAGGTATATATTTACTAATAAATACTTTTTTATTTATTCATTACTTATTTATTTAACACTTTATATGTATTATTGTATACAGATATGTATGTATTTTGATTTTAATTATATGAGTTACTTTGTATATATGTCAACATATTTATTATTTCTTAATAGAAACAACTACACTGTTTCCTCCTATTATTGTACGCACACTGCCCGCTAGTAATTAATGCTCCTTTCCACACAGGGTTTGCTGGAAGAGAACTCTTATAGAGTGAAGCTCGCCTGTTTATTTTTTTTTTTATTTAATATATATTATATGTTTGTAATTCTTTGTGTACAATAAAGAATAAAAAAATAAATTTATTGCACCAATATTACAGGATTTGTTGAAGAATTTTCAATAAGTATAGTGTAGTACAAAAGTCGGTCTTATTGTTAAGCAATCTAATATGGATGAATTAATATCATATATACGATATATGTTCATTGAATATTTTTCCGTACTTTTTTCTTTTACAAATTTTCAGTTTTTCTAGACAACAAAGTCATATTTGTAGATAATTAGTAAGGCTTAATTATTTATTCCAATTATTATTTTTTTTTTTGGGAAATGTGAAGTTTTACTAGTACAAAAGAGCTTGCGGTTTGCTTTCAGATTGTATACAATATAAAAGACAAATTAAGATATCAACGAGAGTAAAAAAATTAAATTAGCTCGAGCAATGCGCATTTCCTCAGCGGAAGAGTTGTCCGTCTGTGACCATCGCAATTCCCTACCGTTACGGACGATTCAGTTTTCCGGAACGCACAACACTAGCCCATTGTGCTGTGGAACGGGTGTGTGAGAACAAGAAAAAGGATACACAATTATAGAATTTTATTATCTATGGATAATGGAAGAGATCCGAGGTATAATGATGATTTGGAGCGATTAGACTGAATTAATAATAGAAAAAAAAAAATAGAAGTTATTATTCAATTAAGGATAAATTCTATTTCTAAATGAAGATTGTTTTTAATTCGTACGATTTTTTTTTATATAAAATTTAAGAGACGTTCATCACCTCAATTGTGAGTTGATTTTAATTTTTTTTTTTAATTTAAGAATTTTCTCCGTGTTGTGTATAGATGCTGTCAAATTTGTAATCGGTTTTATGTAAATTTATTATTAAAAATTCAAGACATAAATGGAAGTAAACAAAATATAATATTATGTCTAAATTACTTAAATTGGATACTACATAGGAATATGGTATGTTCACGGCATAGAATGGGCCATCCCTTACTTTCCTGTGAGTAGCATAAGAGACGACTAAGAGAATTATATGATCGAAGGATGCAGCAGCATCCCTCTCAAAATATGTATCATCAAAGTTTTAAATGCAATTGCCAACTCCCCTGCCAAACGTGGGCAAAAGCCTCCTTATGGGGAGGCCTATGTTCAGCAGTGGACACAGTGGACAGTTAACAGCAGATATGATGATGGTGATGATGATGATACCTAACTATAATGATATAAATATAATTATAAATAAGTTCTATCTAGGCAACTACATTTATGTAAATACCTTTATATACAGATATTAATATATAAATAATATGTAGACATTAATTATTGTTATTTAACTACATATTAAAAAAATGAATACTCAGTTTGATTTTCATAATAAAACCTAATACTTTGTACAATTGTATATAGAATTAGACACTACCCATATCAAAAGTACCAAAAGTTCGCGAACTGTTACAAGTGTCCAACACTAAACATGAGGTAGGTACGCAGTAATAAACTGCCTCAACAAGTCTGAAACAGACATTAAACCCATCCGAGGCGTCCAACAAACTTACAGGTCAGTGCTGAGGCCGAGGCCGCTACATTTTAGAGACAAGTAGATTATAATGTACGATTTACACCAAACGTTGCGCATTAGAGCGCATTTTACAATGTGTTGAAGGAAATTACTTTTTCAGTAATGTTTATTTTATATTTGTACGACACTTAGAGGACCCGTCAGATGTGCGCGCATTCCGCGGAATGCTGTCGGCAACAGCTGCATTCCATGACATGTCGAAGTCGGCTGAATGAGTGGGAATTCCTGGAGCAGATTTTCATTCTTTTTCAACCGAACGCGGTTAGCAGTCGACGGATGTGGACTAAAGCCGTCCAAGCACGCGTTTCAATGCGGACCGTTTGATGTAAATCGTACATTTATTTTATTTAAAGGTTAAAAGTACACAAATTGTTACTATGCCCCATTTCTATACATTTTATAATATGTATTGTATCGATGTAACACAGTCTATACAGACGCGGCTCTAAAATCAGAAACTAAATATTATCTATTCTTGACTTCGTTGGGAGTAAATTTTGTTTATTTATAATATAGCTAACCAAGTCCATGGTTAGGCTTCAAAGCTGATGTCTGAAGATATTTTCCCAGCAAAAGAGGTCAATTACCGATGAAATTTTTAAGTAATAATGGTTTACATTGATGAGTTGTCGGTGAAAGATGGTAAGCGAAAATAAAGTCGTCTCTTAGCGGCGAATTTGCCAGGAATTAATAGCTCTGGTTTCCATAGGGACCACCGGATCGAATGGAGAGTATTATTTTTATTTTTTTATGCAACTTAGAAAGGCAAACAAGCTGACGGCCCTCCTGATGGAAAGTGGTAACAGTCACCTATAGACAGAGCAGCACCATGGACATATCAGAGTGTACTGTTTCGCCCATGATACCCCCCATGCGTTGCCATTCCTGAGGACTCAGGTATTATTCCTCTGTACTTAAAAAAATACTACTATATCCCACCCGGTGAGCATGTGGTATGCAAATAAAATATAATTAAATAAACATAAAATAAAATATAAATAAATGTCTATGATCATGCAAATATTATCGTCGGCAAATAAAACAAATACAATATGAACAATAATGATTGTATTTGCATACATTTTATATCGTTCGAACCTATTTCCTTGCAATAAATCAGTATAAAATCGCGCCAGTACACGCAAAGTCTCTATTACAGCTATATTTAGGTAACTAACAATAACGGATGAATGAACGGAGTTACTTTTGTTTAAAACAATAGAATTGAAAATATTTATTGTCAGAAAAACACAATTACAACAGAAAATACATATATAAGAAGGACTCTCATAAAAGGAACTGGCTCAGCTGATGCTGAGAGTGTCCCAGTGCAATGTGTACAACTGGGGTTTTCACCGCGGGTTTTCAGCCAGTCTCTCTCTTGACAAAATACAACAAAAATATGTACAACAATTGCCTCGTACAAGAATTATATATTTATATAATATATATATATATATATATATATATATATATATATATATATATATATATATATATATATATATATATATATATGTTGATTGTTCACTACTTGTGCAATTTTGTGCATCACTTGAGAAGGTCTGGATGACTGATTGGGATTTTTTTTAATTACTAATACTATTATAAATTAAAATATAAAATTATAGTTAATAATACTTAGTATGATTAAGGTTATTAAGAGACAGAAAAAAATATTTAATATATTATTTAATATTATATATATATATATATATATATATATATATATATATATATATATATATACATATATATAAACAAATGTCATAAAACTTGATGTTAGAGGCGGAAAATTATGTCTACTTACTATACTTTCTGCGAAATGTGCGAAATGTGCCCAAGTTAGGCATCGATGATTCCTAGAAAATTGTTCTGTTTATGACTAGATTTATTGGCAGAATTATTTACAACACAAAATAATGAACACTGAGCCTCGTTTAAACTACACAATAACCATAAATCAGTAATCTATTTTAACTATAACACCAAGAGCAGCCCGAACCATCGAAGAATGCACTAACTGCACGCATGTAATTATAACACTTTGGTTTTTTTACACATTTTGGTGAGTGAGTAAGCGTTGGATAAGGTTGCCTCCGAGTGCAATGTACAAGGACCAGTATTATTTTAATTATACTTCGCGCTTCGTCCTCGAGATTATTATTTGTAGAATATAAACAACATGTAGTAACGCACAAGTGACACCGCCCCTGCACTATTGTTGAGAGAGGGATTCCCCCTTTTTCCTTTTTCTTTTTATTCCCCGGTAGGTACATAGTCTACTTAGCCCGTTCATTTCATTTCCTGTTCATTCGCAATTTAGTGCTTCACCGCTCCGCACATAATACATCGCGTTGTCGTGCTATTAAAAAAAAAAAAAAAAAAAGATGCCAAAAAAGGAATAGTAGTGATCTCAACGACCCAACATTCAACATTACATAGTGTCGTTGTAGACCAGGTATTTATTTTCAAAACTATATCTATACACAAAAGTAATTTTTGTCTCCAGAAGAATGCAATCGAGATAGTCATATGGGCTATATCACCGCATTCAACGAAATGGTTGACGTGCAATTCAGCGGGAATTGTACACAACAGCCGTGTTTCGATAACTTTCGTTATCGCATTTTCAAATAACACCCATAAAAGGATATAACAAATATAAATATAGAATTTCATTTTTAATAAAATATTTTTAAATAAATTATTGGCAATATATATATATAAAAGAGAAGTCGTTACTTTTGATTTCAGTTATAGAGAATATTTTATTATAGGGGTGTATTGTATAAACAATAATACTTATTGGAGACAAAAAATATTAGGTTTTAACGTATCCACGTTAACAATGTTAGTATGTACCCAGAGCCGTTATCAGGACGAACTCGACACATACTATACTTTTTTATACAATTGCATAAATTTATGCATATACACATCATATATTTATATATTATACGATGCATATGTCAGAGACGCCTCAATTAATAGCGGAATCAGTAGACTGGTTAATAGATCCTCCTGAGGAAGAGATACTAGAACCAGAGACTGTAAACCTTCCATCAGACGATGTAGATGTGATTCACGATGCGTTAACGTATCCAGACGGTAGGGAGTCTGTAGTAAAAAATAATCCGATTACGGATCAAGACGCTGGTCAAAACTGTCCAGGCCCGTCAAATATGGAGCCTCAGTAGCTAGATACTGAGACTTTAGAAATTCTTGGAGTCGATCCAACGTGTACTAATAATTATGGTAGCGATGTCCATAAAGAAATGCCATTGCGATTTCAACACATCGCCCAAGAAGGAATTAGTAAAGAGCTTAAAAAATAATTAGTAAATAAATACCCACTACCAGCTAACTGTTTACTTGTAGTGCTCCCACAATAAATCCCGAGATAAAAAGCAGAGCTTCCAGAACTAGCTACTACGCGTGATAAAGGTATTGAGATAAAAAAGAAACCAATGGCTTCAGCCATATCTTGTTTAGGTCAAGCTATTTCAACATAGCTTAATTGTAATCAAAAAGATAAAGAACTTACAAAAACTTATGGATCTCAGCCGTCTAATGTGTGACATACAGCATAGCGACTCCGTGACTAGACGACACTTCATTCTAAGTGCTTTAAAGAAGGATATGAAGGAATATCTTACAAACACAAAAGTTGATACCTTCTTATTTGGCTATAAATTGGCTGAAACAATAAAATCGACCGAAGCTGTTAATAAATCAGACATAGACCTAAAGGTGGTTTCTGATGGTACCAAAAACCTGCCAAGAAGAACCGACATTCTTCCTTCAAGGCCTTTAAACCGGAGAGCTCCAGCACCGGCACGCAAGCAGCCGGGCATGGGAGCGAGATTCCGTCAGCCTGCCGCAGCACGACCCTTGATTCTCCCAACGCAGCCGGCTGGGCACATAGCGACGTCGTGGGTTCCACCACCACCGCAGCCGCCGTCGCCACCTCCTCCGACACAACATCTACGTCGTCGTTACTACGTACGTCGTTACTAGATACGTATATTCCAGTTAAGTATGCAGGTCGTTTAACACACTTTTATGATCAATGGTCTATTATCACAAATGTTCACTTGATCCTTTCATGGATTAAGGGTTACAAAATAATTTTTTCGTCACCTGTTTATCAAGAATCATACAGATTCAGAAAAATATCAATATATTGATGCAATTAATAATCTTCTACAAATTGACGCTGTTTCAGAGTGTATACCTTATAAGGGCAGTTTATATCTAATATTTTTAATATAATACAAAAACTTAATGGCAAAATGAGGCTCGTATTGAATCTCAAAAGATTAAATAAATTTATCCAAACGGATCATATACGAATAATATTTATTTACGAAGAATTAGAAGATTTACGAACTGCATTAAAATTAATATCAAAAGATTTCTATATGGCAACATTAGATCTTAAAGACGCTTATTTTTTAATAAACATTCATAATGAATCTAAAAAATATATCCGATTTATTTCTGACAATAAATTATATCAATTTAATGTTTTGCCTCTTAGTTTAGCTACCGCACCTTACATGTTTATTAAATTAATGAAGCCGATTACTAGACTTTTAAAAACTGGCGATTTTTTATTTACCTTATACTTAGATAATTGGTTTTTATTGGGTAATTCTTATCAACAATGCTTGACAAATATTGAGATGACTTCCAAACTACTATCTTCCTCAGGTTTTACAATTAATCAGGATAAAAGTAACCTTGAGCCTTCATTATCTTGTAAATTTATGGGAATAGTTGTAGACTCACACAGTCTACAATTAAGCTTACCATTCGAAAATAGATTACGAATTCGATCTCAATCAGAAAGTTTTTGTCAATATGAACGTATTTTAATCAGGGAATTTGCTCAACTGGTAGCTTTACTCGTGTCGGCTTGTCCAGCCATTGAGTATGGATGATTTTGCACTAAAGATTTGGAGCGTTCAAAATTTCTTAATCTAAAAAATCATAACGATTATGATAAGTATAGGAATATACCTAGTTCCGTATATTCTGACTTTCAATGGTGATTAAATAATATAGATAGCTCTGTGTATCATCGTATCAGAGATGATACGTATGCCATTGAAATTTACTCTGACGCCTCAACTACGGGGTGGAGGGTTAATTATGGTAATAGTATTGCTAGCGACCAATGGTCAGATGATGAACTAAAGCATCATATAAATTATCTGGAGCTTCTCGCTGCGTTTTCTGGCCTTAAAAGTTTTTGCCAGGTATTCACATAATTGCCAGATACTGTCAAATAATACAAATAGACAATACTACTGTAATATCGTACATTAATCGTATGGATGGCATTCAATTTCCTCATTTTACTCGAATAAGTAGAGAGATTTGGCAATGGTGTGAGAACAGAAGGCTCTTTATATTCGCTTCCTATATTAAGTGTACAGATCATGCATCAATAATACATGATCAATCACGCAAATCCATCCAGATATAGAGTGGGGACTGGCGGATTGGGCCTTTAACCAGTTGACAAAAAAAAAAAAAAAAAAAATCTATGTACCAGAGGTTGATTGAATTACAAATCGCATAAACAAAAAATGTGAAATTATGTCACATGGCATAGGGATCCGGACGTAATTGCTATTAATTCATTCACAATCAATTGAGCAAAAGTTTTACTTTTATGCCTTTCCATCATTTGCAGTGATTCTTAAGACACTTAGAAAGATCATTTCTGATAAAGCTTGCGGTATAATTATTGTTCCTCTATGGCCTACACAACCGTGGTACCCACTATTCAGAAACCTCCTTGTCTCTGAATTAATAACTTTTTATCCTGCGGATAATGTTTTATTATTTAGTTCCAGTTATCAACGTGTAGGCTCAACGCTTACCTTGGTTACAGGAGTGTTATCAGGAAAGCATTATCCAGGAGAATTTTTCCACCAGCCTCTTTAGATATAATGTTAGCATCATTCTCTGATAGCTCAATTAGACAATATGATACTTGTTTAAAAAAATGGTGGAATTTTTGTAAAAACAATTCAGTTTATTTTTATAAAGCTTCGATTCCTATCATAATTTTTTTTCTTACTCAGATATTCCATGACGGTTATCAATATGGAACATTAAATTCAATAAAGTTCGGCGTTATCCTTGCTTTTAGGTCCTATTTTATCAAAAGATAATAGTATAGAAAGATTTTTCAATGGAGTATATCGATTGAGACCTCCTCTTCCGAAGTATAACGCTACATGAGATACCAATGCTGTTTTAGATCATTTAAGCACATTGTGGCCTAATGAAGAATTATCATTAGATAAATTAACAAAGAGAACCATTACCTTAATAGCAATAACGATAGCTCATAGAATACAAACTCTATCCAAAATTGATATAAAAAATATAGAATTTTTCAATGACCATATAGTAATTAAAATTCCTGACTTCCTTAAAACGTCACAAAGAGGTTCTAAGCAACCGATTATTGTTCTTCCTTTCTTCTTAGAAAACTCTGCTATCAGTCCAGCAAAAACTTCAGATTGTCATTTAAATAGAACAATTCTTCTAAGGAATTCTGATAATCTTTTTATTGGTGTCTGTCGACCTCACAAAGCGGTAGACAAACTATTAGCCGATGGGTGAAACTGATATTAGACGAATGTGGACTGGACGTACATATTTGTACTCTCTGCGCACAGCACGCGACATGCCGCCGCGTCCCGGGCACGCTCTCTAGGTGTCAGTGTAGATACAATACTTAAATGGAGCTGCTGCGGCTGGAATGCCAACTCCACTGCTTTCGCCAAATTTTACAGTAGGCCTATGATTAATACAGATAATTCGTCCTTTGCTAAGCCGATAATTAATAATAATCAAAAATAATATTATGTTTATCGAATTGTGTGATGATTAAAAAAGATTATGTACTATTATAGATTAATAGTAGAATAACATAATGTCGATTAATTTTTAGTTCTATTTGTTCACTTTGTAATCCAATAAAACATACAATCATAAAAGAAGTGTTTTCATTGATAATATTTTTTGGTTGGAACTCTCAAAGTCTACATGTTGTTTATATTCTACAAATAATAATCTCGAGGACGAAGCGCGAAGTATAATTAGTGATTAAACGAACTTACCCAAGTGAAGTTCTATCACAATTATACGAAGCGCTTCGTCCGAAGAGATTAGTACGTACTCCCTCCCGACCCAGTTTAATTATACCCATCAGAACTGTACCAAAAAATATTTCAATGGTCAAACATAAGTTTTAAATAATTTTTAACTCTGAACTTAATGAACAGGAAATGAAATGAACGGGCTAAGTAGACTATGTACCTACCGGGGAATAAAAAGAAAAAGGAAAAAGGGGGAATCCCTCTCTCAACAATAGTGCAGGGGCGGTGTCACTTGTGCGTTACTACATGTTGTTTATATTCTACAAATAATAATCTCTTCGGACGAAGCGCTTCGTATAATTGTGATAGAACTTCACTTGGGTAAGTTCGTTTAATCACTAATTACAGTGGTTGGTATAATTTTGAATACATATTGATATTATTATAAAAGATACTTTTTTTTTTATACAACTTAGAATAGCAAACAAGCTGACGGCCCACAGAGTATACTGTTTCGCTCATGATACTCCCCATGCGTTGCCATTCTTGAGGACTCAGGTGTTATTCCTCTGTACCCGATTTTGAAATTAGTCGAGCTTTTTCGAGCAAAACACTACGTGTATTTTAATGTTAGTTAAATTAGTTAATCTTATAGTTAAAATATAATGTTGTTATATTATAACTGATAATAAAAACATTAAGGATTATTGTGACGTTAACCATTAGAATCTAGATAAAAGGTAATTTTATGAATGCACCCTACATTTACGAAATTTATTTCCTGAAAGGGTTAATTTTGTTTTTTCAGTGTCAAGTTTCCCATTGTCAGTTAGACTATTAACTATATCAGATGACAGATGGTGTTAAAAATTGTGTTCTAAATTTAATTCAAGTTATTATAATAAACATAAAGAGAAATGTGGCATTTGGCAATGAATTTCTGTAAGCACAATTTGTAACTACCTCTCTCATCCGTAAAACAAACATAAATAAGTTAGAGAGAAACATTTAAAACATTTTCGTAGTTTCGTTTCACCACAACACTAAGATTGGACAATGAAAACAATTTTATAACACTCGCCTGTTGCTTTATAGCATTTTTACTACTTTCAGACAATTTCAATCCTCTAGAAAGCTTATTTCGATGAAAGATAAATATAAAACTCTCTCCATAATCTACAAACAATGTCTTTAATGGATTTCCAATTGAAATAAGAATTAGCAACAAAAAAAAAATTAATATCTATTTTAACAATTTGTTTTACAAAAAACACCAACTTCAACTTCAATTGTGGCTAGCTTGTTGTTCAAAATTTTATTACTCAACCGATTTTGATAAAATTTCTATGGGACCAATCTATAAGTATAGTCTTTCAGATAAAAAAGTAATTTTCCAAATCGGTTTATAACTGGCGGAGTTATGAGGTAACAAACATAAAAAAAAAATACAAACGAAGTGAGATCCATCTCTATCTCTGCAGAAAACATTAAACGAGATACCTCATAATTTCCAATTGTTGCATTGTTGCAAATGCTTATTAAAGAAGATGTAGGTAGCAACCCTAAGGGAATTTATAAACCTACATCATCAGAGCATCGGATGTATTAAGGATGACGCATGCGCGAATTCTTTTATAATTAGTCGACCGGTCGACCTGATCTTCCAGGCATTCGTTCAAATTGGCCTTAGATGGTGTAAATGCACGGCGGACGAAGATTGATCGTGGTTCACACGGACGCGGTATGAGCATAGTATGCTAATTCAGTCGTGACCGAAATTAACCGAATTACCAACATTCAAATGTGTTCCAAGTAATTAAATTCAAAATAAGAATCTGTTGTTTCCAGAGTCCAGACACTTCATACTCGCGCATAGCAACAAGTATTATTATCAAATGAGCAACAAAAAAATTTCTTGAGTATATTTAAAAAGGAGGAGTATCACAATTTGATGACATTTTTTTATTTTTATTATGCAACTACTGGCCAATGCTGGCCAGATATTGTTAGTTATTTTTTGAGCAACTTTAAAATATAACTTGCTTTAATTTCGCATGTATTATATAAGAAAAGCAGAAATTTTAATAGTGTATTTTTTATAAGACCTCTGTCAAAGACAAAGACCTCACATAATTTTTTTTTTTGTTATTTTAGCAAGGAGCTAGTGTTGTCCTTTGCGTTTTCACTAACAAATCGTTTTAAAAGATATAAAAAAAAAATTATGTTGGCAATGCGACTCCATGCCCCAAGTATTTCAAACGTATATTCTTTATAGTAATCGCTTACTACCAGACGGGCCGTATGAATGTTTGGTACCTCAATTGTTTAAAAAAGTTTACTTCCATCGGGTGCGTCATTTGACCCTGCACGTTTACTAACAATAGATTTGTACACAACACCTCTAATTATTTAGCTATTGTATCATTTTAGGGCTATCATTTTTATTGCTTGGCATTCTTCCGACTACAATGAAAGTAATGCATTTAAATATAATAGACAGCTCGTGGGCGACAATGGTAACCTGGGGAAAGTACATTGAGAAGAATTTCAACCCAAATATGAAGGGGTCGATTTGGAAATGTCAGTCTATAAATTTATTTCTAAATTTCTCTAATTTATAGTAAGAAAATTATATTACAAATACGTAAAATTATAAAATTGAAATAAATGGAAGTAGATAACCTGCTATTATTTATCTTCATTAATTTTATATATTCAGTATTGTTTTATGCTTACAATTATATTAGTATTCACACTAGGATATTTTTTTTTGTTTAATCATGTTTGGCATAGATAACAAATATTATCCTTAATCTGTGATCTATGGTCTAAGATATAAACTAAGGTTAGCCCTGCGGTCCTAAACATTCTTGTTCTTAGATCATAGATGCGGTCCTATTTCTTTGAATTTTATGTCGGAATTTAGACACTAACCTTGTTACTGGGAGATGAGATTGTTAGTAATGGAGAGGTTGTTCCCCATTGGTATCAATATTCCCCATCAGGTCGACCTCCACGCGGTTCTCTCTGGTGACTAATTTATCGTTGAATTCGTAATGAAGGGCTAACTGAACTATATTTGCATTCTCACCAATCATATCTAACTGGTGCCCCGCCGGTTTATACCGATAGTGCGGGCGGGGCACCATTCCATCCATTGAAACAAAAAAACCTTTATTACTGTTTTAGAAGTGCAGGTACAATCTTTAATTTATGGCCAATACACATTCATACTATAATTACTTGAGTACGTAACACATCTATGCTTTGGACACACATAAAGTTCGTCTCTTATGAACCACAAAGACACGGACGAAAATGGTAGGAAACCGTGCCCGTTCCGTCTCCGCCGTCCGTGAGCACGGTTGCTCGTAAAATTTTACATTGTGTCGACTACCGTGCATTAAATTCCATAGTGATCTCGCTAGATACTATCCCTGTACGAGGTCGAGGCAGGTGTTAGGGCCATCTCCTAGACGCCGACGCGTTTGATTTTCCAGTCACGTATCACAGCCGCACGAATTCCCTTAACACGGCAGCGTGGCCTAAAAGCATAGATATTGTTATAAGACAGTGCTACGCATGCCTGTTTGGTCCTTGGATATATTTCCAGTTATATTTGTATTTATTTGGTAATATTTGGAGTTCGAATTATTCGATATTATACAATATATATATATATTTATTACGTACCTACTAGCTTTTCCGTGCATTTCAAAAGTATGTCGCGTAAGAAGAAAGGCTAACCAAATATGTAGTTTCTAGGTGGTATATAAATTTTAAATTATCACTGAAGTTTATTAGTTGCTTTGACAAAAGGAGACACTTAAATAAAAAAAGAAGTGAAGTTGAAGTTTCGCTCTCAAGTATATAATTGAGGTAACTGCATCCAGTTTGGTGTAGCATGCATGGTACCGAAATAATCATATGGGGTATATGACTAATTGCTACCCATGTCTTTTGAGATAGATATTCTCCTTCCCCTTTTCTTTGTACCCATAGAAAAACACTTTATCACGACATGCTTATCACTTCGTAGGACGACGTGCCCATATCATTGCAATCTAAACTCAGATACAGACAGACCTTGTTAAGTTATAATTTTACTTATATATATAAATGTATGTGTGTGTGTATGTATGTACAATCTGAATCGATTTTCGAAAATATTCGAGATTGTATTCCGTGGCTTCTCCCGCGGGAATCAATACATAGTGTCCTATATCCTAAGTTAAGGATATAGCTTATCCGTGTACTTTTATATATTCAGTATTGTTATATGCTTACAATTATATTAGTATTCACACTAGGATATTTTTTTTTTATTTAATCATGTTTGGCATAGATAAAAAATATAATCGTTAATCTGTGATCTATGGTCTAAGATATAGACTAAGGTTAGCCCTGCGGTCCTAAACATTCTTGTTCTTAGATCATTCAAATCTGTTCAGTAGTTTTTGCGTGAAAAAGTAACAAATATCCATCCATCTATCCACTATTATTACAAAATAACGAATACTCAGTCGTAATCGAGACTACATAGTAATAAAATTCTCGCACGATATGTTTTAGAGCAAGCTATGATCATAAAACGAGTACCGGAGTGCACAAGGAGCGCAGTCATACCCAGACGAGGTTTATTGAGTATTGTTCCACGCTTATCTCGGTTCGCCAGTTCGCTAACTATATATGTACTGAATGCAAACATATTATTAATATCTTATTGCCTGCTCTTTCGTACGTGCGGATTTGAGAAGTTGGTAAATCAATGGAATAAACTACATGTAGATGGTATGTATTTTTTTTATATGACTCCCCCTGTGGAGCGCGCTTTCTCCCGGATATCAAATTCCAGGTTAGATGGCATGTAAAATTTGCAAAAACAGCTGTGAAATTCATATCCAATTTAGTGCTGTAATTTTTGCAGGATTATAGAACATACACACAGGAAGTCAAAATTTCTAAAAAAATATTGTTTTGATTCTAATGCTCTCATTAAGACCCCCCTCCCCCCTCCTACTATTTTTTCTTAACTATTTCCCATATACAGACAATGTCTGGTTGTAATTTTGTTATATTAGTGAATAATATACATACTCAATTACATTTAAATGGCTGAACGAGCTTGAATGAAAATTTGTACATAGGTAGGTTATATTCTAACTTATATATGAGTATATTATTATATAGGATAGTTTATATAGTGATGCAGGCAGACAAAGCCGCGTGAAACAGCTAGTAAGTAATACTAATACCCGCATCCGTACAAATTCTCAGTCGTCACTCGTCACCCTTCTTCCCTCCAATTATATCTACTGCTAAACACTTGAGGGAGCATCTATTGGTTCGTGAAGTCGACAGCAACACTAACTATAACGGAAATGTCAATTCACTAACTTTTTATCTCGTCATTTACTAAGCAAAATGTGTCTAAGGAGTGCTTAGTGCTTAGTAAAAATGTAATATGTTGTCTGTGGTTATAGAAAGATAATTTATTTAATATATTATGTGTATGTTTATATTATATGAATTTATCAAGTGTTGCTTTATTTTTCCTCTATTCAAAAATGCACCGCCTACGTATTTCTCGGTTTGCCCAATGGTTGACTGGTAGAGAACACCGTCTGGTATTAAGTCCGCCAAATGTACATAGAATTCTATTGTGTATTAAAGTTGCAATAAATATATAAATATTATTTTTATATCACGAAGTGTCTGATGGTAAACGGTTACTGCAGTCTATGGACGGACGCATGACTAGGGGTACCACGTGCACGTTGCCGACCTTGATGAAATCTTAATACATCCTTTTTGAAGAACCCCATCCTCTAGTCTTTAGGGAAAACCTTCACAGGGATCTCATCCACAGCTTGAGCGTTCACGGGAGAAAACTGAAACCGTACTGTACGCGGTCATTTAGGTTCTAGCGTATGAGGATAAATTTTCTATCGATGGTAAAAGGTGCGATGATAAAACATGACTGTAGGTTCATCATCATTTCAAACAACTCCTCAGAACACAATCCGTTATACAAGCGGTATAACATACAAAGGGAGGCAAAGGAACGCCTTAGATTTTAGGGCTCGACACCGACTGTGATCTTGGGATCATCGACAATTCTAATAGCCTGTCTTTGAACCGAGTCATTACAACCAAGCTGGCATCCAGGTGCCTGGCCTACAAATGAGAGCAGTACTCCATGAAGGGCCGAATTTGCGACTTGTACAACTACTTGTATACTATGCATTTTATTATTTCAACTAAATTAACACAGATAATAAAAAGACAAATGTGTGTGATTTTATATGCGAGAAATCTTGATCTTGATTTGTTGAATGTTAACAAGTTAAAGTTAGTAGTTAAAATTTTAGTTAACAGACTTGAACACTAACGATCTAATTCTTTACCTTCTTTACGTTCCAACAAAAAGAACACCTTGAGTTGATATCTGTCAGATTTACATATAAAAAGTAACAAAGGCATGACTTAATCTAATGTACAATTTCATTCAATTCCAATGAAACGTTGAAGCGTGACTGAGTTTTATTTTATGATGTAGGAGGTAAACGAGCATGCGGTTCAGGTGAACCTGAGGTAAGTGACTATCGCCGCCTATGAGCCTATTGCTTGCCGCTTATTGGTCTTGCAAGCAGGGATAGTGCTGACCTTTTAAAAATGAATATGCTCTTTTCTTGAATGTTAAGATGTCGTATGAATTAAAACGACATCTTAACTTATAATAAAATAATTAACAAAAATATCCAAATATTTTTATAAATTTTCACATTATATTTTCATCTTCAGTTGTTGTTTGTTTCAGAGTTTGTAACTTTTAAATTTAAATTCATCCGTGCCTCAAAAATAAAAAGATTTAAAGAAGATATCACAAAATGTCGTGAAAACGACATTTTCCTGCCGGCAGCCTTCAATTTGTCAAACGTTGCATGTTTGACACTAATAATCGTTTCGATCGGATGCCATGATTTCTGGCCACCCCGGACGTAGTAGCGTGAGTATATAAAAATAATTAATGCCGACCAGCAAATTAAGTTAACGTACTGAGAACACGATACAGTATCCTGAATAAAGGGTCGAAAAAATATTACGAAATACATTATATTTTTGGGGTAATTGTAGGTTTTTTTTTTTTATACAACTTAGAATGGCAAACAAGCTGACGGCCCACCTGATGGAAAGTGGTGACCGACGCCTATAGACATGAGCAGTACCATGGACATAACATAACAGAGTATACTGTTTCGCCCATGATACCCCTCATGCGTTGCCATTCCTGAGGACTCAGGTGTTATTTCTCTGTACTCAGTAAATTCACGCCATATCCCACCCTTCAAACCGAAACACAGCCACGTAAATACAACTGCTTCACGGTTGAAACACGAATGGAACACAGGTACCCAAGCAACCGACTTTTGTACAAAGTCTCCCTCTGGTAATTATTTGTTTGTATAATCTCAAGTCTTAATTGTTAATTTTGGGGTGAAATTACAAATTTTTCACTCATAATCATTTTACTGGATAAAGAGGATAAAATACCCAATTTTAAAGGCCAGTATCAAAAATAATATTACAGAACAATCATACAGAAAATTTCTAAGAAAGAGTAACAATAAAAACGTTTATTTAAACATGAACTTTGCAACGTTCCTTTTTCGCGCCAAATGTAATTATAATTTCCTAGGATAACTAGAAATACCACAGAGTATACGACTATTTTATGTTTTAGGATTGAACGAGAAACTTTAAGCCTAGCGTTTTAGAGTTCAATTTCATTACAATAATTTGATGCTTATACAAATTTGTGCCAGAACACAAACTGAATAGAGTAGTAAGTTCTTTGAATTAAGAATACGCGTGTAAGAAAAGATGGCGTGGAACAAATTGAAATTGTTTAAGAAGTAAGTTGAGTTCGTCCGTCTGTACCTACGACATTCCAGGCGGACTTTACGATTCCCGCATACTTCGTGTCTTGTCTACGGGGAAATAAAAAGGGAAAATGTTTGAATAACTTGCATAAATCTCTGAGTTTGCACAATTAAAATAATGAAGATTGCGAAAACGTTCTTTTTATGGGAACCTCGCTAATGAATAACATCGTAGCGTCACGAGAAATGTTTCATGATATAACATTTAAATAAGCTTAAATGAATGTACTTATGGATCATCAGAAGAAAATAAGCATATTTAAAAATAAATGGGCTGTTTAGTACAAAGTCTTGAACAAAAAAAAAATGTATAAAAAGATTGGCCAGCATTCTGATGCGTTTAAACTGAAAAAGAAACGGAATGTTTTAAAACTATGCCAAAGAATTAAGTTTCGCGTAGGTAGGATTTAACTTTAACCGCGTAGGAGGTTAATATTAAGAGGAAGCCCATACACTTTAGAAGATGCAATGCATATTTTATCAATATTTACATAATTAGATGTTTACCTTCAACAACTCCAAAACGGTTAAAACTTCTAAAATCCACACGTACAAAGTCGGAAGCAAAAGCTAGTACTTAAATAATAGTATTTATTTACATTTTAACTAGATTTCACTTCAAATACTTTAATATAATATCTGATATTCTAAGCGATTTTATGCAATCGAAAATAAAAGCAAGCTGACTGGATTGCCACTGAATTGATATTGATAATTATTTATGCAATTAATAGAGCTTAAATTCGTACAAGAATGGCAACACTCCGGGTAGCGACTAAACTTTCATAAAATTTCATTAAAATCAGTTGAGCAGATTAATTGACACTAATATCTGCTTAGTGCCAACGTTTTTGTGTCAATAACTTCGTTAATTAATTGTAAGTACTTTTCATTGTTTTTAATATATAATCAACACAATATCATTCATTAGTAATTTTACTGATTACTACCGTCTAATAAACTTATACCTACCTAACAGATTAGTTTCCTCGCGGTTCTCCCTGGAAACTATCATGGTTAATTCCTGATGAATTCATCATGATGGGCTAACTGGCTTGTTTTCATTCTCATCTATCACCCTTCACTGGTGCTCCGCCGGCGTATCCCGTTAGCGCAGGCGGGGTTACCATACCATTTTCACCCATCAAAAAAAAAGGTTAGTTTTTTCCGATCATTTTATTGAACTAAGTGTTATTTTGCGAAAGTTCATACTCTGGTAAGTTCTTATTCGGTTATCTTCATTATTTCGTTACCAATTATTGTTACATACCAACACAATTTTGCGCATTGCATGAAAGTATTGCAATGACTTTTATACCGCATTATAAAAAGGAATTGAAGAAATTCAATAGTAGAATTTACAGTAGTAGTTTTTTACAATAGTAGAAAAAAGTAATGTATTGAATATTAACGAATCGGTAATAAAGAGAAAGAAAAATAACAGCTAATTATAAAATAACGTGAAATAATAGAAAATATTTAAAATATAATGACATAAAATTAGTTAAATTAGAAACGAATAATATTATAGACATTTGTTAGTACTAAAAATATACGAAAATATTTATATGTAGTTTATAGGATCACTTCATCTTAAATGAGTATGTGGGTCGATGCACTATCAGCGCATGTAGGTGAAGTGGCCACTACACTAGGCTTTGTTTCCACACCTGATCGAACTAACTAAAGTATAAAAGGCAATGTACATGTGTATAGAGTACGGAAGTTAACTGGAACTTAATAATTTGGAGATTACATCACTATGAAATACAGTAAAAAAAGTTAAAACATTTTGAATTTGGAATCACAACTTGTATGTATATCTCTATGCATTAGAATTTTCGTTTTGGCGCGCAATCAGTACCGATTTCAAATCAAGGCTGGCTGCATAATTTCGAAATAAGAGAAAAACGTGTAATTGTTATACAATTTCTCATAAATTATTAAGGATATATTTTTTTCTCCAGATTTGAAGGATATACCCATATTCAGAGCAGGTGTGATTTGATTTTTTTCGCATTATCACGTTCGTGATCGATTTAGGTGCCTATCGCGAAAGATTAAAAAATATTTTCATACTTAGAATCACCGCCATTGTTATGATTCGTTCAAGGCTTCGAGGTATACGAGTGGAACATATTGATTGATTGAGTTAGGAAATGTAATCAATTTTAAGTATAATCAACGTCCAAAAGGGATTCTCATTCGGCAACTTAGAACCGATTTTTTCAATACTTTTACAATCCATATAGTTTACTTCCGTATTTATACTTCCATTCACAGTTAATTGATAATCATAAAATATTGGAACTACGTTTTATAATCAACTGTCATTTTATGCCGTTCTAAATGTTTTAATGCGACCATAGACTAACTAGCTAATTACTTAGAAATAGACCACGCAAATTATCTGACAAATATTTACTCAATTCAATATAAATATGTGTTGTGCAGACGAAGTATAATACTTTAGGTATTTCTCACTTCATAAGAAAGGCTACTAAACTATTTACCATGATTATGCATGGTGTTACAATTATTGTTAGCAAACTCTTCTTGCAATAAAACCTGCGTATAACCCTTAATAATTTTGTGTTTAGACAAAATTTTGATATTTCCATTTAGTAACCAGAGTTCAATGATTGTTAAGTTTATTTTGGGCCTATAAAATAAATTCAGGTGCGATATCTAAATCTACTCGTATAATCATCTGCGACATACCACTTCATTGAGTAAAGGATGCGGATGCATCGTTTGGAATGTATCTATCGTCGTGGTGCCCATCTGTTTACGTTAGGGTCGTTATTACCATACGAGGTAACGATACATACATAGGCGGTATGGTGTGGCATACCGTACCGTTTAGTACCGTGTAAATAAATATGCTGCTATGAGAAATGATTTATTATTTAGATGTCAGATATACGATCGCTCGTCACCTAATGGTATTGCACGGTTCCGTCGTTGTAGTCTATTGTTACCTATCATAACTTCACAATTGCCTCTGTATCTCAGATGAATTACTCTGTGTAATCCAATATCATTGGCACTCGTATGTATAAATTATTAACTGTTTTTAAAAATGGAAGAGGTTCTCAATTTAAAATGAGAACAAAAACCACTACTGTATTTTTTTTTAAGAGAACAAAAAAGAGTTCTTTATCTAAGTACTTTTTATTTAATTTTCACATGAGACAAAAAATGTTTAAGACTGTGACATTAAATAGGATCAATGAATGCAATTCCTTGTTCCTGCCACGCACTTTAGTCAAAATTAAAATAATAGATTTTTGATTGCATAACATAGCGTACTTTCGAATATTTTGTTAGGCATAACGTAGGTGTGCCATAAAATATAATATCGCACATACATCAACCGAGTATCGTTCAGTTTATGAAAGAGAAGTAGGTCAGTATCTAAAATAATACTGTAGTCATAACGTCTGTGTAAATCTTTAATGCTGGTCACATGAAATCTGCTTTGAGTTTTCTTTGAAGAAACTAAGGCATTACGGAGTTTGGCCTTGTACCTACTTAAAAAAATTGTACCTAAACATATTGTCTTTGTTTTTTTCTAAATGAATTCATGTAATCGACATTTTTTTTTTGCTGAACTATATCTTAAATCATTAATTTATTAATATAATGTAATACTATTACTTATATTGTGCTAATATTTAAGATTCCGCTATGTGAAGGGTTTGAATTATTTTCAAATGATAGTAAATATGAGCTTTATCTTTAATAATTTAAAATGTTGTTTTACTAAAAACATTGATTTGTATATTGACAAAAATAGTATCATCACAAAAATAAATCCTTTCGATCAAAATCAATCCATAATTTGAAATTACAAAAAAATTAAGTAATTTAACATAGTCGAACAGAAAACCTTAATTTTTAAGTTGGTTAAAAACAGCAAGACATCGAAACAGTCGTTATGTTTTACGACGGTGCGCGTAGGTGGCGACCTTCCACTGGCCTAATGTGGTTTAATTGTGTTTATTCCTCGAAAGAAACCATTTTGTTTTGTTAGGTAATGCAACGTGCTTTTAGCGTGGGTTTTGATTCGGACGGAAATGTGCAATAGATTAATTTATTAAATTCACTAGTGACCAGAATAAATGCGTCCTACGTCATTAAAGCATAGATAATAATACTAGTTTTTTTTTTAATTGAAGAGTAGATAAAAAAAATATATTCTTAAAATCGATATTTATGAACATTTCAGGCAATCTCCTCTACTGTTATTTTAACCATAGAATCAAACAAAAGCTAAAAAAATAAATTTACGCGAACTTATTTCTTCAAAAACGCTGCGTCTTTCTTCATGATAGTGGAAACTGTCATAGACAAGAACACCACGATTCTTGAGGACTAAGGTGCTTTTTTAATGGATGATAATGGCATGATAACTCGTCTACGATATCGGTATAAGAATGAAACAGGTCAGTTCGCTCATAGTGACGAATTCCTTAAGAATTAACCAAGATGGTTTCCAGGGAGAATTGCAGGAGGTCAACCTGATAGAGTATATTGTTAGCAATAAGACTGTTAGATCCCCATTACTAACAATTCCTTTCCCTCCAGAACTGAGGTGTTATGTCTTCGTAGCCTATAATTTCATTTTCAAACCGAAAAACAATTTTTCAAGCATAGTAAAATATAAGTGGACCCAATTTTTATTTCGTACGATTTCCCACACTGGTAAAAGTAATTGTTTATTGGTGGGTCTGATGGTTGTTTTAGTAGATATATATTAAATTGATATATAATTAACAAAATATTTCGAAGCTACCTTAGGTCAATGAACTTTACAGTTAGTATTATGTAGTATTTAGTATTATAATTAGAATTTACTGGGTACAGAGGAATAACACCTAAGTCCTCAGGAGTGGCAACGCATGGGGGTATCATGGGCGAAACAGTATACTCTGTTATATCCATGGTACTGCTCATGTCTATAGGCGACGGTTACCACTTTCCATCAGGTGGGCCGTCAGCTTGTTTGCCATTCTAAATTGTATAAAAAAAAATACTGATGTAATTTGGTAGAAGTATACTAAAATACCTACATTTCTTTAATCTATGTTATTCTAGAGGTTTTGAATTACGCAACTACTTATCTGTAATATAAACAGAGTAATTAAAGTTCATGGCTCGTGGAGACAGCGTTAGTACATTTGGCAAATAGATAAGTTCGCAAATTGTCCATTATCAAATACTCGTGTTCAGATATTGTCACTGATATAGATCAATATAGATGACGCAATTTTTAATTCATATAAAACTGTGCCATTACTAAACTACTACTACTAAACAAGCCATTAGCAAATCTCTCCCACGCTAAACCCTTTCGAAAGTACCAAGCGTAATGCTGTCTTCTAAATTTTTTTCGATGTAAATTTTATGTAGGAATACATAATTAACTGGAATGAAATAAGTTTTTTTAGTCTATTTATCATAATATAAAAAAAAAAAAATTGGACGTAGAGCAGTGTTACTTGTTTTCATTGTGGCTGTGACTTCTATTTAAATACATATCCATGACTAACATGTTAATTTTATCAATCCAGAGTATTGATAAAGCTTGTATGTAATCTAATAATTACCATTTTATCTATTATGTGTAAGAGTTTATATGTCTATTAGATAATGTCGACTAAGTCTGTTTTTTTTTTTTATTTATGTTCTTATATCTTAAAAGAAGTTCTTGACCCAAGACTCGTCCTTGATCCTACTTACTGGCCATTTATAAAAGTTTCACAAAAAGTTCGTGATTCACTGCGAATTTACCTGAAAAAAAAAAGAAAAATACAATTAGATTCAAATTCAATAGCATTCGATATTTGAACACACGAGTAGATATTATCTATAAGGACCGAGGACTAAGACGGGATTAAGAACGAAGGTATGTGCTAACAATCGATTTGGACGTCTCCATCGCTTATCATGTGGGGCATTAAATCGTAACATAAGTGGAATATAACAATAAAACACGTAGACCGTGTAAATCTAATGTTAGACAATTCAAGGCAATGTAATAATGGAAATACTTAACCATGTATCTTTGCACTTCTCAAAGATTGACTGACAGAAATGCGTCCGCGTTTTGTACCACATTTTATGGTTAACAAAGTTTTACATAAAGAAATAAATGAAAGTGATTGTGACATAAAAGTCTTAATTTCATTGTGTGCTCATTAATTGAATTCCTGAAAGTGGCTAGATCGATTTCGATAGACTACTTCCCTTCTTATACTGCTAATAGTCACACAATTTAACAATAGACTGTTTCAAGAAATCTTAATATTATCTTAGTTTTGTTGAGATTTGAACTGAAACACTTTTTAAATGAAAATAGTAATAAATCGATTAATTAATCGATTTTTTATTTGTATAGTTGATTCTGAGGTGCCATTTCCCTAAAACTTAAAGGTTGTATGGAAGACATTTTCTTTAGCGATAAGGTCGCACATAGTTTTTTCACTATGATCGTTTCTTGTAATTGTTTGTATTTATAATAAGTTACTACTGTAATCTTTTGAAAAAGAAAAATAAAGAGTATCTATCACTGAAATTAAAAATTTTATTTAATACCATGCTCAAATATTTATACTATGAACAATTTTTTTAATAAGTTTAAGTCAAAATTGTTATAAATTTAGTTTATGCTGGTTCAAAAAACAGCCATTTCGCGAAACAATTGAATTAAAATATTAGTCGATTTATTAAATTTAATAAAATTTAATAAATCGACTAAATAAATAGTAAATTTTTTTTAATTAAATTTTTTACGTAATGCGTGTTCACCATCACACTTTCTGTTTTTATCTAATGGTTAGTTGGTAGAGAATGTCATACGGCATTAAGCTCGCCATTTTTACAAATTTTATTGTGCAATGTGTTTAAATAAATAAATAAATTTAAATATTAGGTTACGTGATAAGTTTAAAGAAATAGCACACCCGAATCCAACCCATTGTCTTATAGTCGGATTATTTGTTTTATTTCTTCACATTTTAGTACCTCATACTTTTCCTATGATATATCTAGCTGAAGTTTAATAACAATCGACTATAAAAGATACGCGTAAATATATCCATTGTTTATAGTCACCTTCAAAGTATGTTTGAATTTTATAATAATAAACTATCTGATACGATATATCAGTATCGTAGGCGAGGATCGTCGGCAGTTGTAGAATAACAAGTGTTGCTATCTTTAAACTTTCAGTGTTGCTATGAAGGCCAATTTAAAGGTCAATGGTGACAGAAGTTGTCTCTGCCATATGGTCATTGGGACTTGGCCCATCAATCTCCACACCTTTGTTGTAAATATTAGACTATTAAATAATAATTTCATACGTAATGTCATAAATAAAAAAAAAATATATACAATTCAATAAAATAGTTCACTTTTATGAAGTGTTAAAAAAATATATTATTTACATTTATTACTTACATTTTATTTATTTAGTAATTATATTGATTCCTGCTATGAATAATAGAATTTTAAGTCTATTAGATAAATAACTCTCTAATATAATAGAAAAAATCTAATCTGATAGATAGATAATAAAGAAATAAATTTCGAAAATCTTCGAAATTCGAATCCTCAATGTTTTTTTTTTCAATAACAATATATACGTCGGTATACAACCAGCCATGACTGGGGCGGTGTTACAAAATATTTGTTCAAACAGGAAAGAGTCCCGTAAGCCCGGTGTTACATTGTCCATGACATCGAATTGGGAAGATTGAAGAATGGCTTTACATCGCATTTATTGGCCTATTGCTACGTAATTTGAGTGTTTGCTGAACTGCAAAAAACCGTGTTTCATATTACTTTTATTCTACATTGCAAATACTAGTATCTTTTTTATCAAATTACTGACGTACCTGCCTATTGCAAGTTTTTTTTTTATTTGATTATTACATTAAAGAAACCACAAAGTAAATACGTATTGTACTTATGTATTTAGTATAAAAGTATTCCCACGATTTCTCAAATTATTATATAAATATTTATTAATCAACTCAGTTTGGCCACTTAATTTAATTTTACATACATAATTTAATTTTACTTTAATTAAAATGGCGAAATAGGAAGTTTGCCCTAATATCACAAATCTCTTTCAAATAGTTTATTACTAATCCGTATTTCTAGTGATATCTTACAAAACTGAAACGCGATCAGTGATAACATGGTCACAATCTTCTAGCCTAATAAGGTTCATCAAAGTATTAAGAGAGTTTTGTTCAAATCTCTCAAAATTGTAGTTATTTACAGAAAGATCAAAGCAATCAATGGGTATTATTAAATAATCTTGGCTAAAAGCATACATTGGTAATAGAATAACCATACAGCCCGAAGAACAAATAGAAAAATGTGATTCACTGGAGACTCTTGAACTTATAATAACATGTTTGACATTTGAAATAACTATTTGTATCATAAGCATATATAATATTATATATAAAAAAAATAACAGTTTGTGGTTATCATTAATATTGATTTTTTTAGTACATTTGTTCCGTTTTGAAACAGGCTAAGGTCGGAGACCATGCTGCCCATTAATATTGATTTTTTTACTCGTAATAGGTCAGTCATGTGATGGCATTCTATCACCCTTTCCTTTGCCAACACAGCAGATCCGTCAACTCTTTGAGCGCGGCACGACAAACGCATTTCCCGCCTATTTGCGGTAGGATATTGACCGCGCTGTGGAGCACCTTTGTTTACTTTACCCAGCGAGATCACACCGGGCACGGCTAAAGATAGCGTTTTGTTATTACTGCGCGTGTGCCATGGACGTGAAATAAAATTATCATTAAAAATCTGTGATCCGACTATCGTAATTTACATAATAACTTTGTAATGTATGCATGTTTTACTTTTTAATCATAATCAGGTGCGCATCAGAAACGTTACATGTATATGCGTATTAGGTTCGTAAGATTGTTCATATCATTGTTAGACTCAGAACCCAATAGAATTTAGCATTAGGTATTTTTTTACGTTTACATTTTTTTTCCATGTCATTGTCTATATATTAATCTACATTTAAACGTGACTATATATATACTAATAAATAACATTTCATCTCTAATACGTAAAGAATGAAAAAAAAAAAAAAAAAACTAAACACGTAGTGCCGGCTTGTGGTTCAGGAAACTACGCGTACAGCTATACTTGTTTGCAATGGGCTCAAAAGCGGTTGCCAAGGAACAATGCACCGAGCCACCGACAAACAACTAGACGTAGGTAGATTAGATACCGTTGTCATTACAAACTGCACGGGATTCGTTGAAACACGCCGCTTTCGGTTAAATCCTTATTATTGCGCTAAACAAGCAATTGTAGTCAGCCAGTGTACGCTGGAGTTAATTCCTCCAATGTGTTCTCGCCTGTTATAAATGCTCGTATCTACGTTGGAATTTACTAAGCAAACAATGTTAGAAACACGCGGTATCGAGTGACATTAAACGATTCAGTAACACGCAAGGTAAAATATCTATCTGAAAACAATAACAAAATCCTACTGTTTATAAGATTAGATTGTGGAGTTTTTAAAAACAAGCGTAATCAAGTGTTGTTTTGGTCAGCAATAAGTACTCACGGTATACTCTTTTCAGTAAACTCTCTTTCATACCAAACTCTCAAAACCTGTTATTTCCCCAGATATTATTCTTAACCTATGTGTTATTTAAAAATGTTTTGTCAACCCTCGACATTTCTTTTTTCTATTTCAGGGAGTCCAAGGCATGTTTCTTTTAACGCAAAAAGTTAGTACTTATTTCAGAGGTCAATAGGGTACGGTAATCATTTGTCATCAGACTGAATGACTGTTTGTCACCTTTATTATATAAAAAATATTAATAACTTGAAACATTGAAAAACCAATCAGCTGGATTATAATATGGAAAGAAATATTTGAAAAGCAGCTAAGAAATTTTCTTTACGCTTATTTCCGGTAGCAGCAAACTATTGAATACATAATTAATAATTTGATGTGCATCATATTCTATTAGAGTGTCGTATTAACACGAAGGAAAGAGAAGAATTTATGCGCCACTTTAACTTAAATAAATTTAATGTTGGTCTTATTCAAACTATGTTAGCTGAACTTAAACCAGAAATTTTTGAACATCTGTGTATATTATTGATTAATTCTTCTCTTTCCGCGTCTGGGGAAGGTAGATAAAGTTTTGTTGGAGAAATCAGTTCAGGGTACAATAGGACTGATATACCTGAAGAAGGTAAAAGCCCTTAAAATATAAAAAAAAAAAAATAATTGTATTAATATATGTTTTATATTAGACAGATATTAACGTGACAATTTAGATAAACTATGTATAATAATTTGTTTGAATTATCTCGATGTTTGAGTCAGGTTACACCTGTCGTGTTCATGAGTAGACAGTTTTCAAATATAAAACATGCAACAAATAAGTCTACAAAAATTTATATTATATATCATCAGCTTCATACTCGTATTTCTAAATCTTATCAAAAATTGAACACTACATTATTTTACAAAGTAAAATTACGATTTTGTAGGAATAATAAAAAAAAAATATTAATTAATATATAATGAAATTAGTACAAATTTGCTGTTACTGACAAATTACCTATAACTTAACAATAATTTACATTGAGTGAAAGTTAGTTCCAAAAAAAATAAGAGATGGCATTAGAATTTATTATAATCGAATATTAATACAAATACAGATTATGTACTCATAACTAACTGTTACCGCGGCTTTGCCCGCGTGAATCAGTATATTAAGTATCCTATATACTAAGTTGCCGTGTAGTCCTACGATAGAATAGGCCACCCCTTTCTTTCCCGTGGGTGTCTTAAGAAGTGCCTAAGGAGGGCGAGGAATGGCCAGCAGCGTCCCTCTTAAAACATCTCTAAAGCCTAACCGCGGTTGCCAATCTGCCCGCTAAGCGTGGCAACTACTGGCAAACCCCCCCAAGGGGGAGGCTTATGCCCAGCAATTACTAATTTATAACCTACCCGTGTACCAAATTTCATTTGAAACCATTCAATAGTTTTTGCGTGAAAGAGTAACAAACAACTATGAATCCATCCATTCCTCGTTACAAACTTGAGTATTTATAATATTAATAGTATTTTTACATTAATATTTAATTATACATTTAAGTACTTTCCTGATTAAAGATTAACATCCTTCTTTCATAACCTTATTAAAAAAAAAATATCAATTTAATTGTATACTAATAATTCCATAGACATTCATAGATTATAATTTTTTTTTAATATTTGATAGCTGAAATCATCGTGATTCAATCATCGTACGCTCATGTCATCGGCGCCCATCATTATGATCGGCGCTGTTTATCATGAAGTCGGTTTATCATGAGGTTATCATTAAAAATTTAATTACCTATATTTACCTACCTATTCAGGCATTCGACTTTATTGAAAACTTGGGAAACAATGCACACTATTTGTGTTTCAACCGTGAAGCAGTTGTGTTTGCATGGCTGTGTTTCGGTTTAAAGGGTGGGATATGGCGTGAATTTACAGGGTACAGAGGAATAACACCTGAGTCCTCAGGAATGGCAACGCATGGGAGGTATCATGGGCGAAACAGTATACTCTGTTATATCCATGGTACTGCTCATGTTTATAGGCGACGGTTACCACTTTCCATCAGGTAGGCCGTCAGCTTGTTTGCCATTCTAAGTTGTATAAAAAAAAACACTAGTTTCTAACGACGTTTGGGGTTTTTTTTTTAATTTACTATAAATGTTGGATCCTTGATACAAATTTTAGTTACATTATTTTGTTATATTATTTCAGTTTGTCAGTATTAATTTAATTATTTATTCGCTCCGTGATATTCATTAACATTTTAATAAATACAAATACAAATACAAAGACTTTATTGTGGATCATAGGTTAAATTAAGGTATTACATGAGTTAAAAAGTATCTCCATGTTTTGCTATATAAGCGTACAATAATAGTAATACAGTGAACTCTCTATATAAACAACCTCTCTATAAGCAACATTATATTTTATTTATTCTACTCAGATTTGTTAGTAAAATAAATAAATAAAAACTTTTTTTCCAGACGGTATTTTTATACACCTTTTTTTCCTATATAAGCAACTTTTCTCAATAAGATTTTTTTTTATTGAAATTGGTTCAAATGTGTTGCTTATATAGAGCGTTCACTGTACATACAATATTATATATATCAGTCAAACGATTATGTTAAGTTAACCATTTTTTAACTATATTATATTGACAAGATTAGTCCATTACCTTAAGGTTGTCTTGAAAAGATTGCTCTCAGCAATAAGACCGCCTTACTGTACTTATACAATTGTATCGTTGTATTTGTAAATTGCCTAGCTTATTTCCTATATTGTATAATGCAAATAAAGTATACTCATTCATTCATTCATTCAAGATATTAATTTTAAACAAGATGGAGTTTCAATTATGTTTGAAAATTTGTGATTGCCAAAGTACATGCTTAATCTACTTAATCCTTACTAACTCTACTAATATTGTAAAACGCGTAAGTTTGTAACGATGGATAGATTTTATTCTACCAATAAAAAATACTGAACGGATTAAAATGAAATTTGGTACACGGGTAGATTATATCCTGACTTAACCATGGGATATGGCTAGTATAATAAATATGAAAGTGAATCTGTTAGTTTGTTTATTACCACTTATCGCCTTAACGGCTTAATCAATCACTATGTATGTATATGTATAGAATTGCGAAGGCCATACTTTTATCCCAGTCAGTGAATATATTCCGGTCACAGAAACGAAGTCGCGTGCAAAAGCTAATTAACAATAAATACAATTTCAACTATTTAGAATTTTTTTTTAATAAATAAAACCTCAACAATGCAACCGCATAACTATTTAATCTGTGGTACAACCATAGATTAAAAATTTGTTTATGGTTTACGCGTACCTATAGCATAGAGAAATAGAATAGAAATATGGAAATAACTCAGCGTGTATCAAACAGTATGCATTCTTTAATTGAAACCAGCATTATATTTCACTGGTAACTGGTGAAACAATGTCATATAATTTTGAATAGCTCGCGAGACCGCCGGATAACACAACTGTACTAATAAGAGAAACGCTTGTTCAAACACAATCACTGGATTATTCATTAAAGCCACCTCACAGTGCCTTGTGGCTCTCACATATGTTGGTACAGATAATAATTCGTATCTACCGTAGATTTAGTATAACGTACTAGTACATATTTACTGGGGGGAAAGGGATTGTTAGTAATGGAGTTTGACAGCCCCATTGCTAGCAATATGCCTTATTAGGTCGATCTTCACGTGGTTCCCCCTGGAAACCATCGTGAACAATTCTTGTTGAATTCGTCTGACCTACTTTATCCTCACCTATTATCCTTCACTGGTGTCCCGCCGGTGTATACCGATAGCGCGGGTGGGGTTACCATTCCATTATCATCCATTAAAAAAAAAAAGTACATATTTACTGTACTTGTATTTTACGACAATAAAAACTAAACGAGAATTAGATTAACGAAACAGAAGAGTCTTTAATCGTAAAAAAATTATAATCTTTATACTAATACGTAAAGCAAAAACTTTGTACCCTTTTTTAAGAAAATTGTGCAGACAGAGGCGTATGAAATTTCGCACACTTATAGTTTAAATAAAGAAGAAGTGCAGAATGCTAATATTTTTTTTTTAATTATGCATAACAAATACTTTGTATCGATAAAAAAAAAAAAAACATTACACACACTATCATGTATTTCACACAAACAGGCTATATGTCTGTTTTGTTTATGTTAAAGTCTGTGGTTAAATTAAGAATAGATTAATATTGTTTGTTTTTAATATTATTTGTCTATAGTCTGACTGAATGTCAAACATAACAGTAATAAATATATTTATTACAATATATGTCATGGTCGAATTTCGACCACTGGTGACCACTAGTCTAAATAAAAATGTAAATAAACCAATAATTGCGACGGTTACCACTTTCCATCAGGTGGGCCGTCAGCTTGTTTGCCATTCTAAGTTGTATAAAAAAAATTATAATAAACGAATAATTCTCCCAATTATGAGACCATCTAGAGATGCCCAATAGTAGTACAAATAAAAATTCTATTAATTCTTCTTATTCTGTGACAAGTTCAATAAGATTTTATTACCTTTGCATAAAGTTACTTTTTGAAAAAAAATAGATTTTGAGAATAAACGGAAATAAATCCTATCTATTATCTCTACAAAAGGTTAATATGAAAATTGAGGGGTAAACATTAAAAACACACACACATACACAAAATCACTAATAATAAGTAATATATTTTATGATAGATATCCACATTAACTTATTTTTAAAACTCAGCTGCAGCATACCAAGCCCCGTATAATTCAAAACATGGTAAAAAAAAACGATAACAATCTAATGAGAGACTTCATTTTAAAAATACACCTGGCAATTTGTGCATAAATATTTAATTTTTTACCATAACAAAAATAAAGTGGATATTTCATAATGGATTCGAAATTTGAAATTGATATAATAAAAATACATAATTTGTGAAACTGTCGACGAGTAGTGGTATAAAAGTTCATACCAAAATCAAATAAAGTGTGCCAGTCAGGCAATATCGGAATTATCTGTCAATATTTAAAAATAATTGAATTTTTAATATTTCCGATTGTTTTTTTTTTCTACTTCTGATTGGTTGTTTTTAAAAATTGAAAGATTAATTTGAGGTTGCCATATCACTATAATTCGCTGTCAGACTACTTTTCAACTAACCAATCGGAAATATATAAAAAAAAAAAACAAAAAACAATTTTTGTAATCCGAATTGACAGATATATCCATCGTTGCCACACTTAAGTATGGGACCAGTATGAATGCTCCTAATAAAGTACCAGAATGAGAATTAAACGAGTCGGCGCCAGCGGACAGCAAATAAATCACGGCAATGTCGCGGTAAACGATACAAATCCGATAATACACGACTCTTAGTGACCGTTACTGGTTCGGGGCGGCTACATGAATAATACAACAATTTAGAACAGGCATTGGAACGCTGCATAGCGGAGTGTCGGAAGATGAATAATGGATGCGGGGTGAATCACCCCTACCTGCGCCGGAGCAGTTGCGGCAGTGGACCCACCGCGAGTTTGTGGAAACAAACGAAATAGTTGACACCCACTAAACTTTGTTCGTTTATTTATCTGAGTATAACGACTGAGTAGATTAGAATGTATTGAATTTGCGTGTAACGCACTTAAGAACAGAGTGCAGTTTGTAAATGATGCAAAGTGTCACTTCCCGTTTCATTTGTCCCTACTAACTTTCCCCACTAGGGTTACCCCCTAGTGGGGAAAGATGGGGAAAAGTGGATTTTTTCCACCTGTCCCTATCATTGTGTGTTCAGTAGGGATAAACGGAGCTACTTTTCCTTACCTATATTTTTTATAATAATAAATACAGTCTGTTAGACTGTTTACATTGTATAAAAAAGGGTAATTATATTAAAAGAAATATCCATAGATACTTTTGATTCTTGTCTATGCGGATTCAGCCTCCACAGACAAGAGTCAAACGAATCTATTGACGTATTTCTATCTATATATTTGGGAAAACAATACACCAAATGACGCTACCTCATTATATTTGGGAGGAAGGGGATTGTTAATAATGAGGTCTGATAGCCTTATAACAATATACCTTATTGAGTTAATCTCCACCCGGTTCCCCCTGGAAACCATCGTGGTTGATTCTCATTAAACTAAACGGCACAATGGAAAAACTGACCTGCTTTCATCCACACCTATCATCGCTCATAGGTATCCCACCAGCGTATACCGATAGTGCAGGCGGGGTTACCATTCTATTCTCACCCATAAAAAAACATATTCTCTCTCATGAACTCTGTAAAGATAACGATTCTACTGATAGATTCGTTTACCACTAATACGTTATGCGCCAGCGCACCTACTGCTTTCCTAATGATAATTTTAATTAAATAAACTATTCTAACACCTTCCTGAATTCGTACTTCAGCATCCAGGGTTGTGGCAGTGGCCAGTGGACTCGAACGTGAATAATTGACAAACGACCTATAGAGTCTCTAGAATTACTTTTAATGGAAAACATGTTATGACGATTTTTATCTTGGCATATAAAATTCTATAGATAAATAATGTACCTTGTGTGGGTTTAGAAAAGCAATAAAAACACGCGACGACAGATTATAAAGATTATATTATTTTATATCTATGCTCATTTATAGCATTCATAACTTTTTGTGATATGTAGATTTTTGTGATTTGTGAGTGATTTTTGTGTGATGTATAGCCCAATGTGGTATTCCTAGTTTTTTACGCAACAGAATAGCCAAGGCTCACGTCTCACTTTTTTTTTACAACACAGAAGGGAAGCGATCGTGCGGCTGACCTGATGGTAAGTAACTACCGCCGCCCACGATCACCCACAACACCAAAGACATTGTAGTGTGCTGCCGGCCTTATAAAAAGATAGAAAGTAGTAACCATCGCATATACTCGTAAACATCCCTAAAAATTAGCTAAATATATTTGTTGTATTCCGACACTTTGAACTCTAATCTCTTATCCGTATAGCATATATTGTAATTTATTCAAAATGACATTGTAATAACAATGTTGTTTTAAATAAACTAGGTCACTGCTTTAATATGTGTGTTAAAATCATTGATTTACAAAAAAAATCAAAATCGAAAACTAATATTGAAATACAGCGTGTTGCGGATTATATTAGGACGACGAGGTTGGTAGAAGTGTTTTTCCAGTAACTTGTGATTCTTAACTGAATTATAACTGACAATATTAACAAATAAAAATGAACTTATATACTAAATACAAATACAGGAAATTAAGATTAAGTATTTAAAAATAAATAAATAAGACAAAAATGGTGGGGCGACACATTAACCTAGTATGTGCAGTGCTAAATTAACAATTATTAAACTTGTTAATAAACAAACAATTTCTTTACTGCACTGCATGCAAAAATATAGATATGACTCTATACAGCGCAATAAAAATAGAGCGTATTCGACTAATTTATGCTGTTATATTCATCCGATTTAAAAAAAAAAGACTTGTATAGTTTTTTGTTTTTTTTTTCATAATTATTTGGTTCGCGATTGTGAGATGAGTATTTAGCTTAAGCATCTTAGTTGACTTAAGCTGCGATTTGATACAGCATAAATCTCTAGTCTAGCTATTTGATTCTTGCACGTGTAATTTATTTTTATCAAAATATATTTCTATTATATATAGTATATAAATATATATATATATATAAGTGTTTCGGGTGCTTATTTTTCACAGCATATTATTTTTTGTTTGTTGCCTCATAACTCTATCAGTTATAAACCTAGTTGGAATTTTTTTTTATCTAAAAGGACATACTTTCAGATTGATCTCTGTTAAGATCCAATATTATATCTTAACATAAAATATTTTTTATTTTAAAACCATAAAGTAACAATGTAAATTTTGTATATGGAAACACTGATTAATGTAGCATTGTAACACGGCGATCTGTTTCCGTTCCTGCTTCCTCCACCAACTTTCATATGTGTCATTGTGAATTTCTCATTCTTGTAAAATAAATGAATTAATTAAAATAATTTCAGCGTATTTTGATTCCAACAATCTCATAGAAATTTTATCAAAATTCGTTTAGTAGTTTAGTTAAAATTAAAGTATGTCTGTAGAACACAATCTTAAATTTATTAACCATTTGATGTCTATCTATACACAAAAATCATATTTTTACAAATTATTATAAAAATATGACAGGTAGATCCGAAACTTTTTCATACACTAAAATATCACAAACACATGTCCTTTAATTAAAAAAAATAGAAATGTACTTTTACTACGCGAATGTAGTTTCACAGGCATCTTTACCAGAGGGAGACTTTGTACAAAAGTCGATTGCTTGGATACCTCTGTCCCATTCGTATTTCAACCGTGAAGTAGTTGTGTTTGCATGGCTGTGTTTCGGTTTGAAGGGTGGGATATGGCGTGAATTTACTGGGTACAGAGGAATAACATCTGATTCCTCAGGAATAGCAACGCATGGGAGGTATCATGGGCGAAACAGTATACTCTGTTATGTCCATGGTACTGCTCACGTCTATAGGCGACGGTTACCACTTTGTTATCAGATGGGCCGTCAGCTTGTTTGCCATTCGAAGTTGTATAAAGAAAAAAAGAATCTTCACACTAATTATGATTATAAAATATATACTAATCTAAATCGAAATGTGGACATGGAGGAGAATGGAAAGGATAAGCTGGACAGAAAAACTAACGAACGAGGAAGTCCTAAAAAAAGTAAACGAGAAGAGAACATTGATTAAAATAATAAAGAATAGAAGAGGCAAAATGCTGGGCCACCTTATACGACATGACGATTTTTTTAAGAGCATAATAGAAGGAAAGATAGAGTGCAAAAGAGGAAGAGGAAGACCGAGGATTAACTACATGGGACAGATAAAGGAAACACTAGGCGTCATGTCGTATAGGGAGATAAAGGATATGGCCTAGGATAGAGCTGGCTGGAGGAAGATGCATGAATTAGTTGCACTGACAAGAGGAAACTCTTAAATGAAAATGAAACTAATCTAAATATCAAATCAAAACAATACAATACGAATACCACATCGAATCTATTTCCTACTCAATTAATGTAGGCATTATTTTTTAATTATTAACTCGAATCAAAGAAGTATACATAACGCGGAATACAATCATATATGGCTACGTGTTCATTCACCGTGTGCGAGCTGCTTCAATGGTTTTTATACCATTTTCGATGATGCTACCACGTATTTCTAACAATTAATCGAAGCAATTGCTTCGCAACATCATCCTATCGTATCGTCATTAGTTGTTGGTGCCTTCAATTGAATTGGACTTCAGACTTCACTCTATGAATAGAGCGTGACCTTTGTTGTTCTGGTAATTAAAATAAAATTAAGAAAAAAAAAACATAATACGGCGACTTTATTTATTTGGGGCTAAATTATTAAACATGGAATGAAGATACGACGTGATTTACAAATTAAATTATTATTTATTATTATTATATCAGTCGTTAACTGTCCAGTGCTGAACGTAAGCTTCTCCCATAAGGGGGGTTATGCCAGTAGTTGCCATGCTTGGCAGGCGGGTTGGCAACCGTGGTTAGGCTTTAGTGAGGTTTTAAAGTGAGGCTTTAGTGAGGGACGCTCCTGCCCATCGTTCGATTATTAAATTACCTTAGTTGCCTCTTACGACATTCACTGGAATGAAAGGGTGCCCATTCTATGCCGGGACCACACAGCGTATCAAATATATAATTAATGTTAAAAATAGTGAAAAGGTTTACTGTGCCATAAGTGTTCAAATTTGATTCTCTTTCTACGATAAAAATGCTTACCTACGAGTACATTAATTAATTCTAACTTATCAATTTAAAACGTAAATTATATAGTAGCGATAAGTGATAAGAGCTATTCATAAAGACAGATAAGTATATAGGTAACTGAAGCAAAATATTGTTATTTTACAATTCAGTTTTCAAGTTAAAATAATATATCCTTCCTCCTTTCTTTTTCGTGGGTGTCGTAAGAGCCGATTAAGGGAATTTAATAGTCGAGGGATGGGCAGGAGCGTCCCTTTGAAAACATCACTAAAGCCTAACTGCGGTTGCCAACTCGCCTGCCAAATGTAGCAACTACTGCCAAAACAACTCAAGGGGGAAGCCTATGTTCAGCAGTGAACAATTACCCGCTGATATGGTGATGAAGTTATTAAAGAAGGTAAACATAGCTCTAATA
The DNA here is from genome assembly GCF_026898425.1 of Galleria mellonella. Classification (NCBI taxonomy): domain Eukaryota; kingdom Metazoa; phylum Arthropoda; class Insecta; order Lepidoptera; family Pyralidae; genus Galleria; species Galleria mellonella. The sequence goes on along the minus strand of NW_026442090.1, from coordinate 474,736 downwards.
ATAGCTTTAATTCATGATAAAATTAATGTGGCACTAACATAGGATCCTAACTATCGATTCTTCTTCTTTTCATTTAAGAGTTTCCTCTTGTCGGTGCAACTAATTCATGCATCTTCTTCCAGCTAGCTCTATCCCTGGCCATATCCTTGACCTCCCTGTACGACATGACACCTAGTGTTTCTTTTATCTGTCCCATGTAGTTATTCCTCGGTCTTCCTCTTCCTACTATCGATTACAAAATTTATAATCAATTAATTCAATATTTGGTAAAGATTACCTAACACACCCACACACAATAAAAAATGCAAACGAATTATTAACCAGCTCATTTTGGAAGCCGCTCATAAATTATATCAGCATATAAAATAACAGGTGGTTTTAAAAGGTGACAGGATTTTCAATCAATAAACATTATGATTCAGGGTACGACTGTGAACACATTTCGGGGTATTATAATTTGCTGAATTTTATTTAGATTGTAAACACCGTTTTTCAGGGAACCGAGATATTTGGAACACGCTCAAAAGCGATGTGCATCTTCACGGATTATCCTCAAGCAATTTATTGTCTATTCCTTCTGGTGAATCACATACGCATATAAAAGTTTTGGCATATGAACTGGCTTGTAAATACTTATGCAACTTTAGATGCTTGCACACCTAGAGAAATGAGGCTAAAACATTTTTTTTTTAAGGATGAAAATATGTTGGCGGGCACTAGTGATGGGATGATAGGTGAGGATTAAGCAGGTCCGTTGGCCCATCGTAACGATGGTTTTCAGTAATATTGCTAGTAATAGGACTGTTAAATCCCATTACTAATAATTGTTTTCCCCAGATTAAACAGTTAAGTATGCAAGATGTAATCTAAATCAATACAATCAAAGTTGCTCATTTGTCTTTAATATTCTTTTTCAGTCTGCTAAAGAAAAATGGCTACGATGAAATGTTATAATTTAGAAACTACTTAATACGTAGTACGTAATACTAAGTGTATGGAAACTACGCTAATTTCTTCTAACAATTCTCAACACATAAAGATGCACATTTTACGGTTTCTAACAGAAAACTGCTTGGGGCTGGCTGGTGAAAGCTTGAAATAGATGGCGCATTGTCCTGTCAACTCCTGTCATTGCTATTTAAGTTGACAGTAACAAAAATTTTATTATTTATGTAGTAGTTGCAGATCTAAATTGCAAATCTATACAAGTAACGGCAGTATAGAACCTGTGTAAGGACGACACCGCCATATAGAGTAACAACTTTAAATGTATTGTTGAGAGTAGGTAAAAATAGGTAACGCAGGACGGCCTGTTATGGCAGTCTTTTGGGGGGCACCTATGATCAGTAGTATTTAATTCATGATAAAAATTCTTATGATCCTGTTTGCAAGTATTAATTCACGGATACATAATTGGCCATTTTGAATATAGCTCTAGTACCAAGTCTTTGAAGAAAACAAGAGTTGATTAAAAATTTTTCTTCACAGTTTAGAATTTAAGTGCTGTTCAGCACTTCAACAGGTAATGCCTAGTAGAGCTATAAAGGTCAATAAAGGCCAAAAACATCAATATTTTTACATTCCGTGAATTAGGACTTCAAAGTGGTAAAACTGTTTAGAGACGAAACTATTTGTTTCCCCTAACTCACAAGAATATCAAGCGATGTTTTAAGAATTCATTTACCCTTTTATTGTTGTTCAGTTTATTGGCAACGTTTATATGAAGAGTAGATATCCAGAAATAGTGTAACGACTCCGTAATATGTAAGCCAGTTAGGTTAGGTTGTATGGATTAGATACTGACATCAGCCGACTATTTGGCGCCATTTATTCTCGTACAGAGCCGTATTAGATAGATAGATAGATAGATACTCTTTATTGTTTCCTCCAAAAGATTACAACAGTAAACTTATTATAAATACAAACAATCACAAGAAATAATCACAATGAGAAAACAATGGGCGACCTTATCGCTAAGAGCGATCTCTTCCAGGCAACCTTTGGATGGAGAGGAGTAATTATAAACAATTTGGTAGGAGGCATGATAAAAAAATTTGTTAGTTCTAGATATGGGATATGTAATACATATAATAATATAAAAATTATCCTTACTTATTATTATATATACATATATATACATATACACATACATATACATACACACACATATACATACATATACACATACACATACATACACACATATACATACATGCATATAAACGTTCACGAAAAATATGCAAGAAATAAGTATGCTAAGCAGACATATAAACATATTAAGGAGATGACAACTTGCTTAAATAAAAGTCCTTAACTTTTGTTTTAAAAGTAACCAGACATTTTATACTTCGTATGGAAACTGGTAGAGCATTCCAAAGCCGTACAGCTTGCACCGTAAACGATTTGTCATAAAAGTTTGAGAAATGTACCGGAGTCTTCAGCTGGAGGCCCTCAGAAGACCTAAGATTAAAAGAATTGACGGTATGCAGGAATTCAAACCGCTCCTTCAGATAGTGAGGGGAAGAAGAGTTGAAAAGGACATTGTGGAGCAGTGAAAGAATGTGAGTATTCCGGCGAAAACGAATAGGAAGCCACTTGAGCTTAGCGCGAAACTGGGAAATATGATCATATTTTCTAAGACCGAAAATAAACCTGATACAAACATTTTGAAGGCGCTCAAGTTTGTTAAGCTGGTCCTCCGTAAGATCCAGATAACAAGTATCGGCATAATCAAGAATTGGAAGTAAAAGAGATTGGGATAGCGTAATTTTGGTAGCAGTAGGAAGGAAATTACGTAGTCTACGAAGTGAGCATACTGATCCGAAAACTTTTCTGCTGACAAATTCTATTTGTGGCCGCCAAGTAAGAGAACTATCAATAATTACACCTAGATCCTTTACCGATACACTGAAGGGGATAACCACATCACCAAAAGTTATAGGTATAAGCGTTGAATAATCTACCTTTTGGATTAGCTTAGGACTACCTACCAGTACTACCTGAGATTTGGAAGGATTTACTTTAAGGCCAAAAGCTTTACTCCATTTACTTATATGTTTGAGATCTTGGTTAGTTAATGCAATAGCATCGTTCAAGTCGTCTAAAGGAGCCTGAGTATACATTTGTAAATCGTCTGCATATAGATGGTAGAGAGAAGTTAGTTGGTTTGATATAGTATTTATAAGAACTGAAAAAAGGAGAGGAGACAAGACGCCACCTTGCGGAACGCCAGCAAACGTATCGCACCAAGATGAAGACACATCGTTAATTCGAACTCGCTGCCGACGTCCACACAAGTAATCACGAAACCACTCAACTACAGGCGGAGATACGTTAAGAGAGTGTAACAGTTCTAGTAAGATGTCAAAGTCGACGGTATTGAATGCATTACTAAAATCTAGGAGTGTTAGGATGGTCAGTTGGCCGTGTTCCATTCCCGATCGAATATCATCAGTGATCTTAACTAGTGCTGTTACTGTGCTATGACCGGGTCGGTAGCCAGACTGAAAAGGATTCAATAGGTTGTTTTGGGTAAGGAATTTTGTCAGTTGAGTATGAATAAGGCGTTCAAGCACTTTAGAGAGGAATGGTAGGATTGAGATAGGTCGCAAGTCAGAGAAAGAGATAGGATTGTTTTTTTTTTGGAATGGGGATAATTTGTGCTTCTTTCCAACACTTTGGAAAAACACAAGTTTCAATAGAGCGGTTCAGGATTAAACAAATTACAGACAATATCTCATCGAGAATTAGAATAATCATATTACGACTGATACAATCGGTACCTACTGCATTCGATGTTATTGAATTAATGCTGCTCTTAACGTCACACTCTGTAAGTCGATTAAAAACAAACGGCGAATAATTAGGAGTCGGAAGCAAGGAAAGATCTGATAATGTTTTGGTCTTATTATTAACATCAACTATAGGAGATGTTGAAAAATGCAAGTTGAGAGAATTAACATCTAAGTTAGTATATATGTTATTCGGTTGGGTATTACCGACTCCTAATGTCCTAAGAAACTTCCAGACTTTGCCGGAATCTCGTTCTGCAATAGAATCATGAATGTAGCGTCGTTGTGCATCCCTACACACTCTATTGCAGCGATTTCGATGTTTTAAATATTTGGTCTTATTATCGTCACTGGGACGATGCTTGTAACGAGTCTTTGCTACATCCCTTCTGTGCATCAATATCCTAATTTCATTATTAATCCATGGAGCCGGAGTGTGTTTAATTTTTATGGCCTTAATGGGAGCATGCACATCGTACAGTTGAACAATCAATTTGTTAAACTGTACGACCTGCTCGTCTACGGATATTGCGTCTTTAACAGGTGTCCAGTCAATTGTTTTTGCGTCACTACGTAGTCTCTCCACATTTATACTGCCAAAACTACGCTGGAAAACAGTTTTAGATTTTGCTTTTGGGGAACGTATTTTGTAAGACAAATAAATCAGATCATGATAAGAAAAACAGTCCGCTGCGCACTGACCATGCCTCGCGACATTTTGCAGGGATGAGATCATAATTAGGTCGAGGAGTGAAGGAGTAGAGTCGGGAAAATGATGTGTCGCAGATAGCGGGAGTATATTTAAATTACAAGCTTTTACAGTAGATACGAGAGTGGAAGCACGTGAATTTTTTTTTTAGGAGACAAGTATTAAAATCGCCCATTATGATTGTGTGATTGTAGGAAGGAGTGAGGGATTCGAGAGTTTTTTCAAAAGATGAAAAATAGTCATTGCGCATGGAAGGACTGTAGTAGACTCCGAGAAGTAATTTTGAATGGGAGAGAGAGATTTCAATAAAAAGGTGCTCACCAGCATTCTTTGGGGGCGGCTGTGCAGATATACTAACTACAGAGTAAGTGAAATGAGAACGGAGATAAATAGCTACACCGCCACCGCCACCGCCAGTTCGATCATTTCGTATAAGTTGGAAGCCTGGGAGGGAGTAGGAAGCAGAGGAGAGACATGGTTTTAACCAAGATTCAGAAACTAATATAGCGTGTATGTTATGTTGATTAAGAGAAACAATCAAGTCAGAATGGTGTGCTGGAATACTTTGGGCATTAATGTGAATTATGTTGAGATTATTAGGTACATCTGAAAACAGTGCAGCCAAAGAATCCGATAGGCATGGCAAACTATTGAAACTGTTGTTAGTGCTGCAAGAGGAATTATGTGTAGAAACAGAGAAGTAATCATCATTATCAATGTCCTCGTCACTATTGCAAAATAAATTGTGCATACTTTGAGAAAAATAAATAAATAATCTAATAAATACTAAATGAATATCTTAAAAAATAGAATATAATATAAAAAATTAAATACACTAGTTATAATAATATATTAGAATAATAATAATATATATAAATATATATTATATAATTTAAATTACTAAAAATAATACGAGTACATGCATACTCCACCTGCCGGTTATCAGGAAAGAAAATAAAAAAAATAATACTACTTCGCTTAATAACTCGTCCACAGGTTTGGTGAGTGAGCCTGTCAATACATACAGGTAGTAAAGATATATTAAAAGGTTACAATAATATGGTAAATGGTTAGGGTAAATGTAACTGAAAAATGAATGAAAACAGCTACAGCTATCCCGGCACAGAAAATTTATAAGTTTGACTTAATCATAAAGTACAATAAAAAGAAAATCTAAATATAAACTTGAATACAAAAAAAGTACAATAAAAAGAAAATCTAAATATAAACTTGAATACAAAAAATATAATAATAATAAGAATATTCATGTTAAAAATTGTATACATTAAAAATAGTACTGAGTACTGAGTATTCCCCTTTACATCCATTCATTACTAGTATTATCTGTGCCGGAGCTGTAATGAGCATAGATTAAGGATGGTAACAGTTCATATCTTTTTTTAAAATATAGAAACATAGATTATATACAACTTTGATATGTAGCCAATATTCAGATGTTATCTGATAACTGTCAACCAACATATTGACATTGATCTATGTAAATTAGAATAATTACTTGCTTTAATAAATTAATTAATAATTACATTACTGGAGATTAGGCTGTATGGCTCAATACCTTTGCCTTTCCCTGAGTGGGATAAATTAAACTTCTACTACTAACCAATCAATCTACCGTCTATTTTACATTTAATAAGTAGGTCGCATTACAGTTGAATTATAAATAGAAAAAGCGAATGAAATGATATTAAAAATGATATTATTTGATATAAATAAAAGTGGGTAAAACGATATTAATGTTAATACAGACCAAACTCACTCACCAAACCGTAGAATATAATATTCAAAGCTAACAAGACTTATTTCTTGCTGGTTTGAGCCCGTTTCGTTCTGCTGACGCCGACGTCCACCTTAGCCGCAACTGGAGCTGGCTGTTGGGATCCTGGTACTGCAATTCTACCCAGTTCAGTCATGCTACTAATACGATGCCGTACCCCATCGGATCCAAGGACGTGAACAAACCCATCACGTGTCCAACATTTTCTGACACCAAACCGTTGTCTGGCCGCCATAAATGTATCGTGCCGAGTTTTTGTCAAGAACTCGGAAATGGAAACATTTGTGCCCTTCAGCTTTGTTTTATTGGACCAGATCATGTCGCGAGTGTTGATATCTCGAAACTTAACCAAAAGTGGACGAGCCTTTTCATTGGTTGTTATGCGTCCCATTCTGTGACACCGGCTAATGTGTTCTGTTGAAAACTCCACCAATTTCAATTGATCAACAAGGACACTGCATACCACTGAGTTAACATCTTCCCGATCACTCTCTGAGACACCATGAAGAAGCAATATTTTCCTTCGACCACGCATTTCCTGTAAATCAACTTCTTTTGCCAGCAGGTCAACTTGGTGTTGCAATGATTGTAGACTCTTCAGCGTCATATGTTTAAAAATGGCAAACTCTGAAGCAATATCCGCTACTCCTGGGCTTGTAAGAGTTGCCTTCTGCAGTCGTCCTTCAAAGTCCTGCATCCTTTTGACAAATTCGTCTCTAGTCTCCTGTAAGCTCAACTTTTCCACAGACATTTTTGTTGTTGTAGTAGAGGTAAAAGTGTAATTTATTCCGGCAAGTGAAGTGAAGTGATTATAGTTTATATATTTTCATTAAAATATACTGTTTTACCACTTTATCTATTTATAAAACGAAAATCGAATTGGAGCAGTTTTTAACAATGTTCGCACAACTACCTCCGACCGAAAAAAAAAAAAAAAAAAAAAAAAAAAAAAAAAAAAAAAAAAAAAAAAAAATATTATATAGTATTATAGGTATTGATTCTAAAATTGGCTTATCTACAACTAACATGTACTATAACTACTTACTATAAGATACTATGCACAATTATAATGATCCGAATAGCACACAAGCTGATGGTTCTCCAGATAGAAAGTGTCAACCATCGCGTGGCTAACAGACATGAATATGGTAAATACATTGCGGCTTGTGGCGCCTATGGTACTGCTCATGCGTTGTTTGCTGAATAGTTTTAATTCTTTTTACCTAATCAGATTGTAGAAATAAGAAGTAGGCCAGGAACCGTAAAATAAATATTTTGAACCCTTACGATAAGGTGCGGAATTCATCACATTTATAGAGCTGGCGTGAGCTCCGCATGACCGGTTTTTGAACCAATAACTTGCGTCTGTGACTGCACTTTATTTTATACCGGACTAAGGCAGCCAGCCATTTATCTACCTTCATTTAATGTCTACGTTAATTGATACAGAACCCACATTCCTGTTTTATTGGACATAAGCCCAAGCAAACGGACGATACCGAAGCAACTTTATAACTACGACAAAGCACTGGCCAGTTTAATTTTAGTAAATTAATGTACAATAATTAGGGGTACACGGAAAACGTTTTAGCCTGATACGAACGTGGTGTATATAATGTCATCAACAAATCATCATTCGTATCAGTAATAGACGGAGTCATCAGCAATGATGCGAGCACTAGTGATGTTTATGACTGGAGTAGATATATTTGTAACGATGACAAAAGCTTACAATCTAACAAAGTGTTGTAATTCCACACCGTTACATGTTTGTATCATTTTTTGATTTGTTGCATAATGTGCTTTATTCTGGTAGTGTTTTAGTTGAGTTTCGTATTGCGGATTTGGATCACGAAGGCGGTCGGCGTCTTTGACCGAGGTAGATAATATCTACATCAGCAGGTAGGCTTTTATTGCCGGTGCAGCGAGTCTGCCCCACCCGTGCTAAGGACCAAAAGTTTTGTTTCGTGTTATTTTTCACACGAGATATGAAAGCCGAGATATTGCACGATGACGTCATCGTTCTACTTTTAAAGAAAAAAAAAAGTAATAGACAAAACAGAAAATAAAACTGTTACAACTAACAAACAATGTTTGAAAGTATTCGTGTCCTTGCAAATAATCATTTATTGATGTGCTTTCTAAAACAAACTTATTTTCTGTTAGGTGCCCGCAATAAAACTGTCTCCAAATTTGTTTAAAGTTAGCTATATACAACTTCTGTCTATTTGTCTTCGTATTGCACTTATAATTTTAAATACTTCTTAAGACATCACGAAAGTACAAAGTGTCGATTTCAATAAATAAAATGGACTTCTAAAGAAAAAAGTTTTCTGTTTATCCTATTTTTTTTTTATTTACTTTTGTCACTATCATTTATGTAGGTATCCACTTGTACAAAGTTTAAACTTGATTAAAAAATTATAATCAAAATTATTTGAATACAACTTTATTTATTTAGACTGTTTGATATCTACTTTGCTGATTCAATGGCGCCTAACCTTTACAGGTTATGCTATCATTTCTTTCTAGGAAACATTACTCGATAACGATACCGACTTGAACGACTTTAAAACATCCACGCCTCTATTCATTAATTACTAATACAAGTTAGCAATTCATGAATAGAAATCATCCGATTAATCTCCAATTATCTGGAGCTTAACGAGCGTCGAGTTGCAAGCTGTGCGTATTATTTATGCCTTAAATGGTTCGGCGCGTAGAAAGGCGAGGTTCAACGTACGTGACCTGGCACCAGATCGAATGGAAAACCAGGGTTTTCAATCAACAGGCCGGCCGAGGCGGTGGCGCCGGCGAGATGAACCGAATTCCATGCGACACCATCCATTGTCATGCTAACCAAACAGCATGGTTATTCTGTTATTTTAACACGGCATAGCGCAACCGCGTTGTTATTAAACGAGTGTTTTGGATGATTAAATTATGTTTGTGTTTCTAGCGGTGCGGCGGCGCGGCGGCGCGACGCTCCGGGCGCTATTGTGTTGGATCGAGTTTTTATTTTATATGCAAGCGCATCGACATCTCGCCCACTCAAGTTTTTGGAATTCCATAGCTCCCTGCCCCGCGCTTTCGCCGCCGGGGGTCCACGTTCATTCATAACTTGGCCCGTTGCGAGCCTTCCACGTCTCGGGGCTAGCATTAGGTCTATTACACGTTTAGATGGTATCACATGTGGCCCAGCCGGAAATAGACATGAAAACAAAACAACTGAATTGTTTTTGTTACGTATTGTATTGATGTTATATTTTTTTCAAACCACCAACGTTGTTAAACACTATACCATGATCATAATACCATTAGGTGATAGATAGAGGTAGCTAGATATTTATATTCATTATCTAGACCTCTGCGTGGGAACCCAAAAATGTTGCTCGAGTCAAGACGCAAAAACTAGCAAAAAGTATCTCGATGGAATTTCAATATACCTATCTGACGGTGAATAACCTCTTGCATTTGCAGAAAAAAAAAACATTAAATGCCGTATATCAGCATATAGATTTCGAATTAGAAACTCGTTATCATATTTTACAAATTAAATATAAATTGCCTTAATGATCAAAGTTTAACTGGTGCCTGCAGATTAGTGTAGAAGGGTATTTGAAATCCACGGATTTTAGTTTAACAACAATAGATTTTCCCTAAGGAGCACAGTTGAAATATGAAGTTACTCGCACGGCTATTTACCACTTACTAAATAAATAGTTCTCTCGTCATAATATGTTTATAATATTTACAAATTATTATAGACACGGAAAACAAAGGATTTAATGTAACATATTATTTAGACATTTTTTTAATTTTCAGTAGTTAACACTCGTGATATCCGGCACGGAGGATCAAAATATTACAGTTTAAAAAAAGCTCTAAATTTTTCAGTGTTGCAAATTAATTAGTAATTTGGTCTCCCTATTATCTATTACCCATACTGACAAATTGTCTGAATATATGTAGTTTAATAGAAATTTCCTCATACAAGAATAGAAAAATTGGGGTTTTTTTATAAAAGAATTTTGTAACGATACACTCTATCTATCACTCTTTTTAGATATAACTATATTATTCTCTTGTCATTGGGGACATAGTTTCATATTATATAATATTTAGACTTTATTAAAGCTACTTAAAAAAGCAAAAAAGCAAATGAAAATTGGCAACTGTTACTTATAAACGTTACAGAATACACTGTAATGTTACCTGTCACGTTACATTTCTTGAGGAATATAGTATTATACCTCCATGCATTCAAAGAAGATGGATTATTTATTATGTTGTACATTCATACGGTTAAAGTAATGCCTAATCTACATTGAAGGACATCATGTTCCCTATTTATAAATTGGTGTTTCCTGAAACTTGATGGAGTAATGACACTTATGATCTGTCATTGTCAACTGGGTAGATTAGTGGTTTATTTGATAGTTTGACCGTTTCAGTTTTTTTTTTTTTAACTTTTGATTTTTTAACCAAGCTCTTCACACTGTTCACATGTTTATAATGGAGAATAAATTTGACATGTTAAATATTAAAATTATTATTATAAAATAAAAATTAATATATTTTACACAACTGCCAAAAAGGAGTGTACTTAATTCTATTATATATATATATATATATATATATATATATATATATATATATATATATTTTTTTTTTTTTTTTTTGTTGATCTATGGCCAATTGAAAACTTTTTCTTCGAGGGTACGAAACAAATTACATACAAATAAATAGAAAATCATCGGCGCACCCAATAATTGTTTAGATGTTTGCAATAGGTTTTATTACTCATTTGCACTATGTAGGTCATAGAATTACTAAGTAAATGGAGATATTTTATGGCTGCAATGTAATAAAATACAAACATATTCCATGTTGACTTTGCCTACCTACATACTATTGTTTGTGTTGATACATAACACAAACTACAAGGGGGAAAGGAATTGTTAGTAATCTAGAATTGTAAACCCATTACTAGCAATATACCCTAACCCAACCAAGATCGACCCCCACGCGGTTCTCCCTGCTAACTATCGTGGTTAATTTTTGATAAATTCGTCATAATGGGTCAACTGACCTGTTTCATCTTCACTTATCATCCGTCACTGGTGTCCCGCCAGCGTATACCGTTAGCACGGCCGGGGTAGCCATTCCATTATCATTCATTAAAAAAAAAAACAGATACTACAAATTGCATGGTTCAGCATGTAAAGAAATATATTCATAAAAACTAAAACTTTGTTTAAAATTATTTTATCTTTTACACTGTTTTGTCACTGTCTTTCAAATTAGGAATTTGGCAAAAAAAAAAAGAAATAATTGTTCAATAGCTAATAGCTTTTGAGTTGTTTGACGTTTTTATGAATAAGAGAGATACACTGTTCACTCCTGAAGCACTATATTTATTATTATATTATCCCTTATCCATTGCTGAACATAGGCCTCTAATAAAGAGCATTTTGCAAGTAGCTGCCACGCTTGGCAGACGTGCTGGCAACCGCAGTTAGACTGGTTTTAACAGGGACGCTGCAGCTCATTCCTTGACCATTAACTTTCCTTAATCATCTCTTACGACACCCAAGGGAAAAGAAGGGGCTGCTTATTCTAAGCCGGTACCACACGCCACCGAATATCTCTATGACTGAGATACTATGCATTGTCTATGACCGTAATATATCCCGGATTGGGTAAAATGAAAATTAACCTATATCCATCTCCATACAAAATACTACGATTGTTAAATGATTAAGGCACAAAAAGGTAGTAACTCAGTTTCACGTTTATAATATTACTGAGGATTAGTGGGATTATATTTATTTGTCGATAAAGAATAAATACACTTATCAATCGATAGAATGGGTGCCTTTATTCATAAGATAGGATCGGTTTTGAGGCGCCATTCTCTAACTTTGTAAGTAATTATTATTTTAGTTTAAGACAAAATAAATATAGGACAATATGATCCTTAATATGTATTGGATATAATACATATCATAGGATCATGTTGTCCCAATATACACTCAGGATGGAGTGGTCATATTTCGTGCTGCTATAAAAGAAAAAATGTTCAGAAGAAGTGATTATTCTAAATAAAGGATCAGTATAAATTAACACTCTTAAAGGTTTCAGTTTCTATGAATATTGGTATTCATAGAAACTGAAACCTTTTGAAAACCTATTTTAACTATTATACTGTTTTGTTACTTTCTTTCAAAATGAGAAATCAACACAAAAGAAAGAGACAATAGCTCAATAACTAAAGTAGGTTTATGAGAGATTTTATGTCTTTTGTAAATAAGAGGGTGTCTTTGTAATAAGTAGAACTACTTCACATTTAGTTCTCGAGTTTTATTATATTGCTAAATCTAAAATTATACTCCCATTTTAGACATTAATGACATAAGCATACATATGTTTTAGTTAGCGTAGGAATGATAAATATTGCTGTCTCGTTTTGTCTTATGTATGCGGTGGCGGTAACGTTTCTATCAATACATCCATTTCCCGTTTGTAAAGAGAAGCAGTATCAGTCTTACGGCTGTGTTGCTAAACTTAATAAGTTAAATTTAAAAGTCATTTATTTGGATTAAATATGTCTATCGTTATTCCTTAGGAGAACATATTTTGAAGTCCATTTTTAAGCCTAGGTTTTTTAATTGTAGGCCCATTAAATTAAATGTAGAAACTTTCAACGCCAGATTAAAATCCAAGAAGAAACACGAGGGGCATTGATTATTAGATTTGTTAGTAATGAAGACTTTTTTTTATACTACTTAGAATGGCAAACAAGCTGACGGCTCACCTGATGGAAAGTGGTAACCGTCGCCTATAGACATGAGCAGTACCATGGACATAACAGAGTATACTGTTTCGCCCATGATACCCCCCATGCGTTGCCCCTGAGGACTCAGGTGTTATTCCTCTGTACCCAGTAAATTCACGCCATATCCCATCCTTCAAACCGAAACACAGCCATGCAAATACAACTGCTTCACGGTTGAAACACGAATGGGACAGAGGTACCCAAGCAATCGACTTTTGTACAAAGTCTCCCTCTGGTATTTGCCCATTTACATGTCGATTAGCTGCACATGGTTCCGCATGGTTAATTTCTAGTGACGATGGACCAAATGATCTTTATACTCATAATTTCTAATGAATTCATCCTGGCGGATCAAATGATTATCATTTTCACCTATCATCCCTAACTAGTACCCACCAGTCTATACCGATAGCGCAGGGTTACCATTTTAGTTTCACCTATTAAACAATAACACCCGTACACGAGTACTACTCTTTTTTTTTTGTTGAAACAAAAATTTTGCGGGGTGATCGACCAGCCAGTCATTATAATTACAAGGCGATGCGCGCACTGCACACTCGCACTAAGTGTACCAGCGCACCGTCGCAGTTTATAGGCCGGCTATGCGCCGGCGCAGCACTCCAGCCCCCACCCCGCCGCCCCTCCCCGCCCACCTGCCGGGCTGACCGGACCGCATTCCACTCCCATGCGACTGAGTCCTGCAGCGCTGACTTCAGGATACAGCCTAAACGTCATTTTTTACTAATGACACAACGAACTGAAATTATGACTATCGTAAATATTGAAATGTGGGCGTTGGTATAATTAACACATTTTTAACCGACTTCAAAAAAGGGGTTTTTATGGTTGAAGACTGAATGGTAACTGCCTGCACTATCAGTATACGTATTGACGGATTTAAGATTATTTCCCAGGGGGGCTGACCCCTTTAAATATGGTGTATAGTGTATGTACTCTTAGATATGTATTTGTTCATAAATGAAAGCTTCATTGGTGGACACGAAATAATTCTGGAGGGGAGAAGGGATTGTTAGTACTGGGACTAACGGTCCAATTGCTAGCAGTATAGCATATCAGATCGACTTTCATGCGTTTCCTCCTTGAAACCATCTTGGTTAATTTTTTTATGAATTCGTACCTTACTATAGGCCAACTGATCTGCTTTTATCCTCACCCATCATCTCGCCCCGTTAATGTATACCGATAGCGCGGGCGGGGTTACCATTCTATTATCATTCAATAAAAAAAATCTGGATTGGAGATGGCCCACCCGGTCTTCCTTTATATATATATATATATATATATATACTTATGAGTAGAACTGATGAAGTACCAGTGAAGGATGACAGGTGAGGGTGAAGTGAAGTCATTTAGCCCATTATGCCAAACTCACCAGGAATTAACCATAATGGTTTCTGGGTTCAAGGAAATCAACCTGACAGCGAATATTGCTAGCAAATAAACCTGTTAGTTTCCATTACTTACGAGTATAATCCCTCCTTCTCCTTCCAAAGAGGAGGTACCAATTCGATATTTTTTTGTAGGTTGATATTCGTTATTGGTTTAATAAATATTCAAGATTTTGAAAATAATATAGTTTTATAAATATTTTCAACATATTGAATTCAATAGGTTAATTTCAAATTTAGAATTAATTACAAACAGTCAAATTAGTGGTAGTAAGTCAGTCCCTGCAACAGCGCCCGTTCACGAGTATGACGGAGTGGCAATTCTCGCAGTCAACCGTACGTTAGGGAGCTCGACGATTTAATCTCGTCACAAGTGAAATTTAATTCATCATTAAATTTATTTATAATTTTTATCTCATTAAACTTAATAATTAAAGAGCATAATGAGTGATAAAAAATAAAAATAATTAACAACATGTGATATTATTGTTGATAATACCATATATATGTAGATACACTTGGATTCTAATTAATATGTTAATGAATAACATATAACAATCAAGATCGGTTTTAATATACTTAATTGGAGGGAAAAGGATTGTTAGTAATGGAGACTGAGAATCCCATTGCTAGCAATATACCCAACCAGGTCGACCTCCTCGCGGTTCTCCCTGGAAACTATCATGGTTAATTCCTGATGTATTCATCATGATGGGCTAACTGGCCTGTTTTCATTCTCATCTATCACCCTTCACTGGTGCTCCGCCAGCGTATCCCGTTAGCGCAGGCAGGGTTACCATACCATTTTCACCCATCAAAAAACAAAAAACTTAATTATATATGTGAAGTTGTTTTGGCAGATATTTTGGCGCTTTAATAAAAAAAATGTACACGCCTACATACATCCTTTTCTGCATAGACACAAATTATAAGACAGGTGGCACAAGGCATATCAATCTCTACGAAAACAAGCTGTTAACTTTTGAATTTTTTTCACGAGGTTCGTAAAGAACCTTCTAGAAGTAACTTCTCATTTAAAACTTGTTAATTTTTTTATGACTAAGGTTTGAAATAAAGTTGGTTGCGCTCGTTATGTAAGATTTTATGCTAGGATGCATAAAACTCCTTGCATCCCTGAATTAAAACAGACTTGTCCTAGACGTTTCTAATAGTATCACAATTTTTTTTTCTTAAACTGCATAAATTATTTATGCATGCGACTTAAACATATATTTACTTATGTATGCGTCTTGAATCTAAACATACACATTTTAGAGAATTTAGCATAATTGCCGGACTAAATACGGACGGTTGATAGCAAATCTGTTCACGTTCGAATATCCAGGACTGAATATGGGATCTTATGGGTACGAATAACTAGTTAAATGAGCCGCTGTAACATTTAAGGGTACGATCATAACGGAGGTTCAATAAAACTAATCGTTTGAACACAACGGATACATTACTAAGCTATTATACCAATAGCTTAGACGAACCAAAAGTCATCACACTCGATTCACACGCCTATTGCTTATTCCATTAACTAAATCGGACGATGACGAATCGCTCACTAAATCGAGATTATAATCATTATACGGAGTCGCGGGCTCGCATTCTTAAAGAAGAATCCGTGAAGCGTCGGAATGCACAGAATCAATTTCAACTCGTTTTGTTTTCGCCACGTCATAAGTCCGATACCCGACTCGTTCGACCTGTCCGCTCCAGAACCGTGGGCATTCGATTTTCAAATTCGAATTTCGATTTGCTAATTAATGATTCATCTGTAAACCGTTAACTGGTTCGGCGGCGGGCACCGACATGTTATTAAGAGTATAAATATTATTAAATCTTGATAGACACGTTAATTGCGATTATTAAAACGTTGTTAATGTCCACTTTTGTTTTTTATACAAATAAGTATTAATGAGTTGACATTTTTATTAGATAACTTTGAATATTTCAATATAATAAATTGTTATACGAATATCATTTAAATACTTGTGCGAATAATTTTATGGCGTGAGCTAGGTCTATATATGTAGATAAGTTATGAGCAAAATCGACGGGCTATATTTAAGCCAGTCCGTTGTATTGTTCCAAACATAATTTATATAGAACACACGCCCTCTTTGTTACTAGAAGAAACTAACTACTACTTATAGTCGCGTAGAACCTTTCTTCCATCTCCATGGGAATTTCCAAAATGAATATAACTAAATATTTTATATTATACCTACAAGAAAAATAATTTGCAACTCAAAAATATCCCTAATTTGGGGAATTTTCAATTAAATTACTTGCAACACAGAAAGTTGGCGCGCTTTGTTAAAAAAAAATATATGTCAGCCAGAAGTAATTTGTAGATTCCAGACAAATTATCTTTTTGAAGACTAGGCAGCATGGTCTCCGACCTTAGCCTGTTCCAAACGGAACAAACGTACTAAAAAAAAAAAAAAAAGTAATTTGTAGTCGACTGAATTTTGGCTCGTTTTTTAAAACTCGATTTTCCATTTTAAGGTATATAATCTAATTTTTTTTTTATGTAAAGAATACAAGTATATTTGTATTTGTAGAGTTTGTATTCAGTTGTTATGTATCCGTCAATGACATTGTCGGGAATAACCGACCGACAAATACTACAACGCGAAGGAAGTGGCGTTCGTGTAATAGTTAATAAAACATTATCATCACTATGGGCTATGAATAATAATTATAATTGAAACGCGTTCATTTACACTACATATAGGCATTGACTCGTCAAGATAACTGCGTCTTCTGCCAATAACCGAGTGTGATAGCATTTGACTTCATAAGAATTCACTGCATCATCACCATTTATGAACTGAATGTAACTTTGCCTGTGTGTGTGAGTACACTCACAGATATGGATGTAAACAGATGTCGCTACTGTCTATGTATTTTGCATGTTAATTTTTAACCATAAATTAAGCAGAATTGAGAGAAACATCAATTGAAAATTCTTACTAAATAATTACATTAAGAAAATTTTAGACAACAGACGTAAGTAGCATTACAGATAAAGGATTTTGTGGTAGATGATAGGTGAGAATGAATGCAGGTCAGTTGGCCCACCATGATGAATTGGACAAGAGTTAACCATTGGTAGTTTCCAGGGGAAACCGCGTGGAGGTCAACCTGAGAGAGTATATTGCTAGCAATGGGGCTATTAGACCTTATTACTAACAATCCCTTACCCCCCTGTAACTATATGTATTTATATTTTGTAACTACGATATCTACATATTGGCCTAAAAACGGAAGTATTAACGGGCCTTCTTTATGTTAGCTAATTGTCAAATTAGCTAACTCTTTTTTATCAGTATTTTATATATTTACGCATAAAATGTATCTTGACGTATTATTTAATAAAATAACGTATTATTTAATAATATTTGGCCACAACAGAATATCAGTGTTTTGTTCTTTTTAGGGCAAAGCAAAAAGCTGAGTTGTGGCCATTTTGCATTACTGTGGCACACGCATGAAGAAAAAAAATTTTATTATGCATTCTGATTTTGTTTTTGGTTTTTTTTTTTAAATCTTTTGTACATGTATCGTTTTTTATCTTTTTTCACTTTGCTTTTGTATCTTTTGCTGTAAGTGATGCAAATAAATTATCTATGTATCTATCTATCTAAATAAAATGAGTGTTTACGCATTAAAAAGATGCAGAATTTATAAAACAAAATAAATATAGAAGTTATAAAAGAATCACTTATAACTATTTGTCACGTAAAATTGTATGAAAAAGTTGACCCGTTTATCTCGAAGCATTTGTATGGAGACACTATCTGTATAATATAAAAGTAAAGTATAGCATGTATCTAGGCTTTAGAAGTAAGTATTAACAATAGATGTTCCGTGATTCTATATTCCTGGAGTAAAAATAATTCTGTTTAATTAACATTTTGGCTAAAATAATAATACGGTAAATATTTGCAACATTTCAGGCTATGGCAAAACTTTGTAAAAGGCGACTCAAGTTGGGGACCGGTCCGGACCAGCGGCGACAGGTCGGCACCTGCCGCGCCGGTGGAATGCCCGCCAAGTAACCAGCCAGACTGGCTGGTATCCAGGTTAATATAGCAGATAAGGGAAATGTTTCAACCGTAAAGCAGTTGTGTTTGCATGGCTGTGTTTCGGTTTGAAGGGTGGGATTTGGCGTGAATTTACAGGGTACAGAGGAATAATATCTGAGTCCTCAGGAATGGCAACGCATGGGGGGTATCATGGGCGAAACAGTATACTCTGTTATTTTCACGGTACTGCCCTTGTCTATAGGCGACGGTTACCACTTTCCATCAGGTGGGCCGTTTAAGTGCCATTCTAAGTTGTATAAAAAATATTAATTTCATTACTGGGATCGAGTCTATGACACCCCTTCTTAGAGAAATCTACCTATGCATTAAGCTTACTTTTAATTTAATAGTTCCTCGAAATAACTATTTTATAGACTATAATGTACTAAATATAATTTTAACTTAAAAATTTTGTTTATATTGACGCAGCTCCTCTCTAAATCAAATCTCTTAAGCTATTTTTTTTAATTTGGTAGTTTTGGGAAATTACTCTTTTATGCACCGTCATGAATTAAATATATAATAATTTTGTCTTAAATTTATGAGAAATTTATCCCCGTATTCATAAAAACTTCAAACCTCACATAAACGTATTGAAATTGTTTGTTTCTCGTTGCTTTTACACAAAATTTCTAATTCGAAGGAAAGTAACAAAACAGTGTTAAAGAAGATTTGTGGGTTATACTTTTTATAAATTCATTACAAGGTTAGTTCTTATTGATTCTTCGAATAAATATTTCGCTATGATACAATATTTAAATTTTAATTTTAGAGACAGGTTTAGAGGAACCTCGGTGCCTCAGAATAGATTCCACCAGCAACAATAAAAGTAGAACAATGGGAACGATTTCCTTTGGTACAATGATTACAGTACATAATTAGATATACTAGGATCAGTTTTGAAGCGTCATTCGTTAAACTTATTTTTAAAATTGATTTTTTTATCACCGGCAACACTGAAGTACATACAATGGGGTAAATTTTCTCAACTTGACCCCATGGTATGCTATTCCTAAATATTTTTTTAATTTTATTAAATTTTTTATAGTTTTGTCAGGACCACAGAGAACTTTAAGTAAAATGAATTGCCTTGATTCTAATATAATTTTAGATTTTTTTTGAGTAAAAATGGAATGGCGACCTCGTCTTCTTTATTTCTCCGTTTACGATAGAATGATATGAGGTTAAAGGATCTATAAATTTAATTTAGCTAGTTGCGTTGGTACTTAAAATAATAACTAAGCTGTAATATCAATTGGACATTCTAACCTTAGAGGTAGTGACGCTACCGAATTGACCTTTATGTAGAAATACATATGGGTCAATTCAGTGAACTGCAACTACGACCTAAATAATATAGATGCCACAGCTGCACGTCCAATTTTAGTCCTAAATTAGACTCAATAAAGCCTAATTGATTCCAACTAAATATTGATCTCGAGTTCTTAGTGTTACGTCGACAAAAGTTTAGACAAATCACAAAAACAGCGTGTACATGTGGTACAAGCATTTCAAAAGAGTTTATTAAGAGGTGTTGGGAGATGTGTTAGCTTTTATAAAGACAGTAGATAGCAATTAGAAGAAGTATTAGCGTAAGTAATAGTTTGGTAGTCATGACACGATTATCAACGCTTGGATTTCCTTTTTTTTTAAAGGCTTTTACCTCCTTCAGGTATATTAGCCCTAACGTACTTTGAACTGATTTCTTTAAATAAAGCTTCATCTACTTTTCCTAGACACGGAAAGAGAAGAATTAATGGGCATCAATAATTTACAGAGATGTTCAAAAATTTCTGGTTTAGTTTCAACTAATATAGATTGAATAAGACCAACATAAACTAAGATATTTGCGGCGTTTATCCTTATAATATCTCTATACTATTATAAGAGCTTCACGTTCTAAGTGACGTCAAAAATAGAGAGGTTTTTTTTTTATACTATTTAGAATGGCAAACAAGCTGACGGCCCACCTGATGGAAAGTGGTAACCTTCGCCTATAGACATAAGCAGTACCATGGACATAACAGAGTATACTATTTTGCCCATAATACCTCCCATGCGTTGCCATTCCTGAGGACTCCGGTGTTATTCCTCTGTACCCAGTAAATTCACGCCAAGAGGTCAAGATATATAAAGAAGAACCGTTACTATGATGCATTTTGCTGGAGGACGTTTACTGAAAGATTTTTTCGATGACACCACTGAAGTAACTGACCGGATTTCTATTCTATAGAATTCTGGCAAAGATATAATTCTGTCCATAATGGAGTACGGAAAGTGGATATTGATGGTTTCTTGTGGGCGTTTCTATTATAAAGGCATTTAAATATAAATTTATGTTTATTCATTTGTCTGTCCAAGATACAAGTGTGTTTATTTGTTTATTAATTAACTCTTTATTGCACCGCTTATTGTGTTGTCGACTATCTCGTATCTTAGACAAGATATTTTTTACTGTCTTATCACTAGTGATATAATATCGATTTAAGAATGCAACAAACTCGCCAGAGGGGAAAACACCAGAGGGAGACTTTGTAAAAGTTGTTTGCTTTAACACCTCTGTCCCATTCGTGTTTCAACCGTGAAGCAGTTGTGTTTGCATGGCTGTGTTTCGGTTTGAAGGGTGGGATATGGCAGTGAATTTACAGGGTACAGAGGAATAACACCTGAGTCCTCAAGAATGGCAACGCATGGCGGGTATCATGAGCGAAACATACTCTGTTATGTTCATGGTACTGCTCATGTCTATAGGCGACGGTTATCTTTCCATTAGATGGGCCATTAGTTTGTTTGCTATTCTAAGTTGCATTAGAAAAAAAAAACATCTTTTGATTCTTAAAGCAAAAGAAATTTCATTTCGTAGATAAGATTTGTAGTCGGTAAAACTCAGTTCAATGATTGATGCGTTAGATTTTTTGTTTCTAGGTTAATCGTCGACTCAAGCTATAATTAGCTTAGCGGTTGACATGTCAACTTGAACAATAGATTCTATTTATACAGTTTCTATGTATTAATTGTTTACGTCATAAGTGACCTCGATATGCTTCGATAGCACAGGTATTTATTGGATGTACGGGGCGATTTTAACGATCCATAATCTATTCGTGCATGAGTTTCTTATTGATCTGTATTGTGTAGGTGTTTTATTTTATGTTATACGCATTCAATAGATTGATTGACGTCTTATTTATATATAAATAGTATGTTATTTAGGTACAAAATTGCCGTAAAGTTATCAAATATGTAGTGTAAGATTACAAATTAAACTTTATTTCGCATATGTTCTAGGACTTCTTTTTTTAGTTTTTATTTTTTTTTATATGACGTTACTAAGTAAATAATCTTTAGGTGCATTTCTTGATATACCTAAGTTTTTATTTAGTATACAATCTTTGCAAGTACATACTTGTTTTACTTTTAGGAATATAACAATACAGATAATAAATAACTAGGTATACTACAACAAAAAAAGGTTTTGTGTTACTTAATTATTAATACTAGTAATTTTATATTAATCTAATTACATTTACAACTTAAAAAGATCAATATTTTTTTATCTTTTATTTTTAAACTACAAATTTTGAAAAAAGAATTCATAATTTTTTTTAGTAAATACATCGCTATTTTTATTCGCGTTGATTTCCCCGTTTTCATACTTGAAAATGGCTAATGGCAACCCAAAAAGCCGAAGTCAATTAAAAAAAAAAGTTAAAAAAAAGGGATTATTTAATTACCTATCAATTTAAAAGTGCCTACATGCAGGCAAGGGTTCGCAAAAAAGCTTATTACCGACAACATCCTGTTGCCAAGGAATCCGAGGGCCTAATTACAGAATGAGAGGTTATGTATGGGACATACGTACATAAAAGCCCTACCCGCTGCTGATGGAGCGCCATTCAGCTAACTTGATTGAAAGGGTTTTGTGAAAGCCCGAATAATGACATTTCATACTCAGGTAGGTATGTATTAATTTGTCAAAGAGTTTTTATACGATAAAGGGCTAAGTGAAACGATCGTGAATAAAACTGATTCAAACTCAGGTTATGTATTTTTTATGCGTATTTGAAGTGCTCAGGTATTGCTAATATTTAAGAACCTTGCTGATGTGACGGTTAAACAGTGTCTTACTTTCTGATGGTTGCAAATTCGATTCCCGTTACACTACATTTATAATCTTTTTTTTTACATGAAACTTAGAATGGCAAACAAGCTGATGGTCCACCTGATGGAAATTGGTAACCGTCGCCCATAGACATGAGCAGTACCAATAATAATACAATTATTAATCACATCTGTTTGTATTGGTTTGGTTATTATGTATTTACAAAACAAGTACGTATATAAATAGGCCTATCAGTTGTCTGGCATTCATAATACGAGTACTGCTTAATTTAAAACTAGATGCCAATGTGTAACAACGGCATTATTTTAATTTCTTCAACTTACATATAGCTTTTATCGGTAAGGTCGCCCATTGTTTTTTTACTATGATCATTTCTTGTAATTGTTTATATCTATAAGTTAACTATTGTAATCTTTTGGAAGAAACAATACAGAGTATCTATCTATCTATCTACATTAATACAGATCTATAATAACTCAGAACAGATAACAGTAACACGTAAGCGGCACCTATTTTTTTTAATAATAATAACGATTCAAGGAATAACTTTTTAGAAAAAAATAGCAGCCCGTGACATCTACTATCATTGCTGTGTTGCCAGTAATTATCAACTTAATTCCCACGTTACACTGCTACAGAGTCAAACATTTTAGCACCTACACAACGGCACTATCACAGAATATTTCACAATGAAACGTGAAGTAATAAATTAGTAATCGTACCTAGGTTAATCAATAACAAAATTCCTGCTCTAGGTTGTCGACCTGCCCATGTTTACCCAACAGCAGCGGGCAATGTCAACCTGTCCACCCACTGCTCGATTCAGTACGCTATCCATAGAAAAGTGGGTGAAAGTTATTTCATTACGTATACATCATTTATAATCTAAAATATGCCCAATTAATTTATTTACAAATTCAGTATTCCTTTGACTGATTTTATCTTTACCTTGAATGATGGGGGAAGGGGGGAGGGGGAGGCGTTTATGCTGTGATACCAACTCAGATCAACCTCCACGCGAGAAATGCGTGGACACTATCTTTATTAATTCTTAATAAATTTGTCACGCTTGGCTAACTTAACTGTTTTCATCCTAACCTATAATCACTCACTGGTGTCCCGCCAGCGAGTATCGATAGTGAAGGCGGGTCAAACAGGCGAAGCCGCTAGCTCCACCTAGTACATAAAGAAACTATAGACATGTACTAATTTGATTTTTAGCTTATTAGTTTGAGATTAGCTCTCGCGTCGCCCTTATCGTGTACAACCCTATTACATGTTTCAGTGCTAAAGTGACATAAGTAAAGAATATAATATTTTTAAATAATTAATTTATAAAGTATTATTTTAATAATAATTATTGTTTATGTATTGTATGTTTTATTATTTATTGTATATGTAGTAATTATTAGTGTAAATTATCTGTAATGGTACCTAATTTGGAACTATATTTTCCGACGGAAAAAGTTTTAATTTACATTAAGATATATTTATATGTATTACCTGTACCAGGTCCTTTTTTAGACAACTAAAAGCAAAAATTATGTATGAAGTATTTTAATATGAATAAAAAATGACAAAATCTTGGTAAAAAAAAAACTGTTTTTATTACCTAATACCAAATAAGGCATACTATAATGTGACACTACATTCTTGATTTCATAAGTTTAAACTCCTGCTGCAACTTGTTATCTATCAGTGCAGTGACATGATAGATAGGTTAGTTTGAAATAATTCAAACAGGATATTCAATCTAGCGATAAGAATATCCATCCCTCCCGTTTTCTTCGGTTACAAGGTGGGGTAGTTTATGTCAGGATAATAGAGGTAACTGACCTCTAACAATTATTTACATAAATGACAAAGACGGATAATATTATTACATTATATTTATTTAAAAAATCTGTGTTTCAAAACTTCTCTATATTATTAAGAAAGTATATTTTCAAATATAAACTAGTAATATTATAAATATGAACGTTCGTGAAGATTATTGAATATCTTGAGAAACTTCGTTTACATACAAAAAAAATTTGTTATTCAAATACACTGAAATAACTAAATGGTCTCGACCATAGACACATAGTATAAATTACTTGTCAGTATTTTTTTTTATATGTAAAAATGGAAGATATCGGTATCGAAACTTAGACACAAATATATCACATCCTAGATTGACACACAATACAGTTTATATTCAAGTTCACATAGAAAGGTTGGATTATAGCTCTCACAATAAAAAGATCATAGTATGGAATCCTCAGAGTATGAGCTGAGGTATGACTGTAGTTTAGGGCAGGGGGGGGGGGTAGGACATTAAGGGGCAATGCCTTTACCTTAAAAGTCCCAATGCCCCAAGAAAATTAGGTAGATTTGCTTTTTCCAAGTCACTTAATTATGGCTTCTACCCTACCAAAAAGTTTTTTGCCTTACCTTAAACTTGGGTCTAGCTACAGCCCTGGTTACAGGAAAACTATCGAATTAAACTCTAAAACGCATTTGGACTAGACAGTCAAATGAATTGTCTATTATACTCCTTTCCGGTATTCTAACTGCCGCTTCATAATACCGACGATGTACATTAGAAGTCTGCAAATGCATAAAAGCCGGTAGTTGTCGCGACAACCTGCCGTTAGAAGTACCTGAGATCAAGTATTGCATGCTAATCAGTTCGCAAGTCTCGGCAGGACTTATAAATTTATTAGCCTTGTCCTTATTGAGAAATATGCTCACGGCTGTGATTAAGTACTTATTTTAATAGTTAACTTATCAACGATAAAATGTTATGTAGAAACCATTTACCTATTTTGTTTTTACATTTAAGAGTTTTTCTTAGACTAAAATTGTAATTCTGAACCTAACACAAAGCAAAAAGAGAAATTATCACTGATAGTTTTAGGTAGAGTTTTGTAAAATTCAATTCTAATAAGTACTCTCATTAGAATTGAATTTGGACGTTATCATCTTGCAATAGCTAAATTTTAAATGCAATATAGCCATTATCTCTTTAATGGTCATTTATCAAATGATATGTTTAAAAACCAAAAATATAAGAATAAGCTATAGTCTTCTGATAAAGTAAATTGGATTACATTTTACTATTTGATATTTTACATTGTCTTGGAATAGTTTACTAGGTAAGAATTAACATTTCCAACAGAGAATGTTTATGAAATCAATAAGTAATGACGTTATTATATTAAATAAAACTGTCAGTCAAATTAACTTAATACAGCATTCAAAGAGCTTTTCCATAAACGACTATTAATTCCTGCTTTAATGCTCCCATAAATCGGAATAACTGTCTGAAAACCATGTCGAATCGTGTTTGTACCTTCCGTGCAGCGGATACTTCGCCCACACTCTCGACACACCACTGCCTGCTTACTACTCGTAGTTGCGGCTCTAACTTCAAAGATGATTTTGACATTGACATCGCGACCACTGTAAATTCAACTTTGGCTCTGCAGTTATAGAGATTCATTTGAAATTGATTTCTGAAGATGTATTCGTAAGGTTTACTTCGCAGAATCATCTTCGAGTATATCCGATAGTTATGGCGCAACTTGTGCATTTCACAATTCCGCCTACTGTATCGACCACACCTACGCGTCTGCTGTATGTATGATGTTTATTTTGTTAATAAACAACAGGGTTTAGAAGTTCGACCATGGTGCCGATTAAATATAAGTATTTGTAGTCCATAAGGTAGCACAAATGTCGATGTAACAAAACGTTAAATTTTATCTTTACTGTGCAGGTAAATGCAACTATAGTAATATAGAGATAATATTGATAAAAGGGTTCTCCCACTTTTTATAAGGCATGCACTTTAAATACAACAATTTAGAGTAAACAATTATTTCGAACTTTCAAACTCAGAAAGAAACAAAGAAAGAAATATTCTTATTCGAGTAAACTGGAATTTAAGCATTTTAAATAGTCATTTTAAGTCACACTAAAGTAAAATTTGTTAACAATTGATAGAAATAATAAAATATTAAATTCATAAGGACTCGTATGTATTATTGGTAAAATTTTAAAGAGGAATTCTTGTCTGGACTTGTAACTTAGCAGGTAGAAGGTTGGTACATTCTTATCTCGGGATTATTTGAAACATTCCCTTCGCTCAAAGTTTTAACAATAGCTACCGGTTCTTTTACTATCATTTCCTCTGTATTAGATAAGCAGCTGTTGGTTAAGGAAAAGTGAAGTGTTTCTTAAGTGGTAGCTGTTAACGAACTGTAAACTGGAGTCATTTTCTATCACCATTTTACGTTTGCCACTTAACTATTTATCTTCTATAGGTATATTAGGATACGATATATATTTTATACGTAAATGAAATAGCTCTTTTATGTAAATTGTTTAGTTTATATTGTTAATGCCTGTTATTCTTTCAGTCACAAATGCTACATTTTTTTTTTATAAGAGCATGCCTTTTCATGTAACTTGAAATTGCCAGCAACCTGACGGTTGTCTTTATAGAAAGATGTAACCGTCGTTTATATAGCCACATATATGCATTGTGGACATCACAAATTACACTCTGATGCAATTCTCGTGTTAGCATTCCTGACAACTGAGATGTCATGTCTCTATAAACTTATATGCAAGCAAGAAATATGCAAGCATTGCTACTTGGCATCGATAACACTAGAAGGAAGAGAGTATCAATGTAGATTACTTTTATCTCTAGTACCTACTTCCATGGCATTTTTCATTAATATTTTTTTCCTATCTTATTTTGATCTAATTGTAAGTAGGTACTTACACCTAGTTACACCAAAGTTAATGTATCGGATGTATGTCCGGTAATGTACATAAATATAAGTAAGTACTTATTTAAAAAAAAAATCAGATACTTTATAACTTTAATTGTTAAATACTGAAACTGAATGAAAGTGTATATATTGACCATATATAGATTTTTACTATAAATTCTAATACTAGTTACTTAAAATTCCAAACCATCTATTTATCTACACATTTACTACAACACTACGAAGCAGGTCTATAAATACGACTAGCAAAAACGTGCAAATCGGTAACAAACTAATGAAATATGATACCTGTGTATACTAACACATTTATCAGTATGTATGTGACTAGTGCAATCAATTTGTATATCAAATATTATATCACTTAACATTATCACATTTGGAACAAAGTTCTCACCTGAATTTGGCTCCTTTTGTAGCTCCAAAGTTGTAAATAATCCTCGTCTATTAAAAATATCTCTCACAGTGGTACAATTAGTCTCAGCTGCAGATACAGATGCAATAAAAGCAAGACCAAAGAGTAAATACAATATTTGGCTACTCATACTTAATCCAAAAATCGATTTTTTGGTATGGGACAGTTTACCACAATAACACTTTTTCACAGCCATGTTCCTATAACGAGTACTTGTGTTAAAGTTAAACACTTAACTATTCAAAGGTTTCGTAAATTTATATAACGTTTAAAGATTTTTAATTGAAATTGAATAAGCGGTAATATATACGCCATATGCACGATTCACTGCAACCTAACTACGATCCATGATGGTCGCGACCCGACTGCTTTTGCCGTCCGAAGTAAGCTAAAAGCGAGTTTATGCAGTGTTGCTTGTCTAATAATGTATTTAACATAGTGATTTCTTGCGTATTTTTTATATTTATTTACTTACATTGATTTTCATGCAGAGGTAATTTGGATTTACTATTACCTGCACTGCTATTGCAGGTAACAATAATAATTGTAGAAGTAATTGCGTTGGGAGAATTGTTTATATGCTTTAATTTAATGTAAATTGAAATGATTACTAATATTTGAAATGTATAAGTGAGTTTGTTTATTATTTTATAGCGTCTTAACAGCCTAACTATTAAATTTGATATACACGTAAGTATATCAAATTTAATAGTTAAGCTGTTAAGACTGTTATATGTGATGGAGAAAGATATAGGCTATTTTTTATCCCGGTCAGTAAAAATATATCCCGGTCACGCGGACGAACTTGCAAGTGAAAGCTGTAATAAAAGGAAGTAAAATCAATTTTGTAGTACAAAATTATAACAATTCTTCAGGCAAAATTGATAATATTTTTATTTTCCTTAAATTGAAATGATTTTTGTATAAAATATTGTATGAAAGATAATATTTTTGAGACGATTGACGTGTATTGTTCAAGATTGAGTAGTTTCGTCATAATTTTAGATATTTTTTTTTATTGAAAAAAGATTGTCTGTGGGAGAAGTTTTAAAGAAAAAGAGAAAAATAAATAGCTGTGTAGAAATGTGGACAATTTTTCTCTTTGCTCATAGGGAAAATGGATAATGTATTTATTTACAAAAAATATATTAGAAATGTGGGGAGAAATGAAAATATGCATCTGGCAATGCTGATTTGACATTTAAGTTCAAAGTGCCTTTATTTTATTTTAACGCACTTTTATATTCAATTATTTTAAATAGTATTAATTGCTATTAATTGGTATGCATGAATAAAGCAGTTATTGATTTAAAAAAAATATATAATATATAATTGTGAAATTTTTTACGGCTATTAAATTACACTTATTTTGCATATCTAATAATATTTTTCACAGTGTTAACCTAGTGTTTTTACATAACAGAAACCTAGTTATCATGAGGGTTTATCTTTTAAAAACAATAGCGAATTCGTTCGCCCGAAGATGTTACTCTACTGCAAATTACAGAAAAGTCACTCATTGCATATTCGATATGGATGGATTACTTTTAGGTGAGTTTAAATATCTGAGGAGACGACCTTAAACTGTATTGTCAATGTAAACAATCATACTTATATAATAATATTGCGATTTTCAATGCATTTGGCATATTATTTTATCGCACTTTAACATTTAAAGATAAAAGTAACATAAATACAACAGTAAACGATCATACATAAATAAAATTAAATTTATTAGTTCATAAAAACATTGTTTTTAAAACTGTTTCTGGAATAAAAACTTTTTTTTTTATAAAAGTTGAATAGACAAAAATTCGAAGATAATAACTATGTACTGTAATCATAATCATCAGTGGCACTATGGAGTTTATAAAATAAAATGTGACATCTATGCTCCTCATATTTATTCTGATATTTCTAATGCTAGATCAGCTAGAGGAACAAACATAAGTTCGACAGCTGCTGAAAAAGAAAACAGTTTATATTATTGCTTTCATAATTTACTTTTACATTGAAAATTGTGGGTAAGGGAAAAAATTAAAATACTGTCATAGCTAAAATAGGTTTTTTATTTACATACTTGGCAGGTTTTATAAGTTAGCTCGGAAATATTTATTTTGTTTAGATAATTCCTTTTTTAATTTTAATTTACAGATACAGAACAAGTGTATGAGAAAATGATTACTCAGTTATGTGCCAAATATGGTCATAAGTATACCAATGAACTAATGATGAAAGTGCTCGGTGGAACTGAGCAGCGTCTATCTGAAATCCTTTGCAAGGAGCTGAATCTTCCAATCTCTCCAAAGGAATTCAGAGATCAGCTACTTGTTCTTGGTGATACAATGCTGGCAAACACACCACTCTTAGATGGTTTGTAGTTTTATCAACTTATTAAACCTTATTACCAAACTGTTCTATTGATATAAATTGGCAGAGCATAATTAAATAAGAGACTTATTCAATTAGGTATGTCAATGATTGTCCATCAATTTTATTAATATGTTTATTTAAATGTTATAACTCCAGGTGCTGAAAGATTAATCCGACATTTGCATAAAACTCGGGTTCCCTTCGCACTG
Organism: Galleria mellonella; assembly: GCF_026898425.1. NCBI lineage: Eukaryota > Metazoa > Arthropoda > Insecta > Lepidoptera > Pyralidae > Galleria > Galleria mellonella. Next base: position 444,193 of record NW_026442090.1, on the reverse strand, counting down.
GCTACCTCATCCAGCGAGAGATCAGTACGCACAAAGATAGCTCACCACGAGGAGCTTTTCAAATACTTCCACCACATGGTGATGGGAAGTAGCGATAAAGAAGTCAAGTTTGGAAAGCCGAATCCTGACATATTTTTGGTGGCAGCCGCTCGGTTTCCTGATAAGCCTGATCCTTCAAAGGTTTGAATGTTATTTGTTATTCTACTGAGCTTGTATTCAAGCTCTTATATATCTATATATCTTATATATATATTATATATAAGATATATAAGATAGCTCTTATATATATATATATATATATATATATATATATATATATAAGATATATAGATATATAAGATAGCTCATATATATATATATATATATATATATATATATATATATATATATAAGATATATAAGATAGCTCTTATATATATATATATATATATTACATAAATTTTTCAGTGCCTGGTCTTTGAAGATTCACCTCATGGAGTCACAGCAGGAATATCAGCTGGCATGCAGGTCGTCATGGTGCCTGACCCCCATCTAGACAAGAGACTGACAACGCACGCCACAATAGTATTGCCAACTTTAGCTAAATTTCAGCCCGAAATATTTGGGTTGCCAGCCTTTCAGTGATATTAGAGTAAGTTTTAATGTTTTACATATGAATATACTCATCGTCAAATATAAATGCGCTTCTGAAGTTTGTCTAGACATGTAATAATTTAAATAATAGAATGTCAGTGTTTTAGAGACAAAGCAATAAACTGTATTGTGACTATTTTGTGTTATTATGGCACACGCACGAAAGGAAAAATTATGTTACTTCTTTTATGTATTTTCCTTTTTTTTGTATATGTATTCCTTTATCTTTTTTTGTATATGTATTCTCTTTTATCTTTTTTGTATATGTATTCTTTTATCTTTTTTTGTATATGTATCCTTTTATCTCTTTTTTTGTTGTAAATGTATTCTTTTATTTCATTTTTGTGTATGTCTATCTATGTCTTCTTATGTTCTTATTTGTGTGTTGTAAGTAATGCAAATAAATTATATATCTATCTATCTATGTAGAAATAAATAAAAATATACAAAGTTTTAAATTTTATTATTTAGAGGTGGTAAAATGTTAAAATAGGACGACTAGAAAACATATTTTAATGTAACAACTACTGGTATAACTTATGTTTAGTTAGATTGAGAAAGCTCGACTTGTTTTGGGATCAATTCGTGATCCTTATTCATTAGTAGTAGTTATTACATTAAAATTTAATGTGTGCTTACTAGATCTAAAAATATATTTATAAATATAAACCTGAACAATATGAATATACTAAATATTAAAAGTCATGGACCTAAATAAAAAGTAGGTACTTGTTCATTGTTAACACCTATTTACTTGTAGCATTATAATATACATATTGTTTTAATGTAATTATTAATTTATAGGGACTTCAAAGTAAAAACAAACACCTTCGAGGCTGACTTATTACCACAAACTTTAGAGGCGCATTTTTTGTACAATTTATAGAGTAGTGTTAAACACTGTTCTTACAAAGAGTGTGATATTTGAATCATAGAAATTAAGAAAATATAAATTAAATAATAAAGAAAAGTGGTCATCAAATATAAGTAATTTTTATAATCACTTGTGAAACATTTGTAACAATTTTATTGTCAACATTTTATATTTAATTTAATTTTGTGTTTATTCCATTTGTCATACATATTGGCACCATTGATAAATGTAGACGTACAGGAGCCACGATGGCTCTAGTAACCTCAAATGCTTAACCCTTAAAAGCATGATTTTTATAATCAAATTAAAAAATATATAAGTGTATCCTTTACTGTGTTTACTAATGAGGAAAAATAGTAAAAAAGTCAAAACGATATTTTTATATATTTATTTTGAAAAAAAAAACATTTGGTATAATTTTTGATACTTTAGGCATTACGGTAATCAAAATATTTAAATTTATTTAACAACGAAACAATGCAAACTCCGGTATCAAATTTGAAACTTCAGGCATTTAAGGGTTAAAATCATATGTAAACTGTAGTCGGAGTGGTCAAACAGTTTTCTAGATACTCGTCAATGACTATTTCGACACAGTGGGGTTGATTCTGACATGCCATTCCTTTAAACTTAACTTTAAAATTAAAATTTTAATTTAGTATTACCAGTGGCGTAGCTAGGCAACCAAAGGCCCTTGGGCAAAAAATACACCACCCTTCTTAGGGTGTTGTATGGTATTGTATTCTTATACAGGGGAGTTCCCCGCAAGTTTCAAACAAAGATGTTCGAGACTTGTTGGAAATCCCCCTGTATTTTTTTTAAATAAGTTGCCATTATTAAAGTCATATTCCTGGAATCTGGTTTTTTATACTCCATAGAATGTTGGACAAATTTTCACTAGTTCAATTAATAGTTTTTAATCAGAGTCTGAGGAGGTCCCTGAGTTTGGGGGCTCAGAGACACTACCCCGTCTAGCCCTCCGGTAGTTACGTCACTGGATATCACAGCAAAATTTTTATTTAAGGAACAATATGGACTAATTTTCTTATTATAATTTTAGTATATGATGGTATATAAAACAGTCGTCGTATCAGCCATTAACTGTCCACTGCCGAACATAGGCGTTTCCTCTTATGGGACGCCTATGTTCAACCTGCCAAGCGTGGCAGGCGGGTTGGCAACCGCAGTTGGGACATAAAACAGTAGTTTTGCGAAATATTGATTTAAAATATTAGTTTAAGAGATAGGTTTAACGGACGGATATATATATATATATATATATATATATATATATATAAGATATATGTTCTTTGAAACATGCTGTTTTGCTACGCCGTCTGTTAAAACAAAATAGCGTTTGCCATCGGCCTAATTAAGATTATTTTGGAACCTGACGCCTGCCCCTCTAGATATTGGGCACAAGAGTCCATCAATGGAGTTGTCATTGCAAGTAACTCTCGAGTTGAAATGAGACGTCGGATATTACTATCTCGTTCTGTCTCATGAACTCGATACAGATTACGATTCCTTCAATGGATTCGCTTCTTGCCACTTGTCTAAAGGGTCTGGCCTGGCTTGTTTGTAAAGCAACATTTTTAAGCAAAAGCTTAGTTCGAAGGTTCGCTAACATCTTAAGATGGACACCAGACAGTTCTATGCTCTTAAATACAAAATAATACTGCGTTCGCGAAATATTGTTTGCTAAAATATACAATAATTGAATAATAAAAGCATGATTAATGCCAACGCTTTAGCGTTAAGACACGTCACTTTTAAGTGACGTGTCTTGTTAAGGCATCTGTCTTTTGTTTTGTACTTAGTACCCTTTATTTTATTGTTTTATTTATGACATCTCTACTTACTAACTTAGAATACATAGTATAGAATGTTTACTAACTACTCTTGTAAGTTTTTTAATGGATGAAAACGGAATAGCACCTTGGTTTACGCTGGCGTTTTCGTGTGAAATGATTGCATGGAAGTAGTTTATCTATTTTTAAGTATTCCGAAGATTTACATATTATTACAATTATTGACTTTGTAATATTATGGATCGTTTATCATCAGATGGCCTGTATGCTTGTTTGCTACCTTTATGGTATAAAAAAAAAATATTGTCGAGTGAATTGTGAGGTAGTGTGCAGCGATTTTGCTTAATTTGATCATGTTCAAACAAAAATCCCCTAAGTCATTGATTTTAGGAATTTATTTAAATGAATAATAACATCAACATAGGCGACGTGCCTAAATAAATTTGATCTGATCTGAATCACAAATATTTTAATAAAGTGCTAAAATATAAGACAGTCGTTCCTGAACCATTACTGGTGTTGTAAATTCACCCGCATAGGTGTAATCTGAGGGCCTACCATGAAATGTTTTCCGAAATTTCGGAGCCGAACGAAACACAAATTTGATGTTAAAATTACATAAAAATATTAAATTAATATTCTTTTGGACTTTTATGGTAGGATTTATGACAAACAAAATGTTAAGCTGCATTTACTGGGCTAATTTAGGTAATTAATAAAAACACGAAATTGAGTCCGAAACTTCGGAATTTCATTTCATGGTAGGCCCCCTGTTCCGTAGGGGTCAAGTATTGCACAAAGTAAGTTGGGAGGAAGGGAGGTCTTGTATGAGTTACAGGAGGGGGGGGGGGTGCGGGTCGAATAAAGCGTTACGTAACATTTTTTTTATTTAAATAAAAAAAACTAAAGTACGTATTAGTACATCAAATTTATTTTATTTTCTTTGTCAGTATTCGTTAGTGTTGTCATGTTTTAGACTTTTAGGTAAGTATTCACTTGGGTGTTACGTAAGGTTTAAGGAGGAGCAGTGAGGAAGGGGGGGGGGGGGGGGGTGTTCAGAAAAATGTTACGGTGTGTTACATGGGGATAGGGAGGAGAATCAAAAACCTTGCATAAACTGCATTACTGAGTACTTGAACGTCCCCTTATATTTTAGGAAAATAAGGCTCGAATAGATAACGAGATCTCTGGCGTGTTTAGATTAAGTACAGAATTGGTATAGATTGTTATAGATGGTGGTGTAATTTTCGGTGTTCTAATTATGACAACTTGTTATTTTATTTTTAATATAGGTAAAGGGCTAGTGTTGCCCATTATGCCACTAATAAACAGGAAACGAGACGGGATATTAAAAAAGAACAGTAAAGATTTTGGTATTAGTGATAATTTGTCATTTATTACAATGTTATTACAGAAAACATGTAAATATCGGCAATTACTGTTGCTAGCTAAGCGCTTCCATTATGAGGTATCTAATTTTAATTCTTAAAAATATTATCATTAAAGTTTTAATTTCGACCGTTCTTTAAAATTTTCTTTATCATTATTATGCGATGCCATCGCCGATATTGAAACGATTTTGAGGAGTCTTTTTTGTTATAAAATGACACATCTGCATACTCATTGTCAGTTTAGGTCTGTCAAGTACGACTTAAATAACAAAAAACAATAAAGTCGAGCCTTAATAGTAATATAAATGCAAATATTTTATATTTACCATTGTATTTCTATAGAACTGTTTTAATTGTTTACAAATTTGTTAGTTTATAGTATGTTTAAAAGTAATAAATTATTTATTTGTCTATACATTGTTTTTAATTATTCAGATCAGCAATGGGGACTAGTGATCCCATTGCTAACAATACACCCTTTCAACTTCCATGCACTCCTTATTGCAAACCATGGTCGTTAATTCCTGGTGAATTCATCACTATTGGTGAACTGATTTCATTTACTATTCCATCATTAATGGAATGGACAAAGGAGTCGCCAAGCAATTTCCCTCTCTTTTGCTCTATTCAACAATGGTTTGAACTAGTATCCACAAGTAGATATATTTGCCTCTAGCTTGGTGGTTTTATCGGATGGCCATATAATGTTTGTTTAGTTAGTTAAGAGACCCAAAAAGAGATTGATGGACTGTCTGAAGATGACAAGACCAGAAAGTGAGTGACTAGTGAGATAACTGTAAATAGAGATAAATGGTAGAAGAAAACATTAACTCCAAATAAGTAGATACGGGAATAGGACTGGAAGGAGAGTTAAAATATTGAATTTCATTTCTATTATTCTTTTATATTATTGTGTGTATTGGTTGCTATGTATTGATTTATATTTTCAGTATTTATTCTTGTACTGATACTTTCCTAGGTAAGCATATTGGGAGACTAAAGTTCATACCTAGTCGATTAAATAAATATCCACAACTATTTTATTATATTATATAATTTGTGATAGCTTGAAGAACTTACAACCGATGGGGAAGAAAAGTTCTTGAGTGGCGACCACGTACGGGTAAACGCAGTATAGGACAACCCCCATTAGATGGAATGACGACCTGAAATGCGTTGCAGGCAGTCTTGGATGCAGGTGGCTCGGGACCGTTCTTTTTAGCAGTCTATGGGGAAGGCTTATGTCCAGCAGTGGACGGATAATGGCTGAAATGATGATGATGATGATGATAATTTGTGAGTCAATATATAGATACGTCTGTATTTGTTTATTTCTGACAATTTAAAAAAAAATCACTACATAATATATATTAATGCATTAAGCCCGCCTTTCGTACCAAATATTTTTACTATGTCTTGGCAAGGTAGTGAAGAATGTTCTTAAGTAAAATGTCAATAAATTGCTAACATATATATTTACATAACAAATAAAAGAACAAACATTTTACTTGACGAGTTGTCTAAGTGTGGATAATACGTCGCTGGCGGATAGGTTGGTAAGTGGTGCGCTGCGTTCGACGCCTTTCTCTGTAATCATAATAAATAATACAAAATACAGTTTCTATACGAAAATATAGCGGAAAGGGATTGTTAGTAATAGGGATCTAACAGTTCCATTGCTAGCGATATATCCTATTAGGTCGACCTCTACGCGGTTCCCCTTGGAAACCATCTTGCTTAACACTTGTAGAATTCGTCACGATGGACTAACTGACCTACTTCCTTCCTCATCAATAATCCTTCATTGGTGTCCCGACAGTGTATACCAATATTGTATGCGATGTTAACATTCTGTTATCACCCATTAAATAAAAATACGAAAATACAAATTGACGACGCACCTCCACGCGGTTTCCCTTGGAAACTATCGTGATTGATTCATTGTTGAATTAGTCACAATGGACTAACTGATCTGCTACATCCTCTCCTATGAGCACTCACTGATGCCTCGCCGGGGTATACCGATAGCGCAGGCGGGGTTAACATTCCATTATCGTCCAATAAAACAATTAGTTTTGTGAAATTACTGTTTTATAGACCATTGTAAATTAAATAATAATTTTAACTTAATTCTATTAGAAATTCCATTTAAATTGAAACTTAAATATTTTGCTGTGGTGTCTAATTCAAAATTTAATATTAGAAACAGATTTAATGATATGGTACTTCAGAAATGATCCAAATGTGTTCATATTCTAAGAAACACTCATGTGTTGATATTCTAAGAATGTGCTATGCTACGTGTTTCTTTTTATATGAAGCTAATATATAATTAATATGAGACACAATTTTGCTCATAATGTGATCTTATTGTTTTTTATAAAACCCATTGATCATTTGAGAATTGTTATATACAGTTAATAGAAAAAAATAAACATTAAAGCTTTCTAATAAAATGAACTCAATCATGCAATTTTAGAATATTTTTATATTTTTCATATTTAATATCAACTTTATTTATTTAGTTATATTTATTACTTTATTTATTAATCGAGTGAACAATTGATGTAAACTATAATAACATAACCTACCCAATAATGAATTTGCATGCTTTAGACTATAAGGCGAACATTTGTACTTCACAATAAATCAATATCTGTAAAAACAATGTTCTGACAAATAAATCTATCTATCTAGCTATTTGTGCAAGTTAGATTTTTTCGTCTAGCTACAATAGGTAAAATAGTCTACTATTACTAAAAACAACTATTATATTTATTATGACTACTATTTTATTATATTAATAAGATTGAGATCTGCCTTAATGTATTTTTTGTATATAGCTCAGCCAAAATACCTACTTGAATTAATTTCATACGAGCAAATACCATAAAGATTTAAAAATAATTATGGCCTTCAAGTGATTTTCTGCCATAACTTCTAATACTGATAGTCTACATTACAATAACAGTTTGTTCAAGTAATGACAAATAAAATTATTACCAACAAATATAAATACTGTAATGGAAGTTGTCTATACTTTATTTAATGAGTGATTTCAACACTTCCATTACTTCTTTGCTGCTCTTGTCAGTGAGAGGCATGCATACTTCACAACCTCTGTCTGCAATTATTGAATATGGCGATTGAACTAGGGTTGCCATTTGTAAAGTTAATAAATCAGGACACAACCTTGAGATTTTTAAGCTAAAAACCTGGATATGTAATGCTAATATTATATTGGATTACTCCTTTCTCTACTCTTACATCATATGACTACCAGTGGTAGTGTCCATTATGAATTAATAAACTTTTTATACAATAGTTACCATGAAAATTCTGAATTACATTTATATCTATATACAAAGACAGAAAAAAATGTTTTGTATCTTTTCCTTTTTTTATCTTAATAAATAATATATAATCAACTAGTGTATATAATCGGTCGGCTTATAATTGTAAAATATTGATTGAAAGTTTTGATTTGTAAATAATGTTTATATTCTTTAGTAATCTAAACCATATACGACGACGATATGGCCAGAATGGGAGTGAATGCGGAAATGACTGGGAATAGAAAAGAATGGAAGAGGAAAACATGTTACGCCGCCCCCAAATGATAGTTGGGATAAGAGTAGGAAGATGAATCTAAACCATAGGTTCTAGCAGTAACACAAGTAGATAAGTAATACTGAGTGACCTGGCCTGTTTAGAAGTATAAATTAAGATATAAATTATTATCTGCTAAATACATAAATAGATCATAAAAATCGATAAAATTGTACATATGTAATTAAAGATTGGGAACGTACCGTATCGAGCCCAGATGCGTGGTTGGATGCCATTGCATTCGCGAATCAATATCGGGAAATTGGGGTTCTCCTTCTTAATGTTCACATAGTTTTGCTGAATAAACTCTCTGTAATTTTAACATTTTATTGATTATTGTTATTAAATAGAAGTAAGGTTATAAAAATGTTTATGTAATCAAAAGTACCTAACACCAGCAGATTGCTTGCCCGTTTGACACAAATGGATTCTCAGTTCTCTTAAAGCTCCACCCAAACGAACAGACATTTTTATTTATAATTTAAAATTATTTCGAGAAACTATGATCCAATTAAAGAAAGAAATATATTTTTATCAATCAACCAACAATTGTCACTGTCGGTACACAGAACATGATTAGCGATGGGCGATTCGAATCAAAAAACTCGAGTTACTCGAGCTGCATTGCCGCCGGCTCAATTCGAACTAGCTTTTCTATCAATTCGAATCAACTCGTATAAAGCCAATACGGCGCTACCTACGTTACAACCGTGATATGAATGCGATCTACGCTCGGATCACTGTAGCACGCAACTCGGCCGACTGTGTTCGTCATAACGTCAACTCGATTCAGTTGCTGTGAATGCTGTGTGGCTGTGTGCGTGCGACGCAACAGAAACATTATACAACGAGCAAGACTCTCGTGTGCGTGATATTTCTGTCAGCGTGTTTTACAGTTACACTCCGCGCGCTATATCATGGTGCGGTGATAGTTGAGATTTTGGCACTTTTTATTATAAATTAACAGAATAGTGTTGAGTGAGATTTATGGAGTCAAAGTCAATCTAATAATATATTTATTATTTTTATATGACTGGAAAAGCAAGTTACTGTTACCAATCCATAGATTTGTCGCATACAATGAACTTTCGTAAATTATCTATGCTTTACTGTTTGCGTTGTACAAGTATTTTGAATTATATAATTATTAATATATTATAATTATTTACTTATATGTGTATGTACCTATTACCTGCACTGCACCATGCCATAGCGTGTGGTGTATAATACTCGACATAACTACACCAACCGAACAAGCTGCGAAGCAGAATGAGATAGTAACATCACATGAGGCGCAAGTTAAAGGAAGAGAAGGCGATTGGTTCATGATTGGCTGACGACGAGCTTTTTTTTTTAGAAATGTTACTGTTCCGTTTTTTAATATTTAGTTAATTAATTAATGTTAAAATAAATAGTAAAAATATAAGTATTAAACTTTTATGTATTTTTTTAGGTGATTACATAACTATTTAAATTTTTTATAAAATGAAATGAAATTTATTTGATTGGGATTAAATTTGTATTTTGTTATTTTTTACTTTTGTATTTTTTACGTTTTTTTTTTTTTTTTTTTGAAGTCTGTTGATTTTATTTCAAATTTATTTATTTTTCCATTTTTAGTATATTTTTATATTTACATTACAAATTTTTAGGATTTCCTTCAATTTTCATGGGATCCAGATTCTGACTTGGTGACAAAAAAAGAATTTTCATAATCTTTTTTGCGATAGAATTATCCCTTAATTCCTATATAAACCTAACCGTTAAGGAGTTGTACTTCATCATCAGCTCATCTGAATATTACTTGAAAAAAACTACTAACGATCTAAACGTGCCTAATATTTCAGGAATTACCTCTTAACTCCTAACCGTTAAGGAGTTGTACCACCCATCATCAGTTAAACAACATAAGATGATGACTACCAAACGCAAATATCTGAATAGCTTTAGAAAGTACATGAAAAATATTGTAGGTGTCTATAAAGTATAGAGTTGCTCTCGATTTCCCTGGGATCCCATCATCAGATCCTGACATGGTGACAATGGGACCACCTCAAGATAATACCCCTTCCGACAAAAAAATAATTTTCAAAATTGGTCTACAATTGACGGAGTAATCGCGTAACAAACAAATAAAAAAACATACAATATTAGTCGAATTGAGAACCAGCTCCTTTTTTGGAAGTCGGTTAAAAATAAAAACCTATATTTTAAATATTAGTATTTTGTATTTTTCTTTCAAATTAATAGCTCGAAAGTAAAGAACAAAACTGTTCTATAACTAAAATAGATTGATAATATGAATTCTGAGTGTTTACTACGTTACACTAGTATATTTTATTCGAATTGATTGAAACCCGCGAGTTCGCGCTATCGACGATTTAAATCTAAAGCGAGTTAAGTAACCGACCTACTGAGTTCATATTCAACTGCAGTATTGACTATACGAAGTGAATGCGAGCTGATTCGAGCTGCGATTCGAATCAGCCACCATTTCAATTCGGTTTACTCGAATTCAAAACTATACGAGTTGGCCCATCGCTAAACATGATGTCAGTGAAGTTTAGTTGACATATTGATATGACTGACAATACTTCTATCAAGCCGTCAGTCTGAAAATTGTCATTTGTTTTTGTTGTTTTTTTGTTGACCGGCATTGTATATAGATAATAAATACGTACTTTTGTATATTTTACCAAAACTATATCGATATGCTCTGTAGGTAAATCACAAAACGGAAGCAAATTACCGACTAAATGTATAGTAACATCTTTAAAAATATCCAAGTTGTCTGTTGAATATGAGCCTCTCAAAGAATATAAAAAGAAATATTTCTAAGATACCTACACAATTTTTCAGGTGTGTTATAACAATTTTGGTAGTGCAACGATTTAAAATATTGCCTTACCTTCACATGGTTGTCAGTTCAATCCCTGATTCTTATTTTATGCTCATCTCAGAATTATTAATATGCGCCCATGGATATGAGTGGAGCTTTCAGTTATGCGCAAAAATATCTCTAAGAGTAGATTATACTCTTTTTAAGGTCACGCTCAGATGTTAAATACGTTTATTTATACACGTATTTGGGATGAAGTTTTTTAATTCCGGTCTATCAATATACATATCCGAGTAACAAGCACGAAGTTGCGGATAAAAACTAGTAATAGATTTTTTTTTTATTTAACAATTTATTGTATTTTAATACATCAATTTCTTCTTTTGTACATTAAAACTAAGTACCAAACAGCAATTATGATTTTTTAACATTATTCTAAAGGCAACAGTATTTTTAAGTAATATCCATCAAACAGAGAAATTATTAAAAATCAATGACAATATTTCACAAGTAAAATAATACATATATACTATACTCTAAATAGAGCAAATGAAACTATTTCTTGATAATCACAGATTGTGTTTAGTCGTTTAAAAAATCTTATACAGAATCTAAAGACACTTCTATTATAGATAATTAGTAACAAACTAGAAGATACCAATGGAAAATGATGGGAGGTAAATATTTTAACAATCCGCGAAAATTTCTTTTATGAAAACATATTAGTGCAATTTAAGCATTATAAACAAAATACATACAAAATGTGTGCCTTATTTCGCAGAGTTAAGGATGGGTATTCACATTAACATTTGAATAAAAAGTTTTTAGATGGATACATACAATTACAGTATATCGGCTTTTCTAATGCATTTTTTTTTAGTGCTTAAGATCATACTAGGTTCAATAAAAGTGGTTATAAATCCACCAACATTTATTTATCACTACATATTCAAAACAAAGTCCTCCGCCGCGTGGTCTCCAAAAGTTTAGATTGTGTATAGATGTACATTAATACTGTGTATAAGGAGGAAAGATTGATTGATTTTGGTAAAAATTAATAAACATTTTTTTGTTTTACCAAATTTTAAATTAGTCAGCAATATATTTATTTATTTTACACTTTATTGCACTGAGTAAAAAAATATAATCACAGTAAATATTTATTTAAAAAAATGATAACTACAGTAAATAATACACAATTGAGACTCAAGGCGATGTAAAAGCTTTTACAGGCGTGACTACGACGTGGTGCAATCTACGTCGAAACGTCGGCAATAAAGAAACAGGTATGTAGGTACTATTTACTTGTAAAAATTTTTACATCGCGTTAAATCCCGATTGTGTATTTACGAAATTAGTACAAAAGGAATATGTAGTAGGATTTAACACAGGTTTTGAAGCTTGAGCGCACTGAGTATGTACAATATTGAAAATTTTCTGTTTCCTCTCTTTTTTTAAATATTTGTTTTGAATTTTCCAAATAAGTGAAGATGCAATTTAAATAATTTTAGTTAAAAGAAATTGTCGAGTGTTGCCATTGTGGTAAATGTAAGACTCTATTTATTATCGACATTTAACAGGGTTGTCAGCTTTAAAAATTTTAGCTCTGCAAAAATAAGATGCACACAGAAGTTGCACATTTAATTGTTGAATGTAATGTTAAAAAGAAAAAATACATAGGTACAGTTTTAGTTTTGACCATTGATTTCAATGTATTAAAATGATAAATATTCAATATGAAAAAATCAAAAGCAGGCCCAATGAAACAAAAGTGTAAACAAACTAAGCATTAATACTAAATAAGTAATATCATTAGTGTATATACATATTTACATCTTAATTTTATTATTCTTACGATCCTCTAACCTATAACGTAAGAACCTTGTTGAAAAATTTGAAAGAATGTTAAAAATATTTCTTATATATCTTTTAACAAGAAAAAAATATTTTTCCTTGTGTTAAATTTATATCCTAGTGAAGGTTGGATCAACAAGAATCTACACAAAGAATTTACCTAACGGACGAATAGTTCAAGAGCACTATACAGTGGAGCGCAATATTGCCACTTTGTATTCATTAGTAGGACGCTGTAACTGACTGCCACAGATGTGTATTCTGTACTCATACATATAATTTAACTGACTGGCGACTATGTTTGCTTTTCTTGTACTCATTCATACACAATTGTCATGTATGTATCATATGGTTAATGCAAATCTCTAAATTTTCTAAACTTGCACATACAATGGTATTTTACTGCATCTCTGGATCACATGTTGACGCATAATTTAGTCAGCTACACAACTCGAACACGATTAATATAGCAAACCACTCAACTGTACACAGCTCTAGACTGTACAGTACAAGACGCGAGAGTAGCAGTAGAATGTAAGTCCTCAAGGTAAACGCGACGCTGCGTTGGCTGCATTCCATATCCACGTGTGTGTGAACCCTCGCGTCGCACTGCTGGTAACCATTGGGCGTCAGCTAGCCCGACGCAGGCTCTAGGGCTTTGACGCCATCTGCGGTGAGCCCCTGTTTCTGACACCACTCAACGAAGTCATCTATGAGCACAGGCCATGCACCTTCCGCATCGTAGTTGCTCATACCATCGTCGATTTGTGTAGCAAAATCTAATAGCAAATTCCATGTATCTTTTGGTATAGATCTTTTGTGGTTATCCTGTAATTAAAAATTATGATAATAAATCAATAGGTATCATATTTTTGTTTCATTTTACAAGGTGACTCAAAAGAAAGTTCACATTTTAAAAAATCGATAAAAAATTAAACAAGGAGTTTATTAAAAAAATTTTTATTACATATTAAAATACACTTTTTGTGAATTTATTTCTTGAAAATGATATCGTTCAAGTGTAAACCGTTGCGTTCACAGCATTCATTTAATCGAGCTCTAAAATTTTCTATGTCGGCTCGGCATGTATTGTCCGTGATGGCTGCCATTTCGTGACGGATATTTCCTTTTAATTGTGCCAAGGAAGTCGGTTTGATGGCATAAACTTTAGATTTGACGTAACCCCAAAGGAAAAAGTCTATAGGGGTTAAATCGGGACTTCGTGGAGGCCAATTTATGTCACCTCTCCTCGATATCAATTTGCCTGGAAAAATTTTACGAACTCGTAGTAAAGACCTGTTGGACGTGTGTGAAGTTGCTTCATCCTACTGGAACTATGTTCTTTGGTTATAACCAGAAAAGTTTTGCAGTTCAGGCACGAAGAAGTTGTCTACCATCTCCACATAATGGTCCGAGTTTACTGTAACTGTGCGTCCCTTTTCATTTATAAAAAAGTAAGGACCGAGAATCCTTCGCGTCGACATTGCAGCTAATACGGTCACTTTAGGCGAATGTAGGGGTTTCTGATGTTTGTGTTCTGGATTACTCCAGTATCGGCAATTTTGTTCGTTTATATGGCCATTGTGATGGAAATTAGCTTCATGAATTAACGTTTTTGTAAAACTCGTGTACGCACAACGCACGGTCCGCTCCCGAGAAACGCTCCATAGCGACTAAATTCCCAGAAGCTAGGCTACCGAATGACATAACCCCCCCCCCCGCGCCCCTCAGAATAGTTACGTTCACGCAATAACCAAAACAAATGTCACCTTTATTTTCAGACACCCTGTATTTAACTAGTGAGGCACCCCAGCTTTGCATGGGTAAAGGATAGATTTTTTTTTAAATAAAATACTGACCTTGTTAATCACTGATAATATAACATTCTGCAGGAAAAAGTATTTTTATAATGGTTTTAGTATTTTTCGAGTTTATTTATTACAAATATTTCCTGTTTATAATATTAGTTTAGTAGTTTATTGTGGTAAGTGTTTATTTTTAAATAAAAAATGCAGAATTAAAGAAAATTTTTATATATGACATATATATGTCATACCCAAGCAGCTATTGGTTCTTGCGTTTGGATTAAAAGCATAGTTATGATGTTAATAGTGACAAATTAAAATTAAAAAATAACCCTACTCTCTTTTCAGTTCAACTTATTTTAAAATTTTTTACTAATAATATAATAAAACTTTAATTAGATGAAGGCTGTATAGGAGATATTTAAAAAAAATTATATAAGATGAGATAGAAGTCAAATTTCTAGAAATATCACCTGTCTATTTGTTCCAGAATTACTTATTTATTGCATTTATCAGAGGGAAACTTGGTACAAAAGTAGTATGCATGGGCACCTCTGTCCCATTCATGTTTCTACCATGAAACAATTGTGTTAGCATGGTTGTGTTTCAGTTAGAAGCGTGGGATATGGCAGTGAGTTTATAGGGAATAACACCTGAATCCTCAGGAATGACAACGCATGGGCGGTATCATGGATGAAACAGTATACTCTGTTTTGTCCAAAGTACTACTCATGTCTTCAGCTTGTTTGCCATTCTTTCTTACATAAAAAAAAAATCAATATTACTAAAGCAAATTAAATATGGTTTTTATAGTTGTGTTCTAAAAGTCTAAATTAAAATCTGGTGTATATTTCATCTTAATATGTCATCTTGAAGTGGATATCTACTTCCATAATTGTAAATGTGCTAAGATGCGAGCAGAAGCAACTCCACAATAATAATAATTCCTGGGATCAATCATTGGTACTTGCCAATTGGCAAACAATCAAATACATTAATTTCTATTAGAGGAAAATGCATCTACAATCATACAGTTTCATCATATTGGCCTTTAAGGTTTGATTGGAAGGAGGGATTAGATAGATAGATAGATACTCTTTATTGTTTCCTCCAAAAGATTACAATAGTAAACTTATTATAAATATAAACAATTACAAGAAATACAACAATGGGAAAACAATGGGCGACCTTATCGCTACAAGAGATGCAATTAGCTGTGCATACTACCAGTCCGATTGCTAGCAATATACCCTGTCAGGTCCACCTTCACATAGTCCTCCTGGAAACCATTGTGCTGAATTTCAGGTGTATTTATCACAGTGGGCTAACTGACCTGCTTTTTCATTTTCACTTGTTATCCCTTACTGGTGGCCCACCAATATATACCGATAGTGCAGGCAGGGTTACCATTCCATTAAAAAAAACTGTCCACTGCTGAACATAACTCTCCCTCTCCCTCGGGGGTTTTGCCAGTAGTTGTCACGCTTGGCAATCTGTTAGGTTTTGGAGATGTTTTGAGGGACACTACTGCCTATCCCTCACACTCCCTTAGTCACCTCTTATGACATCCATAGCAAAGGAAGGGGTGGCCTATTCTATGCCAGAACCACAGTCTTATCGTTATTATGTCAACTGTTAATTGTCCACTGCTGAACATAGGTCCCCTTTATAAAAGGGGGTTTTGCTGTCATACATAAATTAAATAAAAAAATAATTTTCTTGTGAATCTTCAAATATACAATAAATATGTTTTGTTTGCACACTAATACATACTTGTTTACACTATTAAATGATTTATATCACAGTGGTGATGGTGAAAGTATTAGTACTTGGTATAATTTGGAATTTATTTACATATAGGATAGCTTTATACCTCAGAGAAAATTTGTACTTTAGGCAGAGTACTAACATGTTTCAATTACTTTATCTACTGCATGGATACTCTTTTGCCAAAAATAAAAATATAAATGTAAACATTGCATATAGGCATATTTAAAGGAAGGGGGGGGGGGGGGGGGAGTGAGAGTATATTTGGAAATCAATGTGAGTAAAGATAATTAAAATTTGGAATATAATGTTTATATAATTCATTTATCTCTACAAATTCAAGCAGAACTTGATAACATAATACAGAAAAATATTAGTCAGGGCTAAGAAAATTTAATTCCATTATAGAAATGGAGTTATTTTTGTTTTAAGTCCAGGATTTATGGAACAGAATAGTGACGTTTGTACATACCGTGAGAAATTTGCACCATGCATCTAAAAATTTAAATCTTCCTCTGAGTACTATATTCCAATATGCTATAGCCATATCAAGATCCAGGCCTTTTTGTCCAGGATTTTTTGCATAATTGAATGTGAACTGATAAAAATCTTTAAATTTGTTTGCATCCTTAATTTCTGTTTCGAGAGTAGGCAATTTTGCTTTTAATTTGTCAACACTGTCCGCTCCCAGTTCTAGGAGGCCCGTGGTGAATTCATCTTTAGTAAATTCACACTGCACGGCCGCTTTACACTTCCATGCTATGATTAAAACTAATATTGATTCTGGGCTAAGGTTCAGATCCTCCAGGAACTTCATAACTCCATCTACTGTGATTTTGTCGGTCTCCTGCTGGTCTCTATACTTGGCAAATAACTGTTCTAACTTTTTTCTATCCACTGAAGACTTCACTGGGTCCTTGTAGTACGCTTCGGGATTCTGAAAGTAATTGTCACTCGCGATATCGAGTTTCCAGTCGTTTTGCGACAAACAGTATATCGCAGTGGTCTCACTTGTCTGCGTGAATGCCACAAACTTTTTTACTTTGTCTCTCTGTGACGATTTTAGTTTATTCTGAAAGAAAACGCAAGAACGTCATAACCTAGGACACTGTTCAGCTGTCATTTTATAAAAGGAGATAATATACTTTTTATGAGATTATATTTCTTCTCCTGCTTTAGAAAAACAGTAAAATATTATTTTGGCATGATTACTCACCATTTTTGATAGATTATTATTATTTTATAAGACTTTCACTGTTATTTCGACATCGGAACCAAAGTGAAATAACAATCATAGAGATTTTATGGGAGTGTTTCTGTTATAAAATCTAAAACTCCTTTGTTTGCTTATATTTCTACAAATTTAACAATATATTGCTATATTATATTTGTATGATGTCTATTATTACATTTTATATCAGAGTTATATATTATTAATAATCCTTTAAAGAATAATAACAAAATAAATTTATTTATTTTAACTATTAAAATGGTAGAACGACCTGATTGTAACATTAACTTCTATAGTTCGCGTTGTCTATGATTTACGTTTAGAATTAAGAAAATTAATACGGCTATTACAAATTTCGCCGATAATGGAACTACATAATTAAAAATTTGAATGAAATTTGATTAAATAATTATTGACAATGAAATCTATTTATAGTGATTTATAATAATTTGATTAAAATTGTGTCTTGCAAATAGTTGACTTCAAGATGCTACTAACTGATGTGTTATTTTTACATACAAGACTTTATATGTTATATACAAGTTTAAGTATTATTTAAATAATAATATTAAGATAGACATGACAATTGTATTTCAACAAATATACCAACATTTAAAATGTACATAACTGTATATACACGTTATAGTTAATGATCTGCGATGCATGTATAAAATTTCTGAACTTAGAAGTCAACAGCTGATTGCTCTCATTTTGACAGTTACTTATTTTTTGTATACCAACTTTGCGTAATATAACCTCAAATATCTTAATCAATTCTTTAATTTTTGAAATTAAATTTAATAATTATTACTAATACACTTTTAAATGGCACAATACACACTTATTTATGAGTTTTGTATTTAATTTTGATATCATGCGACTTAATATCATAAATCGTTTATTAGTTTTACCTACACTTAATGTTAGTAAAAGAAGATATGCAGAGAGACCTAGAGTGAGGTTTGCTCCAAGCCCAACGGGTTACTTACATCTGGGTGGTTTGAGAACAGCTTTATATAATTATCTATTTGCTAAATCCCGTAACGGAGTATTTATTTTGCGAATAGAAGACACTGACCAGACGAGAAAAGTGGAAGGATCTGTTGATGCTTTGATAAAGGACTTAGAATGGGCTGGGATTGAATATCACGAGGGCCCTGGTAAGAGTAATAAATATGGACCTTATGTACAAAGCGAAAGATTAGAGATTTACCAGTAAGTGAATATTTCACAGATTTTTAATTGTATTCATAGTATTTGTGGGAATTACTTGTAGGATCATTTAATATAGTCGTGGTAAGTCAATTTAATACAAATATATTTTTTACACAATTTATGCAATTAAAATAAATTTATAATTTATTTGAAAATATTGTTAATGTGAAACCTGTGCACTTATGACATACCTATAGCACTTGGGTATTCTAATTATTATTAGGTTAAAATTCAATAACTTACTGATAGTATTTCTTCAGCGATTTAATTAGGCACATAAGCTGGAGAGTAGAGAGATATGGGATCGAATCCCATTAGATCGAGTTGTTCAAAGGTATTTTTAGAGGCAAAATGCTTGTCCACCTTATAATGATATAATAATAATAGAAGAAAAAATAGAGAGCAAATCTGGAAGGGGAAGATCAAAGTATAATTACATGTGGGTATAGGAGGTCAAAGATATGGCCTGGGATAGAGCTGACTGGTAGAAAATGCATGAATTAGTTGTACTGACAAGAGGAAACTTTTAAATGAAAGAAAAAATATGTATGCACTGGTACCTCTTTGTATAGCAAATATTAAAGTATATATTTTTTTTATTTTTATATCAGTTGTTAACTGGTTATTGGGGACTGTTCTCTTATGGGGAGTTTTGCGAGTAGTTGCCACATTTGGTAGGTGGTTTGGCAACCGCAATCTGCCTTTGGTGATGTTTTAAGAGGTACACTACTGCACCATCTCTCAACCAAACCTCGACTAAGAGAATCTAAGTTCCCTTAGTCACTTCTTAAATCTTACAATGCCTATGGGAAAGAAAGGTTTGGCCCATTCTATATCACAATTAAATGGCTACCTAAAATATATATTGTAGTTCAAATTTTAATAAAAGACCAAAATGATAGTTATATTCAGTTTTTGTATTTCATTGTTTTTCTGTGTATAGATTTATATACAAGAAAATCTGCATAAAGGTTTTAAGCAATGAACTTTCTCTATAATTATGAACATTTCTGTTTGTTAATAAATAAAAAATATTTCAGAGATCACATAACAAAGTTGCTGGAGAATGGTTCTGCATACAAATGTTTCTGTACAGAGCGCCGTCTGAATGTACTCCGCAGAGATGCGGTGAAGAGTCAGAGAGTACCAAAGTATGACAACAAATGCCGCAACCTTAGTGAACAAGAGATTAAAGACAAGATCAAGGCGGGCGTTCCATATTGTATTAGATTTAAGGTTCTGAAATTTAACATTTTTAAATTTCTTTATACATTAAAAACTCAAATAAGATTTATAATGTCAAATATATTTTAGTTACTGATTTCACTTACAATAAATTGAGTATGGGGTCATGGATGGGCTTAACCTAGCACTTCTGGATAAATTTTTAATCTTCATGATACCCCTCTGATGACGAAAATAAGGTTACCAAGCTATATTTTACGAGGTGCGTCAGATTAAATTACCATCTTTTTTTTTATACAACTTAGAATGGCAAACAAGCTGACGGCCCACCTAATGGAAAGTGGTAACCGACGTCTATAGATATGAGCAGTGCCATGGACATAACAGAGTATACTGTTTCGCCCATGATACCTCCCTTGCGTTGCCATTCCTGAAGACTCAGATGTTATTCCTCTGTACCCTGTAAATTCACGCCATATCCCACCCTTCAAACTGAAACACAACCATGCAAACAACTGCTTTACGGTTATTTATAAAATACCAACGATTATATCCTATCAGGTCAACCTCGATATGGTTCCCCCCCGAAAGTTGGCTTGATTGATTCTTGTTGAATACGTCAGGATTGGCCTGCTGATCTGCATTCACCCTCACCTCTAATTATTTGCTGGTGCTTTGTCAGCGCATTTTGATAGTGCATCAATCCATTTCCACCCATTAAAAAAGCACCAACAACGAATTTAATGCGTTCCTTTACTGATTCTATTGCGTCTCGAACATCAGCGCCTCCAGGTGTCGCCAGATCACACCCGCCTCAATGCTGTGTATTCATTATAAGCAGTTAGGAATTGGGGAAGATATCACAAAAAAATTATTCACTGAAGCTTTTTTTGAAATGATTTATGATAATGATATTTAAATAACATAAAATCGATTTATAATTTTGTTTTCGCTTTATTATAAAATGTATTATATATATTTGCATGCCTACATCGCTTAAGGCAGCTAGTAAACTAGTAAAAATAGGGGCTTTTGTTAAAAAATTTCAGATTTTTATATGCTACTTATAAAAGCAAACCGTCGCCTATAGATATGAGCAATACCATGCACATAACAGAGTATACTGTTTCACCCATAATACCATGCGTTGCTATTCCTGAGGACTCGGGTGTTATTCTTTGGTACCCTGTAAATTTACTGCCATATCCCACCCTTCAAACTGAAACACAGCCATGCAAACAACTGCTTCACAATAGAAACATGAATAGCACAGAAGTGCATAAGCAAACGACTTTTGTACAGTCTCCCTTAGATCTCTTAGTCTCTCTTAGATTGTTTATTGCAAATAAACTCATTTCAATTAATTTCATTGCAACAAAATCTGTATATTTTTTTATTTATTGTATGATAATTATTACTGCAGCTAACATCAGACTGCCAGGCCTTTGAAGATCTGATATTTGGTGGGATTGCATATGATGTATCAATGAATGAAGGTGACCCCGTACTTATGAAGAGTGATGGGTTCCCGACATATCATTTCGCCAACGTTGTTGATGATCATCTGATGGCGGTGACTCACGTGCTGAGAGGAGTGGAATGGCAAATATCAACAACTAAACATTTATTGATTTATAGGTAAGTTGTTTTTGTATACAAATAATTTGGTTTAAAAAATATGGTGGTAGACAAATATAAGGCCCGTCTGACCGTAAACGGGGTTACTGTAGTCTATGGATGCCTGTAACACCAGGTATGTTATGCTTGCACTTAATACGCCCTTTTTGAAGAATCCCATGCTGTTGTTTCTAGGGAAAGCATCAGCAGGGAGGTCATTCCACAACTTGAGTATTCGCGGGAGGAAGCTTCTCTGAAGAGAGTCAGAGTAAACTTTATACTTTTTTTTTATACAACTTAGAATGGCAAACAAGCTGACATCTCACCTGATGGAAAGTGGTAACCATCGCTTATAGATATGAGCAGTACCATGGACATAACACAGTATACTGTTTCACCCATGATACCCCCCATGCGTTGTGACTCCTTAGGACTCAGGTGTTATTCCTCTGTACCCACTAAATTCACGCCATATCCCACCCTTCAAACCGAAACACAGCCATGCAAACACAACTGCTTCACGATTGAAACACGAATGGGACAGAGGTACCCAAGCAATCGACTATAGATTTAATAGATCTCAAATGGATTGCAGGGAGTCAGTGGATGCAGGTGGCTCGGAATCGTTGTTAGTGGCAACCTGTAGGGGAGGCATATGTTCAGCAGTAGATGGTTAACAGCTAAAAGGATGATGATGATGATGAGATATCTATGTGGCACCTGAGGATCGATCGATCGCTTGGGTACCTCTGTCTCATTCGTGTTTTAACCGTGAAGCAGTTGTATTTGCTTAGCTGTGTTTCGGTTTGAAGGGTGGGATATGGAGTGAATTTACTGGGTACAGAGGAATAACACTTGAGTCCTCAGGAATGGCAACGCATGGGGGGTATTATTGGCGAAACAGTAAACTCTGTTATGTCCATGGTACTGCTCATGCCTATAGGCGACGGTTACCACTTTCCATCAGGTGGGCCGTCAGCTTGTTTGCCATTCTAAGTTGTATAAAAAAAAATGCTGTGAGTGTCCCAGAGCAATGTGTAAAGTTGAACAGCATTGATTTTCAGCCAGCCCCTCCTTTAACAAAATACAATCGGGTACAGCTACAATTGCATGTTACAAGAATATGTTTTTTATGTCAATACAAATTTGTTGTTGGTTTTGACAGAGCATTTGGCTGGACCCCACCGCGCTTCGGACACTTGCCTTTGATAGTGAATGCAGACGGTACGAAACTTAGCAAGAGGCAAAGTGATGTAAAAGTGGAAGATTACAAGAAGAACGGTATGGAGTTACTTTTTCTTTTATATTACGTTTGCACATTTCTTACTAAATCTCGTACAGAGTAGGTATAGAGGTAAAATATTTTTCTTTACAAGATAGAGACCTTAAGGTTCGGAAGAGTTGATTCCACAGTCAGGGAGTCACCCTTCAATGGGCCTCGTGATGGTGTCTCGGTAGACTTCAAAACGGGAACCCGCGGCACCGTCGCTTAGAGACGGGAGGTATATCGTCAGGTCGTTTACTCGGTAGGAGTTCCGCAGTACCCATATGGTCCCTAAGCTGTGTGGATTTGCTGATGCATTTTTCCTGATGTTAAAAAGAGGGGGGGGGGGGGGAATCACATAGTGATCGCCCTGGCAGGGTATATTGCTAGCAATGGGGCTGTTAGAACCCATTATTAATAATACTTTTCTCCCCTAAATTTCAGGAATTTATCCACTGGCATTGGTGAATTATATAACATTGTCCGGTGGAGGTTTCGACCATGTACCCGGCGCGGGGGTTAGGTTGAAGGACATGGACGAGTTGGCGGAGGAGGTATGAATTAAACCCACTAACTTCCCTTACTATGTATATATGTATAGTTTGTATTATTTTTTTTAATAGGTGAAAATGAAATAGTAACCGAAGATTCGCAATTTCTATTAAAAAAAAAAATTAAGAACTTGATATATATACTAGAGGACGAATTTTTACAAGTTGTTTACTTGACTACATCTGCTCATTTAATATTCTACGGTAACGCTGTTGTGTTTGCATAGTTGTGTTTCGGTTTGTAGGGTGGATTATGGCAGTGAAATTATAGGGTACAGAGGCATAATACCTTAGTTCTCAAGAATGGCAACGCATGGGGGGTATCATCGGTGACACAGTACACTATTATTATGTCCACGGTGCTGTTCATGACTATAGGCGAAGGTTATTACTTTTCATCAGGTGGGCTGTCAGCTTGTTTGCAATTCTAAATTGCATAAAAAAAGACAAGTAAAATATTTTTCGAGTTGTTTATTGTGAAATGTACAATGCTTTACCTGAAAATTCTGTTGGTTGTAATATATTCCCTTTGGGATACAGTTCCAGATCGACAAGATATCATCACATCCAAGCCGTCTCAACCCAGACCTTTTAGAAGAATGTAACAGGTTGGAGATAAAGCGGCAACTGCAAGATGAGAAACTCTCGAAAGATTTATCGAGTAAGCTAGAAAAATTAATCGAAACCAAATATCCAGAACAGAAGAAGTATGTCACAGAAGAACACATAAAATCCGTTCTGAACTGGGCCACAGCGAGGGTGACAAGGATAGAAGATTTAGCCAGTTCAGAGTTCGGTTTCCTGTGGATTCTACCGTCTAACACCGAGATAGATTTTGATAGGAACCTGTTAATCAAATTGTTAGACACACTGGAAAGAATAGAAAGGTTTGATCAAGAAAACCTTAAGGATCGCTTGAGGGAATTCTCGTCAACTAATAATGTGAAGTTTCCAACACTTATGAAAACTCTCAGGTCAGTGCTTAGTGGGCTCAAGGAAGGGCCGGGCGTCGCTGAAATGATGGCCTTGTTGGGCAAAGCTCAGTCGTTGGAAAGAATAAAGGCTGTTATACGGTAATACAGAGTTTTATTTATACTAAACAGTATGTACCTATCGACTTTTCTTCATATATTTATTATATACCCCGTAGCTTCATCTGCGTGATACATCTAGTATCCTGTGTTAATCAAATTTCATTCAAATCCATTCAGAAGTTTTAGTGTGAAAGATTACATCGTTTCATTCATCCATCCATTCATCGTTAAAAAGTTTTTTTTTATACAACTTAGAATGGCAAACAAGCTGACGGCCCACCTGATGGAAAGTATATTGTTTCAACAGAGTATACTGTTTCGCCCATGATACCCCCCATGCGTTGCCATTCCTGAGGACTCAGGTGTTATTCCTCTGTACCCTGTAAATTCACGCCTTTAAACCGAAACACAGCCATGCAAACACAACTGCTTCACGGTTGAAACACGAATCGGACAGAGGTACCCAAGCAATCGACTTTTGTAGAGTCTCCCTCTGGTTAGTTTCTTATTTATTCTATTAATAAAAAGTACAGTTTTTTAATGGGATGATAACGGAATGGCAAATCCGTCTGCACTATCAGTATACACTGGTCATCTCCAGTGATAGATGATTGGTGAGGATGAAGTAGGTCAGTTGGCCTATCGTGGGGAATTCAACAATAAATCAATCACGATGATTTCAAGAAGGTAATTATTAGTGAGGATGATAGGTGAGAATGCAGTTAAGTTAATCGGTCCATAGTGACGAATTCACCAGCGATTAATCGCGATACAGATATTTCACCCCCCCCAACCCCTTCCCTTGCTCGCTGCCGTGTGCTTGTGTGCCAGAACATCTGTACCAAGCGTTGTCATGATCAATACATTAGACAAACGTACCTGTCGATAGGTATGTTATCGCTATTGCATGTATGATAGAACGAGACAGCGATGTCGGGCGCCTACTTTCTCTTGTGAATGCTAATGAAAACGTATTTAGGGGGCTAATTAAAAAAAGAACAAAACAATATGAGTAACAGTATAATTTATTGAATTCTCAAATATAAATACCGAGAGAAAATATTTTGTTCGATCAGAGACAATCTCGAAACAAGAGTTTCTCGCTGTAAGGTAAAATCCAAATACAGTTATACCAACAACATTCTATAAAATATCTATCCATGATGCAGAGCAAAAATAACATAGTATTTTTATTATAATAAATATGGTTAGAATAATAAAAAATAACAATATATTTTCAATTTCATTTTATAGCTAAGTTTTTTTTTTCCCGCCAATTTTGTACGCGCGGATTTTAAAGTAGGAATACAATGAAGTAGACCACTCCTAGATGGCGTATCGAGATGAAACATACACCAGATTTTAAGTTTTAACAGAAAGTTTTTTAGGAGCACAACTGTAAAAACCGCATCCAATTCGTTACAGCTACTACATTTTGTGCGATATCCATACTGATGGAGAGAGAGAAAAATTTTTCAAAAATCATTGTTTTGACCTCTTGAGTCTTATTAAAACCCCTCATATTATTTTTTCTTAAATATCTCCCATGTACAGACAATTACTTGTTACAGTTTTACTATATTTGTAATATAGGTATATAAATGTACTATATAGTATATAACATATAAATATACTATTATGAGATAATAATAGCACAAAATAATTCTATACATTAGTAAGTCTGGAGTAGGCGGAGCTGGGTTGGCTGTACTAGCCACGACCTATACGCACAATAGCCCAAATGAGTGGCTTAGCACGGAATAAGAGTCCAATTTACATTTATAAGTCTGGAGTATTAATATTATCTTTTATAATGTATGACTTAATTTGACCACTTATAATGTGCACTAGTATAGTGAAAATGGCGGATTTAATTATAATTAGTGTTCACGTCCAGCTAATTTAATATATAATAATAAAAATAAACAAAAATGTAACATATACTATAGGGAGTACATACCACTTTTTATTTATTTAATAATTCCAAAGCATATTATGTATTTGTTCAATTAATAATAATTTCAATTGTTAATATTATAATTTATTAGTATTATTCTGTCACTTTAGCTCTACATCATAGAGGCAATCATTCAAGAAGTTTATATAATTTATCTATGGTTGCACATCTGGAATGTTTCGTAGAATATAGGAGTACCTATTGTGTATATATTTTTTTATTATACATATTTTTAATTTTTAAAAGGTACCTAATACAGAATAGAATAGTTAAAAACAGTTTCAATAATATTAAAGTACCTATAAATAAATTATCAACCAGTAAAAGGAGTATCTATGACACTTACTGGATCAACTAGGTGATCTATTGCTATCCCTTTTTATGGACTTAATTCATTAGGCCCCAAATATTTTCTTAATAACTAAAATTGTCTATGAATCGAATACTTTCCTTTTAAGAACGATTAAGGAATTATGGTCTTAGATTAAATACTAATCCGAATTAAAATATATTTAATGAACACTTCGTAGGAAGATTGCTGAATAACTCTCGAACACGTGGGATTTCGTGATTGTGTTGATTTTTTTATATATTAATGGCTTCACTATCGAGCGTATTTAATTTTTGAATGTAAGTGACGTAACAAATGCATGTGTATAGGCGTCGTTTTAAAATTAAATTTTAAAAATAAAATGACGTAACAAATCTTTAAAAAGCTTTCGCGCCAATAAATTATGCAGTAGATATATTAACTTAATTATATTTTTCGTATAATCCTCGTACTTTTCTCAATTTTTATAATAGCGATTGGGCCCAATATGAAACTCCTTTTTGGAATTAGTGAATAATGATTGTCGGAAATTATGATGGTAAATGTTTTACCATCCATTTTATGACAATAGTTTCTCCTTTTTATGATGTGCAACCTTCACACGTTTATCATTACAATATATTATTATTAGGTACATGTTAACAAATACCTAGTCTAATAGAAAATAATTACATCGTATGAAATCAATTTAAAAAAATATTGAGCAAAATTTTAAATTAAATTTAGTAATTACTAATTAAATGGGTACGTTTAAAGTTCTCTCACCTTAGTTGGTTGGCAAATAATGTATACTATTTAATAATTATAGAATAATAGAAATTATGTTAATATCATATGTTAATATAATAATTTAAAGAGAAAAAATTTAAAATTTGTGCCCAATGTGACGATTATTAAAAAAAAGTGCCATAGACTTCGAAACAAATCATAAGACACGATATACAATAACTGAATTGTGTTTAAATTAACAAAATTGGACTTATATGCTAATTAATAGTATTCATTTCTGTTTAGCTGATTAATAAAACAATTGTATTTCGAAACATTTCGACTCCACTGTTTGTGGAATAAAAGAAATTGACGTCATTTAAAATCAATTTAAAAGTTAAATAAGTGACTAAAAATACTGTTATGAATGACTAAAATGTACCTTTCTATTTTAAGGTCGAATAAAAATACCGACAACGAAATTAAACCAGCGTCCGTAGACAATGTACAAAGAATTCTATGTATAGAATCGTTATCGTTAGCGAGCCTATGAGATAGAATGAGATGGAGATGTTTGTTGTCTTGTTCTTTCTTATGTGAGCGCCGACTGAAGAGATTATATTGATAGATTCGTTTGTACCTTGTCTAGAGGGGTACTAAGTAAGTAACTAAAGAAAAAATTAGGGTCGATTCTGAGGTGTCATTTCTTTAAACTTATTTCTTAACCTAATGTTTTAATCTAATTAAAACATTAGGTTAAGAAATAAGTTTCGCGAACTTACTGCTTTATGGACCGCTGTAAACTAAAATTGTAATAATTTTAACTCAAATCTATTAGAAAATTTGTTCATATCGGTCTATATAATAAAGATTTTGCAGTGATATCAAATTGGAATTTTAATATTAGAGATAAGTTTAAAGATGGTATCGCTTTTGAATTGATCCCATTGGAATTTAAAAATTTCAATAATCCAACTTAACCTAATTTACGTAATCCATTAGTCAAATGTTCCTCTAGAATAGTCATCCATTTCAGTATTTTAGCCGTCAGATATAGATAGATATTAAAAAAGTATACTTTAAAAATATAATCTCACAACGTGTCTCAGGAACATAGTTATTGACTGACTAGAAACGACACTAATATAAAAGCTGTTGTTTTGATTATAGTCCAAATAATATTTGACATAGACAAATGTAGCTAAGTTTTTTTTTTTCATGATTTATCTTTTTTTTTTATCGTAGTTCTTTATTATTTAAACGCAAGAATCGTTTACAAGATGCTTACAAATAATATATCTAGATACAAAACAAAACGCCTAAATTCTAAATAGTATACGTTTAAATGACATTTTTAAACATTTTTCTCTTACAATCGCTCTTTTAGAGAATTTGTAGATTTTTTTTATAACAAGTTCAATGGCGTAATTATACTACCTAAAGCCAGTGGTAAATTCAATGGTTGGAGTCCTCACTCTGTTTGAGAAAAACTTGATATTACAGTTTCATTTTGCGCTATGGGTCCCTCAGTATGCTCTGTTACCCTATTGTTACGCCATTGAACAAGGTTATTAAAGGTGTATAAAATTTTTGTGCTAATTGAGTAACTTTTATTCATTAAAATTAAATCGAAGTTCGTTCGAATACTATTATATTAATAAATCAATATATGGAATAAAATATTAACATTAATTTGTATATAAAATACATTTATAATGAGATATTAATGTTTTATGCGAGCTGTAGCTTGGGAGTTCACCCTCATACCTTACAGCCTAAATGGTCGGGTACAACGCGGTTTCAGAGATGTTTTCTCCCACGAACACTCAGGTTATGGAATGAGCTCCCTGCCGAGGTTTTCCCAAGAGACTACAGCATGGGGTTCTTCAAAAGGGGGGTAAAGAAGTTTCTTTAGGGTCGGCAACGCGCGCGTAATACCTCTGGTATTGCCGGTGTTCATATGCTACGGTAACCGCTTACTATCAGGTGGACCGTATGCTTGTTTGCCACCTCAGTGGTATAAAAAAAAGTCCGCAATGCGAGGCGAGATAGATACTGTAACGCAAAGCGCCTTATGCTGCCTGAAGTAGACTTCCGGATGACGTCGAAACAATTGTCGGAAATGACAAAACACAATGAGTTCATTAATTTCCCATTACTTATATAGACATCAAATATAAAACTAACATAATAAATTTAATAAAAATATATATATTTCGTTCATTTTTAGAATTTATGTGATAGGTATTAAAACTAAATATACAGTTAGAATGACAGAAAATTGTTTCTAAAAACTGAAATATTTTAAATTTCTTAAATAAATTTAACTAGAACAACTAATAATTTTAAATACAAGATCGTTGTTTTTTTCAAAATCGATATTGTTTCCTTACAATCTGTATATATTATAGGTATTTTATATATTTATTATTGCCATTATCATTCATGACATAAAATTGTATTTTTAAATCTATTTTAAAATTCGTTCACAAAGCCTCTATTTTAGTCGATAATCAAAACAACAGTATATCTAATTAGGGAATCGAAGCGACATATCGATGATTATTGCTTAATCGTAAAATAGTATACAATTAATTATATTATAACGAGACCTCTATAAAATGACTTAAATTATTGATATGATTATATTTAGAAGGAAAATATTGAAAATATTATGTATAGCAGTGTTCAAATTTTAAATAAAATATAATTAAGTAGATACATTAATAAATGGAATCATCCAATCGATTCGAATATGAAATCGTTAACAGACAAGTATTATATAATTATATTTCTTAACGAAATATGAAAAAATTGCTTTTTTTTTCGTAATAGTATTAATAGATATATTTATTAAATACAACACTAACGTATTCACACAATGAAAAGCTGAAATACGTTCGCATTAAACTCGTATTACGTACACACACACACACGAAAAATATCATCTATCAATATTAAACCTTACAGGCATTAGAAATAAGTTTTAAAACTGAACAACACACGATATCACACGTTGTAAATTTACATACGGATTTAAATGTAAAAACCCTTATGAATAATTGAAATAATTTAAGTTTACAATTTATAACCATCATTAATAGAAATAACCGCGGTTCTTATTTGAACGTTTCTTACAATGCAATAGATACTAGTTGGGTATTTAATCGAAGACGTCGTGAACGTAGAGAAAATTAGATACAAGAATATCTATAATTCCGTTTTAATTATAAATACAGGTTACAATGTACTTATGTGTAAATTAATATCGTAATCATATATCGATATAGTACCTAATAATTGTCTAAGGCAATACTTGCCGGCAACACCGGCTAAAATGTATAGGTACATTTTTATTCCGAACATTCACGAATTACACTATAATAATATCCATATAAATATATGTAAGTAGACGCACTCACCATATTTTCACACGAGTTCATAAAGAATTGTTACTCTGTAGAGATATAGTTATAAAAACACCTATAAGGCAGATCCTTTAAGGAGGACATGGCCGCGTTGGCAGTGTTGCTGCGAGAAAAAAAAATATACGCGCCATCTGTCATTACATAATGGTAATATTTTTTATTAAAAATAATGACTAACTAAAAACCGACTTCAATTATGGCAACACCAGTTATTATGATTTTAAAACTAAACAACTGAATCGATTTCGCTAAAATGACTATAGGACCAAACTGTCAGTATATTCTTTCAGATAAAATGTAATTTTTCAAAGCGGTTTTCAACTGAAAACGTTATTAGGTAACAAACATAAAAATTGTGGTCATTTGCTTCTCTAACAATAAAAAAAAAGTACAATCGTATTGAGAACTTTTTTTTTTTAATCCTGTTGAAAATTAAAAGAGAAAGAATAAACTTAGGTATATTATACGAAAAGTGTTACCATCATGTCAACGTCATGAACATTCGATTATTCATTCTAATTATAATTAAGAGATCGAGCCAGCCATATTGGTTTTATTTATAATGATCAGCTAATAAATTAGTATTAATCATTATTAGTATTATAAATGAGAAAGTGAGATTGTTTGTCACTTTCTTTTTTCAACTGATCGTTATGAAATTTACTATATATATATTATATGGGGTGGAGAAGGACATAGGCTACTTTTTATTCTGGGCAATCAACAAACAAATCGTGATCACGACCAAGTCGCGGGACAAAATTAGTATTAAGTAAAGGAGGGAATAAACACAGCAAACGCGGCCGTCCTTTTATCTAGAGGCAATAAAATACAAGAGATCACATTTCGTAGAGAGATTCCGTAGACATCGAAATGCTCGCCATACGTAGAATACAGTTGTGGTGGATTGCTTGTTTATTTATTTAGAATACAGTATTATTTAGAATACAGTATTGAAAGACACCTACTATAAACTATAATTATATTCTGAATATGATAACTATAATAACCAGACACAGATTTATATAGATGCTTTCAAGCGTGAAATAATTTCAGTTTAGGGTTTCATCAGGGGGTATTAAGGTTTCATCAGGGTCGGCGACGCTCACGCGCACTAGTGTTGTATTGCAGTTGTATTTACCTTCAGACGGGCTATATGCTTATTTGCCACCCTCGTGGTAAAAAAAATATGTAAGCTAAGTGGCAATATTTAAAAAAAAAAACAAACATTGGGTAGACCAATTGCGAAATAATAGTTTGTTTTTATGTGTGTATGTTGTATGTACGAATATATAAAGCAACGTGCGAAGCCTTGTCGTTAGATGAAGATAAAATTTAACAGACGAACTTTGCGATTTGATCAGAAACATTTATTTATAGGGACGATATCCCACTACCTGGAGTGATGACTTCGAATGCATTGCAGGGAGTCAGTGAATGCAGGTGGCTTAGGACTGTTCCTTATGGCAGTCTATGGAGGAGGCCTATAGATAGATAATGGCCGATATGATGACGTTGATTTATGTACTGACAAAAAACGTCATTAACCCCAAATTAAATCGAAGATACCTCGTGATAATGCTGTTTTTGCCAATCGTGTAAACATTGTTTGATCTAGCAAGTTTGCCGCTGTGGACAAATATTTTAAGCTAAGCCTTCAATTTTATCGTATCTAATTTTGCCCCCGTCGGCAATTGCACGGTCTGCTACCAGACCCTAAATCTAAACTGTTTTGATCATAAAATTTAAGAAGTTCGAGAAAAAATTTAGGTGATATTCAAGTATATTACCCAAAATTGGGCATACAAAGACACGAAATAGCAAAAATGGCGGCATCTATTTAAAGCTGTCTAAAGTCTGACTATACATATATATATACCTAACTCGAGAATAACTTAAAATTCTAGATCACATGACGAGAAATCTTTCGAAGAATTCTGTGATTAAATTTATTTAAAAAAAATTAGGGTGTTTAAAATTGTTACTTTTGTGCATGCGCTTCGCAACAGGGTCCTATAACGATATATATTTGCTATTCATCTGATTGAGTCGTTCGTACGAGAATCTAGATTTCTTAATATTTATTTATTTCAGACAGTTTAATATATATTGGTAGACTATTATTATTATTATTCTAAGACATTATTCTATTCTATACGTGTCTTATTATGAATTATCAAAATTGCTGTTTACAGTTCTGCATACACTGTTATAGATAGCTTTCAATTCTGTTTAGAATTTTTCTATTCAATCCCATTGCTAGCAATATATCCTAACAGGTTGACCTCCACGCGGTCCCCCTTGGAATGCATCGTAATTGATTTATTGTTGAATTCATTACGATGGGCCAACTGACCTGCTTCATCATTATCTGTCATCCTTCGCCAGCGTGTACCAATATCGAAGGCGGGGTAAATCATCCATTAAAAAAAAATCGGAATATTATATTTTATAAGAAAATGCTGGTCTGGTTTACGACTTACCTACTATCCAAATATTTGTTTTAATCTACTAGAACTGTTTCATTTTTTTATTTTTAAGCATTTAAAATCTTGTTCTCTATATTGTAATATCGAATAATATATATTAGAGCAACATTAACTTTTCTCTCGCAAGCTAGCGTCAATAATATCTAATTAGTAATCCTTCAAATGAATCATAGTAAATATCAGCGCTTCGAAGTCGAATTGGTAGTCTAAAATTACCACTTTAGTTATTCATAATATCCTCTTAAAATAATTTATACATATTTTTAATTAATTAACAATTCAACGAGAAACTTTAAAATGGAATTCGTAGTATTTCTTTTAACAATTTTGCATTTAAATTAAACCATTTATATTTATAGTACATACCAATTTTATGGTTATTTAAAAATTGTCAAGTGTATCTATTGGGAATATGAATAGTTTTTGAGATACTCTGTATTATGAATAATACGAAGTGGCAATTTTATTACTCTTGTAGTTATCACCGTTCGACTGTCGTTTTAAATTCAGACATTTTGATAAACAAATAAAAATAAAAAAAAAATACAATATTAATTCTTTACTACGTTCTACATAAAAATATATGGCGCAAAAGATTGCATTTGGAACTTTTTAGAATAGTTTTCAGACAATTCAATAATTTATATCTGGCTGTTTATATTATTGCTGTATTGTATTGTATGCATCTAGATACCAAATTAATCTATACTAGTGTCTAAGCTATGCAATCACTATAGGTATATCGTAATACATAAGGTCGATTATGAGGCGTCATTTCTTTAGATCTATCTCTTAACCTTTTATTTATATAGTTTCGTAAAATTACTGTTTTATGGATTATCATAAACTAATCTCCTTATTCATGAAAACTAAAAATAAAAATTCAATTCAATCTAATACAAATCTATTTTAAGGAATACAGTGTATTTTCGCTTTTTAAAATTGGAAGGTTAGTAACAAAAAAACAAAATAATTCGATAGCTCAAATATTGTAGATTTATATGAATAAGAATTTAATTTATAATAATTATGACTTTAATCTGTTAGACATTTAGTTCACATTGGTCTTTAAAATAAAGATTTCGCTGTGTTATCTAATAAAATTTTTATTTTTAGAGATAAGTTTATAGAAATGGCACCTCTAAATCGGCCACAATATCTGTGCAACTATTTAATAGTTTATTGACTGTGCATTATATGTAAAAACGGTTATGTAACAGCAAATAGATTCCCAGTTTCAAAACACTTAAGCGCAAAATATGAATGTTTTATCATTTATTTTTTTTTGTATGTATTAAAGTATTTAGGTATATGTGGAAATTACATTTCAGGATTTTAAATTTGGATGTTAAAATGTTTGTTACGTAAAAAAAACTACTATTTTAAATACTTATTATATAAATCACATCGTATACTAAAACAGTTATTTGTAATGACGTATTGCAGGATTAAATTGTATATTACTGATGATACCTATATTCAGTGACAGACTTACTAGTAGAGTGATAGATTAGAGTTAATGACGGCAGAATTGAGTACTGGCAAATTTGGTGTCTAAATATATATTTTTTTTAAATCGTAAGTTACAATTTCATTGATAAACAAATTGTAATAAATATGATTGGAAACTAGGTCAGAAGGTATGGCAATATTTTAAAATAAATAACTATAAAAAAACTTTAGTCGTCAGGAATAGTAAGTAACGTATGAAGTGTATCATGGGCGACAGATTATACTTTGTAATGTCCATGATACTGTTCATGTATATAGGTGACGGTTACCACTCACTATCAGGTGGGCTGTCAGCTTGTTTGTCATTTTATGCTGCAGAAAAAATTAATAAGCAAGAAATATTAAGGTAAACTTGCCACTGCCTTCTTCAATCTTCCTATCAGTATCTGACTTGCTATATAAAATATCACAGAAAAATATTAGAGAAGTTGTAATCTATTTGCCGTTATTATGAATCCTGAAATATCTATATTCTAAATCACTAGTATTTAAAGTTATGCATAGGTAGGTTGGTACTTGAAGCTCACGCGTATAAATATCCCATAAACTTAGATAATTACGATAGTTCATAATCGTTGATCAAACCATTAAAAACTGATTGTTGTCCTCGATTACAAAAAAATCATTTCACGTAATAGGGTAATTTACTTATTACTAATTTATCTCATTATGTGTAAATTGTCCTATCTGTGGAAGTTCTTTAACATCTGTTCGGAAATTAAATACACATGATATTGAAGTATTAAAAAAAATTTTAGTTAATCTGTGCGTGAGTCGTGCCTACGTATGATCACAGTATAACTAATAGTACTAAATTAGTATGATTCTACGCCTGGTAACACTTTAGAGCCTACTATTGTTTTAAATTTCGAATTATTATTATTGCTATTATACTATTTTACAACTTGAATAAAATTGTCAACAAGAAAAGCATCATCATAGAATTCTTTTTTTTTTTAATTTTCTTACTATGTGGTCTAAAATGGTCACTTTGGTGATTCATGATAGGGCCTCAAAATGATACACATTTGTAATTCATATTGATAGTTTTTGTGAAAATTCACAAAATATTCGTATGTGACTGAATTCGGTTAAATTATATGAAATTGTAGAATTATTTAAAAAATCTCTTTTAATAATTCTACGACTCGATATAATTATTGACAATTTACATTATTCTGTTTTTTTACGAGACTGTAAATGAGAATTGGTAAAACGAAGAGGTAAGTCGTTATTTTATGAATTTAACTAGGTATCACTATTTTTCAGTTCCAGTAAGAATTTTACTGATTATTATGAGTATTTTCTATAATATCAGCTTATTAATTATTATTAATTTGTTTGACTAAGTTTCCATTTATTAATTTTTGGTGTGCAACTTAAATATTATTGATATTATTCTGTGCTTCTATTTTACTAATTCTCAGGGTTATTTTGAGTATTATCTGTATGTTATGAGAATTCAGTGCTTCCATTTTACTAATTCTCAGGGTTATTTTGAGTATTATCTGTATGTTATGAGAATTCAGTGCTTCCATTTTACTAATTCTCAGGGTTATTTTGAGTATTATCTGTATGTTATGAGAATTCAGTGCTTCCATTTTACAGATTCTCATGTAAAGCTGTCAAAATAGAGTATTTAATTTTTTTTTTAAATCACCGAATAGACCTAGATTATATTTTTTTATTTTTTTGCTTATTGTTTTAACTAATGGAATAACGAATTGCTAAATATCTACATTACCTTGAATGCACACCTATGTTCGTTGTTAGAATCATAGGTAACACAATTGTATAATATCGAAGTGGAATTGAAGGCAAATTGGCAGCTTTATATTTTGAGATCGAATCACATTCAGTACAAACAATTACTAAAGATAATAATAAGTATAATACTGTTTATTAGTGATTCCCTGTAAATAATTTGTTATTAAGATAAATAATTCATCAAAAACTCGTTCGTGTTCTGTGAACTTTGTGACATTTTTTTTTTGTACTTTCAACATTACAATAAGACAGATAACCTTATTTATTAATTAGAGTCGAAATTATTTTGCACACTCCTTGGTTATTTTACAAATAAGCAGCAATTTATCAATGGCAGAGGAAAATGCACGGTTCCACCGTCTATTTTTCTCTGCCATTAATAACTAGCACTGATTAGTAAGGACTGTTATTTTGTAGGGAAGTTTAGCTTATAATTAATGTTTATAATAAACGTATTTATCTACAGCTGTGGGGAATTTTAGGTAGTAACTTCTTAGTGAATTATTTGCAGATTTGAACTTTATTTACATGGTGTTAGGTTTTCAATTTGTCACATATCTACTCGCCTTTCTCGAGTTTAAGTTATGCTAGCGTGATTACATTATTACTTATTTTGGCATCGTCGTGTCCTATTTTATTAATATTAATAGAAAAAGAGGTGTGTCATAAGTATGAAATCTTTGCTTATTAGCAACTATATTTAGTTGTTTGTGGCATTGTAGCTACTAAACTTTTTTCGGGATTGCTCTATGTTCCGATAATATGGAAAACTTTTTAATTTAAATTACAACTTGTCTATGGATGAGATGCCCAACAAATTACAATTTAAACTAAATGATTAATTTCTTCAGTATGTTTTATTTCGTATTTAAAAAATATTAATTTGAATATAAAAGAAAAAGGCATTTGACATTTGTTAATAAATTCGTCTGGTATAATCCCAATGAGGGTCATAAGTTTATTGACTCATGATAGATCTATAACTGTAGATAAAAAATATTAATATTTTTAAGGAAATGGATAATATAGTTACAAACTTAATTGTGAATTCACAATTATTAAACATGTATAGTTAGCATCAAATAATAAATCATAGACAATCATAAGCGCATACAATTAATATCTGTGTAAAAGTTTCATTGTCTATGGTTTAAGTTATTTATCGTATATAGTTACAAATAGATACAAATATAAAGTTTGATATTTTATAAGTGAAGCAATCATGTATTTTAAATTTAGGGATTTTGTTTCTGTAAAACGACAATATAAGCTGTATATTATAATTAATTTATATTGAAATATTTGATGAATTTTATCACTTTATGTCTGGTTAAATTTGGCACAAAATATTTAATTATGGATAGATAGGTGACTCAAAATTATATTAGACAATTATACATTTATTGACAGAAATTATATTTTAACATTTATGTTTCAACTTTCGTTTTGATAAATACAATGCGTCCTGCTCGCTTCAACCTATGTGTCTAATATATGGGTTGAAGCGAGCAGGACGCATTGTAAATCAAAATTGCATTTTATGCAGAAATTTGTTTCCATTAAAAAAAAATTGTTGCATCCTATCCAATTTCCAGTACAATGAATTTAATTCCAAATTTGAATTAAGTATACTTGTCACCAAAACATCTGCAAAGATTTCGCGCCCTAAGTTCCCGCCATTTATGAACATGTCAATTCCAATTCTTTTTGTTCGTTCGATTCACAATTTTTTTCTAAAGGCTTTTTTAATGATAATATCGAGTTTCTAGCCGAATGTAAGCGCTCAATAACAATAGTAGATATAATCTTTAACGTTCAACTCTCAGTCTTGTATATTAACATCTTAAACCGTTATACAATTGAAATATTCATTCCTGATTTTCAAACTTATTGATTTCGCGGTAATTTTTTAACAACTGTATATGTGTTTTAATAGAGGTTGGGTTAAACAATTAATGGGTGATAAATATCTGTGTTAATATTAGAATAGAATAATAAATTAGATCGATCGATTAGTTAATTGGGTGGTTATGTCAAAACCAACGTAGATATAAGAGAGTTTCCTATGAGAATGGAAACTATATCAGTAGTCAAATTTCAAACAAAATGTAACGGTAATGTTTTTCTATATATATTAATATAGATGTATTAAATAAATAATTTTATAAGTGGTTCCGTAAGGGATTGGAATGTTTATCATGTAATAATATTCTCTGGAATTTTGTGGTAAAATATTTAAAAATTTCAAAGTCAAAATACCATTGGGTAATTTTAAAATTATTAGAAAAATGTAGAATCGTTTAATTTTGAATCTATGAAATCTGACAGATAATGCCATTCTTAATAATTTTAGGTATAGATGATAAAATGAGAACCGTAGACTAAGTGATCTAAATTTTAAGAATATTATCAGTTATTAATCTGCGCAATCAGGAATAGAAAAAATATACATAGAGTTAAAACTGCTCTATAAAATATATTTAGGTATACACGTTAAAGTCCGTAGACCGCCAATTCACTATCCATGGCCATCCCCTTCGGAGCGGCCGCGCCTTCGTCACTGTAGGTCTTTGACCGCTTGAAGTATCCTCTTCACGTGGCCCACCTTCGTAATTCCGAGGTCTCGTAAGTCCCTTCTAGCAAGGGACAGGAGCTCACGGCCTGTGACGTCATGTTTCGCAAAAGCCTCCGCGTATTCACCCAGCTGAAGCCCTTCCAACCAGGTTTGTACTTCTTTCACGCCCCAGCCGCGCACTTGGGCTGGGGTGACAGTCGAAGTGGAACCACCTTCGGAGACGCTTCGCCGCCCGCGGAGCCAGCGCCCGGCGCCGCCCTTCTTCGGTATCTATGGGTTTCGAGGGTATGAAAGATTTCGGTAAGGATACTCGGGCGAAAGTGGAGTGTGCTACATGGTTGGGGTATAGAGGGAGCTACTTTCGCTAGAAATACAATCGGATGCCATCTAATGAGAGTCTACGGTATGCTTTACGGGTTTTCAAGAGTCTCTGAAGGGTGGAGGAAAATAAAATAGTAACGCGTTAGTTTGTTAGCAAATAGTTTTTTTTTATATGTGAAGCTATAAGTGAAGATATATAGATAGTCTTATAATTTGATTGATTTTACTCGGTACCTTGCTGGAAAATTTATGTTACGGATATTGGGAAATAACTCGAGTATTATTTTAATAAAATTTGATTTGCGCAGTAACAATTTTATAAACAAAAACTTCTGTTGCACAGTTTTATTATATAGTTTTTAGCAAACTATGAATTATAGTGTGAGAGCAAGATGCCAAGTTAAAGTGATCCGAATGCGCCGTCTATCGAAGTAAGGGATAATATAAAAAATATTTAATTTAGTATTTATTAATAAATTTCGAAGGTTAGAATCAATTGTTTCGTCCTTAAGAATATATATATAAAAGCAATGTAAAGCGGAACCATTTTAGAACAATTAATTTGGTAAATGATCAGCCATTACCAAGTTCTTGTATAGGCCCGTCGTGCGTCCCCACCTCTTTTTCTCAGCTCGTCCGCGTGCCCGTCCCTGTCCCCCCACTCACCTCGTCCGCGTGCAGGTATGCGTGGCCGTCGTGCACCTCCACGCGAGCTAGCTGCGCTCGCACGGCCGCCGCCGCGCCGGCGCCGCCGGCACTACTACCACCCGTCCCACTCGAGCTTTCCACCAATTCGTGGCAGCTCTCCACCTATAAGTCAGATCAATAAGCTCGATTAATCAAGTTATATTACTATAATACCCGAGATAGATGTAATTTTTACTAATACAGTCAATTGTTAAACAGTCATAATCGTTGACAGTTTCAAGTGTGAATTATTTGAGGATTTCATTATAAATGACCAAAGTGCCTAGAGAGGTTCCCAGTTCCAGTACACTGTTGTAATTAAAATTCTATCAACTTTATATTATTTGTTTATTTATTCTTTATTGCACAATAAAACATTAATTCTCTACCAGCGTCCTCTAACAGGCATTCTCTATCAGCTAAAAAGAAAGTGTATGAAGGGCCGATGTGGTGAAAAATATGGAGCATAATTATAGTAACATACTAAAATAATTATATATAACTAGCGGCCCGTCCCGGCTTTGCACGGGTGGACATTTTTACAATATTTAAAAAAGTGGTTATTGTAGCATAACGATAAAACACTCAACAATATGTTTAAAAATATAAACACAAAGCAATAATTATCGCTGATAATTTGCTTTAAACGAAGCACGTCCAAAATAAAATGACCGCATGAACGACATAACAACATGCTTGTACTGTCAACACTGAACAAAGTTACAATTTGACAGATCAATTTGCATCTTAAAAAGTTTGAATTTGACACAAAAATCCCCATTAAAAAAATGATCCACCATTTATTGAATTCATTTGTTACAAAAAATTTGATAAATGAAGAACTGCTCGACCGATTTTGTGCAAACTTCACATAAACCATCTACTAAATAGTCCGAACAAAACCTAAACATTTGGTTTGAATAGGTGAGCCCGTTCTTGAGTTATAAAATTACAACGAAAAGTGGCATAAATTATATATATATATATATATATATATATATATATATATATATATATATATATATATATATATATATATATATATATATATATATATATATATACATAGACACAGAGACATAGAAACTATTAAATAACCTGTAACTAGAGCTAGTTTTGTTGAATCGACAAATAATTAAAAAGTTTTCTTTTAAAAATATGCTTATTGGGTGCTCTGCGTAGGTCTACAGAGATTTTATTCCAGAAGCTGATACGTTATGTAAGCAGTTCTATCAGAACTTACCAGCGTGGCCAGCAGTCTGCGCAGCTGCGGTGCCGGTAGCAATTTCCCATCGGCGTCTTGCAGCGCGTCCGCCTGTGCAGCCACACGCCGCGCCACGCTCACGCTACTCGACACGCCGCCCGAGACGCTGCCCTCGCTTATACATGCTAGTTTCACCTGTTTATCACATTTTAGAAGACCATCATCTTCCTGCCCATGCTTCCTGCCCATATTTGTGATCGATGTTATACGGGGTTCATCTACTAGAGCGAAACTGCACATACATCTTGTCTGCGTAGGAATCTCTACAACACTCGTGTTTCTGTCGTTAAGCAGCTGTTGTGTTTGGGGAGTGTTTCGGTTTGATGTTTGGGATATAGCAGTGAAATAGCAGGTATGGAGAAGTCACATAGTAGTTTTTAAGAATGGCAACGCATGAGAACAGAACAGATATAGAATATCCTTATTTAAATAATGCTTTGTTTACAAGCTCTTTTAAATCGTTAATTTTTATGATTCTACTGATGGATTTGGGATGTTGTTATCTGCTGAGAAGAACTCACAAGAAACTCTAGTCTTTCTTTTAAATCTCTGTAAAGTGAGAAGTAGTATGCATGCCTAAATATTATTCTGTGATATTTATGATGCTGTCTGTGACCACATGGCTGCATATGCTACAGTTACTATTTATTATAAGGTGTAAGACCGTTGGCTTTTTACCATTTCAAGCTGCTCGAATTGGCAAAAAAAGCTAATAAAGATTGACAGACTGACAGAGAAAATATATTTTCACACAGACCATCAATTTCTTTAACCGACAAGTTTATATGAATAGTTCGATGAATGTAAAGGTGTAAGAGATCTGTTTCAATCGGAACATCTGGCTTTCCATTGTTTCTGCTTACTCTAATGGGATATTCAAGATATGTCCGGTAATGTATGTTTCTAAGCAATTTAGAACGTCAAAAAGACGATGCCCACCTGATGGAAAATGCATACTTTCATGCGTCCCCATTCTTGAAGACTAAATTGTTACGCTACTGTGCAATGTAATTTCATTGCCATATCCCACCCTTCAATCCAAACACAGGCATGCAAACACAACTGCTTTAAGGCAGAAGTACGAAAGGGACAGAGGTAATCGAGCATACAAACACAACTGCTTCATGGCAGAGACTTGAATGGGATAGAGGTATCCGAACAGACGATTTTTGTACAAAGTCTCTCTCTGGTGAAAGTGTATGGTACAGTAGGTATTGAAGAGCTGCTGACCTGCTTGACGAGGGTGTTGACGTCGTCGAGCAGCGCGAGCAGCTGCGCGCTCTCGGCGGCGGGTAGCGCGCCGCGCGCCGGCGGGGCGCCGGCCGCCGCGCCGCCGCCCGCCTGCGCGTGCGCCTTCAACTGCTGCTTCTCGTCCCATGCTCTGAACGACAGATTCATTTATTCTAAGCTTTGTACATGTCGTTTTTTTTTTATGGATGATAATGGAATGATAACCCCGCCTGAGCTATCGGTATACGCTATCGGAGTACCAGTGAGGAATGATAGAAAATCTCGGCAGGGAGTTCATTCCACAGCCTGAGTGTTCGCGGGAGGAAATACCTTTGATACCACAATGTCAATGACCATTTTCATATATTATAAAGGAAAAATTTCATTTTAGGTTCAGTCATTTTTCAATGTAAAAGAATTGAAAATATTATGAGATTATTGAAAATCTTGAGGGTAATGATTTTTTTTAAACTTTTAAACTAGCTGCTTTAATTATAATTTTGTTTAGGAACTCCTCTATTTTCTTTATTTTCCTTAAAGATATTTCTGGATTAAGACATAGTAAAAATAGACATAAAATTTCGTCTCAATACATCATTGCCTTTGAATATTAAAAAAAAGTTACTCACCTTAAACTGGTCTCTAACGCTCTCGACCTGCACAGCATTTGCGCTCTGTTTTTATGAATGATGCGCACACATCCCGGGGGCTGGAGCCACGCTTCCCCGTCAACCTGAACTGGCACGCACTCCTCACCGAGGATGTTGATCTGTACGGCACGGCATTGGGCGATACGGTGTTTCTGGAGGTTGATCAGTCTGGATGCAGCCATTTGAGCAGAACCGAACACTGCTACTACCTGTAGAGTGTGAACAACATCATCATTAACTAAATATCTATTGAATACTTTTACTAATATTATAAATGTGAAAGTGAGTTTGTTTGTTGCCTTAATGGCTTAGCTAATCATTGTTAAATGTGATATACAGGTACTATATGAGATGGAGAATAATATACTTAGGCTATTTTTTGGTTTATTATTACTACTAGATTTTATATATATATATATATATATATATATATATATATATATATATATATATATATTAGTAAGATAATATAGTATAATTATATATATATATATATATATATATATATATATATATATATATATATATATATAT
This sequence comes from Galleria mellonella, assembly GCF_026898425.1. Classification (NCBI taxonomy): domain Eukaryota; kingdom Metazoa; phylum Arthropoda; class Insecta; order Lepidoptera; family Pyralidae; genus Galleria; species Galleria mellonella. The sequence goes on along the minus strand of NW_026442090.1, from coordinate 400,060 downwards.
ATATATATATATATATATATATATATATATATATATATATATATATATATATATATACAAATGTACCGTACATTTACGTACTATAAATATCTAAAACAAGACCTTAAAAAATTACTTAAAGATAAAAAAAATCTATGAAATCACTGCAAATTGGTAGGGTACTTAGGAGACTTGATGCATTTCCACGCTGAACAGCTATGAAAATGCGTGCGCGAACCAAAGTATAGGCCAGTCTTCCGGTGAGCACGTATATGAGCTGTCAATAATCGACTATTGAACATAACCAGAAGGAAAGGCCTTAAGCCATTGACAACTACAAAATTTGCAATACAGTTATGTTTGCATGGCTGTGTTTCGGTTTGAAGGGTGGGGTATGGCGTGAATTTACTGGGTACAGAGGAATAACACCTGAGTCTTCAGGAATGGCAACGCATGGGGGGGTATCATGGGCGAAACAATATACTCTGTTATGTCCATGGGGCGTCAGCTTGTTTGCCATTCTAAGTTGCATAAAAAAAAGAAATAAACGTGTTTGAAATGTATCGAAATTACGTTATGTATCAATGTTTTAGTATTTATTTAATGTAGATAATGGTCAAGCGATGGGTAGCAGCGTCTCTTTTAAAACATCTCCCAGACCTAACTGTGCTAGCAAATCTACTTGCCGAACATAATTTCCCAATAGTGGGAGGCCTATGTTCAGCAGTGGACAATTAACGGCTGATATGGTATGGCAATCTAGATGACTAACCTCAAGTATTCTGTCATCAAACGAAGGAGCGAGAAAAATATCATCAGCCCTGGTTCCGCCCCAGAAGTTGGTGCCACCCATGAAGGACGGGATATTCAGTACCACAATGCCCTGCAGCTCTGGCAAAGGTATTCTTTGGCCGTCGCATTCTAATTGCACTCGTTGACCTAGATGTCTGGAACGTAACATGGTTGATATGAATACATTTGTTTTGTATTATTACTCGTCTTTTTAAATGTGTCATAAGAATGAAATAGTTTTGTGAAACACAAAAAATATGGTGATATCTACGTCATATATTTTTTTATTAAATATGGGCTCGTCTCAACATAGACTGATAACATATTAGAGATTTCACTCGTATGCTTGGCTTGGCTTTAGCGCTCCTCCTGGCATGGCTTGGTGTGTGGCAGTGGCTGTAGATTGAGGAGGGCTTGTTTCCGAATGCTTAGCTGACTAGTAGCGAGATCTCAGTTATATTTGCCGTGTAGCAAAAAACTGACTAGGTACATATATACATTGTCTTTCAGTTTGAAAGATAACATAAAAAAGTTATGAAATCTTAGTCCTCAGAAGTGGCAAGTTTACTTTATAATGTTGCCTATGGAGATGGATAATATTACCAAACCATTTTAGGTATAATGGCGCCCTTCGCATTACCGGATATTAATTATTCTGAGAAAAATTGCTATGTAATAATGGAAATAAAATAATTGAGTATTGATTATTTTACCTGTAAGTCCTATTGACCCACTCCTTCGACCCGAGCACACCATACCACATGTAGTTCCTGGCTCTTGATCTGCACTTTTCTGGATGTTCTTCCCTCTTATTATGAAAATCAAGTGTTATTTTCGCATCGATTCCAATACCAAAATAGTTATTCATTACTGCTCTTTCATAGAATCCTTCTAAAAGTGTGTCGTCTGGATCCATCAATGGACTGACTGCAGCACATAAAGCATCCGCATTTGCAAGCAAGCATTGGCTTATGAAGCCCTGAGTGACGTGGGGCCAAGCTGGTAATTGAACTAGTGGATTGATAATTGGCAGTTTTCTAGCTTTTTCGTTGGCATCTGATTTTGATACTCCAATGGCTCCACCTTCACCCCATATTGAGGATACTGACGTTGATAATCTAGTTGGAAGAAAATAGTTTTGTTTGTAATAAAACAGCGAATTACATTATTTTTAACTATTTTAAATGTATGACCTCATCTACGTATATAAATTATATATAAGGTGTAACTGTTCAAATATACATAAAATTAATATGTTTCTTGGGAAACGTCTAATGAAAATTTATCACTGTGTTTCGGTTTATTATGGATATTAAAGAATCTCTGTTATGCTATCCATATATTTTATACTATTTTCTATGAGACTGAAATTATTCAATTTCTTATAAAAATTTATGAATTTATTATTTAACTTACTTATCAGGTTCACCAGGTTTGAAAAGACTTCCACATGATATCCTTCTTGTTGCTGCTGGAGAACAACTTAAAAATTTTCCATATTCAGGATCTGAGCCTAACAGTTTTGGGTTATCTGATTGCCTTCTTTCTCTTGTTGTCCCTATTGTAGGCTCTGGTGAATAAACACTTAGAGTATCTGTTGCTTGGTCGAATAAGTCGCTTAAAACTGATGCCATACGGCTTCCATTCTTTAAACTTTTCTTATCGTCGCTGTGGGATGGAGATGGGGGTTCGACTACAACACTAACTTGAGGAAACGATGGTACATCCTCTTTATCATCGCTGTGGTTTTCAGTATCCCTGTGAAGAGGCAAATTTTTTGGTGACTCTTTACTGAAGACAGGCAATTGACTGTCTCTTGGCTCTTCCGCTGTTTTAGGCAAAAGGTGTTTTACACTTCCATCGTCAGTAACGCGTTTTTTCATACTCTTTTTAAGTTGTTTTCTAAAAGATTTTCTAGCAATATCGTTGCCTTCTTCGAAGTGTGCTAAGCTACAATATTTAATTTTTTCTTCTACCTTCGTTGCGTTTTCGATGTAGAATACTCTATTTTCGAACCCAAATTTTTCCACTTCGCCCTCTTTAGCTGCCTTCATTTTGGATATGTATTTCACTTTGTCATTCTTTTCCAGACTGGGATTTCTACTATCCATGGCTATATCTGATACTGTATCTGAAGTGAACAGAGTCGTATCATCGGTATACGTTTCATTGTCGCCGTTCTTCCCCATCATAGCCATTAGTACTTCTTGTCCGAGCATTGAACTAATATCGTCCATGATGGATTCACCGTGTAACGTTTCTGAATTCATATAAGTCGTGTCCGATACTTCGGGGGAGTCGATGTGGCCTATCCCACCGGCTTCCTCTAATTCTTCCGGTTTGGCATCTATGATTTCCGATATTAAACTAAAATCGTCACTAATGTTGGACCCGTCTGAACTAATGGCGTCTATCTCCAAATCTACACTAGAAAGCTTTCGCTCCGGCGTGCACTCTCCGCTAATCGGTGTGTCCCTTACGCTCATCTCATGGAAGTGTACATCGTCCGTGTAAGGTCTGTCGATGTCTATTATAGTCAATTGGTCCGATTCATAAGTTTCTCCCTGTATTATCGAATCTCGCTTATCGCTATCATCTGAGACAACTAGGTTAGGTATGGTAAGACTACTACTATTATAAGTGCCACGCTCTGTGTCGGGCCTGAAGAGGTTTCTGCAAGAGCTAGTATCACAGGAGGAGAGGTTGGAGAGAGACAGTAGGTCTTGGGGCGAAGCGGAACTAGTTTTGCTGCGCTCGGGCTTGTCAACCTCCAAATTAAATTGTTCTGGAGGATTAGAGCTTATTAATTTCACTATGTCTTCATCTACATCTGGAATGCTGTAATTAAATTATTGTTTTTATTAGATATTTCTATTGCTTGATCAGTTCAATAATTTGCTTTATGATTTCGACGTCTAAAGTTTGCGACGACTAAACTAAGGGGTTAGATAAAATGGATGTTGCATATTATTCAGATATAACTTGGACCTACTTTCACGGATTTTTTCGAACTGAATTCTATATATGATAATAAAGAGATGCTAAGTTAAGGAACACACACACATTAAAGATTAGAGCTTCTTATATAAAAAATATCATTTCTTGTTGAGCTCCGATTGTAATTCCTACTATCGATTACCCTGACATTGGCATTATTAGAATATATAGTTGGCGTCAAAGAAAATCATAAGCCTATGAAAGAAATCAAAATCGAAAATATGTTTGTTTATATTATGTTTGATAAAACACCTATTTTAGTCATTTTTAATGAGTTCAGGAAGTACATTCAGTCGAGAACAACTGGCAAGAAAGTGTATAAAGACAGCAAGACTTGCGACAGCCAGTCAATACTGTATAATTAATAATCCAAAATGATTTTGACAGGTACAAATCCGAACGATTGTTAGTAATTATTTAAGACTGTATTATAGCCTGTATAAAGTGCTATTCACAATGAACCAGGGCTTCACGGAATTATGTGATTATATTTATACAAAATACACTGTTCGGGCTTGGAGCTGTGTGAATGTGCTGTGTTTTTTTCAGAGAAACTAATAATAAAAAATATAATTATGACTATAATCTCTCCTGGAATAGTCGAAGGAATTTGTCGACTGTTGAAACAATATACATAAAATATATTATTTACTTGTCTGGGTGCATAGAGGTAGCTGAAACGGCAGAGGCTGCAGAGGATCGTCGGCTGTCTGCGAACGCTCGCGGCACGGGCAGCGCAGACAGTTCTACGGGCGCTACTGTGAGCCCGCCCGCTCCCGCTACTGCCTCTGCGCCCGCCTCCGCTCCCGTACTGGTATCCGCTCCGCTCGTGCACGTGTCTATCGACTCCACCTCCTGGCGTGTCACCATTTCAATGGTTAGTTGCAAAACTTTTGTTTTTCAGCTTACTAACTATAAGTTAAATGCACCAATTTATTGGTTTGTGAGTTGTAATAGTTTAAAATTCGCTACTCATGTATAATTACTTGTTTTAAAACTGCTTACTAAGATTTTTATAAATCTTTCATTGATTTCTGGGTGTTTGTATTAAAATAGTAGACTTTTAAATGGAAATACAAAACGCCAAAAACTTTACTTAATGATAGAATCCTTTTTAAATGATCGAGATACTGACTTTGTTGCAATATTCCTAGCAATATGCCCTATTAGGTCGACCTCCACGTGGTTCCCCCTGGAAACAATTCTTATTGAATTCGTCACGAACTAACACTAACTGACCTGCTTCATCCTATCATCCTTCACTGGTGCCCCGCCGGTGTATACCGATAGCACGGGTGGGGTTACCATTCCATTATTACCCATTAAAATAGTCCCCCCCCCCCGTCGCTCACCTGCGGGTAGACGTGCGCAAGCGTGCGTACGAGCGAGCGCAGCGCGCGGCGCACGCTGTCGGCGCGGCCCGCCAGCGAGCACCCGCGCACCGCCCAGTTCAGCTGCTCCTGCGCACACCGCATCTCTCTACACCACCAGCCTCAGACCAACTTAAGACTTATTTATTATTTACGTAGAGATAGAAATCTAACAAAATAGAAAATTAATACTTTTGAAATGTCACATCTCAACTGGACGCAAAGAAACGAGAGATGAAAAATCGACAACTAGCAACAATATATTTATAAGTACAGCGATGTTGTGTTTGCATGCCCGCTATGTGCAAGAACTTTTATTAAAAAGATTGGCTATGCTACATCCAAGCATACCGACGCCAACATCAACCCCTCCATACAGACAATTGATTAATAATAGAGGTGTCAAAGCGGTCGCTGTGACCAAAAACGATAAGGAATCATCATCGATCATTATAACCAGAGTAAAAATTGAGAATGATTAGAATTCATTCCCAATTCTATCTCTCCTACTTCGAGGTGATCAATCATCTGTATCAAATAACGAGGATTGGTCTCTCAGTTATTCAGTTTCACAATTACTAAAATATCACTGGCTTTAGACAAACTTATTAATATCGGGCTAAAATATTAAATAGACTGATGACAATGACAAATGCAGAAAATCCTTCACAGTGTGTTAGACGTCAAATGTTACAAGTGTACACGATGGGTGATTGTTATCAGAAGTAACGACTTTTGAAAGATAGGGTCTGGTTAGCTGAGTGTTCCGGGTTTGTATTCTGATGGGATGTAGACTTTTTCAATCAAGAACTTTTAATTTAAATATTTGTTACCTTTTACTTTTACTTACTTTTTCAGTCTTTTCAATACTGCCTTTTTCAGCTACAGGCTGTGCTTCCGGTTCACTGTCGCTCGTCTCTAGCGGCTCCCAGGATCTAATAACAGAAGCACACTGTAGTTTTTATAATTTATCACAATACTTACATTAATTGAAGGAAATAAAAGACTTCGCTAGGTGGTGCTAAGTGCTGTGATAAATGTCGTTCCCTTTTTAACGCAGGTGCGTTAGACTAAGCAACGTTTTAGTTTAAAACAGAGTTATAGAAAAGCTGAAAACAGATTGAATATACAATAGGTTCAAGATTTGTAAGTGAAAAAGGTAGGCAATGCGGGGACATCATTTTATTTACTCCTACAGTCACTAGTGGCTCTTGCTGGTTCTGTCGAGCACTTACTTGCAGGTGGCGTGGTCGTGCGCGAGGTGCGCGCGCGCATGCAGCAGCAGCGACAACGCGCGTCGCAGCCGGTGTGCAGCGCGCGCAGCCCCGCCACCTGCACGCTCGCCCGCTGCCGCCAGCCGCGCACATCCCGCGCGCAGCGACGACGATGCCTCGCTGCTTACCTCCCCCGCCTTGAAATTATACGAGTAAACCAATACATTAATCATTCTTTCATCTACAGGTTTACCCAGCGTCAAAAAGGATTTCTTGTCAGAGAATTGCTACTGAATGCAGGGCTACGCAACCAAAAAATCTGAATACACCCTTTCAGATATTTTTTAATTGCGTAACAAATGTCAGACTATGTGGCATGATTATCCTTTTGCGCCACAAATACGTCTCTTCAAACACGAGCTCGAAAACTCTTAAAAAAATTGTGGTTTACAGTTGTCTTTTAAAAATGTATGGGAGTAATATATGTCCATAATGGGTTATAATAGCCTCTTCCCATAATTTTAAGAAAAGTCAATAATTTTTTTGCATATTTAATCAGAGTAACAAGAGGACATCCCTGATTGTAATCTCAGATTCTGATTTTTAGAGATATAAGATTATTATTACCAGAAGAAGATTTTGTATAAAAGTCATTTGTTCATAGTTTCTATAAAACATCTGTGTTTGTATGTCTATATTTCGGTATGAAGATTGGGATATGGCAGTGAATTTTTTTTTTTTTTATACAACTTAGAATGGCAAACAAGCTGACGGCCCACCTGATCGAAAGTGGTAACCGTCGCCTATAGACACGAGCAGTACCATGGACATAACAGAGTATACTGTTTTGCCCATGATACACCCCATGCGTTGCCATTCTTGAGGACTCAGATGTTATTCCTCTGTACCCAGTAAATTCACGCCATATCCCACCCTTCAAACCGAAACACAGCCATGCAAACACAACTGCTTCACGGTTGAAACACGAATGGGACAGAGGTACCCAGGCAATCGACTTTTGTACAAAGTCTCCCTCTGGTAAATTATAAGGCACGGAGTCATAACACCTCAGGAATGGCAACGTATGAAATGTGGGTACCATATATGTCACAGTATACTCTGTTATGCCAATAGTGCTGTTCATGTCTGTACGTGATAGTACTCACTTTCCATCAGATGGGCTGTTAGCTTGTTTGCCATTCTAAATTTAATAAATAAAAAGATCTTTCATCAGTTATTTAACTGTAAACTATGAACCATTTTCCACACAGCTACATTGTGATAAAAAATGTAACTTGTGTTAGTTTGTCTATAAATTATTGCATTTTTATTGAAATTTTACTCAAAGTGTCAATTTACCTGCATAATGTCCTGCAAGTTTTTTAGCAGTGTGCTCTCTTCCAAGACGTCAGGAGGTGCTGGTGGCGGAGGCGGTGCCGTTAGCGCTCTCTCGAAGGTCATTATTGACCACCTGATGTTTGATAGTTTTAGTGCATTACTTTTTTTTATATTTATCAGATTGAGAGTCTGAGTCTTTTACTTGAGATAAGAAAGTCATTGTGTATGTACGTATTTATTTTTGTCAATTTAAGAAATTTGGTTCGAAGGCATAAATTGCTATAATATATACATATTATACACTTTTCATATAATTCATATGCCACGAGAAGAGACTTTCTAGTAGTCAGCTAATAAACTTTAGCTTTTATTAGTACCCAACCGAAATTACCATTTCCAGTGCTTTATTTATTCAGGTTGTTATGAGCATGGTACTCACCTATCAAGCATTTTGGTAGACGCCCGTTCGTAACGTTCGAGCAGCTGTTGCAGGTTCGCTGCATCGTCACAAGAAGCACCCCAGCCCAAAACTCTCGCGAGGTCATTGCCAGTTCCCAGAGGTAGCACAGCCGTTTGTACTTGACGCTTTAAGATATATTTCTGATATTTAAATATTAAACTAAATATATGTATTGAACGACGAAACAAGAGGATAGTAGAAATTTAAATATAAAAAAAAAAAATTTAGTATTACTTAGATTGAGAACGATGCTTCTTGAACAAGATTGTCGTACTTAAGATCTAGTAAGGTTACTCAAATTCATTAAAATTCTTACTCTGAGAAGACTACTTTAAACTCTTATTCAGTATTACATAAATAAGAAGTAGGTGCTGAAGAAGGGCCAAATTAAAAGTACCCGTAACCGGCGAGGGTGTATGAAAAGATTGATGAATGTGGAAGAAGCGAAAGAGGTTTGTTTGAATCGAAGCATTTGGCGTTCCATTGTTTCTGCCTACCCTAATGGGAGACAGGCGTGACAGATATGTATGTATGTAAGAAGTAGGTGTCTATTCTAGCCAGGGTATAGGTTAAGGTATTTTAATAAGAGGCATAACCATAGATAAAATTATAATACTTCATAATACTCAGATCTTCGGCAACTTGTGAATGTAATCACTTTTTATAAAGTTAATGAAGAGATTAATTGCTGTAGTATCTCTTTAAAAATGTTTAAACTGTTGAAATAAGTTTTAGACAAAACAGCTAAAATATACTTACATGCATATCCAACTTATCAACTTCTTGAAGCACCCAGCCAACGGAGCCGTCTCCGGAGCATACAAGTACCCTGAGTGGCGCAAAGTGCCTGAACAACCGCAGACCGAGTCTGGGTCCCGCGCCGCTCAGTTCGAACACTTGGGCTGGATTTAGCAGCTGCTTGAAGCGCCGGAGAAATTTCACGCCTTGGTTGTCACCTTAAATGGTAAGATTTTCAAATTTCGAATCCTTAATAAGTTTTATCATCATTTAGTCCATCTAGTTTGATTTAATTAATAAAATTTCAAGCTGTGTCGTTAGAAGCAGTTATTTTGTTTTAGTTAAAGAGCTAAGTAATTCATTAACATAGGAGTGGCAACGCACGAAAGGTAGTAAATGAGGTCGTTGCTTCATTGTGACATTGAAAAACGTTGATATATATTTTGTTTTCTAAGATAAAAAAACTGAGAAAGACAGTAGGTATTACTGTACTAAAACTTTTCATATCTACAGAATAACTTTGAGCACATACTATTAGGTTCTCACCTGAACGTGAGTTAACGAAAACAATAAGCGGCGAAGCATTCGGTGGCCTATCAGGAACCCAGGCATCATCTGGGCCGACGGAGTGTAGTCTAGTGGGTGGGACAACGGAGGCACGCGCCGGACCGAGCATGCACGCTGCTCGCCAGTTGGGCTTGCATGCAGCGTGTACACATTTGCGACACCACACGCATCTGAAGTCTTGTAGCCTGGAATATCAAATAATCTTTAGACAATGCGCATCAAGCTCAAATGTGACTGATGTACATATTATATATTACATATAACGCGTATGGTGTTGCTATGTATTGCTTTATATTCATTAATCATATATAGTTTGTATTTATATTTTTTTATAGTATTTATGCACTGGTCATATCAGCCTTTAACTGTCCACTGCTGAACATAAGCCTCCCTCTTGGGGGGGTTTTGCTAGTAGTTGCTGTAGTGATACGCAAGCGAGTTGGTTAAACACTAATTTATTCATTGAAAGAATAAATAGAACAAATTGTTACCGACCAGTATTTACAAAATTATTAGTGGCCAGTATGTGAACATAATACACTACAGTTGCCACGCTTGGAAGGCGGAATGACAACCGCATTTAGGCTTTAGAGATGTTTTAAGAGAGACGCTGCTGCCCATCCCTCGCCCTCCTTTAGTCGCCTCCTACGACACCCACGGGAAAGGAATGGGTGGACTATTCTATGGCAAAACCACACAGCAACACATTTCCATTATATACCAGTAACATAATATGTAGTGTATCCTTATCAAGTTCCTGACGTAAGTTACTTTTAGATTTGACCTTTAGGTGAGCCGTCAACTTATTTGTATTCTAACAGTAAGTATTGTTGTACAGTGAACTGATAATAGCTGATATGATGATGATGATGATGATTATGATGAAGTATTGACTTCATTTTTTAATCTCATTTCTTATGTTCATCTTGATTCAAATTCCGTTTTACGCTCTGTAGTGGAAAATTAATTTATCAAATTATATTAATTATTTTTTTTATTTATTTTATTTATTTACACATACACTAAACAAAGTTTTCATTTAAATAATATCATTAATTAGATACAATCACTCTTTAAGAAATATTTTTCTTTCTTCTTTCTTTCAATTTTTTTTTTATTTTTTTAGTGGTATTTCGAGGCTCACCTTTGGTCACAACAAAAAGCAAAAAGCTGAGTTGTGGCCATTTTGTATTACTGTGGCACACGCATGAAGAAAAAAAAAATTGTTACTAATTTTAGGCATTCTGATTTTGTTTTTGTTTTTTTTTTATTATTTTTTTGTACATGTATCTTTTTTTTTATCTTTTTTCTTTGCATTTGTGTCTTTTGCTGTTTGTGTGCTGTAAGTAATGCAAATAAATTATTTATCTATCTATCTTAAAATATATCTTGGTTGTATTGAGATATCTAATTCTGTCATTGTCGTTGACATCTGTGATTGACGTCGTTTTTGTCTATGGTCTATATAGTTCAGATTATCGTATGAAATTCATAATGTTATTGTTATTACATTCTTTCTTTTAGCGAACGAAAGAAAAGACTTTTTCAATATTTCCTAATATAAATAAAAGCATCTGAATTTGACAGTCGACGACAAAAACGTGAAGCGCGTGTTTAAATTGCTCTTTTAGTTGTAAACTGCTGAGTTTTGACGGCAAGTACGTAAGTGGTTCACAAAAGTGTCGAGTACTTTTATCTTAGTTGCTCGCTGTCTCAAGAACATAACAACCCTACAGAAAACCGTGACGCTGTCTAGTGCAAAATACCGTTTAAATGATAATAAGGGCTTTAAGAAGAAAAAAAATGTTTTTTTTTTCTTAAAGCCTTAAAAGAAAAATGTAAAAGTTTCTAACTAGCTGTACAATCCTACCGATCGCTTAGTGATCGAAATAGAGGCACGACCATGAACATTCAGATGTGTCTAATTCCGAAAAAATCATTACTTAAATTGTTTTGACGGAGTATAGAAACCTGAGGGCCTACCTTGAAATGTTTTCTGAAATTTCGAGTCCGAAACGAAACACAAATTTGATGTTAAAATTACATGATACATACCGTTTATAAAATATTCAAAAAGCTAAAGTACCGTTCCTTTGGACTTACCATAAAGGTAGGATTTATAACAAACGAAATGTTAAGCTCCATTTACTTGGTCGATTTCGGTATGAACAAAAACACAAAATTGGGTCCGAAAATTCGGAATTTCATTTGATGGTAGACCCCCAGGATCTTATTTAAACAAGCAAACTTACTTTACAATTCCTATAGGACAGTAACTACGCCTGCAGTATCAATATACACTGGTGGGACATCAATAAAGAGTTCTTCAAAAGGGGGGTAAAGAGGTTTCTTCAGGGTCGGCAAGGCGCGCGTAATACCTCTGGTATTGCAGGTGTTCATAGGCTACGGTAACCGCTTACCATCAGGTGGGCCGTATGCTTGTTTGCCACCTCAGTGGTATAAAAAAAAATCTAACACATCATCAACACAGAAATCATCATCGTCATCATATTAGCCCTTAATGGTCCACTACTAAACATAAGCCTCCCCGTTGGGGAATTTTTCCAGTAGTTGCCACACCAGGCTGATTGGCAACCGCAGTTACGCTTTAGAGACGTTTCAACAGGGACGCTGCTGCCCATCCCTCGCCCTCCCTTAGTCGCCTCTTACAACATCCACGGGAAAGGAAGGGGTGGCCTAATTTATGTCGGGACCACACGGACGTCAAAGCAGTTATAGTACCATGCAGAGGGAAACTTTGTACAAAACTCGATTGCTTGGGTACCTCTGTCCCGTTCGTGTTTCTACCATGAAGCAGCTGTGTTTACATGGCTGTGTTTCGGTTTGAAGGGTGAGATATGGCGTGAATTTACTGAGTACAGAGGAATAACACCTGAGTCCTCAGAAATGGCAACGCATGGGGGGTATCATGGGCGAAACAGTATACTCTGTTATGTCCATGGTACTGCTCATGTCTATAGGCGCCGGTTACCACTTTCTATCAAGTGGACCGTCAGCTTGTTTGCCATTCTAAGTTGTATAAAAAAAATGCAAATGTAAGATTATCTTGTACATAAATAAATTGAAAAAAAGTATTTGTAGAGTTACTTGCGGTTTTATCTCAGCAGATGACAACATTTCGAACCCAGTAGTAGAATTATAACAAAATGCCAATTTAAAAAAATATATATTTCTATTCTAGTCTAACAAATTAACTACGTTGGCTTCTAGAGAACACTGTGTGGCGGTCGACCTGACAGGACATATTGCTAGCAATGGGACAGGAGACTCTCTAGGATAGTTTTTTTAATGGATGAACATGGAATGATACCCCACCTGCGCTATCGGTATACACTGGCGGGGCTCCAGTGAGGGATGATTGGTGAGAATTAAAAGGCAATTCAGTTAGCCTATCGTGACGAATTCAATGATAAATTAGTCACGATGCTTTCCAGGAGGAACCGCGTGGAGGTCGACCTGATATGGTACATTGATAGTAGTGGGGACTAATCTCCTCATAACTAACAATTCCTTCCCCCTCTTTAGAATAGTTACATCTTATTGCCCACTAGAAAGACAAAGGAGAGACCCTTGTTCTGTAGCGAAACCATTTGGGCTAAATAATAATAGTTACCTAGCTCGTAGAAATACAAAAACATATCTATTTCGTGCGATAAATGAAGATAGAAACACCCATGCATAGAGCTCAGTTACAAAGTCTCCCTCTGGACTGTAATTTATATAATTCATTCGAATATTTGATAAGTAACGCCTGTCTGTTACTGGTGAAAGCCTGAGAGCATCGTTCCGTTCACTGATCGTTAAAATGAAACACCTCCATTTGTATTTATGTACACAAAACGTGTACATTTTTAATATAGTTTACAAGATTGTCTAGAGACGGGTATCCTGTTCAATAATTCAGGAATCGGTTCTGGATCGAGTATCTATTTACTTGTAAATAAACTGTAAGAAAAACTGGTTCCGTGTATTTTATTCGAGAATACTGGACTAGTTTTCGGGCCATCTGAGACCCTTAATCATGAGCCGCTAAGGCATCTGTAATTAGTTCATGAGTATGAAGGATGAACTAGCCATCTTTGTGCCAAGACGTATTTTAGGAGAGTCAATGAGCCGGCCGATTTCTACCTAATTTTCTTACCTAATTTTCGCTATTTTCTATAACTTTTCTCCCTACCTATCTGTTTTGGAATTGTTCTTGTATTGTTCTCCTGCTTTTCACTCCGTCCCGAATACATAGACACTTCACTTGACCTTTTTTGAGCACTTATGTAAAAAAATTTTGTACCGTGCTTAAGGTCCCTTCATACTTTCAGTACTCAAATTCTATACTTGAAAAACAGTCTCGAATTTTAGCGCGTTTTTGCTGGTTTCCATTGTCAAATCTACAGTTTCCATTTTCGCACCCCCCTATCTTTTTACCATCAATCGTACCCTATCACCCTAGTATTATCACGCTGCTATCACGCCGCCGCAAAGAAATAATGATTAAGTCTTTTAAACTTGCCATGTAGATAATTATAAAAGAAACAGATTATACGTCTGTATTATAAAGATGAAAAATTTTTATATTTGTAATGGATAAACTCAAGAATACTCAATCGATTTTAAAAATTATTTCACTTATATGGAAAGCTACATTATTAGTGAATTACATAGAATTAATATTATTTTAGAAATTTCTATCTATCCGTGCGAAGTCAGGCCGGATCACTAGTATTGTAAATAGCCATTTTTTTTAGCAATTATTATGCAAATTCTCAATTCGTCTGCATGTTATGAGATTTCTTTGTAAATTCCGGATGGATTTTGATTTTTTGTAATCAATAGGGTTCGTTTTTGTATTTGCCTTGTATAAATTTTGCCAATATTAAATTAAAAAAAAAAAAAAAATTGAAAGGAAGCTCGTAATATATTTCGGAATCATAAAGTATTTTATCTGTAAAATATTTAATATTTTTTTTAATATTACAGTAATACAATATGTATTAACATATTTAATTTAAATTATTTTTCTATTAATTTCGAAAGTTGAATAGAAAAATCTATTTAATATATATTCATAAATTGCTTCGGAGACATATTAATAAATACGTTGAGTCTTAATTGAATAAGTATAGTACTGAGCCGTGAATAGACATCAGTTATATATAACTAGGCATGAATTAAATTCATATAATGCTCCAAGACTGGACTAACAATGCCTATTCATTCGCAAGAAAAGATTTTATAAGTCCAGCACGCACATAGATATAAAAAGAATGCAAGATATACAACCAGTGAATTAAATAAACCACTCGACTTCAAAAAAGAGTTTTTCTATTTTATGTTTGTTGCCTCATAACTACGTCATTTATAAATCGTCTTGAAAAATTCCTTTTTTTTTCTGTCAGTATACTGACAGATTGGTCGTATAAAAATTTTATCAAAATCGATTCCTTAGTTTTGTCTTGAAGTCAAAATAATTAGTTTTGTCACAATTGAAGTCTGTTTTTTGTGTAACACAATTTTAAATTATTTTATTACAAGCTATTTAAGCTATACCTGTGATTTTATCCACGTGATCAGGATATGTTTACTAACCGGGATAAAAAGTAACCTATGTCCTTCTTCATCCCATATAGTATGTGTATAACAAATTTTATAGTTATTGGTTAAATCATTAAGGTAACCAACAAACAAACTCACTTTCACTTTAATATTAGTAGGTTTATAAATATTAAATGATTAACAGTAGTAGGTTTCTAAACATTTGTGACGTTTGTAGTCAAATGTGTCGAAATATTCTTAACATTTACTCAATATTTGTAAGAATATTATTTAAAAAGACGGTCATATATGTAGTTATTTATTCGTATTTATGGTTAAATGTTCGATTCCATTTATTGTATGTCTTGTCCTATGATAAATACACCAGAGGGAGACTTTGTACAAAAGTCGATTGCTTGAGTACCTCTGCCCCATTCGTGTTTCAACCGTAAAGTAGTTGTGTTTGCATGGCTGTGTTTCGGTTTGAAGGGTGGGATATGGCGTGAATTTACTAGGTATAGAGAAATAACACCTGAGTTCTTAGAAAGGCAACGCAAGGGGTATCATTGGTGAAACAGTATACTCTGTTATGTCCATGGTACTACTGCTTATGTCTATAGGCGACGGTTACTACTTTCCATCAGGTAGGCCGTCAGCTTGTTTGCCATTCTGTTATATATATATAAAAAAAAATTCAACATTCGGGACAGTTTTAAGTGTAAATGTATGGAACTGTGAATCTTTTCTTTTTTTTATTGTATATCAATGGATAACCTTGAATAGATGTGTCACATAAAGGAAGGACATTTTTGGCGTTTATTGTAACATTGAGTTCGGTGTATGACGAAGGATAATTGTATGGGAATTTGTGTAAGTCTTTGTAATAAGGTAGGTGTAAAAAACCCTGTTAGGGTTACCACAAACAACACAATTTTAAGAACATTTCCGAGTTTATATTAATTATTAACTGCTCCTAAAGCCCAACTGCGGTCGCCAACCCGCCTGCCAAGCGTGGCAACTACTGGTAAAACCCCCCTTATGGGGGAGGCCTATGTTCAGCAGTGGACAGTTAACGGCGGATACAACATAAGAATGGTACCTCGAAGTTATTAAAATCGAACATGGTAAAGGTTTAAGGATAAGGACTTAAGATTCAGTTTTAATGATGCAATTTTTGGTACAAAAGGCGGACTTAGTGCTATAACGCATTCTCTCGCAAAACCTTCACCTTTAGAAAAACAAAAAATTATGCAGAGAAAAATATTAAAAATTGTATGTATATACATACATGTGTGTATTTCACAAATTATATAACATATACAACGAGGATACGTAAATACGAAAATATACTAAATTAATTAATAATAATAATTCAATACAAAATAGTATACTCTGTTATGTTCATGGTACTTCTCATGTCTATAGGCGACGGTTACCACTTTCCATCAGGTGGGCCGTCAGCTTGCTTGCCATTCTAAGTTGTATAAAAAAAAAAAAACTAATGGTTAAAGATTTAAGTCTGATTGCGAAGATGAAAGCTACCGCGTCCCACAATACGACTCTGCGCTCGAATATCCATCTAATCCCTTGATTACGACCATTATTACCTGTGTAGACAATGGACAATTTGTCTTTGGATAAAATTTCTCTTTGTGTAAGCCTTTTAATGAATGAATTTGGAAAGGTTCATGCATTCATGGGCGTACTCAGCTTCTGATCCAAGGGGGACAAATCAGATTTGTGGCGACTGTGGTTTTTTTTCAAAAGTTAACGAATAATAATAAGGCATATAATATAATAGTAAGGTACACAATATTCAGGGGAGGGGGCAGCTGTTTTCCTGTCACCCCCCTGGTTACATCCACCCCACTGGGTACACTCGCCTGTATAAATATGATTATTTATCAAAATGTAACATAATAATCTTATAGTTAAAAAAATAGGTTAGGACGTTTTAGTTTTTATGAATAAGGGGGAAATGGTCTGTTCATATTGAATATTCTTGGTACTTGAATTTGGAATTTCACCAAGTATATATATATATGTTGACTCGGCAAACGTTTTACCATTTACATTATTTCGACAACTATTGCCATCTTGCAACCCTATTGTGGCATATAAAAATCGCGATTAAAAAACAGGGATTGATCGTAAAAGCTTGAAAATTTGAATTTATATGTATTTTTCAACGCTAAATCATAACAAAACAAAAATAATAAAAAGTTGTCAAAAAATAAAATATTTAGGGGTAGGTCACCCTTATGACTGAAGGGTATGAAAAATAGATGTTGGCCGATTCTCAGACCTACCCAATATGCACACAAAATTTTATAAAAATCGGTAAAGTTGATTCGGAGGAGTTTGGTAACAAACACCGCGACACGAGAATTTTATATATATATATATATATATATATAATATTGGTATATATACTGAATTACTGACACGCGTCGTATTCCTTACAATATCACTCCCGGATAATCCCGGATATACGCGCGTTTTTCCGCGGATATTACTGTTCAAAGATTAACAGTATCATTTTTAACCACATATATATGTCGCAGGGAAATGTGAGTATTAGGGATTTCACGAAATATCTTGGGATATCACGAAATCCTGGAAGATATCGAATAATCCAATGTGTGGAATCATTTAATAAAGAAAATCTGGTGATGAAAGAAAAAGTATAATACTATATTAAACATTGATTGTTATGACATTAAATTAAAACTGGTAAAATCGTAAAATTATATTATTTTTAAAACTTACGTTAATTTTTCATCCGGAAGTCTTTTTTAAAGGACGCAAAGCGCTAAATGCCCTCTGAAGATTTTCGAATGAAGTCGAAATAATTGTCGAAAACATATTTAAAAAAAAAGATAAAATATGAACATCAGGTATCATTTTTTTTTACAAGCTGTTCTTCGGGGCTTCGCACGTAGGGTGTCATGCTTCTTAAGTTGAAATTTCCAAAAATCCTTTCTTAGCGTTCTAAAATAATCCTGTGTTTTAAATTTCAGTTTTATAGACTTAATTGTTTTGGTTGTATGTTGAGTCAGTCAGGACAGACGATTTTATATGTATAGATTATAAACGCATTGTTGTCGAGGTCTAGAGGGTCTGTAACGAGCAATATACCCTATTAGTAGTAAATTGATATTTCTCTAAAGTATAGAACTACTTCACGTTCCGGCGCCCTTCTAGGAAGGAAGCGGAGAGGCTTTCACTTGTATAAATTTACCTAGGTGTTTATGTATGGCTAGGTAAGGTAGGTATCGCAAAGTAAACGGGCGAATGAATAGTAAAAGTATAAAACGAAACAGGAATTCCGTTTCCGGTCGCCGTTGAAATTGAATGAAATTGCCGTTCATTGGTCGCGGCTTTACGGCCTATTGGTAAATTCAGCACTGTTACATCGAATTTTAGGTTAATTCTTTTACATCTTTGTTGTTTCCTCCTGATGGATATACCACGATTATATATTATTTAAACATACAAGATGGACATGTCGAGCATTTTATATGGGGCCCGAATGTCGCCGCTTATCATCATTGACATCTGTCATCATTGACATGTGACAGATGTCAACTTGACACAAGCCTTCAATCTAGAGATTAGATAGCATCGATATTAATCTACAACTCGATATCTGTATACATTGGGTAAAATCGCCCGCGCACTTGTAATGACTATAAAATACTTATCAATAGGATTCTTCATTATCTTTTCAAAATATATATTTTTGTATTAGTATTATATAGTCTAGCTTAGCTTTGAACTCAAGTTTAGACAGATTTTAATATAGAAACAATCTGACTTGAATTTCATCATCATCATATTAGCTTTCAATTGTCCACTGCTGTCTCTTTGGGATTTGCCAGTAGTTGCCACACTTGGCAGGCGGGTTGATAATTGCAGTTAAGTTTTGGAGATGTTTGAAGAAGCTGCCCATCTCTCGTATTTCCTTAGTCGCCTTTTATGATACCCACGAGAAAGGGGTATTCTATGCCGGGACCACACGGGACTCGAATTTATATATCGATAAATCACTAAGCTCGATACTAGAACAACTTTGACATTTAAATATAATATTTATAAAATTTAATTAAAAATAGAAACTAGAATAAGATTTTGAATTTGTCGATGATATGGAATTCCTTGTGTTTTAAAAAATTTTGTATGGAAACAAGTTTAAGCAGTTTCACAGAAATGACACGTATTTTGAAAATGTTGCGGAGTTTCTTCGACGACCTTCGCGGAAAGTAGCTGGCATGTGTGTCTGAAAAGTTTGGTCAATTCGCTCTTACATAAGCGTCAAGTCATAGCCATTAGCTGTCTATATAC
Source organism: Galleria mellonella (assembly GCF_026898425.1). Taxonomy (NCBI): domain Eukaryota; kingdom Metazoa; phylum Arthropoda; class Insecta; order Lepidoptera; family Pyralidae; genus Galleria; species Galleria mellonella. The sequence goes on along the minus strand of NW_026442090.1, from coordinate 380,711 downwards.
CAGTGTATCTATGGTCACGATGCAATGAGCCAACTGGACTGTATTCATCCTCACTGTATCGTCCCTCACTGGTAATCCGCCGCGTATAACGCTAGCGCAGGCGACATTATTATATTACAATCTGTTTTCATAATTAAAAAAAATCTAATAAAGTAGCTACATGCTTCGAGTTCTAATGTGAATGAACATACAAAATATTTACATATTTATAACTGTCATATATGTTACAATAATAATAATAAATGTTTGTAATTTACAAGTGCAATAAAGAATATAAACATAAGATTTATTAAAACGATAAAACATACTGGTTCGCTGTCTGCGTCGCTGTAGAGATGAGAGATTTAAAGGTCGTTATTCATTTGAGTATGTCGTATGTCTGGAGACGAGTAAGTTAAGGGTCGTTACACACCTATGCATAGAATAGGTCTAGAAACGAAGAAGATAAGGGTAATTACCCATCTAAGCACTGAATAGGTCTCGAAACGAGTGAGTTAAGGGTCATTACCTATCTAAGTATAGAATAAGTCTGGAGCCGAGAGAGTTAAGGGTCGTTATTACCTAAGCACAGAATAGGTCTCGAAACGAGTGAGTTAAGTGTTGATACTTGCCTAAGTACAGAATAGGTCTGCAGACGAGTGAGTTAAGGGTTGCTACTCACCTAAGTACAGAATAGGTTTATAAACGTGTGAGTTAAGGGTTGATACTCACCTAAGTACAGAATAGGTTTCTAAACGAGTGAGTTAAGAGTTGATACTTACCTAAGTACAGAATAGGTTTATAAACGTGTGAGTTAAGGGTTGCTACTCACCTAAGTACAGAATAGGTCTCTAAAGGATTGAGTTAAGGGTTGATACTCACCTAAGTACAGGATAGGTCTCTAAACGATTGAGTTAAGGGTTGATACTCACCTAAGTACAGGATAGGTCTCTAAACGATTGAGTTAAGGGTTGATACTCACCTAAGTACAGGATAGGTCTCTAAACGATTGAGTTAAGGGTTGATACTCACCTAAGTACAGGATAGGTCTCTAAACGATTGAGTTAAGGGTTGATACTCACCTAAGTACTGGATAGGTCTCTAAACGATTGAGTTAAGGGTTGCTACTCACCTAAGTACAGAATAGGTCTCTAAACGAATGAGTTAAGGGTTGATACTCACCTAAGTACAGGATAGGTCTCTAAAGGATTGAGTTAAGGGTTGATACTCACCTAAGTACAGGATAGGTCTCTAAACGATTGAGTTAAGGGTTGATACTCACCTAAGTACAGGATAGGTCTCTAAACGATTGAGTTAAGGGTTGATACTCACCTAAGTACAGGATAGGTCTCTAAACGATTGAGTTAAGGGTTGATACTCACCTAAGTACAGGATAGGTCTCTAAACGATTGAGTTAAGGGTTGATACTCACCTAAGTACTGGATAGGTCTCTAAACGATTGAGTTAAGGGTTGCTACTCACCTAAGTACAGAATAGGTCTCTAAACGAATGAGTTAAGGGTTGATACTCACCTAAGTACAGGATAGGTCTCTAAACGATTGAGTTAAGGGTTGATACTCACCTAAGCACAGAATAGGTCTCTAAAGGAGTAAGTTAAGGGTTGACTCTCACCTAAGCACAGAATAGGTCTCGAAACGAGTGAGTTAAGGATCGTTACTTACCTAAGTACAGAATAGGTCTAGAGACGAGAGAGTTAAGGGTCGTTACTCACCTAAGCACAGAGCCGCACGTCTTATCGCACACGTCACACTTGGCCGCCACCGGCAAATTGCCCTCCAACCATTGGTGCGGCATTATTATGTTCTGGTGACAAGATACGTTCATTAGCATTATTTAAATGAAAATTCTTGATAATTGAGGGTGATACACACACGAGAGGTAGTAATTAATTGTTGCTGTTGGAAAAAACAATGGCTATCAATAAGAAATTTAATCATTACAGCAATTGTAGTAAATTGCTGCAATGAATAGACTCCTTATTGGTGGTTCCTTATTCCTAGGTTTCTAATATTTATTATTAGAAAATACATTTTATATTTTACATTATTATTATCCTATTGAGGAAGAAATTAGGGTAATGTAATTCGACTATATATGTATGTAAGTCAATCAATTAATTAACCAATTTATCATTTATTCACATACAATGTAAGTAAAAATTGCGTTTGAATTTAATATAAATCTTATACCTATTAGATAATAACAAAGAGGACAAGTAACTTATTAAAATATCTTATTATTAAAATAAAATTGTAAATAAACGATATCTGTACATGGGAGATGTTTAAGCAAAATGGTATGAAAACTCTTAATAAGAATGCTAACAGAAGCCAAAATGATCATTTTTAGAAATTTTTGTCTGCCTGTTCGTCTAAAACTACTGTACCAAATTGGATGCGGTTTCCACAGTTCTTTTCCTGAAGGTGTAAATAAAATTATAGTGTATGTTTTATTTTGATAGACCATCTAGAAGTAGTCTATTTCATTGTTTTTTTTTTTACTTTTAAAATCCACGTGTAAAAGTTAGAGGGCAAAAAGCTAACTAGCATTTCATCATAATTATAAATGTCCTTTTTAATAAACCAAAACATCAGTTTGATTTTAAAATAAGTAAATGCTCCTCTCGCCTTTTAATTCTATATATTGTTCTATTATTTCACACACTTACACTTCTAGTGCGCGACAGATCGAATAATCTGAACGGCCCTTAAGTAATATGTTACGCCATGCGACCACATGGTCACCGCGAGACCCAATTTATCCGGTCCATTTGGTGGCATTAACAATTCCCATTACGTGCACGCTCAATTCAGATTCCTCCACGTTTTATAATACCGGAATTCCGGTATTTTCGCCTCGAATAGCTAAAATGCCGGTTCGCTTAACAGGCGCTATCGGGAACAACATTTTTCCTCGGGGCACGGGCGTGGAATGTCTTCAGCTGTATTCAAAACCCTGCTTTTCATTTATCTTACCAAGTATTTTTGCTTATATCTACGCTCTGTATTCAAGGTGTGGAATGTTTTATTAAAGTACTTTATAACCCGTTGGAAATAGGCTCCTTCATGTAAAACTGGCTTTGAGTGCTACCGTCGTCAAGTTTGATTATTATGTTTTCTTTTTTTTTTATATTTATTTTTCTGTGCTCGTAATGTTTTTATTTCACGACGTCTAGAGTAGCAGTAACGTACGTTACAATATAACCTTGACATCGTGCTGCAGAGCACATTCTCTCACGAGATGAGCTTATCCGTAAGCCAAATATGTAGAGCCTGTGAGGAATCAGAAACAATCGGGCTCGAAGGACTGATATATGTATAGTGAAATGTTTTGTTTGTTTTTTGTTTCTTCGATTTTTATTCGATTTGGTAAGGAGTGGAATAAATAATCTAAACATGCATTTAAGTATGTTTATCAGCATCATTCTTAGTGCACTTTCTGTTTAGTTTGGAAATCATGGCGTTGTGTTATGTTTAGGTTTTCTTTATTTATTTGTTTAAATACTTTATTTTAATTTTAAAGAAATAAAGTGTTTAAACGTATTTATGTCTAATAATATGTACATACAGAGATATGTGCTATATAGCACATATCTCTGTATGTACATATCATTTACATATAAACATATAGTAATTTATTTGATTATAAATACCTAGTTCTTATTTTAAAGAAATATGTTTTTTATTACTTATTTTTTTTTGTTTTATTTATTAGACGCATAAAACAGACGATGATCATAAAAAATACATAAATAACACTTACATTTGTGATACAGCTAGGTTACAATTCAATTATATTATGTGCACAGTGTGAGTAATTCATGTAAAAACAGTTTGCAATAGTATGTGATTCACGTAAGGACATATAAAAAAGAAAATACAAAAAAAAAATTATCATCATTATCATATCAGCTTTTAACTGACCACTGCTGAACATAAGCCTCCCCCTTGGGAGGGTTTTGCCAGTAGTTGCCATGCTTGGCAGGCGGATTGGCAACCGCAGTCAGGCTTTAATCATCTTCTAAGTTTAGTCGTCTCTTACGACATCAACGTGAAAAAAAGGGGTGGCCTATTCTATGCTGGGACTACATGGCCAATGTTATATAAAATGTTATATAAATATATAAAAAATAAAACTATGAAAAAATATTCCATTCCATTTAAATATCTCTAGTTGTTCGTTTACTAAGGGTGTATTTATTTTTGAGCGTAACAAAAATTTATAGAAGAATATAAAGAAAATACCTTAAGGGAATTAAATTTTGTGGTAGAACAAAATGAAAAATTATAATGTCAATTCGATGGAATAATAAACGACTATATAACTTCTCGGAGGCGAGGGATGGGGAGCAGCGTTTCTCTTAAAATATTTCTCCTAACTATGGTTGCCAATTCGCTTGCTAAGCGTGGCAACTACTGGCAAAACTTCCCTTATGGGAAGGCTTATGTTCAGCTATGGACGGTTAAGAGCATGATGATGATATAACTTCTCAATAACAATATTATTTATACAATTTTTTATTAATTTAAAAGTAATGTCAGGCGCCTGATTTTCTTTTAATTAAAAAAAAAATACTGTTAACGCAAACACTTCACCGATTAAATAGATATTTATGAACATCTTGAAATCCAAGATGGCCGAAGAGTTTTGGCGGGAATGTCATACAATATTCAAGAGACTAGACGCCATTATGGCCATTAGGACAGTGCAAACATATACTTGAGAGGCGTCCAATGGTGAGCATACACAGTTTGTTTGACTACCTCTTGCGTGTAAAGCTATAATAAGATATTTTTTATTCAGAAAGGTAGTTTGTTAACTTTTCCTTTTAGTACATAAATAATTCGAATGTAGGTATATCTAAGTTAGGTCTAGTATTTAGATTGTTTTTTTTTTCACCATTTATATACAAATTACATAGCCGTGTTTCAATTTAAAGAGTAAGATAATATAAATATAGTCATGGCTATAATTTGTAATGAAGAAGTCGTAGGCATTTGTTAACAGTTGCCTTTGTGATAAACGTACATAGGACGTGTCTAATTTCACCGAGTATATCCAAAGAGCTTTAACTCTTTATTCAGGGGAGAAAGGGATTGTTAGTAATGGGTTCTAACAGCCCCATTGCTAGCAATATACCCTATCAAATCGACCTCCACGCGGTTCCCTCTGGAAATTATCGTGACAAATTTATCATTGAATTCATCACAATGGGCTAACTGACCTGCCTTTTCATCCTCACCTATCACCGCTTACTGGTACCCCGCTAGTGTATACCGATAGTGCAGGCGGGGATACCATGCATAGCAGGGATACTATGCTATTTTCCCCAAAAAATAAAACAGCCCCATTGCTAGCAATATACCTCGACCTTCACGTAGGTACCCCGGAAACCATCGTGGTTAATTCTTGCTGAATTCTTCACGATGGGCCGTTTGACCTGCCTTCATCTTCATCTGTCATCTACCACTGGTGTCTCGCCAGCGTATACCGATAATGCAGGCGGGGTTACCATTCATCATTATCACCCATAAAAAATACCTCATATAAACTAAAACCTTTTATAAACCTGTTTTAACATAATGCTGTTTTGTAGCTTTTTATCAAATTAGAAATTAAGTAGTAGTATTATTAATTTATCCACAATGGGAAAGGCAAAAAAACTAAGTCAGTCTGATTTTCAGTTAATTGAGTATGTAGTATAAACGAAACAGATAAAACAGTTCAATAGATAAAATAAGTGTATAAGATTTGAAGGTTTTATGAATAAGAGAGTTAGGTTATGTAGATTAGTATATCGAGTGACAAAACCGTGTTAGCTAAATTGACGTTTCACTGACAAGTTTTGACACTTTTTTTTTAAATTAAAACAAAACACACCTTTTTATCGGTACAAGCAATGTTTTTAATGTGAATTAGAATCAATTTTGCTTATTATGTATTAGTTATATTGTTCTTTCAAATACATTCGTCAGAATTTTGTACTATTTTTTTTTATACAACTTAGAATGGCAAACAAGCTGTCGGCCCACCTGATGGAAAGCAGTAACTATAGACATGAGCAGTACCATGGACATAATAGAGTATACTGTTTCGCCCATGATACCCCCCATGCGTTGCCATTCCTGAGGACTCAGATGTTATTCCTCTGTACCCTGTAAATTCACGCCATATCCCACTCTTCAAAACGAAACACAGCCACATTTTTAATAATGATGAATACTGATATATTTCAATTTTTTTTTACATACCACTGAGATGGTAAACAAGCATACAGTCCACCTGATGGTAAGCGGTTACCATAGCCAACATGTAACATACATACATATCTGTCACGTCTGTCTCTTATTAGGGTAGGCAGAAATAATGGAACGCCAAATGTTATGATTCAAACTGACCTCTTTCGCTTCCTCCACATTCATCAATCTTTTGATACATGCTCGAAGGTTACGGGTACTTTTAATTTGGCCCCTCTTCAGCACGTCGTCTATATCATTTATTTATTTATTTATTTATTTAACACTTTATTGCACCAACATAACAGGATTTGATGAACAATTTTCAATACGTATAGTGTAGTACAAAAGGCGGTCTTATTGCTAAGCAATCTCTTCCAAACAACCTTTGGGTAGAAGGAATTAAAGCATAAGTAGGTGGGTGGCGCATTAGAAGAAACAGATCTGTAAAAAATAATATCTGTGACAGCATAGTCATATACACATACATAAATAAACACATACATCCAAATATATACATATATATACATACACATACATATACAAATATATATATACATACATACATATATACGCATAAATAAATAAATAATATTATTATAAATGATATTATAAAAAGTAAAAGCCCGTAAATAATAGAATCTCATTAAAAAGGCACAACTCCGATATCGTCCGCGTTTGCGAAATGCAATTTAGAAATTCACCAATGCCTTTCAAAGGATTTAATTAATTTTCTGCTGAACAAGCTTAATTAGACCGTAGGATGGTAGCCTTGTATATGAATAATATAGGTATCTGTCTATACTGTGCCGCCTATTGTGTTTATGTAACCGCAATTCCTGAGAATGAAAGCCTTTTACAAGAAATCTTTAAATACATTTCGAGCTATAATTAATGGATATTTATTATATGGATTTGACAATAAACGTTAATTGATCATTGTAACTTGTTTTTCCAGTTTCCAAACCGCTTGTCAAGCGTGGTAACTACTGGCAAAACCTTCCATTTATTAATTTAATGATCAAGGGATGGGCAGCAGCGTTCCTCTCAATACACCATCAAAGCCTAATTGTGGTTGTCACCCCCCCCCCCTCAAGGGGAGATCAGTTAACGGCTGATATGATAATGTGACATGTAGTCCCTGTATAGATTAGGCCACCCCTTCCTTTTCAGTGGGTGTCGTAAGAGGCGACTAAAGGAGGGCGAAGAATGAGTAGCAGCGCCCCTCTTAAAACATCTCTAAAGCCTAACTGCGGTCGCCAATCCGCCTGCCAAGCGTGGCTACTACTGGCAAAACCCCCTAAGGAGAGGCTTATGTTCAGCAGTGAACAGTTAAAAGCTGATGATATGATGATGATGACGAATCTATTTTCCAATCGATTTCAAAAAGGAGGAGGTCCTCATTTCGGTCATACTTTCTTTACGTTTGTTACCTCATAACTCCGTCCGTTGTAAACTGATTTGGAAAAATATTTTTTTATCTGAAAGGATATACTTATAGATTCTAGGTCTTGTAGAAATTTCATCAAAATCGGTTCATTAGTTTAGTTTTTAGATCAAAATAACTGGGCTTGTCACAATTCAAGTCGGTTTTTTAGGTGAGATACTTTTTTTTAATAGATTTTCAAATTTTTTTTATTCTAATTAATTATCAAATTTTACTTTTTTTTAATGGTTATACAGATATTATTCTCAAAAAATGAGTTTTTCTGAAGAAATGTTTTATGAAGTTCTGAGCATTATTATTGATAATGTTTTTTTCTCTCTCTCTTTATTCAGGTCAACAAACAGTAAACATAATAACAATATATATATATATATATATATATATATATATATATATATATATATATATATATATATATATATATATGTATCTAAATATCAATAATTTTAGTATCACCAATGCCGTTGGAAATGAAAATATGCAAAATGGTTGTGTGCAACTACTTGTACAAAATTAAATTATTAATAAATTAAATTATTATAATTTAATGTTGCTGTAGTTTTCAATAGTATTTGTTTAATTTTGTTTAATTTAGTATTGTCTAATTTTGTGTTTCCTTTATTTGTATTTTATTTATGTAAATTTTAGTGGCTGCCAAATTACTATTTAAGTATATAATTAGGTATTGTTCTAGCCGTTTGTTTGCCTTAAATAAATATATAAAATAAATAAATAATCGGTCACCAATAATTCCACTACTCAATAATATTAAACACTGTTTAAATAGGCAGTTATGGTCTTACTGTAATAACATTGCTTATATAGTAAAACAGATTTACTTTTTTTTTAAACATAAAGAGATGTAATACACTTTTGTAATAGGACACTATACTCTGTTATTTCCATGAATATAGGTCACGGTTACCACTTTCCATCAGGTGGGCCGTCAGCTTTTTTTTTAAAAAAACACTGAAGTAGCAAATAAGCGGCTCACCTGATGGTAGGCGATTACCGTAGCCTATGAACACCTGCAATACCATGGCCCGTCCTGAAGAACTCTCTTTACCCCTTTTTTGAAGATCCTCATGCTATAGTTTCTTGGGAAAGCCTAGACAACCTAAATGGCCGTATTTTTTCATTGCGTTGATTTAGAAGCTTGATTTTTTCACTGCTTTAAGAGATTGCAGACCTGAGTATTTCAACTTGATAACTTCACGCATTCCTAAGAAATAGGTCTTAACAGACGGACGGACAGACAAAGTGATCCTATAAGAGTTTCATTTTTGCCATTGGAGGTACGGAACCTTAAAAAAACAAAAAACATACGACAGGAAAACGTAATAATTCACCGTTACTCTACTTAGAAGGGTATTGTTTTGTTAAGCCGTCGCTCACATCCGACGGACAGCAAGTCGGTAAGTAAGGTCAGTTATGAATATCTAATGGGACCTTGAACCTACCCATTCAGGGCGCACGCGTTGCCTAACACATTTAATATTAAACTGTGGCTCATTCGAAAAGTTTCGTGAAAAACTAACATTTACATGTTTGTATGTAAAGTCTTAAATTATAAGACACAGAGTTCTTATGAAAAGAATTAGTACAATGGCGGATTTATTCCATAAAAGAGATTTTTTCCAGTCTACCTTCGACTGTCTAATAGATATAGGTGGAGACAAAAAAAAAAAAAAAACTAGAAAAATAATTGGTGTTACCAGTTACAACACGAGCACAACATTAATACTGGACAACGTAACACATCTAAATGACACCTATATAAATTACTGACTTTTATTCTAAGACAATTTATGTAATATGTAATAGTTTGTTGATTGTTTTAGTGTCCTGAAATGGATTATACGTGATTGTGGAACGAGAAGCCAAAGCCGTAACATAATGACAGCTTTGACAGCTGTCAATAGTTCGATGACAATCGAAATGCTATTGATTATTGTTGATGTTTGCACGTAATTGTTTTTCGCGGTATTTTGTAATAGACAAAGTATACGATTATCGTTTTGTTAGTAAATAGTATCTGCGCGTTTTACTTTTGACTCTTTAAAAATCTAATATGTCTAAAATGACTATATCTACATGTATTTGTGTTAAAAATAATATAATATAAGATTAAATTTTATAAAAAAAAATATATATATTTATACAATATAAATATTTTTTTTTGCACACTTCACACCCAATTTTGATTTAATATCTAAACTATTAAACCGATTTTTATAATATTTCTATGGGACCTATCTGTATAGTACAGTCCTTTCAGATAAAAAAAACATTATCCAAATCTGTTTATATTATTTATAACGGTTGGAAAATGAACACATTTTTTAACCGTCTATAAAAAGCATAATAAGCAAAAGGCCCCTGAAGGCACATTTTAACAAAAAGTTCTCAAATGTTCCTTATTTTTTTATTGTAATACGATATCGTTTCCCATTTCGAGCTGACTTTGCAATTTTAATATAAATTATAATCGACAACAATTACTTTTATGTTGGTTTTATTTCAACGCTGGAAAAGTTTAATTTATTAATAGTAATAATAATTAATTTTTATTTCAGATAACTGTGATCCATATCTGTTAGACATTTTGAAAATGATTTAAAACTATGTTAGAAAAACAAAAACGTCAGGCCGTCGTTAAGTTGTACAAAAGTCGTTTGCTTGGGCACCTCCGTCCCATTCGTGTTTTTACCGTGAAGCAATTGTATTTGCATGGCTGTGTTTCGGATTGAAGGGTGGGATATGGCAGTGAATTTACAGGGTACAGAGGATTAACACCTGGGTCCTCAGGAATAGGAACGCATGGGGGGTATCACGGGCGAAACAGTATACACTGTTATGTCAATAATATAGCTTATATCATGCGACGGTTATCACTTTCCATTAGGTGGTCCGTCAGCTTGTTTGCCATTCTAGTTGAATAAATAAAAAAAAAGTAAATTAATTTTACAGGAGAACAAAAAAAAAACGAAACGAATCGTAAAGGCAAAACAAGTGATGATAGGTAATACATAAAAGTCTAATGCGATAAAACAGTTAATATCACATCTTTGTTTTTAATTTTGGAAATGTTTTTTATTAATAAAAAAAAAAAAAAATCATAAGTTATGGAGTGTATCTGTGACTTTGCTACATCATTATCAATTTACTCTAAATTATCCTTCTTGCATATCTTACAGACAATTTCGCTCATTTTAGTTCTTCTGCGAATACCCACAATTCGCATTTTATCACGTAGCGAAATTCCAATAGTCCTCTCCATAGCTCGCTGAGCAAATTGGAGCTTCTTCATACTACTAACTAACTGCTTAGGAGCATGTTTTGATTCCATAAGTCATTACTGATTAAAGATCTTTGTTTTCGAACTTTGAGGTCTTGAATACTTAGATGCGGCGCAGTTACTTAACCACTGAAGCGACATTAAAATTATATAAATATACATGAACATCAAATACATATTGCGTAGCACCCGAAGTAAGCAGGTTAATCGGCTTTTAGTAAGATTCTAATAATGCTATTAATAATTGTAAATATACTAAGAGCAGGCAAGTCCTTATTGAGATGTTGAGAACTCACAAATTGTACTTACATTTTGCAAAATACAACCATTAATTTGGAAAAAGTAAGTGAAATTTCTGAGAAGATTGAAAGTTTTTCACTTCAGTGGTTTATTCCTTTTATTGGGTAAAAAATAATTAATTCAACAAGATTTATATAAGTTTTAATTAATACGCTATAGGTTCGCTTTCGAGTCTCTGGAAGCCTTCAACACGCACGTGTGCGCTAGAAAAATGATTTATTAATTATAATTGTGGCAAAGCCCGTCTGATGGTACTCGTATGGAAGGAAGAATTATTCAATATGATGCCCACAACCACTTTCTACCATTGTACAGCTCGCCAAAGACGGGGAGTTCACCCTCATAACTTAAAGCCTAGATGGTCACGTACAGCGCGGTTTCAGAGATGTTTTCTCCCACGAACTCTCAGGTTATGGAATGAGCTCCCTGTCGAGGTTTTTCCAAGAGACTACAGCAAGAGGTTCTTAAAAAAGAGGTAAAAAAGTTTCTTCAGGGTTGGCAACGCGTGCGTAATGACCCTGGTATTGCACTCACTCATAGGCTACGGTAACCGCTTACCATCAGGTGGGCAATATGCTTGTTTGCCACGTCAATGGTATAAAAAAAATGGAAGCTTACAATACCAGAGCCGCCATCCTTTATCGGTGCCCCACCAGCGTATACCGATAGCGCAGACGGGGTTACCATTCCATTATTATCTATAAAAAAATCTAAGTATTTCTACTTAGGCTACTAGTACAATAATTAACTACTACAATAATTACTAGTACCGCATTTGAGTATTCTGACACTTCCCTATGGTTGGCTGGGAGACAATGCTTTTAGCATTAACCCTTCTTTGCATGATTTTTCTTTATTGGTAAAATAAATCAAAGTGATATGATTCATGTTCAAAATTAAAGGAAAAATGGTTAAGAAAATAAATTTGACAGCTATGTTTTTTTTCTGCTCCATTGCACTCCATTAAAAAGGTATCCATACACGATCAACTTAAAGTGAACTTGTTCTTTTATATAATTTTTGGGCATTTAATGTTATGATGGAAATTTCCACCACTATGCAAAGAAGGGTCAAATCCTCCATGTACATATGTATGTACTAATGAATAAATAAATACTAACCCCATCGGCGTCTTCTACCAGATGTGGTCCTAGCGAGGCGAGTGTGCTCCATTTGCAGGAAGGTGGCGCTCTGGACGCGCATCGCTTGTGTGCTTTGAATTTGCACAATTCACAGGCGAGCGCGTGGGCGGTACCGAGCGCGCCAAGTGGCTCTCGGCACACGTTGCAGAATGTCGGCCGGGCGTGTGTTGCTGTATACCTGGTAAATAAAAACCTCGCTGTATTTATTTTTTATGATACTGAGAATACCAGAGGGAGACTTTGTACAAAAGTCGATTGCTTGGGTGCCTCTGCCCATTCGTGTTTCAACCGTAAAGCAGTTGTGTCTGCATGGTTGTGTTTCAGTTTGAAGGGTGGGATATGGCGTGAATTTACAGGGTACAGAGAAATAACACCTGAGTTCTCAGGAATGGCAACGCATGGGGGGTATCATAAACGAAACAGTATACTCTATTATGTCCATGGTACTGTCCATGTCTATAGGCTACGGTTACCACTTTCCATCAGGTGGGCCGTCAGCTTTTTTGCCATTTTAAGTAGTATAAAAAAAACCAAACTGACGGTCTACTTGATAGATGTGGTATTCGTCGCCTATACATATAGCCGGCAATACGAACATTGCTGAATACACTTTGATACAGCTAGCTGACGGTCCACCTGCTTGAAGATGCTAACCGTCGCCTACAGGACGGTTAGGGATTGTTAGCAATGGAGTTGGGCAGTCCCATTGCTAGCAATATACTCTATTAGATCGATCTCCATGTGGTTCCCCTTGGAAACCATCAAGAACAACTCTTGTTGAATTCGTCACGATGGGCTAACTGGCTTGCTTCATCCTCACCTATGATCCCTCACTGGTGCCCCGCCGGTGTACACCGATAGCGCGGGCGGGGTTTTCATTCCATTATCATCCATTAAAAAAACCGTCGCCTACAGGGGAGGGGAAAGAAATATAATGTTTGGGTTATTAACACTTTCCCTTTGTGATCCAAACGGTGTTGCCCGTCGTGGTAGGAGGACGTACTTACACGCAAATGCAATGACTAATTTACTCGTCACCAGTCAGCAACGTTTGGATATGAAAAAGTCACTGGTCAGCAAAGTGTTAAGTCCGCCATTTACATCATCTAGGTTTTTTTATACAACTTAGAATGGCAAACAAGCTGACGGCCCACCTGATGGAAAGTGGTAACCGTCGCCTATAGACATGAGCAGTACCATGGACATAACAGAGTATACTGTTTCGCCCATGATACCCCCATGCATTGCCATTCCTGAGGACTCAGGTGTTATTCCTCTGTACCCAGTAAATTCACACCATATACCACCCTTCAAACCGAAACATAGCTATGCAAACACAGCTGCTTCACGGTTGAAACACGAATGGGACAGAGGTACCTAAACGATCGACTTTTGTACAAAGTCTCCCTCACCTACCTAGGTGACTTCCCTTACCTAGGTGTAAATGGTGGATTTAGCATAGTTTAATAAATAAATAAAGTAAGAGCTAATAAATTAAATGTTAGTTTATGCTGTACCAGTGGTGGTCTCCAGAGGACAGTCGAGCGACGAGGTCGGCGACATCAGCGCCGCGGTGCAGGGCGCCTCGCAACGCACCAGCCCAGGACTCCATCTCGCTTCGGTTTTCGGCGCACAGAACCAGAGATCGGCTTGCTGTTATTACCTAAAACAATATTTACTGTTTTACTATAAAGAAGTCAATAGTTGTGATAGACGGGTGTTCAGTACATGTTTTTTTTTATACAACTTAGAATGGCAAACAAGCTGACGGCCCACCTGATGGAAAGTGGAACCGTCGCCTATAGACATGAGCAGTACTATGGACATAACAGAGTATACTGTTTCGCCCATGGGTTGCCATTCCTGAGGACTCGGGTGTTATTCCTCTGTACCCAGTATATTCACGCCATATCCCACCCTTCAAACCGAAACACAGCCATGCAAACACAACTGCTTCACGGTTGAAACACGAATGGGACAAAGGTACCCAAGCAATCGACTTTTGTACAAAGTCATCCTCTGGTTAATTCATTAATCGTAAAAACATTTTTCTATCAGCCACCTTTTATAATTTCTCTTTAAATATATTCAAGGGTAGTGTTTTCATTTCGTCCGTTAATTTAACTTATACCTATTTCCAAAATTTACGTATACGAAGTTGCGGTTGAAAGTCTATGATAATGAGGGTAATAAACGTACATTTAGTGTAGTTTTATGTCCTATAACATGTTCAAACTTGTAGTTATATTGTTGTAGGCCTGAAATATATTGCAGACTCCAGGGCAGGTCATATAGAGTGACTAAAAGTGCTAGTCGTAATAGAGGTGCTGTAATGACACCTTTGGGGATGAAAAGGCAGTATTATTCTGTTATATCACCTTTATATTCCTCTTGACCTTACATCATATTTATTATTCATATCATTAAGCCTCATCTTACATATGTGTAGCTCTACAGCGAAATTACAGGGGGGGAGTCTCTCTCTGGTAAGACGATGTATGTATGATGATGATCATCATCACCATCATCATCATCATCATACCAGCCGTTAATTGTCCACTGCTGATTATAAGCCTCCCCCTATTGAATGGTTTTGTCAGTAGTTGCCACGTTTAGCAGGCGGGTCGGAAACCGCAGTTTGTCTTTTGGTAATGTTTAAGAGGGACGCTATTATCCATTCCTTGGCTATTAAATTCCTTTAGCAGTCTCGTACAACACTCATTGGAAAGGAAGGGGTATAGGGAAGACGATTATAAATTGTCCAAATTCGAATATTCGTAGGTGCTCTTGATTCTATACTTGTAATATGATATTACTTTGTCTCCAATGCAAACCAAAGGCGCGGTAGGTAGGTACATCATAACAAGGAATATATGCACGATGGAATAATAGCATCATATACGAGGCTTGGGACTGTAGTAACACAATTTGCATGCAAATTGCAATCAAAGATCTTGTTTCAGAGTACCATCGCCTATTGGCTGTATGCATAAGTATATTTTAACAACGTTGTGGTCTGAATATTGTGCCCTGCTATACAACAACATGTATGCATATAAATGCAGTGTAACTTTATCATTAGTCGGTTTATTATGAAGTTAATATTGCTATAATTATGTTAGAATAATTGGATATGTTGTACAAATTGATGTTTATTTATTTATTTAAACTTTAATACACAGTAAAACTATGTACATATGGCGGACTTAACACCGGACGGTGTTCTCTACCAGTCAACCACTGGGCCAACTGAGAAATAAGTAGGTAGTGCATTATTGAATTGAAAGAATATAAAAATTAATATTTAATATATTATAAACATATAATTAGACTAATATAAACATATATATACCTTAGCGGCTTAATTAACCACTATGAAACCTGGTGTACTTGTACTAAATATAATTCTGGACATAGGCTACTTTTCACATCCTGGCCAGTAAATATAGTCACGCGTACAAAGTCGTGGAAAAAACTAATATTTAATAATCCTGGAGAGAAATGGCACACATAAAAGTTTATGAATCAAATAATTACCTCTTGAAATTTGAATACCGAACTTTATATTTAAGTTACACTAAGAATTCTCATTACTGTAATATAAATTGAAATAAATGCCATTTGTGTCAAGACAGATTCACGTAATGTTTAATAATAGAATGAAATTATATTGTTATGGGGACTTATATTAAGATTTTAATTTTGTCTCAGAACTTTGCCAAACAATATACTGCGTATTATTACATAAATAATATTATATATTTATTAATGTAATAAATTTTATGTCTTTTAGTTGAATAGGTAAAACTTTAATTAACTTTACATTATTCAGTTGCAAAGAGAGAAATCTGTTAATTGAATTAAGTAAGAAAATTGAAATAGGTACTTTATTAAAATATACATAACCATAATTAGAAAATATGCTTAGTCAATTTTTTCTACAATAGAAAAAATAAACTTCAATCTTTAGTGAAATCGGTAATTTAGATTTAAAAACCAATTTAACCAACCAAGTGATAAAGATAATGATGATGATCGATTTTGATAAAATTGTTAAGTAAGTACTTTATATTATGCTCAATTTCGTGAATAATATAGTATATGTCATATATGTGTAAGTATATTTGTTATTTATATATATTTATTCGTTTACATATGTAATTTTAGTATGTATGTATATCAATAATTACTAGTACCGCATTCGAATATTCTGACACTTGCCTATGGTTGACTGGGAGAGAATGCTTTTAGCATTAAGTCCGCCGTGTACACATATTTGTACTAATGAATAAATAAATAAATTACTGATAAAGACATTTCCATTTATTAAAACATAATTACCTATATCTATAGTTATAATAATATGAATACTGTTTTCTTAGCTAAACAAGCCAACGTCTGTAACTGACAAATCAATGCTGTACACTCGAACGATCTTGAAAAGCGTCGGCAGCGAGCGTTGAATTTAATTTAACTTTCAAAGTTGAACGTGAAATAAGATTTTGTTCAAAGCAATGTCACGTGACACGTGATACTAATTAGTAAGAGTACGTCACGTTAGAACAAGCCACACGTTATAAACTCGGCAACTGTTGTTTGTTAGTTTGAACAAATAAAATACAAGACGTTATGCGCCACAAAATAGCAATATCAACGTAATAAAAACAATAATAGACTTAAATAGAAATATATTTTATTAAATGTGGTACAATATAAATATAATTTGCCTTTTAGTCTCAGAATAGAATGAGCCACGCATTGCTTTCCCATAGGTGTCATAAGGGGTGACTGAACAAAATTAATGGTCGAGGTATTGGCAGAAGCGTTCTTTATTAATTATTTGTCAATGACAAATTTTACATTACTAGATTATATATTCGACACAGTTTATGTAGAAAGTATGCAAGCAGGTTGTATCTAAATTTGTTAGGGTTATATGGCCGTATAACATTTTCTATACACTAGCCTGCTATGAATTGAGAAAAATAGCAACTGACGGTGTATCTTTCGTCCTCTTTTTACTAATTATATTTGCATAAGAAGGAAGGAAGCAACCATATGATTTACAGTTTTTATTTTATCATTCCTTTTATGTAATTCCTTGTTCTTAGGTTCGAAACGAAATATGGCGACGTTGCTATTTAACTATCAATTTTCAAAAATAATTTATCAATTTTCAATATTTCCGATTGATTATTTAAAAAGTATTCTAACAACGGACTAAGATATGTTACATATAAGTATGCCACTAAAAACTTTGCATCTACATCATATTTTGCCTTGAAATCAAATTTATGCTATAGAAATGCAATATTTCAATGTTATTTTAATCAATATATTCTCTATATATTTTTTATTGTACTTGTAAATTACAAATTTATAAATATTGTGAACAAGGGTGGCCTTATATCTGACAGAGATCTCTTCCAGTCAACCCAATACAGTTGGAAAGCATGTTGTTAGCGGGTAGCTGAAGTGCACGACTGCTGTACGAACAACTATTGATACTATGAATACGAATAACTATTAACACTAATTAATACATAAACAAATATACAAATAAACAGTTAAATTAAATATTAATACTTAGTTAACATTTTAGTTCGTTATTCTAACTTCGGTTGATTTTAAACAATCAACCGAAAACATTAAAAATTATTAAATAGTTTTTGAAGATTTTAAAGTTCTATCTAAATTCTATTCTATTCTATAGTTCCATCCCATCCATCTAGATGAGAGGCGGTCCTCCACCGTGTGTTTATCAAGGCACTTTCATCCACGCACAACCACTCTTTGGAATCAATTTACAGCAGCAGTATTTCTGAACAGATACGACATTATAACCTTCAAGAAAAGAGCATATTCTTTTTTAAAACGCCGGCAGCACACCCGTAATGTCTCTGGTGTTGTGGGTGATCATGGGCGACGGTAGTCACTTACTATCAGATGAACCGCATGCCCGTTTGCCCTCTGTGTTGTAAAAAAAAAATCAGATAATCCTGACGTTCTTGCACTTCGTCAAACTAAAGCTTTTAATATTAGTTTTACAGTAACGTTATAAAAGTAACTAAAATAGAAATCTCCATTGTCCGTTTCATCTTTACAATGATAAAGTTTGTTTATTTATACCTGTATATAACTGAAACTGCTAAAAAATAAAATACTGTATCGAATCAAAAGAGAACACTGTTATAAAAGCTTTATGTGTTATTAAATAGACGTTTTAAAACGAATAATTACGTTTATTCGGAAAAATACTAGAGTCAATTGTGAAATTTAACATCTCTTTTTAATAATCCCACAGCCTACAAAAAAGGCGAATTTGATAAAGTAATATTGAAATTATTTATTTATTTAATGCACAGTAAAATTATACGTACATTTGGCGGACTTCATACCGGACCGTGTTCTCTACCAGTAAACCACTGGGCATTGAATAAGAAATAAGTAGGTGATGCATTATTGAATAGAGGAAAAATAAAGTAATACTTGATATATTCATGACTAAGAGACAACATTTTCACAATAATATTTCGAATGCTTCTTCAACCAGCATTTGGAAGTTTTTACGTTCTCTTGGTCTTGGGTAAAGTAAATCTGATTTTACTTCCTACCCATTCACATCAAATGAACTTAACCGTCACTTTTCATCCACCAATTGTATCAATTCATCGACTAAATTAGCTACTATCTCCAATATAGTTCAATCGATTTCATCTGAAGATAATTTCTCTTTTTCTCCAATAACTCACCCGCTATTTTGTCTATTTTGTCTATAAAATCTAAGGCTATGGGATATGATGGTGTAAGTCGAGATATGATCACAGCTCTATTGGATCACTTTACTCCAGTAATTACTCACATAATAAACTTCTCCTTTTCGTCTGATAACTTCCCCTCTCTGTAGCGTAATGGAATTGTTCTCCCTCTTCCAAAGGTCTCAGTACCTCAATCCCTAAATGATTTTCGCCCCATTTCTCTTCTTCCCTTTTTGTCCAAAATCCTGGAGAGTGTAGCAAATAAGCAGGTGTCCAGCTTCATTCATAAAAATAAAATTTTAACTCCTTTTCAATTCTGTTTTCGCCCTGGACACAGTACCACCACTGCTTTTGTAAAAGTCACTGAAGACATTCGATTTGGCATGGATGATGGTTTGGTCACTATTCTCGTTCTTATTGACTTCTCCAACGTTTTTAATATGGATCACAAAATTCTCTTTGCCATTTTGCAAAGTAATGGGTTCTCATCTTCTGCATTAAACCGGTTCTAGACGATTAGCCAAAATTAATGTTAACACAATGGCACCAATCACATTTAAGAATTTAGTTATAAAACTGAAAACTTGTTTTAAAGATCTTAGCCTTTACATAGACTCATCACTCATCTGGTTACATCAAGTTGCGGAGGTGAGTCGCTCAGTTGTTGCTACGCTACGCTCCTTATACCGCTTTAAAAACTTTTTACCTATCGCTACAAAAATTAATCTTGTTCACGCACTAATTATTTCGATTACTGATTATGCTGATGTGTGTTATCCAGATCTTAATGAAGATCTTCTCGATAAGCTGGACCGTCTCCTCAACCAAGCCATATGCTTTATTTTCAATCTCCGGAAGTTCGATCACACTTCTTTATATTGGTCTCAGCTCAAGTGGCTTTCCATTCGTCAACGCAGAAACGTTAGAACTCTTTATATCCTCTACACTCTTCTTCGAAACCCCCAGTCTCCTAACTACTTAAAGAGTAAATTCCAGTATCTTTTTGAAACTTACGAACGTAACTTTCGTTCCAATAATTATCTTTCCCCTCTCACCGTACTGGTTACGCTTCAAACTCTTTTCTCCTACATTCTTCATGGCGCTTCCTGATGCCATTAAGAGACTACCGACTAAACCGTCTTTAAAAAAAAGCGTTCACGGTCACTTTTTATCTTTATCCGAGCAGTAAGTGTTTTATATTATTCTCAATTTCGTGTATAATAATATACTATATATTATATATGTGTAAGTATATTTGTTATTCATATATATTTATTCGTTTATATATGTAATTTTAGTATGTATGTACCGCATTCGAGTATTCTGACACTTCCCTATGGTTGACTGGGAGAGAATGCTTTTAGCATTAAGTCCGCCATGTACACATATTTGTACTAATGAATAAATAAATAAATTAATATAATATAAATATATAATTAGACTAATTAAATATATACATATAATAAATACATAAAATATTACTATATAAAACAATTAACTCTAATAGAAGGGCAAATAGCAATTATATTGTAATTATTTACAGAACTCGATATGAGCCCTTGTTCATAAGCGCGGTTCAAGGCTGTTCGAAATTAGTCGGGCATTCCCAAATTTAAAACGTGAGTAAAGCCGCTTTTAATAATAAACAATACAGTATGACTCACGATAGTTGTTGTTCAAGAATTGAAATAATAGTCCTTTATGAAAAACAATTATCTAAATTTAGCAATCAGCCCTGGCTTCACACGGGTTTCTTTTTAATGGGTGATAATGGAATGGTAACCCCGCCTGCGCTATCGGGATACGCTGGCGGAGCACCAGTGAAGAATGGTAGGTGAGGATGAAGCCTGCTTCACATTCATCACAATGGGCCAACTGACCTGTCAGTTGGCCCATTGTGACGAATTCATACAAGAATTGTTCACGATGGTTTCCAGGGGGAGCCACGTGGAGGTCGACCTAATATTGCTAGCAATGGGGCTGTCAAACTCCATTACTAACAATCCCTTTCCCCCCTTCACACGGGTTAGTCACACATAGACATAAATTAAAATTTTACATAAGCTTTTTAGTAGACAAATTATTAATACCTTGGCAGCCTTTGTAATGTTTTTAAATACACAATCGGGACTTAATGCGATGAAAAAGTTTTTACAGGTAAATAGTACCTACGTACCTACTTCTTAATTCACACTAAATTTTTACAATTTTCGCCGGGATTTCTAATCTTTTTGAAAATAATATATATGCTCCTCCTCGCTGATAATATAGTTTTCTGTAGGTGAAAGAATTTCTAAAATCAGTTGTGTAATTTTTGAGATTATCCATTATAAATAAACAATTATAGTAAAAATGAAAACTTTCCTGTGTATAATATTATGATTCAGCCGTTAATTGACCACTTTGATGGGTGAAAATGGTATGGTAACCCCGCCTGCGCTAACGGGATACGCTGGCGAGGCACCAGTGAAAGGTGATAGATGAGAATGAAAACAGGCCAGTTAGCCCATCATGATGAATTCATCAGGAATTAACCATGACAGTTTCCAGGGAGAACCGCGAGAAGGTCGACCTGGTTGGGGATATTGCTAGCAATAGGATTCTCAGTCTCCATTACTAACAATCCCTTTCCCCCCTGGCGGTCGGGTTAGCAACCGCAGTTTGGTTTTTGGTGTTGTTTTAAGAGAGACGCTGTTGCCCATCCCTCCACCATAAGCTCCCTTAATTGTCTCTTGCGACACCCATGGGAAAGGAAAGGGTGGTTTACTCTATGCCGGGTCCACATGGCTATATACGTATAATACTGAATAAATAAAACCTATATGTACGTATACGAGTACATGAAATTATTTCCAAATTACAAATCGTCATTATTTTAAAGACAAAAAATTTAGAGCCTGACATAAAAGCACATTTAGGTTTTTCAACCCAACGTTTCTTTGGGAATAATATTTAGTCTCGCTGATGGATGGATGCCTACTATTCCATTTTCCCCTTATACACACTTAGATTTCCGATTCTGGGAAATACCCGAAGGGGATTAATTTGACCTTCCCATACAGAACTAAAGGCGTTCTCTAATCGCATAAACTCAGAAGAATGGTAGATAATTGAAACGAAGCAAGTACATCTTCTAATAAAAAGAAACGACCAATCAAGCGCTTAGGAAGCACTCGGTCGCTACTTTGTCTACGACGATCGGCGGATTCGAACGTCAAAACCAATTGGCCTTCGGGGAAAATTGCTTCGAAAATAAGATGTAGAAGCATGTGAATTCCTACTTAGTGATCAGATTAGTGTTCCTTTTATAATTTCTTTTTGCTTTAAATAACTCGGAATACAATAAATAAACAGTTTCGTATATATCACATAGCGGAATCTAATTGCTAGAGACATTGCAGCTGAGAGTACCGAATGCTTATGTTAGCGCGCGTCGTCATCCGGTTACGTTTAATGTCCCGCCAGTAAGAACTAACCTACTTCAGCACGCTTCTTTAACTCACGCAGTACGGTTATTAAATAATATATTATTTATAAACATCATTGATATATTTAGTAGTAGCCTGCCAAAGATATTAGAAGCGGCTCAGAAATATCCGGAGTCGGGTTAAATACATTTATTATAACTTTGTATGTTAGCACACTAGATTTATAACATTGATTTGGCTTTTGCTGTTATAATATTGTAATTATTTTTGATGAATGAATAAATAAATAAATAAAAATGATTAACAAATCTTATCAATATATATTATAAATAAACAAATCTTGTATAATGGGTATCAGAAATAGACAGACCTAATTATTCTTTGTTTGTAAACAAATATAGACCTATACATATAATATTACAAAAAAAATTACATGAATAGAAATGTTTATATTGTTAATTTTTAACTAATTGTAAACTCTCGCGTTTTTTACGTATATCATATTTAAATTTACGATTGGGAGTTAACACCAGCAATAAAAATTAGATCATCGGCATCTCAGCCATTATCTGTCAACAGTTCAACATACGCCTCCCCCATTGACTTCCATAAGGAACGGTCTTGAACCACCTGCATCCACTGATTCTCTACCCTACATTTGAGGTCGTCTCTCCATCTAGTGTGGGGTTGTCCTACTTTTCTTTTTTTTTTAATGGATGATAATAAAATAATGACCCCGCTTGCTCTGTCGGTTTACACTGGCAGGGCACCAGTGAGGGATGATTGGTGAAAATGAAACGGCAAGTCAGTTAGCCCATCGCGATGAATTCAACGATAAATTAATCACGATCATTTCCAGGAGAAACCACGTGGAGGTCGACCTGATAGGGTATATTGATAGCAATGGGGGCTAACCTCTCCATTACTATTAATTCCTACCTCCCCCTATATTGCGTTTGCCCGTACAGGATCGCCACTCAAGAACTTTTCTTTCCCATCGGTTGTCGGTTCTTCGAGCTGTGTGACCAGCTTATAGCCTCTTCAGCTTGCTTATCCTTAAAAATCAGATACATAGGTACTAATTCCTTGTAATCGCGACGAGTTAAGTCCCAATCATTTTGTTTTTGTGTTCTCACATACGCAGGCTAGCAATGGTCGTGAATGGTAGTTGTGTTGTTATTTTGTGCTTATACTTAGAAAAACAAATCAATTTATCTCAAAAAGTGTATTTCAGTATAGATACAGTTGTGGTATAGTGCATGCATTATTGTTCAGTCTGGATGCAGTGTCTAAAGGGAGTAAATTCTATTTAAATTAAAATTACAATCTAGTTAATCTTGTTGACTACCCTCAAGTCAGTAATATTTTCAAGTGCACTTATCATACTACGGTCTTGATATTATAATCTACTGCCATTTGGAAGGCTTAGTGCAAAACCAGTTCAATTGAATAATATGGCTAAGTGTGGGGGATGTGGCAGGTTTCTGAATGCTTCTGAGTCAGCGAAGTGTAATAACTGCAATATTGTCTATCACCGATCCTGTGTGGCCTTACCCACGTCGGGTGTTGTGGCTCCCTCTTGGCGGTGTCCTGAGTGTAATAAAAATGTTATCCGGAATAATAAACCTGATACGCCGGTCAGGGGTCCAGCTCACTTTGTGTCACAAGTTGTCCCTACGGAAAGCATAGCCATGGATACCAGCATTCTGGATGATTCCGTCGGTGAGTCGAAACAGGACCTGAATAGGGCTATTTTGGCGGAGCTTCGTGCCATTCGAATCGAATTCCAGGAGTTCCGTACCGAATTGATTGATTTACGCGCGACGATAAAGGCATGTAATGAACGCATGAATGCTATGGATGTTAAACTACTGGAGTTGGAGAAACGCATTAATGTGCCGCCGTCATCATCCTCTTCCGACATGCTTTATCTTAATGACGTGATAGCTCAACTTAGGCAGGACTTAAATGATAGGGACCAGGAGTCGCTTATAAATGACCTCGAAATAATTAATATACCGGAGGATAAAGGTGAGAACCCCATTCACATTGTCACCCAAGTTGTAACCAAACTGGGTATCAACCTTGCGCCGTGCGACATAGTGAGTGCCGAGCGAGTGGGTGCGCGTCGTATAATCGCGGCGAATCCAGAGGGTACTGTGCCCACCCGTCCGCGCCCCATCGCTGTGAGGCTTGCTCGACGTGATTTGCGAGATGAAGTTCTGCGCAATGCTCGCGTAAGGAGAGGTGCAAATACAGCGGACATTGGAGTATCAGGTACATCGCGTCCATTTTATGTGAATGAGCGCCTCACTAAGTACAACCGAGCACTATTTCAAAAAGCGCGGGAAATGGGTCGTCGTTTCGGATGGAGATTTGTGTGGACACGCCGAGGACGTATTTACGCTAGAAAGGATATTGGGAGTCCCTTTCATTCCTTGCACCGTGAATCGGATCTCGACGCAATTTTTATTCCAAATTCACATACATAATTTTACTATTTTTTATTTTAAATATTTTGAGGGTAAAATCGTGAAGTTCAAAAGTATATTTATAGCAAATCGTGAAATATTTGTACCAAATGTGTTATTCATATTGTTGTATATTATATTAATTTTACGCTTTAGTTCTGTTTTCTATGTACGTCTTGCTGTTTGTAACATGTCGCATTGCATGAGTTTGTGCGTGTGTGGGTGTGTGTGGTCGCAATTTTCTCAAAACTTATTTATACACATTTTTGTTTTTTATGTAATTTATTATGTAATTATATTAATAATAACTCAATACAATTATCATCGCTTCGTTTATCTATATACTTGCCGCATTTTTAGTTGGTCAATTATCTTACACATATGTGCTGGTATTCATTACGTAAATATTATTTTAGATCTATATGTATATTCTTTGTGTGTTACAAGATTAAACGCCTACCATTATTTTACTAATTTATATATTCAGATATTTAAAACACCACCTATTTATTCTATTTCTTATTCACCATATCGTTACAGTTACATGATGAATTATGAGAATAATGGTACAAACACTTATCATTTGCGCGATGGATAAAGGTAATAAATACTTAAAAGTTGGTTTCCTTAATGCAGGATCCTTAGGGACTAATCACGATGAATTTCTGCTGGCCATGGGTCAACACTCGGTCGACATCATGGCTATTAATGAGACATGGCTGCGACCGGGTGAGAGTGGTCGTGCCCCCACAGTGCCCGGGTATAAGCTGCGACACGTACCGCGGCCGTCGGCCGTGTGCGGCGGCCGCGGTGACGGGGTCGCTTTCTACATCAGAGCGGGCGTCAACGCGCGCGTGCGGGCGCACCCGGCTCATTCCACCGTAGAACAAATGTGGCTGACGTTAAGTTTAAATAAAAAAAATTGCTTATTGGCACGGCTTATCGTCCACCATGGCTCGACACGGACATATTTTTGGATGCTATCACTGAGAGTATCGCCTCTTTCGCTCACTGTGACAACGTAGTCCTTCTTGGTGATTTTAATATTAATTTGATCGATATCAATGAGTCCAAATATAAAAAACTTTGTAATTTTCTCAATTACTGTAATTTAAGACAGATTATACACACACCTACCCATTTTATTAACGACAGTAAGACTCTTATTGATATAATTTGTACAGATGCACATACTAGAAATGTTTCTGTGGACCATATAATTGATCTTGGCCACCATTCATTTCTGTCATGTGAAATTTTATTAAAAAAAAATAAGCCGCACCCTAGAATAATAAAATATCGCCCTTTTAAGGATATATTACCACATTTGTTCGAAGCAGATTTGGCACTCTTACCATGGCATAGCATATGTGACATAGGTGATGTCAACGATATGGTATTAACGCTTAATAGTATTATCTTACAGTTATTTGATCTCCATGTGCCTATAAAAACTAAAAGGTTCACAACGCGACCAACACCTTGGCTTACTGATAATGTATAGTTTTTAATAAAATTGCGAAATGACGCACAAAACAAATATCGTAATTCAAAATTGGAATGTGATAAAGAGTATTACAAGGAACTAAAGCGCCATACATCTATTGCAATATCTACTGAAAAAAAGGCATATTACAATCAGTATATTAATAATAACATTAATAATTCAAAAAAACTATGGCAGAACATTAAATCGGACATTATGCCGTCTAAAACAGAACGCGAAGTTCCTTCATTTTTTGATGATCCTAACGAAATTAATAAATGGTTTCTTAATGTTCCTGGAGAGAACAATGTAAATATATCGCAGCTAACATTTTATGAGTTTGGTAGATTTGGTCCCTCTACTCTTGGTCTTAAACCAGTCAGTAAGGACGCAGTACATAAAATTATTAACAACTTAAAATCTAATGCTCAAGGAAATGATGGGATTACTCTTGAGATGATTAAACTCACTATGCCTTATTCGTTGGAAGCAATTACGTCCATAATAAACAAATCAATTTTAAGTGGCACTTTCCCTGAAGCCTGGCGCACTGCTATTGTACGTCCGATACCTAAGGGTAATGATCCCACACAGTTTAAAGATCTTCGCCCCATTAGCATTCTGCCCTGTCTGTCAAAAATCTTAGAACGTGTAGTCTACTTACAAGTCTTTGAGTATCTAGAGACAAATGGGATGTTGCCTGACTTGCAATCTGGTTTTAGGAAAAAACGCAGCACAGCTACAGCTTTATCAGATGTGGTAGATAATATCTTGGAGGCTCGGGATGATGGCAGAGGTACTTTGTTGTGTCTTTTAGATTATTCTCGGGCGTTCGATTCTATTCAATTACAGCTGCTTCTTTCTAAACTGGCTTATTATGGTTTTGACACTGGGGCAATAAATTGGTTTCATAGCTACCTTTCAAAAAGAAATCAATTTGTAGAGGTTAAAAGGGAGGATGGTTCCGTTCTATCATCAACGCTACTTCCGGTATGTAGAGGCGTTCCTCAGGGCTCTATACTTGGACCTTTACTCTTCATCATATACACCGCGGATATTATTGATTGCATTCATCATTGTAGGTATCACCTATATGCTGATGATCTTCAGCTGTATTTATCCTTTGAGCCCGAGAAGACGTCCACTGCCGTATTAAAATTGAACGAAGATCTTACGAGAATTGCGAATTGGTCCGAAAAAAATTCCTTAGTTTTAAACCCCCTGAAATCCAAATTTTTAATACTTGGCAGCAGAAAACAGAT
This sequence comes from Galleria mellonella, assembly GCF_026898425.1. NCBI lineage: Eukaryota > Metazoa > Arthropoda > Insecta > Lepidoptera > Pyralidae > Galleria > Galleria mellonella. Next base: position 352,883 of record NW_026442090.1, on the reverse strand, counting down.
TAATAAAATTGGGTTAGTGCAACCAATGGTCAAGTTAATGGATGAAATGATAGAACGAATAGATACAGCGCGTAATTTGGGACTGGTAATTGATCCTGAGCTTCGTTTTGAAGCTCACATTAATGATATTGTACGAAAATGTTTTTATAGGCTCAAAATATTGTACAAAATGCGTGACTATCTATCTGTCGAACTGCGTAAGCGGCTAGTTGACACACTTATATTGTCAAAATTAAATTACGGAGATGTAGTGTATGGCCCATGCTTGTTATCAAGGACTGAACGTTTAATTCAGCGTGTCCAGAATGCTTGTGCCCGCTTTTGTTTCATGATACCACGAAGACATCATGTGACACCATACCTTAACAGGTATGACGTACTTAAAATGGCAGCCAGGAGAAAGTTGCATCTCTCTACTTTGCTCTTCGGTGTGATAGTATCTAATCAACCCCACTACTTGTACCAAAAATTAACGTGGAGGCAAAACTACTACATATTTGGGATGCGTGCAAACGTGAATGTGCTGAAAATTCCAAGACACAGAACGGCTGCATTTAGGGGTAGTTTCAGATATGCAGCCACTCATTGCTGGAACAATATCCCTCCACCATGTCGAGACCTGAAAGCGATAGTTACATTTAAACATCACCTAAAAAGACACTTCTTGCGAGAGCAAAAGTGTACATAGATCTCAGTATTTTATCATCATGTTTACTCGTAAGTAGGTGCCCACACTGTCCAACTATGCTTTTATTTAATTTGGTTTAAATGGAGGATACCATATATGTATGATTGAATGGAAAATACTTATTTTTTCATATACATATATTTTATTATTTTTTTAATGTTTTTAATTTTTTATATTTACAAATAATTTTACATATATTACTGAATTTTATTGTTTCTATATAATTTATATTTCTATTGACACATATTATAAAGGTACATATCTTTGTTTAATGGCCTAGGTGCAGCGAAATAATCACTGGTTAGGCAGCACCTTCGTTAAATAAAATTGTACATTAATGTTCATAACGGTAGATACTATAATTATTACTTGTTAAATTGAGTTTTTTTTGCACTCAATGCATGAACACAGCCTCCCGCGTCGCTGATCTGATTGAACAGTAATAGTATGGCTAGGTTAGGTGATAGAACACTATATATTGCCATCTCATTTTTCTTTATTCTGTATATGTGTGTGAATGTGTATGTATGTGTATGTGTATATATATGTGTATGTATGTGTATGTATGTATATATATATGTATGTGTATGTGTCTGTGTATGTACGTGTATGTGTATATGTATATGTATAATGTAGATTTGTATATGTATAGAATACCAACGCACTACTTATATAACTGTTTTTTACTTGTGACGCTATGGTTCTTGCTGAAAAACAGCGCTGTAGCGCTTCAAGCGCTGCAGCAATATGCTGAGCACGGACCTACATCACAGAACATTGCGACACACACGCGCGCACGCGTACATTATAATTTAATTGCTATCTATTTGTATATAATTATTATTTTCTTTTGTTTGTTTTGTTTTTGATTTCTTTTGTTTTTGTTTTGTGCGCTACTGTGTGGGCCGCATGTTTCTTTTGATTAAATTATTTCTTTCTTCTTTCTTTCTTTCAATCATGAATTTAAATGTAATAATCTGCGAGAATCGAATCTGCTGCATTCTGAAAGTGAGGTAATGTGCGAAATCGCTATACCGTCGAGGGATTAAATGCAGATCTGCTTAGGCGAAGTCCCAAAAAGGTCAGCACGGTCGAATTGATAAAATCTATTGACATTTATAGATTTAATCGTATTACTGCGGGTCGTTGGTCATTAATTAATTTAGAGTGCTTTAGCTTTCATATCCATTATAATTTGGGTACATCTATATACATATAAAGAATAATAACCCGAGCGATGGGTAGCAGCGTCCCTCTTTAAACATTCCCAAAGCCTAACTGCGGTTGACAAGCCAGAGGGAGACTTTGTACAAAAGTCTTTTGCTTGGGCATCTCTACCCCATTCGTGTTTCTAATGTGAAGCAGTTGTATTTGCATGGCTAGGTTTCGGTTTGAAGGGTGGGATATGGTAGTGAATTTACAGGGTACAGAGGAATAATACCTGAGTCCTCAGGATTGGCAACGCTTGGGAAGTATCGTGGGCGAAACAGTATACTCTGTTATGTCCATTATACTGCTTATGTCTATAGGCGACGGTTACCACTTTCTATCAGGTGGGACGTTAGCTTGTTTGCCATTCTAAGTTGCATAAAAAAATTCACCTGCCAAGCGTGGTAATAACTGGCAAAAGCTCTCCAATAGAGGAAAGCCTGTATTCAGAAGTGGTAAGATGATGGTTAATATGATGATAATAATGATGATAAGTTTAAGACCACAATTTAATGAAAAACAATACGACTGAAACTTTCTCTTTGGAATAAACTTCCAACAGCAGTGTTTCCGAACCGATACGACAACATAACCTTCAAGAAAATAGCGTATTCCTTTTTAAAAGGCCGGCAGCACACCTGTAATGCTGTTGGTGTTGTGGATGACCGTGGGCGGCGGTAGTCACTTACCATCAGATGAGCCGCATGCTCGTTTGCCCCCTGTGTTGTAAAAACATAAATAAAAAAAAAAAAAACTCTTTTCGATTGATCGTATTCACGGACCATGTCGTGTTAAAATTAAAAAAAAAATAAAGTTTTAAGCAATAATTAACATCAGAATATGACATTTTAAATACACTTACACATATAACGTACATATATGATTTTATGGAAGTCTGTCGACGTGAATCAATACGAGGTTGCAACCATTAATTAATAGTGTAGATAGTTCGATCTGAAACGGAATCTTGTTAATGATAGGCAAATTAATGCAGCTAAATTATTTACAGCCGTGTTGAGAGAGTTACATTAAAGGTGATGGGTTGTAGTAATCAATGAATCGATCAATTAATAATTTATTTGTATAAAGATAGGTACATACAGACAATATTATTTTACATTTATAGAACGCTATATTTTGTCGTCATTGTACTTACAAATTATTTATTTATTTATTTAACTCTTTATTGCACCATAAATAAAAATGTACAATGGCTAGTGAATAAATCAAGTGAAATACAGTAACATAAATACAGATTGAAATATACACATATAGGTACAAAAGGCGGTCTTATCGCTAGGGCAATCTCTTACAGACAACCTTTGGTTAAAGGAGAACAGATAGAAATGGGCAGGTGGCGCAAGAGTGAATTAATATATTTTCGTGCATAAAATACAAAAATCTGTAATGCACAAAAATATCAAATACATATAATTTATTAAACTACTTACTATGTCCTCAGGAATGGCATATATATATATGCCATTCCTGAAGACTCAGATGTTATTCCTCTGTACCCAGTAAATTCACGCCATATCCCACCCTTCAAACCGAAACACAGCCATGCAAACACAATTGCTTCACGGTAGAAACACGAATGGAACAGAGGTACCCAAGCAATCGACTTTTGTACAAAGTCTCCCTCTGGTAAAAATTTTAAATATTAAACTGTTTTATCTCTTTTATTCTACATTCCCAATTTAAAATGACAAAACAGTTTAATAATTAAAATAGATTAATTTTTATAAATTAGTTAGGTTAGTGCTTGTGTTCGTCTCGAGCGGTCTTTATCTATGTCTTCAATTATTCTCGCTCAATATAAACTCATCGTCTTTTTATTTTTATTAATTGCAACTCGACGATTCTTTATTAGAAGTCGTTTGTGCGGTTATCGAATGTAGATTCTGCCCATTTATTTAACGGATCCTAATTTTTTAATTTTAATTTATAAGATTCTCAAGACAGTTCCTGGTTTAGAGATTGGTTTATGACTATCAAGATACATATTTAAATAGACAGATATTGTAAATAAATTAACATAGGTAGATGTTTCAATAGAAGTTAATGAAAAGATAACGAAATATCATTGAAATTATCACAGGAAAATTATATAATGAAGAATAACGACCTGAAATATTAAATAAATTAACAGATTTCATTAATATTGAATACCAGCAGGTTTTCCTGTGGTCGGCTAAATTTTTTGTTTGTTTAATTTTCATTAATATTTATTAAAACTAGGCGTGGGTAATATGGATACCAATTCGATATCTACGTATATATTGAGTTCCTCTGGACATTGATAGCCAAAAAAGGCCATCATCGATTTTAGAATATGTTAGAAGTCTGTTATCCAATATTATGTTTTTTTAAGACTATTATATATTTATTATACGACAATATTTAAATATCACATACTATATACATCAATAAATTAAAGTTAATATACAATTCCTTAAATACTAATACTAATTTTAAGTAATCTCCCAACGCACTACACCGAGGCAGCGTACCCAAGATACTGGCAGCATTACATCATTGGATAGCCAAACTTATCTTTTGGGCAGCTCTTGGGTCACCAGTAACCTAGATGAGGCGCGCTGCGATCGTCCGATAAAATATTATGTTTTGAATAAGAGACTTTAAATATATTCGTTATCAGACCAGTATATTGTAACTTTTTAGTTACAATATCTGTATATATAATATATAACAGAATCTATATATTTTATATAAACATAGACAAATTTTCCACTTGAATATTTACGTGTCTTGTTTAATAAATATGAAATGAAAGTTCCATATAATCTCATAATAAGTAATTCTGTTTCGTCAATCCCTCCCAAATGACCAATATTCCCTATTCGATATTTGCCCGTTGTCCTATTTTTGTATCATCTTCCAATCCACGACTCTAATGCTATTTGTCACTTCCTTTTGTAGATAAATTGCTGTTGTTTTTGAGATTTCGCGATCAACGACTGAGTGGTATTTCATGTCTATATAAATATAAAGAGGTACTATTTTTCCCAGAATCACTTGCGCGAATACTCTTTTTCGTTTCTCGTGAGAATTTTTGCATAATATTCTCTTCGTACTCACTTATATTTGTAAAGAAAACGTTGTGCAAAATTTCACATTTTTAGACCCAGTCGTTTCGGTTCGGATTAAGTATATACTTAGTATTTAGAAAAACGTTTACTTAACACAGAATTTATATAAAAATCATCTTTGTACATAGATCAGTTGTTCCACTACTTTTTCTGACGCTAAGTACCGGCGCTTACACAGCTATATTTCGATTTGAATTATTTTTTTTATATAACTTAGTATGGCAAACAAGCTGACGATCCACCTGATGGAAAGTGGTAATCGTCGCCTATAGACATGAGCAATACCATGGACATAACAGAGTATACTGTTTCGTCCATGATACCCCAGACAGACAGACAGTCAGTCAGGACAAAAGATTGTATAAGTTTCTGGTAAAAACTATTTGTAAGATATACGACCTTTTAAAATTCTCTGTTAACATAGCTCTACTAACAAGACGACTGTTCTGAATGTCTTGAAGCTTTCATTCTATTGTTAGTTGTTACCGTCTACAAAGAAAATGCTTTTTACTTCTATAATTCCATATTATTCTCGACTTTATCTATAACTGGCCTCTTGCCTCGGCTTTGCATGTATATATTAATGAAGAAACTGAGATGAAATGATCAAATATTAACCCTCACTCACTTTTTTATTATGGATATTTGTTAATACAAAAATTTTCTAATTCAAATTTCCGTATGATTTTTCGTACACTTTGTTAAATACAAATCTTCTGTTTGTATTAAATAAAATGTCCTAACAATTACAAATACAACAAAAAAATAATTAGTAAATTTTTTAATGGATGGTAATGGAATGGTAGCCTCCGCCTGCACTAACGGTATACGCAGGAGGTACACCAGTGAAGGATGATAGATGAGAATGAAAAGGTAGGTCAGTTAGCCTATCGTGATGAATACATCTGGAATTCAGCATTGGTTTCCGGGCAGGGACTCTGTGGAGGTCGACTGGACAGGGTCTATTGCTAACAATGGAGCTGTTTTTAATGGATAATAATGAAATAGTAACCCAATAAGCACTAACTATATACGCTGTCAAGTGACGGATGATAAATGAGAATAAAAAGGCAGGTCAGTTAGCCCATCGTGATTGATTATTTTTTTGTTTTTTTATACAACTTAGAATGGCAAACAAGCTGACGGCCCACCTGATGGAAAGTGTTAATCGTCACCTATAGATATGAGCAGTACCATGGACATAATAAAGTATATTGTTTCGCCCATGATACCCCCCATGCGTTGCCATTCCTGAGGACTCAGGTGTTATTCCTTTGTACCCTGTAAATTCATTGCCATATCCCACCCTTCAAACCGAAACACAGCCATACAAACACAACTGCTTCACGGTAGAAACACGAATGGGACAGAGGTGCCAAAGCAAACTTTTGTATAAAGACTGTTACTAGCATTTCATAGAAAACCACAATTCATGTTCAAATCCTGACCGATTTATATTTATTATGGTATATCTATCGAGCTTCTTTTAGGAGAATAAATTTGTCACACTTCTGTTATAAGTACAGGGAAAAATCTTTTCAGACACAAATGTCAATTTTTTTCTGTCTGATTTATATTTTTTTTCTTATAACAAAATCCCAGCTGAAAACGAAGTTTCTATAGTCGTTAGAGCTAAGTCGGCTTTAAATCCCCTTTATGAAAGACCAATGTAGATTTAGTACCTTTGGCTGTGTGCCTGTCTGAAGTATCATAGCTTCCAAACGAATGGATCGAATGAAATCGATTTTTTTTTAAGTATGATATATTTATTTTCTTTCTAATTGCATTGGGTTGGCTGGAAGAGATCTCTTGGGATTGTAACGGATTTTTAATCCTTATTAATGTTATAAATGTAACAGTGGGTTTGTTTGTTTGTTACCTTTTAACGCTTTAATGACTTAACTAAGCCCTATAATATCTAACTAATATTAAGAAAATTTTTCCTAAACGATGTAAGAGACATTTGAAAAAATATCTTAACAATAGAAGTAATAGAAGTTATAAAAAAATATTATTTCATACCTATTACAAATGATTAATATGGAGTCTCCTTACTATAATTACTTAATACTGGCTCAATTAGTAGCCGTCATTAATTATCTATTAGATCTCGACCTATCCACTTGTCCACATTCTGGAGATAGTAGAATTAATGCGCCTCATTAATCTATTATGTATTATGATTTATTTTGTGTTCTTATTTTTTTTTATGCAACATAGAATGACAAACAAGCTGACGACCCACTTGATGGAAAGTTGTAACCGTCGCCTAAAGACTTGAACGGTACCATGGGCATAACAGAGTATACTGGGCGGAAAGGGATTGTTAGCGATGGGGTCTAACAGCCACAATGCTAGCAATGTTACTAATCAGGTCGACCTCCACGTGGTTCCCCTTGGAAACCATCGTGGTTACTTCTCGTGGAATTTTTCACGATGGGCTAACTGATCTGTTTACATCGTCTATTACTATATCTATTACTGGTGCCCCGCCAGCGTATACCATTAGCACAGGCGGGGTTACTACTACATTATCACCCATTAAAAAAAAAAAAGTTCCATTTTGCCCATAATACCCCCCATGCATTGCCATTCCTGAGGACTACGGTGTTATTCCTTTGCACCCTGTAAATTCACTGTCATATCCCACCCTTCAAACCGAAACACAGCCATGCAAACACAACTGCTTCACGGTAGAAACACGAAGATGATTTATGATTGATGTCAGGAAAGTAACCGGTCCCAAAACTAAAAGACAAAACCTTGGGTAATGCAGATAAAAACATATTGCGCCTACCTCAAATTTACATAATTGGAACAATGGCAGAAAGATGATGATGTTATTAGGGTTTATAAAGGTTACGTTATCTGAACATGTTTGTAAATAAGTTAGATAGATACCAGAGGGAGCCTTTGTACAAAAGTCGATTGCTTGGGTATCTCTGTCCCATTCGTGTTTAAACCGTGAAGCAGTTGTGTTTGCATGGCTGTGTTTCAGTTTGAAGGGTATGATATGGTGTGAATTTACAGAGAAATAACACCTGAGTCCTCAAGAATGGCAACGCATGGGGGGTATCATGGGCGAAACAGTATACTCTGTCATGATACTGCTCATGTCTATAGGCGACGGTTACCACTTTCTATCAGGTGGGCCGTCAGCTTGTTTGCCATTCTAAGTTGTATAAAAAAAAAGATAGTCCACTCCTGAGAATGTTTACCAAGAGGACTAAAGCATTATTAGTAATTAAGTATTAACATAGTTTTTAAGTACACTTAGTAACAAAAATGGACTAAAAATCATCGTGACATTCGAAAATTACCTATAGAAGTTTGACAGTTAGGTTCCTTATAGGAAGTTGACTTTAGAGACCTAGTAGACCTCTAAAATTAGAAAAGTCTTCCAGAAATTCCCAGAGGGAGTCGCGGCAACACATCTAGCCCGAACAAAGTCGACTAACACAATTACAAAAGTGGAACGAAGACTGTGGAGGATATAAACGAAAATTATCCGCAAATTGTTGATAACATGTGACGGTATGTCAACGTTAAGTTATAATGGATTAACGAGATTAGGAAGTTATAACGCGTGTATACAAATAATCTCTCCAAAGTACAGGTCGCTTGGACAACCACGAGTGTATCTGCAGACAGAAACATTAACTTGGGGATGTCATTAAGGAAAAACTGCAGATATATCGGATTTATTATTTAATATAATAAATATATTGCTTTAAAAGTATAGCGCCATCTATTACGGAAGTTAGCAAACTATATTTTATTTATTGAATGAGACGAATATATCTTCTAAATATCTTCAACGAGACGCTTGAACTGCCGGTATCTCTGAATAGTATAAAACAAAGTCGCTTCCCTGTCATCGGTACACTTAGATCTTTAAAACTACGCAAATGGATCTTATAATTTTAATTCAATGGAAGAGATCTCTTCCAGAGATTGGCCCACCCAAGCTAACAAGTTGTTTAATTAATCACTGTATTTTTTTACAAGCGCAATAAAGATTTGGTTTTTTGACATTTTCTTCATTCGTACATCCGTCCAAAACGAGGACAGGCAGTTAATTAATAAAAAAAACAACAATATACGAAATAGGTTTTTTTTATTAATGGATGATTAATGGAATGGTAACCCCGCCCGCGCTATCGGTATACGCTGACGGGGCACCAGTGAGAGGTGATAGGTGAATAATGAAAAAAGGCAGGTCAGTCAGCCCATCGTGATGAATACACATGGAACTCAGCACGATGGTTTCCAGGGGGAACCGCGTGGAGGTCGACCTGACAGGGTATATTGCTAGCAATGGGACTGGTAGCCCGCATTACTAACGATCCCTTCCCCCCTAATACGAAATAGGTTAACGACATTTACAGTCTACATTGTCTATTATAGATTTATCAATAAATCTAACTACTTACAAAGTTATTTGAACTTTGTCTAATTCCCTTCAAGCGAGATTCCAATAAGCCATCACCACGGGCACAACTTTAAATGAAGCAAACCAGCGTAATCTTATTTACAAAGTCAGAAGACATATTAAAATATATTTAGGTGTTTGAGACAACATTTCGATACGTTTTATTACAGAACTAGTTATATAGTGCGGTTTCGATTGTGTGAAATAGGATAAAGAGTAATCAATGTATTAATCTAGGATATAGTACATCTATATAAAAAAAATATCTCACCCGTTCACGAGTATGATGAGCCAGCCATCGTTGTGCCCACCATATTATAGTCTAATGGCCCGGCACCGGGGGGAAAGGGATTGTTAGTAGTAGGGTCTGGTCAGGTCGACCTCCACGCGGTTCCCCCTGGAAACCATCTGGGTTAATTCTAGTGGAATTCGTCACGATGGGCTAACTGACCTGCCTTTTCATCCTCACTTGTCATCCCTCACTGGTGCCCCGCCAGCGTATACCGATAGCGCAGGCGGGGTTACCATTCCATTATCACTCATTAAAAAAAAATGGCCCGGCACCAATTAGGACATTGTAGTAAGCACAACTTGATTTCAAGAGACGCGATTACGTCAAAGACGTATTTAAGACACTAACAAAACCAGAGATGCGTGCGATGATGGCCTTTTAAAATGTTATTATTAGTTCAAAAATTCGCCACCGTGCATATCGTAAAGGGTCTTAAAATAGCCGCCATGCAGAATTAGTTGAAAAGTTCACCGCTGGCCTGTTCTGGTGACCCCTGTGGGGTCACAGTCATTCGGGTCACGTCGCGGTGGAGTCACGGTTGGATCAGACAACGCGCCCCGCCGCACTAATTGAATACTGGACAGGCATTAGGGTAACAGGGGCTGGGAACCAATTAGGGGATAAAAAAAGATAGATACAAAGGGGTTAATTACAGAACGTGAATTTTATGTTTAAAAATTTAAACGTAAAAAAATATAATGAATGTGTTTTTTAAATGTAAATGAATGCTTTAAAAGCTTTCATATTAATTGTGCATTTTAGTGTGAAAATACTTTATTCTTTAATTTATACCTTTATATGTACACTTTATTATGTATATGGCATTGCTCGCGTGAGATGAAAGAGTAAGAATGAAAAGCTCCAAGATTATGCAGAGTGTCAAACAGCAAGTGAAGTCGATCCGGCTCGAAGGACCAAATGAAGACGATTCGATCCGAGACCAAACTATACGAATCGGATTGTGTACTAATAGCGTTGTGATGGGAGTGGGCGATGGCCACAGGAAATAATACTACGACGATTTCTTACTAGATTTATTTCGCCGCTATGATTGTTCGACATATATCGCCTTACTTATATTCGCTCTTACGTCTGTTCTTTCTTGTTTCTTTCTATTCTTACAATTTCCAGTAATGTAGGCAACGCATGGGGGGTATCATGGGCGAAACATTATTCTCTGTTATGTCCATGGTACTGCTCATGTCTATAGGCGACGGTTACCACTTCCCATCAGGTGGACCGTCAGCTTGTATGCCATTCTAAGTTGTATAAAAAAAAATTAGACATTAGAAGTTAATTTTTTTTATATTACTAAGGTACTTTTTTGTACTACTGGTATATAAGCATATAGTCCACCTGATACTAAGCAGTTATCGTAGTCTATGAACGCCTGCAATACCAAGGGCATTACGCGCGCGTTGCCGATCCTGAAGAAACCTCTTTACCTCGTTTTTGAAGAACCCCATGCTGTAGTCTATTGGAAAAAGCAATTATTCATTTGTTTTTAATTCTCATGATGTTTTATAGAAATAGATTATAGCAGCTTACTTGGAAGCTATTGTAAGCGTTACTGATGCTGCACTCTGCGAAGGTGGCGTCCTCTAGTTCATACTCGTCCCATAGTTGGCTCTGAAACAAAACACACAGGATTATTAAAATAAGATGGAAACTGTCTTAGATTATGACTTCTAGTTTTTTTTTAAATGAAAAAAAAAGAACAATTTTTCTATGGATGAAAATGGAATGTTGCTAACGATAAGGATATAGTGGGATCAGTTGGACCATCGTGACGATTCTACTATAAGAAATAACATTAAATTTGGGTTTTTTTAGAGTACAATTTTATATTATTAAATCGGTTATGACAATTGTCTATGGTTATATATAGATGCTTATATTTTTTTAAAAAGATACCTTACATCATATCTATATAAAAAAAATTATCGATGATTTCCCGCCAAAACTTCGGGCGTGCTGGCATAAATTAAAAAATTAAAAATAAATTGTACGAGGATTTTATATTTCCAAGTTCCTAATTTGAATTATAAATGTTCGAAGGCATCGCGAGTATAAGAATGATGTGTGAATAAATCGAATGAAACATCAGAGGTTTCTCATTTTTCATTCCATTTATTTACACATTGCCTTCCATTCATCCACGAATTCCTAACATCGGTGGTAATATTTTTACATACTGCAAAGCTTTCAATACCCAGTTGTTCGCCATTCGTTCTATTTTAAGCAAAAACATCGCACATTTCCGTGGCATTTGATTTTCCGGAATGGCCGTGACAATGCGTGTTTGAAATACGTTCGTTGTTTTACAGACAGACATACAATATCCGTCTGTCGTTCAATGTGTTTTATGTCTTGAATGTAATATGTTGTATTGGGACATAAATTGGAAACCAATGTATACTAGCTGGTTACTAACTTTTCCTGTAATTTTGTCAGCATTTTTTTTTTATTTTTATTATTGGTAACTCTTTATTCTCATAATTGCCAGTACTAAGTTTAGATATTTTGCCATTTTTGTTGCGGTCAATGGATGAAAATGAAATGGCAATCCTGCCTACACTTTCGGTATACGCTGAAGATATACCTGTAGGGACGATGATGCAAAGTTAGGCCAGTTTGCCCATCTGATTGAATTCACTACGAATTGGCTCGTTTCCATTGATAACCGCGTAGAGGTCGACTTGCCAGGGTACATTGTATGCAATGCGTTTACTAAATCAAATTACTTTCCTTCCTCCCATGAATTATGGTTACTTTTTTTTTTTATGCAACTTAGAATGGCAAACAAGCTGACGGCTCACCTGATGGAAAGTGGTAACCGTCGCCTATAGACATGAGCAGTACCATGGACATAACAGAGTATACTGTTTCGCCCATGATACCCCCCATGCGTTGCCATTCCTGAGGACTCAGGTGTTATTCCTCTGTACCCAGTAAATTCACTTTTTATTTCATTCTTGCAAGCAAAGTCATGAGATATAGCTAGTACAGAAGTATGATAATTTGTGCATTAATTTTAAGGATTACATATCATTAAGTACATGACTTATCTAAGGACCGCAATTTTGCGACAGCCCTGAGTCCTACTATACGTGGGTTCGTTTTGAGGTTCATTTATCATGTGTAACTCATTCCGGCCGACCCAAATATTCCCGGGCGTGCAACTCAGCTAGGGCTGTCACGACTTAATAACAATGTTATACGTTCTTTTAATATAATAAATGCGAAAACTTATAACGCTTGATGGATGGATGTTTGTTACTCGTTAACGCATAAACTACTGAACGAGTTTAAATGAAATTCGGTACACGGATAGGTTATTTTTTAAATTAGCGCATATTGTATGTTGTATTTTTTTTAATGGGTGATAATGGTATGGTAACCCCGTCTGCGCTAAGGGGATACGTTGGCGGAGCACCAGTGAAGGGTGATAGATGAGAATGAAAACAGGCCGGTCAGTCCATCATGATGAATTCATCAGGAATTAACCATGGTAGTTTCCAGGGAGAACCGCGAGGAAGTCAGGTCGACTTGGTTGGGTATATTGCTAGCAATGGGATTCTCAGTCTCCATTACTAACAATCCCTTTCGTCCCCTGTGCTCAGGGTTGTTACTTGTGCTTTTCCTGCGAAATCTTTAGTTCAATACTGCGCAATATATTTTAAGAAACTCCAATCCAAAGTTATACCTCATAATGTAAGACAATATTTGATGTTTATAAACCAATCGGCGGACTCTCGAACAAACAAGATGATTGCTTGTTTGTATTTATATGGAACAAATGAATAAAATATCTCGCAATATATTTAATTTCAGATTGAAAACAATTGGAACTTTCTTTTTTAATTTGTTTTGTTTTCCATTAGTTGACAAGTTCATACAAATATTAATATATAATATATTAATGGTGTAATTATCATATAGTTCATGTACTACCTAGTATCTATATTTTGTAATATTTTTTTATACAACTTAGAATAGCAAACAAGCTGACAGCCCACCTGATGGAAAGTGGTAACCGTCGCCTATAGACATGAGCAGTACCATGGACATAACAGAGTATACTGTTTCGCCCATGATACTCCCCATGCGTTGTCATTCCTGAGGACTCAGGTGTTATTCCTCTGTAACCTGTAAATTCACGCCATATCCCACCCTTCAAAAATAAAGCCATGCAAACACAACTGCTTTACGGTTGAAACACGAATTAGACAGAGGTACCCAAGCAAACGACTTTTGTACAAAGTCTCCCTCTGGTAAATGTTTACAAGTATATGTGTATACATATACTTGTAAACATTACATTTGTATGCAGTAACATTGTGTGCACGTAGACACGAGCGCATTCACGCACGCACGCACGCGTCGTGTGCCCCTAGCCTTTTCTATGCCAGGATCACACGACCAAATGATCTATTATAAAATATAAATAAATATTATATTAACATGTATTTGCCATCGTTGGTTGTACACGTGCCATTAACATATGCAGTTACATTTCGTCCCTTCTTGAATATGAATAAAACATGAACACAGTACGTGCGACCAACTTCTATTCCAACATTTCAATCCGAAATGTTTTTACTTTTATATTCCGTTGAGTAAATGGACAGTGACAGGTTTGCACGTATATGTAGGTAGGTACATATGAGATCGAGAGTAGCTCAGTAGAATAGAGCCACATGCTTACAACGGTGGTATGACTCAATGGAAAAGGTCTAATAGATTGGCAGAGTAGTCAGTCTAAATTCCTTCAAAAATAAACTGAATGTAAATAAAACCTAACCTTATTCTGAGGGGGAGGGAGGTTATTAGTAATGCGAACTACCAGTCTCACTGCTAGCAATATACCCTGTCAAGTCGAGCTCCAGTTACCCCTAGGAATTATCGTATTGTATTCCAGATGTATTCATCACGATGGGTTAACTGACCTGTTTTTTTATTCTCATCTGTCATCCCTCACTGGTGCCCCGCCAGAGTGTACCGTTAGCGCATGCAATGGAGTTACAATTCCATTATTATTCTTAAAAAAAAAAAAACCTAATTATAAATCTCATTAATGTAATTAAAAAGTCGACATAATTATTAATATTTCGTAATTACACATTTTAATATAATAACTACCGGTTTAACTACACAATTTGGTCGAGAATGTTCTAGACTAGTCTAGATGTCTGTACGAACTGTCGATATGTTTGAATATTTTTTTTTTATTTTTTTTAGCGTATAATATAAACTTCTTTAAGATATTTGATTGTAGAACAACATAGATATTTGTATATACCTCAAAAATGTCTACTTACTCCAATCTATAGACAGATAATATTTTATCAAAATTGTCCCATCAGCCTTATTATAATCGCCATAAAAACGGTGACAAAGGACTCCGCTCCGACCAACGATTTGTTCAATTTAGTGAAACGTCCAATCTTCCATTAATACCTTACAGCCTTGCTTTTATTCTATTATTTCGGTTGGCATTATATACATATATCATAGAATTAACCACGCCGTCCTTTCCAGTGGGTGGCGTAAGAGGCATTCGTCTTTCAACCGTGAAGCAGTTGTGTTTGCATGGCTGTGTTTCGGTTTGAAGGGTGGGATATGGCGTGAAT
Organism: Galleria mellonella; assembly: GCF_026898425.1. Lineage (NCBI taxonomy): Eukaryota > Metazoa > Arthropoda > Insecta > Lepidoptera > Pyralidae > Galleria > Galleria mellonella. The sequence goes on along the minus strand of NW_026442090.1, from coordinate 337,516 downwards.
TTACTGGGTACAGAGGAATAACACCTGAGTCCTCAGGAATGGCAACGCATGGGGGGTATCATGGGCGAAACAGTATACTCTGTTATGTCCATGGTACTGCTCATGTCTATAGGCGACGGTTATCACTTTCCATCAGGTGGGCCGTCAGCTTGTTTGCCATTCTAAGTTGTATAAAAAAAAAAAGAGGCGACTAAGGGAGCTTATGGTAGAGAGATGGGCAGCAGCGTCCCTCTGAAAATATCTGTAAAAGTCTAATTGCGGTTGTCAACCCGCCTGTCAAGCGTGGCTACTACTGGCATAGCCCCCCTTATGGGAATTTGGATTTTGCGAAATCGAAACATCGAAATATGCGAATAGCGAAATCTTTGTTCTAAAGACCAATAAAAAAGAAAAACTAAAAATCTAAATAGATTTAAGGATAAATTATTATAAATTAAGTTTAAAGTGATTCATAATACAGTAACTTCGCTACACTATCATATTACAATATTAAGAGATAGCTTTAGAGACGGCCTCTCAGAGTCAGGCCCATTACTTCTTCTAACTAATAAGATTTATTCGCCGTGTGGTCCCGGCTTAGAATAGGCCACTCCTTCCTTTCACGTGGATATCATAAGAGACGACTAAGCGAAGGCGAGGGATGGGTAGCAGCATCCCTCTTAAAATATCTCCAAAGCCTAACTGCAGTTGCCAACCCGCCTGCCAAGCGTGGCAATTACTGGCAAAACCCTTCAAGGGGGAGGCTTACGTTCAGCAGTGGATAGTTAAAGGCTGATATGATGATTAAGATTTATCATTATCAACACGTAAATAATAATGTGAACGTGTTTTTGAATAAATGAATGAAAACCCTTGAAAATGAAGAATAACTTCCATTCAATTATATTGTTCAATTCAAGCATTTCTTGAAGGAAACAATAAGAGTTATCATCATAGAGATATCTATTATAGATCTGTATCATTATTCATATGACAAAGATTAACAATATGTTTTTTTTTATACAACTTAGAATGGCAATCAAGCTGACGGCCCACCTGATGGAAAGTGGTAACCGTCACCTATAGACATGAGCAGTACCATGGACATAACAGAGTATACTGTTTCGCCCATGATACCCCTCATGCGTTGCCATTCCTGAGGACTCAGGTGTTATTCCTCTGTACCCAGTAAATTCACGCTATATCCTACCCTTTAAACCGAAACACAGCCATGCAAACACAACTGCTTTACGGTTGAAACACGAATGGGACAGAGGTACCCAAGCAATATGTACACAAAAAAAAAACAAATAATAAACTTCATTACAAAAAGCGACAGGCGACAATAATTAGCATATGATCTAAGGGTAGATTAGGTCTGACTGCTAACACTCTAAGATTGACCACCACTATTACTACCAGAATGTCCATAATCTTCTATGTTAGCCATTACTTTCCGACTGTCATTTTATTCATGTACGTTTTGCGACATGAATTTCACCTCTAAACGAGGCGGCTGGCAAATAATTTCATCGCTTCTGGGAGCCTAGTTTTAATTTTGGCACTCAAACTCCGAAAGGTTAAAGGTCACGCATATATTAGCGGTAGAGGGAATAAACAAAATAATTCTGTTCAAATAACCAGTGATATAGTATACGCATGATAGCATCGTAGTTCAATTAAATCTACCAACAATTATTTTGCAAAAAAAAACCATAGTAAAATAATAATATAATACTATTATTTAGTATTATTAAATTAGTAGTATTAGTGAAATACATTACAAATAACCATTAGACATTGGACTCTTCAATAAATAACACGAGATCCATTCAACAATTACTCGGTGTAATGTATCATTTTCTCTAGTAACATGTAGCTCATTATTTGCTACATTATCTGAGATTGCCAAGGGCAAAAGCAAAAAGTTTATAATGAACATAATAAATAACAATACAGCAAATAAAACTATATATTTACAACATTTTTAAGAGAATCAGCGTTGCTAGATTGGGTATTATTTCGCAATTTTGCATAAAATTTAAGTGTCGGATAAATTTTGGAGAAATGAAATAGTCGGAGAAATGTTAAAATTGTAAACTGTACAATGATGTACTTGTATTACAGTCATATAATATCTATATTGTAGGAAGCAGTGGAAAAGCAACAAAGATGTCTTACTGCTCAATTTTTTTTCATTGCTTATGATTCATATTAATTGGTGCTTGCAGTTGATAAAACGCAATGAAAATGATCGAAGGTTGTTACTGCATAAAAGTGAGGGAAAACGTATCATTTTGGAGAAAAACCTTTTAAACAAACTATTGAAGAGAATTTTCTAACAGTAAAACTGAGTATTGTTTCCAAAGAAACGTAGGTTAGTAAACGATAAATGTTTTGAACCTTCATAATAAAAAAAGTAGTGAAATATTTTTTAAAAAATATTTAAAATAAGTAGTCCGCCTCACCTTAACACGGGTAGATAGATAGAAAGACAATTTAATCTAAGTTACTGACACTGACAATGTAGTTTTCTATGAGTGATAGAATTTTTAAATTCGGTTGAGTACTTTTAAAGTTTATCCATTACATATTTGTAGTATTATTATATTACTATAGACAATTAGCATTTAAAAAAAAAAGGTATTAAGAATGAATGTGGATGGCTATAAGGGCAGAGGAAAACCTAAAAAGTGATGGATGGACTGTGTGAAAGATGATATGGTCAGAATGGGAGTGAATGCGGAAATGACTGGGAACAGAGAAGAATGGAAGAGAAAAACATATTACGCTGACCCCAAAAATTGGGATAAGGGTAAGAAGATGATGATTATATTAGTATAGACATAACAAATAAACGCGTTAATGTAACAAAATATATTTCTGTATCCGAGGACAATGAAGAAGGGATGGTCAATTCTATGCCGGGATTACACGGCAGGCAATCAATATGAGTCAAATATTATACAAACAATATTAACAATAATAAATATTAATTAACTAGAGATAATATTATTAAGGAAATAACAATTATAGAAATTTTAGGAAATAATACTTAAAAAGTAATTAACGAATATCACTTAGATAACGAAATTAGATAATATTCCCATTATGTTAATTACATATAAATTGCATACTTTACTACAATTGCAATAAGTATTGAAACCCATAACTTGAACTGACAGTTGTATTCAAGCCAGAGTTTAAGTCGGACTAACAACAGCAAGTCCTCACTGTGAAAAAATATGGAGTATTACGACGAACTATTGTCCAGCTACTATTCTCATTTTACAAGTGGCATTATTGTGTATATGATCTATCACATGTTTTATGGTGACTGCTTAAATTATTGTTTAGAATGTGATGGATATGATAGTGATGAAATTTTTGAAGAAGATTTTGAAGATAATGCGGACAATGTAATTGAAGGTGAAACTGACGATGAGATCGAATATCGTAGCAACGAAGAAATTGAGTATAATACTGAGGATGACTTCGAGTACGACAGTGATTATGACACTGACGAGTACATTGAATATTATGATAGTGACTACGAAACAATATTAGTAGATTCTGCAGAAATAAATTCGGGACGTGGTCTATAAAGAATAATTGTGTTAGTATCACCAACATTGTCTGATATGATGAAATCAGATACTGGGATAAGTGTATCCCATTAAGTAACATTTGCCAATTTAAGTGTAATGTGACGTAATGTGCAGTATAATTTGTGTGATGCTGATGACGTATATGTAATTATTTCAACAACAACAAATATGTATATGTATATTTGCACTATCTACCTATACTTCTACTTCTATGTGTTCTCTGGTCTGTAAAAGATTGCCTTTCGTATCTTTACTTCTGTATTTTGATATATACTTTATCTTTATATGTATATTATTGTACATTAGTCTATATTTCATTTAAATTTTCAAATTGTTACTGTATATGGTTATGTTTTTGATGTGATAATTAAATAAATATACATTTTCAATAAAATTAAAATCTTTGTTTTTGATGTCTCCTCACCTAGGTTTTCAAATACAATGTACCTGCCTCTTGATAGAATTTGAATAATAGGTGCTTATCTAAATCAGTCACGCGCCTAACTTTATCCTTGACTCATTGACTGCTCCATTTGTATTCCGTAATCTGGTCTAATTCGCGGAACCAGTGCGAACTAGATTAAGAACTGGGATATTTGGAATAAAGTTTAATTTTCAATAACTATACTACGATAAGCCCTCATATTCTTGGAAAAGGGGATGCTTTATATTTAATTGTGATTTGGTTTGTTCTATTGAAACAGTTAATGATTGAGTTTATTTTTAACCGACTTCAAGAGGAAGAAGGCTCTGAATTCAATGTAATTATTTTTATGTTTGTTACCTCATAATTCCGTCAATTTTAAACCGATTTGGATTGTTTTTTCAGACAGGATAAGTATACATCTTACATTAGCCTCATAAAAGTTTTATCCAAATTGGTTTTGTAATTTTGTTTTTAATCAAAATAACTGGTTCTATCACAATTGAAGTCACCACCAGAGGGAGACTTTGTACAAAAGCCGTTTGCTTGGGTACCTTTGTCCCATTCGTGTTTTAACCGTATAGCAGTTGTGTTTGCATGGCTGTGTTTCGGTTTGAAGGGTGGGATATGGCGTGAATTTACTGGGTACAGAGGAATAACACCTGAGTCCTCAGGAATGGCAACGCATGGGGGGTATCATGGGCAAAACAGTATACTCTGTTATGTCCATGGTACTGCTCATGTCTATAGGTGACGGTTACCACTTTCCATCAGGTAGGTCGTCAGCTTGTTTGCCATTCTAAGTTGTATAAAAAAATAGTCTTTTTATGTGGGACACAATCTTTAGCTATTTTATTTAATTAGTTACTGATTGAGTTTGTTCCCATGACGAATATTTTTCCAGCATTGTAATTATATTTTATCGCTATGTACTAACTTCAGCTATAAGTGTCATTATTAATATTATTAAAGTAAAAAAATTTTTTACAAAAAAATAACCAACTTCAATCGTCGCATATCCAGTTATTTTATTTAAAAACTAAACTGGCTGAACTAATTTTGGTAAAACATCTATATATGAGACCAATCTGTAAGTATATTTCTTTATTTAAATTTCAATGCACAATAACCTTATTTTTGAAATCGGTTGAAAAAAAAAAGGTTGTTACCTCTTAAGGCCTTAACGGTTGAATCAATTGCTATACAATTTAATATACACAGACTATATAGGGTGGAAAATTTATGTACATATACATATACATATACATATACATATACATATACATATACATATACATATACATATACATATACATATACATATACATATACATATACATATACATATACATATACATATACATATACATATACATATACATATACATATACATATACATATACATATACATATACATATACATATACATATACATATACATATACATATACATAAATATACATAGGCTACATTTTATTCTGATCAGTGAGCATATTCCGGTTACGCGGACAAAGTCGCGGATAAGAGATAGTAAATAATACATAATGCAATAACTTGCCTTTAAGACGTTGAGGTGCCGACTATAGAATTTTCAATGTAACGTTAAAAGCCTCTGTCGACAAGGATAAAAGCTCGAACCGAGTTTTCATAAACGGGCACCAGGTGACCCGGAGCCGGTGAGGACTTTACAAATAATGAATTTTATTCACTTTGTTACACGACCCGACTCCACAGTCGTTCTTCTACGCTTCTGCGAATAAACTTTGGTCTGCATTTAATCTTTATTAGGTATACTTTGGAAGAAAGTTTTTGAAACGGGTGCTTTGTAAATATTTTTAAACAAATTTAAATGGTAATTCTGTATATAACACAAATATTGAACGCAACTTTGTTGTTATTAGTGAAATTATTGTAACCATAATCCTGTGCAATTTGCACCTAAGAACAAGGAATTACATAGAAGGAGTGATAAAATTGTCAATTCATAGCATGCTAGTGTATAGAAAATGTTATAACCCTACAAAATTCATATACAAGCTGCTTGCATACTTTCTACATAAACTGTGTCGAACATATAATCTAGCAATGTAAAATTTGTTATTGACAAATAATTGACCTATCAAACATTTTCTATACACTAACCTGCTATGAATTGAGAAAAATAGTAACTGATGGTGTATCTTTCGTCCTCTTTTAACTAATTATATTTGCATAAGAAGAAAGGAGGCAATCATGTGATTTACAGTTTTTATTTTATATGATTCTTTGTTATTAGATTTTTACTATGGTTGCAATCATAGTAGACAGGTTGAGCCTATGTCATAGTGACATAGACTCTATTTGTCACTGTGACAGACTCTACTTTTTTTTATACAACTTAGAATGGCAAACAAGCTGACGGCCCACCTGATGGAAAGTGGTAACCGTCGCCTATAGACATGAGCAGTACCATGGATATAACCATGCGTTGCCATTCTTGAAAACTTAGGTGTTATTCCTCTGTACCCAGTAAATTCACGCCATATCCCACCCTTCAAATCGAAACACAGCCATGCAAACACAACTGCTTCACGATTGAAACACGAATGGGACAGAGGTACCCAAGCAATCGACTTTACCACAGATAATACTTACCAAAGATTTGACCTTATTACAACCGTATAAAGAGTGAAACAGTATCTGTGTGTGAGTATGAGTGTTCAAGCAGCGAAACTGAAAATTCTCATCAAAGAAACATTGGTTGAAAAATAATAAAAAAGTCGGCATTCCATACTAACACACCACTGCTGTATGGTCCTGGCATAGAATAGACCACCCCTTCCTTTCCCGTGGATATCGTAAGAGGCAACTAAGGGAGCTTAATATTCGAGAGATAAGATCACCAAAGCCTAGACGCGGTTGCCAACCCGCCTGCCAAATGTGGCAGCTACTGACAAAACCCCCCAATTAGGACGAGAACTAAGTTTTTTTAAATAAATGATAATGAAATAGTAATCCCGCCTGCGCCATCGGTATACACTGGCGGGACACCAGTGAGTGATGATAGGTGAGGATGAAGGACGCCAGTTGATCCGTTGTCACGAAATTAATAATAAATCAATCACGATGGTTTTCTGGGGGAACCGCAAAAAGGTCGACCTGGTATAATATAGTGCTAGCAATGGGGCAGAATCTCTTTCCTCTCGGGAGGCCCAGGTCCAGCAGTGGACAGTTAACGCCTGATACGATAATTATGATATTAACATGGCGCGCTCAGCTGTTGAGTCATTCTTCTTCTTCTCTGAGTTCCACTCCTATTGGAGGTTTTTAATGGATAATAATGGAATGGTAACTCCGTCTGCGCTAACAATATACACTGGCGGGACACCAATGAGGGATGATAGGTGAGGATGAAAGGCAGGGCAGTGAGCCCTGCCTAGAATATACCTGGAATTCAGTACGATAGCTTCCAGAGGAACTGCATGAAGTGTCTGTGTGAGAATCCACGTCTCTACGCTATACAGTAGCACAGACAAGATATATATATATATATATATATATATATATATATATATATATATATATATATATATATATATATATATATATATATATATATATATATATATATATATATATATATATATATATCTCTGTGCTATATTATTTATATTAACTTTATTCATTTTAAAAGAAGTCGAGCGAGCTATATAAATGCAAACTTCGTTCCATTAATGACTAATTTGAATGTAAAATGGATGACATATTTTAATGACATTATTGAATTATTAATTAATTAATGCATCTATTACAATGAATAATATGCTAATAACATAATGAACTGTTAATTGACAATTAAATACTAGATAAATGTAATATTATGAAATATGTATAAAAATGTTACATGCCAAACTGGCTGAATGTGCAAGCTAATTATTGTCGTTAATTCCATTCCATTATGTATCACATTCATAGGAAATAAATATAATTTCATTTTCATTTAATTTAATTAGATTTCTTGAGCATGATCATCTATTATAAAAAAAAAAAAAAAACTATCTCAACTCAAAGTTGAGTTAGTTTTTTTTTATTCAAGAAATTCTAATATGTTGTTACTATATAGGTATATTTTTATGTACTTTTACGTACCATTAATGTTTTTAATTTATTTATAATTTATGTATGTATATTTTTTGTAAGTATATTATTCTACATGTTTGTATATTTATCACGCTACGATCAATAGGAGCAGAGCAGTGAAGGGAAATGTTGGGAAAACGGGAGAAGTTACTCCATTTTTAAGCTTCCGTCGCGTGTGCAGCCCTAATGGCCACTTTTTAAAATGTAAAAATGCGACCCGTGCCACCCGTGCGACGCCGGGACGGGCCGCTAGTTTATCATAAATTGTTGTTATCTCTCAAAATTTTTATTTAATTTAAATTTTTTTTTAATCCATGCACCGCCGTTTGCTTTTGTTGTTTAGCATAACAGTTGACTGGTAGAGAATGCCATCAGGCATTTAGTCCACCCTGTAGTCATATTTAATGTGTGCAAAATTATAAATAAATAAATTAATGATTCGAATATCAACCTGTATAATATCTATTACTATTTAAATGAATTTACACAAACAAAGCTGCGGACTACAGCTTGCTATAAATAAATGGGATAACCTTTTTACACCAATATCGAAGGTACTTCGGAGCGTCGAAAAAATTGTAGTCATTAGAGATAATCTAGTTAAGAATCTTAATTAGAAAGCTGACGGTTCGCTAAATGTAATCATCATGTCTAATTTTTCAATTTTGCATAAATAACAAATATCAAAGTCAACTAACCACGCTACTACTCCGGAGGCTACCACATCCGGGTCACTTGGTTTTGAGCCGAAATACACGGATGGTCTGTGTAGTTCGGCATGGCATCTTTATCTGTCTTCTTGAAGGCAATTGGTTGCTTGTATGGCTGTATTGGCTGCTCCTCACTCTCTTTTATATATAATTTTTTTTAACTTATATAAAAATTATTAATTTCTTTTCACCCCTCCCCCTCGTTCCCAATAAATATAATATGGTGTTAGAAAAAATTTAAGCGTATATTATTATCTACTTTCCGTGCGAAGTCAGGGCGGATCGCTAACGTAATATAACATTTCATTGCATGTAATAAGTCCGTAATCAGCTTAAGTCCCACCAAAATATTTCCATGTGACGTTAAATAACGCCAACCGGCTTAGCTGACATCGGCCCAATCAGACGTGTCATGTCAGCTTATACTCTGCATAATTAATATACTGGGGTTTCCGTAAATATTTCTAAGGTATTGAAAATTATATTTCGTATAATATGCGATTTCGGTTTTTATTTTTTATTCAACTTAAAATGGCAAGCAAGCTGACGACCTACCTGATGGAAAGTGGTAACCGTCGCCTATAGACATGGGCAGTGCCATGGACATAACGGAGTATACTGTTTCGCTCATGATACCCTCCATGCGTTGCCATTACGAGGACTAAGGTGTTATTCCTCTCTACCCTGTAAATTCACTACCATATCCCACCCTTCAAACTAAAACACAGCCATGCAAACACAACTGTTTCACGGTAGAAACACGAGTATGACAGAGGTACCCAAACGACTTTTTACAGTTTTTTTTACCTTTCAAAAGGTGGCCCGTTCTACGCCGGGACCATATGGCGGCAAATAATACTAATATTCTTCCCTTTATTCCACTGTTTCGGTTGACGTAGTTTTTTTTTATATTATTATAGATACATATATACTGATTGAAATGGTTTTGATACCGGACGTTATTCCCAAAAAAAACGTGGGTCTAAAACGGCAAAAAAATTTCGAACCCTCCGTATTAACTTGACAGTTGAACGTACCCTTCTTAGAACACCCCCCTCCCTTCCCTTAAAAGGATGCTTTTAAGAAAGGACTTTACCCAGTGGATGACTGTCCGGGTAGGCCTGACAGCTTTGCAATCCCAGAATTATAAACAACTTTATATTGCTTTTAAAAAAAGTCAATTTCTATTGTGAACGTACCGATAAACTGCGCTATGTTTTAAAAAAACTTAAAGGGAAACCAAATTTACAAAATTAATGTGCGCGAACAAAATGGCAGCTGGAGATTGATGGCTAATATGGAAGGTTGTGGAACAACTAGTAATAATAATGCTGGTCAATCTTCGAGTGTTGACGGTCACATACATACTAATGGTAGCGGAATTAAACAAAATAATTCTAATCATATGACCAGTGATATGGACTTCTGCAAGTTTTTTTTTTGATAGGTGAAAATGGCATGGTAACCCCGCTTGCGCTAACGGAATACGCTGGCGGAGCACCAGTGAAGGGTGATAGATGAGAATGAAAACAGGCCAGTTAGCCCATCACGATGAATTCATCAGGAATTAACCATGATGTTTCCAGAGGGAACCGCGAGGAGGTCGACCTGATTGGGTATATTGCTAGCAATGGGATTCTCAGTTTCTATTACTAACAATCTCTTTCCCCCCGACTTCCACAAGTTAACACCTAGTTCAACAAAACAAACCAAAGTTTGTTGAAATTTTTACAGAAACACAAATGAAATGAAATATCATATCGAAGTGTTAAACCAATTAATCGATTTTCTATTCGTACTTTTGGATATTGACAAATTGTCTTATGGTCGAATGAATCATTTGTTTAATAACTTTTTCATTAGTTTCTTTTGAAGCAGACTGTAATAACAATTGTAGGGTATATTTAGCGAATGAAAATGGAATAGTATCCCGCCTTCCCTAACTATATATGCTGGCGGAGCACCAGTGAAAGAGATGAGGATGAAAGTTTAGTGCGAAGTAAACTGCCAGTCAACCTTTATAATGGATTTTTTGTAATGGGTGAAAATGGTAACTCTGCTCGCGTTATTGGTGTACACCGACGAGGCTCCACTGGAAGATGATAGGTCAGAATGAATGCAGGTCAGTTGGCCCACCATGATGAATTCGACAAGAATTAACCATGATGGTTTCCAGGGGGAACCGTGTAGAGGTCGACCTGAGAGGTGCTGCCCATCCCTTGACCATTTGGTTTAAACGCATAAAGTTAAATATATTGAACGAACTTTCAAGTACTATGCCATCTGTGTAAAGCAAAAGGAAACTTGTTTATTGTTCTACGTACGCACCTACAAGGTCACACAAAATAGTAGCCTTGGCATTGATTGTGGGCGGCCGGCGTATCCTTGACGCGGGATACCTACTAACGAGGGAAAACTGCGCTCCGCCACGTACGACAAGACCGCAAGATACCTATTTACTGAATTATTCATTGCTAGCTTTTTGCTCGGTACTTCGTACGCATGGATTTCTGAAGAAGAAAAACAACGAGATACCTATTTCTAGGTGGCGTATCGAGATGAAATATATACTAGATTTTACTATTTTATTTTATCAGATACCGCAACCAGTTTGATGCAGTAATTTTTATGTGATACCGAAACAAACATACAGAGAGACAGACACTTTATTAAGCCCCCTATATAAAATGTTCTTAAATATTCTCTATATACAGACATCGTTTTAACAATTTTATTATATTAATAAGATAATATTGATTTATTTCATCATGATCATCATTATCAACATATCAACTTTTAACTGCTACTGTTAAACATAAGCTTCCCCCTTAGGGAGGATTTGCCAGTAGTTGCCACGCTTGACAAGTGGGTTGGCAACAGTTAGGCTTTAGAGATGTTTTAAAAGGGACGCTGCTGCCTAACTCTTGCCCTACCTTAGTCGCCTCTTACGACACCCACGGAAAAGGAAGGGGTCACATGTTGTCGGGCACATGGCAAATTAAAGAACTATTAGTAATAAGATCTAATAGTCTCATTGGTAACAATATACCCTATCAGGTTGAGCTACACGCGGTTCCTTCTTGAAACCATCGTGGTTAATTCTTGTGGAACGCGTCACGATGGACTAACTTAACTGCTTTTATCATTACGTATCTCATCCCTCACTGGTACTCCGCCAGCGTATACCGATAGTGCAGGCGGAGTTACTATTTCATGCTCACTCATTAAAAAGAAACATAAACGTGTACCAAATTTCTTTCAAATCCATTCAGTAGTCTTTGCATGAAAGAGTAACAAAGATCCATCCATTTATCGTTAAAAACTTTTGCATTTATAATATAATATTAATAGGATAAACGGAATTTGCTGTTGATTCTTTAAATAAATTATTTTTTACTTTTCTTTCTTTCGTGTTCATTTTTCGATTTACCAAGACGTTTTTCTCGACAACGGCTAAAGCTGAAAACGCAATCAATTAAAAGGGTCCGACCTTATAGCCCCATCAATGAATCCGGAGTCTAATAAAAAAGTTATAGTCATTGAAACCTTAATCAAATCTTTTAGTATAGAATATAAATGATTAATCAAATTGAAGAGTGGAAAGATAGAATACTTGGGTACTATAATAATAACAAGTCTTACACGATTACATTAATCGCCTGGCCTTCAAGCTATTTTGTGTTATTTAATTAAATAACTTTAGTAGTCCAAAAGAAAATATGGTACAAACGGTGGACTTAATGCTAATGACAGGGGGGAAAGGGATTGTTAGTGATGGAGATTGAGAATCCCATTGCTAGAAATATACCCAACCAAGTCGACCTCCTCGCGGTGCCAGGGGGCAACTATCATGGTTAATTCCTGATGAATTCATCATGATGGGCTAACTGGCCTGTTTTCATTCTCATCTATCACTTGTCACTGGTGCTCCGCCAGCGTATGCCGTTAGCGCACGCAGGGTTACCATTCCATTTTCACCCATCAAAAAAAAATGCTAATGACATTTTTTACCAATCAACCTTTGGGATGAACAGTGACTCACTAAAGCGGTACTTTCTTATGGCGATTAGGCAAATAAAATAACAGTTAATAATGTACTCTTATACAAAATAAATAATATATACATAAATGTTATGAAATTTAGACAAGTAACTGTAAAGTTTGTGGGTTCTTCTCAGCAGATAACGACATTCCGAACCCAGCAGTAGACTCATAAAAAATTACGATATATAATATGTAGTTTGCATACAAGTCTATTAGAATATAGGACATGAGCTAAAACACCTACATTTAAAGTAATTCAGAAAATTTCATTTTATAAGTAATCGCAACCGTAAATCGAAGCTGGGATCTTATTTACGCAAAGTAAGATCTCCACAACTGCACCGCTGATGTGGTCGATTGTAACCCAAGATTTCCATATTATAGAGCCTGAAAACTCTATGATGTGCAACTAAAAACTCTAGTATGGACTGCAGTGATTGATTACCATCAAGTGAAAAGTAACTTAACATCATCAAAACCTAACTGCGGTTGTCAATCTATCTGCCAAGCGTGGCAAGTACTGGAAAATAAGAGGCTTACGTTTATCACTGTTATACACTGAATACTAACAGCTGATATCAATGAATAAAGGTACACTTAATTTTCAACCTTGTAAAAAAATTTAAGCGAAATCAACAGTATTTTGGTCAATCAAAATAAATGTATTCAGTTACAATGAAATTGTTATTGGACCAACACGGTAAAAATTGCAAATAGATTACTGAACTCGACTCAGAACACTTGAAGATATCGTGTAACATGCAGAAAAAGGCGAAGAGAGAATCTACTTTCGGAAGTCAGAAGTTAAAAATAGGTTTCGCACGTGATTGTAGGCGTAATTGAGAGGGTCGATCACCTCGGCCGAACTGATAGAATAGATATAAAGGGTGATACCGTAACAGTTAATCGTACGTAAAAGTAAGAATCAACCCATGTTATAGAATGTACTCGTATTAGGATAGAAGCTTTGTGAATCAAAAATTAAAAATACGTCAATAAAGCCGCGAACGCCTACGGCTCGCGCTTGCGTCACAGTCGCTCATGATTAAGGGTTTCGGATGATCCCGAAACTAGTTGAACTTTCTTGACTAAAATATTCTTAACTCCTAGTTATTGTATTGAACTAAGTTTTAAACCCATAGTAACTTAAGAGTTGCACGCACTGTTAGTAAAGGAATTAAATTTTTTTGTCGTTTCATAACCGTATTCACACAAGCCTCACTCAGTGCCCTACGAATCCAGTATAATAATAGTTTTAGAGTGCTGTTGGGGCTACCTCGCTTTTGTAGCGCTTCTAGCATGTTTGCTCAATCTCGCGTAGATGATTACTACGCTATAAAGAGAAAGAGAACTGCATCATTGCTTCACAGGATTAGGACAAGCACCAACAGCATTCTAAAAGTAATAGGCGAGAAATATAACTCGCCTATAATTGGGCATTTTATTCAGATACTGATCTAGTGAGTTGGGTCACATCTGAGTGAACTGCTTTAATTAATTTGCTTTTCTTTTTTACTAGTCTGAGTAATAAAGTATATTATTATTATAACCCATGTATTTTTGGTTAAAAGTTCACGGGTAGTTAATGTAAAAGAATGTTAACGATTTTGATTTCACTCTGTATACACAAAGTACAGCCTACATCACAGAAACCGCAGCTAAATTACTTCGTCGTACCTTAATGTCCTAGTATCGTAGCATAGTGGGTTACTATCCTTACTCATGGTTGTTGTCACTTGTGGCTGACATCAAAAACATTGCGTTGCGTACAAAATTTTCAAAGAAAATTAATTCGACGGGTAAGCGGTAAACTTGCTTCCTGCACGTTTGCAAATCTCCGCAAAATGCGGCAAAATTGCGTTTCCTTACATAGTCGTGCTACAATATTGCAAAGGCAAAAGTGGACAATATGTCTCAGAGAGTTAATTAAATTTTTGTTGAAAAGATTATTTCATAGCGACATTGTTAATAGTAATGGAAATCCAGAGATAAAATTCAAGACATGAAGAAGTGTTTCTAAGGTATATTATGAATTGGAATTAATGTTATGAAAATAATTTGATTCTTTCAAATTAAATAACAGCCTGGTCGATCTATCAAGAGTGAAAGGACCAATTTCTTTCTGCATATTTTTTTTATACAACTTAGAGTGGCAAACAAGCTGACGGCCCACCTGATGGAAAGTGGTAACCGTCGCCTATAGACATGAGCAGTACCATGGACATAACAGAGTATACTGTTTCGCCCATAATACCCCCATGCGTTGCCATTCCTGAGGACTCAGGTGTTATTCCTCTGTGCCCAGTAAATTCACGCCATATCCCACCCTTCAAACCGAAACACAGCCATGCAAACACAGCTGCTTCACGGTTGAAACACGAATGGTACAGAGGTAACCAAGCAATCGATTTTTGTACGAGATGATGGCGTAAATTTTCTTGTTCTTTAGTCACTTTGTTTTATCCTCGAACTCGTCACAAGAAACATCACACACATCTATGGCTTTTACACTAAACCATTCCATTTTGTCATGAGTTTGTCTTTGGATCTTTAATCACGGCAAGATAGCTTTAGTGTTAGATTAGACATAACCAGAAAGCCTTTTTTATTATTAGAGTGGTATATTTTTAGTATTATGACTGTTCATCTTGATGGACCAACATGCAACAGCATGTAAACTAACCCCAAAGGGGAATTAAACATGTTCTTTTCTTGTAAAATTTTTCATTTTTAAACTTAAGCTATATTTATGTATATGTTTATATGGTATTTCATTATATAAATATATTTTTAAAAGAATATATTATAATTATTTGTACAACAAAAGCAGTTAACAGGTTCATTAATATAATAGTTTATATATATATATATATATATATATATATATATATATATATATATATATATATATATATATATATATAATTATTTCAGTATGTTACTATAATTATGTCGCATATTATTCATCATATCTGCCCTTCATATGTTTTTTGTTTTTACCTCGTAGTTAGCTGGTAGAGAATGTCATATGGCATTAAGCTCGCCAATTGTACAAAGTTTTATTGTGCAATAAAGAATAAAATATTTTCTTTTAATAAGTAAGGAGTAATTTCTATGGTATTTTAAAAAAATATCGTTTACCAGTTTTAATCAGCTTTACCAGATCAAGTATTTATATGAGCATATAAAAATATAAAATACTAATACTAATATTCTGGGGGGAAAGGGATTGTTAGTAATGGAGACTGAGAATCCCATTGCTAGCAATATACCCAACCAGGTCGACCTCCTCGCGCTTCTTCCTGGAAACTATCATGGTTAAATCCTGATGAATTCATCATGATGGGCTAACTGTGCTGTTTTCATTCTCATCTATCACCCTTCACTGGTGCCCCGCCAGCGTATCCCGTTAGCGCAGGCGGGGCTACCATACCATTTTCACCAATCAAAAAAAAATACTAATATTCTCTTACACGGAAGTGAATCATCGAATTAATTCTATATCCTGGTTACCCAATAAAGTTCTTCCCTGCTCCCGCTTATGACTTCCTACTTGCGGTAAATGAGTTTTTCAGATCCCAAGGCATCGTACCCGGTTTTATTACAACCTGAGTAATACCAAACTTCCCTTGGAGAGAAATATCGTGGCTACAGTTTCCTGTGCAATTGTTTTAGGGGCCGTAAATATAATTAAGCGTATAATTGTTTCTGTAAACGAGTGTTAAACAAGGATATTTTATAAGAGTTACTTGTATATGTTAATAGCTGTTGTTTTAAACCAAAAGGGCTCGATAAATGAAAAGAATTATATCGCATTGTATTAAACGATCCAGAGAAAGGGATTTACTGGAGAGAGACTGTACAAGTCATTTACTTTGGCACCTCTGTTCCATTCATGTTTCTACCGTGAAGCAGTTGTGTTTGCATGGCTGTGTTTCGGTTTGAAGGGTGGGATATGGCAGCGAATTTACAGGGCACAGAGGAATAAAACCTGAGTCCTCACGAATGATAACGTCGTTTGCTTGGGCACTTCTGTCCCATTCATGTTTCTACCGTGAAGCAGTTGTGTTTGCATGGCTGCGTTTCGGTTTGAAGAGTGGGATATGGCAGTGAATTTACAGGGCACAGAGGAATAAAACCTGAGTCCTCACGAATGATAACGTCGTTTGCTTGGGCACTTCTGTCCCATTCATGTTTCTACCGTGAAGCAGTTGTGTTTGCATGGCTGTGTTTCGATTTGAAGAGTGGGATATGGCAGTGAATTTACAGGGCACAGAGGAATAAAACCTGAGTCCTCACGAATGATAACGTCTTTTGCTTGGGCACCTCTGTCCCATTCATGTTTCTACCGTGAAGCAGTTGTGTTTGCATGGCTGTGTTTCGGTTTGAAGGGTGGGATATGGCAGTGAATTAACAGAATAACCAATTGGTACGGAGGAATAACACCTGAGTCCTCAGCAATGGCAACGCACGGAGGGTATCGTGGGCGAAACAGTATACTCTGTTATGTCTAAGGTACTGCTTGTGTCTATAGGCGACGGTTACCACTTTACATTAGGCGACGGCTCGCTTGCAACTTAGAATGGCAAACAAACTGACGGCCCACCTTATGGAAAGCAGTAACTGTCGCCTTTAGATATAAACAGTACCATGGACATAATACAGTATACTGTTTCGAACATGATACCCTCCATGGGTTGCCATATATATTATATTAATAAAATTTCTTAATATCCTTTTTTTAGTATTAATTTCATTTATTTACATCAAATTTCTCGGGTCGGCGTTACAATTTAGAAAATCCTCAAATTCCCGTCGGTAAATTCTTCACACACACATCTTTGTTTCCTTTTAGTTGAAGATTCCAGAAATATTTCCTCAAGATTTTATAGGAAATATTTTTAACGTAGCTATGTAGCTAAATAGGCGACGGTTAAAAATATATATTTAAGTTTATTAATTTTAATGTAATTTTACCAGATAGAGACTTCGTACATAAGCCGTTTGCTTGGGCACCTATTTGTGTTTCTACCGTGCAGCAATTTTGTCTGTATGGCTGCGTTTCGGTTTGAAGGGTGAGATATGGTAGTGAAGTTACAAAGTACAGAGGAATAACATCTGAGTCCTCAGGAATGGCAACGCATGGTGCGTATCATGGGCGAAACAGTATACTCTGTTATGTCCATGGTACTGTTCATGTCTATAGGCGACGGTTACCACTTTCCATCAGGTGGGCCGTCAGCTTGTTTGTCATTCTAAGTTGTATAAAAAAAACTTTGTTATTGAGTTTTATTGATGTTTGCTGTTACTGAGTGCATATATACATACATATATTATTTCAAATTATTAATTAATTAGCTATGCACGCAACTTTGTTTGTAGTGTAAAGGATTTTTATGCAAAATAAAAAAATAAAATTGATTCGAAAATGTGATAATGCCATCACAATCAGTTCAGTCGATTTTTAACCGATTTTAAAAACAAGGGCATTTATAATTCAGTTATATTTGTTTGAAAGTATTCTCTATCTTTTTTTATTTGAAAGTATATTATACTGACAAATTAGTCCAACAGAAATTTTATCAAAATGGATTTTCCATTCCACTGTAATCATTAAAAAAAAACCCATAAACTACGTTTTCTAAAAGATTTCATGTTTTGACATTATTGACTTCGTTATGGTTTAATTATATTTATACAAATTTTTACCAATATTCCAAATTCTTACTCTTTACTAATATTGTTAATGTGAAAGTGTGTTTATTTGTCACCTCTTAGCATTTTAACGGCTCAATCAATCAACATGACATTTTTTAGAATAAACTTTTATTTGAAATGTTAAAAAGTGAACGTAATACCGATAAAATTCGCGTTCAGACTCACGTTACAGCATTATTTGATAAAAATGTTTTTGGTATAGTCTCTCAAATATATAATAAATTCCTGAAGGCATTTAAGGAAATAGACAATTGTAACACCGAAAAGTATAGATATATATTACGCATGCATAGTAAATACCTACGCCGTGAGACCCATCTAAACGTACAGCGCAGGCGCGTCGACCGACCGACCAATAGGAGCGCGCCTCTCGCGCTTCGAGAAAGTTCGCGACTAACGAACGAGAGAGTAGTTAGGCGATGAGTGTCCTAGTGATATGATATAATACTGTTTTGTTGTTTAATATTGTAATACATATAATTTTCAATAAATAACGTGTTCACCCGTCACACAATTTAAATGTATTTAAGAAAAAAGCAAAAGAATATTTGACAGCCAAATGTTACTATACGTTACATGACTATTACAATGATAAATATTAGATATACAATTTAATTATTTTTATTGACATTTTTTACATTTTATTATTATTGTTAATATTGTTTTTATTGTTATAAGTTATTATTACTTTAATTTTATATTGTACATGCCGATATGGTAGAATGTGGAATAATGGACATGTAATTATTATTTTCATCTAATGTATGTACCCATATTCGTGCAATAAATGATTTGATTTGATTTTAATGGGTGATAGTGAAATGGTAATCCCATCTGCGTTATCGGTTTACGCAAGCAGGGCAACCTTGAGAAATGATAGGTGAAGATGAAAGCGGGGCAATTAGCCCATCCTGACGAATTCAACAAAGAACTAACCATGATAGTTTTGGGGTGAAGGGATTGTTAGTAATGGGGAGGTTAGTCCCCATTACTATCAATATAGCCTACCACGTCGACCTCCACGCGGTTCCCCCTGAAAACCATCGTGACTAATTTAATGTTGAATTCGTCACGATGGGCTAACTGACCTGCCTTTTCATCATCTCTCACTGGTGCCCCGCCAGTGTATACCGATAGCGCAAGCGGGGTTACCAGTTTTACCCCATTAGTAACAATCCCTTTCCCCCTTCAACATGACGTTTAGCATACAAGCATTATTGGTGATAGAGGTAGACATTGGTACATATTTATCCCTATCGTGGATAAAAGTTAGTACTATAATAATGAAACAAAAGAATTTGTTTGTATATACACGTTAATCTCTAAAATTTTCAGCCGCAAACGCTCAGGCTGTGGAATAAACTCCTTGCCGAGGTTTACCCTAGAGACTTCAATATGGAGCTCTTCAGAAAAGTTATATCAAGGTTTCTTCAGGGTCGGCAACGCGCACGTGACACCCCTAGTGTTATGGCGTCCATAAGCTACAATGACCGTTTACTATCAGACGGGTTATATACTTGTTTGCCACCTTCGTGGTATAAAAAAATGTCTAGTTGGATTAAATTTTTTTTTTCGAAAGCGCATTTCTTAAGGTTATAGGTTATTTAATATCACGACACGACCACGGGCGAAGCTTCGGTATACAGCTAGTGTAAATATAAAGTTTATAATACTATACTTATGAAGAAAACTAGATGGCTGACGGGTGCCACTTTGAATTCATTACTAACTATGAATTTGTAGGAGGCGAGATCATATGCCGACTTGGGATATTGCTCATCGGTGAACCATCCTAAATCAACAATAGGTTCGAGTTTCCCCTCGACACGTGAGTTCTCGGTGCCGCTATTTACCGTACTAAGAATATACAAGTATATTAAGGGTACCTCTGTCCAACTCGTGTTTCAACCGTGAAGCAGTTGTGTTTGCATGGCTGTGTTTCGGTTTAAAGGGTGGGATATGGCGTGAATTTACTGGGTACAGAGAAATAACACCAGAGTCCTCAGGAATGGCAACGCATGGGGGGTATCATGGACGAAACAGTATACTCTGTTATGTCCATGGTACTGCTCATGTCTATAGGTGATGGTTACCACTTTCCATCAGGTGGGCCGTCAGCTTGTTTGCCATTCTAAGTAGTATAAAAATATATATATTACATGATAATATAGATTACATGCTAGGCACTTATAAATGCGTTAAAATGAACAAGATGTCATATTTTTTTTTAATGGATGATATCGAAATTGTAACCCCGCCTGCACTAACACTATACGCTGGCGAAGCACCAGTGAAGGATGATAGATAGGTGAGAATGAAAAAGCAAGTCAGTTAGCTCAGCGTGATGAATACACCTGGAATTCAGCATGATGATTTCCAGGAGGTCGATCTGACAGGGTATATTGCTAGCAATGGGATTGGTAGTCACCATTACTAACAATCCCTCTCCCCTATTTTATCTTAGGATATCTTTTATGCAACCTAGATTGGCAACCAAGCAGACAGCCTATCTGATGGAAAGTGGCAAACGTCACAGACTATACCGTGATGTCCATAATACTCTTTATGCGTAAAATAAAATAGCATCATAAATTATCGCTTATGGGCAAGATATGTTAATACATGAAATCTTTTTAGTCTTTCACCATAATAATAAAAGAAGTAATCTAAAACATTTTTTTTTATAACACAGGGGGCAAATGAATGGTGTGGCTTACCTGATGGTAAGTGACTACCACTCGCAACACCAAAGACATTGTAGGTGTGCTGCCAGCTTTTTAAAAAGGAATATGCTCTTTTATTGAAGGTTATGATGTCGTATCGGTTCGGAAATACTGCTGCTGGAAGTTGATTTCAAAGAGTGCTTGAGCGTGGAAGAAAGTGCCTTGAAAAAAGCACGGTGGAAGACCACACATCCAGAAGGTGTACAATACAAAATCTACTATTTCATCTTCATCTATCATTCCTAACTGGCGTCCCGAAAACGTGCAATAGTGCAGGCGGGGTTGTTATTCCATTATCAATTATAAAAAAACTAATGTAACTTAGGTATGTACTTACACATTACTTTTCTTCTCTTTTATATGGAAATCTATATATTTTATATCAATAATTACGTTTCCATACCATTTTCCTTATTACAAAGAAGTAATTTTCTTTTTTTTTTTAAGCAATAATAAAATAAGCGTATATTAGAATTGGCATATTGAATACGTTCGAAACTCCGTTAAAAAGAATATTATAGAAAGAAAAAAAAAAGATGTCTCCGCCATTTGGGGCTTATTTAATGTTAAACAAAACTCCGTAAATTAGATTTTATAACTTTTCCTCTGTCCATTCTTTTTTCCTCTTGCTGTGAGCCGCGTAAGAAATTGGTTCCGAGTTGTCGTATAAATATTTAATAATATTGTTAGATATTAAGACTACTACAAACAAGGAGTGGGGCAAGGAGTGGGGAGCCAAGCCTATAAAAACCGGGTAGTTCATAGCATTGGTCTTTTTCGTTCGCCAACTCTCGAGGAGCGCAGACGGTGTGTGTGACGTGGTTTGCTGTAATTGGTTTATTATTATTTTAATTACTTAAGACTGGTGATTTGTTCGATGTATTATTTAAATATCTTTATAAAATTGTTATAATTTTGTAATAATAAGTATTAAATCATTTGTGTTGCTACCGTCTTCTTTTTTTTTAATTATTTTCCACTTCTGATGCTAAAAATATGTATATTTAATAATAATATGTATGTATATTATGTATGTTTTTCTCGTGATTGTATCGACAATTAGTTGCAAGACAATTTACTAGGGGCTTAAGTTTAATTCCATATCTTTGTTGCTTTTTGTGGCAAAATTTTCCTTTAACGGGCCTATATCCAGTAGTGGACAGTTAACGGCTGATATAAAGATGAATTGTCTTGAAAATTGAAGAAGAATGTTCTCAATTAGTTCATTTTTGTACGGGAACGAACCCGAGACTATCGGGTCATATCGAATCACTACGCCACAAAGGCAGTCAAGTTGCTTTACTGAGAAATAATTTTTGTACGAAATACAATACAGTCAGATGGCTGAAAGTTTGTTTATAAGACAGTGTAGTTTCTTTTAGTAAAAAAAGTTGGCAAACTGTTACGGACATATTGAAACTATGAAAGATACTCAAGTGCGTGGAACTATCTTTGGTAAGTATATTTATTAAAGAAGAGATGAGTAAGTAGGTCGAGGCCGTTCTTAGTTCTTAACATACGTGGGTAAATATTTGTATTGCGTTCCAATAGAAGTTTTTTTTATGCAACTTAGAATGGCTAACAAGCTGACGACCCACCTTATGGAAAGTGGTAACCGTCGCCTATAGACATTAGCAGTACCTTGGACATAACAGAGTATACTATTTCGCCCATGCGTTGTTATTCCTGAGGACTCAGGTATTATTACTCTGTACCCAGTAAATTTACTGCCATATCCCTTCAAACTGAAACATAACCATGCAAACAAAACTGCTTCACGGTAAACACGAATGGGACAGAGGTGCCCAAGCAAACAACTTTTGTACAAAGTCTTCCTTTACTAGTAAGTGAATTAAAATGTAATTAAACTAAGAATTAAACCGACCACAATACTAATATAAATAAAAAAAATATTAGTGGACTGAATGTTTCGATTTGTTATTAAAGTTATTAAAATTAATTATTGTTGAAAAAAAAATTAAATTATATGGTAATTTGCATGCTGAAATATCATTGTATATTGACTGAATATGGAACTGTTTATGTATTGTAGAGGAAACTTTGTCATTATCTATTCAAAGCAAATAAAGTATTCTATTTTAAAAATAATGAAAAATAAAAAAAATAATAAAAAATAATTCGTCAATGGAACAGCATCGCGAGCAGAGCTATCTAATAAGAACTTGGTAGGGGTTGCCTCTCATCAAATTGTTATAAACTTTTGACTCGAGCTCGCTTCAGCTCCGCCCAGTTCTTGTTACAGCCCTATATTATAAAACCAATCTCCATTTGTAAACTGTAAGTTTATGAGCTTGTTACGTAGCTGTTGTAAATCA
The DNA here is from genome assembly GCF_026898425.1 of Galleria mellonella. Lineage (NCBI taxonomy): Eukaryota > Metazoa > Arthropoda > Insecta > Lepidoptera > Pyralidae > Galleria > Galleria mellonella. Next base: position 313,854 of record NW_026442090.1, on the reverse strand, counting down.
ATTTTAAGATTCAGACGCCGAAAGTGATAATTTATGAGGCTCTTAACTTATTGATGCTGAAAGCTGGATTAGATATAGTCCTACTTATTATATATATGTATATATATATTATACAACTTAGAATGGCAAACAAGCTGACGGCCCACCTGATGAAAACGATGCCGTTGCCTATAGACATGAGCAGTACCATGGACATAATAGAGTATACTGTTTTGCCCATGATACCCCGCATGCGTTATATTCCTGAGGACTCAGGTGTTATTCCTCTGTACCCAGTAAATTCACGCCATATCCCACCCTTCAAACCGAAACACAGCCATGCAAACACAACTGTTTCACGGTTGAAACACGAATGGAACAGAGGTACCCAAGCAATCGACTTTTGTACAAAGTCTCCCTCTGGTAAATAGACATTTATTACTTTAACACAAATTAAACACAGATAATAAAACTTATAACTAATATATGTATATACATATAACGATAACACATACATGTAAGACATAAAAAACAAATGCACAGAGGAGAACTCAAAGTGGAAAGAAGTCTCAATGTTAGCGTGTAGCACGCAATATTTAATTTAATATTAGAATAATTTATTTACTTTTTCTTGTTCTTTGTAATATTATTCGTATACTGATAAGATAGGACATAGTGGGGCAAATATTTTTTACAGCTTAATAATCTCACGAATGAACCATGACGAGTACATGGGCGATACAGTATACTGTTATGTCCATGGTACTGTTCATATCTATAGGCGGATACCAACCAACAGTGGGGCCATCAGCTCGTTTTCCATTATATGTAAGTTGCGTAAAAGAAACTAAATGTTTTATAATAAAGAATTGAAATTGAAATGTTTTATGTATACTGTGATATGTATGATTTTAAGAGGCGATTTAAGGAACTTAATGCTGAAGGGATGGGCAGCAGCGTCCGTCTTAAAACATCTCTAAAAGCCTAACTGCGGTTGCCAACCCGTCTGTAAGCGTGGTAACCACTAGCAAAATCCTTCTTAAGGGCTCCCTCTTATGTTCAACAGTGGACAGTTAATGGATGATATGATAATGAGGGGGTATCAGGTCGACCTCCACGTGGTTCCTCCTGGGTCATCGTTCTGAATTCCAGGTGTGTTCATCAAGATAGGCCAACTGACCTGTCTTTTCATTCTCACCTATCATACTTCACTGGTGCTCCAACAGCGTATACCGTTAGCGCGAGCGGGGTTACCATTCCATTATCATCCATTAAAAAAAATATATGATAGTGATGATACCATGACATACTTTAAATGGGTGGTAAATGGGTAAATGAAATGGTTACCCTGCCTGCGCTATCGATATAAGTTGGCAGAACACTAGTGAGGTGAGATAGGTGACTATAAAAGCAGGTCCGTTAGCCCATCGTGATGAATTCCGCTAGAATTAATCATGATAGTTTCCAGGGGGAACCGCGTGGAAATCGACTTGATAGGGTGTTCTGTTATAGGGGAATTAGATCCGATTACTTTTTTTTTATTTCCTTTCACCTCACTGTGACATACTGTTCATGCCTTTAGACGACAGTTGCCTCTCTCAATAGACTATCAGCTTGGCAATTACATGTTGCATGAAAAACGTGGGTCGTTGTGTTTTTCATCGCTGGTTATATAAAGGCAAATAAGAAAAGTAGGTCGGCAGCGCGTATAATTGTAGTTCAGTGTACATGACAGTCCTGATAAATTACGAGCCTCCTAGAGATAACCACTCGATTTCCGCTTCACAGAACATTGTGTAATCTACAAAGGATTTATTACATTTTACTGAGCAACGGTACGAGTATTACAGGGAAAATAATAAAGAATTGGTTTAGATCCGTGACTTCGTGCACGTGGTCGGGATGTATGAAGCGATTGCGATAACAAATTTTTTATTTATTTATTTAAGGACAATCAACAAAGTATACATTTATATCTAATTAAAGTACACGACAATATGGTTACGTTATAAAATGTTGCCTTAATTGATAGATTTTAAATCACAAAAAAAACACAATTTTCAATTGTAGCAAAACAAAATTACGTAAATTTTTTGACATTGTGTTGCTGACACTGTTTATTTTTTCAAAATATTGTTATTTTACACTTTATATCATTTTTTTTTTTAACTTTTAAACTTAACAATTACTCTCAAATCTCAGTTAACAATAGGTGTGTTTATTTAAATGTACTATGTCTAAAATATGCATGTTTGTCATTCAAATAATCGTTTAGGCTTTATTCTATAAGTGTTTCTTAATAACAGTTTTAAATTTATTAAAAGGTAGATCCAAAATATCTTTCAATAACATTTAATGCCCATTCCCATAAAAGACCTATTAACTTTTTTCAAACGATATTTAGGAACAGTAAGCCTGTGTTTGTATTTATAGTAATAAAAGATCGCTGATATCATGAATCGGTAATTTTTATTTTTAATTGAATACCTACTTTTATTTTATTTTGACGAATCCATTCGATTGCTGTATTATTCGCGTGCATCTGCCTCGATGCACTCCGAAGCGTATCGATAAGCTACGCTTTATACGAATGTTAGTAATTCGTATGCAATTATTCACGTACTCGTATTTGCAAACAATTCTTGCTTTTAACATACATACGAGTATGTATACGAATATATCTGTCACACCTGTCTCCCATTAGGGTAGGAGAAACAATGGAACGTCAAATGCTTCGATTCAAACAATATATGTATCTATGTATTTGTTATGTATATATGAATGTGTATATATGAGTATATATATATATATATATGTATATGTATATGTGTGTGTAGATATGTGTATGTGTGTATGTATATATATGTATTAATGTTATATAATTATTCATGTACTTTTATTATTTACATATGTAGGTATATAGAGCTGTTTTTATTGTATTATATATTCAATTTTTTACTGGGTATTATTTAGTTTATCTTTAATTGTACGGTTATTACCCTTATACATTCTACAGTTTTCTTTCAGCTTCTCAAAGGTTGACTGTAAGAGATCCCTTTATGGGATAAGTCCGCCATTGTATATTAAATCAGGTACAATAAAGATTTTACAATACAATACAATACCTCTTTCACTTCCTTCACATTCATCAATCTTTTCATACACGCTCGCCGGTTACAGGTACTTTTAATCCGGCCCTTTTTCAGCACGTCGCCGATTTGGTCGACATACGTCTGTCTAGGACGGCCTCTACAGACATTTCCATTCATTCCTGCTCTTCTCGCTTTTAAATACATAGAAATTAACTGTATTGTTATTAAGGCCATAACTAAGACAGTTTTGTGTTATTATTTAACAATTGTGGTTACAAGTAATGGGTAAAATAAAAAACCCCATAATATGGTTAGAAGCAAAAAAAAAGTCAAATAAGGTATCTACAATAGCAAAATTACAGTTTCTATATGTTTCAAACAATAAATTTCAGATTCTGAGTTACATAACTCATCAGCTTCCTACCATTATCCATTCCTATTCTATAAATTTTGAAGATGGCGTAGTTTTTTTTTCAACATTGTCCAACGTTTTGGCTTTTAGTTTTACGACCGGCCGTTTACCTGACGTCAGAATTAACGTAAAAAAATCCTTACTAATATTATAAATGTAACAGTGAGTCTGTTTGTTTGTTACCTTATAGCGCCTTAACAAGTCTTCACCGAAAGTTCTAATCAATCTTTATGACATTTAGTATTTTTTTACAACACAGGGGCAAACGAGCATGCGGCTCACCTGATGGTAAGTGACTACCGCCGCCCATGATCACCCACAACACCAAAGGCATTGCAGGTGTGCTGCCGGCCTTTTAAAAAGGCATACACAAAAAAAAATACAAGCATATACGTATATAGGCTACTTTTATCGCAGTCACAAACATCTTGGTCACATGGACAAAATGGCAGGTAAAAGCTAGTACAAAACATGTTTTTTTATACAACTTAGAATGACAAACAAGCTGACGGCCCACCTGATGGAAAGTGGTAACCGTCGCCTATACACATGAGCAGTACCATGGACATAACAGAGTATATTGTTTCGCCCATGATACCCCCTATGTGTTGCCATTCCTGAGGACTCAGGTGTTATTCCTCCGTACCCAGTAAATTCACGCCATATCCCACCCTTCAATCCGAAACGCAACTACTTTACGGTTGAAACACGAATGGGACAGAGGTACCCAAGCAATCGACTTTTGTACAAAGTCTCCCTCTGGTGATGGTGGTGGAGGTACACGATAGGGTGAGCTTAAAACGAATTGTAGGAATAGAATAGAAACAACGAAAATCTCCCATCTACTTTTTATTTCTATTTTTCTGAAATAAATGAATGAATGGAAATACGCAATATCACAATAAGGGGTGTTTTGACAAGTATATGTATATTGCTCTTCAAAAAAATCAACATAAAACAAACGCCGAGATGTATCGTTGATATTACATTGTAAATATCGCGTGATTACATTTAGACTGCTTCGTAACAAATAGCTTATGTTTTACAAAGAAAAGCTTCAACTAGAATCGTTACATAATTTAATTGTATTCTACACAAAAACAAAAACCGACTTCAAATATGTTAAAACCGCATTATATTATAGTACTACTCGAGGAGTTCTTTTTTATAGTACTTCCGTGAGGATTGTGAAGATCCCAGGTGTGTGTGTTTGTGTTTTGTACTTTTGGGCGGAGCCAGGCTGGCTGTACTAGCTACGACTCCTACACACAACCGTCCAAATGAGAGGCTTAGTGCGGAAATAATGTCCAATTTATATTTACATTTACTTGTGTTAGTTTTCCCTACGTTTCTCTATGTGACTACTACAATAATGACAAAAAAAACACGTTTTCTCCACATACCTTCTTCACTTCCTGTTGCTACATTTTTTATGAAACTTAGCATGGCAAATAAGCTGACGGCCGACCTGATGGTAAGTGGTAACCGTCGCCTATAGACATGAGTACCATGGACATAAGAGAGTATACTGTTTCACCCATGATACCCCCCATGCGTTGCCATTCCTGAGGAGTCAGGTGTTATTACTATTAAATTCACTGTCATATCCTGCTCTTCAAACCAAAAGCCATGCAAACACAACTGCTTTACGGTAGAAACATGAATGGGACAGAAGTGCTCAAGCAAACGACTTTTGTAGTCTCCCTCTGGTAAAACTACATTCATTGATATCATCATATCAGCCTTTAACTGTCCACTGCTGAACAAAAGCCTTCCTTTTTGAGGTTTTTTCCAGTAGTTGCCACGCTTGGCAGGCGGATTGGCAACTTCAGATAAGCTTTGGAGATGTTTTAAGAGGGTCGCTGCTGCTGATGCCGCGCCGTCCCTTAGTCACCTCTTATGACACCCACGGGAAAGGAAGGGATGGCCTATTCTATGCCGGGTTACACGGTGAACACATATTCATCGGTCAAATACCAAAAACATTAAAAAAGTTGCTGAATATTCTTCACATCCCTTTAATTTCTAATTTCTAGGTACAGAGGAATAACACCTGAGTCCTCAGGAATGGCAACGCATGGGAGGTATCATGGGCGAAACAGTATACTCTGTTATGTCCATGGTACTGCTCATGTCTATAGGCGACGGTTACCACTTTCCATCAGGTGGGCCGTCAGCTTGTTTGCCATTCTAAGTTGTATAAAAAAAAATTCTCTCCAAGAATTTTCTTTCTCCAAAATTTTTACCTAAATTTCCTTTGTGACGAGAATTATTATCCAAAATTGGGGAAACAATACCCAATCTGGTAACAACGGCAATAACAATGACCGAAGCCGTATCGATATATAGCTCCGATATCCCATTACAGTTTAGCTGCGCGAGAATTTAATCGGATTCCCTCTTTGTCGGCAAATGCTCTTTGACTGGATTCAGGTGAGTTCAATGGCCTTTGTGTTCTCATTGATGCGAAGTTATCTCAGGTGAGTGCTACTGGACACGTGTATATATACTACTAGCTATATCCCGCGGCTTCATCCGCATTTAATTATAAACTAAGGTAAAAGAGGTTTTCCTTAGAGACTACAGTATGGGGTTCTTCAAAAAGGATATATAAAAGTTTCTTCAGGGTCGGTTGCACACGTCCATAGGCTACAGTACCAGTTTACTGGGGGGAAGGGATTGTTAGTAATCGGGTTTAACTACTCCATTGCTAGCAAATTTACCCTAACAGGTCGACCTCCCGTGGTTCCCCCTGGAAACCATCGTGGTTAATTCTAGTGGAACTATCACGATGGGCTAACTGACCTGCTTTTTCATCCTCACCAATCATCCCTCACTGGTGCCCTACCAGTGTATACCGATAACGCAGGTAACCATTTCATTATCATCCATTAAAATACCGGTTTACTACCAGACAGACTGGATCCTTGTTTGCCTCCCTTAAAAAATATAAAAATAAAAAACCTATTCATGTACCAAATTTTATTCAAATAGGTAGTTTCGTTCAATAGTTTTTATATGAAAGAGTAATAAACATCAGTTCATACATACATCCTTATAAAGTCCTTATTTATAATAAAACAAAGACAAATTGCTAGACTGTACATAGGAGATATTTAAAAAAAAAATTTAAGAGTTTTTAAATAGTATTAACTCTTTGTCTGCTATTTCGAAAGTGTGGATTTCAGAAATAGGAAAACCAATTAAATGAATCACCTCTGGACGGCATATCAATAAAAAAAACATACAAAAAAATTTAACTGAGAATCTCGAAGAGTTTTCCAATCTGGCAACACTGCATACTCATCTAAAATAAGCGCTTATGGGTAATCTACGGTCGTGTGCATTGTAAAGGAATAGGGTGCTGTGTACGAAACACTCGAAACTTAAGGCAAAGAGATTGCGGTTGGTACCTACATAAGAGGATTATTAATCCTCCACTACACGAGAGTTGTGTTGGAAATAGAATTAATTATACGGGATGAAACCAAAACCTAACGGTTTCCATTTCATTCTGTATAATTAAATTAATTACTCTTAAAGAAATGAAGTCTAATAGAAAAACTGAATTTTTTTTCAAAGGAACAATGGGGTCGAGAAATGGGAAAAAATTGTAAATACATATATAGATATGCATACGTACAATAATGTGAAGATATAAATGAATATATTTTTTCTTTCTTAAAACACAAATACATAAGTCAACAGCCACTAAATTGCGTATTATTAACAAATCGTCAACGTCGTCGGTCCATCGCATAAAGATACGAGCCCAATTTTTATTACGTCCAATCATTTCTGATTTACTAAGCCGTAAATATTTTATCGGCTCTAAACCGAGTCGTAAAACTATGAGCGTAATAATATCATGAAACAAGATTATTTATATCATCGATCTCTATTATAGTACGGTATTTTTTTTTAATGAATGATAATGGAATGGTGACCCCGCCTGTGCTATCGGTATACGCTGGCGGGGCACCAGTGAGCGATGCTAGGTGAGACTGAAAAGGCGGGTCAGTAGGCCTATCGTGACGCATACACCTGGAATTTAGAATGATGGTTTCCGGAGGGGATCATGCGGAGGTCGACCTGACAGGTTTTTTTCTTAATTGGATGAAAATGGTATGGTAACTCCGCCTGCGCTAATGGGATACGCTGGCGGGGCACCAGTGAAGGGTGATCGATGAGAATGAAAACAGGCCAGTTAGCCCATCATGATGAATTCATCTGGAATTAATCATGATAGTTTCCAGGGAGAACCGCGAGGAGGTCGACCTGGTTAGGTATATTGCTAGCAATGGGATTCTTAGTCTCCATTACTAACGATCCCTTTCCCCCCGACCTGACAGGTTATATTGTTAGTAATGGGACTAATACGCATTATTGACAACCCCCTCTCCTTATAGTACAGTAAGCACCATAAGCTTTAACATTAAACGAATGCGTTACATACATAGATATAATAAAAATCAGAATTAATTAATTAATCATAATACTAATAAAAAAAAAAAAATTTTTTTTTTATTAGTATTATGTTATTATATTGCCGTGTGGTCCCAGCTAGAATGGGACCCCTTACTAACCCCTTATTTTTACGTGAGTGTCATAAGAGGCGACTAAGGGAACTTAAAGGTTGAAGGGCGCACAGAAGCGTTCCTCCTAAAAAATTACCAAAGCCTAACCACGTTTGCCAACCCGTTTGACAATTACTGGCAAAACTGGGGAAGACCTATGTTCAGCAGTGCATAATGGCCGATACTATGAGAATATATAATGGCCGATAATACGAGTATAATAATAATAGGTTATATATATATATATATATATATATATATATATATATATATATATATATATATATATATATATATATAACCTATTATTGCTGCTGCACTGCCTGTTGGTAATTATATCACACAGGGTTTGCTGAAAGATAACTCTTACAGAGTTAAGCTCATTAGGCGCCTATTGTACAAAATGTAATTTTTGTATAATAGGCGCTTAATTTTTGTATAATGTGCCTATTGTTTAAAATAAATTATAAAACGTAATTTTTGTATACAATAAAGTATAAATCATTAAATAATTTTTAATTCCATCCATGTTTAATTATGTATTTTAATTTCTGTATATCAACAAAGTCGTATAATGCAGTCGCATATTTGGACAAAATATATTTATTTCCTTTTTACTTGTTAACTTTCCACATAATTATCAACGACTTCAAATATATTGTATACATTATTTATATTTATAAGATACTCTATTAAGTAGAATATGAGTATAAAAAATAATAGTCGCTTGCCCGAAGTTCTGTAACTTGTTAAAAGCAGTTTCCAAAGTGTAATGGTGTTGCGGATAAGATTAAGTTAAGGCTAAGTTTCCGTTGTTCCAAGAAAATGTACCTAAAACTTGCAACTTACTCTGTAAACATTCATGAATATAAAGATGATGAAGAAGTTTATGATGAACAATAATGCGATGATGATATGTAATTATTAGGTACAGCTATGGCAGAGGGAGACTTTGTACAAAAGACGATTGCTTGGGTACCTCTGTCCCATTCGTGTTTCTGCCGTGAAGCAGTTGTGTTTGCATTTCGGTTTGAAGGGTTAGATATGGCGTGAATTTACAGGGTACAGAGGAATAACACCTAAATCCTCAGGAATGGCAACGTATGGGGGTACTATGGGCGAAACAGTACACTCTGTTTTGTCCATGGTACAGCTCATGTCTATAGGCGACGGTTACCACTTTCCATCAGGTGGGCCGTCAGCTTGCTTGCCATTCTAAGTTTGCATAAAAAAAATTTAATGGATTTTAATAAAATGGTAATTCCGACTGCGCTAACGGTATACGCTGACGGGGCACAAATGAGGCATAATAGGTGACTATGAAAGCAGATCAGTTAGCCCATTGTGACAAATTACACTAGAATTAACCACGATAGTTTCCAAGGGGAACCGCGTGGAGGTCGACCTGATAGGGTATATTGCTGGCAATGGGTCAGTTAGACCCCATTACTAACAATCCTTTTCCCCCCTAGTTGTACCAATTCAAAGTAATGTAAAACAACATTATGTGATGCTGACAATCGTTTGTTGTACCAGACGTTAACTATCCACTGTTGAACATAAGCCTTCCCAATAAGGAAAATATTGCCAGTAGTTGTCACGCTTGGCAGGCAGGTTGACAACTGCAGTTAGGCTTTTAGAGATGTTTTAAGAGGAACACTGCTACTCATTCCTTTACAATTATGTTCCTTTAGTCACCTCATAGGACACCCTCCGAAAAGAAAGGGCTGGCCCATTCTATGCCGAGATCACACGGCCAATCGTTTAGAGTACAATAATTGGTAGTCTGCTTTGATGGGCGATGATGGACCCGATTCTGAGGCAAGACTTCACTAAACCTTAATTCAAAGTTCAGATATATATCGAATCTCTGAATCTAATATTACATAATAATATTTTATTTCTCGAAATCTATCCCTTAACTTCTATCCCTTAGCAATACCCTAACTTAAAACATAGAATATGAATAAAGATTCACGCGGGCGAAACTGCGGAATACAGCTAGTAAAATATAATTCCAGATTTTGTCGCACAAAACAAGCAGCTATTTCAATTCTGACAAAATTTATTTGCGATCATGCGACTAATACGAGTACGAGAGGAAACTCTATCAAATGCAATTATCGTAATCGGATTAGAATTGCCGAAAACATCGTGCAGCGTGCACACAAAGACATATACAGACGAATTGAGTGCTTCTTTTGTTCTAAAGCCATAAACAAGTTATACAGATTGTTCTTGTAGACCTCTGTGGTACAGTGACGGATACATTGCATAAATAAGGTCCCAAGTTCGACTCCCAGTTCATTTAGGAAACGAATTTTCCTGAATTATCTGGGTTTGAGTTTTTGGGTCATGACCACAAATGTTCGCTTCCTAATTCCATAACACTTGGTAGCCTAGTTGGAAGAGGCAATTAATATCGTTGGGTGGCACTTATTCTATCAATCAATCATAATACATGGTATCCCATTGCTGGGTAAAGGCGCATCCATCCACATCTCCTACAACCGCATGCATCCCACACGATTGCTAGCCAAACCGAACTAGTCCTTATAAAGTCGGTCAAAATCATCTTTCCATCGTATACGAGGTACAAATGCTTGAAAATCCAAAAGAAATCACGGACGTCTTTTATTTGGATTTATATGTAATATGTATTATACGTGGATACATTTTGAATGCACACTTTGTTCAATAACTTCGCGGTTTTGGTCTGGGGTTTATCGATCTTTCCAAGTAGGTCATATGAAATGCAGGTAGAATCGGCACAAGTTCTATTCAAGTTGTAACCTAGCATTAATTGCGTCTATAGAATTGAAATCTGGAACTGGTAAATGTTAGCGCTTGACTATTAACTATGACTTTTTATTCACCTTAGAATGGCAAACAAGCTGACGGCCCACCTGATGGAAAGTGGTCAGGATATGTTTTACTGATTAGGATAAAAAGTACACTACATTTCCATGATGCCGGAATAAATATACAGATAAAATTTCTAAAAAATATTGCTTTATTGATCATATGAAGACCCTAATATCAAATTGTCTGAAAATACCCCATATATAGGTATGGTCTGCTTACAATTGTATTATTTTAGTAAGATTAGGTTCTATATATGCCCAGAGTGTTCATGTGTACCTTCGTAGGTAGTAACGAAGATTTATAAGGTGTGCTAATAGTTTAGTATTATAATAATATAAACCGTATTTTGAACATATATTCATATTCACACTTCAATTGTAAAACTGCACTTAAAACATGGTTATTGAGTCTGACGTACGATGACACGGAGAAATTACTGAAGGTTACGTATTAAATTACAACTTATGAAAATATTATTAAAATAATGTATATTGTGTAAGTGTGTGTAGGATATATCGGTTGTATAACCTTAACTATATATGTGTATATATGTGTATGTGTGTGTGTGTGTGTGTATATGTATGTATGTATATGTGTATGTGTGTATGTATGTGTGTATATATATATATGTATATATATATATGTATATATATATATATATATGTATATATATATATATATGTATATATATATATATATATGTATATATATATGTGTATATGTGTGTATATATGTATATGTATGTGTGTGTGTATATGTCTATGTATGTGTATATGTATTAATGTTGTTATTATATTCATAACCAGAACAAATTGTAATATAGTGCCAACACCGTGGGGTGAGGACCTGGTGATCTGTAACACAGGTTTATCCTACTTCAGACACCAGTTCTTCACAATACATTAAATTATGTAACCTCCAAAAATAAATGTATTAGAATATAATAGATGTACAACTGGTATTGTGAAGAGAATAAACTTTATTATTATAATAGTGCATATTCATAACAGCCTTTAAATGTCCATAAGCCTCACTCTTGGGGGGTTTTGCCAGTAGTTGCCACGCTTGGCAGGCGGATTGGCAACCGCAGTCAGGCTTTGGAGATGTTTTATATATTCGCCCTCCCTTAATCGTCTTTTACGACACCCACGAGAAAGGAATAGGTGATCTTTTATGTTGGGAGCACACGACCGTACTAATAGTTTATATAGGGGGGAAAGGGATTGTTAGCAATGGAGTTTGAAAGTCCCATTGCTAGCAGTATGCCCTATTAGGTCAACCTCCACGTGGTTTCCCCTGGAAACTATCGTGAACAATTCTTGTTGAATTCGTCATGATGGGCTAACTGACCTGCTTCATCGATAGCGCGGGTGGGGTTTACCATTCCATTATCACCCATTAAAAAAAAAACTAGTTTATATCAGTATAAAACTTTAAAAACTCCGGTCCACAATTGGGGAATAGATACGAGTATATCGCTGTACATACTCGTGTTATGAACAAAAACAAGTCGAATTAACAACTTACATTTTGAATACAATTAAAAATTTAAAATGAACATGTTTTCCAATAAATTTCAACAATTTCGTTCACAGTTTTGAACCAGCGATTCCATACGGTGTCGATGACCCCGCGAACATCATAACAGATCGTAACTGGAGCAATGGGCGCGAGCCAACGTAAACATCATTAATTTGCGATCGGGTAACAATTGACGATCGTATCAACGTGGTGTTAGTGGTATATTACATTATCAAATAGATAATTTCGATTTTACTTAGCCTGGCCTTTTGTTTCCGGCATACAATAGGCCACCACCTCTTCCTTTCCCGTGAGTGTCGTAAGAGGCAACTAAGGGAGGGCGAGGGATGGGCAGTAGCGTCTTTCTTAAAACATTTCTAAAGTCTGATTGCGGTTGCCAACCCACCAGCCAAGCGTGGCAACTACTGGCAAAACTCCCAAAGGGGAAAGCTTATGTTTAGCAGTGGACCGTTAAAGGTTGGTATGACGATGATGAATGTGTTACCAATATTATAAATATGAAGGTAAGTGTATTTGTGAGTTTATAGCACTTTAACCCTTTAAAGCCTGATTATTTAAATCAAATTAAATATATATATATATATATATATATATATATATATATATATATATATATATATATATATATATATATATATAAGTGTACCCTTTACTGTGTTTACTAATGGGGAAAAATAGTAAAAAAAATCAAAACTATATTTTATATATTTATTTTGAAAAAAAAAATGGTTACATGTAATCAGCCAAATATTAAAATAAAATCGATTGTAGGCGCCCAATGCGATTTATAACATCGGTATGAAATTTGAAACTTCAGGTATTTAAGAGTTAACGGCTTTACCAATCACTATGGAGGAATGGCATTGTTAGCAGTGGGGACTAGAGACCCCATTGATAGCAATATCAATACCATGGAAATCATCGTGATTAATTTTTGTTGAATTCTTCACGATAAGCTAACTAACCTATTTTCATTCTCACCTATCATCCCTCACTGGTGCCCCGCTAGTGTATACCGATAGCGAAGGCGAAGTTACCATCCTATTACCGTCTTAAAATACTATGTAATTTGGTGTACACCTACTTGTGTATTTACGAGTAAATTTGATAAACAAGCATAGTATCCATGTGACGCTGAATGGTTACCGTAGCTTGGTTGCCTAGCTCAGGTGTTATTCCTCTGTACCTGCAGGTACAGAGGAATAACACCTGAGTCCTCAGGAATGGCAACGCATGGGGGGTATCATGGGCGAAACAGTATACTCTGTTATGTCAATGGTACTGCTCATGTCTATAGGCGACGGTTACCACTTTCCATCAGGGGGACCGTCAGCTTGTTTGCCATTCTAAGTTGTATAAAAAAAGTAGGAACTTCTTTTTGGGTGAAGATAAAATGGTAACTTCGCCTGAGCTATCGGCATACACTGCCGGAGTATCAGTGAAGGGTGACACGTGAGGATGAAGGCAGGTCAGTTGGCCCATAGTAACCAAATGAATAAGAATTAACCACTATGGTTTCCAGGAGAAACAGTGTGGAGGTCGACCTGAGGGTATATTGCTAGCAATGAAGCTGTCAAATATTATCACAAACAATCCCTTTCCCCCCAATAATAGGAACTGTTGGCCCTATGTTAGCAATATATCGTCAGGTCGACTTTCACACGACCCTCTCCTGAAACCATCTTAATTTGTCACGACGAGCCAATTGACCTGACTTCCTCCTACCATCACTCACTGGTACCCCATCAGTAAATACCCATAGCGTAGACAAGGTTATTATTCTATTATCCATCATCAAAGTAACACAGAAGTAAACACCATAGATTGCGAAAAATATAAAAATCAGGACTGGCAATAAAATCACACAATACAGGAAGAGATCGCTCTTAGCGATAAGGCCCCCCATTGTTTTATCAGTGTAATATTTTCTTGTAATTTATAATAAATTTACTATTGTAATGTTATGGAGGAAACAGTAAAAAGTATCTGTCTATCTATCTGCAGTTACTAAAAAAATCAGACAAATAGAGAATTCCCTTCTTTTGGCAGACGCTTTAAAAGGCAGTTTTGAATGTGTGAATCACATACATACAGAAATTGCTAGCAGTTACTATGAAAATACTTTTTCCTGAATCATTTGTAACTGTTCATCGATTCAACCTTTTCGAGGTCGTTGGTCCATCGAGTGGATGGTCGGCCTTCGCTGTTCTTGTATACAGCTGCCACTCAAGAACGCTTTATCTTCGTCAGTAATTGGCTTAAAATATATTTGAAGGTCTATTTAGGAAGCATTTCGAGATTATTTTTTGTATTGGCCATTATACGGTGATTCCAGAGCTGAGGTAAGGTAGCATTTTTGACAATTCGTATCGACGCTATTTTCCATTAAACACTACAAAAACAAAAAACAAATGGTAATTTGTTTTGCTGAAATAATTTTCTTTTTTTTTAATTTAGAATTGATTTAATTAGAAATAAAGGTATCTTTTCAACAAACAAATTAGTTATACTTTTGCAATTGATTGCAACTACTTACTTCTTATGTCTTCTTGTCTATCTATGGTTATTCTTAACATTCAGGATGAAAGTAACTAAAAATGGTTTATGACCAGTTAAAAAAACACTTTCTAGTTGTATCCTTGGGGAAAAGGGATTGTTAGTAATGGAGACTGAGAATCCCATTGCTAGCAATATACCCAACCAGGTCGACCTCCTCGCGGTTCTCCCTGGAAACTATCATAGTTAATTCCTGATGAATTCATCATGATAGGCTAACTGGCTTGTTTTCATTCTCATCTATCACTCTTCTGTGTTGCTCCGCCAGCGTATCCCGCTAGCGCAGGCTGGATTACCGTACTATATTCACCCATCAAAAACAAAAGTTGTATCCTTTGATTTCTACTTGTTTATACCAAAAGTTCTTAATCAAAAAAGAACCTCTAGTTACTTAAGATGTTCAAACCAAATGATCAAAAGTACAAGGTATCGGAAAAGGTCCAGGAATGGATAGATACACATTGGAACCACAACAATGAAAGGTATCTAAGGTATAAAAGATCCGTTGAAAGATCAAGAAAAATATATCAGTCGTTAACTGCTAAATATAAGGCCTTGTCTTTAGTTTTTTTTTTTTTTATACTACTTAGATTGGCAAACAAGCTGACGGCCCACCTGATGGAAAGTGGTAACCGTCGCCTATAGACATGAGCAGTACCATGGACATAACAGAGTATACTGTTTCGCCCATGATACCCCCCATGCGTTGCCATTCCTAAGGACTCAGGTGTTATTCCTCTGTACCCAGTAAATTCACGCCATATCCCACCCTTCAAACCGAAACACAGCCATGCAAACACAGCTGCTTCACGGTTAAAACACGAATGGGCCAGTAGTTACCACGCTGGGCAGACGAGTTGGAAATCGCAGTTAGGATTTGGTTAGATTTCAAGAGCGACGCTGCCGCATACCCTTCAACTATTTAGTTCTCTGCGTCACCTCTTATGACCTGGTGACCTATTCTATGGCAAGACTACACGGCTACCGAGATCACACGGCTATTTTATATTATGGATAGTTGAAAGAAATAAAGACATCACGAGTCAAAAGAATATGTAGAAGGCAACAAGTAACAGTTCTTCGTACTTCCAATCATTTGATATTAAAGATGAAAGGCAGCAACAAAAAGGAAACTGAACAAAACATTCGGGCAAACAATAACATCCCATCAATCACAAGATGCGTTGCGCCGCGTCGCTATTTTTTTAGAGGTATCTGAACTTCTGAATCAATACACTGAGCTGATTGTGTTTTTAAGTAAGTGCTTCTTTTAGTAGATTCTATACAAGTGTATCAAGCTTAGAGTATTTTTGTTAGTGTATTACTCGTAATTTTTTTTTTTTTACTAGAAGTTGGCAAACGAGCATGCAGCTCTCACCTGATGGTAAGTGGTAACCACATAATGCACAGGTAACTACCTCAGTTACCTGTGCATTACCGGCCTTTAAAAACGTCTTCATCATCACTACCATATCAGCCTTTAACTGTCCACTGCTAAACATAGAGCTCCCCCCTAGGGGGTTCTGCCAATAATTGCCACGTTTAGCAGGCGGGTTGACAACCACAATTAGGGTTTAGAGATGTTTTAAGAAGGACTCTGCTACCCATCCCTCGACCTCCATTAGTCGTCTCTTACGATACCCAAGGGATATGGCGTGAATTTACAAGGTACAGAGGAATAACACTTGAGTCCTCAAGAATGGCAACGCATGGGGGGTATCATGGGCGAAACAGTAGATATACTCTGTTATGTCCATGGTATTGCTCATGTCTATACGCGACGGTTACCACTTTCCATCAGGTGAGCCATCAGCTTGTTTGCGATTCTAAGTTGCATAAAAATATTAATAAATATCGCTTCTTTATTTACGCAACTTAAAATGAACAATCGGAATAATAAATGAGCCGATGGCCTTGCTGAAGGAAAATGATGACTGTTGCATGAACAGCATATCTACTGAATTATTTTTATATTGGATTCGTAATTTGTTCTTATCTATTCATTATCATATTAATGGAATGGAATACATTGAAGGAAAACTGATATGAAACTCAAATGGAGCTATTCCGGAACTTAGAAAAGGAGGGAATTTCATCAGAGGGAGATTGCAAAAAAAATCGTCTGCTTAGATATCTCTGTCTCATTTGTGTGTAAACAATTGTGTTTTATTGGTTGTTCAAGACATGATATTTAGCAATAAAATTACAGCGTATGGAGGCATAATACTGTAGTATTTAGGAATGGCAACTCATGACGGATACCGTCCGCGCGCGATCAGGTTAGAGCCCGAGCGCATCCCTACGACTCCGAGTTTCCACACATCACGACGTACGACGACTTCGACCCCCGTCTAGGGACGGCAAAGGCCGACCCTTTGCCGTCCCTAGACGGGGGTCGAAGTGCAGTAGCCTAAGCCGAGGTCCGAGCCACTCTGGCGCCCTTGGGCGCACGCCGCAGTTCATAAGTAAGAGCCGATACCTCCGTCGCGGGCTTGGAGCGCCGTCTGCACTCGCCCCTGCATACGCGTTCGGTAAAGTTGTAAAGACCATCCACGGCCATCAGCAAACACGATCAGAAAAAAAAAGACGGATACCGTCTGCCTTATTCATATTATATTTTGTGATCTCTATGTGGCTATTCAATGCCACATAGAGCAACTGTTAGCACTTTATCAAGGAAGTCGTCAGTTTATTTCCCGTTTTATGCTATAAATAATACGTAAAACAACATGCCTTAATTTAGCTAGGCGTGTCGTAGTAAATATAGTAAATAATAAAGTTTATTCACCTCGCAACTGAGGTATTTGAAAGTAGTACAGATCGTTCGTTATATGTAAACAGAGATTATAAACAGCTTTGTAAACATCGTTCAGTCAATTTCTGTACACTAGATTTAAACACATTAAATCTTCTTAAATATTTCAATGTCATCTATTTATACAGAGTTATATTGTATTAAAAATTACAATCTATTACAGTGTGACAGTAGAGCAATAAAACAATATGCCACTTAAATTTGTATATTTAATCTACCTAAAAAAAGGTTTCAAAAAGACATACTTTGTAATCAACCTTCAGCAGCAGTATTTCCGAACCGATACGACAACTAATAAAAGAGCATATTCCTTTTTAAAAGGCCGGCAGCATACCTGCAAGCCTTTGATATTGTGGGTGATCATGAGCGGCAGTAGTCACTTACTATCCTAATAGTAAGTGAGTCGCATGCTTTTTTGCCGTCTTGTAAAAAAATATCAAAAATAATATAAAAACAAATTAACAAATATAAAATCGTATATAAAAAGGCCGCTTGACCAAGTTATCAGCAACACATAGTGATCCTGAACAGACCAAACCCCATTATTGTTACAGATGACAGACAAGCCAGCCATTTTGTGTTCTATCTCTTCTAACTTTAACACCACACAAATAAGGTAAAGTCGACGACTCGAAATCCATTATTTGTTCTTAAGACATTTTGAGTTGTCACATCAAAGATTGCTGAGTGCGGGAAATCGAAGGGCATTTCAAGTCAACAGCAGCGGTTCACAATGTGCCAGGTTTGAAAATATCCAAAATTGTATTTGTTAACGATGTAGCGTTAATTGAATCTGTCGTTGTGCTTTCAACTTGTGTAAATTGATTGCGGGTTAAAATTAAATTGGTATCTCGGCCGAAAGCGCTGTAATTGCTTTCGTTCAAATTCTTGAGACGTTTGTAATGATAATAAATGCTATACAATCACACTGACCGTCTTGTCTTGAAGTCAGGATAGTCTGTGTTGATAAGGAAATAGGACAATCAAAATCTAGTGTCACAACACGATTTTTTTCGAATTCCCAAACCTGTACCAATTAAGAAAAGTTCATTCCCTAAGTTGGGCCGCCAGAGAAACGAAACTTTTGAAGGGACTTCATTATGCAAATCAATATGCATCTCCCTCTGCGCAAAGAAGATCGTCATATTAATTAAACAATATAAAATCTTATCTTCCTTCTTAAAGAGGGGAGATGGTAAACTAATTCCCGATAGAAGTACAGTGAGCCCGGATTTAAGACCCCGGGAGAAAAACCGGCGTACGATGCGGTCCAAGAACACCATTTTCTGCATCCTTCTCGGGAGTTTGAATATGCGGTTCAACTGATGATAAGTGATTACTGCCGCCCATTTGTACCCGCAATATAAGAGAAACTGCAGGTGTTGCCAGTCTTTTAGGAAGGTAGAATGCTCTTTGTGGACCATATTCAATATAGAGCCAAATCTACTTGTCATTATGTCCTCTTGAAACAAACTATAGTTTTAGTCCCGTTTGGTCCTGGATTATAGGCCGCCCCTTCCATTTCTGTGGATGTCATGTCATGTCAGAACTAAGGGAACTTAATGGTCAAGGGATAGGCAGCAGTATACTTCTTAAAACATCACCAAAACTTAACTGCAGTTGTCAATCCGTCTGCCAAACGTAGGAACTGCTGGCAAAAACCCTATGTCTAGCAGTGGACAGTTAACGGCTGATATCATCATTATCATAATTTTGGTAATGCATTGATATATTAAATATACTATTAGTGTTTCATCTTCTTTTAATATTCAAATAAACATAAGCTACGCACTTCTAAAACAATTTAATGTCAACATTAAATGAAAATATTAATTTATACAAAATTCGTTGGGAACACGGAAATTTACTGTGCATTTAGACAATTTTGTCATGTATATTTATGAAAAGTAAATTGAAATTAAGATAATATCGAGGGGCCGATGTTCCTTTTGACGTTTTCTTAGCAAAATTAATTATGAAATGCTGATTATTAAGAAAGAAGCATCTATTTTTAATGAATAGAGAAATGAAATTAATTTCTTTCGTTTTTATTGACGACGTATTGACAGCAGTTTGTATCCAATGAAACCTTATTTACAAGAAATATATATATATAAGTACAAGATGCTTTGGAATTAACTTCCAGCAGCAGTATTTCTAAACCAATATGACAACGACCTTCAAGAAAAGAGCACATTCCTTTTTAAAAGGTTGGCAACACACCTGCAATTCTTCTGGCATGCTCGTTTGCCCTTTGTATTGTATATATATATATATATATATATATATATATATATATATATATATATATATATATATATATATATATATATATATATATATATATATATATATATATATCAAGTAATATAGGATATATATTATTATAAAAAAATATAGAGATCCTATGAAAATTACAGTATTATAACTTAAACTCAAAAATATATATATATATATATATATATATATATATATATATATATATATATATATATATATATTCAGATCAATCAAATAAGTACTTTAAGCATTACCTTTCCAATATTTTTCCACCGTAATCTATAATATTTATTTTCATAACGGTGGCAAATAATGGTGAGGTTAGTGATAATGGTATGGAAACTCCGTCTGCGCTATTGGTATAAACTGGACCACGTGGAGGTCGACCTGACAGGGTATATTGCTAGTGATGGGACCATTTGACCTCATTACTAACAATTCTCTCCTCCCCCCCCCCATTTTTGTTGATTTATATCACTTGTGATGACGTTTTTGGGCATGTCGCTCGGTTTGTATATTTTGTTAAATGTTTGCTAATCTCCGAACACACTCAGCCTACGCAGCTAATTACAGACTATCTGTTTCCACTTCCATGAATTTTATTTATAGTCTGCATCTCTAATACATAATATAAAACGAAATTGCTTACCGCCGTCTATACCCTTAGATCTCTTAAACTATGCAACGGATTTTAATACAGTTTTCATTAATAGATGGAATTATTGAAGCCGAAGCCTTATACGTATAGTTTAATATTATTTTGTGTTAATTTGTTGAAATATGACGATAATTGTTCAAGATGTCGGAAGAAATCAAGTCGATTGGGAATTTTCATCGAAAATACTTATGACATAACAAAATAATGTATGATGGAATTATTCCCCTTTATTAGGGCTACAAAAATGGCATATGTCTATCCATATAGGACAGCTTCCTATAACTATTGTTTAAATAAATTGATACAAATTATGTGGAGTTTGGAATGTTATTTAGACGAATAAGTTATTTGTTTATGTTAAATACCTTAGTTCCTTATACATTTCACTATCGAAAATATCCGCTTCTTTAAAGAAGACATGTATGTATTGTCTCAGGAAAAAACAGCTGCAAACTAGAGGTGGGTAATATATATATTGTAACTATAATATATAGATACTGCTATTATTTATTACTTATTTACATATCGGTCTAATAACGAATATATAAAATGTCGATTATTCAATATACAATATGAAAATGCAGCAGCCGACCAAAATCAATATAAATATCCGACAGGTTTTTATACAACTTAGAATGGCAAACAAGCTGACGGCCCACCTGATGGAAAGTGGTAACTGTCGCCTATAGACAGGAGCAGTACCATGGACATACTGTTTCGCCCATGATACCCCCCATGCGTTGCCGTTCCTGAGGACTCAGGTGTTATTCCTTTGTATCCAGTAAATTAACGCTATATCCCACCCTTCAAACCGAAACACAGCCATGCAAACACAACTGCTTTACGGTTGAAACACGAATGCAACAGAGATACCCAAGCAATCGAAATGGATGATGAACTTTTTCTACCATTGATGTCCAGAGGAATTCAATACATACATATCGGAGCAATGCTCGTATTACAAACATTGCATGTAAAGAGTTCGTATAATATAGACATTATTACCATACTGACACCACATTAGATTCTATATTGGGCCTGTGCGAAGCCGGGGCGAGTTGCTAGTTTATAATATGTCTTATCCAATCCTGCTTACTACAAAAGTTCTTTAAGATAACATC
Source organism: Galleria mellonella (assembly GCF_026898425.1). Lineage (NCBI taxonomy): Eukaryota > Metazoa > Arthropoda > Insecta > Lepidoptera > Pyralidae > Galleria > Galleria mellonella. Next base: position 291,957 of record NW_026442090.1, on the reverse strand, counting down.
ATTTTAGATCACGAACAATAGTTTATCTTGGATGAAATTGCCAACTATCGGATGAAATAGTACCATTCAGCCGTTGTAACCCTGCTCGTCTCCAGAGACAAGTATTTGATCGGGACATTTTCTTTAGCCGAGACCTTTGAAAAAGTGATTTCTATCTCATGGAAGATTGGTTTGTACGTAATCAATAACCCTTTGTGTGCCTGTGACAAGGGTTGGTTCTAAGTGCCTCCATTTGTATTATACATAGTAAAAAGAATTTCCAACTAAACAATACATGATTTTACAAACTTTCGTTTGTTTGCTCCATTAGTTTCTTTTGTCAGTAAAAAAAAAAATGTTAAACAATTAGTTTTTTGTTTTTATAGTACAGAAGGCAAACGTGCATGTGGCTCATTTGACGGTAAGCAACTACCGCTGCCTATAAGCACCCGCATCACCAGAGGCATTGCAAGTATGCTAATGGTCTTTAAAAAAGGAATATTCCCTTTTTTTAAGGTTACGATGTCATATGCTGCTGAAAGTTGATTCCAAACTATGGTATTACGTGAAAGAAAGTGCCTTGAAAAACGATTGGAATGGAACTTTAGTTTTTTACCGGTCAGACGACGATGAAAATCAGCAGCAGGTATCAATCCGAACAATTCCTCAGAGCACTCCCCATGACATATTCGATAAAAGGTGCACAGAGATGCAACGTCTCTATGCAGTTTCAAGGTGTAAGGAGCTGAACATCAACAACTCGAGCCGCCCCACATTGAATGCGGTTCAATAGGAATGGAATTAAAGTAAAACAGTACTACTGTGGCGTTTCTGCCCATAGGTGAAAACAGTTTTTTTGTTGTACTTAATACGTGACATATGTAAGAATATAAACCAAGTTCTAAAGAAGATATGTAATGATTATGGTATTACGTGAATATTTTTTTTTTACAGCACAGGGGGCAAACGAGCATGCGGCTCACCTAATGGTAAGTGACTACCGCCGTCCATAATCACCCACAACACCTACGGCATTGCAGGTGTGCTGCCGGCCTTTTAAAAAGGAATATGCTCTTTTCTTGAAGGTTATGTTGTCGTATCGGTTCGGAAATACTGCTGCTGGAAGTTGATTCCAAAGAGTGGTTGTGCGTGGGAGAAAGTGCCTTGAAAAACGCACGATACATAATATAGAAAGATTTAAAGAAAAAGAAAAGGAGCGAAGGAAGAAAAGAAACGTGCTTACAAAAATTGAAAAGCTAGCAACGCACTAGCAACTTTCTCGGATTGCAGATGTTTATAGGTATTGTTGCTTCCCAGTCAGGTCGATCGCCTACTCTTTTGCCTCTTTAATAAAAAAAAGATTAAATATGAAAGAATTTATTTAGAATGTCGAGACAATTATATATTCGATTACATTTTCAGTAAGACGACTATGGACCTTTGACATTCGCCTCTCTCCGTTTTTATGTAAATGTCTTGACACGAAGATTAATAAATAATTTATGAACCTTTCTCATTTGACAGACATTTTATTTTAACTTAAAAATAAATGGACAATACGGTCAAAGAAGTAAACTCGACCGTTGATCTCTATAAGATCTTACAAGAGATCGTAAATGTAACTTAGTGGAAGAAGTTTATTTTTCCCAAGACACTCTACAAGATAAATAAATAATACCTGATGCTATCGAGGTTTTCTGTATTAAAACAGATAAAAATAAAATTGGTCTAAAATATAAATACTGAATCGATGTTAACAACAACAACAAGACATCTCATTGCCCGCCAGATGGTGTGGGCGAGCCAGGTAGGGGCTTTGGAGTGTACCCCATTACCCCGGCTTCAACTCCGGAGGCAACAACCTCCGGGTAACTGGATTTGAAGCCGACATACACTGGTGGTTTGTGTATGTTGACGTGGCATCTCAAAAAGCCAACGTCACACGGTGTTTCCAGGCGGTCACCTATCCAAGTATTGGCCGCGCCCGACGTTGCTTAACTTCGGTGATCAGACGAGAACCAGTGTTTTTTAAGTGGTATAGACGTAAACTTCTGTAGAACCAATCTACAATTATGGCGTCTGTGGTCCCGGTATTGAATAAGCCACCCCTTCCTTCCCCATAGACGTCGTAAGAGGCAACTAATGGAACTTAAGTCGAGGGATGGGCAGCAGCGTCCGTCTCAAAACATCTCTAAACTCCAACTGCGGTTGCTATACCGCTTGCCAAGCGTGGCAACTACTGGCAAAAGTCTCCTTACAGTATAGAGTTATGTTCAGCACTGGACAGTTAAGAACCGATATGATGATGATCCATCTACAAGTATATCCTTTCAGATAAAAAAAAAAATTCCCAAATCAGTTTACAACTGACGGAGTTATGAGGTAACAAACATAAAAAAAAACCAAGGAATTCAGAAACTCCGTCTCTGTCCGTTCGTCCGTCCGTCTGTCTGTATCTTTACTTTGGCATCAAGCAAAAATTACTGCACCAAATGGGATGCGGTTTTCACAGTTGTGTTGCTGAAGGTCAAATTTAAAAAGAGCTATATTTTATCTTGATACGCCATCTAGAAGACATTTATTTCATTGGTTTTTCAACTTCTGAAATCCACGCGTACGAAGAAGCGTAAAGTAGTCAAAAAGCTAGTCGAAACCATTTGAATTTAGAATACAAATCATTTATCTACAAGTGTCTACCTAAATTTTACTTTGCGAGAAACTGTTCTTTTAGATTGCAAAGAAATACGGCAGGTTCATATATATAAAAATAAAATATATATAACAGTCAAGTTGTGAAATTTTATATCCAGTCGTCAGAATTCCATTGCCAATAGCAAAACCCTTTTTTTTTTAATTTTCACGTATTCCTACATACCTACCGATCTCTAAAGGTTACAAACTTAATATATTAAATTGTATATTAAATCTTTTACCAGTGTTTAATCTGAGTTATGTACAATAAAGATTTTACAATACAATACAATACCTGCTTTACGTTATAAAATTTATTGAAATGAAAGTTAATGAGTATGAAACAATAAAATTAGCCTATTTACGTTAATTATGTCGACAGCTACAATTTATTGCAATCATAAACTCATTTATAGAAAAGTTATAACCGTCGCCTATACACATGAGCAGTACCATGGACATAATAGAGTATACTGTTTCGCCCATGATAAATGAGTTGTCATTCCTAAAAACTCAGGTGTTATTCCTCTGTACCCAGTAAATTCACGCCTTATCCCAACCTTCAAACCGAAAAACAGCCATGCAAACACAACTGCTTCACGGTTAAAACACGAATGGGACAGAGGTACCCAAGTGTGATCACCAAAATGTGATCAATATTTAAATATTATATTCCATCTTTTATACCATTTTTCAAACAAAATAAAGTTATTTGTATTTGTAAGCAATCGACTTTTGTACAAAGTCTCCCTCTGGTAAGTATCAAACTAAACAAAGCTTATAATTTGTAATACATGCTATACTTCACATTTCACAACTATAAACTTTCAGTCAAAAAGATAAAAAAAAGTCAAAATAAATCAAGTAAAAAAAAAGAATCTAATTATACCTGACATTCTAATACTTAACAAAGGCTGGAAAGGGATTATTAATAATGGGGTCAAATAGGTAGTCCCATTAGTAGCACTATACTCTATCAGGTCGATCTCCACGTGGTTCCCCTGGAAACCATCGTGTTTAATTCTAGTAGAAACGTCAGGATGAGCCAACTGACCTGCTTTCATCTTCATCTGTCATCTCTCACTGGTACCCCGCTAGTGTATAACCATAGCGCTTGGGACTGACGTGCCTAAAAGGACAAAAGTCCCTAAATAAATAAAGATAAAAAAAACCATAACGCAGGCGGGGTTACAATACCATTATCACCAGGGAAAAAGGGATTGTTAATAATGGAGACTGAGAATCCCATTGCTAGCAATATACCCAACCAGGTCGACCCCCTCGCGGTTCTCTCTGGAAACTATTATGGTTAATTTCTGATGAATTCATCATGATGGGCTAACTGGCCTGTTTTCATTCTCATCTATCACCCTTCACTGGTGCTCCGCCAGCGTATTCCGTTAGCGCAGGCGGGGTTACCATACCATTTTCACCCATAAAAAAAAATACCACCAAAATAGTAAAAAAAATTGAAACAAAAATAAAAATAGTAAACTAACCATATTCCACGGCTTCGCGCGCTTAAATCAATATATAAAGTATTCTATATACTAAGTTAGTCTATCCGTGTATCAAATATCATTATTTGAATGCATTCAATAGTTTTTGCATGAAAAAGTAACACACATTCATATATCCTCACAAACTCGCATTTATACACGTAATAATAGTACTATGTGTGTGTGAACGAGCCGTTACATCCCGTCTGACCTATTCTATACCCGACCATATATCACCGTAACTGGGTCTGCGTAAAACAAACTTCGCCTTCGTAGTCATCCGGACATAAAAGTTTTACGCCCTATTTGCAGGAAGTTAATACTTTACAGACTATCAACGTTAACTTTTGTAAACATTCTTCGAAACTAGATGTTATTCAGTTCACGCATATGTTACGCATACCAGGGTAGAATAGGCCACCCATTCATTTCCCGTGGGTGTCGTAAGAGGTGACTAAGGGAGGGCGAGGGACGGGCAGCAGCGTCCCTCTTAAAACATCTCCAAAGCCTATCTGCAGTTGTGAAACCGCCTGCCAAGCATAGCAACTACTGGCAAAACCTCCCAAGGGGGAGGCTTATGTTCAGCAGTGAACAGTTAAAGGCTGATATGGTGATGATGGTGATGATGATGTTACGCACAGTTATTATTATTATTACTCACAGTATGGACGCCGAACGGTCAACGCTAGGTTCCGAGTAGCGATCTTATTAGTCTAAAAATGATACACGTGTCGCAACATATGCGTGGACTTAATAATGGTGGGAGATTGATAACTAACATGGAAGGTCGTGGAACTTCTACTAATAATATTATTATTAGTATTATATCAGCTAACTACCCACTGCTGGACATAGTCCTCCGCTATAAACTACAAACGCAGATTCGTTTTTGGCTATGTTTTAAGAGAGACGCTGCTGCCCATCCCTCAAGCATTAAGCTCTCTTCCTATAACATTTACGAGAAAGAAAGGCCTATTCTATGCTGGGACCACAGGTCTTTAATAATAACAATATTCTCGAATGTTATCAGTCGCACACATAGTAGCGAAATCAAACAAAATAATTTCAATCGAGAACTATTTAACCATGCATTAATGTGATAATTTATCGTTCCATTTCATACAGGTAATAAAAGAATACAAAAATTATTTTATATACCGATTTGTAATAATAATGTATCGTATCATAATCCAATTATCCGCATGTGTAGAAAATATAACAATGTATGCAAGGATCTTGATATTTTCCAATCCTTGCAATGTAACAATAAGGCTGCCAGTTCGTTACTTTAAATTTATAACCGTCATTCTTTTAATGTATATAATATCGAATGTTATGCAGAGTAGTTTTTTTTTTACAACTAAGGGGGCAAACGAGCATGCAGCTCACCTGATGGTAAGTGACTACCGCCGCCCTACAGCAGTTATTGGACTGCAAATTTAATGCCGATTTTTGTAATATTTATTTTATAAATGTATTAATTTGTAATTTGTTGCCTTGCTATAAATAAATAAATATTAATTTCTCACTCAAAGTCATAAAGATTTTTCTAACACGATACATATGTCATGAAACTATTTCTGTGTTTAGCAGCAATTCTGTTACAGGCTACGTTCAATAAAAAGAATTCAGAGAACAATATTTATTTTCATTGTAATTTTCCATACAACACACGAATGTTCCAAAATAATAATCATAAACTGCGCTCTGTCAGAAGTGATAGACATAAGGCAATATGTGATCGTTCCTTGAATATCGTGTTAATATTGTAATACACCTAAATATATAATATTCCCTGCAAATGAAAGGATAAATTGGTAATTACTATGAAATAAAACAGCCACTTTTACCATGATACATCCATCACACCCGTCTCTCATAAGAGGTAGGTAGAAACAATAAAATGCCAAATACTCCGAGCAAATAGACCTCTTTCGCTTTTCCCACATTCATCAATTTATTCATACAAGCTCGCTGGTTGCGGGTACTTGACGTGATGTGATGTGAATAGGACTCTATTTTCCGCGCTTAACCTCTCATTTAGGTCGTTGTGCGTATGAGTCGTGGCTAGTACAGCCAACCTAGCTCCGCCCAGAAGCACAGAAGTTTCCTGGGATCTTCCCAGGCCTCACGGAGCGACCTCACCGTTCCGAGGATTTCTAAACGTTGATGGGCCACAGCCTCACATTCCAGGTTTACGTGAGCAGCCGTTTCTTCGGCGTCGAAACAGTCTCGATATTGAGGGCTGTCTGTGGCTCCTATTGTATATAAATGTTTGTTTAATGGACAATGGCGTTACGGGTACTTATAATTTGGCTCTTTTAAGTACTTCGCATATTTGGTCGACATATGTCCGTCCCGTCATATGATCCCGGCATAGAATGGGCTGCTCCTTTCTTTCCCGTAAATATCATAAGAGGCGACTAAAGTAACTTAATTGTCGAGGATGGACAGTCCTTATTTTTTTTTATACAACTTAGAATGGCAAACAAGCTGACGGCCCACCTGATGGAAAGTGGTAACCGTCGCCTATAGACATGAGCGGTGCCATGGATATAACAGAGTATACTGTTTCGCCCATGATACCTCCCATGCGTTGCCATTCCTGAGGACTCAGATGTTATTCCTCTGTACCCAGTAAATTCACGCCATATCAATTATATAATTTCACCCTCATACATCATTCAAGTTTAACTGCGGTTGCATAGGTAGTTCCTATGAAAAAATAGGAGTACCTGGAGGAGACCGCCCATTGCTTTCTTAGTGTAATATTTTCTTGTATTTGATTGTATTTATAATAAGTTTATTATTGTAATGCTATCGAGGAGACAATAAAGAGTATCTATCTATATATGTATCTTTCATAGAAAAACAACTTTTCCTTTAAGCTTCTCTTACTGGTTACTCTGTTTGAGTCATAGATTACTACTTGCTCTTCTATTGTAGTTGTGTTTTATTTAATCGTTTTATAAAGTAATATTTTATGTATTTATTGTATGTATATGTTTATTTATTTTATATATTATGTGTATGTTTATATTATATGAATTTATCAAGTATTGCTTTATTTTTTCTCAATTCAAAAATGCACCGCCTACGTATTTCTCGGTTTGTCCTATAGTTGATTAGTAGAGAACACCGTCCGGTGTTAAGTCCACCAAATGTACATATAATTTTACTGTGCATTAAAGTTTAAATAAATGAATAAATATTTATTAATTTTTTACCTTTTATTTGTAAACGATGCATTTGTATTCACCCATACACACGCTATTCGAGCGATTGAATTCAGTTGCATGAAAGCAACTTCTGATAACTCTATTTGCATTATGAATATGTTATGAGAGCCCTCTGGATGAAGTTTATGGACTCGTTGTTCCTATGTCGTGAATTATGTAAAACTTTCCTATTGTTAGGGGGAATAACGCTAGCGTTAAGAATATGAGAGGGGATTGTTTGTAATAGAGACATGTACCACATATAGTGGATGTATCGCCAGAGGGAGACTGTACAAAGTCGTTTGCTTGGGCACCTCTGTTCCTTTCGTGTTTCTACCAGGAAGCAGTTGTGTTTCCATGACCGTGTTTCGGTTTGAAGAGTAATATATGATAGTGAATTTACAAGGTACAGAGGAATAACACCCGAGTCCTCAGAAATGGCAACGCATGTAGGTTTCATGGGCGAAACAGTATACTCTGTTAATTCCATGATACTGCTCATGTCTATAGGCGATGGTTACCACTTTCCATCAGGTGAGCCGTCAGCTTGTTTGCCATTCTAAATTGCACAAAATAAACACCAGCAATATAAGCTTGTCAGCTCGTCCACCACGTGGATTGCTCTAGAAACTAACGTAGTTAATTTATGATTATATCGCCATAATAAATCGTTCTGTTTTATCCTCTTCTAACATTCCTTCTTGGTAGCCTGCCAGCGTACACCGATAGCACAAGCTGAGTTACCGATCCGCTGTAGTCCTGGATATTATGTAGTCCCAGCATATATTGGGTCACCCCTCCCGTTTCCATGAATTCCCCTTGGAAAAAGAAGAGGTGGCCCAGGTAAGAGGCAATTAAGGAATTTAACAGCCAAGGAATGAATAGCAGCGTCCCTCTTAAAATATCATCAAAAGCCTAACTGCAGTTGTCAACCCGCCTGTCAAACGTGGCAACTAATGGCAAATTCCCCATTAGGCGCAGGCTTATGTTCAGCAGTGGACAGTCAATAGTTGATATAATGAATATCAGTAGCGCACCAATATCTATATATTGGGTTGTTCTGAGCAATGATGATATATATATATATATATATATATATATATATATATATATATATATGTGTATATATATATATATATATATATATGTATATATATATATATATATATATATTGCTTTTCCCTATCTATTCCATTATCACACATAAAAAAAAACTACTAGCATTTATACAATGGACACGAACGAATTCGCTAGTTCAATATTTACGTCAATTTGATACAGTTTGTTTGTTTATCACTTAAAAGGGCGGGAAATAGTACAACAGATAGGGCATAATGTATGCAAATAAATGAAGTTCCGGCCTCAGTCGGACGGCACTAATCGACGGTGGAAAGGCAAAATGTATTATGCCTCACTTTGGCTGATATTGAGTTATAATATAATACGTGTGTATACATATATACACACATACATGCACACACACACACTCACACACACGCACGCACACACACACGCACGCACGCACGCACGCACTTATACACATATACATACATAAGCACACACCCGTTTGAGCGTCTGTGAGTTTATGTATATGTATACGTATACCCATACACACATATATGTATACACATACACACACATTTTACACGGAATATACAAATCCATAGATCATTGAATTCAGGTTTTTTCTGCATCGAATGGGACCTCGTGGAGCTCGAATTAAGAATGTACATAGAACCGGTAGATTTCATTACTAACAAACTTCTCTCCTCAAGAAATGTAGATAGAATATATATCTACTTACATAGACGGACCATATAGTTCACGGCACCGGTCCTGTCGATTCCGGCGCCATCTTACGCCTCGTAAAACCTATTTACGAGCATTTAAGGGTAGCCAGCCATCTGTCAGTCAATCTCCATAAGATTATGCAGGATTGCCATCTTATTCCGCAGAAATAAGGCCGAACTATGCTTTGTGGGTTGATGGGACGGAAGTTATGTGGTCGCACTGCCACAATGCATATAAATATATGTATAGACACGTTCCGCTTAGTTTTGACAAGTTAATTTGAATAGTAAAGTAGCAGAGGGACCGAGTGACATTTACATAGTTGTTGATTGTGTTTCTGTCGAAGTAACTATTAAGAAATGGATAAAAGAGACACTCGGGTAACATCACCGTATATATATATATATGTATAGAGAGAGAGAGAGAGACTTTATACAAAAGTCTTTTGCTTGGGTACCTCTGTCTTATTCGTGTTTCAACCGTAAAGCAGTTGTGTTTGCATAACTGTGTTTCGGTTTGAAGGGTGGGATATGGCGTGAATTTACAGGGTACAGAGGAATAACACCTGAGTCCTCAGGAATGGCAACGTATACATGAGGGGTATCATGGGCGAAACAGTATACTCTGTTATGTCCATGAAATTTGATAAATTGATACTGTTTCGCCTATGATGACTCCCATGCGTTGCCATTCCTGAGGACTCAGGTGTTATTCCTCTATACCCTGTTAATTCACTGCCATATTCCATCCTTCAAACCGAAACACACTTATGTAAACACAACTGCTTCACGGTAGAAACACGAATGGGACAGAGGTGCTCAAGCAAACGACTTTTGTACAAAGTCTCCCTCTGGTGAGCTCTTACATTAATAATATTAATAGACTTTAGGATTCTCAAAAGCAGGTTTACGTTTTAAAAATATTTTCAAATATGTATGTAAGTATATGATACTGAAACTTTAAATGTGGACTGTACAAGCAAAACTCCGGTCAAACAATTCCAGAACACCATTTAAACACGGGCAAATGCGGGTAAACTCGGATAGATGGGCAACCCTTAACAGGCCACATATCACTTTAAACTTTGATCAACAAAATAAACTAGATGTCCGGTCAAAGCGTAAACAAACGGTAACAAAAGAGCAAATAACGCCTCACTTATAGAAGTTCCTGTCTATATAAATATAAATCAATTGCCAAATGTATATAAACGCGTCACTTCAGAATGGATTTTGTTTTTGAATTACAATACTGCAATTTTCGTAGGATCTCTAAATTTTTTTTTTTTAAATAATATATATCCTATATTACTCATTGATAGTAATAGCTTTCTACAGGTGATAGAATTTTTAAAATCGATTAAGTAGTTTATAAGTTTATCTATAACAAACAAAAATATAAAAAATCAAATATTTTCTTTTTATAATATTAGCATAGACATTCAATTGTACAGTGTCATAGCCGGTGGTCCTAGTATAGGATGGGACATCCCTTCCTTTCCCCTGGGTGTCGTAAGAGGAGATTAAGGGAATCGAGAATTTGTAAGATAAATGTAATAATAAGAGAATTTGAGTGTGTGTGCCGACCCTAAAGAAACCTCTTTACGCCCCTTTTGAAGAACCCCATGCTGTAGTCTCTTGGGAAAACCTCGGCAGGGAGCTCATTCCATAACCTATATTATTATATTATAACCTATATATTAGATTCTTCCTGTGTTCAAGGTCATTCGAACCAGGGACGCACTCTATGCATTTGGCAATGCATGGGGGGTATCATGTGCGAAACAGTATACTCTGTTATGTCCATGGTACTGCTCATGCTTATAGGCGACGGTTATCACTTTCCGTCAGGTGGGCCGTCAGCTTGTTTTCCATTCTTAGTTGCATAAAAAAAAACCCAGGCTGGGCCCTTTTGCCTACTCTGCCACGCTATTGTTATGTTACTGATTGTACGACAAATTGGTCGAAATTGTGATTTGATAAATGTAAAAATGGACTTAATATATACACATGTACTCTGTAACGTGAAATTTTATTACTTGATTAATAAGGGTAGTTCTGATGTGGTCCCGGCGTAGAATGGGCCACCCCTTCCTTTCCCGTGGGTGTCATAAGAGGCGACTAAGGGAACTTAATGGTATAGTGATGGGCAGCAGCGTTCCTCTTAAAATATTACCAAATTTAACTACTGTTGCCAACTCGCTTGTCAAGCGTGGCAAATAATGGCAAAATTCCCCAATAGGGGAGATCCATATTCAGCAGTGTTCAGTTAACAGAACTGTTTATCTTTAAAGATTTAATACACAGGCTGAAGTTAAAGTCGCTAACCAAACATACATACAAATAAAAATCTAAAATAAAAAATGGATCAGTTAATTTTAAACTTTCGTGTTGTTTGCACATATTTAAAATTCACGATGAGGACTTAAGGCGACTCGATTACAGGTTAATATGTAATATGTACCTACCTACTTTTATTACCGACATTTCGACGTGGGTTGCACCACGTCGAATTAAAAAAAAAATGTTTTTTTTTTTAATCTGTTCAGAATTAATTTTGTACCATTGTAAACGAATAAAATATCCATAAATAAAAAATCGAACCTCGAGAATTTTCTTCTTATTTCTGATGGCATAATGAATCACAGTATGATTCATATGAAGTGAGTTTTTTAACACCCCACCACAGCTGTGGCGCTGAATTATTTGCAGGGACGGCTGAAGGGCGAGGCCGGGGCGTTTCTATACTTTTTAATCATGACTACGTACTTTTATTAGATGACTTGCAACTTTTATGTATAAAGATTGATTAATAAACTAATTATTAATGAACGTACTATACAACCTCTGTTATTAAACTGTTCGTATCCATCAAACGAATTTGATCTTTGATATTATGGTATTTAAGTTCAAGATGTGATTAACAATTTTTACCATATGGTTTCAGCCATATTTTATATCTAAATATGTAAAATTACTAAATGTCGTCCCTCTAAAAACATCAGTAAAGTCTAACTGCGGTTACCAACCTGCATGTCAAGCGTGGCAAATAATGGCTAAACCCCCCTTATGGAGGAGAACTATGTTTAGTAGTGGACTGTTGATAGCTAATATGGTATAGTAGGGGGGAAAGGGATTGTTAGTAATGGAGACTAAAAATCCCATTGCTAGCAATATACTTTACCAGATCGACCTCATCGCGGTTCCCCCTGGAAACTATCTTGATTAATTCCTGATGAATTCTTCATGATAGGCTAACTGGCCTGTTTTCATTCTTATCGATCACCCTTCACTGGTGCTCCGCCAGCGTATCCCGTTAGCGCAGGCGGGGTTACCATTCCATTTTCATCCAAAAAAAAATGGTATAGTATAGTATTTAAAATAAGAAGATCGTTACGTTTCAAAATACAAAAGAAATTAGCTATATTTTCTATAATTATTTTTTTATAGATTTTACACTTACAATTAAAAGTTTCCTAAAACTTTAAAAAATTAAATTTTTTCTATTTTTAAATCTCATTTTAACGATAATCATTAAAAATTTAAATAAAAAAAAAAAAATTATACACCTACTCAATTAGCCGTCAGCGATCAGACGCCTAACAATGTAAAGTTTTTAATACAAAAGTAACTTTATTAGAAACAAAAGGCCAGAAAGACAATTGACTCGTTAACAAACTTGTAACAAAAATGTCAGGCGCTGTTTGACTCTACTGTATCTAAAGAAAACGTACAATATTGCCCGTCAAAAATGCCTTTCCAGCCGAATCACTTTCGTTACCAACTTCCAAACCTTATCGACTCCAACACCGAATCTCAAAGCTGGAATCCTGAACAATGGCTCCTTTGAGTGGCGAACTTCGTCGCAGGAAAAAGTTAACAAACTTGAGCAATTAAAAAAGTCATTACATTATGGCGACATTGTTACTTCATCTTTGACAATTCGCTAAGAGATTGTCTTCGTGAACATGATTTTTCGACCGACACCAAAACAGAAGGAGATTCACAATTCGGTTGTATGTTTTTTTACGTTTCTTACCTCATAACTCCGTTATTTGTGAATCAATTTGGAAAATTATCTTTTTACCTCAAAGGATATTTTTACAGATAGGCTCCACAGAAATGTTATCCACATTGGTTCAATGATTTAGTTTTTAAAATAAAATAACTGGTTTTGCAACAATTCAAAAAAAGAATCGAGTTGTTTTTTTTTGTGTAGCCCAACCTTATTTTTTTCCGGAGAGCTCTATGGTACTGTTTATAAACAACGTTTTAAATAGATAAGGCTGACTTTAAGCTTTTGGAAATAAGAATAATAACATTTCACAGTCAAAATATATTCATAATACCAAAGGGGGTTGGGGCTGTGGCCCCTTAACACAGGTTATTATCATTATTTAATATTTAAATTCAACTCAATTAAATTAAATAAAAATTAAATTAAATACAGGTTATTATACTCATTTATAATTATTACATATTTTTTTTATACATCTTAGAATGGTAAACAAGTTGACGGCTCACCTGATGGAAATTGGTAACAGTCGCCTATAGACATGAGCAGTACCATGGACATAACAGAGTATACTGTTTCGCCCATGATACCCCCCTTGCATTGCCATTCCTGAGGACTCAGGTATTATTTCTCTGTACCCAGTAAATTCACGCCATATCCCACCCTTCAAACAGAAACACAGCCATACAAACACAATGAATATTTTAGCATTTAAAATTATAATATTTATAATAGTAAATTTTCTTAAGCAACTACAGTTATGTTTTTATGATTAAATCTCATTTCATTGACCGGGATAAAAGTGTTCGTCTTAGGAAAGACAACGGATTGACTGAATTTCAAGTCACTTAAAACACGATTATTAAATTCCGCCTTTCCTAGTCCAACTAGCAACCCTTTGTCACTATGTTTACAAAGACGAGCTGACGTCATGAACGTTTTGTCTCAACAATGTTGATTGGAAGTTGGAACTTTGACTGTCAAATCGAGGCAGATATTTTAACAATAAACGTACCGTTTGTGTGTTCCGGCTTTCACGGGGTGTGTATGTATGTCAACTGGCACACAATGGACTATGGAACACACCCAACAGATAATATTAACCGCTTTCATTTCGACTGAAAGGGAACACATAAAGCCGTTAAGGCTATGATGTTAAAAATAACTCTTTTATTTGCCAACTTTTTTTATTCAAAATGAGAATGTCAAAAGAACAGATTTATACGCTTGTCTTTTTATGTACAATGGTGTGGATGTTTTTTTTTTTTTAATTTAGATACTGTAGCGAGGAACGGAAAAGCTCGTTTAAAATGTGTTTATTTAGATAGATAGATATATAATTTATTTGCATTGCTTACAGCACACAAATATTATAATAGGGGGAAAGGGATTGTTAGAATGGGGACTAACTGACCCATTGCCAAAAATACACCCTATCAGGTCGATCTCCACGCGGTTCCCCCTGGAAAACATCGTTAGTAATTCTAGAGGAATTCGTCACGATGGGCTAACTGATTTGCTTTCACCATCACCTATCATCCCTCACTGGTGCCCCGCACGTGTATACCGATAGCGGAGGCGGAGTTACCATTATCATTATCTGGGTGATTAAAAAGCACACATACAAATAATAACAGACATAGATATTAGAAATCGACTTATTTTCTCTTTTTTCACGATTCATCACAGTGAAATACAATGAGACATGTTTATATAATATTAAAATTAACAAATTATAAATATAATTGTGAGAGACTGGTGCCTGAGATAGGTATAAGAATACCTGTATTCTTATACAGGTATTCTTATACCTATCTGTATTCTTGTGCAGTTAGAAAACATGTCGTATGATGTATTGATAAAGTATGATATTATTGTATAGTTAAATAATTTGTCTCTTTTCATTTAAGAGTTTCCTCTTGTCGGTGCAACTAATTCATGCATCTTCTTTCAGCCAGCTCTATCCCAGGCCATATCCTTGATCTCCCTATACGACGTGACACCTAGTGTTTCCTTTATCTGTCCCGTGTAGTTATTCCTCGGTCTTCGTCTACCTCTTTTGCCCTCTATTTTTCCTTCTACTATGCTCTTAAAAAAATCGTCATGTCGTATAAGGTGGCCCAGCATTTTGCCTCTTCTATTCTCTATTATTTTAATTAAAATAATTAAAAAAACAAATACTTGTAAGTAGTACAAATAAATTATCAACTTATTTAATTTGCTACTAGATGACGCTGTGTCACATGTCAAGGACATTTTTTTGTCAGTGTAATACGGCACTTAGACATGCAAAACCGTATGTATATTACGATATAATAGCAATAACTCGGCGGGTGTTGCCATAACGGGCGGCTATTACAAGTTACGACGCTACGCCGGAGCACGCAATAGGCACATCACTACTTTAATGTTCACCGTATAATGTATCATCTTTTTTCTTTGTCTTTCATATTTATTATGACAGTGACAGCTATTTATATGTACAGACAATACTTTGTCAGCATAGGGTTGGTGTTAGAACGAAAATTATATTAAATATAAATTAATATAAATTTTCCGCCGTATGGTCCGGGAATAGAATAGGCCACCCCTTTCTTTTCCGTGGGTGTCGTAAGAGGCGACTAAGAGAGGGCGAGGGATGGGCAACAGCAATTAGGCTTTGGTGATGTTTTAATAGGAACGCTGCTGCCTATACGTCGACCATTCAGTTCCCTTAGTCGCCTCTTAAGACACCCTCGAGAAAGAAAGGGGTGGCCCATACTATGCCGGGACCACACGACCTTTGTTAAACTGATTAATTAAAATCTCAACTTGGCACCTACAATACTTTATTTACTGATACACGCAAGCGAAGCCTACAGCTAGTGTACAATACGATCATACTATAGAAAGTGGATACTCAAACCCAGCTAGGGTAGTGACCCTAACAAAGTGGCCTAGGGTGAGGTAATGGTGTCATTTAGCACTGGTACTCGATTACAGACCATTAACTGTAAGCACTCTGCAAAGTGAGCGTTTTAGTGAGATTTTGAAGGTATAAAAATACCCTTTAAGATAAATAACAATACAAACATAGACGAAAAATTCTTACTAGTATGAACTACTACTATGAAATAGCTTTTTGCCAACTAATTTGTACGCTTGGATTTCAAAAAAAAAGGAAATCAATGAAAGAGACTACTTTTAGACTATATATATATATATATATATATATATATATATATATATATATATATATATATATATATATATATATATATATATATTCTTTATTGCACTTGTAAATTACATTCTTAATGCATTTGTAAATATTGTGAGCAAGGGTGGATTTATTTCTGACATAGATCTTTTCCAGTCAACCCAGTACAGTTGGAAAGCATGTCGTTAGCGGGTAGCTGAACTAATAATATTTAGAATACATAAACAAATATAAAATTATACATCAGACAAAACAAATATTCACCAGATTTGTAATACAATTGAGTAAACCGCATCCAACATACACAAAGAGGGAGGAGGGATTGTTAGTAATGGAGACTACCAGTCCCATTGCTAGCAATATACCCTCTCAGGTCGACCTCCCCGTGATCCTCCCTGGAAACCATCGTGCTGAATGCCAGGTGTATCCATCACGATGGGCTAACTGACCTGCCTTTTCATTCTCACCTATCATCCATCACTGGTGCTCCGCCAGCGTATACCGATAGCGCAGGCGGAGTTACCATTCCATCTTCACCCATTAAAAAAAAATACACAGAGATAGATAGAGAAAAATCTTGTTTGGCATATTATTGTTTTAATTGTAATTTTTTTATAGTTCCAATAAATACATTTTTAAATTTAATTTAAATATGTGAACTCAGAAAAGTACTTGACTCGGCTTAGTAAATATAAAAGTCTTATGGAGTAAGATATTCATATTGTTATTTATATATAGCAACCCATATCTCAAAAGAATAATAATAATAAGAAATATTATTAATTGTACAGTTAAGTGAATTGCTGAATAATTTTTTTTTTAATTATTTCAGCCCTTAACTGTCCATAAGCCTTCTTCTTAAGGAGAGTTTTAACAGCAGTTGCCACGCTTGGCAGGCGAGTTGACCAGCACAGTTAGCCTTTAGTGATGTTTTAAGAAGGACGCTGCTACTCATTCTTCGACTATTAAGTTCTTGTATGAGTGTCGTTAGAGGCGACTAAGGGAAATTAATATTCGAAGGCCAACAGCGTCCCTCTTAAAACATCTAAAAACCTAACTGCCGTTGCTAATCCGCCTGCCAAGCGTAGCAACTATTGGCCAAACCCCCAAAGGGTGATACTTATGTTCAGCAGTGAACAATTAAGGGCTAATAATATCATCATCAAATGTCGATGACAGCGGTACACGATAAAGCAATGAGGCTTATTATTTGTACCGTTTGTAATATAACATTAAATCTTGTACTTAGTAAATATTTTCCAAATCTCGATTGTAAATTGTACCTAATACGTCACGATCCAGAAAGATTTATATGGTCTATCTATCACTTGGTCCCAAAAACGGGTTAAACCCTTTAAAACGCCCACAAAATGTAAGGGTTTGTGCAACAAAATACGTTCACCCTATTCACAAATGTCACAGAATAACAAAATGTACTTGTAGCACGACACAAAATAAATATCTCTGCGTGATAGAACTCGGAAAAGGGATTTAATGTCAACCCAATAAAAAATTAATGCTCCACAGGTCACAAAACCTTTATCGTTACACTTCGAGGTCATAATCTCGCCCTTTCAGGGACGGCGCCACGAGATACTGTTTATTATATTTTAGACACTGATGTCGATGAGTTTATGGGTTCATAAATGCAAAACCCTTAAAGATATTTATGGCTAATAAGAGAGGGGATTAACACGATCAATAAGGGAAACTATAATTTATTCCAATGAACTAGGTGTTATTTTGCAAAAGTACATATCACTGGTTAGCCGATTAGAATTATTCTGTTTAATTCCACCAACATTTTAAAATTGACTACTATTATTAGGAAGGAGTGACTTCTTCTACGCCGGGACTTACACAACTAATCTATCGTGTCTATCCTATATATTTATTACTGTGTTATGTATTATACTTATATATTTATACACAACATCTCGTGCATATATGTGTCCGTGAGTTACGTTTTTTTTTTTATTTAACTTAGAATGACAAACAAGCTGACGGTCCACCTGATGGAAAGTGGTAACCGTCGCCTATAGACATGAGCAGTACCATGGACATAACAGAGTATACTGTTTCACCCATGATACCCCCCATACGTTGCCATTCCTGAGGACTCGGATTTTATTCCTCTGTACCCAGTAAATTCACGCCATATCCCATCCTTCAAACCGAAACACAGCCATGCAAACACAACTGCTTCACGGTTGAAACACGAATGGGACAGAGGTACCCAAGCAATCGACTTTTGTACAAAGTCTCCCTCTGGTACGTATTTAGGGCCTACTGATAATCAGTGTCGTAGCTTCAGATATAAAACTGCAACATACTATGCTGAGTTAGGCCCCTTGCACAAACACTGCTACATTTATCTTTTGTATTTTTTTCTTCTTTTATTGTAATTTTTAAATAAAATCATAATATTATTGTATAATTGTGTAATCTTAATTTATATGTTTTTTTTTTTGTCATATTAATATGTATAATTTCTATTTTTATCTTAAAAAAGAGAGTGTATCTATGTTGTAATGAATGATATTGTTTAAGGTAACACACCACAGTGGAAGCGTTTTACTCGTATAAAAAAAAGTTTCTGTCTGTCGAGGAGGACTAACCTGGCATCGGCTTCGTGAGTTTTTCTGCTGTAGGTGATCGGCAGTTCTTCCTCAACATATAACATATATGCACGCACATACAATTTCTTACAGCTTCTTCAGGGCACATACAGTTTAAAACACACAAATTACATTTGTTTTACAGAAGTAAACGTCCGCGGACACGCCTCCATTCTATCAGTATTTTTTTTTTATTCGTTAATCTAAGATGGGAGAAAAATAATAATGACGGACTCCAATATTGTAAACAATCTGTGTTTTATTACAAAGGGATTAAGGCTTTATTTTGAACAGATATTATTAAGGAAAAAGTTTGTTCAGTGTATGTGTAAATAAATAAATAAATTTCATATAAATTTTTCTTAAATACCTCCGAAGTACAGATATCGTCTATTCACAAATTTATTGTATTACTAAAATTATAGGTATAAAAGATTTGATTGTTTGTTTGTGATGGATACACTTAGATACTGCTCGACTGATTTTGATAAAATTTTCACCTACATTTTCAGCTACATTATTAGCAAGTATGTAAGCTGCTTATGTCTATAGGCGACGGTTACCACTTTCCATCAGGTGCGCCGTCAGCTTGTTTGCCATTCTAAGTTGTATAAAAAAAAGTAAAAAGTAAAATAGCCTACATATTATTTACGAAAATTCTATTTACCCGTGCGGTGCCGGTCAGGAATTTTAGTCGCAAATATCTTTCATTCTATTTCAAAGGGGTAATTGCTAGCAATTTCCATAGCTAACGGCCTCAGAGCTACATTATTAATACTTTTATCCCAAAGTAGCCCCGGGGACACAGACTGTTGATAAATAAATGAATTAAACACGAAAGTGGTTTTAGAAAGGGTGGACTTTTTGCCAATCTTTTTATCCGTGCGGATTTCGTAGATCCTAATCGGATGGGCTGTTTGAAAATTCATTGGTCCGTCTAATTGATACTAAAACCGTTCAGATGCTATCTATTCCGATTTGTATACGATTGATGTCCGAATATAAACCCAATTAATTTGAAATAGAGTGCTTTTCAATTCCCATTTGGTGGCGACCTACTTTTTCTTTTATATATATAGACGACTGTATGTAATGAAATGAAATTTATCGCCATAAATGTGGTAAGTTGAGATAGTATTATAGATATTTGGGATAGCCTTTTCAAGAAATCAACTTGAAATTAATATCCTAACTCAAATCTGCAATCTCTTAAAGGAGTGAAAAAATCAAGCTTCGATCAAGCAATCAAACGATACGGCTATTTGTATTGCATATTTTGACTTCCGCAAAGAAAATCAAAATAAGGTACTTTCCGTTGACCTAAAATCATGAAATTTGGCAAGAAGCAATGTCATATAGCACAAGAAAACGGAAAAATCCGAAAACCATAAATTACAAATTTATGGTTTTCGGATTAATTCACAAAAAAAAAAATTAACTTGATAATTTTGTACGGAACCCTCGTTGCGTTAGTTTTTATATTACATCAACGCAAATATTAAGAAAGGGATTAAGAACGTGAAAGGCTATAAAGAAAGAGGAAGACCTGAAGAGACATGGATATACTGTGTGAAAGATGATATGGCCAGAATAGGAGTGAATGCGGAAATAACTACATAAGAGAAAAATGCAAGAAAAAACATACTACGTCGACCCCAAATAATAATTGGTATAAGGGTAGGGAGATGATTACTTTAACGCGAAGTGCCAATTCTGTGAAATATTATTGCTTAAACCTGTCTAAATTCATTTCAGAAGTGGAGGCAATGACATTTCAAGGGTGGGAAATCTCAAATGCTTTTCTATACGATTAGGTACTTACCTATGTCACGACATAGTGAAATATCAAGATAAATTTAGAATGTCATATCAGAATCGGAGCCACTACTAGTGTTATTCCATTTATAAATACGAATTTAAATTTAGAAAGCTTAAAATAGTTACTCTGTGATCATAGTTGTAATAATAAAAAAAAAAATTATAATTTCATTTATATATATAGTATAGGTTTTACACATATAATTTTGCTGCTCGTGACTTATTTAAACTACTATAAACTGTGCTCATGCATAGGGGCTTCTATCAAGTCCGAAACTATAGTCTGTTTGAAACAAAACGACGAATTAAATCTACTAAAAGGCAGCCTTCACTGACGATTACTCATTTATTAACTAAGTTTTATTTATTTATTTTTATTATTATTATACAATAATACCTATAATTATAGAAAATGTAGGTACTCCAGCACACTATAGACAGACAATAAATAAATTACACATAAACAATTTCAAATAAATTAATAAATAAACAAAAAAAATACAGAATGAAGAAATAAAAAATATAAACATTAATATATTAATAAAATAAAATGTTAAATTTAAGTATAAAAATAGACAGAAAATTATATTTATATAACTAATTAAAATGTCTATTTATAGTTATCAGGTATCACGAACACTCAGGTTAAGGAATGAGCTCCCTGCCGACATTTTCCCAAGAGACTACAGCATGGGGTTCTTCAAAAGGGGATAAAGAGGTTTCTTCAGGGTCGGCAAAGCGCGCGTAATACCTCTGGTATTGCAGGCGTTCATAGGCTACGATAACCGCTTACCGTCAGGTGGGCCGTATGCTTGTTTGCCACCTCAGTGGTAAAAAAAACATATATTAAATCGTATGCTAGGTACATAGTAGTTACAAAAGATCATACATTACGTCACGTCACATCAGCGATTATTGCTCTACGAATCGCAAATCCGACCCCACATGGAGTATTGCTGTCATTTATGAACTAAATCAGCTTTCACCTTTCGACTCGGTGCAGCGGCGAGCTATGAGAATTATCGATGATCCCAAGCTTACAAGCGGTAACGAACCCTTAAGTCTCAGGAGAGATTTTGCTTCACTCTGCGTGTTCTACCGCATGTATAGCAGACTGTGCTCAGAGGAATCGTTTAATATGATGCCCGCGGCCACTTTCTATCATAGTACGGCCTAAATGGTCGCGTACAATGCGGTTTCAGAGATGTTTCCTCCCGCGAACGCTCAAATTATGGAATGAGTTCCCTGTCGAGCTTTTTCCAAGAGACTACAGCGTGAGATTCTTTAAAAAAGGAATAAAGAGCTTCCATCAGGGTCGGCAACGCGTGCGTAATGACCTTAGTATTGCAGGCGTTCATAGGCTACGTTACCGCTTACCATCAGGTAGGCCGTATGCTTGTTTTCCACTTCAGTGGTATAAAAGAAAATTATTTGCAAAACAAAATTATAATTATTAACTGTTTCTCGGTTTAAGAGGCCGATATATTGAGTAAAGTGCGTAACATATCAAACCGTACCCTGAAACTTGTGAGTACTTAGCAAACTTTGGGGAGATCACACGCCTTTAATGGAAAAACGTCGCCATGAATTTAATTTGTGTGGAGAGAGACGCGTCTGATGTAATTATACTGATGGATTTAAAATTTTCATGCTATTTTTGTATTTTTATTTTTATATGCGACTATCTTATTGCTCTTTACTTCGTTCGTGTGGATTTCAGAAGTAGGATTTCAGATTTCAGAACTTCCAGGTGGTGTATCAAAATTCAATATACAAGAACATTTTAAGTAAAATTTTCAGAAACACAATTGTAAAAACTGTATCCAATTTAGTACAGTAATTTTCGCGTGATACCGGAACAAATATGCAGATAGATAGATGGAGCAATCTAAACAATATTTTTTTGCCATCTATTGAAATTATATATATATATATTTGCTTAAAAGAGACACTTAACATAATAAAGGCCATGTGACAGAATTTTAGGGCATTTGTTTTATTGCCTTAAAATTGTAGACATACATGTTTAATGTATAAATTAAATAAGGATATAGCAACTACTGGCAAAACTCCCCTATTATATGATACTTAGAATGACAAGCAAACTAGCGGCCCAACTGATGGAGGAATACACTAGAATTGCAACTTCTCCTATTGAAAGTCGGTTAACATACAAAATTGCAAAAATAACATACATTTATAGCAGAAGTTAAAGCTTATGAAGTTTGAAACATCAAAACCGCATAAAATGTGATAGAGCAACTTAGTTGAGTTTATAAATAAATAAATAAACTAAGTAACCACTGAGACAGTATTAAGATAGTTTTTAAACTACGATAAGGTCTCTTAAGGGTCGGTAACGCGCGTGTAACATCCCTGGTGTTACAGGCGTCGACAGGCTACTGTATAACTACCGCGTATAGTGAACACGGCTATACTATATACTACTTATGAAATCCACGCGACGAAGTAACGGGCTCTAACCTGTTTTTTTTTTATACAACTTAGAATGGCAAACAAGCTGACGGCACACCTGATGGAAAGTGGTAACCGTCGCCTATAGACATGAGCAGTACCATGGACATAACAGAGTATACTGTTTCGCCCATGATACCCCCATGTGTTGCCATTCCTGAGGACTCGGGTGTTATTCCTCTGTACCCAATAAATTCACGCCATATCCCACCCTTCAAACCGAAACACAGCCATGCAAACACAACTGCTTCACGGTTGAAACACGAATGGGTTAATAAAGGGGACTATATAATAACAAATCAGGTCAAACAAACTCAACCACCCTTCTGTAAGGAAGTGATAACCGTCCCTTATAGATATTAATAGTATCAAGAAAATAGAATGCGAATTTAGGCATAGGTAATATGCATACCGATTCAATATATATATATATATATATATATATATATATATATATATATATATATATATATATATATATATATATATATTTGTTCCTCTGGACGGGAAAAATGTCATTACCCATTTATGTATCTGTCAGATATCTATTTTGAAATACGTTAAAGGTCTGTTATCTAATATTATTTTTCAGATAACAGAGTTTTAACATACTTCTTATTAGACCAGTATATAGATATTGTAACTAAAATATATAGATACTATATATATATATATATATATATATATATATATATATATATTACACACTCCTAAAAGTAAATTATGATAACATATCAGAGTATGAAACACAAACTTACTGTTAAAATTACATGATTCACACTGTTTAAAAATATTTAAATAGAGTTCTTTAGGACTTTTATGATAGGATTTATGACGAACGAAATGTCAAGTACCATTTACTGAGTCAATTTCAAAATAGACAAAAACACAAAATTGAGTCCAAAAATTCGAAATTTCATTTTACGACAGATCCCTAGATAGTTCATATTCTTTCTGAAAGAAGATTCAAATATCTCAGAATCCAGCGTTCGTGTATAAGACAAATTATAAAAGTACAGGAAACAAGAGATATATGTCAGGATAGTGGTCTTTGGTACTCGGATCTCTCTGTCTACACCGAAAGGAATTGGCGTGAAGGTAGATATCTATCTATCTTCACGCCAATTCCTTTCGGTGTAGATAAATGACCAAATATTTTACGGTCCAATTTCATTCAATGCAAATTAGGTCACGACACCATTTAGTGGTTGATATGGCGAAACGCAAAATGTGCCTATTTATTTTGGCACAAAAAAAAGGGCAAGTCTCTATAGAGCTATGAAAAAGGTTACATAGCATTACTGAAAACAGGAACCCTTTATATTGGGCGGTAGGTAGAACTTGGGGTCAATGATATCTGGATAGAGTGCCTCCCTACAAAATGCCCGCCTCTGTAAACAAAGTTGGATGTGCATTATAAAATTACTAGCTTTTATCAGCGACTTCGTTCGCGTAACCGGAATATGTTTACTGGCCGTGACAAAAAGTAACCAATACTCTTCTCTATTCCATATAATACGTGTATACCAAATTTCATAGTGATTGGTTAAACCGTTAAGGCGCTGGAAGATAACAAACAAATAAACTCATTTTTACATATTATAAAGCGAAACGATTAGAAGTTTTGTTTTTTTGTTATTGATAAACTCAAAAACTACACAAATGAATTTAAAATTCTTTGACATGGAGGTACATTACTAAAGACTAAAATAGGTTAATATTTATTTAAAAAAAAAAAAATAAAATAATATAAAAGTTACAACAACCCTGTAACCCAAAGTACCAAAAATTTTCCTTTACAATAAATGTAAAATATTAATTTACCTTTATATATGTGTACTCGTACCCTTAATTCGAAGGATAAGCAAGCTGAAGTGGCAATGAACTGATCACATAGCTCGAAGAACCGACAACCGACGGGGAAGATTGATCCTTGAGTGACGACCCCGTATGGGCAAAATCAGTGTAGGACGACTCCCTACTAGATGGAGTGACAACTTCAAACGCATTGCAGGGAGACAGTGGATGCAGGTGGCTCAGGACCGTTCCTTATGGCAGTGTATGGGGGAGGATGTTCAACAGTGGACAGATAATGGCTAAGATAATGATAATGAGGTCTACTCGTGCAAAGCCGGGGCGTATCGCTAATAATTAAACAATTTAGGACCAAGTTGCGGACAACAAAAGGCCAAAGTAATGGCAGTTACTGAAACAGTTCAGAACACTGACAGACGATCACTAGCAAGCCTCTTTGGAAAAGTTTAAATTTGGAATTTCGAAGTGACCTAAAACTAGTTACAGTTATCTTAACCACCAACTCATTTCTGTGAAAGGGGAAAATCCAGACTCCGAACTAGGGGCAGGTAATATATAGTAACATCTATATATTTTAGTTACAATATATACTGAATTTTTATAATGTACCAGAAATACTCTTAAATAAAATTAATTAAATTAAATTACAGCATTTGTTAAAACTGAAATTCTAAATGTGTAAAATTGCCGAGTAGTCCCGGCATAGAATAGGCCACCCTAAGGGAGGGCGTCCCTTTTAAAACATCTCCAAAGCCTAACTGTGGTTACCAATCCAGCTGCCAAGCATGGCAACTACTGGCAAAACCCCCCAAGGAGAAGCTTATGTTCAGCAGTGGACAGTAAAGGCTGATATGCTTATGATGATTTATACACTGGCCCTATAACGGATATGTGAGAAGTCTATTATTTAAAAATTAATATTGGATAACAGACTTTTAACATATTCTAAAATAGATATCCGACCGATAGACCAGACCAGAGGGAGACTTTGTACAAAAGTCGATTGCTTGGGTACCTCTGTCCCATTCGTGTTTCAACCGTGAAGCAGTTGTGTTTGCATAACTGTGTTTCGGTTTGAAGGGTGGGATATGGCGTGAATTTACTGGGTACAGAGGAATAACACCTGAGTCCTCAGGAATGGCAACGCATGGGGGGTATCATGGGCGAAACAGTATACTCTATTATGTCCATGGTACTGCTCATGTCTATAGGCGACGGTTACCACTTTCCATCAGGTGGGCCGTCAGCTTGTTTGCCATTCTAAAATGTATAAAAAAAAAATATGGGATATCGAAATGGGTGATAACTTTTCCCGAGGAACCCAATATATAGATATCGGATCGGTATCCATATTAACCATGTCTACTCCGAAAGGCTTTATAATCGAGAAACAAATGAGAATAACGTAAAATCATTGCCGTGTAGTCCCAGCAGAAAATGGACTACTCCTTTTACCATGGGTGTTGTAAGAGGCGAATAAGGGAATTTAATAGTCGAGGGATGGGCAGCAGCGTCCCTCTTAAAACATCACTAAAGCCTAACTGCGGTTGCGAGGGGGAAAGGGATTGTTAGTAATGGAGACTGAGATTCCCTTTGCTAGCAATATACCCAACCAGGTCGACCTCCTCGCGGTTCTTCCTGGAAACTATCATGGTTAATTCCTGATGAATTCATCATGATGGGCTAGCTGGCCTGTTTTCATTCTCATCTATCACCCTTCACTGGTGCTCCGCAAGCGTACACCGCTAGCGCAGGCGGGGTTACCATACCATTTTCACCCATAAAAAAAAACTGCGGTTGCGAACCCGCCTGTCAAGCGCGACAGCTATTGACAAGACTATATCTTATGGGGGCATTTTGTTTATGGAATGGATCATATTTTTTTTTATTTTTTGTCAAAATTTACATATTACGAATAGGGAGGAAATAATAATAAATTCACGAGTTAAATAAAAACGTTAATTGAAAATTGCTTCTATAAGCCACAATCTAATTTCGTGGAAAACTGATAAACCTCTAGCAGCCAATGTTTGGAGAATTATTGAGTTACGCCGAACTGACTTGATGCGTCTGGCCTGTATGATAAAATGTAAATTCAGCTCTGTTGCCGTCTGCGGTGAATGTATAGATTATCATAGATTTAAATACACAATGTTATTAATTATTATTACCATATCAACTATTAATTTTCCGCTGTTGAACGTAGGTCTCCCTCTATTTGGGGTTCTGCCAATAGTTGCCACGCTTGGCAGGCGAGTTGGCAATCGCAGTCAGGCTTTGGTGAAGTTTTAAGAGAAACGTTGCTGCCCATCCCTCGACCATTCCCTTAGTCGCCTGTTACGACACCCAAGGGAAAGGAAGGGGATGGCCTAATTTATACCGGCACCACAAGGCGAAATGAATTAATATTAAGAATATTTATTTATTTATATGCTTTTGTACATTCACTAATATAATATAGTAGCAATAAATATTAATTAGGTTATGACAAAACTAGGATAAGTTATCCCTTAAAGGGATTTCTTCCAGTCAACCTTGAAAACACGAAATATTGTATGTATGTTCGTTCATTTTGAAATGTATTAATGTTGTTATTATCAAAATCTTTATTTAATTTACAAATTGATTTGGCTAGACCGATGCACGATCGTTTACTGTCGTCTCTATGTGTACTTGCCGTGTGGTCCCAGCATGGAATAGGCCACCCCTTCATTTCCCGTGGGTATCGTGAGAACCGACTAAAGGAGCAGCATTGTCCCTCTTAAAACATCTCTAAAGCCTAACTGCGATTGTCGACCCGCCTGCTAAGCATGGTAACTACTGTTAAAATTCTCCTTATGGGGAAGGCTTATGTCTAGCAGTGGACACTTAACGGCTGAAATAATAATAATAAAAAACACTGATACATCACTTAATTAGTAAAATTTTTGATTGATGTACTAATTAAATAAATGTATTACATTTTTTTTTACAACACAGGGGGCAAAAGAGCATGCGGCTCATCTGATGGTAAGTGACTACCGCCGCCCATGGTCACCCACAACACTTACGGCATTGCAGGTGTGCTGCAAGCCTTTTAAAAAGGAATATGCTCTTTTCTTGAAGGTTATGTTGTCGTATCGGTTCGGAAATACTGCTGCTGGAAATTGATTTCAAAGAGTAGTTGTGCGTGGGAGAAAGTGCCTTGAAAAACGCACGGTGAAGGACCGCCACTCGTCCAGATGGTTGGGATGAAATTTTAGTTTACATAAATTTACATAAATTATCATTAAAAATTTCATTACGTTTTGTCAACGAAATGTAGTATTTAAATTCGTATCTATGGTATAATAAATTTACCACTGTATCTATGTATTTAATTTCTTATGAAAGCACAAATTGGCGTATTGTTTCACTTCACGATTTGCGTTCTGAAATTAATTGAATTTATAACAAATTTAAAATGTAAATATTGTTGGCGAACAGAAGCTTAGTAAAGTTGAACAAAGACAATGGAAGTTCACCGATAAATTGGACGATTGAATTCATAATAGAATAATAGCTGGCGGAACATTCTGAAGAGAATTTAGTACATCGACTCGTAGAACAGTAGCCCATAATCAGTAGTACTTGGACAGATCCTTTTTCGTATACGTCAATTATTTTTTTTTATACCACTGAAGTGGCAAACAAGCATATGGCCAACCTGATGGTAAGCGGTTACCATAGCCTATGAACGCCTGCAATACTAGAGGTATTACGCGTGCGTTGCCGACCCTGAAGAAACCTCTTTACCCCCCATTTGAAGAACCCCACGCTGTAGTCTCTTGGGAAAATCTCGGCAGGGAGCTCATTCCATGGTGCATGAAATGGTTTAAATATTATATAGTATTTTTTATCTTGATAGCATTGTTATTTTATTTATTTATTCTTTATTGACCACATTAAAAAAAAAATGTCTGGTACAAAAGGCGGACTCAATACTGTATAGCATTCTCTCCCAATCAACCTTTGGCGAAACAGAAATGTGATTATGCGGTGAAAAAATGTACAAATAATTACATAAAAAAAAGGAAATTGTTGTTTTATATATTTAGCTTTTTTTTGTTTTTCATTCTTTTATCTCTTTTACTGTGTATTATGTGTATGTTTGTATTGTAATTCGCGTGCTGTAAGCAATGTAAATAAATTATCTATCCATCTATTTACACGTACGTATCGATATTGAATATATAATAATAAGCACATCACTGTATCGAAATATATTATACTAGTTTTTACCCGCGACTTCGTCCGCGTGATATGTTTACTGAACGTGACACAAAGTAACCTATATCCTTCTCCATCCCGTATAGTACGTGTATTCCAAATTTAATACCAAAATTCACGGCTTAACCAATCCGTTAAGGCGCTATAAGGTAACAAACAAACTCACTCTCATATTTATAATATTAGTAGGAATGATATTATTGTTAAGGTAGGAATTATCTTTTTCAGGGGGGAAAAGGATTGTTAGTAATGGAGACTGAGAATCCAATTGCTAGCAATATACCCAACCAGGTCAATCTCCTCGCGGTTCCTCCTGGAAACTATCATAGTTAATTCCTGATGAATTCATCATGATGAGCTAACTGGTCTGATTCCATTCTCATCTATCACCCTTCACTGGTGCTCCGCCAGCGTATCCCGTTAGCGCAGGCGGGGTTACCATACCATTTTCACCCATAAAAAAATATCTTTTTATCAACAATCTATGTAAATTGTAATATTGTATCGGCCTTTAACTGTCCACTGCTGAACATAGCCTCCCCCATAAGGGAGGTTTAGCCTGTAGTTGCCACGCTTGGCAAGCGAGTTGACATCCTTCCACCATAAGCTCCTTTAGTCGTCTCTTACGGCACCCTTGGGAAAATAAGTGTAGCCTATTCTATGCAGAAATCTACACGGTTGTAAACTGTATTATTCGATTTAAAAAAAGTTTGCTGGGTTCTCGGTTCTTCGAATTGGATATTTGCAAAATTTGTACCTTAATGTAATAAAATTATAACTAAACTATGTACATGGGAGACTTTTAAGAAAAATTGATAAAAACGAGCTCTTAATAAGAGTAATAGATATCAGAAAAATATTTTTTAAAAAATTTGTCTATCTACACATTTGTTCCTGGTACACGGAATAAGGCGCGAATAAAAGCTAGTAATATATACTTTAACCTATAGATACATATACAGGGTAAAAGGGACAGGTTGGCAAAAATTAGAACAAGGAATTTAGACCATTATTCTGAACTGGAAATCAGTGGAAACTCTTTCTAGAAAATTTAAATTTTTTTCCTGCTTTTTTTTTCACTTAAAATCATATAATCTATGATATCATATCATAATATAAAAAAATAATAACCATCAATAGGGAAATACTATGAAATACCAAAAAACAGCAATGTAATTAATATTTGTATTAAAGTCCTACCTCGACGCGCGGGTTCAGCTGTGTGGTACCAACGCCACAAGCGTACGAAACTACCTACGAAGAAGCATCATTGGTTGCGGTGTAGGTACCGCGTCGTATTAATCGTAATATTTCAAATACATTGCGCGGCGTCAAAACTAATAATCGTTAATTGTATAGCTGTGGCGCATTTCCGGTGGGAAATAATCCGCCATCTGATTCAGATCAATCATCTGAATCAGCTGTTTTCGTTTTACCCAACTTGTCCCTTCCACCCTGTATATGAGTATATATATATATATATATATATATATATATATATATATATATATATATATATATATATATATATATATATATATATATATATATATATGTATATGTATTTGATTGACAAGTTCTTTGTCAACGACTGAACAACCACGAACCTACAATAACGCCCTCTTGCCCCTAATAACTCGAAACTTCTCTAATTAACGGCGACTAATATCTAAATTGCGTTCGAGTCTGCTTAATCATTAAATTGGATGATTCTGGCAAACACACGGGACCATGTCCCCCGTGTCCCGCATTACTGTGATTACACATCTATAAAGGCATCTTTATGTCTCTTTAGTGGCGTGACATTCGGTTTTTTTATTTCTCCTCGTTCGGTTTATTGGAAATTGCTTTCTTTTGATGTAATACCTACACACAACAAATCATCAATTTACGGGCAAACTAGCTTTTACCCGCGACTTCGTCCGCATGTATATTTATGTACCTACTGAATGCGTTTAATTTTTCTATCCAAATGGCAACATTATAAAAAAAAGACTATAAAAATGGCCAAATTTTACTTTTCCATTATATCGCGATGATAAAATCGTGTCAAGTTCCAGAGAGTAAAAACTTTTTTTTTCTGTTAACTGAAGGCGAAATAATGTTAGAAAATTTACAAAAAAAAAAAACAAAAAAAGACACTTAACAATTAGAGAAATAAAAAAAAGTTATATATTAATTTATACATTTAAGTTGACTTTTTTTTATACAATTTAGAATGGCAAACATGCTGACGGCCCACCTGATGGAAAGTGGCAACCGTCGCCTATAAACATGAGCAGTACCATGGACACAACAGAGTACACTGTTTCGCCCATGATACCCCCCATGCGTTGCCATTCCTGAGGACCCAGATGTTATTCCTCTGTACCTTGTAAATTCACGCCATATCCCACCCTTCAAAAACGAAACACAGCCATGCAAACACAACTGCTTCACGGTTGAAACACGAATGGGACAGAGGTACCCAAGCAATCGACTTTTGTACAAAGTCGTATATCATTATAGAATATTGTATAATATAAATGTATTTAAAATCATTAAGTACTGAGTTTTGCTCTCGACTTGGCCCGCGTGACCCAGATAGATATGCCTGATCGGAATAAAAAGTAGCGTATGCCCCTCTCCATCCTATATAGTACATGTATACCAAATTCCATAGTCCATACATCCTGGGGGGAAAGGGATTGTTAGTAATGAGGTCTAATAGACAGTTTAATAATTAAGGCAGTGTATGAGGGAAGCTTATGTCCAACAGTGGACGGATAACGGATGAAAATGATAAGGATGTTATATTATTATCATAAATTTTATTAATAATTATATATTATTACTAGCTAACTCGGCAAACGTTGTTTTACCACATACATTATCTCTATAACTATACATGAAAATTTATCGTACTACAATTATTATATTCGATCGCCTATTGCGGCATATAAAAATCGCGATTAAAAAACAGGAGTTGATCGTAAAAGCGTGAAAATTTCAATTTGTACGTATTTTTCAATGCTAAATCATAATAAAATAAAAATAAAGAAAAATGTCAAAATAAATAAAAAAAAAATATTTAGGGGTGGGTCACCCTTATCATTGAGGAGTATAAAAAATAGATGTTGGCCGATTCTCAGACCTACCCGATATGCACACATTTCATATAAATCGGTAAAGCCGTTTCGGAGGAGTTTGGTAACAAACACCGTGACACGAGAATTTTATATATTAGAGATTATATTGATGATTATATATTATTATTAAAATTATTAATGAGAATCATTATTATTAATGTATTGGATATTTTTTTTCTTCTTGTTGCCAAGCACGAGTATCCCTATAAGATGTAACGGAAAGACATTTAATTTCATGTTGACCTTGGCTTTATCGTGGCCATTAATATAGTTAAATGGACGCTTTGCAAGTCTATTTAATTCAAAAAGGAACCTTTTTAATTAAGCGAAGATTAAAATAGTTTGAATCCATTTTAATTTGTCATGTCATTCGGAATTTAGGAAATATTTAACAAATAACTATTTATCATTTCATTTTTGCACCATATATGTTATGCTTTATATATGAACTCTATAGATATTTTCTCCATTCGAGTTCTCAAGGTTGACTGTAGAAGTAATCCCCTTAAGGGATAAGTCCGCCTATGTACCTACATTTTTTATATAACCTAATATCTATATTAAAAGTAGGGATACGTACCTGCTGCGTGAATGTACAAAAGCATATAAGTAAATAAATATATTATTTTTATTTATTTGTTATTACAAAAAAAAAAAACAGAATAACAGAAAGTATGTTATATTAGTTGTAAGTATGTTATATTAATGTTATGTAAATAAATTAATAACAATGTAAAATTTGTCCATCAATTCTTCTTACATTATCTAATCATTCAAATAAATCAATTTTTAATAGATCGATTAAAATAATTAAGATTGTGTTGTATAAAAAAAATTAACTTCAGTTGTAACAAAACCAGTTATTTCGATTTAAAAACTGAACTACTGAATCGACATTTAAAAACAAATATGGGACCAATCTGTAAGTATGTCCGTCAAGGCATAAAGAATTTTCATTAAAGCCTAACTGCGGTTGCCAAAGTCTACCTATATTCAGCAGTGGACAGTTAACGGCTGATATGAATGAACCAATTAATCGATTTTTGATTTATACTATTATTTTTATTTTTTATTATTTTATACTTTATCACTTTTATTTTACATAACTTTATTACTTTTATTTTACATTATTTTATACTATTTCACTTTTATTTGACATGATTTTATACTTTGTTACTTTTATTTTACATTATTTTATACTATATCACTTTTATTTGACATGATTTTCTACTTTGTTACTTTTATTTTACTATATTTTATACTTTATTACTTTTACTTTATATTATTGAACATCCATAGGCCGCGTTATAGTCGAGTCATTTCTTAGTTTTACATTTACAATACTGAAATTCTACTGAAATAGACTCTTTCCCTTATTCATAAAAATATTAAACCTCTTATGGACCTATTTTAGCTATTGAAGTGTCTTGTCCTTTCCTTTTGTTCTAATTTTTTAATTTGAAAGGCAATGATAAAATACTCTAATAGTTTAAATAAGACTTCAAGAACGTTTTGGTTTTTATGAATAAGTTTTTATAAATATTTTGTATTTACTAAATTAATTTTTAGTGTCGAACTGCTATATCAAAATGCATCGCCCGATAAATTCCGAACCGTTCCTCGCATACATTCTTTGTCACCCAATGTCCTGGTTGTAACACTCAAGCAAATTTTTATTTTCCTCATCCGAGAGGTAAGTAATTCAATATTTCGCGTACATTTAATAATGATGGAAGACAGAACACGGCGGCGACCTTTTTATCGTAAAAAAAAGAGAAAAACCTATATCGATTCATGGAAACAAACTCTTTTATTATTATTTTTTTTTTCATTTTATTAACATTTATTTCTGTTTGAAGGCAAAATATTTTCACATCATTTTTAGAATTTGATATTTCAATTGCTTTAATTTCCTTTATAAGTAATAGTTACATATATTCCCTTTTTATTGATTGAACTCGAGCCAAATTTTTTTTAAATTTTTTATGTGTATTTTTATAGAGTTTAATTAAAACCTGACTATATCTGTAGCATACCATCATCATCGTCATCACCATTTCAGCCATTATCCGTCCACTATTGGACATAAGCCTCCCCCATAGACTGCCATAAGGAATGGTCCTGAACCCCCTGCATTAACTGACTCCTTATAATGTATTTCAGGTCGTCACTCCATCTAGTGGAGGGCCCTACACTACGTTTGCCCGTACGGAGTCACCACTCAAGAACCTTTCTTCCCCATCGGTTGTCAGTTCTTCGAATTATATGACCAGCCCATTGCCACTTCAGCTTGCTTATCCTTCGGGCTATGTCGGTTCCTTTAGATCTTTTGCGGATATCCTCGTTTCGAGTACCATAACATATAGCTGTTAATCGTCCACTGCTGAATATAAGCCTTCCTCTACTGGGTTTTTTTTTTAAGGAATACTGTTTTAAAAGGGACGAAGCTGTCCATCCCTTGACCATTACGTTCTCTTAATCACCTCTTACAACACCCACGGGAAAGGAAGAAGTGGCCTATTCTATGCCGGGACCACACGGCTGACCTATGGGCCTACCATGAAATGAAATTCCGAAGTTTCGGACTCAATTTCGTGTTTTCGTTCATACCTAAATCGGCCCAGTAAATGGAGCTCAACATTTCGTTCGTCATAAGTCCTATCAAAAAAGTCCAAAGGAATAATATTTTCATATTTTTAATGTTTTGTAAACGGTAAGTATTATATAATTTTAACATCAAATTTGTGTTTCATTCGGCTCCGAAATTTCGGAAAACATTTCATGGTAGCCCCTCTGATTACAAATTTAAAATTATTATTACACCGAAATCGAACGTGTGACTATCAGAATGTGAGGTTATTGTATTAACTGCTGTACAACCGAGGTCGTAATATGGTAGGAAACTGTCTTGTCCCATTTTATTTATGGCTTCTGCGGGAGCTTGGAACATCTGCACGTGATAGATGGCACTTGTTGAGCTTGAGTTATGAACATTCCAATAACTATACCCACTCACCAGTATAAATATATTATATTATACGTGTAATAGTATAAATATATATACTTTTCTCAAACATGCTTGGAAATATGAGCATTATTTTGACAATCTTCTTAGAGATAAATCAAAATTGGCGTAATGGCCAGATACATGCGGGCAGCAGCCGGCAAAAGTTGTATGAAAATCCATACCTGTCGTGTTTTGCGGCCAGATAAATTACTATGTAAACTCATATTTGTCCTGTAATTTAAAAATGGAATGACCTTTTACTTCGAAACATGGCTACCAAGGAGTACAACTAATAAAAAGTTTTATTTAAATTTCGAACTGGCTTGCAAATAGAAAGCTATTTATTGAAAAAAAAAAACAAAGGAACATTATGGCGCGTGAAAAATTATTATTGTTCGTTATTCGTCATTGAACTTAAAAAGTAAAATTGTGTTTTTAATTTCCGCGCATTGGTTGAGAAAAGTACTATACAAGTCTTGGGCACAACTAGGCAGTGATGGACTCTTGTATGTCGTTCGTCCATCAATGTCTCAGTTGCTGGCCGCTGCAGTAATGTACTAATACATATAATGGAATTGAATATTGTTCCGTAGAAAAAAGTGTCCCACCTAAAAAAACCGTCTTCAATTGTGATAAACCTAGTTATTTTGATCTAAAAACTAAAAACTAATTAACCGATTTTGATAAAATTTCTACGAGACCTATCTGTAAGTATATATATCCTTTCAGATTTTCATTCAGGGTCATTTTATACAAAAGTCGATTGCTTGGTTACCTCTGCCCCCATTCGTGTTTCTACCGTGAAGCAGTTGTGTTTGCATGGCTGTGTTTCGGTTTGAAGGGTGGGATATGGCGTGAATTTACTGGGTACAGAGGAATAGCACCTTAGTCCTCAGGAATGGCAACGCATGGGGGGTATCATGGGCGAAACAGTGTACTCTGTTATGTCCATAGTACTGCTCATGTCTATAGGCGACGGTTACCACTTTCCATCAGGTGGGCCGTCGGCTTGTTTGCCATGCTAAGTTGTATTATATAAAAAAAAAGATTAAAAAATAGTTTTCCAAATCGGTTTACAACTGACGGAGTTATGAGGTAACAAACGTAAAGAAAGTACAACCGAATTGGGAATCTCCTTCTTTTTGAAGTAGATTGGAAAAAAGGTTCATCATCATCATCATCATCATATCAGCTTTTAACTGAGCACTGCTGAACATAAGCCTCCCACTTGAGAGGTTTCGCCAGTAGTTGCCACGCTTAGCAAGCCGATTGGCAACCGCAGTTAGGCTTTAGAGATGTTTTAAGAGGGACGCTGCTGCCCATCCCATGTCCTCCCTTAGTCGCCTCTTATGACACCCACGGGAAAGGAAGGGGTGGCCTATTCTATGCCGGAACCATACTGCAAAGTAATACATTTTTGTTATAACCTAATATGTATATTAAAAGAATGTACAAAGGAATATAAATAAATAAATGCATACTGATAAACGACGTTTCGAAGATACATACTAATATATTGTATATTTGAATTTAGAACGAGGAATGCATGTTTATAGACATACTAGCTTTAACCCATGACTTCTTCCGTGTGAGCACGTTATATATTACAATTTATATTTCGTGTTTTTGTAGTATTATACATTTATTCGTTAATACACCAAGACGGGGGGGGGGGGGGAAGGATTGTTAGCAATGGAGTTTGACAGCCCCATTGCTAGCAATATACCTTATTAGGTCGACCTCCACGTGGTTCCCCCTGGAAACCATCGTGAACAATTCTTGTTGAATTCGTCACGATGAGCTAACTGGCCTGCTTCATCCTCACCTATCATCCTTCACTGGTGCCCCGCCGGTGTAGGTAAACCGATAGCGCGGGTGGGGTTACCATTCCATTATCATCCATTTAAAAAAAAAACACGAAGAGGGGGGGGAAAGGGTTTGTTAGTAATGGAGACTGAGAATCCTATTGCTAGCAATATACCCACCCAGGTCGACCTCCTCGCGGTTCTCCCTGGAAACTATCATGGTTAATTCCTGATGAATTCATCATGATGGGCTAACTGGCCTGTTTTCATTCTCATCTATCACCCTTTACTGGTGCTCCGCCAGCGTATCCCGTTAGCGCAAGCGGGGTTACCATACCATTTTCACCCATCAAAAAAAAATACGCCAAGATGTAACAAATAGACAAACAAACTCAATTTCCATTATATAATATATAAGATAAATTTTGTTTCACTTTAAACTGTATCATAAAATAAAATCAATGGGTAAGTATTCGAAAATTGTGTACAGTTCTACAGAACTTCGTAAATTTGGATTTAAACGGAATTCAACAATAGAGAATCGTTATTTTTAATTGTAGAAAATTCTAGAAACACCGATGGAAATAACTGTGGTATATTAAAAGTCTCATGTCCGACCGCAAATAGCATTGTGGCCTCAAAAGTGACTAAAATAAAAACTTTTAAAGGGCGATTAAACTTTATTATGAGATTGTAACTCTTTCTTCAAATATATTTGTTTACATAATATTCTTTGAAGAAAATATACTACACACATAAAAAATAAATTATGACCATTAATTTAATTTACATTATTTTATTTAAATAAAAGCAATAAATTTAGTTGATAGATAAATAGACATTATTGTAAATTTATATTAAATATTTAACGTTATTAAATGTTATTTTAAGATAGTAAAATTATCTTGGTAATTGTATTAGTTAGTCATAGGTAATATGGATACTGGGGGGAAAAGGGATTGTTAGTAATAGGGATTAGTAGCCCCATCGCTAGCAATATACCCTGTCAGGTCGACCTCCTCGTGGTTCCCCCTTTAAACCATCATGCTGAAATGCAGACGTATTCATCACGGTGGGCTAACTGACCTACTTCATCCTCACCTATCATCTCTCACTGGTACCCCGCCGGTGTATACCGATAGCGCAGGCGGGGTTACCATTCCATTATCATCCATTAAAAAAAATATGGATACCGATCCGATATGTATATATTGGGTTTCTTTCGACATTGATGGTAGAAAAAAGGTCATCAGCCATTTCGATATCGCTCATATCAGTTGGATATCTGTTTTAAGGCCTCTTAAAACATTATCAAATCTTAATTGCAGTTGCCAATCTGCCTGCTAAGTGTGGCAACTACTGGCAAAACCATCCTTTTTCGGGAGACTTATGTTCAGCAGTGGACTAGATATGTTGATGATAATAAATCTGTAGAGAGGTCAGTTTTGTACATGAAATATATTTCCAAAATAACTATCAGGCGGTGATTAGTGATCGATACTGATGCCAAAAATGCAATCAGTAAAATTTTTGTCTGCCTATCTGTCTGTATGTTCGTTATAGAAACTAAAACTACTCGACCAATTTTAACGAAACTTGGTACAATTATTCTTCATACTCCTAGGCAGATTATAGTATACTTTCATCACACTACGATCAATAGGAGCAGAGCAGTGAAGGAAAATGTTAAAAATGTCCACCCGTGCGAAGCCGGGACGGGCCGCTAGTTATTAATAAAAATCTTGTAGTAAAAATTATGAAAGTTACCTAATTATTTAGTGTGTGTTCCAATTTTAAAATTTTCTTCAAGAATGAAATCTCAAATAACATAAAAGTCTTAATCTCCTTTACATTGAAAAACAAAAAACAATCATAAAAATCCCTTCACAATCAGCAAAGATATTGCATAACATAGAAAATAATAAGACCAATTTACCTATAACCTTGTTCCTTTTTCAAACTCATTTAAAAATAAATAACGTTTTCTCTTTCAACAGATGTTTTTTTATTTATTTATATATTTACTAGCTGACTCGGCAAACGTTGTTTTACCATATACATTATTTCTAGAACTATACATGAAAATATATCGTACTACAATTATTATATTCGATTGTCATGTTGCAAACCTATTACATCTATTACATCGATCGTTATGGGATATGGCGTGAATTTACAGGGTACAGAGGAATAACACCTGAGTCCTCAGGAATGGCAACACATGGGGGGTATCATAGGTGAAACAGTATACTCTGTTATGTCCATGGTACTACCCATGTCTATAGGCGACGGTTATCACTTTCCATCAGGTGGGCCGTCAGCTTGTTTGTCATTCTAAGTTGTATAAAAAAAAAATGTTAAACCTGTATTAGAAATAATAAGAATTATGTAAAGATTGACGGATGTTTGTTACTCTTTCACGCAAAAACTACTGAACGGATTTAAATGATATTTGGTACATAGATAGGATAGATACTGTATTAGCACATAGGACACTATTTATGTATTGATTCACGCAAGCGAAGCCCAAAACACCGCTAGTTGTAAATGTACTAATCTATTTATTCTTTTATTGCACAATAAAACTTTGTACAAGAGGCGAGCTTAATGTCATATGGCATTCTCTACCAGCTAACCATTAGGTAAAAACAGAAAGCGTATGAAGGGCAGATGTGGTGATAAATGTGACATAATTTGTAAGATACTGTGTGTCTCTGTGTGTGTAAAATTAGTACTTATTGTTGGGTGTTGATAAAATGAAACGTAACCTTTATAGTTCTTTAAAGTAAAAATATCATCACCTACTTTGATATACGTGTTATATTTCAAATTCTATGACGATATTTTGATCTATTAAAGCATCAAGAGGTGATGAACAAACAAATTCATTTGAAATGACTAAAGTGTTAAATGAGTTTGGTGCTGAGGTTTTCCCTAGAGACTATAGTATGGAGTTCTTCAAAGTCAAGGTCGCATACGCGCACGTGACCTACTCGAGTCGAAGACGTCAGTAGTAAACTTCGACAACTATTTGCTTTCGGAGGGGCTTTATACATGTTTATCACATTTGTGATATAAAGAATTTAAGATTTTGGTTCACAAAACAACTAAAAAAAAATTTTTTTTTTTATACAACTTAGAATGTCAAACAATTTATTAATTTAATGAATGCTTATCAAAGCTTTTGGAATCCTTGCAAAATAATAGACACAGCGTTCTCTTGGAATGTATAACGAATTTAATTAATGATATAGTTTATAATTTTGTTTAATAGAATATCAAAAGCCAGGATCGATCTGTCTATGTTTATATATTTATGTAAATAAATTTAACCTAGCTTAAGATCCGGGCCATTGGTGTGATTGTAGGTACTTAAAAAACCAAATTATCGGTTTATGATCATTAAGTGATGAAAATGATAAATATTTTTTTTTATTTTCCTTTATTTAGTATATAAGTAACAAAATAAGTAAGTTGTAAAAAAAGTTTGACATTAAAAATGGCGCGAGAACGTTCTTTAAGTTTTTTTTTATGATAGTTTTACGGCTTTGGATGTTTCCATTTAGCCCATCTTTAATTTACATTACTTTTATTGTAATAAATATTCTTTTCGAAAATTTTATATATTGGAATCCATAGTATGATGTAATTATAGTCTTTTAATAGTGTGGAGAATAAATAAATTACTATTAATAGTGATGTACTACACACGCTAGTGATGTCGCTCATATACTCGTAGTTCAATAAGCATAGACAAATATGAATCTAGTTTACAGAGCACTTAGGGAAACGAATATAAGGCAAGATTATCGCGGTGTGTGATTATTATTATTCAGCTAGGCACCATAAACATGAATAGTATAACCGCGCTTGTATTAATAATATTATATTTCAGTTATGGCTGCCTTGTATCTCGCAATGGTATTTGCAAGGTCAATATAAAGCCACATTCTCGAATAATAGCTATGAGATTTGCATGGCAATTTGGTAGATCCCCGAGGGAAAACTCCATAATAACGGCGCTGGATTCAAGTCACATTATTAGCTATTGTTACTTAGTAAATTTAAGTCATTTCAAGTTCCATTATTTAAGTTAATATTGTATTCTTGCTTACATAAAACTTCAAGATTGTGATTGTTAAATGATCCTATAGGTCTTTCTCATAATTATATACTTAGTGTAATGCTTAGGATTAAGGATATATATATATATATATATATATATATATAGTAATTTTTATACCGCAAAGCAAAAGCAAACAAGCATACAGCCTGTCTGATGGTAAAGGATCACAGTAATCTATGGACGCCTGCAATAGGGGTGTCACTGCTTAGGGGTGTCACGTGCGTTGCCAACCCTGAAGAAGCCTCTTTTAAAGAACCCCATACTGTAATCTTTAGGAAAAACCTCTTTTATCTTAGTCTATAACCATATTAAATAACCGATCAGTTGGATCAGCTGAAATTTTATGAAAATACGCAATTATCATTTAAGTAATACAATACAAGATAAGACCGGTGGGGGGAAAGGGATTGTTAGTAATGGGGTCAAATAGCCCTATTACTAGCAATATACCCTGTCAGGTCGACCTCCACGCGGTTCCCCCTGGAAACCATCGTGACTAATTCTAGTTTAATTCGTCAGGATGGGCTAACTGATCTACTTTCATCTTCATCTGTCATCCCTCACTGGTGTCCCGCCAGTGTATACCAATAGCGCAGACGGGGTTACCATACCATCCTCAACCATTAAAAAAAAATATAAGACCGGATTCACGAAGAGAAAAAAAAAATATTATGAAACAACACTAGAGTATATGGTATTTTATAAAATAAAAAAAAAAACGTTACAGATTAAAGTTGAAATATGTTTCAGAAAGTCTACTTACATAGATTACACTTTGTTAGAACTAAGCCGCATAATTAATATCGGCCGATTAAGGGCACGGCCATTAGTACTCGGACACCTAATCCCAGAACCGAGAAAGTGCTTAGCGATCTATAATAAATCTCCAGTGATCGATGATGTAGATTAACGTAGATAAAACCGCTGCAAACCATTAAATGGTTAGGGGGGGATGGGATTTTTTTTGATGGGTGAAAATGGTATGATAACCCCGCCTGCACTAACGGAATATGCTGGCGGAGCACCAGTGAAAGGTGATAGATGAGAATGAAAACAGGCCAGTTAGCCCATCAACTCGCTTGCCAAGCGTGCCAACTACAGGCTAAACCCCCCTTATGGGGGAGGCTATGTTCAGCAGTGGATAGTTAAAGGCCGATACAATAATACAATTTACATAGATTGTTGATCTATTGAAAAAGATATTTTTTTATGGGTGAAAATGGTATGGTAACCCCACCTGCGCTAACGGGATACGCTGGCGGAGCACCAGTGAAGAGTGATAGATGAGAATGAAAACAGGTCAGTTAGTCCATCATGACGAATTCAACTAGAATTAAACACGACAATTTCCAGGGGGAACCGCGTGGAGGCCGGCCTGTTAGGATATATTGCTAGTAATGGGGCGGGGGGTAAGGAATTGTTAGTAACGCTGGCAATACACCCTATCAGGTCGACTTTCACGCGGTTCCCCCTGGCAACCATCGTGGTTAATTCCAGTGGAATTTGTCACGATGGGCTAACTGACCTGCTTTTATCCCCACCTATCATCCCTCACTGTTACCCCGCCAGCGTTTACCGATAGCACAGGCGGGGTTACCATTTCTTTATCACCCATTAAAATGCTAGTAATGGGGCTATTTGACCCCATTACTAACAATCCATTTCCCCCAATAATGCGTAGTATCAGCCCCACAGCTAACAATATACCCTATCAGGATGACCTCCACGTGATTTCCCTGGAAACCGTTGCGTTAAATTCCAGGTATATTCGTCACGATGGGCTAACTGACCTGCCTTATCATTCTCACCTATCATACCTCACTGGTGCTCCACCAGTGTATACCTTTTCTTTTAATGGATGATAACGGAAAAGTAACCCCGCCTGCGCTATTGGTATACGCTAGCGGGGCACCAGTGAGGGATGATAGGTGAGGATAAAACAGGTCAGTTAGCCTACCGTGACGAATCTAACAATAAATCAATCACGATGGTTTCCAGGGGGAACCACGTGGAGGTCGACCTGACAGGGTATATTGCTCGCAATGGTGCCACTAATCCCCACTATTAACAATACCTTTTCCCCCCAGTGTATACCGTTAGCGTAACTAATAATAGCGGAATTAAACAAAATAATTCTAATTAAATAAAAATTTAATATTTCATCAGCTAGTAAAGTTTGTACTAATACTTAGTACAAGCAAAGGAAATACACAAATACAAACAATACTATTGAGAAATACGTGAAATTAAACAACCTTTTTAACAGATAAAATATAAATAAGATTACAACTAAATAAGTTAAAATATATTAAGCTTTCTTCAGATTCGACCACACGCACGTGACATCACTAGTGTTGCAGGCGTTCATGTTTACCATCTGACGGATTGCTTGTTTGCTACCTTTGTGGTATAAAAAAAATTGGCAATAATGATTATTATGCGTTATTATTATTATTATTAGTTAATTTGCAAATTCTCTGTTCGGAGGCGACTTTAGGCTTCCTAGTACACGCTCATTCTTTATTCTGTCATTCCTTGTCACCATACATCCATCTTAATATTCACCTCTTGTCCGCATGTATTCGTCTTTCATCCATCGTATTTACGGCCCAGCATTCTGTTCCTTACACGACGACAGGTCTGATGGATTGGATTTGTTTATCCATTAACTTTGTGAGGCGTTCAATATTACAAATTATATTCGAGATTTGAATTCAAATGCATTCGTGAGAACGAATTTAATACGAACATCAACTTTGTTCATTCTATGCAACCTTAAACAGCAAACATACTAACGGCCCACTTTATGGAACTTAGCATATATCGCCACTCTTATTGGGGTGGCCTATGTTCCTTAGGGCTATAATGATTTTTCCAGTATATTCCAAGAGCCAAAATAGTTTTAATTTTTCTGCCATTTATTATATTACTTGGGACTAGTCGTAAAGTGCGTGACCTAAGCAATAGTTACAATAATAAGACGTTAGCTGTCGCGGGTCGGATTGATGGCACTGGAGGACCGGATTTGGCCCGCGGGCCATAGTTCGCAGATCCTACACTAGATGATAAGAGACCAACTGAGCAAGCGATTTTTTGATTCATAGACTGTTTAAGTGTGTATTTACAATAAATTGATGAGAAGGCCACATTTTAGTCAAGTATTTATATTTAGTCTTTACTTTTTCATACATTTTGTTTTTGTTTATTCCTGTTTTGTTGCTTCG
The DNA here is from genome assembly GCF_026898425.1 of Galleria mellonella. Taxonomy (NCBI): domain Eukaryota; kingdom Metazoa; phylum Arthropoda; class Insecta; order Lepidoptera; family Pyralidae; genus Galleria; species Galleria mellonella. The sequence goes on along the minus strand of NW_026442090.1, from coordinate 247,302 downwards.
TGTGTAGTGCCTCTAATCCATTCTGTTACTATTTTTGTAAACCTATTAGTGGCTTAGTTTTTAATCCTAGACTATTTCTATTTACACTAATGTATTCCTGGTTTTCTGGTAAATAAATAAATAAATAATGTTGCGCTAATAATATTAATATTCTTATATATGAATTAGTGAATAGTACAATGCCATCAATATAAGACATAAGTAATAAATTAATATTAGCACTTAATCTTGCCAAGAAACTGCTTCGCAATTTGGCAAGTACTATACATAAGAATCGTCGTATCTATTTTGTATGAAATAAACAACAGTAAAAAATAATTGCACCCACTATTTCAACAATTCTATTTAGCAAAATAAGGGAAGTAAATACATTTTGTAAGATCAAACTTATGTAACTTTATTCAAATAAAAAAATAAAAAGAAAAATAAAAATTCAAAACAATGTTTCACATTCAGTAAGACTATAGACAAATAATATTAAAGATAAACAATATTAATCTATTCTCAGTTTGACTACAGACTTTAACAATAAACAAAAGAGTATATATGCATGCGTGCGTGCGTGCATGCGTGCGTGCGTGCGCGCGTGTGTGTGTGTGTGTGTGGTCAGAAAGATAGGTTAGGTTAAATTTGGTTTGGTGAAAGATACAAAAATGATCTTATTTTTATAAAATCCTCATTTTTACCAACTCACGTTGGTAAATCCCAAGATTTACTGGTAAAACTTAAGATTGTACTTATAAAGTACAAAAGGCAGTCTTGTCACTAAAGCAATCTCTTCGAGGCAACCTTTGTGTAGAGGAGAAAAGAAAATGACGGTAGTTATTTGGCGCAAGATGTATCTAATGATATGTAAGTATAGTAAAGTTTCGTCTATATATATATGTAGTTTGAATATTAAATTTTTGATACTTTGAGCTGCACATTATTATAAATTTCGTACGATCTCAATTTTTTTTTAAATAATATACAACCTATATTACTAGCCGTTAATGTACTTTTCTATCGGCGAAGGAATTTTTAAAATCGGTATTTGTGTTATCGTATATAATCTATAAGTATGTAGGTTAGTTGTATAATATATATATATATATATATATATATATATATATATATATATATATATATATATATATATATATATATATATATATAAATCATAATGTGCAGTACTTCTCTATTGTATATGTTATAATTTTTTTCACCGCATAATAAAATTTCTGTTTTGCCAAAGGTTGACTGGGAGAATGCTATATAGTATTAAGTCCGCCTTTTGTACCAGACATGTTTTTGTAATGTGATCAATAAAGAATAAATAAAAAAAAAATGGTTTTCGAGTTTATCCATTATAAACGAACAAACAAAAAAACTATCAAATTTTTCCTCTTGGTCTAGAAGAGATAATAACAAACGGAACTGATTTCTATACGTACTGTCATACCCAACACAACAATCTGCAGTCAGTCGAACGTGGAAATAATTGGAATCCGTTTCGGGGTATTACCTCATACCGGGAAGGATAACTCCTGGAATAGTTTTCATTAGTAAACTGTAATTGGTTGTAACAAATATCTGTATACTCTTTATTGTTTCCAACAGTAAGCTAGCAATCCGGCCCGGCTTCGCACGGAAATTAAATCGTAGATATAATTTTCAAAACTGATATTTTGATATGTTACTCCGTTGGTAATAATATAGCTTAATATTATTTATTATTATTTATTTATTTATTAGTACAAATATGTATACATAGCGGACTTAATGCTAAAAGTATTCTCTCCCAGTCAACCATAGGCAAGTGTCAGAATACTCGAATGCGGTACTAGTAATTATTGATATGCATACATACTAAAATTACATATATAAATGAATAAATATATATGAATAACAAATATACTTACACATATATGATGCATACTATATTATACACGAATTTGGGAATAATATAAAGCACTTACTGCTCGGATAAAGATAAAAAGTGAGCGTGAACGCTTTTTTTAAAGACGGTATAGCTAATATTAGCTTAAATTAAAGTATTTCTAAAATTGAATAAATAGATTTTGGGTTACATTATAAACAAAAAATTAAATACAGCTTAATATTAGCTTAGAGGGGAAAGGGATTGTCAGTAATGGAGACTGAGAATCCCATTGCTAGTATTATACCCAATCAGATCGACCTCCTCGCGGTTCTCCCTGGAAATTATCATGGTCAATTCCTGATGAATTCATCATGATTGGCTAACTGGCCTGTTTTCATTCTCATTTATCACCCTTCACTGGTGTTCCGCCAGCGTATCCCGTTAACGCAGGCGGGGTTACCATACCATTTTCACCCATCAAAAAAAAAAAAATATTCTAGCTTAAGTGAAAGTATTTCTAAAATAGATTAAATAGACTTTGGGTTTATTCATTACAGACAAAAATCCAAATTAGCTGACATGGACCAAGTCGCGAGTAAAACCTAGTAATATATAGTTTAGATATACATATATTCCCTTGAAATATATATTTCTTAGAGCGGTAACTAGTGCGATTAACGCTAATGACCGGTAGGGAAGGTCGTAGACCCTCCACTAATGGTAGTCAACCGTCAATTGCAGGCAGGCGCACGTATATTAATGGTAGCGGAATTAAACAAAACAATTGTAATAGAATAACTTCTTTTTATATATATCTTATAATCTCTCTAATAAATATCTTATAACGACTTCCTTAATATAACACTTAATTTAGTAATACATAAATGAATAAATGACAATTTTATTCGCTTTTTTTTATACAACTTAGAATGGCAAACAATCTGACGGCCCACCTGATGGAAAGTGGTAACTGTCGCCTATAGACATGAGCAGTACCATGGACATAACAGAGTATACTGTTTCGCCCATGCTACCCCCCATGCGTTGCCATTCCTGAGGACTCAGGTGTTATTTTTCTGTACCCAGTAAATGCATGTCATATCGCACCCTTCAAACCGAAACACAGCCATGCAAACACAACTGCTTCACAGCTGAAACACGAATGGGACAGAGGTACCTAAGCAATCGACTTTTGTACAAAGTCTCCCTCTGGTATCGCTTGTAGAAATTATCTATTTATATACATATTTATTTATTTAGAATCACCAATATAAGGTTTAGCGAAACATTTCGGTAGTGGATAACGGCTAACTGTTCCTACATATTGAGGCAAACACAGCATGCTTTGTGTTTAAAAAATATTAAAATAGAATTAAATTACTAAATTATTTAGTGGCATCAAATTAATTTTTATTAATTTATTTATTCATTTATTAATTAATTATCTACTACTATATATACTTAATATCCTTTATTTTATTTTTTACGACGCAATATTTTTTTTTCTTTTTTATTGTAATCAGTCGTATCAGAAATGACTCTTCATATTTTTATTTGTATGAAACTAGTTACACGCCCCGGTCTCGCACGGGTGAATGAAGAAAATGACATCAAATTTTTACTAATTTATGATATATCTATACTAATTTTTATATGACGATTTATAACCCGGTTTTTTTTTTTACTTTTCCATATGATTTTTCAAACATTTTCTTTAATAAAAACCCTATTCTGACAATTGCAAACATGACAAAAAAATAGCCAAATTGGTGTATCCGTTCTAAAATGATGCACTTACAGATTTTTACTCATATGGATAAATATAAATAAATGGGTCCCCAACAAAAGAATAACCGAGTGATAAAGTTAGTCTAGCTAATGGCATACCATTCAATAATAAAAGAACTCAATTCCGCAGCAAAAAAAGAAATCTGCGGGATTATTTAAGTTCTCATTTGAACCAAAATCGATTCCTTAACCTTGGAGACATCGTATATATTAGATACCTACCTAATTCCCTTTTAGAAGTTGCAAAGACATTATAATAATTTCAGATCAGCATTTAGAAGACTGCTGATCAGGAAATTTGGGATTTTGAGGTGCACTAATGGCTGGAATAATTATGTTTTTTTTATACAACTTAGAATGGCAAACAAGCTGACGGCCCATCTGATGGAAAGTGGTAACCGTCGCCTATAGACATGAGCAGTACCATAGACATAACAGAGTATACTGTTTCGCCCATGATACCCCCCATGCGTTGCCATTCCTGAGGACTCAGGTGTTATTACTCTGTACCCAGTAAATTCACGCCATATCCCACCCTTCAAAACCGAAACACAGCCATACAATCACAACTGCTTCACGGTACCTGTACATTACTCAGTAATGGCTGTGGTAGAAATTTTATATATTTATTTTATTTGGAAAACACAACAGATAATAATAAAAAAATTATATAGTTAATTATAAACATACAAGACATTGGACAATATTGATACCCTGAAACGTGTTAATACAACATGAAAGATATGCAGTTTAAATAAAGTTAACAATGACAACAATTAAAAAAAAAATACTAAAACAACATATCCTGGTCACGCGGACATTTACCAGAAGGGGAGGCTGTACAAAAGTCGTTTGCTTGGTGACCTCTGCAGTTGTGTTTGCATGGCTGTGTTTCGGTTTGAAGGATGGGATATGGCAGTGAATTTACAGGGTACGGAGGAATAACACCTGAGTACTCAGGAATGGCAACGCATGTGGGATATCCTGGGCGAAACAGTATACTCTGTTATGTCCATGGTACTGCTCATGTCTATAGGCGACGGTTACCAATTACCATCAGGTGGGCCATCAGCTTGTTCACCATTCTAAGTTACATAAACAAAAACCACGAGTGAAAGCTAGTATTGAAATAAAAATAGACTCTTACGGACGTTTGTAAACAAAGAATTTATATAAACATTTCTACCTTAAAAAGTTGCCTGCCTGTGGCCTGACAGGGGCTCTGTTCCAACATCATTTGTTTGTGACACATCAGGCAAACTCCGTACATTTTAATTTGTTTGAAACACAATTTATGGGAGACAAAGGGGCATCTGTAGATAACAGATAGAACGTATTCAAGTACATGCAAATCAGGGCCCTGTTTGATACATTTGTATAATTTATGATGCACAAACAGAATGTATATATTATATATAAACTTTTGTACATTAATTCTGATTTGTATAATTCAGATGCCTTTTGTCTCGTCTCGTATATTATAAAGAACAAAGTATTATAGAATTTAACCTCACACGCCTGAACCTAAAAATGAGTTTTCGGGCTGCGAAATGTCGTCTCGCAATTTTTTTATTCTATCTATAAGATAGAATAAAAAATTGGGGGAAAGGGATTGTTAGTAATGGCGAGGTTAATCCCCATCGCTATCAATATACCTTATCAGGTCGACCTCCACGCGGCTCTCCCTGGAAATCATAGTGACTAATTTATTATTGAATTCGTCACGATGGGCTAACTGACCTGGCTTTTCATCCTCACTAGTCATCTCTCATTGGGGCCCCGCTAGTGTATATCGTTAGCGCCGGCGGGGATACCACTCCATTATTATCCAACAAAAAAAAATTGTTAACGAACTTATTATATATAAAGAATAATGAAGGCCAATATCTATTGTATGCAATTCTACATGTATGTTTGTGCAAGAAAAGCAAAGGACAATTTTTTTTATTGATAATAGTAGAATGATAACCCCGCCAGCGCTATCGGTATATGCTGGCGTGGCACCTGTTAAAGACGACATGCGAGACTGAAAGCAGGTCAGTTGGCTCATCGTGATGCATTAATCATGATGGTTTCCAGGGAGAACCGCGTGGAGGACAACTTCACAGAGTATATTTATTTATTTGTCTATTTGTTTGTTAATTTATTATTTATTGCACAATAAAATTTATACAAATGGCCAACTTAATGCATAGCATTCTTTACCAGCTAAGTAGAATGACATTCTATACCAGCTAACCATTAGGTAGAAACAGTAAGCGTTTAAAGACATCTTCATCTGCATCTTCTATCTTCTAAAAAAATATTAATTATTATTTTTTTTTTATTTTATTTTAGTAGTAAATGCCTACAAAATTTTCTGTTTGCCTCATAATTGACGGGTATAGAACGCTGATAGGTGTTAAGTCCGCCATATATACACATACTTCTATTATATAATTGTGCAAAAAAATTTTAATAAATAAATATTTGAGAGTTGTGCCTTAAAAGTTAAATAGTTCACAAATATTACCGCAGTCGGAACACCAGAAATCTCACGTTTTTATTTATTTATTTATTCATCAGTACAAATATGTGTAAATGGTGGACTTAATGCTAAAAGCATTCTCTCCCAGTCAACCGTAGGGAAGTGTCAGAATACTCGAATGCGGTACTACTAATTATTGATAGATACATACATACTAAAATTACATATATAAACGAATAAATATATATAAATAACAAATATACTTACACATATATGATATATAATATATTATACACGAAATTGAGAATAATATAAAGCACTTACTGCTCAAATAAAGTTCTTTGTATAAACAATTACTATTCCGAGCACAACTTTTGAATAACACTAATTGTTGAAAAATATAAAATTTCAACACTTACATACATACATGTTCCTTCTGAAAAAAAGAACTGAGTCGCATTTTTTCTTTTTTTTTTAAATTTTAAAACAAATATTTTAGTAAAGGATGTTAACTTTACAATGATGTATACTCAATATAACTATTCAGAATTACCTTCAATTGTTATTTTTATATGATATATTAGTACATTTTGGCAACTACAGAAATACTTATATATTTATTCAATGTCATACCATACTATACGTCTGAACATTATGAGTTTTCATACGATTAATCTTCTTCTTCTATACTTATAATAAATCTGTAGAGAGGTCAATTCTGTACATGAAATATATTTCCAAAATAACTATCAGCGGGTGATTAGTGATCGATACTGATGCCAAAAATGCAATCAGTAACATTTTTGTCTTTCTGTCTGTATGTTCGTTATAGAAACAAAAACTACTCAACGGAGTTTAACGAAACTTGGTAATGTACTTTGTAATTTATATAAATATTTATTTTAATTTCTGTTTAGCACTACTACTGCCCACTCACTACTTCCTATGCCACTGTGTTAGGTTGACTGGAAGAAATCTCTTTTAGAGATAAGTTCGCCTTTGCTAACATTGTTATTAACTTATTGTTGTACAAAATTTGTTTTTGTTACCTTTTGTAATATCTATGTATGTCACTAATTTTTTTTTCCTTTTCTTTCTTTCTAATAACATGTGGACAGATAGATAACAATGTTATACCATTGGTTATTTTATTAATTATTTTAATTAATATAGTAAAGAGTTATAGAACACTATAGAGAATTTAAATGAAGTGCCGACATTTGAGATAATAAATTCAATTAATAATATTTCAGACGCCAATTTATTTTATAAACTATTGCGTTTGAAACTTAATTACTTTAGCGTACACGAGTAGAATATTAATACAAGAACAAATATGCTTACGACAGTAGTATCTAATGGCGTAGTTAGAGATATTTATCGCCCGTTACAGATATGGTAATGCGCCGGTCCTATTGCTCGAATAACAGATAACCGATGGGGAAGGAAGGGATTGTTGGTAAAGGGACTAACAGGCCCATTGCGAGCAATATGCCCTACGCCCAGGTATATGCCAAATAATATGCCCAGATCGGCATCCACGCAGTTCCATTTTTTATCCTCATCTATCATCCTTCACTGGTGGTCCGCCAGCATAAACCAATAGCTCAAGCGGGGTTACCATTCCATTGTCAACCTTTAAAAAACTTTTTGGGTTTCATTCAAATAAACACGGTGACCTGTTTATTCACCAGGTCGGCATTCACGCACTTCCCTTTTTATCCTCACCTATCATTCTTCACTGGTACCCCGCCAGCATAAGCCGATAACAATTCCATTGTCAACATTTATACCTGTACGTATTAATAAAATCCTGTATTAAATTAAACATGATACATAACGTGATTACAGATACTTCCGTGATTTCTTTTAAACATGAAAGAGCTCGATGTCGGCACTTAACACCGTGAACCGGGGGTGGGGGAGGGGGAGGGGAGGATTGTTAGTAATGCAAACTAACAGTCGCATTGCTAACTATTTACTCAGTCTAGTCAACCTGCACGTGGACCCCCTGGGAACTATCACGCTGAATTCCAAGGCTAACTGACCTTGCATTTTCATCCTCACCTATCATCCCTCACTGGTGCCCCGCTAGTGAATACTATTAGCGCAGGCGGAGTTACCATTCTATTATCATACATTAAAAAAACACCGTGAAACGTGTTTCGACAATACGTTAACAATATTTTGCGTCAATTAGCCTACGTTCTTAGCAATCGGTTAATTCATGTTAACATCTTACATACTTTACCTAATTACGAACGAACTTTGCTATTTGAAATGACCTGTAAATATCAAGGAGAATTTTCTAAACTCAAATCTTTCCTATTTATAAAGTTTATAAAGCGGAAAGTATTTTTTTATTTGTGATGAATAAACTCAAATACTACTCAACTGATTTATTAAATTATTTCACCTAGCATAGTCTACAGCTACATTATTAACAAGTAATATAGTATAGGTATAGATTAAGTCACCCCTTCCTTTCCCATATATGTTGTAAAAGGCAACTAAGGCAGGGCGAGGGATGAGCAGCAGCGTCCCTCTTAAAACATCTCTAAAGCCTAACTGCGGTTGCCAATCCGCGTGACAAGCATAGCAACTACTGGCAAAACCCCTATAGGAGAAGGCGTATGTTTGACAGTGGACAATTAAAAGCTGATATGATGATGATGACGAATATAGACTATTATTTTCTAAAAAATAGAGATTCCTATGAAAATTACGATTATAATTAAAAAATATTAAAAAATTGCCTACTGAAGCCATATTAATACCAATTTATTTTTCTATTTGTCTATGAGTAAAACCACATTTTTAGCGAGTAATGTCATTTACTTATAAATAAAACCGTGCGAAGCCATTTACACACACACAAAGATACACATTGCTTCTTCGAAATTTGGAAAAGAAGTTTTCCGTATATTCGAAATTCCAAACCCACGGTAGAATTTTCTATATATCGAGTTTTTTTTTTATACAACTTAAAATGCCAAACAAGCTGACGGCCCACCTGATGGAAAGTGGTAACCGTCGCCTATAGACATGAGCAGTACCATGGACATAACAGAGTATACTGTTTCGCCCATGATACCCCCCACGCGTTGCCATTCCTGAGGACTCAGAAGTTATTCCTCTGTACCCAGTAAATTCACGCCATATCCCACCCTTCAAACCGAAACACAGCTATGCAAACACAACTGCTTCACGGTTGAAACACGAATGTAAAACATTCACACAAACAATATTATTATTATTATTATATTTTTTGTGTGTAAGTATGTATTATCCGATTGTTTCATCAATTTCTTTTCAATTATTAATTAAAAAAAAAATAGTTTCATATTCTTTTGCCATTTTTTTTTATTATCTGGTACTGCATGGTTTTGTATTTGCGCTAAATTTATAATTAAAAAAAACTACTTTTTAAAAAAAGTTCCTTGCTCATTCTTCACACCTAAAATTGCATTTCGAATAGGCGCTAAATCTTAAAGGACTATTCAAAAATGTTCACTTGAAAAAAAGCTTCCTTTCATTGAAGACATCAAATTTTTATACAAATAAAAATTCGTGCAAGTAAATATATTTTATTTTTATTTTTACAAGCACACTTTACTGTGCTTTGAAGTACTTGAAACTGCTTTAAATTAAAATAAATTTCCAACAAAGAGCCATTCAAGTTAATGTAACTGTCTTAGCCAGCAACAAATTAATGAGCTTTGAAACAAACGACTTTTTAAAAGGTTCCTCAATAGCCATAAATAATGAACCATTGCCATAAAGAAATTATGGAATACTAAAATAAAAATATAACAAACGTATAATTGAGTTTGTATGTTTGTTACCTCTTAACACCTTAACATCTCAACTTATCAAGAAATAGGCTACTTTTTATTCGATTTAATGAACATACATATTCTGGTCACGACGATGGGAGTACCAAATAAAGATAACGCAAGTACCCTAATTTATATGAAAATCAAGCGTACCTATACTGAATTATAGTGTGTTTCAATTAGGGATGAGCAATATATAGCAATAATTATATATTTTATAGTAGTTACAATATCTATATATTTGCCCAACAACGAATATCTTGAATTGAATATTAACGAATAGGTTATCCAGTATTTATTTATTTATTTAACTCTTTATTGCACCATAAAAATAAAATATACAATGACAAGTGAATAAATCAAGTGAAATATAGTAACATAAACACAGATTGAAATATACACATAAAGCTACAAAAGACGGTCTTATCACTAGGGCAATCTCTTACAGACAACCTTTGGTTAAAGGAGAACAGATAGAAATGAGCAGGTGGCGCAAGAGTGAATTAATAATTTTTCGTGCATAAAATACAAAAACGTGTAATGCACAAAAATATCAAATTTAATGACGAAATAAAGAATTCAATCGAAATAAATATAGATATCCGACCGGTACAGGCCATATTAGAATGGGTAATGACCTTTTTTCCGCCATCAACGTCCAAAAAACTCTATATATAGATATTAGAGCGGTACCACTATTATTCACATCTAATTTTAATATAAATTAATGAAAATAATTGACCTGACCATAAGACAATCTGCTAATGTCCAATGTTTCGATATGTTACTAATTTTATTTAAAAGTGTTTCAATTTCATCAAAGTTGTTTTTTTTTCTGTTAAGTTCTAATAAAATAGACTGCACTTGCTAAGTTATTGCAAGAAAATATATATACATGTATCAAAAAAACGCTCCATATCAGTTGTAATCTTAGATTATGTAAATAGAGCATAGAGCCAAATAGTACAAATATACAATTAAACGAAGTATAATTAACAAATATAAGTACCTACAATAAAAAAAAGAAATGTCAATTATGTCGTTTTATGCAGATAATCTTTATCTCTATCTCTCTCTTTTTTCTTTCTCTCACGTGCACACTCACGTTTGTGTATATGTGTATGTGTAAAAGTGTATATGTGTGCTGAGTGTGTATAAATTCAAATCATCCTTTATTTAAATAGATTCGTTTACGAGCACTTTTAAATCGTCATCTTATCACATATGTATACACGCACACATGTACACACGTATGCACGCACGTATTCACGCGCACGCACACACACAAAACAACGCGGAGACACGGCACGGGATTAATGTAAAAATATACATATAATATATAAACGTATAACGAAACGTGATATTTATTTAAGTACATTTATATTTTTTATTACACCAAAGAGGTGTACGCAACAAACTCTTTCTCCTAATTAAAATAAACGAAACATTTTTAATTGAGAGGCATTAGAGCGTTGTAATTTGTTTATCCTCTGTTTTCAATTATTTAAGGGATCAAAGTGATACGCATCCCCATTACGCGGGGTGGGAGAGAAATAAATAATTAAAATTATAATTGCTATTAATTTAGATTCAGTAATTTATGGGACGTTACAATTTTAATCTGTGTATATGACGGAACTGGCTTGACGATTTTGTACAGAGAATAAAATATGTTACCATAGAACTAATAATTAAAATAGACCCGACCATTTCCGACCTAACTTCTATTAGTTGGGAGGAAAGGGATTGTTAGTAACGGAGACTAGGAACCCCATTGCTAGCAATATACCCAACCACATCGACCTCTACGCGGTTCCTCCTGGAAACTATCATGGTTAATTCCTGATGAATACATCATGATGGGCTAACTGGCCTGTTTTTGTTCTCATCTATCACCCTTTACTGGTGCTCCGCCAGCGTAGCCCGTTAGCGCAGGCGGGGTGACCATACCATTTTCACCCATCGAATAGATTGCTATTGGTCTGTGGTCTGCTGATATCCAACAGCAATACAAATAAAAAATCGATTGATCGATTAAATGTCTCTAATGATTCTTTGATAAACTTTGTATTCCTTATCATTTTTCATCTTTGGTTGACCCATTTCTATACAGTAAGCCAGTGTATTGTGGAGCTGGTTTGACTCCTGCTGTCTGATGTTTCTGCCATCACTAAATCAGCATTTGTTCGTAATGAAATAAATTAGTATGAGATCATCAAATGCGCCTTCTTAAGGAAAAAATATCTTAACAGACAAATAGACAGACAGGCAGATAACAAAGTGATCCTATAAGGGTTGCGTTTTATTTTCTGAGGTGTGAGCATGTTTTAATAAATATTAATTATGAATGTAAATGACTATAAAAATAGAGGAAGACCTAAATAGACATGGATGGACTGTGTGAAAGACGATATGGCCAGAATGGGAGTGAACGAGAATGAAAATGGTAAGGACTGCAAATACAGAAGAATGGAAGTGAAAAACATATTACGCTGACCCTAAATAAAAATTGGGATAAAGGTAGGAGGATGATCATGGTGAGAGAAAAACAGGTGGGGCAGCGGTACCCGAAAATTTGAGCCCAACTTTTGTGCAAAGTCTGCCTCTGGTATGGTAAAACAAAGTTTTTTTTATGCAACTTAAAATAACAAACAAGCTGACGACCCACCTGATGGAAAGTGGTAACCGTCGCCTATAAATATGAGCAATACCATAGACATAACAGAGTATACTGTTTCGCCCATGATACCCCCCATGCATAGCTACTTCTAAGGACTCGGGTGTTATTCCTCTGTACCCTGTAAATTCACGCCATATCCCACCCTTCAAACCGAAACACAGCCTTGCAAACACAACTGCTTCACGATAGAAACACGAATAAGACAGAGGTGCCCAAGCAAACGACTTTTGTACAGTCTCCTTCTGGTATGAAAGTATGAACAATGATCCAATTTTCTCACAGGCGACTCTTTGTAGAGGCCAATATCGTAATATTCGAATCAACTAATCGGATTACGAAGCCGATTCGTTAGAAAAAATTCGCTGTGATTGCACGGATAATTTTTTATTACTTGCTACTTTGACAAAAAAGTGTTCGCGAAAATTTCAGCTGATCAATAATATTGTTAAAGTTACACGTCGGAAACGTGAAATATAATTAAATATTATGTCCCACAGAAAAACGACTTCAGTTATAGTAAAAGCAGTTATTTTTATTTAAAAACTAAACTACTGAATTGTTTTCGTTAATATTTATATGGGACCAATCGGTAAGTACATTTTTTCAGATAAAAAACGAATTTTCCAAGTCGGTTTATAACTAATGGTTAAACTTATGCTTTAGTGATGTTTTAAGAGGGACGCTACTGCCCATTCCTCGATCAATGAGTTCCCGTAATCGCCTTTTACAACACTTACGGGAAAGAAAGAGGTAGCTCATTCTATGGCGGGACCACAAGGCCAGAAATATGAGTGGAACAGAGATATCCAAGCAGATTTACCAGAGAAAAACTTTGAACGCATGGGTGGTATCATGGGCGAAACAGTATACTCTGTTATGTTCACGGTACTCATGTCTATAGGCGATGGTTACCACTTTCCATCAGGTGGGCCATCAGCTTGTTTACCATTCTAAGTAGCATAAAAAAAACAGTTGTATTTACATGGCTGTGTCAATTTAAAGGATGGAATATGACAATAAAATTACAAAGGTTATAAAAGCTTAACATCTTAGTCCTCGGGAAAGGAAACGCTTGAAGGGTTTTATGGGCGACATAGTGTTAAGTCCATCGTATTTTTGAAATCTATAGGGAATGAGGAGGGTATAACAAGAAGGTAAGATTACAAGGTATATTACTGTATGTTCCTCCTGAAAACTATCGTGTTTAATTCTTGTAGAATTCGTCACGATAAGTGACGGCTTTCATTCTCATATCATCTCATCATCTCTGAATGGTGCCTCGCCAGCGTACACGTCTGCCATAGTTGAGATTATTATTCCATTATAATTCATTAGTAAAAGCCCCCCCCCCCCTCCCGGCCCCCTTTATAAAGGTCGTATAGTAAAGTACTAAACTATCTTCTATACTAGCTATCCTCAACTTTTCGCACTGGGAGCTACAACATTGTCTTTATTATTAGGGAATTTTGCCTATAAGTCACCATGCTGGGCAAGCAGGTAATTGACTGACCATTAAATGTACCCTCTTTTAACTAGCAATCGAGTAAAGAGATTCAATTTAAGCGAGAAGCTAGGCTATTTTTTAAATAGCATAAAATTAGTCTGACAAGATCACAGGTGAGCAAATAAGAATAATTACATGCAATATCGTTCGTTAGCTCAAGACAACAACATCTTACCAATTTCCTAAGGCTATTCACTAACGAGTAACAGTTTACTATCCCCTAGATAATTAGGGATTTTCAAGCAACGTAGTGTAGATGTTTGCTTGAACTTATAGACATCACAGGATGAGTTTGGAGACGATAGATACCAAAATATATATGTGTATGTGTGTGTGGGTGTGTGTAAAAACATTATATTGTATAATAATTTAAATGTATAATAATTTTTATACTATTGAGGTGGCTTACAAGCATACAGCTTATCTAATAATAAGCGATTACCAAAGCATATAAACCCTTGCAATACTACAGGCATTACGCGCGCATTGCCGAGCCCATAGAAACCTCTTTATCCCTTTTTTGAAGAACCCCATGCTGTAGTCTCTTGGAAAAACGTAGACAGGGAGCTTATTCATTTAAAAATAACTGCACTATTCCACAATTTTTTATTTATAAGATCCTTGACCGGTTTCGCTTTATGACAAAGGTCTATCATTATGCATGTACAATTACGACGCCTAGATAGATAGACGTATGTCGACCAAATAGGCGACGTGCTGAAGAAGGGCTAAATTAAAAGTAACCGGCGAGCGTGTATCAAAAGATTGATAGATGTGATAGAAGCGAAAGAGATCTGTTTGAATCGAAGAGTTTTGATCATTATTTCTGTCTATACTAATAGAAGACAAGCGTGACAGATATGTACGTATGTAAATGTGGATGAAGGATGTTATACATTTACTTTGAAACGAATTTTACTATTTTATTTTAAAACGTACATATCTAATTTTCTTTTTTTTATTTATACAACTTAGAATGGCAAACAAGCTGACGGCCCACCTGATGGAAAGTGGTAAGCGTTCTCTATAGACATGAGCAGTACTATGGACATAACAGAGTATACTGTTTCGCCTATGATACCTCCCATGCGTTGCCATTCCTGAGGACTCAGGTGTTATTCCTTTGTACCCAGTAAATTCACGCCATATCCCACCCTTCAAACCGAAACACAGCCATGCAAACACAACTGCTTCACATATACTAAACTTATTAGTTTATTATATGTATGTATATAGACAATTAAGTTTTTTTAATATAATCCACCGTTTCATTATAAAAAGAATGTTCATGATACAGAGGGTAAACAAGCATGCGGCTAACGTAACTGTAACGTAAATGACTACTGCCGTCCATGACCACCCGCAACAAAGGAGGAATCATCTTTCATCGAAAGTTTGGATGTAAATGAATGAAATTAATAAATACCGATACATATTACGGTTTATGTTACGAGTATATATCCTTACATAGAAACAGACATTCAACCGACTTCAAAAAGGTGGAGATTCTCAATTCGGTTGTATTTTATGTTTTTTACCTCATAACTCTATTAGTTAAAAAACGATTTAGAAAATTCCTATTTTTGATCTGAAAAAATATACTTACATGGTCTCATAGAAAGTCTGTTAAAATCGTTTCAGTTGATTAGTTTATAAATCAAAATTTTACTAAAATTCAAGTCGGTTTTTTTACGAAACAAAATCTTCAATTATATATACGTATATTCCTTATTGCACTTAAACAAAAGATACAGCGTTTTTAACAAGTTGTCAAAATAATAAAGATTATTTTAACAACTTGTTAACAAGCGTCGGCTTATCTCTAAAAGAGATCTCTTCCAGTCAACCCAAGGCAGTTAGAAAGAAAACAACTAGTGTGTAATCTAACGGGTAATTATTAATAGTATAAATTAAATATATAATATTTCAAGGACGTAATTTTTTCAAATTTTGTTTTATTATCGCACTATAAGTACCTAGTGCATTGTCACAAACTGGTACTAACGTAACGAGTAGCCGGGGTAACTGACAGCCCTGGTGGGAAAGGAATTATTAGCAACGGAGTTCGACAGCCCTATTGCTATCAATATGCCTTATTAGGTCGACCTCCACGTGATTCCCCCTGGAAACTATCGTGACCATTCTTGTTGAATTCGTCACGATGGGCTAACTGACCTGCTTTCATCGTCACCTATCATCCCTCACTGGTGCCTCGTCAGCGTATATCGATAGCGCGGGCGAGGTCACCATTCCATTATCATCCATTAAAAAAAAACTGACAGCCCTAACAAATTATTCACATGTGTGGGTATTTCGTTTAAAAATTCCAACGTTTTTTAATTGAATAAGGAATGATATATGATGAGAATTCACCATGTGGTCGGTTAAACGCAAATCTGATATCTTCGCGGCCATATTTGCATTCGTGCAAATATGGCCGCCATTTTATGGAATATATAAAAATATATTTTTAACTAGTATGTTGCCTATTTTTTTTATTATTATTTTTGTATGTATTATGTAATTGTTATTAATTTCTCTTCTCCAACCAAAGGGTTGCCTGGAAGAGATCGCTCTTAGCGATACGACCGCCCATTGCTTTCTTAGTGTAATATTTACTTGTATTTTTTTGTATCTATAGTGAGTTTACTATGGTAATCTTATGGAAGAAACAATTAAGAGTACAATATCTTTGTCGTTATGAGAAATGGTAGGTGAGTACAAGGTCAGGTCAGTTGAAAACGCCAATTTACTTGACTTTACTCTTGGCACACATAGGATAGGGTGTACCCTATCCTATGTGTGCCAAGTGCCTGGGGTATGCCCCATTAATAATGATTGATAATTGTTAGGAATTTAGCATCCCGACTGCATCCATTATACTTCAACAGGTCGACCTTCACATGGCCTTTCCTGGAAACCATCGTGGTTAATTTCTACTAAATTCACCACGATGGCCCAACTGTAGCTCAGTCATTTCATCTTTCATCCTTCCTATTATCATTCCATTTTCATCTATTATAAAAGGTCTTCCCCCCCCCCCTTTCTAAAGGCAGTGTAGTAGTGTGTACTGAACTGCTAATGTCATAGATAAAACAATAATCTTTTATCTACGCTAATGTAGTCTTAGTCTTTGTCGACAGTAAATGAGCTATATAATGTCATAACTCAACCCTTATCACATTAGAAGGCTTTGTACTTAGCAATAAAAAATAAATAAGTAAATAATGCTCACAAATATTCCCAGCCGGGATAGACGTCAGCCGACTGTGTTACGAGTCGAGAAATACTACTACCAATAGATACTAGCTTTTACCCGCGATTTCCTCTATGTAACCGGAATAGGTTTACTGACCGGGATAAAAAAAAACTTATATCCTTCTGCATCCCATAACAGGTGTATAGTAAATTTCAAAATGATTGGTTAAGTCGTTAAGCGAGTTTAAGGTAAGAAATAAATTCACTTATATATTTAAGTTTCACTGAAAATTATAATATATATATATATATATATATATATATATATATATATAGTATGGTATACATTATCAATTGCAATATTTATTTATTTATTTTTTATTATGAATATTAATTTTGTATTTTATTTTTACTGCCTAAATAATAATGGTCTATTAATTTAATCATATGATAATTATTTTTAATATACATATATTATGTACAAAACTAGGTTATAGTATTATAATAAATTTTGTATACCAATAATTTGGTGAAACAAAGTGTACACAACTGAACATCTAATGTAACCACGTATAATGCAAATAAGGAATCTGAATCTGAATCACTTGTACTACTTGGGATAGAGGGGATAGATGGGACATGTGCTACTGTTTATTCCGGTCAATCAATAGGTACATTCCGGTCATGCGGACGAATATGCGGGCAAAAGCTAGTTATATAGAAATAACTTAAGATTAATTTAAAAATAACATTTTACTATATGCACAACTGGCGCCTATTTCTTCATCTAAATCAGAGAATAGCAATAAAATTTTAATAATTATGACTATCCCGACGAAATAGAATCTAAATGTAAAAAAAACACATTAAATTCGGCCCTTCCATTTATGATTCCAAAAACATTTAAAAAAATAATTTATTACTATTATTTTTTTCTCGTCGATTATTACAAACGTAATAGTAAAATAATTTTTTTTATCACACTTTAGAAAAATCAAATTAGATATTTCTTTCTGAACAGTTATGTACATCGTAGACGTAACATGTTCTTATGACATTCAAAATTACATTTGATTATATAGTTCACCTATATTATATTTTTAACTGAACTAAATACTACGAAACTCCATATGTACCGTGACATTTCAACGTTTTATATTAAGTCGTGTAGTGTTATAATTATTGCGTTTCATATAATAATAATAATACATATAATTTATTACTTACATTAATATCCGTTTCGGGAGTATATATTACAGAATTGTGTAATAGTTTCAGAATAAAAACCAGGTCAGCGTACAACAAGTGGGGAACACTGAACACAGTAACATACACAAGGCTTAGAATAAGCGCACATAGACTGTAAGGCATAGATTATTGCAAATTATAAGTTTTCATAGAGAGTTTCATTAATGATTGTGGTTGTTTGATCGTTGCGCGCGCGAAAGCGAGCGACATAAGCACGTCCGAGTTGGCCGGCGCCTGAAGCGCGACTGACGAATAGTGCCGGGCATGGCCGGGAATGGCGCCCAGCAGTCTGGGCTCGGGCAGGTGTACTCCCGATCCTCACTTCGGCAGTTTTCAGACGAATATTAAAGCTAGATTCGCAATGTAAAGCTAGGTTCACACTACAACGCCGGTCACGGTTCGTTCCCGGTTTCGGTTCGGTAACTATAAACACTTCGAGATGGAACGGAACTGAACTGAATGGGTAATATGAATGTACATATTGTTTCTTATGTAATATTTATTAACTTAATTCTTTATTGCATCTAATACATAAAAATATATAATGACAATTAGAAAATTCAATTAATATTCATTTTAATTTATAGACAAAATTCGAGCTTATAGCTAGAGCAATCTCTTACAGACAAACTTTTCATAATCGAGAACAGATAGATAATCTTAATATAATAAACGCGGAAGTTTGTAACGATCAGTAGATAGACGAATAGATTTTTTTTTTACTTTTTCATGCAAAAATTACTAAATGGATTTAATTGAAATTGAATACATGTGTAGAATATATTCTAACTTAGCACACAGAATACCATATGTACGTACTAATACACGCGAGCAAACCCGCGGGATATAGCTATCATCTTCCTACCCTTATCCCAATTATTATTTGGGGTCGGTATAATATTCGAACGAGCGGTAGATTAAAAAAAATGTAATGACTTTTCAAAAGTGCTTCAATGTAAGTTTATTTGAATAAATGATTTTCTATTCTATTCTATTCTATTCTATTCTGGTTTTATCCATATTGCAAAAAGATTTGGTTTTTAGTTTTACGACCGGCCATCTGCCTGACGTCACTCTCTTTGGGATATATTAGCTATAATATTGCACCAGACCAGGATCTAACTGTCACCGGCATTATAGTGCGAATCTGGCTTAAGGCTAGGTTCACACCGTTTTTTGTTTGATAATATTTTACCAAACCGAGTTCGGACCGGGAACGAACCGTGATCAGTAATACCGATTCGGTATTACAGTGTGAATCTATCCTAATCGGTCTTACTATAAAAAATATAACCTATCAATATACTGACAGGTTATATTTTTTTAAATTTCATTGAATTCCGTTCAATAGTTCTTGCGTGAAAGAACAGCACACATCCATCTATAGATCTTTATAAACTTTCGCATTATTAATAGTAGTATTATTTGATACTAGCTTTTACCTGCAACTTCGTCTACGTGACCGTAATATGATAACTGACTAATAAGTAGAATCCCATAGACCATAGGTGTGTACAAATTTTCATAGTGATTATTTATGTTGTTTAAACGCTATAAGGTAACAAACAAACAAACTCACTTTCACACATATAATATTAATAAGTATAGTAATCTACACGTCATGGTAAACACCTTTAAGTACAAACTTAACAAGGTTGTTTATCAAAACAGCATTAGTTTAAGATGCATCGTAGCAAGGAATTCTAAATACGTGTATACTACGACGTAGAAGGTTACGTGCGTAATCCCTCTACGCCGTAGCGCTGTAGCTATAAAGTAAAACAGTCAAATACGAAATAATATTTTATCGACCGACTTCAAAAAGGAGATACACGACGAATTGTGTACAACCGAAGTTGTATTTTTTTTTTACATTTGTTACTTCATAACTCTATCACTTCTAAACGAAGTAGAAAATATCTTTTTTTATATGAAAGAATATACTTATTGATCCCATATAAACTCTATCGAAATCAGTTCAGTAATTTAATTTTTAGATCAACCAGAGACAGACTTTGTACAAAAGTCGTTTGCTTGGGTACCTCTGTCCCATTACTGTTTCAACCGTAAATCAGTTATGTTTACATGGTTGTGTTTCGGTTTGAAGGGTGGGATATGGCGTGAATTTACAGGGTACAGAGGAATAACACCCGAGTCCTCAGGAATGGCAACGCATGGGGGGTATCATGGGCGAAATAGTATACTCTGTTATGTCCATGGTACTGCTCATGTCTATAGGCAAAGGTTACTACTTTCCATCAGGTGGGCCGTCAGCTTGTTTGCCATTCTAAGTTGTATAAAAAAAAACTGGATTTGTTACAATTGAAGTCGGTTTTTTTTTGTGGGACCACATTCCTTTAATTATTTTTACATATACATAATCTTATGGACCTTAATTTTTACATTTAAAAAAAATTGTAAGTGATAAAATTTTATGCAAGATAGTTTATAATGCCGTGGGATCTCGGCATAGAATGGGCGAATCCTTTCCCGTGGGTGTCGTAAGATGCAACTAAAGGAACTGAATGAGCGATAGATGGCCAGCGGTGTCCCTCTTTAAACATCTCCAAAGCCTAACCGACCGGCCCGCTAAACGTGATCACTACTGACAAAACCCTTCTAATAAGGAGAGGTCAGGGGGGATAATGGATTGCTAAAAATGGGGATTAGTAGCCCCATTATTAGCAATACACCCTGTCAAGTCGACCTCCTCGCGGTTCCCACTGGAAACTATCGTGTTCTATTCCAATTGAATTCATCACGATAGGCTAACTGACCTGCCTTTTCATTGTCACCTATCATTTATTACTACTTATTATTTTATTGCTCAATTCTCTGATTGCTCAGCAGTCATATATTTTTAAAATGTTTTTTTTTTGTTTAAATGTTGTTTAAAATGTTTAAGTTTGTAAATTAAACCTATGGCTCACTACACGTTTTGGGATAGTGTGTGATAAGTGTGGTGAATAATGTATAAATAAATAAATAAATCATCTCTCACTGGTGCCCCGCCAGCGTATACCGTTAGCGCAGGAGGGTTACCATTCCATTATCATCCATTAAAAAAAATTGGGAGAGGCCTATGTTCATCAGTGGACAGTTAACAGCTGATATGGTGATGGTAATGATGATGATGATAGTTTACATGCTATTAAAATTTAGATTATTATGGACTACGCAAGTGGCTGACCATGTCCCACATGGAGTATCGCTGTCATTTATAGACGAAAGCACCTAGATACTAGTTTGAACCCAAAGGAGGGGGAAAAGGGATTGTTAGTAATGGAGACTGAGAATCCCATTGCTAGCAATATACCTAGGCGGGAGCACCTAGATACCAGCTTGAACCCTTCGACTCAGTGCAGCGACGAGCTATGAGAATTGTCGTATCGAACCCTTAAGTCTTATGAGAGATTTTGCCTCACTCTGCGAGTTCTACCGCTTGTACAACGGACTGTGTTCAGAGGAATTGTTCAATATGATGCCTACGACCACTTTCTAGCATTGCACGGTTCGCCATCGGCAGGGAGCTTGCCTCCATGCCTTAGAGCCTAGATGGTCGCGTATAAGAGAGAATGCTTAGATTATAGAATGAGCTCCTTATCACGGTTTCTTCAAAAGACCTAAGCATGGAGTTCTTCAAAAAAAAGGAGTAAAGAGGTTTCTTTAGAGCCGACAACACGCGTGTAATGCCCCTGGTATTGCAGGCATTCATAGGCTACGGTAACCGCTTACCATCAGGTGGACCATATGCTAGTTTACCACCTCAGTAGTATAACTAATAAACAAACAAACAAAGTAATAAGTTCACTTTTGTATTTATAATATCAATAATTGTGTAATGATTTGGAAACTGAATATATGCAAATAACTGGTATTAGCAGATTTAGCTATTTCATAATGATCCTATTAAACCCGCTTAGAAACCAATGTACATATATATATGTACATATATGTACGTAATATATTATGTAATGACTCGTATTCAATTATGTGTATGTTATATTAATTTGATTAAATTACAAATTAATAGTAAGTAGTGCTAACGCTTCAGAGCTTGAAGGTTATCTATTAATTAGATATTGTGTATTAATTTAACTATGGTTTCATCATATCTCCATATGTATATAAAGATAATGTAAACAAGCTATATCCGCGTATGTATAAAAAATATGTAATTCTAAAAATTACATAATTTTACAAAAAAAAAGTGGTCTGTTTTTATTCGACTTTCAAACGAAGGAGGTTCTAAATACATTTAAATTCTTTTTTTTTTGTCGCCAATTCTAAATCGGTTTTCATAATTCTTTTTCCAATTGATAGGTCTTTGTGTCTCCTTGTATTAGTCCCGTATTAAACTTATGACGATTAATGCTACCATTTTGCTTTGTAATACAAAAACCTACTTGTTGCTAAGCTGCTAAGCTAATATACGCATGTTCAAAATTCGATATTCATATTATTGATAAGAGTTTATGTGCGAAACATTGCGTCCACATTCTAAATTCAAACACTTACAATGTAGGGTATCTACGAAACATCTCATCCACATTCTAAATTCAAATATTTACAATATAGAATGTATCTACGAAACATCTCGTCTACTTTCAAAATTTAAATATTTACAATATTAGTAGGCTATTTATGAAACATCTTGTCCGCGTTCTAAATTCAAATATCTACAATATAGAGTATCTATGAAATATCTCATCCACATTCAAAATTACAATACTTACAAAATTGGATATCTTTGAAATACGTTCTAAATTCAAATGTTTACAATGTACAGTATCTACGAAATATTTCGTCCACGTTCTAAATTAAAATAATTACAATGTAGGGAATCTATGTAAGACTTGTCGTTCATCAGTGTAAACGAAACCATGAGAACTAGCCAATATCCATACACGGTGTGATCAAAAACATTAGTATAATATAAAGCGTATTCTATTAGCGAAATTACATATTTTTCTCAAAGGAATATCAGGTTGAAACACAGAGAAAACATTCTGAGATTCCCACATTAACATGTACTTTGAAGGCACAGTATCAACATTATTTTTGTAAGAAGATGAACATTTTTTTAGCAAAATCTTAATCACTGGCATTATGTTAATAAAAAAAAGAACAAACAACATGAACGTAATATCCATTCAAGCAATTTATTCTCTTATTTACATTAATGTGGTAGAAAAAAGAAATTGCCGGCGGGCATATCACTGGAAAGCGAATTTAATTAAAACCGTTGCCCGCGGCTTTTCCTGCACAGTTTACACTATCCCTATATTTTGTCGTACTCATTTATATCCTCCAATCCTCTCAACCGTTAATTGTATATATATATATACGGTAAAAAGCGGCGGTTGGCAACCGCATTTAGCCTGTAGTGATGCTGTAGTGGTGCTACTGCCTTATCCTCTACTATTGAGTTCCTTTAGTCGACCAGATAACAGATAACAGCCACGGGAAGGAGACCCAGAGGGAGACTTTGTATAAAAGTCGATTGATTGGGTACCTCTGTCCCATTCGTGTTTCAACCGTGAAGCAGGTGTGTTTGCATGGCTGTGTTTCATGGGCATCATGGGGACATAACAGTATGTGTGTGTACTGTTATGTCCATGGTGCTGCTCATGTCTGTAGGCGACGGTTACCACTTTCCATCAGGTGGGCCGTCAGCTTGATTGCATTCTAAGTTGTATAAAAAAAAATCTGTGACTCAATGATACCTAGACATGTTATACTCTACGAGGTTTTTACGTACGGCACATAAATATACCTACTGTGTGCTAAATTAAGTTCCCTTAGTCGCCTCTTACAACAATAACAGAAAAGCACATAGGCTACTTTTTATTTCGATCAGTTAACAATTACCAGTCACGAACGAAATCGCGTGCAAAAACTAGTATTGTTATAAACACAAAAAAAATACAGGTTACATTCAAATTACTAAGAATTGATCTTCAACATTATAAGTTAGTTATAAGCTAAGTTATAAGTCGCTTAAATTGTCGACTTCGTACAATTATAATGACGTTATATTGTATTTTATTCCTTTGATGCTTCACTGAATTCTTTTTCTTTCTCCCTGGTAGCTTTTTTTCCATTAAAAGTTGTACCTTCTGATCTGAGCGGAGACAATATTTGGAAAGACAATAAATGCTCTCTTCCTATTTTTCTCACGGGTTTTCGTCGATTATTTGCATAATCATGTATTTATAATTTACTACCTAAAGTATTCTTCCTATAGTGGATTTTTTTTGCACAACTTAGAATGGCAAACAAGCTGACGGTCCACCTGATGGAAAGTGGTAACCGTCGCCTATAGACATGAGCAGTACCATGGACATAACAGAGTATACTGTTTCGCCCAAAATACCCCCATGCGTTGCCACTCCTGAGGACGTTGTGTTATTCCTCTATATCATGTAAATTCACTGCCATATCCCAACCTTCAAACCGAAACACAGCCATGCAAACACAACTGCTTCACGGTTGAAACACGAATGGGACAGAGGTACCCAAGCAATCGACTTTTGTACAAAATCTCCCTCTGGTACTTTAACTGTGAACACACTCAAATAAATGACATGATCTTTTGTAAACAAATTATAAATATTCAGATTTAGAACGCAGTGTCGCGTATTTGCCAGTCACCAATTATTATATTTAATTCCATATTATTTAAACAGATTGTTCAGAGAACAACAGACAAATTGTTTAAATTTAAATAAAAACATTATTTAAACAATACTGAAACGCTTATTTGAAATTATAAACTTAATATGTAATTAGTACCTTTTTTACAGACTAATAATGCTGTGTAGCCCCGACATAGAATGGGGCCACCCTTCCATTCCCGTGGGTGTTGTAAATAGTACACTCTGTTATGTCCATGGTACTGTTCATGTCTATAGGCGATGTTTACTACTTTCCATCAAGTGCCATTCTAAGTTGCATAAAAAAAAGACATCTGACCGGTACAGGCAATATCGAAGTGGGTGATGACCTTGTTTTCGATCCATCGATGTCCAAAAAGACCCAATATATAGATATCGGAGCAGTACCAATATCACCCATGCTTACACGCACAGTCATGTAAAAACTAAATCGTCACACCTAAATTATGTACTCGAAGCGTTTAATATCAAAAATATCCAATATTATTCGCTGACACGATTTACGAA
Source organism: Galleria mellonella (assembly GCF_026898425.1). Classification (NCBI taxonomy): domain Eukaryota; kingdom Metazoa; phylum Arthropoda; class Insecta; order Lepidoptera; family Pyralidae; genus Galleria; species Galleria mellonella. The sequence goes on along the minus strand of NW_026442090.1, from coordinate 221,536 downwards.
GCAATTTCTATGCAAAATATGTTATCGCAGCAAACGATTTTGACGAGGTGAAAAAATATACGCCCATATTAATATTGTTTTTAACGCTGTGTCACACGATGCTGTGAAAATACATGCAAATTCATTTTTGCACAGTGTAATGCAACTACGTGATTGATGTGCTTTCATAGGCGCCGTGTGTCATCTCTTCGTGTTTCAACCGTGAAGCAGTTGTGTTGGCATGACTGTGTTTCGGTTTGAAGGGTGGGATATGGCGTGAATTTACTGGGTACAGAGGAATAACACCTGAGTCCTCAGGAGTGGCAACGCATGGGGGGTATCATGGGCGAAACAGTATACTCTGTTATGTCCATGGTACTGCTCATGTCTATAGGCGACGGTTACCACTTTCCATCAGGTGGGCCGTCAGCTTGTTTGCCATTCTAAGTTGTATAAAAAAAAAAAAAATACGGCCGGTGATCGGTCGTCCCTCGAATTCGGGACCGGTAGATAGCAGAGGTCGCCAGTTCGGGGGCTGACCGCATACTCATTTGTTGCAGTATCCGGCCGTTCATACTACAGCATATAGGGTTCTTCAAAAGGGAGGTAAAGAGGTTTCTTCAGGGTCGGCAACGCGCGTAATACCCCTGGTATTGCAGGCGTTTATAGGCTACGGTAACCGCTTACAATCAGGTGAGCCATATACTTGTTTGCCACCTCAGTGGTATAAAAAAAATAGGTAATAATCGAATTGAGCGTGTTCTTTTTGAAGTCATTCGAAAATAGAAGATCACTGGAGAAATTGCGGGAAACGGGTGTTTAAAAATATGAACTAACCAAAATACATATCAGTTGATACACGTAACAGTCGCTCCAGTTATGTCACTCTAAAAATTGAACTGTTCCCGTGAAATTAAAATAATATTCATTTTGCAATTTTCGCGTAAAATCTCTTGTGAACGCTGTGAATCAGTGAAACGGACACTGGAGTGATTCATGAGGTGACGTGGACATAATTTCAATGAATTATATACATATATATACAAATACCAGATGGAGACTTTGTACAAAAGTCGATTGCTTGGGTACCTCTGTCCCATTCGTTTCTACCGTGAAGCAGTTGTTGGCATAGCTGTGTTTCGGTTTGAAGGGTGGGATATGGTGTGAATTTACAGGGTACAGAGGAATAACATCTGAGTCCTCAGGAATGGTAACGCTTGGGGGTATCATGGGCGAAACAGTATACTCTGTTATGTCCATGGTACTGCTCATGTCTATAGGCGACGGTTACCACTTTCTATCAGGTGGGCCGTCGGCTTGTTTGCTATTCTAAGTTGTATAATATATATATATATATATATATATATATATATATATATATATATATATATTTTATATATATATATATATATATTTTACAAGGTAAAGAATATAAATATCATATTCAAGGCTTGCGTAATTTTTATTAATCATTTATCATCATATCAGCCTTTGACCGTCCACTGCTGAACGTAAGCCTCCCCCTTGGGGGTTTTTGCCAGTAGTTGCCACACTTGACAGACGAATTGGCAACCGCAGTTAGTCCACGCACATGTTGCGACACGTGTTTCATTTTTAGACTAATAAGATCGCTACTCAGAACCTAGCGTTGACCGTTCGGCGTCCATACTGTGAGTAATAATAATAATAACCGTGCGTAACATATCATCATCATCGTCATCACCATATCAGCCTTTAACTGTCCACTGCTGAACATAAGCCTCCCCCTTACAGGTTTTGCCAATAGTTGCTACGCTTCGCAAGTGGTTTCACAACTGCAGTTAGGCTTTGGAGATGTTTCAAGAGGGACGCTGCTGCCCATCTCTCGCCCTCCCTTAGTCGACTCTTTCAACACCCACGGGAAAGGAATGGGTGGTCTATTCTATGCTGAGACCATACAGCACTTTATTCACCACCATAAGCACATAATTAATGAATTTATAAGCGAAACAGAAACTTGTACGTAGTTTTATGTGCCGCAACAGTGAAATAGTAACTACCTCAGCATTAAGCTGCCATTTTATTGATTTTCTCTTATCCTTTATTTTAATTTTCTTTTTTCGAATTGATTTATATGTTACGTTACACGCCAACTTTGGTACCGGAACGTCAATAAAACTTTATTTAAAAATTGCATATTAAATCTTTCAATGTGTCCAATGTAAATTAATAATACAATACAATACAAAAACTCTTGAAAAAGTGACTAAACCCCTGAATGCCTGACGGCTCGCCATTAACTCCCCCCTTCTCCCATCGCAAAAAAAAACCAAATACCGAAAGGGATAGATGCCTGTAAATATGTACTCACGTCTTTCTCCTTGGCATAGTAGAGCGTGCGCCCGCGCAGTCTGAAGTAGCGGCGCTGCCAGCGTTGGAAGCTGCGCGTCTGCTTCATCAGGTAACCCTCCTTGACCACGGGCTGCGAATAAAAATCGCACTTATACCACTAATCATAGAACATCTTTTTGTTTGATCCTAGAACTTGGGAGCTAAAAGTACATGAATCATAATAGGATTCGCTTTGCAGATACTTTTATATGCCACTAATATAACAGAAGGAGACTGTACAAAAGTAGTTTGAATGGGTACTTTTGTCCCACTCTTGTTTCTGCTGTGAAGCAGATGTATGTATTTGCATGACTATATTTCGGTTTAAGGGCATATGGCATGTTCACTACTAAACATAAGGGTCCCCTTAGACGGGCGGATTGGCAACCGCGTGAAGGTCGACCTGCAAGAGTATATTACTAGCAATCGGACTGGTAGTCCACATTACTAAAAATCCCTCCCCCCTCTGGAAGAAGTAGAAACAATTGTCGGAGACGACAAACATAGTAAATTCATAAAATTACCCGTTGTACATATATATATATATATATATATATATATATATATATATATATATATATATATATATATATATTATTTATTTATTCATTAGTGTGCGGTACTACTAATTATTGATATACATACATACTAAAATTACATATATAAACGAATAAATATATATAAATAACAAGTATAAATTAATAACAAATACAAATAAACATATATAAATAAATAACAAATATATATATATATATCTACACAGGCATTAAGCGTTATAGAAAATGTTCGTTGCGAGCGATACATATCTTACACTAAACACATACGAGTAGATAGCTATCGTAGGCTCGAGGCGGAGTGAAAATATTACAAGAAAAATATTGTTTAAAAATACAAGATGGAAGGTAACATGTTCTTGATAAGAAAAATATCCGTTACTCCCAGAGATTTAGGGTTCTTTTTGTAATGTAATCGATTTATATTAAACGCGGTTAATACAACCGCGTGAAGAATTTTTTTTTTTTCATTTAGCTATCTTATTTATACTCATACAAAATTTCCTGTTTTTTTTTTTGATTCACCAGTTTAGATAGTGTCACATTCGGCCAATCGTTTTTGGTAAAACGTTAATTATTATAAAATGAATGTACGGAACCTCACATATATTTTAGTTACACATTTCTTTTTTTTTGCGTCGCTGAATATATGCTCTTTTGTTAGGCCCACAGACGTAGATCAAGATAGACGACGCAAAATATTACAATCTATATAAAAATTCAGCGTTACACGAGTACAGCACGAGTACCTTTTTCAAAGCGCAAAGCTGCAGACAAACTGCAATGCAGAGTCGCGGCACTAAGATTATATATTGACAAAGTTCCAGTAGAATCTTTTTAGCCTATTTAGAGACAGAAATTAAACCAGGGATAGTCAGGGATCAAGAATTTGGAACTTAATTAGAGGCAAAAATTTACAATTATTACAATTGACCAAACTAAGATTTCCAAATTTATTGACGTAAACATAAAAAACACTCATGACATAAATCTTTGTAAAATTCACAATAGGCATTCAGGTGAATAATTAACTGCGGTTGCTAATCCGCCTGCCAAGCGTAGCGACTACTGGCAAAGCCTCTAATGGGGAAGGCCTATGTTCATAGTAATATTAAATTACTATTTACCTAACATATTTAAATTACTTAAAGACAATTTTTTTTTATTCTATTTGCTCACTTCTTTGTACCTTCAATTAGGTATATCTTTTGTTATTTCTGTCTACGGTTGGCTAGTTAATAACGCCATATGGTGTTAAGTCCGCCTTTTAAATAAATAAATATTTAAAATACTTAAAGACACATTGTGATATCTATACAAAAAGTTAGTCTATGGTCAGCGCCAGAGGCAGTTCTCGCTGCAGCACTTTTGTTACAACTGTACGACAGACGCCCGCTAGCGATGCAGCGCTTTAATTACTCGTACTAGCTGCATAACATTTTTTAATTAGAGTACTTGAAATTAAGGCAAAGGAAGTAAAATATTCCGTTATATTATATATTTACAGAAATTTGATGTACCTACACCGCAATACATGCATTGCTTACTAGAAAAATATTTTTTTCTTCTAAATCGAAACACTTATTATCAAATAATATTACAAATAAATAAGATGGTGTTTAATAAAAAAAAACAACTTGAGATATAATAAAACCAAATATTGATTTAAAAACTAAACCGATGCATCAATTTTGATAAAATATCTACTTTCAGATAACAAGGCTCATAATTTTTTGTCATTTTTCAACCCGTGTTCCTTCTGGAAATATTTTTAATTTTTTTTATACAACTTAGAATGGCAAACAAGCTGACGGCCCACCTGATGGAAAGTGGTAACCATCGCCTATAGACATGAGCAATACCATGGACATGACAGAGTATACTGTTTCGCCCATGATACCCCCCAAGCGTTGCCATTCCTGAGGACTCAGGCGTTATTCCTCTGTACTCTGTAAATTCACGTCATATCCCACCCTTCAAACCGAGATGCAAACACGACTGCTTCACGGTAAAAACACGAATAGGATAGAGGTACCCAAGCAAACGAATCTTATACAAAGCCTCCCTCTGGTATTTAAATATGAATATTCATCAATATTCTGTAACAAAGAAATCTTCTAATGTACAAAAAAATAATATTTTTTGTAATAATAAGTATCTGTAAAGATCTTTAATATTGTATTTTTATATTAAATTAGCTTTTCCCTGCGAATTGGTCTACGTACCTAACCAGAGGGCCTACCATGAAGTATTTTCCGAAATTTCGGGATGAACGAAACAGAAATTTAATGTTAAAATTACATAATACATGCTGTTTAAAATTATTAAAAAGGTTAAAATATCGTTTCTTTGGACTATTAGAATAGGATTTATGATGAATGAAATGTTAAGCTCCATTTACTGGGTCGATTTTGACACGAACAAAAACACGAAATTAAGCCCGAAATTTCGGAATTTCATTTCATGGTAGACTGACAGGATATATTTAATGATAGAGACAAAAAATAGCTTGTATCCTTTTCCATCCCATATAGGTAGTAAGTATATACCAGTAATGAAAAGAGATTTTTTTATGCGATTTAGAATGACAAACAAGATGACGGCACACCTGATGAAAGGGGTAACCGTCGCCTATAGACATGAGCAATACCATGAACATAACAGAGTATACTGTTTCGCCCATGATACCTTCCATGCGTCGCTATTTCTGAGGACTCAGGTGTTATTCCTCTGTACTCTGTAAATATACTGCCATATCCCAATCTTCAAACCGAAACACAACTGCTTCACGGTAGGAAAACAAATGGGACAGAGGTGTCCAAGCAAACGACTTTTGTACAAAGTCTACCACTGGTCTCTATCAGGTTTTAGAAGACGTGCATTTCTGTTCAGAATAGTGACACAAGTGAAAGTAAAACAAAAGATAAATATAATTCTATTTTCAAAAAGGTATATATGAATATAAAAAAAAAACGGCCAGATATTTTTATTAAAGGTCAAACGAATAGATGTATATCAAATTTCATAATAATTGATAAAGTCGTTAAGGCGCTATAAGGTAACAAACAAACTCACTTTCCCATTTATAATGTTAGTAAGGATTAAAAGAATAAAAAAAGACGCGTCTTCAGAAGCCGCAAAAATTAATACCTCCGCAAAAAGTTTTTCGCGGGACACGATTTGCATTCGATTTTCCTTCTTGGTGAAATGTTCGCGAAAAAATTTTTGTGATCAAATAATTTTAGAACACCATTCCTTCGTAGACATTGTTCTAATTTCCTTTCTAAGATTAAACAAGAGTTGTAAATAAATCTTGGAAGTAGGATCTTTATGCCTGAGACTTTTGATTAATGATCACCCCGCCTGCGCTATTGGCATAGAGTAGGTAATACCCAGAAGATAATATATTTGGAAATATGCTGGGATAAGAACAGTACAATAAGCAAGCGATGATGGGGGAAAACGGGTTGTTAGTAATGGGGTCTAACTGCCTCATTGCTAACAATATACCCTATCAGGTTAACCTCTATTAAACCCATTGAAAACCATCGTAATTCTTTTGAAATTCGCCACGATATGCCAACTGACTTGCATAGATCCTCGCCTATTATATCTCATTGGTGCCTTGCCAGCGTTTACCGCAGGCGGCGTTACCATTCCATTTTCACCTATAAAAAAAGTAAGCAATGCTTGTACACATAGGTTACTAACGCACAAGCTCTGTTGAAATAATCCGGTTTATACCGGCTTGCGCAGTGACGACAAATCGAGGGTTGTACAACGCACGTCTACTTGCACAAAATTTTCAACTGCACTGTACAGTCTCAAGAACAATCATAAAATAAAAACGTATCTTTCTGTAATTAACCTAAAAACTCCCGTAAAAATACCCGTATAGTTTTATATTTGATTATATTTCAAAACATTCATTACAAGTAAGTGGGTATGTATGTTTAAAACACGTAAGACACCAGAGGGAGAGTTTGTACAAAAGTAAACGACTTAAAATTTATAAAAGTAAACTAGTAAACGACGACTGAAACACAGCAATGCCAACACAACTGCTTCACAATAGAAACACGAATGGGACAGAGGTGCCCAAGTAGACGACTTTTATACGAAGTCTCCCTCTAGTAAATACGTATTATTTATTTATTTACCTTTCTTGTGACAACCTTTAAAAATTTGTAGGCATATCAAAAAAGCTTTCCTTCTGCGTATTCTCTACTCTGTGCTATTAATGGTGGGGTACCAGTGAGGATAGTCGGGGAAGATAAAGTCCGTTGACCCATTCTGCTCAATTCACTAGGAATAAACCACAATGATTTTCAGTAGTTTAGGTGTTACAGTCGTACGTAAAAATAGACGAATTTCCACAGTATATATTTAATACTAGTTGTATGCGGCGGCTTAATCCGTATTAATCACTATGCTTGTTTTAGATGCATATATTATGCATCTACAACAAGTATAGTATATAGAAGGGAAGGGATTGTTAGCAATGGGGACTAACCTCCCCATTGCTAACAATACACCTTATCAGGTCGTGATTAATTTATCGTTAAATTAGTCACGATGGACTAACTGACCTGCCTTTTCACCTTCACCAATCATCCCTCACTGGCGCCCCGCCAGCGTATCCTGATAGCGCAGGCGGGGTTACCATTCCATTATCGTCCATAAAAAAAATAGTATAGTATATATGTATGTCAAACATACAGACTACAGAAGTTCATAAACCTCAAACTTTTATTTCAAAGCTATATATTACCAAATAGAGTAATGACTGCAGGAATTAACCATGACGGTTTCCAGAGGAAGGTCACGTGGAGGTCGATCTGACAAGACTTATTGAGAGTAATGGAATTGCTAATCGTCATTACTGACTATTCTTTCCCCATTATCCGTGATAAGAGGTCATGAGAGTCTTGAATACCTAAATTAATTACAATTAAAAATAAACAACAGACTTCAGTTGCAACAAAACTAACTTTATTTCGATTTAAAAACTAAAGTACTGTACCAATTTTGATAAAATTTCTATGGGATCAATCTATAAGTATGTCTTATCGAATAAAAAATGAATTTTACTAATCGGTTTTGAACTCACTAAGTTATAAGGTAATAAACATAACGAAAAAAAAATACAATTTAATTGAAAACCTATTTTGGAGCCGGTTGAAAATATATCCACTTGAAGAGTCCTCCCCAAGGCAACTAGTAAAGTTATGATAATTAACGGAAACGTTTTCCATTATAACTACTTCTCTATATGACTAGGCGATGACGTCACAGCACAGTAATGGACGACCGGACCTCCCCGAGTCCATTAGGCGGGCCTCTTAAGAATCTCTTCGGTACTATGTAAACGTAATCAGTGCTATATATCTAAAGATGCTTATTAGCTAAATTTGTGTTTCACTAGCAAAATATTCCCTTTTTTTTATACAACTTAGAATGACAAACAAGCTGACGACCCACCTGATGGAAAGTGGTAACCGTCGCCTATAGACATGAGCAGTACCATGGACATAACAGAGTATACTGTTTCATCCATGATACCCCCCATGCGTTGTCATTCCTGAGGACTCAGGTATTATTCCTCTGTACCCAGTAAATTCACGCCATATCTCACCCTTCAAACCGAAACACAACCATGCAAACACAACTGCTTCACGGTTGGAATACGTCCCTTAAATAGGACATTTATAACTACAATTTCTCTCTATATAGTTAGTAAGTTAGTAACTATTATTAGAATTTTAGTTTTTAGTAGTAGTTTATCAAAGGAAGACTGTGCAAAAGTCGTTTGTTTAGGCACTTCTGTCCCACTCGTCCCACACCCACAGGAAAGATAGGGGTGACCTATTGACCTATATATATGAAGTTTGACAACCCCATTGTTAGCAATATACCTTATTAGGTCGACCTCAACGTGGTTCCCCCTGGAAACTATCGTGAACAATTCTTGTTGAATTCGTCACGGTGGGCTAACTGACCTACTTTGTCTTTACCTATCATCCTACACTGGTGCCCCGCCGGCGTATACCGATAGCACGGGTGAGGTTGCCATTCCATTAACATCCATTAAAAAAAAATCCATGCCGCATACTACTATTACCTATTACTAACAATAATCAAGACAAAATGTTGTTATCCAATAAATGTGCATCATATATATATATATATATATATATATATATATATATATATATATATATATATATATATATATAATGAGTAGGGATATATATTTATATTATTACATATATCGCATCTCCATATTTAGAAATAAGAGAATTTTTCATCGTGCCTCCGATCAAATTGTTTCACTCCTCTCCATCTACCATAAAGGTTGCCTGGAAGAGACTGCTTTTAGCAGTAAGGTCGCCCATTGCTTTCTCATTGTGATTATTTCTTATAATTGTTTATATTATATTTATAATAAGTTTACTATTGTAATCTTTCGGAGGAAACAATAAAGTGTATCTATCTATCTATCTATAACATATCTAAGTGATTGCAGTCAATATGAGAACAGAGATTACCGCTAAGTATCTCTAAATCAACTGTTATTTATCTACGTTAAGTCACTAAAAGCTCTAAAGTGCTACTAAAAATAGTAGTAAACCCTTTAACTGTTTATTGCTGCTATTAAGCCAAAATATCGCCATCAGTTGTATTTGTTTGTAAAACTATTGTCAAGCAACATTAAGCGGCGGATAAACGGTTGAATTTTAACCGTTAAATATAAGAACGTTTTAAGAATTTATTAGAGCTGGTCCATCGTTGGCAAATACCAGAGGGAGACTTTGTACAAAAGTCGATTGCTTGGGTACCTCTGTCCCATTCGTGTTTCAACCGTGAAGCAGTTGTGTGCAGAACAAACTGACGGCCCACCTGATGGAAAGTGGTAACCGTCGCCCATAGACATGAGCAGTACCATGGACATAACAGAGTATACTGTTTCACCCATGATACCCCCCATGTGTTGCCATCCCTGAGGACTCAGGTGTTATTCCTCTGTACCCTGTAAATTCACACCATATCCCACCCTTGCAAACACAACTGCTTCACGGTAGAAACACGAATGAGACAGAGGTACTCAAGCAATTTTTTGTACAAAGTCTCCCTCTGGTAATGCAGTTCAATGACCGACGACTCTTTGTACCTAATACCAATGGACATTTTTACACGCTGGCTTGACGCCAAACTGAGAAACATTGACATTAATTGATACTGATGATTCATTCTCACTGTAATATTGTTAATACATCATGTAGAGTTTTGTTTGTGTGACAAATATCAACTTTGACTTTCACGAGAGAAAATAATAAATATCTCTCTTTCGTTGTACATTTCTTTTGAAATAAATCGCAGCGCATGTTTGTCTTAAGATCAAGGACGGCTTAAGTATGCATGGCGCCTTGGGCAAGATTTTGACACCCTCTCACCCCGTCGACTACAATTACATAGAAATGGCCCTGGGCAAATTTCTAACGACGCTCAGTAGCGCCCCTTTTAAATCTCAACGCTACTAGATATATATTTATATTATATCAAATAAGGATTGAGTCCCATAAAAGAAACCTAAAATGATCCGACAAAACATGAAACGTGACAAAACCAGTTATTTTAATTTAATTTTTTTTTAATTTTTTGTTATTATTACTCAATCGATTTTGATAAAAAATTTCAAATCGATTAACTGACGGAATTATGAGGTAAAAAACAAACAACCGAATTGTATTCGTTTATGCTTCATACCAATAGTTCCTAATTCAAATTTAAAAATCGACTGATATGGGTAATTTCTAATAATTACATGCAACAATAAAAAAATTGCGTGGTTAATTAAAAAAAATCGTCATCATGTTATATCAGCCTTTAACTGTCCACTGCTGAACAAAAACCTCCCTTATAGGGGTTCTGCCAGTAGTTGTTACGCTTAACAGTCGTAGGTAGGCTTTGGTGACGTTTTAAGACGAAATATTACGACGAAAGAAAGGGGTGACAGGCACCAAACGGCTATAAAAATATATGAGGGAGAGAGGGAGACTTTGTACAAAAGTCGATTACTTAGGTACCTCTGTCCCATTCGTGTTTCAACCGTAAAGCAGTTGTTTATGCATGGCTGTGTTTCGGTTTGAAGGGTAGGATATGGCGTGAATTTACAGGGTACAGAGGAATAACACCTGAGTCCTCAGGAATGGCAACACATGGAGGATATCATGGGCGAAACAGTATACTTTGTTATGTCCATGGTACTGCTCATGTCTATAGGCGACCGTTACCACTTTCCATCAGGTGGGACGTCAGTTGTTTGCCATTCTAAGTTGATTAAAAAAAATGTCTATTCAACTATTAGTTGACTAAATATTAACCCTTTTTTGATACTCGACGTTTTATCTGTACAATCTAAGCTTCACCTATTTTAGAGTTTACAATATACGCAAAAGAGTTTTTGGCTTAATTTAATTTTATAACTATGATTCAGAGTCCCTGTAAACAAATTCTAGTCTAGATCTATGAATATTAAAAACATAATAATATTAAAAAATACTTTCAAAAAGTAATTTCGTGCTACACACAACGTATACGCTTAAAAATTTAAATTCCTCAACCGTTCCCTCCAAAACTCCCCTAATTATCACGTTTTCCATATACCCACCTTCTGATGCGACAGAGAATTTAGAAAGTCCCGCATTATTTACATTTCCCCATGTGTCCCCATCTAAAGTAGAAATAAATATTTACTTCAATCAAAGTTAAAAGTGGAGTCGCGTATTTATTTCGCTTCCAAAAGTTGCGAACGTTTGTTTGCTGACGAGATCATCTATGGATATTGCTGTATCTATATTTACGAATCGAGTTGAGGTTGTAAATTAAACATATCAAGATCTTTTCCACGTTTAAATAACATTAAACGATTTTCTTAGCCACAGAAAGATATGCTCACTTTTATCCTTTATACAAGTAGTAAGTACTGTCTATCATTCTCATCTTCGTGTATAATATAATATATTTTATATATGTGTCAGTGTATTTGTTATTTATATATATTTATTTGTTTATATATGTGAATTTCAGTGTATATATATATATATATATATATACACCTATATATATATATATATATATATCGATTTGTATATATATATATATATATCAATTATTACTAGTACCGCATTCGAGTATTCTGACACTTACCTATGGTTGACTGGGAGAGAATGCATTTAGCATTAAGTCCGCCATGTACTACACATATGTGTAATAAATTCTAATGAATAAATAAATAAATAAAAATACTTACTATAAACTATGTGCATCGTGAGCCTATATAGTGAGGCTACCTAATTTCAAATTTAATTCTGTTTTAAGAACATAAGAAACAACAATCAAGTATTATGTTAAAATGGAATTAAAAGATTTTGACAGATAATTTTGAGAATAAAAATAGTATAATCGTTGAAATTGATTCTGAGTTAACAAAGTAATCACTTTATGTGTAATGTATATATATTTTTAAATCGATTAATAAGAACAGATGTTGTGTCATAAAGACAGATGATCAAATAGACGTAACAAAATTATAAAGATCTGGAGCAAAGACAATCTTGTCCAATGTAACTCCAAGCAGACACAGAGACTTGTGACAGATGTAAGTTCATAGCAAAAAAGACTCAATTTGTCGTGTCTCCCTAATTTGAGAACACTTTCCTTGATATTAAGCCAAGTCTGGGGATTCTTGGCGTTAATATATCCAGCGGCGTCCAGTTTTGCAATCATGTGGAGGAAAAAGCTATTTTATAACATTAAAAAAGTTAGGTGTGCTCAGCATAAGTAAGACGGTATTTCACGCAAGCTCATTGCTTTCAACTATATAAAGCTCAAAACCGTGGAATACTGTTCTCGACTCTGGGTTGGAGAAACTAAAATTTCAGCTTCTTCTACTGGAAAATATACAACGCCAGGCGATTCGGATTCTCGATGACCAACAACTTATTTATCAACTTGATCCCCTGGTATTGCATAGAGACGTTGCATCTCTTTGCGTCTTTTATCGCACACATCATGGGGAGTGTTCAGAGAAGAATTATTCGAATTAATACCAACTAAATTTCATCACCGTACCACTACAAGCTAAAGTTCCATTCTAATCATCTGGCTAAGTACCGGTTCTCCACAACCAAAATATGGAAGCAACTTTTAGCAGCAGTAATTTTAAACATATCCGATATGACAGCGCAACATTTCACAAAAGAGCATATTCCTTCTTAAAAGATCGGCAAAACACCTGCAGTCCCTCTGATGTTTCAGGTGCATATGAGCGGAGATAATCTCTTACCATCAGGTAAGCCGTATGCTCGTTTGCCCCTATATCATAAAAAAAATGTTTTTCTTCTTCAATAGACTTCAAAAAACAATTAATTTGTATTTTTTTTTTTTGTTTGTTACCTCATAACTCCGTCATTTATAAACCGATTTGGAAAATTCCTTTTTTATCTGAAAGATTATACTTTCATATTGGATGCCATAGAAATTTTATCAAAATCAGTTATGTAATTTAGTTTTTAAGTCAATATAACTAATATTGCTAACATTAAAATTAGTCTTTTTGTGGATCGAATCCTAAAGTATAATTTCAAAGGTTGACTGGAAGAGATTGCTTTTAGCGATAAGGCCGCTCATTGTTTTCTCAGTGTGAACATTTTTGAAACTGTAATCTTTTCGGAGGAAACAAGTGCATCTATCTATCTAAATATCTATCTATCGCCACAAACTAAAGTTTCATCCCAATTATCTATGACGAGTGGCGGTCTTCCACCGTGCGTTTTTCAAGGCACTTTCTTCCACGCACAACCATTCTTTGGAATCAACTTCCAGCAGCAGTATTTCCGAACCGATACGACAACATAACCTTCAAGAAAAGAGTATATTCCTTTTTAAAAGGCCGGCAGCACACCTGCAATGCCACTGGTGTTGTGGGTGATCATGGGCGGCGGTAGTCACTTACCATCAGGTGAGCCGCATGCTCGTTTGCCCCCTGGGTATTAAAAAAAAATCTATAATATAGACTACAAAACTCTGAAGAGAACTATTTACATCACTATGGAATTTACAATCTTGTGGATAGATACAAATTATCACATTATCGTAAAAGAGTTTAAAAGAAGACGCAACACGTCTTGGGACGATAATAAATTTATTTTAACGGTTTGATGTCTGTTTTAAATTGTTTATAATTGATGACTGTCATTTGTGAATGGAGTTTGGTTATCGTGACGCGTGGGCAACGGTAATGATGCGCGGTGGTGAGATCAAAGGACTCATTTATCAACAATCAATGATGGAAATGTTGATTTATGTGAATAACAAAAACTAAAAGAGAAACTCTGTCATTCCATTTACTGAAGGAGAGATTTTCTCTGTGCTACGGTTTGTATAGTGGAATATAGTAGTGAAGGTACGAGGTATGGAGGCATAATGCCTTATTCTGGGTGGAAAGGGATTGTTAGTAATGGAGATTGAGAATCCCATTGCTAGCAATATACCTAACCAGGTCGACCTCATCGCGGTTCCCGCTGGAAACTATCATGGTTAATTCCTGATGAATTTATTATGGTAGGTTGACTGGTCGTTTCATTCTCACCTATCATCCTTTACTGATGCCCCGCCAGCGTATACCGTTAGCGCAAGCAGGGTTACCATTCTATTATCATCCATTTAAAAAAACAATATGGATACTGATCCGATATTTATATATTAAGTTCCTCTGGACATTGATAGCGGAGAAAAGGTCATCATCTATTTCGATATCGCCCATATCGGTTGGATATCTACTTTCAAATATGTTAAAAGTTTGTTATCCAATATTATTTTTTGGACAACAGACTTTACATATTCGTTATTGGACCAGTATATATTGTATCTAAAATATATAGACATTGCAATATATTACCCAGCCCTACTACACTCACAGTATCTGCACTGCGTTTAAACAAATGATCATATGCGTAAAAAAAAACATGTGTACCAACATACATCAGAATTTTCGGGTCACACAGCTCCATCTAGTGTTTAATAGTATTTTATTACTGTTTACCTGCAGTTGCGTTGGGCCCCGACAGTATATTCAAAATATTTGTCAACAACACCAGAAGTTTAAAATTAATGAATAAATTAGTTTATAAAATGGGAATTCTAGGTAATAATTTACTTGCATATTGATGCTACTTGGAAAAATAATGTTTCTTCTATATCCGTTTCAGGTATTTAAATGGTAAATGAAAAATAAACTCGCCAAGTTAAGAAGCAGTGACCAAAATTAATTAACATTCATGGCCAAGTTTCGGGGAAGGCGTCACCTGAATAAATGATCGTTTGAGGCTAACGTGGTTCAAGTTAAGACGGCACGACAAACTACTTCATGATCATATTACATTATTAATTGAATGGTAAGGCGCTTTATTATTTTTTTCTTTTGTGAAACTTTTGTGTTATTCTTTTATGAAACTCTGATCTTTTATTCGTTCGTAACTTTCCGGTTTTATTTTTTAAATGGATGAAAATTGAAAGGTAACCCTACCTGTGTTATTATTATACTTTAGCTAGGGGCAAGTGAATGATGATAGGTAAGAATTAATGCAGCTCAATCAGCCAATAGTGATGAATTTCACAGAAATCGATAATTATATATATACACCGGCGGGGCCATCACCAGTGAAGGATGATAAATGAGGATGAAGCAGAGGAAAATCATCGTAAACAATTCTTCAATAAATTCGTCACGATGGGCTAACTGGCCTGCTTCATCCTCATCTATCATCCTTCACTGGTGATGGCTCCCTCTGGAACCACGTAGAGATCGACCTAATAGGGCATATTGCTAACAATGGGGCTGTTAAACTTCATTGCTAACAATCCCTTTCCCCGCACGGTGACCTGTTAGAGTATGTTATGTAAATTTACTTGTATTAGATAATAGATTACTAATAATCCCTTTCCCTCCCCTCACTTTCTGACCACGCTGATATCCTATTAATAAAATAAATGCGAAAGTTTGTAACAATGAGTGGATGTTTGTTACTCTTTCACGCAAAACTAATTATCCCTTCCTTCCCCGTAGGTGTCGTAAGAAGCGTCTAAGGAAGGGCAAGTAATAGGCAGCAGCGTCCCTCTTAAAACATCTCCAAAGCCTGACTGCGGTTGCTTGAAGAAAAAATATTTAACATTTGAGTAACAATTAATTATTTTAATGGCAACCCTGCGGCTAGAGATCTACCTACATTATGTTGGCATGTTATTGTGATTAATAAGCGACTATGTGTATTTCTGTTTTTCGATTTTAATTGTGACTTAGCTTATTCTAACTGGACTCTAACAAGTACAAATCAGATGACAATGCATAATTAATATGACATAGGAACTTCGCAATTAAACGATGCAACCCCAGTGAGTTTGGGCTCATTTTAGTCGTCTTGACAAGTACTTCGATACTAGATGGTAACCAGGATCTGATATTGTAGCTGGAAGATGGCCATAGGAACTCCGTAATTAAACGACGCAACCTCATCAAGTTTGGGCTCGTTTAATTCGTCTTGACGAGTATCTTATCTGCTGCCAAGCGTGGCATTTACTGTCAAAACCTCCCTAGGGAGAGGTTTATGTTCAGCAGTGAATAGTCAAAATTCAAAAAATTCAAAATTCAAAAATCATTTATTCATGTAGGACATTTTAGCCGCTTATGAACGTCAAATTTTTACATTATAATTTTATATTTACCCTACCGTCCAGTTCGGTATATAGATCCAATTGAGAAGAACTGGCAAAAACTCAATTGAATTACTTTTTTTTTTAAAGCCAGTTTATTTACAATGTATATTTATATAGGTGTCTATGTCTAACATTAAATGAAAATTCAGTGCATGAACAACTATTGCCATGCACACTCGTCATTCAAGTAATCGTTTAGTGAGTAATAGGCTTTGCTCAGTAAATATGATTTAACAGATGTTTTGAATTTATTTAAGGGTAATTCCAACATATCCTTTGGTATCTTATTGTAAATTTTTATACCTATTCCCATAAAAGACCTATTAACTTTTTCTAAACGATACTTGGGGACAGCAAGTTTGTCTTTAAATCTAGTATTAATATTATGAATATTGCTGTTTTTTGGAAATAAGTCAAGATTTTTATGAACATATAGAATATTTGAATATATAAATTGAGAAGCAACGGTGAGAATATTTGCCTCTTTGAATTTCTCTCTTAATGAGTCACGGCTCTTCATACAGTAGATCGCTCGAACGGCACGTTTTTGTAATATGAATATATTCTTAATATCTGCCGCTTTTCCCCATAGTAATATTCCATAAGAGAGTAAACTATGAAAATAACTAAAATAGACTAATCTAGCAGTATCAGTATCAGTGTACTGTCTAACTTTACGCACGGCAAAAGCTGCTGAACTTAGTTTCGCTGCAAGGCTTTGAATTTGTGCACCCCATTGTGTTTTATTATCTAGTGTGATTCCTAGAAAGACAGTAGATTCTATAAATTCGAGAGATTCGTCATTTAATTTAATATTGCAATTAGTATTAAAACTTTTAGATAGAGAGAAATTAACACATTTTGTTTTTTTAGCGTTTAACATAAGATTGTTAGTTGTAAACCAGTGCAGGAGACGCCGCAAAGCACTATTTACATCGTCATAATTATTAGTCATTCTATTAACTTTAAAAATCAATGAAGTATCGTCTGCAAACAATACTATGCCGCATCTATCCTGCATGGCATATGGGAGATCATTAATGTAAACTAGGAATAAAAATGGACCGAGAATAGATCCTTGAGGTACACCCATTTGCACAAGTGACCCGTCAGACGTAGCGTTGTTAATCTTCACTTTCTGTATTCTATCAGATAGATAAGATTTTATTAAATTTAAAGCATTGTCTTTGACGCCATAAAAAGCAAGTTTTTTTAGCAATGTATTATGATCAACGCAATCAAAAGCCTTAGAAAGGTCACAAAAAACACCTATCACATCCATTTTAGTTTCCCATGCAGCAAATACGTATCTAAGCAACTCTGCACCTGCGTCTGTAGTTGAACGACCTTTGGAAAAACCGAATTGACTATTGTGGATTAAATTATTTAAATTGAAATAACTGACAAGTTGCATAAGGATTATTTTTTCAAAAATTTTACTGAGTGCTGGGAGTATGGATATAGGTCTATAATTTATTGGGTCACTCCTATCTCCAGATTTAAAAAGCGGTATGATTTTACTAATTTTCATTATGTTAGGAAATTTACCTTCATCTATACATTTATTGAAAATAAAAGCAAGAGAGGGCGCAATAATTTCCATTATACTATCCAGTATTTTAACAGATATACCCCATAGATCCTCTGTTTTTTTATTATTAAGTTGTTTGAATATTTTCATTATTTCTACTGATGATGTATGTCTAAAGTTAAATACAGCTGATGACTTGCTAACATTGTCTGTTAGTAAAGTTTCAGCAGCAGACGGGGAAGATTTTAGAGCCTGTGTCGTAATTAATGGAATATTAGTAAAATAAGATTCGAATGTATGCGCGACCTCTGTGTCGGAATTTACCAATTTGTTATTAATATTTAAAGCTATTTTGCTATTTTGAAAATTAACTTTTCTAGTTTCGCTATTTATTACTTTCCAAGTGGCTTTTATTTTATCTTTAGATTTAGTTATTATTTTACCTAAATAGAGAGACTTAGCTGTATGACAAACCTTTTTAAATATTTTCGAATAAGATTTTACATGTTCATGAAATAAGGGATCGGATATATAGCTTCGTTTTTCGTAAAGTTCGTAAAGATTAGCCCTAGACTTATAAATACCAAACGTGGCCCAGTCACAAAACTTTGATTTTACACTAGTTGAAAATGTTTTTGTTTTAAATTCACTGCTAGCTTCATGTTCAATTAAATTAAAAATATGTTCACATACAATGTCCGGGTCATATTGAGGTACTATGACACTAGATATTTTATGTTCAATTTTATTTTTAAAACGTGCCAAATTCTTTTGTGTTATTTGTCTGCATGTAATTGTTTGAGTCCCTTTGGATCCCTTAGTTTCAATTATAACTTTTTGTCCGTAATGATCAGATCCAAGACAGTCGAAATTCATTTTCACCTTTACTTCACAATTACAAAAAACATTATCTATACAAGTGGCAGAATTTCCTGCGACCCTAGTGGGTTCTAAAAAAAGATTGTGCAAATTAAATGATTTAAATAAGTTAATCAATCTTAAGCTTATTGAGCATTCCGATAATAAATCAACATTAAAATCGCCACATACAAATAATGTTTTATTCCTCCGTGCGACTCGTCTCAATGCTTCCTCCATAGCCAGTTCAAAAGAATCAAAACAAGCCGATGGCGGACGATAAACGCAAATTATTATACAAGTAACTAATTCTACGCAAGATAGTTCAATTGTTTGCTCAATAGAAATATTTACAATGTCTTGACGGTTTTTATATTCTACATCATTTTTTAAAATAATAATTGACCCGCCATGAATGACATTGTTCCTAGCAAAAAAACTAGCTATATTATAATGTTCAAAAGGACAAATTATTTCATATTGTTTAAGCCAATGTTCTGTCAGACATAACACCCGTACATTGTTAGATTCTAAGAAAAGACTTAATTCTAATTCTTTGCTGGAGAAGCCACGAATATTTTGATGAATAATGACCATATCCTGTGGCTTAACCAATGTCGTAGATGTTAGTTTAAATTAACACATGTCACATTATTAGTATAATTACTAATATTACTAATTAAACCCGTTATACTACTTATAATGGGATCATAAATGTTATACGCTAGTAAACTAGCAATAGTCTTTTTTTGTTTTTTAGGAAGATAAAAATTACCTCCCGTCATATAATAATTTGTAACAAATTTGTTACTTTCAAAATAAAATATATCATTACAATGATATGTCATCGAATAAATTAAATTATTTATACTATAAATGAACTTATTCTGTTCATTAGTCAGGGATTGAGAGTAGGGAAATGCGCATAATAATATTTTACCTATACCAAGCTCCACTATATTATATAATGATTTTATTAAATTAACTATATCAGATTTACGCATATGCAAACAATTCCCTAACGCTATTACTAGGGTCGTGTGAATATCATATTTTTCATTTACTATATTTTTTATAATCTTATATATACCTGATCCCGGAAAACAATTATTTATTACTTGTTGCGAGAGGCAGTTCGATAATAAACTACCTAAATCCTTGCCAAATTCATCTGAATAAACAATTGTTCTCCTGATGGTTTCATGTACAGTGCTGCATTTATTTACTTTTGTACTGTTTCGTGTGGGTAAACATGAAACGTCTGGTTCCGTAACGGTCAAAGGCTGATATGATGTTAAAACTTAAAAAACATGCAATCAAATTGAGAACTACCTTCTTTACGAAGTCAGTCGATGATATGTTTAGAAAAATAAAATTTCCCTTTTAAACAAAAGTGAACATAAGACGTCGTGTGATTGATTATGTAAGGGCTTCATACAAGTAACTGCATGCGAAGGCGGTTATCATATATGAGTGATAGGTACATGGTGTTGTAATTATGTTTATTTTTTCTAAAGAGTTCGTATTCTAATTTATTTATTTACGAATTCTTTCACTTTCTTCCACGCACAACCATTCTTTGGAATCAACTTCCAGCAGCAGTATTTCCGAACCGATACGACAACATAACCTTCAAGAAAAGAGTATATTTCTTTTTAAAAGGCCGGCAGCACACCTGCAATGCCGCTGATGTTGTGGGTGATCATAGGCGGCGGTAGTCACTTACTATGTGATGGAAAGTGGTAAATATCGTCTATAGACATGAGCAGTACCATGGACACAACAGAGTATTATGTTGCGCCCATGATACCCCCCATGCGTTGCTATTCATGAGGACTCAGGTATTATTCTTCTGTACCCTGTAACTTCACTGCCATATTCCACGCTTCAAACCGAAACACAGCCATGCAAACACAACTGTTTCACGGTAAAAACACGAATGGAACAGAGGTGTCCAAGTAAACGACTTTTGCACAGTCTCCTCCTGGTAAATCTAATCTAGTCGTAATCTATGGTGAAGTAACATGTAACATCCATTTGAGGATTACTCGGCGAAATTTCTATTTAATCCCAAATCGATTGCCTCAAAAGTCATCTTGTACAAAACAGAATACTTTTTGTCCCAAACTTGAATACAACAAGAGAGTTGAAAAATTGAAAAGTACAAGTATATTTCCAAATTTACGCGAACACAAACACAGCTATATCACAATATTTTTTTGTCCAGTTACCCTATTGTCAAAGCTTTATTTCAGACAACTTTATATCGGGGAGAGCTGCATTATTTATTTATCTCAGACGCCCATCTGAGGGGCTCGCTTTGTTTTCGGAATCTTTTCTATATCGCCGCCCCGGACTCCCGGGGGACTGTTCATCTCTTGCGTTCGTATTTTTTTTAATTACATAAAAGCGTATTGTTTCTTTAATACTAACCTTGAGGGTGTTATTTGTTTGTTTATTTATCAAGCCACACCAATAGTACATGTATTATATTTTAGAAATACATATATATAAAGTTAGATCTGATATAAGTAACTGTAACAGGCGCGCATAGCATTTAAAATTTAACTAACGCACTTTAACTACTAAGAATAATTAAGACAAAACGTAAACAAGCAATAAATATGCATTATTCTATTAATAAATAAATATCTATACTTATAATAAATCTGTAGAGAGGTCAATTCTGTACATGAAATATATTTCCAAAATAACTATCTGGGCGTGATTAGTGATCGATACTGATGCCAAAAATGCAAACAGTAAAATTTTTGTCTGTCTGTATATTCGTTATAGAAACAAAAACTACTAGACAGATTTTAACGAAACTTGGTACAATTATTCTTCATACTACTGGGCAGGTTATAGTATACTTTTCATTACGCTACGATCAACAGGAGCAGAGCAGTGAAGGGAAATTTTGGGAAAACGGGAGAAGTTACTCCATTTTTAAGCTTCCGTCGCGTGTGCAGCCTTAATGGCCACTTTTTAAAATGTAAAAATGTCCACCCGTGCGACGCCGGGACGGGCCGCTAGTTATATAATAAATATTCATTATTCGTGTTTCTATCGTGAAGCAGTTGTGTTTGCATGGCTGTGGTTCGGTTTAAAAAGTGGGATATGGCGTGAATTTACAGGGTACAGAGGAATAACACCTGAGTCCTCAGGAATGGCAACGCATGGGGGGTATCATGGGCGAAACAGTATACCCTGTTATGTCCATGGTATTGCTCATGTCTATAGGCGACGGTTACCACTTTCCATCAGGTGGGCCGTCAGCTTGTTTGCCATTCTAAGCTGTATAAAAAAAAGCATACATATATAACGCACACAATTATGGTAGAAAATAAGGAGGACTAAGTGGTTATAAGGATAGGTAGTGGGATCTAACTAAGTTTCTAAAAATAGCCAGAAATTGAGCGCACCATATAGAGGTAGGGAGTGAGTTCCACAAATGAACTGTTTACAAGGAAAAGGATTTGGAGTAGAAAGAGGAAGAATGAGTAGGGATTTTGAGTTGGAGGTTAACCGCGCTTTCGCTGTTTTTTTTTTATTTAGAAATTATCTATATATAATTATACTTGGAGGTCGATTGATAGAACGATACGACATTAATTCCATGCCGTTGAATAGTTTATACGAATTGTTAGATAAATGTAGCTTATCAATCTAGGAAGACTAGACCTATAATAATTAGATAGACCCAGAAAGAGAGCAACGACCTCGTAAAGTTTTTATTGCCGCGACACCGCCATTTTATAACGAAATGGCCTCAAACTGGATTCGTAAAGTGACGATGGAGGAATACAATGTAATTGTTATTGGCAATACGTATTGTTTAGGTATTCTATAATATAGAATACCTGGACAAAGACAAGTAAATTCACGACATATCCCACCCTTCAAACCGAAACACAGCCAATGTTATGGTTGTATATTTTTAGTATGTATATATATTTATGTATGAATTTATTTATAAATATGATTTTGCTTATTTACACATATTTAGATCTATTTTTATAACTCACCACCTACCTATTTATTCTTGAATTCCTTCTACCCAAAGATTGTCTGGAAGAGATTGCCTAGCAAAAAAACCGACTTTTGTAGTACACTATACTTATTGAAAATTCTTCAACAAATCTTGTAATATTGGTGCAATAAAGTGTTACTACCGCCGCCCATGGTCATCCACAACACCTACGGCATTGCAGGTGTGCTGCCGGCCTTTTCAAAAGGAATATACTTTTTTCTTGATGGCTATGTTGTCCTTGGACCTTATACATAGATAGATAGATCCTTTATTACCAATAACAAAAATTACAGGCAAAAAAAAAAAATTACCAACAAGAAAAAGAAAATAAATCAATTTAATTATTTAAGCAATTGGAGCCGCCTAAGCAGTTGCTTGCATATATAGTACCTCCAGCGAGATGTACCTATATAGCGTTAATTTTCTTATATACATATGTAACGAAAAAACAATGAATTCACTGCGTTTTTGGCGTAGTCGAAAGAAGATAGAGTGAGCTTTGCGTGACAGACTTTGTTGGACAACACAGAAGAGAGCAGTAGAGAAGATGTGAGTCCTTCACAGTCAACGATAACTTCGCGAAATACGAAATACAGCTACTCATCTCCGACAACACCGTTGTCTCGAGGGGGTTAACAATGGAGACTAAGAGCCCCATTTGCTAGCAATATACCCAACCAGGTCGACCTCCACGTGGTCACACCTGGAAACCATCGTGCTAAACTTCAAGTGTATTCATCACGATGGGCTAACTGACCTGTCTTTTCATTCTCACCTACCATCCCTCACTGGGGCCCCGCCAGTGTATACCATTAGAGCAGGCGAAGTTACCATTCCATCATCACCCATAACAAAAAAACACCATTGTCTCTGAACACCGCTATCTCCGCCCGCACCCCCGCCCGCATCGACGTCATCACGGGCTCTGCGATCTGCGGCCCGCAGTGCGAGGCGAGACGCTGTGACGCAAAACGCCAAACGTCCCCTGAAGAAGACTACCGGATAAAGTCGAAACGATTGTCGGAAACGACAAAAACACAGTAAGTTCATTAATTTCCCGTTACATATGTATATTTTTTTTTATTGGATGAAAATGGAATGGTAACCCCGCCTGCGCTAACGGGATACGCTGGCGGAGCACCAGTGAAGGGTGATAGATGACAATAAAAACAGGTCAGTTAGCCCATCATGATGAATTCATCTGGAATTAATCATGATAGTTTCCAGGGGGAACCGCGTGTAGGTCGACCTGGTTAGGTATATTGCTAGCAATGGGATTCTTAGTCTCCATTACTAACAATCCCTTTCCCCTCAAATATGTATATTAGACAACGAATAAAAAATGAACATAAGTTTTAAAAATAATATTACAATTGCTCTCATAAAAGTTGTATCAAAATCGGTTCAGTGGTTTAGTTTTTAGATCAAAATAACTAGTTGTGCCACAATTGAAGTCAATGTTAACACAATCTTATTAAATAACTAGCGGCCCGTCCCGGCGTCGCGCGGGTAAACAATTTTAATATTTCCCTTCACTGCTGTGCTCCTATTGATCGTAGCGTGACGAAAAGTATACTATAACCTGCCCAGGAGTATGGAGAATAATTTTTGTTTCTATAACGAACATACAGACAGACAGACAAAAATTTTACTTATTGCATTTTCGGCATCAGTATCGATCACTAATCACCCCCTGATAGTTATTTTGCAAATATATTTCATGTACAGAATTGAGCCCTCTACAGATTTATTATAAGTATAGATAGATTACACAGGTCTACAACGGAAAAGTATTCGAAATAATTTTAACAAATTTCTACTCAACTACCCATGCTGAATACAAATTGACAAGTGAAAGTGATTTATTAGTTTGAGTTTTTGCAATACTTGACATTTTCCGAATTTAATGATTCTACCCTCACTGAACTTGATAATGCTGATTATATTTACTTAGTCGGCATCGAATGTTAAAAATATTATGTTTAGTTAAAGTGATCTGTATTACTAAGTGATAAAAGTATTAAAAATAAAAAAAAATACGTATAATTTATAGCAAAATGTATCGAAAATGTGTAAACAATTCCGACAATTTTTGTTACATTTGTGGTGAAGTGATATTTAATAAGCAAAAGTGTTCAATATCACCTGCAATAAAAAAAGCTTATTATTACTATTTTAACGAAAGCATAAAACATCAGGATAAAAGCTGGGTTCCACATTTTTGTTGCAATCCGTGTGCTACAGGCTTAAGAAATTGGCTGAATGGCAAAAAACCATCATTTCGATTTGCAGTGCCAATGCAGTGGCGAGAATCAATCATTATAGTGTATCCGAATGTATCGGCTTCGTCCTCTGCCGCACAGCAATAATTCCGAAACGTCCTCATATTGAGGAAGATGAAATTACACTTACTTCACCATCAATTTCTTCAATGTCAGAATCCGAAGTACCTAGTACGTCATCACAGCCACACAGGATAACACAAGCCGAATTAAATGATCTTGTGGGACTTAGATTTGCCCAAGAACAAAGCAGAACTTTTAGGATCGAGACTAACAATATTAGAAAGTGGTGTGAATATTACCTTTCCGTACTAGACAAAAAAACTTAACGCAATATTTTGAAATGGCTGAAAGTTTAGTTTTTTGTATAGATGTTAGTGGTTTGATGAAAGCTTTAAAATTACGTATAAACAGAATGAATGGCGACTTTTCATAGATAGCTCGAAGTTAAGCTTGAAAGCTGTTTTGTTACATAACCGAAATATTTTACCTTCGATTCCTATTGGTTACGCGGTCCATATGAAAGAGTCTTATGAAAACATGAAAACCCTTCTGTTGCGGATTAAGTATGATAAACACCAATGGCAAATCTGCGGGGATTTGAAAGTCGTAGCTCTGCTGCTCGGACTACAATTAGGCTACACGAAATTTTGTTGCTTCATTTGCGAATGGGATACAGACAGACAGACAAAAATTTTAAAAATGACCCTTTAGTTAACTTATTCCGCCATTGCATGAAAAATTTCGCAATGAACAAAAATGCATCCAAGATATCGATATTTGTAGGTCAAATAAGAAATAATGATAACCGACTCGGTTCTAGAAGGTAAAGATAGTTATTTTGCAAATATATTTTCCAAAAACTGTTGCACATGTCCTTGAAAATCCACTTTTTACATTCGCATTTGGATTTCTTTCCGATAATTGAGCCAGCGCTTTCATCAGGATATTGCCAACATGGAAAAGCGATATCAAGGCCATTGGAACGTTTCAATGTTGGCGGATTTATTATAAGTATAAGATAGATTATTTAATAAATTATTTCAGTACATTACTATTATATAATTGTGTGTCATATTTTTCACCACATCTGCCCTTCATACGCTTTCTGTTTTTACCGAATAGTTAGTTGGTAGAGAATGCCATATGGCATTAAGCTCGCCTTTTGTACAAAATTTTATTATGCAATAAAGAATAAATAAATAAACAAATCTTAATAATTATTTCAACGTATCAAAAATGTAAAAGTTTCTCAATTCGGTTGTACTCATTTATGTTTTAATGAGGTGTGAATAACACCTGAGTCCTCAGGAATGGCAACGCATGGGGGGTATCATGGACGAAACAGTATACTCTGTTATGTCCATAGTACTGCTCATGTCTATAGTCGACGGTTACCACTTTCCATCAGGTGGGCCGTCAGCTTGTTTGCCATTCTAAGTTGCATAAAAAAAAATTTAGTTTTAAAATCAATATAGCTGGTTTGCCAAAATTGAAGTATTTTTTTTTTGCGGAACACAATTGCAATTTTACTTTCTAAGTCCATAGAATTTTTTTCAAAATCTGTTTAGTAGTTTAGTTTTAAAATAAAAATAACTGGTTTTTCTAAATTCTGTGTTTTTTTTTTGTTTACAAAATATTATTTAAATAACAAAATATTAAATTATAAACTACTCCATTAAGTAGTGTATGAAAGCGACTGTACATAGGGTGCCTAACTCAACGATCCGTCAACCGAACAGAATAGGTTGGAGATTGGGAGATGCTCCAAAACTGGGACACACAGATTGACGGCCGCCGGACGTCCTGACGCGGACAATGTGCCCTGAACACGAGTACTATCACTTTGACAGCTCGGCTTGATGACGGATTTTGATATAAACTTCGCAGGTACTTACAGAATGTAAGGGGCGAATAGGATGTACCGAAAGATTACACGGCAATTCGGGACGCACTGCTCTGTTTTTTTATACAACTTCGAATGGCAAACAAGCTGACGGCCCACCTGATGGAAAGTGGTAACCGTCGCCTACAGACATGAGCAGTACCATGGACATAACAGAGTATACTCTTTCGCCCATGATACCCCCCATGCGTTGCCATTCCTGAGGACTCAGGTGTTATTCCTCCGTACCCAGTAAATTCACGCCATATCCCACCCTTCTAATCGAAAAACAGCCATGCAAACACAACTGCTACATGGTAGAAACACGAATGGGACAGAGGTACCCAAGCAATCGACTTTTGTACAAAGTCTCCCTCTGGTAAATCTGTCTGTGGCACTTACTGTAGTTTAAAATTTAAAAAAATAACCTACAGTCTAGTAGACTATAGTTTTTTTTTAATGGATGATAATGAAATGGTAACCCCTGCGCTTTTGATATATACTGGCGAAGCACCAATGAGGCGCTCACTGGTGTCAACGCATACCATACCATTTATCATTTATTAAAAAATGTTTCCTCCCCTTCCCTCGTATTTAATTAAATACTTCATAGAGAATAGAACAATAATTTCTTTGTTATTGTACGTAAATGTAAATCAAAATTTCATGACAGATTAATAAAAATATGTAATCCTTTTAATAGAACAGTATACCACATCGGGTACGCGTACCTGACCACCAAGGATTGGGGGAAAGGGTTTGTTAGTAATGAAGAGATAAGTCCCCATTGCTATCAATATACCCTACCAATATATAGCTTATTTATCATAAAATTCGTCACAATAGGCTAACTGACTTTCCTTTTCCTCAACACCTCACCTATCACCGCTCACTGGAACCCCGCCAGTGTATACCGATAGCGCAGGTGGGGTTACCATGCTGTTTTCACCCATAAAATAAAACCAACAAGGAGTTTATAATAAAATTATTTTAATTAATATTCGATTGCTTCTTCATCATCACCATCATCATCTCAGCCGTTGGCTCTACACTGTTGACCATAGGCCGCCCCCATAGTGTGCCATAGGGAACGGTCCTTAGCTACCTGCATCCACTGACTCCCTGCACTTCGATTATATTGTATTTCATTTATTTATTTATATTTATGTAATGTTTATTTAATTATAATTAATTAAAATTATTAAAAAGTAAATTATACTAATAAATAGAATGTAGACTGTCCCTTATAATTTATTTATAAAAACTACTCATAAACCTATTTTAGTTATTGAACTGTTTTGTCCCTTTCTTTTGAGTTAAATTCCCAATTTGAAAGAACATGACAAAATAGTATAAATGTTAAAATAGATTTATATTATATATATATTGATAAATAAATAGATTAATAGATACTCTTTATTGTTTCCTCCATAACATTACTATAGTAAACTCATTATAGACTAGCAATCCGACCCGGTTTCGCACAAGTAGACAGAATTTTCGAAAATCAATGCCTAAAATAAAAAAAAAGTTTCAGCCAATTCAACTGAACAGTTATTTTATAACATTTTATATATTTGGTCTTTTAGATTTAATATAACTTATTATTTTTTTATAAACCGATCGAAATAAAACAAACACAAAATGTTAAGTGGGGCAAACCGCATTCAAATCGGTTAAGCTGTTTCTGAGATTGGCGTGCACAAACGTACAGACAAACAGACATATAGACAAAGAGACAAAAATTCTAAAAATCATTGTTTTGAGTCCTATTGCGTTCATAAAGCCCCCCCCCCCCTTCCAAGTACCATTTTATTATGTGTATTTATTACATATACTCGTATCTCAAATTGAAAGATGATATATATTTTTTTTTAATAATATTGAAAAATAGCGAAAGACATAAAAGCACGGTTTGATATGTGAGTATTATTTACTTATTGTTACTGGCCGTACAATGGACTGTAGTCAAATGAATGGACTGAATGAAAATGGAACGCGTGCAAACATAAAGATTGACAGGTGGCGGACGGCACGGGACCTACCTACCATTGTTAGAGCACCACGCATATTAGAAACCAGCTGATGCCCGCGACTTTGTCCGCGTGGTATTTGTTATTCCTGTTTAGTATTTAAGTATGTATCGATGTATGCACCTACCTATTAATTATGTCTGGGAATACTGGACCAAAATTAACAAATGACGTGTCGTTCCCCCTTTGCCTTAGGTGAAAGTGACTTTACATAAGTAGGTTGTGTATTAAGCTGTATAAGTTACTACAATTTTTTTAACTATCTCACGGGAACTATTTAATTTTCCGTGATTAATAGTACCCAAAAATGTAGATCACCATGCAAAATTTCATTTACATCGGTCCAACAGTTTCGGAGAGGAAAGGGATTGTTAGTAATGGAGACTGAGAATCCCATTATTAGCAATATACCCAACCAGGTCGACCTCCTCGCGGTTACCCCTGTCATGGTTAATTCCTGATTAATTCATCATGATGGGCTAACTGGCCTGTTTTCATTCTCATCTATCACCCTTCACTGGTGCTCCGCCAGCGTATCCCGTTAGCGCAGGCGGGGTTACCATACCATTTTCACCCATTAAAAAAAACAGTTTCGGAGATTAGCCCGTACAAACAGATAAACAGATAGAACGAAACAAAAAAATTTAATTAAATCTGGATGTGTCCTATTTCACTTCTAATATCCCTGTGACTCAGTTTTTAGCGTTTTTTTTTCTATATACATTATATAGGGGAGGCTTATGTCTAGCAGTGGATGGATAATGGCTGAAATTATGATGATGACGATATTCACGTTCTATCTATTAAATAAGATGTAACCTACTCGCATAGTAAATTTCATTCAAATACCTGTCGAAGTTTTTCCAAGAGACTACAGTATGAGACTCTTTAAAAATAGGTAAAAAGGTTTCTTCAGGGTCGGCAACGCGCGCGTAATACCCCTAGTATTGCATGCGTTCATAGGCTACGGTAACCGCTTACCATCAGGTGGGCCGTATGCTTGTTTACCACCTCGGTGGTATAAAAAAAAAACATTTCATCCGTTTAACGGTATTTGAGTTAAAAGTGACAATGGGCTGACCATAGCTCGAAGAACTGATAACCGATGGGAGAAAATATATCTTGAATGCAACGCAAACTCATCCTGAGTTTGCGTTGCGACCTATCACTTAGATAGGGCGACGACCTCAAATGCATTGCAAGTCAGTGGATGCAAATCACTTAGGATCATTCTTTATGGGAGTGCTTTTTTTAATGGATGATAATGGAATGATAATCCCGCCTGCGCTAACGGTATACACTGGCGGAACACCCATGAGAGATGATAGGTGAGAATAAAAAGGTAGGTCAATTAGCCCAGGGGGAGCTCGTGGAGGTCGACCATACCCTATAGGGTCGCTAGCTATAGGACTGGTAGCTCGCGTTACTAATCTCCATCCAAAGGTTGCCTAGAAGAGATCGCTCTAAGCGATAAGGTCGCCCATTGTTCTCTCATTGTGATTATTTCTTGTAATTATTTATATTTGTAATAAGTTTACTGTTGTAATCTTTTGGAGGAAACAATAAAGAATATCTACCTATCTATCTAATAATACCTTTCATTCTTTATTTATTTATTTTTTTATACCACTGAGGTGGCAAACAAGCATACGGCCCACCTGATGGTAAGCGGTTACCGTAGCCTATGAACGCCTGCAATACCAGAGGTATTACGCGCGCGTTGCCGACCCTGAAGAAACCTCTTTACCTCCCTTTTGAAGAACCCCATGCTGTAGTCTCTTGGGAAAACCTATTTATAATAAATATCGTAATCTTTAATTTCATTTGAATTTGACATAAGATATTGTCTATTTATTAAGTATTTACACTATTTCTAGTCTAATAGTTAAGGTGAATATGTATAAACAAAATTAAAAAAGAAACAATTGCTAGAGAAATCTCTCGCAATCTCTTAAAATTTAACTATAGTGATAGTTAAATTTTAATCTTTGAAATAGATTTCTATTGGATAACAGTTTCTATTATGTAATTAGAGGTAAACGAACTCCTAATTATAAGGAACTTTAGAAAAGTAAACATCAATACTATAGGTAGAATCATAACAAAAAATAGTAAGTTAAGTTTTTTACCCGCTCAAAAGAGCAGCAAACCTCCGGCTCCAGACTCCAGTAGCTAGGCGCTAAATAGGTCGTCTACCTATCTTCACCTCGTTACGATCTAAACATACAATTAACTAGAATGCCCAAACAAACAATATCGTTAAAAAATTGATCCTCGAAATTTGTACCGCTCGCCCGGGCACATGGGTCGCGCCCCCCTCCCCCCGCCACCGTCTCGTCTGGCACGCCCTTGCTCGCATGCCAGAAAACAATTGGCCAAACAAATAAAAGGCGTTCAACTCACCAGTCTACCGACGCATTTACTGGTTGATATCCTCCGGAGCAATGGTTTCCTCTCAGTATCGTTATCACTGTCCGTGTCATCTTGGAACGGTGTTTTTTTCTCTGGCGCGACCTCATCGCCGTCGGCCACTGACATCACTCCGCGAGCACTCGCACACTATGCACACTTCACATATCAAATATAACTACATCATACAGAATTATCTAAGAATTTACATTGTATTCGGGGTCGCTACCTCGCTGACATTTCGAGCGAGCGCCATGACAATAGTGCGGGCGCTGAAAACAAAACAAGCCCCCTGAAAACAGCGGCGCGCCATCTTGCGGAAGCGCGCGGAATTTGTTGGACAGTACCTACCTGAAGTGACACTTCAGTAGCATTACATTTTACGAATAAACTAACTATTGTGTAAGATGGCACAATTTATATAAAAATATTAATATTAGATTACAATCTAAAAAAACATGTAATTTTAATAAAGAATATAATAAAAAAAATAGTAAAAAAACATGCATACATGCACTTCGTGTACCGAAAAGTAATTTAAGCCTGTAAATAAATTAAAAATATATATTATGAGATACTGGTTGAAAATCAATTATCTATTTATTCTTAAATTTAATTTAAATTTCTAGAATTCTAGATTAAAATTCTTGACTGCTGCTCGTCTTTTTTCCAAGTTCATTTTTCTGAAATTCGTCATGCGCGCAGTGTGATACGAATCAAGATTTTTTATATATTTTTTTTTTATTAGTTGATAAGCTAATGTTAAGATTCAACTGCATAAGAAACTTTTGATAAATTTTCCGATAAATTTTACAAGTAACCGAAGCTAGAAGATAAATTTACAAGATGAGGGAGATCATTCATATTCAGACTGGAGCGTGTGGGAATCAGATCGGTGGTAAGGTTAGTTCCCAAAGAAATTATTATTATTATTATAGTCGTTAACTGTCCACTGCTGAACATAAGCCTTGCCCATAATGGGAGTTTTGCCAGTAGTTGCCACGCTTGGCAAGCAGGTTGGTAACCGCAGTAAGGCTTTTTGAAATGTTTTAAGAAGGATGCTGCTGCACAAAGACATAACTAGTATCAATGAAACCTCTTCTATTTTAATAAGACTATACGAATGAAGACTACGTTTTGGCGAAACATTTGGCGTTCCATTGTTTCTGCCTACCCTAATGGGAGACAGGCGTGACAGATATGTATGTATGTACTACGTTTTCTTATAGACTAACTAACTAACTAGCTTTTACCGGCGACTTGGCCCACATGACTGGAATACGAGTATATGTACTGACTAGCCCATACAGTACGTCTCGTATATATCAAATTTCATAGTGAAATTAAATCATTAGTCTTATAAGGTAAACTCAATTTCACATTTCTAGTAATATATTAGTAACGATTGTCGGAAGGAAATGCCCGATATTTTGTTTTTCTTGTATGTGGGTTACCTGATACAATCGCTAAATCTGAACAGACTCTCGTCGTTATTCCAATGAAAAAAAAATTAAATAAAAAGCTTGTAAAAAGGTAATCAATATGCAACAAGATCGAATTAGCTTTCAATTTCTAGCTCTTGCCTATACTTGGCAATACGTGACTAATTGTAGTATTTCGTTTACGCTACTTGGAATGGCAAACAAGCTGACGGCCCACATGATGGAAAGTTGTAACCGTCGCCTATAGACATGAACAGTACCATGGACATAACAGAGTATACTGTTTCGCCCATGATACCCCCTGTGCGTTGCCATTCCTGAGGACTCATGTTACTTTTTCTATTAGTACTTTTCTATATTAAATGGGCGGACTGTGTGAAAGTGGCCAGAATGAAAATGAATGCAAAAATGACTGCGAATTCAGAAGAATGGAAGAGAAAAACATTACGTCGACCCCAAATAATAATTGGGATAAGGTTAGGAAAACGATGATGACTTTTGTATATTAAAAGTTGTTTTTTTGTCTGCAGTTTTGGGAGGTGATATCCGATGAGCACGGTATTGATCCAAGCGGATGTTACCACGGCGACTCAGATCTTCAACTTGAACGTATCAATGTCTACTATAACGAAGCGTCTGGTGGCAAGTATGTCCCGCGAACAGTGCTTGTTGACCTTAAGCCTGCCACCATGGATGCAGTAAGATCTGGACCTTTCGGCTGTCTATACCGACCCGACAATTTTGTCTATGGACAGAACAGCGCAGCCAACAACTGGGCAAGAGGTCATTATACCGAAGCAGTTGAGATCATAGAATCTGCTTTAGACGTTATCCGGCGAGAAGCTGAAGGTTGCGATTGCCTCCAAGGCTTCCAGATGTCCCACTCGCTCGGAGGCGGCACCGGATCTGGTTTGGGTACACTTCTACTCAACCGAATCAGAGAGGAGTATCCCGACCGAATTCTCCTA
This sequence comes from Galleria mellonella, assembly GCF_026898425.1. NCBI lineage: Eukaryota > Metazoa > Arthropoda > Insecta > Lepidoptera > Pyralidae > Galleria > Galleria mellonella. Next base: position 187,416 of record NW_026442090.1, on the reverse strand, counting down.
AGCTTTTCAGTATTTCCCAGTCCGAGAGTATCGGATTGCGTTGTGGAGCCGTACAATACCACGCTAGCAGTGAACCAGCTAGTGGAGAATTCTGACCACACATTCTGCTTGGACAACGAGGCGCTGTACGACATCTGTTTCAGGACACTGAAGCTGACAACGCCCACGTACGGCGACTTAAATCATTTGGTTTGTGCCACTATGTCCGGCATCACGACTTGTCTACGGTTTCCTGGACAGTTGAATGCGGATTTGAGAAAGCTGGCTGTGAACATGGTACCGTTCCCCCGCCTCCACTTTTACACGCCTGGTTTTGCGCCTTTGACCTCGAGAGGGGCTCAACAATACAGAGCTCTGACAGTCCCAGAGTTGACGTTACAGATGTTTGACGCCAAGAATATGATGGTTGCGTGTGACCCACGACACGGAAGATACCTGACCGTTGCCACGATATTCAGAGGTAGAATGTCGATGAAAGAAGTTGATGAACAGCTTGTCAATATTCAAAATAAAAATAGTACATACTTCGTGGAATGGATACCGAATAATGTGAAGATTGCTGTATGCGATATACCACCTCGAGGTTTGAAGATGGCTTCGACATTCATTGGTAACACGACAGCCATTCAGAGCATATTCAAGAGGATGGCTGAACAGTTCGTGGCGATGTTCAGGAGGAAAGCTTTCCTGCACTGGTACACCGGTGAGGGTATGGACGAGATGGAATTCACAGAGGCGGAGAGCAACATGAACGACCTGGTGTCTGAGTATCAACAATACCAAGATGCTACGGCAGACGACGAGGGCGAGTTTGATGAGGAAGCAGAAGGCGAAGGATTGGAGGAGGAATAGGATCCTTTTGGTTATTTACTCAATTGTGTATGTCCTTGTGTTTGTCCTAATTAAAATTTATCCGAACATACTTCTCGTTTTCATCATAATAGTGAAGACGTTGCATCAGTAACTAGCGTACATATGACTAAGTAGTTGAATTAAATTATGCAACCGATTGGTACCTACGTACTTCGCCATGAGCTCGAGTAAATTTCAACCAACTTTCTGATCGCTATTAACAAACATTCAGGTTATCCCGCTTTTCAAACCAAAATGCATGCATGTTGTGGCCAAAACTAGCTTAATAAAATTTCATTGAAATTTCTCGCGCAGGTAATTAAACAAAATAACGGACAACATTCAATAACGTATCTTAAGGCAAAGAAAATAGTGTATTAACAAGGGCTCTCAAAGGACACTGCAAACTAAATAAGCACATGGCCCAACTAGGCTTATCGTTAAAAAGTGTTAGCAGTTTGCAGAGGATGAAATGCCACAGCAAATAATCATAATTGTAGCCCACTTATACATAAGCAATATATCTTTTTTGAAAAAAACACTACATATACTGAGATAAAAAAAATGTCGCTGAAGTTTCAAATTTGATACCGGGGTTATAAATCGCATTGGACGCCTACAATCGATTTTATTTTAATAGCTGGCTGTTTACATGTAACCAATTTTTTTTTCAAAATAAATATAAAAATATAGTTTTGATTTTTTTACTATTTTTCCCCCATTAGTGAACACAGTAAAGGGTACACTAATATATTTTTTTATTTAAAAAAATCAGGCTTTTAAGGGTTAAAAGATGAAGCGAACGACAAAGGAACTAAGCCTTACAGCGACGAACTTTAAAAAAGGGCGAGCACAAAAGATCACAAAGGTCGCTGTGTTACAGATTTTCAGTTTGAAAAAACCTGTAGTAATAATTATAATACCTATCTTTAGATTTTGCTGGAAAAAAATTACTTTAATTCATAGACTAAGTATAACGACTACATACACTTTATCACGATAAAACACTATTAGCCAAATTTGTATGATTAAAAATTGCAAAAAGAATCATCAGAATTGGTTTTGAATTGACGAAAATATCACAAATTTTCATTATGATTATAGTCGTAATACTAAATATGGACACCCCCATTTTAATCCCCATAGAAAAATTTTGCTGAAGGATTTAGTGGTACATTTTAAATCAATGTTACCAGAGGGTACTTAACTATGTTATGGGTACTTAACTATGTTATGGGTACTTAACTATGGGTGTTTACTTTGTACAAAAGTCGATTGCTTGGGTTGGCTGTCCTATTCATGTTTCCACCGTGAAGCAGTTGTGTTTGCATGGCTGTGTCCATGGTACAGCTCATGTCTATAGGCGACGTTTACCACTTTCCATCAGGTGGACCGTCAGCTTGTTTGCCATTCTAAGTTGTATAAAAAAAAATACTCGTTTGCCCCTGTGTTATAAAAGAAATTTTGTTTCACAAAAAAAAACACCGACATTTTATTGATACTGCCTATTAATGTTGACTTCACTATTGTAATTTAAAAACTTATTCATCACAACCATGAATTAATTATTTTGATTCAAAAACTAAACTATTAAACCAATTTTGATGGGAAAAAATGACAAGATTCTAATTAAATAAATTCTTCAAACCAAAAAATACAAACGAATTGAAAACCTTTTATTCTAAATCCTTTACTGTTCAGGCAATTCGCCTATGGAACTCACTACCTACCTCAATTCGGTGCGCTTAAACTCTTACTAGCTTCAAAACTGCTGTTAAATCCTACTACCTCTCCCTTTAGTACTATTTTCCTGTGTTCTCTCTTCGTTTTCCTTTTTTTTTCGTTGTATGTGTGCTGTTAAGTATGTGTATGTTATGTATATATTTGATTGTGTATATATGTAATATATGTGTGTGTATATATGTGTGTATGTATATGTATTTATATTATATAACAGTGTGCCACCTACCCTTTGTCTTTTTCTCAATGTCCCCTACCCAAAGGTTGTCTGGAAGAGATTGCTTAGCGATAAGGCCTTTGGTATCACTTCTTATTAATATTTACTGTATTTGTTATTTCTTTCTTAACTTGGTGCAATAAAGTGTAAATAAATAAATAAATAAACCTACTCCTTTTTTGAAGTCGATTAAAAAAAAGGTTAATTAATCTCTTTCTTTTTTGTGTTAAATAAATATTACAGGCAGCATAGCACTACACTCGTTTCAAATATGGAACTGTTTATTTTTTTTAAATAAAAAACAAAAATATTCTCTATTTCATTGTTGAATAAAATTTCGTGTATTATGCACCATTGAAATTACACAGAAGTTTTTTTTTCTAGTATTTTTTTATGATTGTTTTAACGGCAACAAAATTCAAACTTACTACATTTTTGGTATTAAATTATTTGTGAAATATTTACGATGAGGGAAATCGTGCACATCCAGGCTGGACAATGTGGCAACCAAATTGGAGCCAAGGTAATGGAAATTTATTAATTTAAAATGTTTTAGCATTTCAATTTTCGTTATGATAGCTACTGACAAGCTGACAGCCAACTTGAGGTTGAGTGCAAACCAGCGGCGGTCTTAGGGGTGGCGAACAGGACAATTGATCGGGGCCTCGCTCTTGTAGGGTCGTAACAACCCAAGCAAATTTTAAACAACCAGTGAGTGGCATTTTGTCTAGTGACAAGTCGTAAAAACTTCCCGAATTAGGCATTTTAATCGCGAATGAACAATAAACAATGGAAAATAAGATTTTTTTGAGTCAATGGAAAATTTCCAATAATTAAATATCTCAAATTTTATTTGATTACCATTTCTCGTCAAACATAACAAATGTCCTAAATCAAAAAACCAGACCTAGTTTCGCATCACATATTTTTCACGAAAGATAAAGGGCTTCGCAAAAACCTATCGCCCGGAGCCTCGCAATGGGTAAGGCCGCCGCTGATGCTAACGGCCACCTGTAGACATACACAGCTGGGATGCCCACGGTATACTACTCGTGCATTGCTATTCCTACGCCGTATGCGCCCCGAAATAAAATGGGCCACTTTTTCCTTTTTCGTGAGTGTCGTAAGAGGCAACTAAAAGAGGGCGAGGGATGGACTGCACCGTCCCATTTAAAATATCTCTAAAAGCCAAACTGTGGTTGTCAACCCGCCTGCCAAGCGTGGCAACTACTGGCAAAACTCTTCTTATGGAAACGCTTATATTCAACAGGGGATAGTTAACGGCTGAAATAATAATAAAAAAATTGTTATTCCTAAGTATTAAGATGTTATGCCTACGTACCCTGTAATTTAGTGAAATTACAGGGTACAAAGACTTATTTCAAACCCTTCAAATCAAAACAGCCATGCAAAGCACCACTGCTTCACGGCAGAAACACAAATCGGGCAGAGGTACCCATTCAAAGGATTTTAAAAATCTCGTAATAGTCAATTTTAGGTTTTTTTTTAATGGGTGATAATGGAATGGTAACCCCACCCGCGCTATCGGAATACACCGGCGGGGTACCAGTAAAGGATGATAGGTGAGGATGAAGCAGGTCAGTTAGCCCATCGTGACGAATTCAACAAGAATTGTTCACGATGGTTTCCAGGGGAAACCACGTGGAGGTCGACCTATTAGGGCATATTGCCAGCAATGGGGCTGTCAAACTCCATTGACAACAATCCCTTTCCCCCAGTCAATTTTAGGTTAAAATCTTAAAATGGCGAAACGGATGAATTGGGCTAGCAGGGGAGTATCGAGAAAAAAATTATCCCTTACGATGTATTATCAACTGTATGAAAAGTTCTCAAATTGCCTATATTGATGTTTTTTATCAATTCTCAACAGATTCATACTTTTTTTTAATTCTTAATATTTTGTATAATACAGATATAACATTTAAGATTGTAGTAATCGTAGTAATTACAACAAATAAGAGAATCACGATAATTGCGCTATTCAAATGTATTTGCAGTTCTGGGAGGTGATTTCTGATGAACACGGCATCGACCCCACCGGCGCCTATCAAGGTGACTCTGATCTTCAGCTCGAACGCATCAATGTTTATTATAACGAGGCCTCCGGTGGTAAATATGTACCCCGAGCCGTGCTCGTCGACCTCGAACCCGGCACAATGGACTCCGTGCGCTCTGGACCTTTTGGACAAATCTTCCGGCCTGACAATTTCGTATTTGGTCAATCCGGAGCAGGCAACAACTGGGCTAAAGGCCACTACACCGAAGGCGCAGAATTGGTGGATTCAGTTCTCGATGTAGTTCGAAAAGAAGCAGAAGGTTGTGACTGCTTGCAAGGCTTCCAATTGACTCATTCGCTTGGTGGCGGAACTGGATCTGGTATGGGAACGTTGTTAATCTCGAAGATTAGAGAGGAATACCCAGACCGCATAATGAATACCTTCTCAGTAGTTCCCAGTCCAAAGGTATCCGATACTGTAGTAGAACCGTACAACGCCACTTTATCAGTACACCAATTGGTAGAAAATACGGATGAAACGTATTGCATAGATAATGAAGCTTTGTACGACATATGCTTCAGAACACTCAAGTTGACGACGCCGACATACGGAGACTTGAATCATTTGGTATCTGCCACGATGTCGGGCGTCACGACGTGTCTACGATTTCCAGGGCAGCTGAACGCGGATTTGCGTAAGCTAGCCGTTAATATGGTCCCATTCCCGCGGCTACACTTTTTTATGCCTGGCTTCGCGCCGCTTACTTCTCGCGGTAGCCAACAGTACCGCGCGCTGTCCGTACCAGAGCTCACGCAGCAGATGTTCGATGCTAAAAACATGATGGCGGCCTGCGACCCGCGTCACGGACGATACCTCACAGTAGCCGCTGTCTTCCGTGGACGGATGTCCATGAAGGAAGTGGACGAGCAAATGCTAAACATCCAAAATAAGAACAGCAGCTACTTTGTCGAATGGATCCCGAATAACGTCAAAACAGCTGTTTGCGATATACCGCCTCGTGGACTCAAGATGTCCGCAACCTTTATTGGAAACACGACAGCTATTCAAGAACTGTTTAAGAGGATATCCGAACAGTTTACAGCTATGTTTAGAAGGAAAGCTTTCCTGCACTGGTATACTGGTGAAGGTATGGATGAAATGGAGTTCACGGAGGCAGAGAGCAATATGAATGATCTGGTGTCGGAGTACCAGCAGTACCAAGAGGCCACGGCTGATGACGAGGGGGAGTTTGATGAGGAAGTGGAAGAAGAATGATTGTCTTCGTGTTTTGTCCAATGTATTGTTTCTGTCATAGTGTTAAGTCGTAAATGTAACCATGTTTTTGTGTACACTGTTTGGAATAAACTATTTTATAATTTCAAATATTGAGTTATCTTAGTCTAATGTTCCAGATTATTGTGATATGATGACTGGTACCTGGTTTCTGCCTGTTTATTTGCATTGTTTAATTACTTTATTTCTGATATAACTGTAACAAATAGCATTGTAACATCCGCTTGCTGGTAAATGGCAAATGCCAACATAGTTTTAATCAGATAGGCCGGTAAATGTATCGGTAGGAGAAAAATGTAGCCACTTGAGTAAACCAATTTGAATGAATTTTGATATGTTTTATAATTTTTAATTGTAATGTAATTAGGTTTTTTGCTTAATAAATATATCTTTTTATCTAAGAACATTTGCTATCACACAGTCACTTAGTCGACATCACTCAATTAATTTGCGTAAGATGTCTTGGTGCCTGTTTTTTTTTAATTTTAGTAAACAATTTGACCAAATTTTATTTACTTTTGGTTTTGTATCGATTAAGTTCTGGTTTCTAAATTCTTGATTCTTATTCTAAATCGTAGTTGTAGCTAGGTACATATGATACACAGTTGTTAAATCTGAACCAATTTTGACAATTTATAATGGATAATTTTTTCTTTTTTTTTTTTTTTTTTTTTTACAACACAGGGGGCAAACGAGCATGCGGCTCACCTGATGGTAAGTGACTACCGCCGCCCATGATCACCCACAACACCAGCGGCATTGCAGGTGTGCTGCCGGCCTTTTAAAAAGGAATATACTCTTTTCTTGAAGGTTATGTTGTCGTATCGGTTCGGAAATACTGCTGCAGGAAGTTGATTCCAAAGAATGGTTGTGCGTGGAAGAAAGTGCCTTGAAAAACGCACGGTGGAAGACCGCCACTCGTCCAGATGATTGGGATGAAACTTTAGTTTGTGGCGGGTTGTACGGTGGTGAAAATCAGCAGCAGGTATCAATCCGAACAATTCCTCAGAACACTCCCCATGATAAATTCGGTAGAAGATGCACAGAGATGCAACATCTCTGCGCAGTTTCAGTGGGTCGAGTCGGACAGTAAGGCGTTGACTATCGATAATTCGAGCCGCCCGACTTTGAATGCGGTCTAACGGAAGGAGTTGGTACTGTGGCGCTCCTGCCCACAGGTGAGAACAGTATTCCATATGCGGCCTGACTTGGGCTTTATATAATTTCAGGCGGTGTTCTGGCATGAAATATCGTCTCACCCTATTGAGTACTCCTAACTTTTTGGAAGCTATCTTAGCCTTCTCCTCCAGATGACCGCAAAACTGGACGTCGCAAGATATATCAACGCCCAGAATTCCTAGACTCGACTTTTTATCAAGGGAAGTGCCCTGAAAGTGAGGAGATACGACAAACGGCGTCTTTTTTGCGGTAAACGCGCAGACTTGTGTCTTTTTGGGGTTAAATTGGACAAGATTTTGTTCACCCCAGATCGAAACTTGATGGAGTGAAGTTTCGATTTCAGACACAAGTCTATTCCGGCACTCATCGGTATGTGCCCGCGAGATCTTTGCATGACCGGTATATAATGTATCTCCTGTACTGTCGTCTGCATAGCAATGAATATTACTTATCTGTAACATATCATTGATATGCAGAAGAAACAGAGTCGGAGATAGTACACAGCCTTGCGGGACACCAGCATTCAAAGGTTTTAAATCAGAGCATGCTCCGTCGACTACGACTTTAATGCTACGTTCCTTGAGAAAACTGGCGACCCAAATGCACAGTCTCGCAGGCAACCCAAATGAAGGTAGCTTTGAAAGCAGCGCTCTATGCCACACCCGATCAAAGGCCTTCGCGATATCCAGACTAACTGCTAAGGCCTCTCCCTTACTCTCGATTGCCACTGCCCATCGGTGTGTTAAGTAAGCTAAAAGATCACCAGCCGAACGTCCCTGTCGAAAGCCGTACTGGCGATCACAGATCAGCTGGTGCTCTTCTAGGTACCGGAGCAGTTGACGGTTAATGATGGATTCCATAACCTTCGAGAATAAGGAAGTGATAGCTATGGGCCTATAGTTAGCTGGATCTGAGCGATCTCCCTTTTAGGGATCGGATGCACCAGAGCAGTCTTCCAAAACTTTGGGACTATGCCCGATGAGTAGCTAAGCCGAAAAAGACGCGTAAGAACCGGAGCCAACTCTGGTGCGCACGTCCTAAGCACAATTGGAGGAATACCATCGGGCCCACTCGACTTATGGATTTCGAGGGAGAAAAGTGCTCTACGCACTGAGCTATGCGTGAATTTAATGTCAGGCATAGAGCTCCTACAACACGTGATGGTCGGTGGTGATTTCATCCCGTCATCCAATGTCGAGTTTGACGCAAAGATGGATCCAAGAAGATCGGCCTTTTCCTTAGCGTTCTGGGCCAACGAGTCATCCTCCCTGCGCAATGGTGGAAAAGATGACTTACAGAAATTCCCTTGTGCAGCTTTGGCAAGAGACCAGAAAGCTCGAGTCCCAGAGGGCAAACTAGCCAATCTCTTGCCAATTCTACTGATATGCTCTGACTTCGCTGTGGCTATAACTCTTTTGAAAGACCTAGAGGCAGAGTTATACTTCTTTTTGAGAGCACTGGTGTTAGGATCTCGCGACGCCACACCTTTAGCCCAGGTTAGGAAGCACTCCTGTTTCAGACGAGATGCTGTTCTACAAGAGGCTCCATACCAGGGCTGGGATTTCCCGCCGACGGGCACCACAGAGTTAGGAATAAATAATTCCATTCCCTGAAGCACCACATCAGCAATGGAATCGGCAATGGCGTCAGGATCATCCAGTGTGAAGCAAACCCGCCTCCATGGGTAAGATGCGAAAAAAATCCGCATCTCATCCCAGTCCGCTGACCTGTAGTGCCAGACACGACGTCTACCCGTGGAACGTGGTGGAATCGGACTCATGAGAGGCACCTCGCTCCGCACCAGACTGTGATCCGACGATCCAAGCGGAGCTTCGACGGAAATCACATAGTTGTCTGGGTGGGTGGTCAGCAGAAGGTCCAACAGTGAAGGTGAATGGTCCAACACATCAGGTATTCGCGTAGGCGAGGAAACAAGCTGCGTCAGACCATAAGCCAAAGCAAAGTCATGAACAGATCTTCCCGCATAGTCGGTTGTACGTGAACCAAGCCATTCGGTATGGTGGGCATTAAAATCGCCAAGAATCACGACTTCAGCGGAAGGAATCTGTTCGAGCAGGGAATCTGTAGCCATTTGGACGTGCTCAATGAGTTGGTCGGTTTCGATGTTACCGCTGTGGGACCTGTATAGGCATGCATAGACGCGAGGATGGTCATTGCAGTCTACGCGCAGCCATAAAATAGACAGGTCCGTACCTTCAAGAGTTCCAAGGCGGCGACAGCAGATATCCTCTCTGACATACGCGCATACACCGGCACGCGAAACAAAACAATGTTCAAGTTTATAGCCCGGGTACGTCAGGTATGAAGTTTCGTTTGGAGAGGATATCTGTGTCTCCGTTAGAAAGAGCAATGCCGGCCGCGCCGTTTCTAGGTGGTGGTGGACAGCGTTTAGGTTAGAATGTAATCCCCTGATATTGCAGAAGCTCACATTGAGCGAAGGGGATGCCGTAGAAATCTTGCTCCGTTTGCCCTTGGTTCCAAAGAGCGGAATTTTGCCCCCCCCAGAATACGCAGGGCAGCCCGAGCGTGGTTGCTCGAGAGAGGATTCTCCAGCAACATGGTTACTGGTACCTCCCTGGGGTATGCTATTTTTTTTTAATTCCACTGCCATGGTTGCGTGTTGTAAGATAGGGGGACGGGGTTGGGGAAAGGATTTTAGGAATAGGAAAGGGATGGGTATGGGATGGGTATGGGATGGGCCTCCGGACTCCCTCACTCACCGTACGGAATGTGATCGCACTGAAAGTGCAACCACTTAGCGTCGGTATTCTGTGAGGGTGTGGTACTTCCCCGGTCGAGCCGGCCCATTCATGCTGCAATACCATATGGTATTACAGCGTGGCTCTACCACCTACAATGGATGATAATGGAATGGTAACCCCACCTGCGCTAATGGTATACGCTGACGAAGCACCAGTGAGGGATGATAGCTGAAAATGGAAAGGCAGGTCAGTTATCCCATCGTGATGAATACACCTGAAATTCAGCACAATAATTTCCAAGGGGGACCACGTGGAGGTCGACCTGACAGAGTATATTGCTAATAACGGGACTGGTAGTCCGTATTACTAACGATCCCTTTCTCGCCCTTCCCCAATGGATATTTTACTCCGTAATAAGGCATATTACTTTGCTTTTTTCCCTTATTCCCTTAATATATAGTCTACTGCCTTGTTAATTCTTTATTAGGTATGCGAGTTGCTGTTTTTTGTGGAGCAAATAATATCAAACGGACATAATCACGAAAAGTCAACCGTAAGGCAACATTACATAGGTATATAGCACATTTTAAGTATGTAGACAGACCTTGGCATTGGTATTTACTATATAAATATTCAATTCGAATACTGTTTTATTAAATACATAAATAATATTTTCATTGAATACATAAAACCTCTCATTCGTCACTCTCATCATTTGGCCCTTCTTCCTCTTCTTCAAATTCCTGGTCATCAATGGTGGCATCCTGATATTGCTGGTACTCAGATATAAGATCGCTCAAGTTATTATCCGCCTCAGTAAAGTCTGCTTCATCCATCCCCTCTCCAGTGTACCAGTGAATGAACGCTTTCCTTCTGAACATAGATGTAAACTGCTCAGAGATCCTTTTAAATATCTCTTGTATCGCTGTCGTATTGCCGATAAAAGTAGCAGACATTTTAAGACCACGGGGCGGGATATCACATACCGCTGTCTTTACATTGTGTGGAATCCATTCAACGAAGAAATCCTTGTTTTTCTTTTGAATGTTCAGCATTTGCTCGTCTACTTCTTTCATGGACATCCGTCCACGGAAGACAGCGGCCACGGTGAGGTACCGTCCATGGCGCGGGTCACAGGCCGCCATCATGTTTTTAGCATCGAACATCTGCTGCGTGAGCTCTGGCACGGATAGCGCGCGGTATTTTTGATTGCCGCGAGACGTAAGCGGCGCGAAGCCTGGCATGAAGAAATGTAGCCGCGGAAACGGGACCATATTCACTGCTAACTTACGCAGATCAGCGTTTAATTGTCCTGGAAAACGCAGACATGTGGTCACGCCCGACATTGTCGCAGACACCAAATGATTCAAGTCTCCGTAGGTCGGCGTCATTAATTTGAGTGTCCTGAAGCAAATATCGTATAATGCCTCGTTGTCTATGCAGTACGACTGATTCGAGCTTTCTATCAACTGGTTCAGAGACAAAGTCGCATTATATGGTTCCACGACAGTATCAGAAACTTTAGGACTCGGAACCACGGAGTATGTTACCATTATTCTGTCTGGATATTCCTCGCTTAAATTATCCAGCAGCAACGTCCCCATTCCTGAACCTGTGCCACCGCCTAGTGAGTGCACTACTTGGAATCCCTGCAAACAATCGCAACCTTCAGCTTCTTTACGCACTACGTCGAGGACCACTTCAAGCAAACCTGCACCTTCTGTGTAATGTCCTTTAGCCCAATTATTGCCTGCGCCCGTACCACCAAAAACTATATTATCGGGCCGGAAGATTTGCCCGAATGGTCCGGCTCTAATCGCATCCATGGTGCCAGGCTCGAGGTCAACTAGAACAGCTCTAGGGACGTATTTTGTACCAGATCCCTCATTGTAATAAACGTTGATGCGTTCGAGTTGAAGGTCAGAATCTCCTTGGTAACAGCCTTGTGGATTTATTCCGTGCTCGTCTGATATAACTTCCCAGAACTGTAATAAAATGTACGCTTAGTAAACAAACTAACTAGGTTTATATAGAACTCTGTTAACAAATTTCCTAGTAGTTTTATTTTTTTATTTTTTAAGCAATTTGGAATAATAATCTAGCTGATAGAGTTAACAGACTATCAGATAAAAAGTGATGTGTCACTCATGGGCATGAACAGTATCACAGAGGAGGGGGGGGGGGGGATAGATAAAAATGCGGACTACCACCCCCATTGTTAGCAATATACCCTGACAGGTCAACCTCCACGTGGATCCCCCTGGAAACCATCGTGCTGAATTTCAGGTGTATTCATCACGATGGGCTAAATGACCTGCCTTTTCATCCTCACCTATCATCCCTCACTGGTGCCCCGTCAACGTATACCGTCAACGTATACCGTTAACGTTAACTCGGACGGGGTTGCCATTCCTTATCATCCATTAAAAAATAAAACAGCACCCCAGACATTACAAATTATACAATGACGTCAATGGTGTTACGCATTACAATCCTGAGCATCTTACCCCTCCATATTGCAACAAAACCTTAAAAGAATAGTTGTTTGGCAGTAAAAACATGAATGGAACTGCAGATATGTTATATAAAACATCTTTATCTGATACTACGAGTATATCCCTCATTGATTAGTTGTAACAACATACTTAAGGGGTTTTTTAAAGGTGAAAATGGAATGGTAACCCCGTCCGCGCCAACGGGATACGCTAGCGGAGCACCAGTGTAGGGTGATAGATGAGAATGAAAACAGGCCAGTTAGCCTATCATGATAGTTTCCAGGGAGAACTACGAGGAGGTCGACCTGGTTGGGTATGATGCTAGCAATGGGATTCTCGGTCTCTATTACTAACAATCCCTTTCCCCCCATACTTAAAGGTTGCAATTTCAAAATGTAGGTGCCTTATGTAAAGACTGTTACGTTACCTTAGCCCCAATCTGATTCCCACATCTGCCAACTTGAATATGAACTATTTCCCTCATTATAAACTCACAAGAAATTTAAAAAAACACAAATAAATAAAATGTTATCAAAGATAATAACAAAATAAATTATTTAAAAATTAAAAAAAAATATCAATTACTTAACTACATCTAATACCTACTAAACTAACTAAATAATAAAAATTTTGTTGGCCATGATTCTCGTGACCAAATAGTATTGTGATTAAAAAACGAGACGGTTAAGAAATTAACCTAAATTTACACTTCTTTTAAAAAACAAAGATTCATCATTCTTTAAGACTAGATACTGTCGGGCTCCTAACGGTTAGAATCCAACGGTGTTCCGCCTCTTTGCTGTAGTACAGTGCCGGAGCCATGAGTTTGCTTCCGAATTCTACCGAACCCCTATAGCTCTTCTTCCTCGCGTGCAGGCGATTCCTCCTTACCCACGACCTGGTGGTCTACCATGAAATGAAATTCCGACATTTCGGGCTCAATTTCGTGTTTTTGTTCGTATCATAATCGACCCAGTAAATGGAGCTTAACATTTCGTTCATCATAAATCCTATTCTAATAGTCCAATATGACCCATCAGGTCGACCTCCACGTGGTTCCCCCTGGAAATCATCGTGGTTAATTATCGTTAAATTCATCAAGATGAGTTAACGAACCTGCTTTTATCCTCACTTATCGTCTCTCACTGGTACCTCGCCAGCGTGTATCAATAGCGAAGGCAGGTTTACCATTGCATTTTTATCGATAAAAACAAAAACCCATTAAGTTTCCATCGCATTAAAAGACCTAGATTTTTTTTATGCAACTTAGACTGGCAAACTTTCTGACGGCCCACCTGATAGAAAGTGGTAACCGTCGCCTATAGACATGAGCAATACCATGGACATAACAGAGTATACTGTTTCGCCCACGATACTCCCCATGCGTTGCCATTCCTGAGGACTCAGGTATTATTCCTCTGTACCCTGTAAAAGATTGTTCTAATTATACTTTTTTTTAACGTAATCATTATATATGTATTAAAACAATGCACATAAATACAACATACCTCAGGCACTAATAAAACACAATTATTTAATAAATTAATTTTAATTCAGTAATGATCATTTGCATTACAATAAATTATTCTACAGTAAAAATTACATTATTTCAGTGTAAATATAAAAATGCAAATATGTTAAAAACACGTCGTCGAAATTCAAAATGGTCAACAATCGTACATTGTAATCAAATATGTTTATTTAATTTTAAAACACGTCTTAATAAATAATATTAAGCCTGTGACACTACAACCTTTCGACGATCTCTTATGCTCGCCCTTTTTTAAAGTTCGCTGCTAATTCATATCCGTGACAGGAATATTAAGATGTTTTGTGTAGCGATTTAGTTTTACTTTAAACTTTAGTTTGTGACGGGTTGTACGGTGGTGAAAATCAGCAGCAGGTATCAATCCGAACCTGATAGATATTGCTAGCAATGGAGTCATCAATTTACATAACTAACAATTCCCCTCCCTCTGATGGTATTGAGTATGTTTGAAAACTTGCAAGAAGCACTCGGATGCCTGTACCAACTCTACGACACGAATTACACGATTAATCGTAAGCCTTAATAGGATTACATGGGTCGAATAATCTATTCGACTTTTCATTGTATAAAAGTCACTTTTTCATTGATTGATACAACTGTGATACAAAATCATCTAATATATAAACTCCTCCGAAACGGCTTTACCGATTTTTATGAAGTTTTGTGTGCGTATCGGGTAGGTCTGAGAATCGGCCAACATCTATTTTTCATGCCCCTCAATGATAACAGTGACCCACCCTTAAATTTTTTTTTTATTTTTTTGACAATATTTTTTATTTTCATTTTATTAAGGTTTAGCATTGAAAAATACATACAAATTCAAATTTTCACGCTTTTACAGTCAACCCCTGTTTTTTAATCGCGATTTTTATATGCTTTAATAAGGTTGCAAGATGGCAATCGAATATAATAATTGTAGTACGAGAAATTTTCATGTATAGTTCTAGAAATAATGTATATGGTAAAACAACGTTTGCCGAGTCAGCTAGTATCTCTATAAAGTCTCGCTGATGTATGTATTTTCCATAGACAACTGTCGTGTAGACCATGCAGCATACCATGAAATTTTTCCGAAATTTCAAAGTCGAACGAGACAAGACTTTAAAAGAATAAAAGAAAAACTGTAAAGTTTACTTAAAAATACAGTTACAGTACCTAAAAATACAGTTTGTTCAGACACTCTATAATAACCGAACAATTGGTATAGCAAATGAAACATTACTTTCTGACTATCACCTTCAATTTAATGTGAATTCAAATCCGAAACTTCGGAATTAGGTTTCATGGTAGACCCACTGGACGCGGTCTTTCCTCTATATTTCTATTGCCGCACAATCGTATCCACAATCTGTAAGCATTATCTTACAAATAATTTGCACAATAATTTACTAAATGTATAAAAAACACACGTGTAATAAGTACATATTTTTGAAAATATAAATAATCAACTTGTTGGAAGCCAATTGGGGCTTCATAATAAGCAAGATGGCGCTACTAGTCTAAAGAACGTATAAGAGATGCTTTAGAAATATACAGAGCATGGGCCAGTCAATGTACAGTGTATATAAAAAAAAAGAAAATTCCAGAAATATTCCAATTTAATATATCTTGTCTATTTTGGGATGATATATATATATATATATATATATATATATATATATATATATATATATATATATATATATATATATATATAAAAAAAAAAAATTATGTTTTAAAAGTAATAGAGCCCTAAATTAAATCACCTTAAGGCCAGAGAGAGACTTTGTACAAAAGTCGATTGCGTGGGTACCTCTGTCCCATTCGTGTTTCAACCGTGAAGCAGTTGTGTTTGCATGGCTGTGTTTCGGTTTGAAGGAATGGCAACGCATGGGGGGTATCATGGGCGAAACAGTATACTCTTATGTCCATGGTACTGCTCATGTCTATAGGCGACGGTTACCACTTTCCATCAGGTGGGCCGTCAGCTTGTTTGCCATTCTAAGTTGTATAAAAAAAAATAAACAATCTCTCTTTTAATTTTTATTTTTAAGGTGGTAAAATTTTCGCCCATCGGCCACTTTAGAAATAAAGTCAACTACCAGTAGCGCCATCTAATGGAAATTATTTCACTGGAAGCTTGCATTAAAATGGAAGCGCTAAATAAAATCTTACAATAGCAATAGGTAACAAAAATATTGCACATACAATTAAAAATTATAATCTTCTACCCTTATATTTATTAACTACCCATATTCGTAAAAATATAAAAAATCTACGATATCTACTATGTAGTATTTTGTCCCTTTCTTTCGACCTAAAATCTTAATTATGAAAGAAAGTGACAAAACATTATAGTTGATAGATTTATTTATTGCAAATTTAATAAGTCTCAATGTAGTATATAAGACTGAACTACAGTCTAAACCTAGAGAAATTATCTCAATTTTGTTAGTACACATATAAATAAACAAAAAAATCCTGGATACCTCACACAGCGACATCTAGAGCTGAACAAAACAGAGCTTGTACTTTTTAATGACTGATATGTTTAATTTAAAATACAAACAGATAAATATCTGTATCGTACGAGGTTCGAACTTGTAAACACTGGAAAGTGATGCAGTGTTACCACCACACCACTAAGAGAGGACAGGAAAACAGAATGTGGCTGTGTTTCGGTTTGAAGGATGGGATATGGCGTGAATTTACTGGGTACAGAGGAATAACACCTGATGAATGAATAAATGCTCTCAGGAATGGCAACGCTTGGGGGGGGGGGGGGGGGGGGGGGTCATGGGCGAAACATTACACTCTGTTATGTCCATGGTACTGTTCATGTGTATAGGCGACGGTTACCACTTTCCATCAGGTGGGCCGTCAGCTTGTTTGCCATTCTAAGTTGTATAAAAAAAATCTTATATGTATATAATGTATTATATGTATATTATTGTTGAATTACTGTTTTATTTTAATATTGTTCATCACGTTACGCCGTCAATTACATTTTCTGTTATTCCTGTCTACAATTGACTGATAGATAACACCATATGGTGTTAAGTCCGCTATTTACACTCTCTTGGTATAATAAAGTTTAATAAATAAATAATTAAAATCCTGTTTGGCTTTGTATCGTATTATATATCTTTATATTTGCTTAATTTAATGACTAGAGTTCTTACAGCGACTTCTTTAACTATAGTCACGACATGTACAGACTTAAAGAGATCTGTACTGTTTATATTTTTTACGAAATACATTAAAAAGTCGAGTGTTACGTTCACCACAAGAACAACCAACAAACGCTTCTATCTATCCTATATTTATTTATTGATACTCAATCGAAATTGTACTCTAATCAACCTACCAATAGTTTATTTTTCAATAAATATAAATTGGCGTATACGTTATTTTTACTAGACAACACGGGTACATAGAACGCTCTGAAGATTCTGTGCGACCTCTGCGCGTCTAGTATAGGTACTGAGGCTACTATCTCCCACGTGGACTGCTTGTGGTACGCAGGTTCGAGGCTAGTGGGGTTCCCGATATCCGAGTCGACGAGGTAGTGGCACTGCGACGGTCGGAGATAAGTACGGTTGTCACCCTTGTTCAGGTCGTTGAAGTATGGGTGAATGAGTCGAGTTGCTGTAAAGAGAACATGAAGCATTTATTCGAATTTCAAAAGTTGGAGATTATAATCTGTGGAAACAAGTAAACATAGACATTTATTCTTCCTTTTTTATATCTACTATACTATTAGTTATAAGTTTTATTATCTGTGCTGTTTGTTATTCATGTATGATGTGTTAAAGTAATAAATGTCTATCATAAAGACTGTATAGGCTAAGTTCTTTTGACTTTAAATAAAAAATATATAATAAATAAAAAAAAAAAAAGAATATCATGTGTATATTTTTTCTTTAATTTATCCATTTTATTTAGGAAAAAAGTGTATGATATTTTTCCTTCCTTTTTTGTGTTATTCTTTTTAATACGTCAGTAAAAAAATTACTTTGTAAAAAGTATTTTTTTTTTAGATGTTGACTATCAACATCTAAACACATCCATGCAAACACAATTACTTCACGGTAGAAACACGAATGGGACAGAGGTACCCAAGCAATCGACTTTTGTACAAAATCTCCCTCTACATTCGTTCTTTCAACCATTCTGTTATTTTTTTTTTTTTTTTTACTTTAATAGAGAAACATAAAGGCACAACATAAATCTGTGAAATTTACACAATAAAGTAATTAAATAAATATTACTGTTATCTCACTCACCATTAGTCGAGTCAGCATAAGGAGCCGGCATCTGCCCAGTAAACTCGCTCGGTATGAATCTCACATTGTATCCAGGAGCGTGGAAGCTGGACGGCGAGCGGTACCAATCCTTACCGAAGCACAGGTAAGGAGAGTTCGTGGAAGACGGTGGAGGGGGCAACGACCGCAGCAGCCGCATGGGTCCGTGGTAGTTGGTGTACAGAGCCGTTATACGGGATATTCCTGCAAATATATATTATTTATATATTTCTATTTACATTCTTTAACCAGTACGTGTTGCTAATGATGACTTATGGAACCAAAACATGATCCTACACGATTGCGCCTTACTGTCCGACTTGACCCACTGAAACTGCGTAGAGATGTTGTTAAAGGCCGGCAGCACACCTGCAATGCCGCTGGTGTTGTGGGTGATCATGGGCGGCGGTAGTCACTTACCATCCGATGAATAGAAGATGCACAAAGATGCAACATCTCTGCGCAGTTTCAGTGGGTCGAGCCGGACAGTAAGGCGCTGATTATTAATAAATATGTCTTAAGACACGTTGAATAGGGGAACAATGTGAATAATTATAATTAAATATTTTAAAATGCATTTAATACACTTATTGTAATCTATTTTTGAAGTGAAAATTTCTTTAGACGCGTAGTGTATTTTTTGAGACGGGAAAAATCCATTGAACTCGCGACTTTGTTACCGTAACAGACACATCTGACGATTCGTAATTGTTCAAATTTTTATTTCTGTCAGACACTTCTGGAGTGCCACCGTTTTTTTATTATTTATTTATTTAATTTAGATATATATAGCTATGTATGTTTTAATATTCAAATTTAAATTCAAACCATCTTTATTCGAATAGAATTGTTTACAAACACTTTTTTTTTTAATCGTCATTTTTGTTTAATCCACTGCAGGGTTCAAAACGTTATCAGTTGAGAAGAGAACGCAAAAAACTCAACAAATACTCTTTTAAATCTCTGTTAACATTATATGTATTTATTTAAATCTAAAATTAAATGGTCGTTAAAAGCCCATGCATGAATGACTAACACCATACACATTTGTCATTCAAGTAATCGTTTAATATGTAATAGGCTTTGTTCAATAAGTGTTTTTTAATAACAATTTTAAACATATTAAAAGGCAGATCCAAAATATCCTTTGGTATCTTATTATAACATTTAATGCCCATTCCCATAAAAGACCTATTAACTTTTTTCTAAATTATACTTTATAAATAAAGGCCTTGAAATTTAATAGATTCTATTTATATAGAGAATTTTACCAGAGGTAGACTTTGTACAAAACTCGTTTGCTTGGGCACCTCTGTCCCATTAATGTTTCTACCATGAAGCGGTTGTGTTTGCATGCTTGTTTCGGTTTGAAGGGTGGGATATGCCAGTGAATTTACAGAGTACAGAGAAATAATACTTGAGTCCTCAGGAATGGCAATGCGTGGGGAGTATCATGGGCGAAACAGTATACTCTGTTATGTCCATGGTACTGCTCATGTCTATAGGCGATGGTCACCACTTTCCATCAGGTGGGCCGTGAGCTTGTTTTCCATTCTAAGTGACATCTAAAAATAAAACATTGAACAGTAAATACACGCATAGAGTGATAATAAAGTCAAAAAGCACTCACCACCAGCGGCCGCTAATGCAACACACATGACCATAAGCGGGCCGGTGTACGCGAGGTAATGGCGTCTCTCTCGCTCCTTCCTCCACCTGAACAACTCCGTGCCGACCGCAAATGTCATCTTCTGTATACAGTCCATCGATATCGCACCAGCCAGCACTATCATACTGTACACTGGGTAAAGGAATCTGAAAGAAAGGTTTAAAATGTTTTAATTTTTAAAAGAGGTCACATGTCTTGTTTTTTTTTTTATAAACAAACTATCGGTATATACTGACTGGGTACCAGTGACAGATGATAGGTGAAGATGAAAGCAAATCAGTTGGCGGATCGTGACCAATTCATCAATAATTAAGTAAGATGGTTTCTAAAGGGAGCCGCGTGGAGGTCGACCTGTTAGGGCATATTGCTAGCAATTGGGCTACTAGGCCCTGTTACTATCTCTCTCCCCCACATGTCGTGTGTTCACTCGGTATGGTATGATCATATGTCGTGTTATTATGATAAAAATGAAATTTAAAAAAATTGTCTATGGTAGAAGTCTAAAAATTGGACTTTTATTTTTACTTACTTAACAACTAACATTTAGCTGTAGGCGAATTATTTATCAATTTAACTTATTATTGTATCAAAAAAATAGAAATATACAATGACAATTTGAAAAATCTAGTGAAATATATTAAATATATATATTTATTTACTGTTGGTTATCACATTTCTTTAGAATAGAATAGAAATCATTTATTCAAATAAACTTACATTGAAGCACTTTTGAAAAGTCATTACATTTTTTTTAATTTACCGCTCGTTCGGAAAGCTGTCTCATCACAAGAAGAACGAGCAAGAAACTTGCGTGATGCTCTTTTAAATAATTTTATTATTATTTTACATTTTTAAGTTTAATTGTGTGAATACAAACCACCAATTAGCACTAATTCAATTAAATACTCAAAAAAGAAAAAAAAAATTGAATACATAACCAACTGGTTAAACAATTAATAAGAGGAAATCAGTCATAGTGATTAGAGCAGACCAGTCCCTACAAGCAGCACCCGTTCACGAGTATGACGGATGAGCCAGCCATCACTGCGCTCGACCATATTTTAGGGAGCCCAATGACCCGGCCCACCACGCCGCCACAAGTCTGGACATTTTAGTGAGCATGACTACTCAAAACACTAGACCACGTCAAAGCTACTCACAATTGCCATCTGATAGTTATAGTATTCACATTTTACATAAGAATGCATGCGGCAATTAATACAAAAAACCGCTACGCTTTCATATTTCTAAAATTAATCAATTAAATCAAGAAAGCAATGAGAAAATAAAATTATAACGTTGTATGCTAATAAACTAATTATTTACTTGATATGTTGTCATCTATGAATTCGTCTATCCTGTAATAGGCTTTCTTACATAAAAATTGTTTAATATAAGATTTGAATTGCCTCTCTGTCAGATTTAATGCAGATTCCGGCAGTTTATTATAAAATCTTATGCAATTACCATAGAATGAATTACTGATTTTGTGCAGACGGCATTTAGGTAAAACTTTAAGCAACATATCCAATTGATTACGGTAATAATTTTAATAACTTGCTTATGTGCTGTGAGGAATCAAGATCTGTTCTCGAGTATGACGGATTAATAGTTTAATCAAGAATTGTTATACCAACCTCTCTTCTTTATGCGGCTGTATCATGAACACTCCTAACCAGAGCACCAACGGCATCAGATCCAACCAGTACGGAGCGCAGAAGGAAGCACGCGCGGTCGACCGCGGCGTGATCGCTGTACACGCCAATAGTAAGAGAGGGCATGAGAGAGCAAGCACCTGGAATTATAGACGTTAAAGTTAAGATATTAAAAATCATTTTACCTTAATAAAATAACAAACACAGGTGTAGTGTATAGGTACTGCCCACTATAGAAAAATGTTTACCATTGCTATTTCTATATTTAGTTCTTTTATACAGTCAAAATTAGTTATTTTTTTTTAGAAATTATCGCAGAATGACTAAGTCATTTATGTGATCTAGATGACTGTAAGTCATGACTTATGACAAAGCTCATGAGTTCGAATCTGACTTACATCGAAAATTTTGTGACAATTTAAAATTTCAATTCAACTCTCTGATGATGAACCATGAAGAAACCAAATTAATCCAAAGACGACAGTTATATTTATCATAAGAAGCAACATTTATTAAATGTCTAATTTTTCATTTAATAAAAGGTTTTTTTTTCTTTATACGACTTAGAATGGCAAACAAGCTGACAGCCCACCTGATGGAAAGTGGTAACCGTCACCTATAGACATGAGCAATACCATGGACAACAGAGTATACTGTTTCGCCCATGATACCCCCATGCGTTGCCATTCCTGAGTACTCAGGTGTCATTCCTCTGTACCCTATAAATTCACGCCATATCCCAACAACTGCTTCACTGTTGAAACACGAATGGAACAGAGGTACCCAAGCAAACGACTTTTGTACAAAGTCTCCCTCTGGCAGTCGTGAGTGTATTTTATAATACTTGTACATGATAAAATATCCTTTTTCATATGAAAATTTAAAAACACTCACCCATATCACGTTAAAATTCAGAAATCCATTAACAAAGTAATAAGTCCACGGCTCCACTCCGTACAGGTCAGGGCCGTGCTCAGTGAAAATATTGTACGCGACGATATTCCACGGAGCTATCACCAGTCGACCGTAATGGTACGAGTCCACAGCGATGGTCGGCAGCAGGATTAAGAGGAGGGACAGTATGGACCATTTGAAGAAGTCCACAAACTGACGCTTGATGAGCAGCATGTCTATTGCTATTGGTACGCCTAGGAGAGCAGTGAATGGCCAACCTGTTTAGAAAAATAATGTCCAGTATATAGTACTTTCACACCTACATACTAATTATATAATGTTTTTTTATGCTACTAAGAATGGCAAATAAACTACGGCCCACCTGATGGAAAGTGGTAACCGTCACCTATAGCCATGAGCAGTACCATGGACAAAACACAGTATACTGTTTCGCCCATGATACCCCTCACGCGTTGTCATTCCTGAGGACTCAGGTGTTATTCCTCTGTACCCTGTAAATTCGCCAAGGTACCCAAGCAAACGAATTTTGTACAAAGTCTCCCTCTAGTATAATGGTTAATGAGTTTTATGAGTCACACCTACGTCATTATTATTTTATGGCTTTTTATTTATTTTTTGTTGATAGACACATTTTGGTGCCGTGACCAGGATACAGGAGAAGTCATAAATAGATTATATCCCGAGATATCCATAATATTAACCATATATGGTATGTACATAAGCAATACTACTTGTCGTCACGTAGGTAATTATATTATTTATTTATTTACACTTTATTGCACCAATTAAAAAGAGAAATAATAAATACAGAAAATATTAATGAGAAGTGATACAAAAGGCGGCCTTATCGCTAAGCAATCTCTTCCAGACAACCTTTGGGTAGAGGATATTGAGAAAAAGACAAAGGGTAGGTGGCACACTATTATATAAATATTATCATATACAAACATATATACATACATACATACACATACATATATAATATATACACAATTAAATATAGACATAACATACACATACTTAACAGCACACATACAACAGAAAAAAAAATGACGAAGGAAAACGAAGAGAAAACACACGAAAATAGTACTAAAGTCAGAGGTAGTAAGATTTAACAGAGGTTTTGAAGCTAGTAAGAGTTTGAGCACACCGAATAGAGGTAGGTAGTGAGTTCCATAGATGAACTGCCTGAACAGTAAAGGATTTAGAATAAAAGGAAAAAGAATGAGTGGGAAATTTGAGTCGGAGGTTATTGACACTGCGTAAAGTATGATATTATTTGTGAGTCTCTAACGTAACTTATAAAAATTCTATATCACAATATTTATTTTACGCTATTTTCCGTATTCCCACAATCGATTTTTACTCAATTTTGTAAATATGTGTTGTTTATTCCAGTTTATTTCCTCTACAGGGCGAAATAACATTTGGCAATTCAAAATTATAAACTATGTAAACTTACTGAGCAGTGTGGTGGCTGCAGTGAGCAGCACGGCGGGAGGCAGGCGACGGCGCCACCAGCAGGCGAGCGCTGCAGCTACCAGGGCTCCGCTCCAAGCAGCTGGCAGTAGGGCTCCGCTGGAAGCCCACGCTCCCGCCGCCGGTACCCACGCACATAGCCACACGCGCCCCACTTGCACCCCGAACTCGTGACACACCGCCCTGTCACATTTTTACCATTACATCATTAGTGGCAAAACACAATACACTAATAGAAAGAAAAGTCATAAACTGTGGGGGAAAGGGGATTGTTAGCAATGCAGACTATCAGTCCCATTACTAGCAATATACCCTGTCAGGTCGACCTACATTCGTGGTCTCCCCTGGAAACCATCGAGCTGAATTCCAGATATATTCATTACGATGAGCTAACTGACCTTTTTTTTTAATGTCTGGAAAATGCTTTATGCAGCCCCTCAAACCTTGTAGGAGGTGAATGGGTACTGTGGGAATCCCCCCCCCCCGTAAGGCGGGAGCGTACCCACCAAAAACCAGACGACATACCCTCGAGGTGCCATATTTCGGAGACATGGATTCGCTTTCGCACTCACAACATCATGGGCTAACTGACCTGCTTTTTGTACCCACCTATCATCTCTCACTGGTGCCCTGCCAGTGTATACCGTTAACGTAGGCGGAGTTATCATTCCATTATCATCCATTAAAAAAAAATACAGTGCTAACCAGTTTCATACTAAATTCTAGACACCATAGCATATATATGACGACTCTGTACAGACAAATGCAGTATAGGACAACCCCACACAAGATGGAGCGACGATCTCAAATGCGTTGCAGGGAGTTAGTGAATAAAGGTGGGTTAATCATTACTTACGGCAATCTATAGGCGACAGTTACCACTTTCCATCAGGTTGTACAACTTAGAATGGCAAACAAGCTGACGGCCCAGCTTGTTTGCCATTCTAAGTTGTTCTAAGGGGGAGGTCTATGTACAGCAATGGACAATTAAAGACTGATATGATGAGTATATATAGTATACATGATGATATAGAAATATCAGTCAATATGATTAGCACCAGAATTGGATGTCGTACATTTAACCAATTATAGGCAACATTAGCTAAATATGAGTATAGGCAATTTTTAAAAATTTATTTAATCAGTAACCTTAATCATAAGATGGAATTAATAATTGTTGGCCACCATTGAGGTATAATAAGCTGTGTTTCGGTTAGAAGAGAGGGATATGGCGTGAATTTACACGGTACAGAGGAATAACATCCGAGTCCTCAAAAATGGCAACGCATGGGGGTATCATGGGCGAAACAGTATGCTCTGTTATGTCCATGGTACTGTTCATGTCTATAGGCGACGGTTACCACTTTCTATCAGGTGGGCTGTCAGCTTGTTTGCCATTCTAAGTCAAAAAAGTTCAAAACTTACTTGTAAAACATGAGATCAGCACATGCAGTGAGCACTGCAAGGAGGGCACGTATCGAGTAGAAAACTGTAACTGGCGACACCATCAGTGACAATATTTTGGCCGGTACAGCAAATAGCCACAGTGGCATGTATGATCGTATCGCATACACTGGACTGTACTCCCATGTCTGAAGGCCACTGCCATATACTGCATGAAGAAAAAGTACAGTTAGTTGTAGTTTATTTATATCAATCTCTCAATACACTCGACTAAAGGGAAAAAGGATTTATAATAGGGTTCAAAGAGAGCCTTTGAACAAAAGTCATTTGCTTGGGTGCCTCTGTCCCATTCGTGTTTCAACCGTAAAGCAGTTGTGTTTGCATGGCTGTATTTCAGTTTGAAGGATATGGCAGTGAATTAAAAGAGTACAGAGGAATAACACCTGAGTCCTAAGAAATGGCAACACACGTGGGGTATCATGGGTAAAACAGTATACGTCTATAGGCGATGGTTATCACTTACCATCAGGTGGGCCGTATGCTTATTTGCCACCTCAGTGGTATAGCCTATTAACACCTGTAATACCAGAGGTATTATGCGCGCATTGCAGACCCTGAAGAAACCTCTTTACCTCCCGTTTGAAGAACCCCATGCTGTCTCTTTTTTATGTGTTTCTTTTACCTCGCTTTTTGTGTCTTTTTGTCTGTTGTAATTTACATGCTATAAGTAATACAAATAAATTATATATCTATCTATGTATATGTCATTAACAGATATTATAAAAATATTTATCATCTATATAACACTTATATTTAGCAAAAGCAAATACTTGAATATAGGAGACTGAATGATAATATAGAATCTCACCTAAATAATGCAATGGCTCCCAGTAGTTGTACGTTTCATCACAATCTGATATGTGTCCCCAATATGCAGCAAAGAGCCGGGCAGTGAGTAGCAAAACCAATGCCACTGCACCGCCAGGGTAAGTAATACTACGTAGATCAGTAGGTGCATTTGTTACGAGGAACTCTCTGAAATAAAATGTATATATAAAATAAATTATCTAAGATAATCATAATAAGTCTTCCAGACAATCACATGACTTCGTTCTCTGTCTGTCTGTCTCTGCAATGAACATTTTTCTAGACTAATATAAGAAAGTAAAGGACTAGACTGATATACAAATCCTCAATGAATAACCAGTATGTCTATATACCTACTATAGGGTCATTATAAATTTGTTTTTATCTTCTGAAGCTAAAATACCTTTTGTTGTGAGGGTTTTCTATAAAACAAACCAGACATGGGTAATATCAGTACCTCTCTGATACCTATATATTAGGGGGAAAGGGATTGTTAGTAATGGAGATTGAGAATCCCATTGCTAGCAATATACCCAACCAGGTCAACCTCCTCGCGGTTCCCCCTGGAAACTATCATGGTTAATTCCTGATGAATTCATCATGATGGGCTAACTGGCCTGTTTTCATTCTCATCTATCACCCTTCACTGGTGCTCCGCCAGCGTATCCCGTTAGCGCAGGCGGGGTTACCATATCATTTTCACCCATCAAAACAATACCTATATATTGGATACTGCACTGGATATTGATGGTGGAAAAAAGATACATCCATTTCAACAATATCCATATTAGTCAGATATCTATATTCACTTAAACTGTATTCATCTCATTTCAATAATATATACTAGAAAACTACTATTTAATATATCCATTGTTCAACCAATATATAAATACAATATGTTGATATCAAATTATATTTTTTTATTGGGTGAGAATAGAATGGTAACCCAGCCCATGCTATCTGTATACACTATAATAGTGGTGAGGCACCAGTGAAAGATAACAGCTAAGGATGAAAACCGGTCAGTTTGCCCATCATGACAAGTTCCACAAGAAGTAATAACAAAGGTTTTCAGGGAGAACCACGAAGAGGTCGACTTGGTTAGGTATATTGCTAGCAATGGGATTCTCAGTCTCCATTACTAACAATCCCTTTCCCCCCAGTTTTACAGAGTTTAACATACCCATTGCTAGCAATATACCCATATTGCTAGCAATGGGCTGTTAAACCCCATTACTAACAATTCCTTTTCCCCCATAACTATTTCCCCTTCTATTGCTGTATGTAAATGTATGTAAACTGTTTGTTTGGTTACTTCTATCCCATCCATATCTTGATGCTAAACATATGCTTGTATGCTGTTTCAGTCAGAAGAGAGGGATATACAGGCAATACATCCCTATATATCAGTATCAAATGTATTACAGTTTATTCTTTGATAATAAGGGTACTGTTCACATCTATAAATGATTATGATTATAAAAATATGACCACTATCAAAAAAATAATCCTAAATTACATAAAATCTAATAGTAATTCAAATCCTAAACATTTTTATTCAATAAGACTTATTTACAAGCCCTATTAAATTATATTTTTTTATGATTCTACTGTTGGGTTCGGAATGTTGCCATCTACTAGCACAACCAGCAAAAAACAGTTACTCTTTTAAATTTCTGTTAGCAACATGTGTTTATTATGTCTATCAAAACATCATCAACTAACACCATGCACATTTGTTATTCAAATTCAATATGCAGAGATAAATATCTGCTGCAATATCAATACAAATACAGTAAACAAAATCAACCAATTTATAAATTATATGAATAATATATCATGCTATTAATAAAGCTAAAATAGTTATGTGTATTGTATATAAAAGGGTACAGTAAACAAATAACGTCACGCAAAAGCTCTTTACCTCGCTCGGAGCGTGTCGACACCTGGATACGCGCCAAACTGCGGTAATTTAGCGCAAAAGAAAGCATATATAAAGCGAGTTATAAAACCTCAGTTTTAACTAAATTATAAAACTATCTACTAGCGTAACGTAAAGATAAAGAGAATACACTGTAATTATGTATGTAAATTGGAAATAAATAAAATACAATTCATTGTTACCCTTCGCTCGCTTTTCGTTTCCCTTTATTGAAACTTGCACTCCTTTTCGCTCCATTTTTATTATGAATACTACGTTGTCGGGCTGTTAACGGCATTGGAATATATTTTCTACTTATTATTTATGACATAAATGTTCAATTATTATTTTCGGCGAAAAGATAATTATGAAAATGTATAATTTCCACAAATGAAAAATGAAACCGAAGGAATTGAAAGCTGACATCAAATGATTGACATTGACAATCTTTTCTTTTTTAAGTTATCATTAATTCATTTAAGAGTCAGCACTATAGTTTGAGTCTCATATGAATAAAACTGTAAATTGATTTTATGCAACCATCTAAAATTATTAACACAATAAAATGAATTAATATTTATGCTACATCTACACATTAGATTATAATATGTTCCTCTCAAAAATGTCGCTATATATAGATATCATAGAATAGTCAGCCAGTTTATAGTGTTATCATCATTTCAGCCATTATTCGTCCACTACTAGAAATAAGGCCTCCGACACAGACTGCCATAGGGAACGGTCCTGAGTTACTTGTATCCACTGACTCCTTGCAATGCATTTGAGGCCATAACTTCATCTAGTGGTGACCGTACTACACTGCGTTGCCCGTAAAGGGTGGCCGCTCTAGAACCTTACTTCCATTTATATTTAGCCGTATAGGTCCAAGCATAGAATGGGGCACCCCTTCTTTTCCTGTGGGTGCTGTAAGAGGCGACTAAGGGAACTTATGATCGAAGATAGGCAGCAGCGTCCTCCGTATATCACCAAAGGCCTGACTGCTGTTGCCAAACCACCTGCCAAGCTGAGGTACTACTGGCACCCCCTCTACGGGTAAACACCATAAGAAAACAGCCCCCAATCCTCGGCGACTCCGCTATTCCTGATCAAGGTACGGTCATGGTAACAGCGGACCAGAGGATAATATTTATAGTGTAAAATTTTCAATTTAACGAGCTAATTGCATAGATTCTTGGAACGGTTTTTATCTGAAGTGACTTAAGCTTGAACTGAAACGTGACAACTATATTGACATTAGAGGGACTGTTTACGAAGCATGAATTTTTTATTGCGTTCTATTTCTGTTTATGGAGAACAGTAATAATTTAAATATAAAATGAATGGTGTCGAAGTTTTTTCTTTGCTAAAAATACATTTTATAGTGTGATTCTGCCAAATGAAGGTTTATCTGTTTAATCTTCACAATATACATAGCTAGATGAGACACGTAACAACTTGCAGGCAAAATGTTATTTCACTCTGAAATAGCCAACATAGCATATGAATGAACAATATCATGAACATGATAAAATGAATTGTGACGCCATTGATATATGCACATCATACATTATTACTCCTGAGGATTAAGGTTTCCATACTTACGGAACATGAAAATCTTAATATTTTTCCTTGTTATTTTGCCCGCAAAATTTCCAAAATACCTCCATATACATATTACCAATGTACAAGAATTGCCCTGTGGCCCCGGCATAGAATGGGTCACTTCTTTCCTTTCTGTGAATATAGTAATAGATCCGGCAGGGGGCAAACCATTAGCTGGGTCGGATTAAATTTGATAATTTTTCTCATCAATAAATTAAGTAAATTTTATTTTTAATAACAATAATAATCTTTATTATTTCAGACCACAATTGCCTAATTTGTTAATAACATAATCTTAGCCTATTGTTAGGACATCTTAAATTAAAATAAATAAATAAAAAAAAAATCTAATTTTTGGTAACCACTGATGCATCTCATTTGAAATAGCACAACAGTGACCAATATAAGAGCAGTCCAACCTGCTTACAATCATATTCAGGATGCCATTGGTCCCTGAATACATTAGTATATAGAATACGAAGGTCGCTATAGTATTTTTAGGTATAACTGTCCCATAGACTGCACGTATGAAAGGATGTACAGTATGATATGTGATTTTTACTTCCTTTGAACGTGCAAATTTTTTTTAAGTAAATTTATTTTTGATGCAAATTGCATAGTAACCCTGTTTATGAGGAGGGGGGAAGGGGGGAGAATTATATACCCTACCAGGTCGACCTCCATGCGTTAATACCTGATGAATTCGTTATAATGGACTAACTGACCTGTTTTCATTCTCATTTATCATCCCGCACTGGTGCTTCGCCAGCATATTCCGTCAGCGCTGGCGAGGATCCATGAATGATGATAGATCAAGATGTTAATAGAACAATTAACTCACCGTGATGAACTCACTATGATGGTTTTCGTGATCGCGTGGTGATAGACCTAACAGGCTATATTGCTAAAAATGGGATTACTAACTATCACAATACTAAAATTTCCTCAGATATTGGTATAGTATATGAATGTTTGGTGTCACAGTGAATTGATGATGGGATCACATCACAACTGTTGTTACCTTGTCAATCTATTCAGATCCTAAGGGTCAGTACAGACAGATAATGTGATGGCGAAATTAATAAACTGCAGCTTAATGTCGCGTGATGATGGTTAGATTTCTGTGGAGCTTTAGCATTATGGCGAGCGGTATACGTTTGTGAAAGAAAAAAAAAACTACCTATGATCTTATACATTTATATTGTTTTTTATTTCTTGTAAACATCCATACATAGAACTAAGAGTTATTTCTTTACTTAAAACAGCTGTAGATAAGTGGGTAATAGTACCACGAGAAACACTAGGAAAATACCTAGTATTGTAATAAAAAATAGAATATTATCTTTGAATGGAACATTGGATAAAAAATTCAAAAATTTCAGGAAGGAATTCCTTGGGAATATAAATGTAGTTTATTTTAAGAGGTCCATTTTTAAATGTTAATACATTTTTTAACTACTAAAATAGAACCTTAATGACAACAACATTAATTTCAATTTTCTTTTTCTAATCCAACACATGTTTTTCACGAAATGTAACCTACACATACACACACGTAGACTAAAACCTAGAGGATTTTAGATTCGGATTAGGTTTCTATGGGTAATGGTGGAATAAAGCTTTTTGGTTACGTAAAACAATTAAAAAAGTGAAAAAAAAAAAGCTTGAAGGAACGAGGTCCCTCAGACTGCAAGGTCGTAACCATGGGGATCCACATTGCCTCTATCTATGAGTACACATTATGTCAATTGACTAGGAGACCATGCCACTATTGAATCAATTTCATACATATTATATTTTCCATATATGTTCACATGATAATTTTACTTTGTCTACTTAACTTACACTCCAAAACAAATGGGATATGAACCAGTAGATACGTTTTCGCCACCTCATATATGGAAAAAAGACGCTGAGATTGCTGTTTCATTATATCTCAGGTAGCGTAAACATATCCATACATTTGTTTGCCATTTGTTCAAAAAGGCTGATCAATTAGCAGATAGATAAAGAAGAATAAATATTTGTCTCATTTCTTACTAAATACATACAATAAATAATCTGATAAACTCTTTGAGATTTCTTACAAGTTAATATTGTCTATTGTAACTATAGACATATACAGATAGATGATAACGAATAATATTTTTATAAGAGCGAATAGACCGATGTTCCCTCATACACATTCCATCTACTTTCCGCAAAGGTTGTCTGAGATGCTCCGCAATTCTTAAATTATTACAATACGTAATTATAGATCGTGTCATACAAAAAAAATTTACTTTATTTATGACAAAACTAGTTATTTTAATAATAAACTCAGTAGTTTAGTAACCACTTTTGATAAAATTTCTATAGGACCAATTTGTAATAATATTTTTAAGAGAAACAAAAATAATTTTCCAAATCGATTTAGAACTGATGAAGTTATGAGGCAACAACCATAAAAAAAACGACTGAATTGAGAACCTCCTTTTTGATGTCGGTAGGTAAATGTTTCCTTATTTATAGAGAGCCTCTAAACTTAACACAAGGAATTACATTCCACCGATAATTTCACAATCTTATTCTAGTTTCTATTTTTAAATGAATTTTAAAATAATTCCATATTTAAATTCAATATTGTTTTATTACCGAGCTTAGTGATTGACGTAATAGTGTTTGATAAATTTATCGAATATCGATATAATAAGTTCGAGTCAGATTGTTTCGATATTAAAAAATATCCGAACTTAGTCTTAGGCCTATCTAAATTTCTAAATATTAATAAAAAAAATATAGATTTTGAAAATATAATGAGCCCTATTAATAAGCATTTTGTAGTCATTGCAATTGCGCCGACGATAAAAACTGTTATACATACCGAGTGGTAGATTAATTACAATGGTAATTCTTAGATTGAAGGATTGTGTCAAGTTGACATCTGTCATATGACAAGTGAGCGGTGATATCCGGTTCCCATACAAAATGCTCAACATTATCCATCTCCTCTATTTAGATATCCATAATAGTAACACATGATTACATAGACATTCACCTACTACACACCAGAAACAATATTCACCATATATATATATATATATATATATATATATATATATATATATATTATATATTTGTATATATTCATAGACTTGTATTCATACACATATTATTTAAACATAACAACCAACATCAATTCTAACAACACTACACGAGACCATCTTGGATTCAACTTCACTAAAAAAAATACAAATACCAATCGACTCAGAAATTCCACAGACAATAGTATATATGACTACGTACACACAAACTTCAATTTTTTTAATGAAAAACTCATACCTTGGAAGTCCTGTACATTAGATGTTTATTTGTATATTCAAGTAAAATACACGAGAGTCGTATCTACCCAATCCATTTATTCTTACGACGTCAAGTTAGTTGACTCCCCATTGTTGGGTTAACTTATTGGTCGGGTATTTTCATGATTCATATAAATGTCAACTGCTGGCAAAACCTCCCTTATGGGGAGGCTATGTTTAGCAGTGGACAGTTAACAGATGATGCAACATATAAATAAAATAATAATAGTTACAAAATACAACAATTAAAAATAAACAATCCCTATTTCCTCCTTCTTGTCCGTACTACGGTCCAGCCTGGCTCAACTTGTACATCTTCATCCATTGGTTCCTGACCATGGTTAATGTTTGATGATGAAGCTTCATCGTCATTCTGTTCATTTTCAGAGTCATCCTCTTCACTGCTACTGCTCGTAGTGTCATCATCTGGGTTTCCATGACACTGAAAGGATGAAGTTAACAAATGAAAACATATTTTAATAGTAACTTCTTGTTTAATTTACGTGCATTATTATAATAACTACTGGTCTCCTAGTGGTCCAAATTCGACCACAACATATATTGTGATAAATGATTTTATTATGGTTATGTTTCACATTCAGTAAGACTATAGACAAATAATATTAAAGACAAACAATATTAATCTATTCTCAATTTGACCATTGACTTTAACAATAAACAAAAGAGTATATATGTATATGTGTATCAAATACATGGTAGTGGGGGAAAAGGGATTGTTAGTAATGGAGATTGAAAATCCCATTGCTAGCAATATACCCAACCAGGTCGACCTCCTCATGGTTCCCCCTGGAAACTATCATGGTTAATTCCTGATGAATTCATCATGATAGGCTAACTGGCCTGTTTCATTCTCATCTATCACCCTTCACTGGTGCCCCGCCAGAGTATCCCATTAGCGCAGACGGGGCTACATTGTAAATACATTGTAGTGTGTGTAATTTTTTGTTATTAATTTATGTATTTTTATAAAAAAAAATTGCATTTTATACTCCTTCTCTATTTAAACTGTAAGTGTGCGAAATTTAATACTTCTTGGTCCACACAATTTTCATAAAAAGGGGTACAAAATTTTTGCTTCACATATTAATATATACATAATTAAAGTGTGTTCTATAAAAAAACAATTGACATTTGACAAATCAATAGTGGCAAAACCAGTTATTTTGGTTTAAAAACTAACAACTGAACCGAATTTCATAAAAATCAATCAGTAATAGCCATCAGTCTTCCAAATTACTTCCCCTACTATTGAATTATTCCCTCAATAGCCAATTCAAAATTGTTAACAATTTAGGGTGTCAGTGATCCCACCCTTAAGCTCTACTAAATATGTTCATGGATGATACACCAAGACCTTTGAAGGAACAGAAATAACTCACCTGTGGCGGAACAGAGTCATGAATTGGTTGGCTTAGCCATTTCTGGCACTTCGGCAGAGCGTCAATTTGAGCTCTCACCTCATCATGCTGGCCATTCTTCAACATTCCAAGGAACAATAACAACAGTGAGGCTATTTCTGAAATTAAAGCAACAATGCCATAATAATGCAATTATTTGATAAATTAATATTTTTCTTTTTTAATTATACTCAAAGGAATAAATATAATTGTTATTTTTTTTCTGAACCATTCAAATAATGGATTAATTCTTATAATAAGTATAACTTTATTTATTCCTTATGTTTATAAATATAATGATTATACTATAAGGGGATATCCATTAATTGCATAAACTATTTTTTATTTAATACAGACCCCCCCCCCCCCCACCCTCCTTTGTCATGTAGACTCTCACATCCTTTACTCAAGGTATACAAATAACATTTTAGATAAATTTATTTGATATAATAATGCAGTTTCCTTAATTTAATTATTTTAGTGAAACAAGAAGTAGGAAACTTGACATTAGATTTGCATTCACTTCTCACCTTTTCTACAATGTTTCTAGCAAATAAATTTCATTTCACCCATTTAATGAGATTTGGTGAGATTTTGCCAGACCCCCCCCCCCCCGTTCATAATTTAAAATAATGTAATTAATAATTAACGAATGTTTCCTTAAACATTAATTTCATTATACCTTTAGGTGAATTATCATGGCATACAGTGTCAAACTCCTCGTCCATCAAATCCTCAATGAGTTCAGAGAGATCATCTCTGTCTACAATATTCTCCACACAGTATCGAGCTATGTACACTGCCATCAACTGTGCTGTCTGTAATTTAAATATGGAATGGCATTATATTTAAATGTGTGTGTATAGATATATATTGAATTTGTGTGACAGTAAGAATACAATGCATCACCATTTCTTTGCATTCTTAGGGTGAAAAAGCAAGCAGGGGAACAGAGTACATTGCATTCATAGATAAAAATTTGAATTTTTTTTTTATTCTAAGTTTGTTAAGGTTTCAGTACACCTGGATGACTATGCCAGCCTCATAGGGAATGTCTGAAAGCTAGTTTAACAGTTCGTCAGGGACACCTTTACTCACTAATATAGCCATTTGGCATTTGACTACCAGGTTGACTCAGTGTTATATTAATATTGCCATTGTATAATGGCATATCCCCCAGAATCCAAAAAACATTGAGTTTATAACATGTACGGACATGTTCAGACCACATGACAGACAGATGAGGGAAGACACAAACACAGAGTGCAAGGTGGCAACTCCGGGCTAATCTTCTTGCTGATTATAGAGTGTGCACACATTTCTCCTTGATATTTTTATAAAGTTATTTATAAACATTTACACTCTGCTATCATTTCATTTAAAAGCCCATTAGTATAGGACCTTGCAGACATGTTTTGGTAGGTGCATGATGACATGTAAACGAGCCAAAAACCTTGTGGGTATAAATATATAATTCCATAAGTATTATACTAACAGCCATCTCAATAATCTTAACATCAGATGCAAATTCAAAGCTACTGTTCTGAAGTATCTTTTACAGACAGCTTATTAACCATTAGATAAAAGACCAATATGTCTTTCATAGAAATAGGCATTAAATATTATAATAAGATAATGAAGGATATTTTGGATCTCAAAATAAATTTAAAACTCTTATTAAAAACATTTATTGAACAAAGCCTATTACTCACTATTTTTTTTAAATCATGTAATTTTAGATATAGCACACTTAAATACACATAATGTTAACAGAGATTTAAAAGAGTAACTGTTGAGTTTCTTATGAACTCTTCTAAGCAGACAACAATTTTCTGAAGCCTATAGTAGATTTACAAAAAATTATGATTTAAAAGTGTTTGTAAACAATTATATTCGAATAAAGATGATTTAAATATGAATTTATATTTGAGGATATCCACTGACCTAACAGTGAAATATGTTTAAAAATCAGTATTACAGTTTAGAAGTGGAGAACTTTTAACTGTCATAAAACTGGATTAAGGATATTTTCGTAGAGAATACTCGACCATTTTTGAAATATCGAGACCTAAATAATGAATGGATTTTAATGAAATTTGCCCGTTCAAATAAATACAGATAGATTTTTTGAACCGAGTATTGTTTTAAGTCAAGCATACGATGTGGAGAGCATTCTCTATTTTTAAACGGTTTTATTTAGCTCGACCCGTACGGTATTTATTTATTTGGGTCAAAATTAGAAATTGGAATTTAAGCACCTTCCCGTTGTCAGATTGATCTGAAATTTGGTACACACATTTAATTTAGATGACAATACAATATAATAAAATCAATAACATTATAAATCTAAGATGGCCGCCGATACAAAATGGCGGATTACATATTTTTCCTTAACCCCCGCAATATGGGTATCAAATGAAAGGGCTACACTAGTAAAACACGATGATTATGTCAAAATTTAAAATTCAAGATGGACGCCGTTCCAATATGGCGGACTAGGTACATATTTTTCCACAACCACCACAATATGGGTATCAAATAATAGGACTACACTGCAGAATACTGTCATTATGTCAAAATTTCAAATTCAAGATGGACGCTGTTACAAAATGGCGTATTAGGTGGGGGCATGATTAGTCGTATCGAGAACAGTTGCGTCTAAGATTGTGTGACGTTAGAGGGACAGATAAAAAAAATAGGTAATTAGATACCTCGTTAGTAAGCGGTAGTTATAACGGGCGTTTTAAAAGGTTAAAACGTGCCGAGGACTGTATGGCATTAGGGTGGATAAAAATGTAATGTCGTAAGCGCTTCCCCCTCAAGATTGGGCGCATCTTGTTGTATATTAAGCCTTGCCCCTTTACTGGACTACGGGGGGGGGGGGGGGCGGTCGACCGTCAAAATGCCCCTTAATCGTGGGAACAACATGGTAACAATAAACAAAAAATACCAACAAATATAAATAAGACTGGAGGCTTACCATCAGTACTTGAAATATTTGTAGGTGCAAAAGTAATGTTGCGGTCCAACATTGACGTTACAAAAGGATTGGTAAATGACGCTATAGGCCACATTACAGAAATTTTTTGCCCTCAGTTCCGTCGAACCCAAATGTACGAAACAGATATATCATCAGTTTTATTTGGCACAGACGGCATGCACATTATTTACCCTAAAGCCATACAGTTTCCAGCAAAATTCAATTATGGTACGGCTGAAAAAGGATGTTGCCCTTAGTTTTGTCATGGGCATTCACCGTCCATAAAATGCAGGGCAGCACCGTCGACCATGCAGTAGTATATTTGGGCTCAAAATGGTTTGAGGAAGGACAAGCATACGTGGCTCTAAGTCGAGTCAAGTCTCTGGAAGGGCTATGTATTGAGGAATTAGATTGTACTAAATTATCAGGTAAGAAACCATGTAATAATGATGCACTGAATGAATTAAATAGAATGAGGAATATTCGGTAAACAATTTCACTAAATACTAAAAACAAGAAAATAAAAATCGGTAAAAAAACTTTTAAGTTAAACAGTTTTATTTTATGTGCACTGAAAAGTACAAAATAAATAAATAGTTACTTACCTATCAACCTACGTAGGTGATCTCAGTCATTAATATCTCTGATGGTAGTGGTTGTCATAACATGAACCATGTCAGCGGCCAAAAGGCAGTTCATGAGAGAACACTAATACCAGGGTTTGCTTGGTAGGTAAACTAAGCAGCCCACACTATAACAAGTAGGTATTTTGACTTTCTAGTTCAGAAATATTTTAGTACTAGGCAGAATAGCTTTTAGGCATATGAGACTAAAATAAAAACGTGGGGCCCCTCTGAAATCATACCTATAGCAGAGCATATATTATACTTTGATAGATCATGAGCTCAGCATTCGCTGGTGAGGTCCTAACGGCTGGTTATTGATGGTCAAAACCTTCAGTTACGATTATAGTAAGTCGATTCAGCGGACCCTGGACTCCGGAGCTATGAGGTTTCGGATGCGACCGGGATAAACCGCTAGGATGATGATGATGACGATTATAATAAGTCGATGCAATCCACACTTAGTATAGTAGAAAGTAATACAGAAATAGTTAATGGGCTCCACGTTTTTATTTTAGTCTAATATGCCTAAAAGCTATTCTGCCTAGTACTAAAATATTTCTGAACTAGAAGGTCAAAATACCTACTTGTTATAGTGCGGGCTGCTTAGTTTACCTACCAAGCAAACCCTGGTGTTAGTGTTCTCTCATGAACTGCCTTTCGGCCGCTGACATGGTTCATGTTATGACAACCACTATCATCAGAGATATTAATGACCGAGATCACCTACGTAGGTTGATAGGTAAGTAACTATTTATTTATTTTGTACTTTTCAGTGCACATAAAATAAAACCGTTTAACTTAAAAGTTTTTTTACCTATTTTTATTAATAATAATAAAAGACACACCTTTTCTCCGCCAGGAGCACCCATTCCATGTTCCACAGCAAGTTGTAAAGCCGTCCAGTTGTTTAGTACAAGATCAACGATAGGTTTGAAATCATCATACAACATGGCTACTATTATTGTCGACTAAAAATGTTTAATTTAATAATAATCTTAATTTAATTTAAATGATTTATTAAATAAAGGAAATTGGTAGAAAACACATTTTATAACCTATTGACCAGATTAAAATTTATCTGATTGACGGCGTCACAATTGATTGACATTATGAATTGTCAGTGTAAATCTCTATGTGTCTATTCTCTGTAAACTCGTAATGGCCCATGCTAATTATGTACGGGCAAATTTTTTTCTTATTTTCGTAAAAATATCATATTTTGGTTTAGGAAAATAACTATCATTTTTAGTGCATAACGACCAATATACGAAATCTACAATCCACTAGCATATCCTTTCGTTTTGCCAGGCAGGAGACTGTAGCCAAAGAACTGTCTATTTTAGTTTAGTTATATAATATTTAAAAAACTATTGAAATGCAATTCATTATGAAGCTACCAATAACTTTGGACATAAATCATAAAAATAATCAATAGTATGAAATATATTTAAGTTAACAAATATATTTAAAATCATTTACCAGAGTACTCTATACAGTTATGTATACATAATGACCAAAATACGATTTCCCAGCATAAGTACTATTCTCAATCTCGGATATTAAAATAAAACGTGCTTCGCTGGCGTTTACAACATTTTTAACAACTTCACAATTATATTTAATTTCTCGTCGGACAACATTTATAAACATAATGGTTTTTTTTTAAAATGTAGTAAAGAATTCTTCGCAGAGAAAAAAGTTCTTTAAAAAAAAACTTCAGACAACATTTACATAATGTTATTAAGTTTAAAAAAGACTTAATGAGATCTAGTTTTGTAAAAAAAATATAAATGCACTATTCATTGTTTAGATGTTAATTGCCAAATTTATATAGTGTTAATAAGGTTTTTTAAATATTACTTATAAGTAAGAGACCCAGTAATGGAAAAGCCAGAGGACTGTGTTTTTAATAATTTTAAGAGAAAAAAAAAAATTTGACGATTATTTCTACTGCCCAAGTCTCTTAATAATATTATGCAGTTGTTGAAAAAGTTTTGAATTAATTTTTTTATGCAACTTAGAATGGCAAATAAGCTGACGGCCCATCTGATGGAAAGTGGTAACTGTCGCCTATCGATATGAGCAGTACCATGCTCATAATAGAATATACTGTTTCGCCTATAATACACTCTCCCCTCCCGCCGTCACCATTCCTGAGGATTCAGGTGTTATTCCTCTGTACCTTGTAAATTCACTACCCATCTATCCCACTCTCCAACCAAAACACAGCCTTGCAACCACAACTGCTTCACGGTAGAGACACGAATGGGACAAAGGTGCCTAAGCAAACGACTTTTGTACAAAGTCTCCCTCTGGTAAAATGAGTCAAGTGCAAGTAATGTTGCTTCACTAACTAAGTAAATATAGAATATATTGTTAATTATATAGTTAAAACATGGATTTAGCTCTGCACATCTTATTATGGCCATAGTTTCTGCCTGAAAGACTGTAGCATACTTGTCTAAAATTTAAAGAACTGTGGACTATTGGACTAATATATATTATATCTCACATTGGATCAATATGGGAGCCAAAATAGGTCATTTAAGAAATTAAGATTGACAGTAAATATTAAGCAATTCGGCTACTTGGTGATCAATAGTTTGCCGAAAACAATAAGAAAAATAAACTGGCGACAGTATTTGCAACTAAAAATCGAAACTTTTATCGATAAAATTCTGTTTTTTAGTTTTATTTCCTGTAGAAAGAAATAATTGTATTCATAGTCTATGTCATTCACATTGTGACTGTTCAATCATTCATTTATAGTTCATTTCGTGCTCTCCCTTCTTTTTAGACGACCATACTAATTGACATTTCAATGAAATATGTTCATTTCGTTCATTCATATGTTCAAAAATAGAGGGAAATTGTAAACAAAATTTCAATATTGGTTGTTTTCCAACCTAAAATAAATTGTTTTGATCAACTTTCTGATATGATGATTATCGTTAGTCAATAATTAGTCATTGTCACATAAAGTCGATATGGCGGAGGACATACAAGTTACTTTTATAATACCAAAAAATTGTCGAAGTGAAGATGATTGCACCGATTCGGAGTTAAAGCTTGCTTACACAGTAAGTATTTCTATTTATTACTCTTCAGTAACATGAATTCCATACTTGAGGTACAGTGAGTATATTTTGGCTTCTAATTCATTTCATAACTACAGCGTATGCCGGTGCAATAGGCACACAAAATGCACTGATCCCTGGCCAGCCTGTTTACTGTCCTTCCTAACTTATTCTCTCTAATAGTAGTTCAATTAATTCCGCGTTTTTTATATGTTTACTGATTACTAACTGATGCCCGTGACATTGTCCGCGTGGTATTTATTATTCCTTCTTAATATGTATTGATGTATGTATCTACCTATTTATTATGTCTGGGAATAAAATAAACAAGTCAAGTAAATTATTTTATTTTTATTTGTAACATATATATTCTTTTTATCTATTTTATTGAATAATGTATAAATATTTCTCTAACAAAGTGCAAAAGTTGTTATCTCTCAAACCTCTCCCAATAAACCTTAATCTGAATCAACTTCAACTTAGAAATGTATTTTTTTCTCCATTGGTCTCATATTAATGGCAATAAAACCGCCTTTTGTACTACACTATACGTATTGAAAAATGTTCAACAAATCCTGTTATGTTGGTGCAATAAAGTGTTAAATAAATAGATGTTATTAAAAATTTTATCTATTGGAACTTAACCATTAAGAAACAGAAAAGAATGGGTGTTTATTTTTTTTATTTTTTATTCATCATTTTACAAAAAAATAGTACAAAAGATGGACTTAATACTATATAGCATTCTCTCCCAGTCAACCTTTAGCAGCACAGAAATTTAATTATGCAGTGAAAGATTTCAAAATTGTTGTAGATAAGCAATTACACATATGTATCTACCTCATATGGCCTTCTCTAGCTATCTCATTGGGCTTTATCCCATTTCTATCATATTAACTGTTTTAGTGTCATTGATTTTTACTTATATCTACTTAAAAGTGCCGAATTTTAAATTTCAAACTGGCTTGCAAATTTTTTTATTTATTTATTTCTCTCACAAAATGACAACATAATAAAATTTACAGCTATATAGGTTGCAATTTAAAAACAATCTTTGTGAGAGATTGGTGTCGGTACTAGGATTACCAAACCAAAGAAATCTTTGTTCTATTGATGTCATTTACAAAAAAACTGTATCTCCTCCAAAAATTATCCAATTTTAATAATTTTTCTATAGTGCGCTAAACAACAACTGATTCGTGTGTGGCACTTTTAGTAACAATGTGTATGAGCCCGATGGTTAATATATAAAATAGTTAATATATTAAAAAATTGTAATGATGTCTGTTCATGCTAATTTCTAGTCTAACCAATTTTAATGAAATTTTGTAAGTATTTGTATTGATGCTCCAATTTGAGACAAGTTTTTATTGTGATAAGAAAAAATATATGGATGCTAAACAATGTTTGTCTGTTTTATTGTACATTAAAGTTTCACACAAATATTAGGTTATAAAAACACCAGTCAAGAGCAAGTGGGACTTGCACAATGAGGGTTCCAGGGTTCTGTACAAGATCATCAAATTTCAACTACAAATTGTATCAATTTAGAATCTTGATTTTTTTTTTACTGCTTTAAGAGATTGCAGATCTGAATATATCATATTATTTTAATTTGATACCTCCACATGTATCTAAGAAAAAGAGTCTTGACAGCTGGATAAGCCGACCAGTTGTCGGCTTGTCCATCTGTAGTGATCCTATAAGGATTCGGTTTTTTTCCTTTAGAGGCACGGAACCCTAAAAATTTGCTAATGGCAAAATTCAAAGGTGGCCTTATTATTTAACTCACATAGTTCACCTGTGTTATAATACAAAATAGACTTATCCCATGAAGGGATATTTTAGCTATTAGATCAGCTAATAAGTATAAATATTTATTACAGGTTTGCCAGCAGCATTGTGGTGGTGGTCTGCAAGCACAATGGGTGCATGAAACCAAGTGGAATAAATTTGAAGGCTTAACAAAAAAGGATGTGTTTGTGTTATCTCAGTTTGATGGCGATTTGTATGATAGGCTGAGGATGACAAAATGTTTGTAAGTATTTTAATTGTCTATGAATAAGAACATATGGTAGGATTATATTAATCCCCCCCCTATATACATGGTAAATTCCTTCCGCATTAAATGCGTTGTAGGGGTATTCTCGTATAATGCGATTGTACGGGG
Organism: Galleria mellonella; assembly: GCF_026898425.1. Classification (NCBI taxonomy): domain Eukaryota; kingdom Metazoa; phylum Arthropoda; class Insecta; order Lepidoptera; family Pyralidae; genus Galleria; species Galleria mellonella. The sequence goes on along the minus strand of NW_026442090.1, from coordinate 143,943 downwards.
GGGGGGGGGGGGGAACGGGGAAAGGGGGGGAGTCCCATTGCTAGCAATATACTCAACCAGGTCGACCTCCTTGCGGTTTCCCCTGGAAACTATCCATAGAACGCGGGTTCATCCCCGCGTTATATGGGGGAATATCGGTGTCATACGAAGGATTGAAATCGCGTAAAATGAAAACGCGTTATAAGGGTATTGTCTAATAGGGGGGATTACTGTATATTCAATTCAATGTATAATTTTTTTTTAACTATTATTAGGATACATAGCATTTCAACATGGTAACTTATGAAAGCTGAAGCCCTTCTTTTAGACACACCAAAGCCCGGTGATAGGATGTTAATTTTTTAACTATTTTATGTTTTTATAAATTTAATATTAGTGTTATAACAACATTAAGAGATGTAGATCATTTAATGTTAACATAATAGTGATAGACGTTGATCATGACAAGGCTGATCAAGACAACAAGGCACGTCTTATACGTTTGGCTTAAATTAAAAATATATATTTTAAACTAATATAATATATAACTTTTTAATTAACAAATTTAAAAATAAATAACATTTACAAATTTAAAATTAAATTTGTAAATTGATATGTTGACATAACATATTTTGTCAGAGAAATCTAATCAGGGCAGTCAAAAGGTAATATCTCTGTGTAGGATTTTTTTTCTCAATTGTGCCACAATTTTTTTACTCTACCATTTACTTTATGGAATAGATCCAGTTGAGAAGAATTAACCAGAAACTTGCCTATGTTTGTACAGAATGAATATTCTGGATTAATGGTTTCCTTCACAGGAATAACTCATTGTTTAGTAGATTAGGATTCTTTTGTTTAATTCTGCTATCTTTAGTATGCGTGGGACTGCCAACAAATGATTAGTGAATACTATTACCATTAGTAGAAGTTCTACAAATCAATATAAATTATTATGGCACATTTATTTATTTTTTGGAAAACATACAACTGAATTACAGTCAATACATAATCAAATTTATATCTATGTTTAGCCATGAATCATTTTCACATTTGCGTGATGACACAATTGATCCTTTATGACACATTAGTCATAAAACTGGATATAAACAAAATTATAATAAAAATAGTAGAATTAAACAAATTAATTTTAACCTGTGATGTGGACTTCCACAAAATAACATTCCTAATTTAGTAAAATAGCTTATTGTTTAAAAAAAAACTGATTTTTTAGGTTAGTGGGTCCAAGGTGCTTATCATGCTGCTTAACAGAAGGGGCACCAATACCGTCTGGACCCGAGCCAGTTTTCACCGTGGCTATGAGAGGCTTGGTTGTGACCGCTAGTGGACTGTCTAAACAACAAAAGGTATAAGATATTGCTTTTCTGTTATACACTGCGGAATAGAAATTAATTGCCATACATAGAAGCTATAGCTATAGCTATTCTTATTTATATGTTTTCTAATATCTAGTATATAACACACCTCTGTGTGGTCCCGGCATAGAACAGGCCAACTCTTCCTTTTCCGAGGGTGTCGTAAGAGGCGACTAAGGCAGGTCGAGGGATAGGCAGCAGCATCCTTCTTAGAACATCTCCAAAGCCAAAACTGCGGTTGCCAATCCGCCTGCCAAGCATGGCAACTACTGATGTTACCTCCCAAGGGAGAAGCTTACGTTCAGCAGTGAATGGTTCAAGGCTGATATGATGGTGATAACATCTAGACATACTGTAGCAGTATGATAGGAGAGACTCAAAGAATTTTTTTTTATTTTTGTTTTAAAAATTTTTTTTTATACAACTTTTAAAAATGTCCAATCTGTAAAATGGCTATAAATAAATAATATTTGACATATCAAATTTTATTTCAGGAAACTATAAAAAAGAAGGTACACTGGATGGGAGGAATTTATAATACAGTATTAACTGATGATACCACACATCTCGTATCGGACACAGTACTGTCTGATAAATACATTGTGAGTATTATTAAATTTTTCCCTATGTGGTTTATTTTAATAAATGATAATGAAATGGCAACCCCGCCTGCATTAACCGTATATGCTGACGGGGCATCAGTAAGAGATGATAGGTGAAAATGAAAAGGCAGGTTAGTTAGCCCATCGTGATGAATACATCACGATGGGCTAACGAATTCAGCACGATGGTTTCCAGGCGGACCATATGGAGGTCGAGCTGAGAAGGTATATTGCTAGCAATGGTATGGGATGGGTAGTTTGCATTACTTACAATCCCTTTCTACCTTCGCCGTGTGGTCCCGGCATAGAATAGGTCATCTGTTTCTTTCCAGTGGGTGTCGTAAGAGGCGACTAAGGGAACTTAACGGTTGAGGTACGGGCAGCAGCGTTCCTCTTAAAATACGCTAAAGCATAACTGCGGTTACCAACACGCCTGTCACTTTTTTTTTATGCAACTTAGAATGGCAAACAAGCTGATGGCCCACCTGATGGAAAGTGGTAACCGTCGCCTTTAGACATGAGCAGTACCATGGATATAACGTACTATACTATATCACCCATGCATTGCTGTTCCTGAGGACTAAAGTATAATGTAATGCTTCTGTACCCTGTAAATTCACTGCCATATTCCACCCTTCAAACTGAAATTACTACTAATGGTAAAAGTCTCTTCATCTGAGAGGTCTAAGTTCAGCAGTGGAGTTAACGGTTTATATGAGAATATAAAAATCTTATACACTCTTTACTAAAATAGATATATAATAATTTACGTTTACATAATTAGGCCTAGTTTAAAAAGTTACATGTAACTGGCAAGCTTGTACTCACACAAGCTCATCTATTATAAGTACTTTTTCATGAACCCACTGAGGTTCATGAATGCAAAAGTGGTCTCCGAAACTAACTTTTAGCTACGACTCTATCTGCGTGACCAGAATTGTGTTGATTGCCCATTATAAAAAATAGTCTATCTCCTTTTCTAACTCTACTATTATGTACATGTGTACAAAATTTCTCAGACTATTTTTTGAGCCATTACAATGCTAAGAGGAAACAAACTCACTTTCATGTTTCTAATGTTAGTAAGGACAATGGTTTTCTTAACTCTCAAACTTGACTCGTATTTAGTTAGTTTAATAATTCATCAATAATTTAATTTACATACTCGCCGTGTGTGCCCCGGCCTAGAACGAGCCACGCTTTCCTTTCCCGTGGGTGTCGTAAGAGGCGATTAAGGGAAGGCGAGGAATGGGCAGCAGCGTCCCTCTTAAAACGTCTCTAAAGGTCTAACTGCGGTTGCCAATGCACCTCCCAAGTGTGGCAACTACTTGCAAAACTCCCCTTATGGGGAAGGCTTATGTCCAGCAGTGGAAAGTTAACGGCTGAAATAATAATAATAAATTTACATACTACAGAAATCAGTGGAGAAAGGCATACCGATAATGTCAGAGAGCTGGGTTCAGGGTGTCTGGGAGGCGTCCCTCAGCGCCAATATCTCCGGCTCCTCATCAGATTTCGACCACCACCGACTGCCGCCGTTCGCCAACCTGCAGGTCACCACCTCCGGCATCACTAAACGGGACAAACTGATGATCATGAAGCTTGTCAACGACTACGGTGGAACATTCTCTGGAGCTTTTCAAAGTGAGACTACAGATGTAGTTGTATTGACCAAGTGAGTAATTTAATAGATTGATTTTTTATTTGAACTTAATATTTTATACTTATTTCATACATTAGGTTGATCTTCGGCCGCCGATTATACGCAACGGAATATTAAAATGTATATAATTTTTTAATTTTATCAGAGGGGATATTTTGTACAAAAGTCGTTTGCTTGGGCACCTCTGTCCCATTCGTGTTTCTACCGTGAGGCAGTTGTGTTTGCATGGCTGTGTTTCGGTTTGAAGAGTGGGATATGTCAGTGAATTTAGAGGGTACAAAGGAATAACTGAGTCCTCAGGAATGGCAACGCATGAGGGGTTTCATGGGCGAAACAGTATACTCTGTAAGTTAAATCGGTAGTTATTACATTAAAATATAATAATAAAAGATTCCTAATTTATTTATTAAATTAGGAATCTTTTAATTTTTGACATTAAAAATTAAAATAGTTGATTAATAACTTCCTTTAATGGGCAATAAGTCGTACTGAGTAATGGAAGTTTAATAAGTTTTTTTTATGACACTGAGGTGGCAAAGAAGCGTACGACCTATCTGATGGTAAGTGGTTACCGCAACCTATTAACGTTTAATACCAGGGGCATTATACGCGCATTGTCAATCCTGAAGAAACCTCTTTACCCCTTTTTTGAGGGGGAAAGGGATTGGTAGTAATGGAGACTGAGGATCCCATTGCTAACAAAATATCCAACCAGGTCGACCTCCTCGCTGTTCTCCCTGGAAACTATCATAGTTAATTCCTGATGAATTCATCATGATGGGCTAACTGACCTGTTTTCATTCTCATCTTTCACCCTTCACTGGTGCTCCGCCGGCGTATCCCGTTAGTGCAGGCGGGGTTACCATAACATTTTCACCCATCAAAAAATAAAACCCCTTTTTTGAAGAACTCCATGCTGTATACTTTTGGAAAAACAAAAAAAAAATAGAATAGGTTGTAATAATATGGTTGTTATACAGGGAAGGGGTAGGCAGTGAGAAGTATAAAGCTGCCCTAGAGTATGGCAAGGCGTGTGTGCTTCCGTCGTGGGTGAAGGACTCCGCGATGCGGGGGGTGGCCCTGCCCGTTGTCAACTACAAGGTGGCTGGCGCCTCCACGTCCTCACCTCTCGCCGAGCACCGTCTGCCTGACATGAGTGAGTGATAATACTCCAACTGACTTTTTATCCTCACCTATCATCCCTCACTGGTGGCCTGCCAATGTATATCAATAGTATAAGCTAGGATACCATTTCATTTTTGAGACTTTGTTCACGCCATTCAGAATTCATGTTCACAGAATTCACGCCATATGCCCACCCTTCAAACCGAAACACAGCCATGTAAGCACAGCTGCTTCACGGTTGAAACACGAATGGGACAGAGGTACCCAAGCAATTGACTTTTGTACAAAGTCTCCCTCTCATTCAGTCATTCAAAATTACTAAAACTATTTTTACGTTTTTTTTAATCCTATGTCTATATATACAGAGAGTTTGTTAATTTCCCGTTATATATCTATATAGACATTGGTTAATCAAAATTACAAAATTTTTGAGTTATGTTGTGTCAAGAAACAAAGTTATATTTTTTAGAAAACATGAAAACATACCAGAGGGAGACTTTGTACAAAAGTCGATTGCTTGGGTACCTCTGTCCCACTCGTGTTTCAACCGTGAAGCAGTTGTGTTTGCATGGCTGTGTTTCGGTTTGAAGGGTGGGATATGGCGTGAATTTACTGGGTACAGAGGAATAACACCTGAGTCCTCAGAAATGGCAACGCATGGGGGGTATCATGGGCGAAACAGTATACTCTGTTATGTCCATGGTACTGCTCATGTCTATAGGCGACGGTTACCACTTTCCATCAGGTGGGCCGTCAGCTTGTTTGCCATTCTAAGTTGTATAAAAAAAAATATTAATATTGAACAGCTTTCAAATTAGCTTTTTCGTACATAGTGTACATTTCCTGGGCCAAGGCTCCTTATATTTCTCTCTTTAAATATAACTCCAATTGTTCACAGGTTTAAACTTTTCACGTATCACAAATTTGAGGCCGCCGAGTAATTTTGTCGACGAATCGAGAGCTACCGATGTTACCAGTTTATCTGGGAAAATTAAGGTAAATGAAATTATTCACGACTTTCCCAGCTTTAAATTGATTTACAAAGACAAGAAAATTCCCAATTCGGTTGATTTTTTTATGTTTATAAGGTAACCTCGTAATTTTGAAATTTATAAATTTGGAAAATTCTTTTTTTTTTTATCTGAAAGAATATACTTTTAAAATGGTCCCATAGAAATTTTTGTTGCGGTTTTGCTGCGATCGAAGTTGGTGTGTTTTTTTTTATGGAATTTTTAATTATTATTTGTATAGGTATTATGTACATGAAAGGATGTTCTCTAATATTTGAAAATTGTCTTTCAGCTGTCTCAAGATCTAAAAAGGGCAAGCGATGAGCCAGATCTAGATAAAGAGATAGAGACAGAGTTTGAAAACTTCGATATGAGTATATTAAAGAAGGTTGGACCCATTTTTGATGGATTTTGTGTAAGTATTATTTGATTCCACCTTCTCTCTGTAATTTTGACATGACTGTATGGCAATAAAATGTAAACAAGCTGACGGTCCACCTGATGTAAAGTGGTAACCGTCGCCTAGAGACATGAGCAGTACTATGGACATAACAGAGTATTCTGTTTCGCCCATGATACCTTCCATGCGTTGCCATTCTTGAGGACTCAGGTGTTATTCCTCTATATCCTGCAAATTCACTGCCATATCCCAGTGCTACAACTTTGTACAAGTATAAATAAATAGACCAGAGGGAGACTTTGTACAAAAGTCGTTTGCGTGGGTACCTCTGTCCCATTCGTGTTTCAACCGTGAAGCAGTTGTTTTTGCATGGCTGTGTTTCAGTTTGAAGGGTGGGATATGGCGTTAATTTAAAGTGTACAGAGAAATAACACCTGAGTCCTCAGGAATGGCAACGCATGGGGGGTATCATGGGTGAAACAGTATGTGTGTGTACTGTTATGTCCATGGTACTGCTCATGTCTGTAGGCGACGGTTACCACTTTCCATCAGGTGGGCCGTCAGTTTGATTGTTATTCTAAGTTGTATAAAAAAAAATTGGAGTGAAATAAATAATAGATTTATTTATTGATTTGTTTGATTATCAGTTCTGGGTGACGGGGCTAGAAGGCGCGTGCGGTGAACGCGTGGCTGCATGCGTGGCGCGTGGCGGCGGCGTGCGGCTGGCGGCGCCGGCGCGCCGAGTGACGCACGTACTGGCGCCGCGGCGCGCCGCCGCCGCTGCCGCCGCCGCCGCGCCCGCCGCCGCGCTGCTGTCACCGCTCTGGCTGCTGCACAGCCTGCGTGCCGGCCGTCCGCTTGACGAGGCGCCGGTATGTAACTGTATAATTACAGTCACTATGCAAGTGTCCGTGTTACGTTATGTACATGTATATGTATAAGGTTCCTTAAGTTTAAGAGTAGGCTGTACTTACTACAGAATTGTCGGTATCTACCCCCGAACGTGAACAGAGCTTTTAGCTATGCACAGAGGTATTTATGAGTGATTGAACTTCATCGAACGGCAACACTGATTTATCCACTGTTTTATTATTAAATCTTTGTCCTTTATTACTAAAGGCGTATACACTGAGAAAACATATTCTGAGGGTTTTTTAGGGAGGTTCACCCTAGAAAATAATCTTAAATGATCAATGTTTGATATTAATGTAATAAAAAATGTTGGTTCCAAGCGAATTGTTTATTATGTACTTACATCAAAATGATCTTAGCAAAAGAATACATTTTAATCATTCACTATAACATTAGGCTTTCTATAAACAAGTTGCAACCACTTTTTGCGTGTTATCGAATTTTTTGGCACACTAAAGAACATTTTTCCAATCTTTATAATATTTGTGTACACTATAGTGTACAAAATATTTATTCATTTTCTTTTTGGAGAAACAGTAAAGATTAACAAAAATAAAAACTCGTGTATCACACTAGATGTTTGTTTACTTCCTTGTGACGTCACTGACGCCATATTGCTAAAAAGTTGCGTTTTGGCGGTCTATTTAAGTTGTACTTTTTTATTTGCTGCTTTTTAAAAAAATGTTTGTTTGAATTAAAAATAATCACTTTTTGGGTTTGGGGATCTATAAATACCACTAAATAATCTGAGATCTTATCCAGAAATCAGTCAAATAACGTATTGTGATACGATGACGACTACCGCATTAGTCGTGATACCTATGAAATGTTTTATCTAAGCGAATTTCTTATAAAATCTCACGTATTTCCTCCTCAGTACCGATTAAATCCAGAAGCAACTACCCCGGTGAAGTCAAGTAAACCAGCCGCCGAGCCGGAATCGCCAATGTCCCGGCGCAACCTGCAGCTGCTGCGGCGGCCCGCGCTGCACCTGCCGGGACCCGAGCCTACGCCCGATCCACAACCAGAAGATGAACTCGTCAACCACTATTTGAGCCGTGAGCATTTGTTTATTGCGATAGCTTGCCATTTGCCACAAACAAGCATACGGCCCGCCTGTATTTGTATGTCTGTATTTTTTTATGTTTTCTTCCTTATAATTTCGTCAGCTATAAACTAATTTGGAAAATCTTTTTTTCTCTGAAAGGATATTATTATTATTATTTTATTGTCCACTGTCTATTCTGTCTATTTCTGAACATAAGTCCCCATAAGGGAAGTTTTGCCAGCAGTTGCCACATTTGGCATGTAGATGGGCAACTACAATCAGACTTTCGCAGATGTTTTAAGAGGCATGCTGCTCCCCACCCCTTCATCATAAGGTCCCTTAGTCGCCTCTTACGACACCCACGGGAAAGGAAGGGGTGGTCTATTCTATGCCGGGACCGACACGGCGGAAAGATATACTTACAGATATATACATAGTTTACTTTTTAAATAAAAATAACTTGTTTTGTCACTATTGAATTTGGGTTTTTAATCAAAAACTTTTTTTTTAAGAAACAAATTATGTTATTTACCCGACTACGATGAAGCAAAAAGGATAGTTATGATTTTTATAAACTTGTTTATTGTAATAGAAAACGTGCAACCGGAGCCCCCGCGGCAGAAAACTCCTGAGCCAGCACCAGTAGTCGCTGAAGGTGCTGAACAGCCGGACATCACTGAAGATGCGACAGAGGATCCTACAGAGGAGATAGAACAGATATTTGCTGGTAAGATATTATATATATATACACATACACACACACGATTATTTTGATGTAACACACAACAGAAGGCTTTCGTCCTTTTTCTTTCTTTTGCTTTTATATTTGCCATGGTTACAATAGAATTTTTTATATTTCTATATAATCACCAGAGGGAGACTCTGTCCCATTCGTGTTCAACCCCGCCTGCGCTAACGGTATATACTGGCGGGGCACCAGTGAGGGGTGATAAGTGAGGATGAAAGAGCAAGTCATTTAGCCCATCGTGATGAATACACCTGGAATTCAGCACGATAGTTTCCAGGGGGGACCACGTGGAGGTCGACCTGGTAGGGTATATTGTTAGCAATGGGACTGGTAGTCTGCATAATTAACACACTAACAATCCCTTCCCCCCCGAAGCAGTGAATTTGTAGAGTAGTTTCCACGCTTGGCAGGCGGCCGCAGTCAGACTTTAGAAATGGTTTAAGAGGGAGAGGGTCCTCCCTAGGGGTGGCTTATTCTATGCCAGGACCACACGGCCATATATATATACTCTGTTATGTCCATGGTACTGCTCATGTCTATAGGCGACGGTTACCACTTTCCATCAGGTGGACCGTCAGCTTATTTGCCACTCTAAGTTGTATAAAAAAAAAAATATATATATAATGTAATGAATTTGTTGCTGGCTAGGTATAAAGATAGAAGTGCAAGCGCTAGACGAGGAGGCAATCAGCGAGGTTGGCGCGGAGGTGGCCGCGGCGGGCGGTGTGCTGTGTGCGGCGGGCGCGGGTGGATCGTACACGCTGGTGCCGCTCGACTTCGATGATAACGACCTGCTTACACGCACCGCCGAGCCTGTCACCGTCTTCTGGATCGTGAGTACTGTTTAAATACTGGCCATGTTGGGGGGAAAGGGATTGTTAGTAATGGAGACTGAGAATCCTATTGCTAGCAATATACCCAACCAGGTCGACGTCCTCGTGATTCTCCCTGTAAACTATCATGGGTAATTCCTGATGAATCCATCATGATGGGCTAACTGGCCTGTTTTCATTCTTATCTATCACCCTTCACTGGTGCTCCGTCAGCGTATCCCGTTAGCGCAGGCGAGGTTACCATACCATTTCCACCCAGCAAAAAAAAAATACTGGCCATGTGGACATTTATTTAGGCAAAGGAATTGAGTACATACAATAATGGAATCGTGTATAGCTTCTATTATCAACACTTGATTTTTTTTTAGAATAGTAACATTAATGCCAGTAAACATACAATTACAATATAAAATATAGAAAACATATACAAAAAGTATCCCATATTAGGCAAAAAAACCGGCTCAGCTGATGCTGTGCCGAAAAATTAAATTGCGCCTTGTCTTCCACATAAACTTTTTAATTAATGTCAACTTTGACAGATACGGATAAAAAAACAAATTTTCATCTAGTGTTTGACGCTCTTAACAATGTACTCATATTATATTAAATAGTGTTCAAAATTCATCCATTTCTAAGGATAAAAATATCAACATATTATTTACAGAAAGACTGCCTCTCCCAGCAAGAGTTACTGCCTATACAGTACTACCACCGGCCCGTGAAGTTGCCGCAGTGGTCGGGACCGCCTCCTTTACAGGGAGTGGTGGCCAGCCTCAGCACTTACAGCGGGGTGGAGAGGGCATTCCTTGACGAACTGGCCAAATTGCTCGGTGCTACGTAAGTTGTTTTTTATTAGTCGAACGATTTGTAAATTGAGGGAATTCTGAGCACATTTTAGTACTTAGGAATGGTAACCCATAATTGTCACCATAGACAACTATTGTGCTGTTCATGTGTATTAAATGGTCACTACTTTCCTTCAGATAGCTACTGCTCGTTTGTTTTTCTGTGTTGCATAAAAAATTTCTTACTGGTATCAGTAATAGTTTAGTAACTTAACCCTTCTTTGTATGATTTTTTTTATTGATGAAATAAATCAAGGTGATATAATTCATGTTCAAAATTAAAGGAAAAATGGTTAAAATAATAAATTTGACAGCTATGTTTTTTTTTCTGCAATGGACATTAAAAAGGTATCCAGACACGATCAACTTAAAGTGAAATTGTTCTTTTATATAATTTTGGTCATTCAATGTTATGATGGACGTTTCCACCATTATGCAAGGAAGGGTTTAAAAATTAAAAAAGAAAATTAAATGAATTATTATTAGTTAAACCCCTATACTATTAAGTTTGACCGTGTGGTCCTGGCATAGAATAGGCCACCCCTTCCTTTCCCGTGGGTGATGTAAGAGACGACTGAGGCAGGGCGATGGACGGGCATCAGCGTCCCTCTCAAAACATCTTTAAAGCTTGACTGCGGTTACCAATCCGTCTGCCAAGCGTGGCAACTATTGGCAAAACCCCCCATGGAGGAGGCTTATGTTCAGCAGTGAACGGTTAAAGGTTGATATGATGATGATGATTGTTGTCTGTTCTGAGGAATTGTTCGGATACCTGCTGCTGAATTTCACTACCGTACAACCCGCCATGGATCAGGGGGGAAAGGGATTGTTAGTTATGGAGACTGAGAATCCCATTGCTAGCAATATACCCAACCAGGTCGACCTCCACGCGGTTCTCCTTGGAAACTATCATGGTTAATTCCTGATGAATTCATCATGATGGGCTAACTGGCCTGTTTTCATTCTCATCTATTACCCTTCACTGGTGCTCCACCAGCGTATCCCGTTAGCGCAGGCGGGGTTACCAATCCATTTACACCCATCAAAAAAAAACCCGCCATGGACCAAAGTTTCATCCTAACTATCTGGATGAGTGGCAGTCTTCTACCGTGCATTTGTCAAGCTACTTTCTTCCACGCATAACGACGTTTTGGAATCAATTTCTCCGAATTGATACGATGTCGTAACCTTCAAGATAATAGTCTAAATTAACAGGCCGGCAGCATACCCGCAATTTTTCCGGTGTTGCGGGTGTTCGTGGGTGGCGGTAGTTACCACCAGGTCAGCTGCATGCTCGGTTGCCCTCTGCGTTATAAGGAAAAGTTTGTCAAAAATGTATGTTTATATTTACTAGAACCCAACTGCGTTTCTGTCGGCGTAATACCGCAAACGCGTTAGCGTCTACCCACCTAATTTGTCCCACCCCCACTGGGGACAAATACTTGGGGGCGGTGAAGTGGGGACTGCCGGCTGTGAAGGCCAGTTGGCTGCTGACCTGCGCTGAACTCGGACGGAGGGTCAGCGAGAGGGACCATCTCGTTGGTGAGACAAAAGGTAGGTTAGCTGACAAACCAATTTTACTCATATTATAAATGCGAAGGTGAGTTTGTTTGTTACCTTATAACGGCTTAACCGATCAATATAAAATTTGCTATACATATACTACTTACTATGAAGAAGGCAATTTTTTATACAACTTAGAATGGCAAACAAGCTGACGCCCCACCTGATGGAATGTGGTAACCGTCGCCTATAGACATGAGCAGTACCACGGACATAACAGAGTATACTGTTTTGCCCATGATACTCCCCATGCATTGCCATTCCGGAGGACTCAGGTGTTTGCTATATATTACTTACCTCTATTCTATACATTAACGTGCCATAATAAAGGTTTACTATTGTTGATTCAGCTCCACCCTCACCAGAGAAACCAAAAGAGCAGCCAGCGGCGGAGACAACTCGAGAGGAACCCGCCGTCGTTGACAAAGAGAACGTAATGCAGCCACCAGTTGCAGCGGCGCCGCGGCGGGTCTCGCTCCTCAGTAAAGAGGATACTCCCAAAACGAAGGTTCCTGTGGGTCAGTATACATGCATATACGTCACTCCCGTCTCCCATTGGGATAGGTAGAAGATATGGCATCCCAAATGCTCCAATTGAAATAGATGTTTTTTACTTGGTCTTGTGTTTTAAATTGACTCTTTTTTGGCACGTCACTTGTTTATTTTACATTCTTTACTGTATACTGTGTGTTCTTGGCATAGAATAGGCCACCCCTTCCTTTCCCGTGACTCTCGTAAGAGGCGACTAAGGGAGGGCGAGAGATAGGCAGCAGTGTCCCTCTTAAAACATCTCCAAAGCCTAACTGCGGTTACCAATCCGCCTGCCAAGCGTGGCAAATTACTGGGAAAACTCCTCTAGTGGGAGACTAAGTTCAGCAGTGAACAGTTAAAGGCTTATATTGTTTAATAGCGATTCGGCCTAATTTTGCACTTGTAGATCGAACCGAACCGAAATAGGAGCGGGACAAGTTGTACTTGCCCAAGCAGGTGACTTTTGTACAAAGTCTTCCTCCGGTAGATATAGCCAGCTTGTTGTGTTCCCAGACGATCTGTCCCCGGCGTCGCGGTACATTGCGATGGCGCGGCAGGGCCTGCTGGGCGGCGACACACAGGACACACCCAAGCAGCCGCACGAACTGAAGGATCTAGCTGCTAATGGTTAGTATACCATCAATACGTTGAGTTTAGTTACTATCTTTCAGCGTACCTTCTGCTGAAATCTCATCAACATACACATGAATATACAAACATACAATATATTATATATAATAAATAATAATATAAAATAATATAATAAACAATGGTCATTTATACCACCATTGTTTCGTGTAGTGTGATCGAGAGTAGCAAATAGTATGGAATTTGATATACATATATAGCGTACCGTTGCGGATGATCGGTGACACTTTAGTTGCCGATCATCCGCAACCTTGTTATACCATGTCTTTATGTGTGTCTTTATGTGGTGGTAGTTCTAAACGTGTTTGCATATATTTAGATGGTGAGTGCGCGGTCCGCACGCCGCCGCTGGACGAGGCGCTGTCGACGCCCAACCTGCAAGCGCTCAGTCCCACCACGCGCCGCCGCCTGCAGGCCGTCCGTCGCGGGGAGATGCCCTCCGACCCCATACGGACCCCAGTTGATCCATGTGAGTGACATTCTTGTTTTTTTTTTTTTAACAACCAGCTTGTATGAGTCTGGTTAAAAGTTGTATATATTTTATTCAGACAATTACAAAAGATATTTTTTCTTATTATGTTATGTAATATCTTTGTCAATTTTGGTATCTTTTTTTTATACCTCTGAGGTGGCAAACAAGCATACGGCCCACCTGATGGTAAACGGTTACCGTAGCCTATGAACGCCTGCAATACCAGAACCACTTTATCCCCCCCCCCCCCCCCCCCCCCCGAAAAACCCCATGCTGTAGTCTCTTGGAAAAACTTCGGCAGGGAGCTCACGTCGTATCGTTATAGACAATATTTACTTAAATTAATTTTATCTTGATTACGGTGATGATTATGTTAAGAAATATGATCCTGCTTTTTAAATAAAGTTATTTTACGAACATTTAGTCTTTTATATTGGGTTATCAGATATAAGTATTACTTGTTAGTAACTACGACTGCGTTTTGGAATTCACGCTAGCAGGTCACCAGTGAGGAAAAGTAGGTTGTTTGTGTGTGCGAGAAGTGAGCTGGTCAATAGTGATAAATTAATTAGATCAGGTGTTATCTAAATTGTTAAGCCACCAAATACCTTTTATTTTATGGGACCCCATATCAAATGATTACAAATCAAAAACACTGTAATTTAAATAAGAACATAAGCTTTTATTAGAAATATTTTAAAAATATAAAACATTTTATAGTCTTTTTTAATTTTTAAAGTGAAAAATGAGCTTGTTTCACTGTATAAATAATTTCGCGGAGCCCTGGTGACTTTTTTACGGAATCCCTAGGTTTCGCGGAACCCACTTTAGAAAACGCTGCAGATGATATTAATTAGGGTTTTAAGGACTATATATATAGATTTATTAATTAATAACCAATTAATTAATGACTCTTTAATTATCGACTAATCAATCAATAAATTAAACTAATTAATTGATATCTGAATAATTGGTAAATAATTAAATATTATCTAATTAATTAATAACTTATTAATTATTAATTAATTAATTAATGCTTAATTATTTTAAGTTACTAACTGTCTCCCCCTTGTTCGGTTGCGGTGTGCAGTCGCTGCGCAGCCGCAGACGCCGGACAGCTCGTTCGGCGCGGCGCTGCGGCCCGGCTCGGGGCTGTCGCCCGCCGCCCGCAAGCGGCTCTGGGCCGTCGTGCACGCGCTGCCCGCTGCGACCGCTCACCGCGAACACGAACAACACACCGTGAGTTGCTATATTATAAAAGTACAAGTCTTACATCAGCGGATCACTAGTACAGGCGAATCCTATGGGTAGATTACTCTCACATGGATAAACTATTTTTTTTATACGACTTAGAATGGCCAACAAGCTGACGGCCCACCTAATGGAAAGTGGTAACAGAGGAATACATCAGGTGGGCCGTCAGATTGTTTGCCATTCTAAGTTGTATAAAAAAAAATATCGGCAAATTATTGTCGTACTATTTGACCACTCTTACATCGCTCTACGTCATTGTCAGCAGAGACCACTCTCATATGGTCGACCTAGCGTCGTCATTACTAACAATACCTCACCCACTTGGCCAGCTGTTACTTAATCCCGTTTGGTGTTCAGCCGCTGTCGGAGATCCGCAACCGTTACCTGCAGCAGTTCTGCGGCACAACCGCCACTCCCCCCGCCGCGCCCGCCGACACCGCGCACCCCCGCAAGCTGCAGCTGCAACAACAGGTACAAACTATGAGACACTGGTTATATTATTTAGTCACGTATTTAGGGCCTACTGAAAATCAGTGTCGTAGCTTCAGATATGGAACTGCGACATATGCTTAGTTAGGTCCTTTGCACAAACACTGCTACATTCGTTTTGTTTTTTTTTTATGTTTTTTTTTATTTCTAATTTTAAAGTGAAATAGTAATGTTATTATATAATTGTGTAATCTTCATTATTAATAATAATAATAATGACGAGAACCTCGTGAAAGCCGAAACTGAGAAAAAGAGAAAATATCTCGACCTGGTTCACGAGGTGACCGAAATGTGGGGGGTGGTGTCCACCGAAATCATTGCAATCGTTTTGTCGGTGAATGGTCTTATCCCGACCAGTCTGGAACAACATCTCAGACGGTTGGGATTCCGAGGCGGCTCACTCCCGGGAAAGATGCAGAAGGCGGTGCTCTTAGATACTGCCCGCATTGTACGCCGGTTTCTCTCCCTGGGGCCCTGAACCCCGGCCGACTGTGCTGCCGGGGGTTAGTTGCCATCTTCTCTCCTTAAGAGGGGAGATGAGAATTTTTGTAAAATTTAAAAAATAATATATTTATTTATGTCTCCTCACAAACAAATTTACACATAGGTATTTAGGATACAGTAAAATTAATATGGAACTCTGCTGTGAGGAGCTGGTGTCTGTAATAGGTTAAAACCTGTAGTACAGATCACCAGGCTCCCAACCGATATGTGTTTAAATAATTAAACAAAATACATTCCACTGAAATTACGCAATCCAAAAATAAAAATAAAAAAAAAACAATAATTAATAGTAGAAGATAAAAAAAATAGTAATAATTATTATGTTGTTTTGTTATATTTAACATGTATAATTTATATTATTTTTCTTAAAGAGACATTGTATCTAATTAATGATATTATTTAAACGAAAAGTTTGTTTAGTGTATGTGTAAATAAAATAAATATTGAGGGGGGAGGATGGGATTGTTAGTAATGCAGACTACCAGTCCCATTGCTAGCAATATACCTTATCAGGCGCCAAAATACAACTGAATTGAGAACCTCATTTTTTGAAGTCAGTTGTTAATTACTGAAAAAAAAGATCTAAGAAGATAGATTGTACATTTTTAATTTTTTTTATCGATGAATTAAAACTCTTTGTTGTTTTCTTCAAAGAATGATACAGATTGTAAAGATTAACAATTTGTTAAAATAATTAAATACATAATTATTTAGCCATTTGACATTTTCAATTGATTTTAGATTTTTTTTTTATATTTACCATATACCCATTATTTATTTATTTATTACATCCACTGGGTGAGCCTTACAGTCTTCCAATACGCTCACCCAGGAAAGCATGAGTACAATAACATATAAAAATGAATATTACATAAAAATAACAAAAATAATATAAAAAGATTTAACTCAAACAAAAAACGTCTGAACACAAATACTCTGTGGTCACTCGACGAAACTCCAGCAAGTTGGAGGCAAATACATCCAATTGCGGATACTGGCTCAAAATATCATTGCGTAGTTTCAATGCAAGAGATAGGGGAGCTTGCTTAGCCAACTCTGTTCTTCGTAATGGAACATCGAATAATTGCCGTCTACGTGCTCGCACGTAATTACTGGGCGCTCCTATTGATATTGATTCCAGTACAGTTTGGTTACATTTTTACATACATAAATAGATTCTCACAATTACTTTTGCAGTTAATAGGGTTTATTCAGATATAGGCGATTTTAGTACTTATGGGGGAGGCATATGTTCAGCAGTGGACAGTTAACGGCTTGTATGAATGATAATTGAAAGTATTCCATTTTTTTCATTACAGGAAAATGCAGAGACACCTCCAGCAAAAATGGCAAAACTGTCACTGGATCAAGTAAGCTTGTCCTTCTTCATTTACGTAACAATATTATTTTGGGTTTTAAATGATTGAATTTATGTGCGAAGTCGCTTTCGGAAAATCACAAGATAATTTCTAATTAATTAATTTATTTAATGTGTTTTGCTCTTTTGAGGGCAAAGCAATAAACTGAGTTGTGACCATTTTGTGTTATTTTGGATCATTCACGAGAAATTGTGTAATCTCTTTTATGTTATTTCGTTTTGTTTTTTAATTTTCTTGTATACTTTTTGTTTTATTTCTTTAAACATTTTTTTATACAACTTAGAATGGCGAACGAGCTGACGACCCACCTGATGGAAAGTGGTAACCGTCGCCTATAGACATGAGCAGTACCATGGACATAACAGAGTATACTGTTTCGCCCGTGATACCCCCATGCGTTGCCATTCCTGAGGACTCAGGTGTTATTCCTCTGTATCCAGTAAATTCACGCCATATCCCACCCTTTAAACCGAAACACAGCCATGCAAACACAACTGCTTCACGGTTGAAACACGAATGGGACAGAGGTACCCAAGCACCCGACTTTTGTACAAATTCTCCCTCTGGTGCACCAATAGCTGATGTTACTTGTGTGTTGTAAGTGATGCAAATAAATTACGTATCAATAATATATTTATCTAATTAAATTAATAAATAAATGAACAATATATAAAAAATAAAATTACATTAATATACCTATAGCTTTCTACAAATACATTTGTTATTTACAGAAATGTATTTAATATTAATTCCCTCCAATAATACAATAATAATACCAGAGGGAGACTTTGTACAAAAGTCGATTGCTTGGGTGCCTCTGTCCCATTCGTGTTACAACCGTGAAGCAGCTGTGTTTGCATTCTGTGTTTCGGTTTGAAGAGTAGGATATGGCGTGAATTTACTGGGTACAAAGGAATAACACCTGAGTCCTCAGTAATGGCAACGCATGGGGTGTATCATGGGCGAAACAGTATAATCTGTTATGTCCATAGTACTGCTCATGTCTATAGGTGACGGTTACCACTTTCCATCAGGTGGGCTGTCAGATTGTTTGCCATTCTAAGTTGTATAAAAAAAAAATAATTAACGTATTCTCTTAGAGCGCTGGCAGTGGTGTCAACAACGATCAGGATGTCAGCGAAAAAAGCGCTGCAAGCGCAGCGAGTGCGACCAGCACCACGAGTGCTTCTAGCGCGCTGCCTGCCGCGGTGGATGCTCAGTTGCAGCGGTTGAATGCAGCACTCGCCAACAAACTGAGTTCGCAGCGATCGCGCCGCACTAGAGACTCGGTCTCACTAGCGCCAGGTGTGTTACAATACTTCTCTCACTAAAAAAAAAAAACTGAAATTATAACAGATGAAAAAAAAATGTGTGCATAATTTATTATCATTATTTTACTGAACTGGGTTTTATCTTGCGGAAGTCCTTATCACTGGTTATTTGATTAGAATTATTTTGTTTAATTTCGCTACCATTAGTATGTGTGTGACTGCCAACATTCGAAGATTGACCACCACTATTACTACCAGAAGTTCCACGACCTTATATATTAGACGTTTTGTTCACGCACGTTTTAGAACACGTGTTTCACCTCTAAACGAGGCATTTTTTGTTTATTTATTTATTAGTACAAATATGTGTACATGGCGGACTTAATGCTAAAAGCATTCTCTCCCAGTCAACTATAGGAAAGTGTCAGAATACTCGAATGCGGTACTAGTAATTATTGATATACATACATACTAAAATTACATATATAAATGAATAAATATATATAAATAA
Source organism: Galleria mellonella (assembly GCF_026898425.1). Taxonomy (NCBI): domain Eukaryota; kingdom Metazoa; phylum Arthropoda; class Insecta; order Lepidoptera; family Pyralidae; genus Galleria; species Galleria mellonella. The sequence goes on along the minus strand of NW_026442090.1, from coordinate 124,780 downwards.
CAAATATACTTACACATATATGACATATACTATATTATACACGAAATTGAGAATAATATAAAGTACTTACTGCTCGGATAAAGTAAAAAAGTGAGCGTGAACGTTTTTTTTTTAAAGACGGCATCTTTATGTATGTGTAAAAAATAGAGTTGCAGAGTGGCTTCAGAAGCTTAACTATGATAAAATTAAAAACATTAATGCATCCAACTTTCTAAAATCTTTATTCTTTAATTATTATTATAAATTTTTTTCTTTTCTTTCTGTCTTAGTGTCCATAATTGTCTTGCCTTTGCTTACTAATGTATATCCACTTGTAACTGATTGTTATGTGATTTTTTTTATGCAACTTAGAATGGCAAACAAGCTGACGGCCCACCTGATGTAAAGTGGTAACCGTCGCCTATAGACATGAGCAGTATCATGGACATAACAGAGTATATTGTTTCGCTCATGATACCCCTCATGCGTTGCCATTCCTGAGGACTCAGGTGTTATTCCTCTGTACCCAGTAAATTCACGCCATATCACGCCCTTCAAACCGAAACACAGCCATGCAAACACAACTGCTTCACGGTGGAAACATGAATGGGACAGAGGTACCCAAGCAATCGACTTTTGTACAAAGTTGTTGTAAGAACGTAATGTAAGTTAATGTAACAATGTTTCAGTGGACGCCACTCTACCTATTGTTTAAAAACCCAAGTAAAAAGATAATGTGGCCTAGTCAGGTATAAATAGCAAATTGAGTGATACATACTCGTTCATTTTCAGCGCCAGAGCCGGAAGCAGGTCCCGAGTCGCAACCCAACACGGTGGGCTGGGACGACACCACGCCCACCGCCGCCTCTGGCCCCGCGTCCGCACCTAACTCCGCCCCACCACAGCAAGGACCGCCTGTTCCGAAAATCAAAAAATTCATGCTGTCTTCCAATGTTGATGTAAGTTTATTATTCAATGTATTATAGAAAAATGGGTTTTTACAGTCGATTTTTAGTTGAAAGTTAGCGATACGAGCTCATATTTTAAATACGCAATCGGGACTTAACAACACGATATAAAAGATAAAAAACAGGTAAATAGTACCTTTTTTTTTGTCTGGAAAATGCTTTATGCAGACCTATACACCTCGTGGGAGGTGAATGGGTACTGTGGGAATCTCCCGTAAGGTGGGAGTGTACCCACCAAAAACCAGACGATATACCCTCGAGGTGCCATATGTCGGAGACATGGGTTCGCTTTCGCACTCACCACATCTCCGACGGAGGTAAATAGTACCTACATGTCTGTTCTTTATTGCCGATGTTTCGACGTGGATTTTACTGCGTCGTGGTCACAACAGTACTGAAATGAGCGGAGTCTTTATCAGGCAGATCGCATAGTCTCTTCGGGCACCCTTCAAGTCCCTAGTGTGTATTTAAAATATGTGTAAACAACGCGAAAGTTTAAAATTAACTGATACGAGCTCACTCTAAGAACGACTCATTTCTGTTGTAATAATATTTAGTTTGGCCGTGTGGGTCCCGGCATAGAATAGGCCACCCCTTCCTTTCTCGCGGATGTCGTAAGAATGGACTAAGGGAGGGCGAGGTATGGGCAGCAGCGTCCTTCTTAAAACATCTCTAAATCCTGACTGTGGTGCCAATCCGCCTGCCAAGCGTGGCAACTACTGGCAAGCCCTCCAAGGGTGGGCTTATGTTCAGTAGTGGATAGTTAAAGGCTGATATGATGATGAATTGATGAAGACGGTGGCATTCTGCAATAGTTTGGGGGAAGAGCTGATACGTATCGTACGCTGGGGGAGCGGGATTTTTTTTATGAGTGATAATGGAATGGTAACCCTACCCGCGCTATCACTAGTAAAGGATGACAGGCGAGGATGAGGTCAGTTAGCCCATCGTGACGAATTCCACTAGATTTCATCAGGAATTAAACATGATAGTTTTCAGGGAAAACCGCGAGGAGGTCGACCTGGTTGGTAACAATGGGATTTTTAGTCTCCATTACTAACAATCCCATTCCCTCCGTGGGGTATATTTAGGTTATATAGATAGAGTATCGAATCCCAAAAACGGGTCAACTTTTAGTTAGCTAATTGTCAAATTAGCTGACTCGTTTTTTGTCAGTGTTCTATATACTTGCGTACTTTTAAAGATACTTTATATCTTGACGTATCCATATTTAATTATTTAATAAATAAAATTAATTTTTATACATTAAAAATATGTATAAATTATAAAACAAAATAAATATAGATGTTATAAAGGAAGCATTGGTAACTATTTATCATGCGAAATTGTATGAAAAAGTTGATCCGCTTTTCTCGAAGCATTTGTATGGAGACACTCTATTTATATAATCTAAGGTGGGGATTATATTTTATTAATTGAGTATGAATTGTAACCAGAACCGCGAAGAGATCGTGGAGATGATCCGGTGCCTGGGCGGCGAAGTGTCGGAGGGCTCGGAACTGGACGAGGCAGCGACGCACCTGCTGTGCGCGGCGCCGGGCCGCAGCGAGAAGATGCTCGGCTCGGTGGCGGCCGGCCGCTGGGTGCTGCACCCCGCCTACGTGCCGCGCAGCCGCGCCGCCGGACGTTTCCTTCCGGTCCGGGAACATTCTACTGTGTCACTTTCGGTTTAGGGATTCAAATAAGCTAATCTTAGCAAATTTATTATTGTTATTACTCTGTTATATCCATGATACTGTTCATGTCTATACTTAACTTGTCTTTCATTTATTTTGTTCATGCTTTTTTTTAATGGGTGATAATGGAATGGTAACCTCGCGTGCACTATCGGTATACACTGGTAAGGCATCAGTGAAGGATGATAAGTGAGGATGAAGCAGGTCAGTTAGTCTATTGTGACGAATTCAACGATAAATTAGTTACGATGATTTCTAGGGGGAACCACGTGAAGGTCGATCTGGTAGGGTATATTGCTAGCAATAGGTCAGTTAGACGCCATTACTAATAATCCGCTTCCTTCAATAGGGCATATTGCTAGCAAGGAGGCTGTCAAACTCCATTGCTAATAATTCCTTTACTTCCTTTTCCATGTGCAGGAGGAGGAGTTCGAGTGGGGCAACCCGGCGGCGACGAGCCTGCCGGCGGTGAGCGGCGCGGAGCTGGCGCTGGCGCGGGCGGCGCACCGCTGGCGGCGCGCGCGCGGCGCGGGCGGCGCGGGCGCGCTGGCCGGCGTGCGCGCGCTGCTGCACGTGCCGCCCGCGCGCCGCCGCCAGCGCGCGCGCCTCGTCACCGTCGCCGGCGGCGCCGCGCCCGACCACTCGTTAGTACTCACCTCCCTACCCTCACCGCCGCACCGCCGCACCGCCGCACCGCCGCACCGCCGCACCGCTGGCCGGCGTGCGCGCGCTGCTGCACGTGCCGCCCGCGCGCCGCCGCCTGCTCGCGCGCCTCGTCACCGTCGCCGGCGGCGCCGCGCCCGACCACTCGTTAGTACTCACCTCCCTACCCTCACCGCCGCACCGCCGCACCGCCGCACCGCCGCACCGCCGCACCGCTGGCCGGCGTGCGCGCGCTGCTGCACGTGCCGCCCGCGCGCCGCCGCCTGCTCGCGCGCCTCGTCACCGTCGCCGGCGGCGCCGCGCCCGACCACTCGTTAGTACTCACCTCCCTACCCTCACCGCCGCACCGCCGCACCGCCGCACCGCCGCACCGCCGCACCGCTGGCCGGCGTGCGCGCGCTGCTGCACGTGCCGCCCGCGCGCCGCCGCCTGCTCGCGCGCCTCGTCACCGTCGCCGGCGGCGCCGCGCCCGACCACTCGTTAGTACTCACCTCCCTACCCTCACCGCCGCACCGCCGCACCGCCGCACCGCCGCACCGCCGCACCGCTGGCCGGCGTGCGCGCGCTGCTGCACGTGCCGCCCGCGCGCCGCCGCCTGCTCGCGCGCCTCGTCACCGTCGCCGGCGGCGCCGCGCCCGACCACTCGTTAGTACTCACCTCCCTACCCTCACCGCCGCACCGCCGCACCGCCGCACCGCCGCACCGCCGCACCGCTGGCCGGCGTGCGCGCGCTGCTGCACGTGCCGCCCGCGCGCCGCCGCCTGCTCGCGCGCCTCGTCACCGTCGCCGGCGGCGCCGCGCCCGACCACTCGTTAGTACTCACCTCCCTACCCTCACCGCCGCACCGCCGCACCGCCGCACCGCCGCACCGCCGCACCGCCGCACCGCTGGCCGGCGTGCGCGCGCTGCTGCACGTGCCGCCCGCGCGCCGCCGCCTGCTCGCGCGCCTCGTCACCGTCGCCGGCGGCGCCGCGCCCGACCACTCGTTAGTACTCACCTCCCTACCCTCACCGCCGCACCGCCGCACCGCCGCACCGCCGCACCGCCGCACCGCCGCACCGCCGCACCGCCGCACCGCTGGCCGGCGTGCGCGCGCTGCTGCACGTGCCGCCCGCGCGCCGCCGCCTGCTCGCGCGCCTCGTCACCGTCGCCGGCGGCGCCGCGCCCGACCACTCGTTAGTACTCACCTCCCTACCCTCACCGCCGCACCGCCGCACCGCCGCACCGCCGCACCGCCGCACCGCCGCACCGCCGCACCGCCGCACCGCTGGCCGGCGTGCGCGCGCTGCTGCACGTGCCGCCCGCGCGCCGCCGCCTGCTCGCGCGCCTCGTCACCGTCGCCGGCGGCGCCGCGCCCGACCACTCGTTAGTACTCACCTCCCTACCCTCACCGCCGCACCGCCGCACCGCCGCACCGCCGCACCGCCGCACCGCTGGCCGGCGTGCGCGCGCTGCTGCACGTGCCGCCCGCGCGCCGCCGCCTGCTCGCGCGCCTCGTCACCGTCGCCGGCGGCGCCGCGCCCGACCACTCGTTAGTACTCACCTCCCTACCCTCACCGCCGCACCGCCGCACCGCCGCACCGCCGCACCGCCGCACCGCTGGCCGGCGTGCGCGCGCTGCTGCACGTGCCGCCCGCGCGCCGCCGCCTGCTCGCGCGCCTCGTCACCGTCGCCGGCGGCGCCGCGCCCGACCACTCGTTAGTACTCACCTCCCTACCCTCACCGCCGCACCGCCGCACCGCCGCACCGCCGCACCGCCGCACCGCTGGCCGGCGTGCGCGCGCTGCTGCACGTGCCGCCCGCGCGCCGCCGCCTGCTCGCGCGCCTCGTCACCGTCGCCGGCGGCGCCGCGCCCGACCACTCGTTAGTACTCACCTCCCTACCCTCACCGCCGCACCGCCGCACCGCCGCACCGCCGCACCGCCGCACCGCTGGCCGGCGTGCGCGCGCTGCTGCACGTGCCGCCCGCGCGCCGCCGCCTGCTCGCGCGCCTCGTCACCGTCGCCGGCGGCGCCGCGCCCGACCACTCGTTAGTACTCACCTCCCTACCCTCACCGCCGCACCGCCGCACCGCCGCACCGCCGCACCGCCGCACCGCCGCACCGCTGGCCGGCGTGCGCGCGCTGCTGCACGTGCCGCCCGCGCGCCGCCGCCTGCTCGCGCGCCTCGTCACCGTCGCCGGCGGCGCCGCGCCCGACCACTCGTTAGTACTCACCTCCCTACCCTCACCGCCGCACCGCCGCACCGCCGCACCGCCGCACCGCCGCACCGCCGCACCGCCGCACCGCCGCACCGCTGGCCGGCGTGCGCGCGCTGCTGCACGTGCCGCCCGCGCGCCGCCGCCTGCTCGCGCGCCTCGTCACCGTCGCCGGCGGCGCCGCGCCCGACCACTCGTTAGTACTCACCTCCCTACCCTCACCGCCGCACCGCCGCACCGCCGCACCGCCGCACCGCCGCACCGCCGCACCGCCGCCACCGCCGCACCGCTGGCCGGCGTGCGCGCGCTGCTGCACGTGCCGCCCGCGCGCCGCCGCCTGCTCGCGCGCCTCGTCACCGTCGCCGGCGGCGCCGCGCCCGACCACTCGTTAGTACTCACCTCCCTACCCTCACCGCCGCACCGCCGCACCGCCGCACCGCCGCACCGCCGCACCGCCGCACCGCCGCACCGCTGGCCGGCGTGCGCGCGCTGCTGCACGTGCCGCCCGCGCGCCGCCGCCTGCTCGCGCGCCTCGTCACCGTCGCCGGCGGCGCCGCGCCCGACCACTCGTTAGTACTCACCTCCCTACCCTCACCGCCGCACCGCCGCACCGCCGCACCGCCGCACCGCCGCACCGCCGCACCGCCGCACCGCCGCACCGCCGCACCGCCGCACCGCTGGCCGGCGTGCGCGCGCTGCTGCACGTGCCGCCCGCGCGCCGCCGCCTGCTCGCGCGCCTCGTCACCGTCGCCGGCGGCGCCGCGCCCGACCACTCGTTAGTACTCACCTCCCTACCCTCACCGCCGCACCGCCGCACCGCCGCACCGCCGCACCGCCGCACCGCCGCACCGCCGCACCGCTGGCCGGCGTGCGCGCGCTGCTGCACGTGCCGCCCGCGCGCCGCCGCCTGCTCGCGCGCCTCGTCACCGTCGCCGGCGGCGCCGCGCCCGACCACTCGTTAGTACTCACCTCCCTACCCTCACCGCCGCACCGCCGCACCGCCGCACCGCCGCACCGCCGCACCGCCGCACCGCTGGCCGGCGTGCGCGCGCTGCTGCACGTGCCGCCCGCGCGCCGCCGCCTGCTCGCGCGCCTCGTCACCGTCGCCGGCGGCGCCGCGCCCGACCACTCGTTAGTACTCACCTCCCTACCCTCACCGCCGCACCGCCGCACCGCCGCACCGCCGCACCGCCGCACCGCCGCACCGCTGGCCGGCGTGCGCGCGCTGCTGCACGTGCCGCCCGCGCGCCGCCGCCTGCTCGCGCGCCTCGTCACCGTCGCCGGCGGCGCCGCGCCCGACCACTCGTTAGTACTCACCTCCCTACCCTCACCGCCGCACCGCCGCACCGCCGCACCGCCGCACCGCCGCACCGCCGCACCGCCGCACCGCCGCACCGCTGGCCGGCGTGCGCGCGCTGCTGCACGTGCCGCCCGCGCGCCGCCGCCTGCTCGCGCGCCTCGTCACCGTCGCCGGCGGCGCCGCGCCCGACCACTCGTTAGTACTCACCTCCCTACCCTCACCGCCGCACCGCCGCACCGCCGCACCGCCGCACCGCCGCACCGCCGCACCGCTGGCCGGCGTGCGCGCGCTGCTGCACGTGCCGCCCGCGCGCCGCCGCCTGCTCGCGCGCCTCGTCACCGTCGCCGGCGGCGCCGCGCCCGACCACTCGTTAGTACTCACCTCCCTACCCTCACCGCCGCACCACAGGCGAGAAGAGATTGTTAGTAGTGCGGATTATCAGTCCCATTGCTAGCTATATACCCTCTCAGGTTGACCTCCACGTGGTTTCCCCTGGAAGCCGTTGTGATTAATTCTAGTTGAATTCGTCAGAATGGGCTGACCTGCTTTCATCGTCACCTATCATCCTTCACTGGTGCCTCGCTGGTGTATACTAATAGCACGGGTGGGGTTACCATTCCATTATCAATAAAAAAAGCCCTTTACCACATTACACTACTATACAATACGCTACACAGCTGCTGGAGCACGGCGCAGAGTAAATGGCAAATAGAGGCATTCAGTTACCATAAAATTATTGTGATATTAGCTTTTTGACTTTATTATTATTTAACTCTTTATTGTACCAGAAACAAAAATATACAATGACAATTGAGTAATGCAAGCAAAATACAGTAACATAAATACAGATTGAAATATATACATAAAGGTACAAAATTTATCGCTAGACCAATATTAAATAATCCGGCTCGAAGGATCAACAAATGTAATACATTATTTACACTATACTGTAATAGCATACAACGACACTTCTATATTTTTACACAAGCTTTTGAAACCAGCTGAAGAATTACAATTATTAATCCCTCTGACTGCCACATTTTACATTACAGTCGTGAACATAATTTTTATTTTATCATTCTCCAGGCCCCCGTACAGCGACGAGGATATCACAGTGTGCTTCGCGGACTTGAAGCGGTATCCCTTATCGGCCCGGGACGCCGCTTGGCTGGTATCCCGTGGGATTCCAGTATGTGCGCCCGTACTTTTAAGTTCGTACCTTACCGATGACCCGCCGCCTGATCCGCATGAACACTGTTTACCGGAATTTAGACCTAAAAGCTAAGTGATATGTATGAATTTTATTTGTACATATATCTGACGGTTTATGTACAGTACTATCACAGAATATTAAGTTAACAGAATACATCACTGCCTTGTAAAACGAACATATTTAAAGATAAAGAACTTAAAATGATGTTGCTTGGTCGATATCCCGTGCAATCATGCAGTAATCCGTGCGTTTCACAGTAGGTACAGTGTGTACCCTGTATACTGGAATTTGGACCTAAAGTGATAAATGATACGAACGAGTTTCCTTTAAACATTCGAAGGCTTACATATAGTACTGCTATAGATTATGTATGATATATAGTAGATTGCCACTCCCTTGTAAAAAAAGAAATACATCATAAGATACGCGAAATCATACATCACTATAGCTAAGTCGCTTCATATTGACTGCTACAAAGTAACGCTAAATAAAATCACAGATGGTCACTGAATTCGGATTTGTTCGCGATTCTTCGGCTGGGCTCGCTTAATAGTAAAATAAAATTCGTTGTAGATGGCCGACTGGGTCGTAAAGGCTGATTATCATAAAACTAATAAATCACTTTCAATTATAATCAAAGGTCATAACGAGTGAAAATCGCTCCTATCATTTATCACAGGTGTTATAACTGTTATAATTAAAAATAATTTAACAAAATGATAGTAAGTATTAAATGTAGCAATTATACATATACCGTGAATGCGCCCGTATTTAGTCAGTCAGTCAAATTTTCAGAAATTTCGGGGTCGAACGTAACACAATTTTTTTATATTAAAATTACATAATACATATCTTTTAAAAATGTTAAAATTATGCTTCTTTGGATTATCATGGTAGGATTTATGACTAATGACTTGTTCCATTTATTGCACCGATTTCGCTATGCAAAATAACACGAAATGGAGTTCGAAAATTCGGAATTTAATTTCATGGTAGACCCTTTGTTCCCATAGAGTAATAAAAAGGTAACACACAATACACATATGAAACCGTGGAGGTTAGGGGGTCGCAAGATATTTTTACATAATAAGGGGGTCGCGTCATGAAAAAGATCAAAAAAAAAACACTGATCACATGTTTACAATGCGACAAATATAAAGCTATGTACGCATTCATAAGTGTTGATATGCGAAGATGTGCCACACTGACCAGTGTCAGCGGTAAATGATATTGTCCCATACATTATGTATGTATTATACTATCCATTGAGTGACGTTCAGTAATATCAAAATTGTGCCAATACTCTCCGTCATAGATTATATATATATATATATATATATATATATATGTATATATATATATATATATATATATATATATATATATATATATATATATATATATATATATATATATATATATATATATATATATATATATATATATATATATATATATATATATATATATATATATATATATATATATATATATATATATATATATATATGTATATATATATATACATATATATATATATATATATATATATATGCTAGGCATGGGTAATATGCATATCGATCCGATATCTATATATTGGGTTCCTCTGACATTGATGGCGGAAGAAAGGGTCACAGTAGGGATATATATTTACATTATTACATGTATTATATCTCCATATTTAGTAATAATAGGATCTTCATCGTGCCTCCAATCAAACAGTTTATAATTACTCCTTTCCATCCAAAGGTTGCTTGGAAGAGATCGCTTTTAGCGATAAGGTCGCTCATTGTTTTTCTTTTTGTGATTATTTCTTGTAATTGTTTATATTTATAATAGGTTTACTGTTGTAATCTTTTGGAGGAAACAATAAAGAGTATCTATCTATCTATCTATCACCCATTTCGATATCGTCTATATCGGTCGGATATCTATTTTTTAATATGTTACAAATCTGTTATGCAATACTGTTTTTTGAATAAGAGACTTTTAATTTATTCGTTATTGGACTAGTATATAGTATATTGTAACTAAAATATATAGATATTGCTATATATTAACATATGTACACCTAATAAAATGATGCTGATAAAGGTAATGATGGTATTAACCCTTAAAAGCCTGATTTTTAAATCAAATTAAAAAATATACAAGTGTACCCTTTACTGTGTTTACTAATGGGGAAATATAGTAAAAAAAATCAAAACGATATTTTTATATATAATATTAATTTTGAAAAAAAAAACACTTGGTATCATTTTTGATGTTTTAGGCATTACGGTAATCTCAAATATTTAAATTTATTTAACAACGAAACAATGCAAACGCCGGTATCAAATTTGAAACTTCAGGTATTTAAGGGTTAGTAAATTTGATGTTCAATGACAATAATAATCAAAACGAGACACTATTATAAGAAACACGAATGTGTGAGCAAGTTGGGAAATATTTAGTGCGCGCTGTGTAGGTATCTCGGGTCGCGTGCACTTCAGTACGTCGTAAAATTTCAAATACATTGCGCGGCGTCAAAACTGAGAATCGTTAATTATATGGCTGTGGTGCATTTGCGGTGGGAAAGTAATCCGCCATCTGACCGTTCAGACCGTTCATCTGAATCAGCTGTTTTCGTTTTGACCAACCTGTCCATTACACCCTGTATACACTTGTCGTTCAGGTATCTGAACACAGGGTGTGATGTATATCACACCATGTGTTAGGCGTCAAAAATCTTTGTGTTTATTCCAGATATTTTTAAAATTATAATTTAATAATTGTATATTATTATGATAATTTTTTTGTATGGCGTTGTTGTTACAAGTAGCGACTGCTATTGTAAATAAGGTTAATGAAAATTGTATATTATTTATGGTTTGTTTCATTGTTTTTATACCTCTTAGAATGGCAAACGAGCTGACGGCCCACCTGATTGAAAGTGGTAACCGTCGCCTATGTACATAGACATGAGCAGTATCATGGACATAACAGAGTATACTGTTTCGCCCATGATACCTCCCCATGCGTTGTCATTTCTGAGGACTAAGGTGTTAGTCCTCTGTACCCAGTAAATTCACTGCCATATTCCACCCTTTAAACCGAAACACAGTCATGCAAACACAACTGCTTCACGGTAGAAACAGGGACAGAGGTGCCCAAGCAAACGACTTGTAGTCTCCCTCTGGTAAATAAATTCATTTATTTAACTATACATACATACATATATGTTGCCATGTGGTCTCAGAATAGAATAGGCCACCCGTTCTTTTTCCGTGGGTGTCGTAAGAGACGACTGATAATCAAACGGTAATGTAATAATCGCTAAATACTTTTTATATCCGATAATTTTAATACTATTTTATTTAATTTGGCGAATTCTGACCCAATCTTAGTTACATAAATTGACAAAACCATAAAGATAAGATATAAAAATAAACAAAACAGCGATAAACATAATTTATCACAATTTTTTATTTATATTTTTTTTTTCATTTTATTTTATCTTTAACTAATTTTATTTAAAAGTTACATCATAAAGTCGATACATTTAACTATTGAAATATTTTTCAAACGTAAGGAAGGAAGGCAAAGAAAATATAATGTAAATACACGTAATAAATTTTTCTCCAATATACAAATATTACATCGTCTTTTTATTTAGAATTTTATATAATCTTTATATATATATATATATATATATATATATATATATATATATATATATATATATATATATATATATATATATATATATATATATATATGTGAAATAAACAAATGGGGAAAGAATAGAAAAAGAAATAAAAAGCTAGTAAATTTCGTAAATCACTTTCATTCGTACTTCTTCACCATTAATTTAATTAGTCTATTATCATCCTTCGGATAGTCCAATCCTATTTCGGCCAATTCTCTGATGGACACCTCCAGTACTGATGTGAAGCCACAGCTAACCGCCGATTTCTGTGAAGCTATCCCGGTGAATATTGTTAACGTGCCTTTTATACCGAGATGCTGACATAAAGGCTCCCTATAAGGAATTTATGAAACATATTATTACTAACTAGCTTTTGCCCGAGTCTTCGTATGCTTAGATTTTTGAAGTAGGTCATCACTTTAAGATAGCGTATCAAGGTAAAACATAAACCCGATTTTAAGTTAGAAGTTCATGAATAAATCTGAGAAAACCGCATCTAATTTGGTTCAATCGTTGTGGCGTGATTCTCAAACAATACGAGTATAGAACACAGAATATTTTAATTTCCATTTTTTTTTAAATATAAAAATCGCGATTAAAAGACAGGGGTTGATCGTAAAACGATGAAAATTTAAAGTTGTGTGTATTTTTCAATGCTAAATGATTATAAAGTAAAAATGGAAAAATTACACCATCCTTATCATTGGGGGGTATGAAAAATAGATGTTGGCCGATTCTCAGACCTATCCAATATGCACACAAAATTTCATAAGTCGGTAAAGCCGTTTCGGAGGAGTTTGGTAACAAACACCGTGACACGAGAATTTTATATATAAGATATATATATATATATATATATATATATATATATATATATATATATATATATATATATATATATATATATATATATATATATATATATATATATATATTTACTGCCGTTATAAATATGAAATTGTCCATTTTAATTTATAATAATAGGTGGCTCAAAATATTTAGCTTTTTTTTTCTTTGGGAAAAGAGTTCACTCACTCGGTTCAGTTCACTCGGTCGAATAATTAAGTGTTCTACTTAATTTAAAAGAATGTTAATGAATGACTGATTTATCTCTTTACAAAAGGTAGTACAAGTAACAGCACGAGGTACAAATAAATATGTGAGAGCAATTTTAGTTTAATAATTTTACCATGAAACAAAATATCAACTCACCTTGCAGCCAAAACTCTGGCCCCGAGTTTCGCTCCCCTATACTCTTTCCGGACTACGAGGCCCAGAGCAGTGAGCGCCTTGTCCAGACCCATGTACTCCAGGCAGTCCACTTTTGATTCCATGTATTCTAATACTTTATAGACGTTTTCCCATTTCTTGCCTACAACCTGTGGTCAATACATTGATGTTTTTTTTTATAACACACGGGGTAAATGACTACGTGGTTTATTTGATGGTAAGGAAATACCGTCGCCCGCAACCGTGAGTACCCGTAACACTGGAGTAATAGCAGTGTGCTGCCGGACTTTTTAAAAAGGAATATGCCCTTTTGTTGAAGGTTACGATGTCGTATTTGGAAGTGCTACTGCTAGAAGTGGATTCCAAAGTGTGATTGTGTATGATTCACGCATTGTTACTAATATGTGAGTGTATGTAAATCCGATAATAGAATTTATTCCACAAAAATTGGACTTTAATGGAATTAAACAGTTTATTTTGATTTAAAAACCGAACTACTTAACCGACTTTGATGAAATGTCTATGGAAATAAACTGGGTATAGGTATATCCTTTTTTCCTTGTCGGTCCCGGCATAGAATGGACCACCCCTTCCTTCCCGCGGGTGTTGTAACAGGTGACTAAGATAACTTATGTTTGACGGACGGGCAGAAGCGTTCTTCTTACAACAGCATCAAAAGTCTAACTGCGGTTGCCAACCCGCCTGCCAGGCGTGGCAACTACTGGAAAAATGCCCCAAAAGGGAGGCTTATATTCAGCAGTGGACAGTTAAAGGTTGTTATGATGATGTGATATCTTTTCAGGTAAAAAAAGAATTATTGAAATCGGTTTAAATGACGGAGTCATGAGGCAATGAACATAAAAAATTCAACTGGCACCAGTGAGGGATGATAGGTGAGAATGAAAAGGCAGGTCATTAAGTTCATCGTGATGAATTCACTTGGAATTAAATACGATGGTTTCCAAGGGGAACTGCGAGGAGGTCGACCTAATAAGATGCATTGCCAGCTATAGGTCTACTAATTTCTGATTATTAATCCCTTCTAACCCCCTACCACCCAAAATAAGTTATTGGATGATAATGGAATGGTAATCTCGCCTGCGTTAACAGTATACGCTGGCGGGGCACCAGTGAGGGATGACAGGTGAAAAGGCAGGTTAGTTAGCCCATCGTGATGAATAACAAGTGGAATTCAACACGATGGCTTCCAGGTGGGACCACGTGAAGGCCCTGACAGGGTAAATTGCTAGCAATGGGTCTGGTAGTCCGCATTACTAACATCGATAGTGAGTACCCCTCAGAATATACAGTGACTTTCATGGTGTTAGGGCCGTAGCTAAATCCAAGTTTAAGGTAGGCCAAAACAACTTTTTGATAGGGCAAAAGCCATAATTAAGTGACTTCGAAAAAGTGAATCTGTTTAATTTTCTTTCATTTTAAGGTAGGGCATTGGGCCTTTTAAGGTTAGGCATTGCCTTTCAATACCCACTAGCCCCCCTACCGCTGCCCCTTGTTACGTCCATGCATGGTGCACAATAATTAGAGTAACTAACTTCCATACTCAGCTCCTCCCCTTTCTCTTTTACTGCGCATACGTTTAGTGCTACCAGTTTCCTCTCGCCTGCCGACTCCGCATAGCATGCAAGTGTAGTGCGCTGCTGGAAGTAATACCTCCATACTTTGGATATGCACTGCACACTGACTGGATCGTTGATTATATCTAGTAGGAGGTTATAATAGAATAATATTAGATAATATTTAGAGACTTTGTACAAAAGTCGTTTGCTTGGATACCTCTGTCCCATTCGTGTTTCTACCGTGAAGCAGTTGTTTGCATGACTGTGTTTCGGTTTGAAGGATGGGATATGGCAGTGAATTTACAGGATACAGAGGAATAACACCTAAGTCCTCAGGACTCAGTTTTTGAGCGGTCTCGTTATAGAATGGGCCACCTCTTCCATTGCAGTGGGTAACGTAAGAGGTGATTAAGGGAATTTAATGGTAGAAGGCTTTTATTAATGGATTTAGTGGGAATAAAAAGGTTTTTTGGAATGGTAACCCCGTCTGCGCTATCGGTATACACCAGCGGGGCACCAGTGACGATAAGTCATTAAAAATTGAACAATAAATCAGTCATGATGGTTTCCAGGTCCACGAGGAGGTCGACCTGACAGGGTATATTGCTAGCGTTGGGACTGGTAGTGCGCATAATTAACAATTTCTTCCCTTTCAATGGTAGAGGGTTGGACAGCAGCAATTCTCTTAAAACAACACCAAAAGCCTAACTGCAGTGGTCAACCCACCTTCCAAGCATGGTTATTACTGGCGAACCCTCTTATGGGAAAGCTCTAAGTTCAGCAGTGGACACTTAACAGCTAATAATGATTATGATAGTATTATGACAAGTATTTTGTGGTTTCACTGCCATATTCCCTTTTACACTACTTACTTTAGGTTCTGTAAAATTATAAATAGCTGCAGTGACCAGGTCGATATTAATTTTGATACTCCAATTGTTTTTGTACGAAATATCTATAAATATATAAAAAGAGACGTGCTGCTGGATCTGCTTATGGATATAATGGCTTTAGTTGTTAGTTGTTAAGCATTTAATAATAGTTGTATATATATATATATATATATATATATATATATATATATATATATATATATATATATATATATATATATATATATATTTCTCCGTACTTATTGTTATACATGTATCAATATATGCTGTGTTTGCCTATTAAAAATTGTTACACTTAGTTCTAAGCTCCATAATTGTATATTTACATTATTTTATGGAAACAATTGTTGGTAAACCTAAATAAATAAATACACCGAAACATACCCTTGAAAACAAAGCTGTTTCGCAGCAGAAACAAGTGGGACAGAACAAATGACTTATAAATAAATAACCAACCACTTAGTGCACACAATACTTCATCAGGACATAGGTGCTTGAGCAGTATATCTAGCGCCTCGTCCTCGTCACTGGGAGGGAGATCCTGTATAGTCCACTTGGTACCGTTTGCCTCCCAACGGTCCCACACGTGGGGGAACGACGCGTCCAAGTGCCTCATGAACGGCATTGCTGTGGATGAAATAGATCTACTATTAGACCCAAAACAAGTACCTATATAATACTTAAAAGTAAAATTATCTTTGATAAATTATGAGACGTTTATAGACAATATTATTTGAGTATAGATAGAGCGATGAATAGTGTGCGCAGTTTGCTTTCTAATAGTAGTCTTAGCAAAATAAACGTAATTCTTTTTTAAAAATTGTTAGGGTTTTTTTTTTTATTTTATTGGCACCTAAAACAGATTACAACCATAAAAAACTTAAGTAATAATTACATTTGTGATTCGGCTAGGTTATAATCAAATTACATTATGTGCACAGCTTGAGTAATTCATTAAAAGCAAACACATAATATAAAAAAGAAATACTTAAAATGTTATATAAATATATAAAAGATAAAACTATATAAAAAAAGATACTCTTGCTCTTGTGTTGGACTGATAGCAATTTTGTGACCACTGACATTATGCTCTGTGAAGTAAAACATTGACTTTTATAAAGCTACATTTCAATGCAAACACGCAATATTTACAATGTCTACTAAGTACTATTCCCTTATTTATAAACAACGTCAAACCTCTGATAAACCTATTTTAGCTTTTGACTTGTTTTGTCCTTTACTTTTACGTTCATTTCTCAATATGAAAGACAGTGACAACACATTCCAACAGTTCAAATAGGTTTGTAACACATTTTAGATTTTATGAATAAGAGGGTAGTCTAATAATTTACGAAATATCTTGTTGTTTATCGGTGCATATTGAAGAAGTCGCTTGTCTCTTGCGGTGCAATATACCTACTTGTTTGTCACATATTTAAATATACTTATTTATTTAAATTAATTTTAATATATATATATATATATATATATATATATATATTAATATATTTAAATTGATTTGGATATCTATATATACATGGGAAATTAATTAATTAGTTTATTTAGTTACTTTAATTAATTAAGTTACTTAACTGCATTAACTTCTATTTATGTACCTTGTGCAATCGATTCTGACGCACCATTTCTCTATACCTAACTTTTAATCTAATATTTTAATTTGATTATTTCGCGAAGTTACTATTTTATGGACCATTATGAACTAAATTTATGATAATTTTGACTTAAATCTATTATAAAGTTAGCTTATATCGCTTTTTAGAATAAAGATTTCGCTGGAATATCAAATTGAAATTTCAATTAGAGATAGGTTTAGGGAAATGACGCCTTAGGATCGACCCTTGTATTTATACAATTCGAATTTAATTTTATAAATTACACATCTAGATATTATATTTAATTAATTAGTTTTAAACTACGACTCTGTCCACACGACCAGGATGTAAAAAATATAACGTATGTTAATGGTTAACACTTTCCACCAGGTGGGCCGTCAGCTTGTTTGCCATTCTAAGTTGTATAAAAAAAAAAAAAATACATTTTCCGATTCGTAATGGTAGATAGATAGATAAACACTTTATTTGAGCCATTTATGACACACGTAAATTAACAAATGAGTTTATACAATCAGATTATTTACATTTTTTTAAATATAAAACAAAAAATGAAGTATGTAAATATGTTTTCAACAAGTGTGTCGCAGTGACCCAAATGGTACATGGCATCATCAAAATTTTATGATGATTGTTTCAGTCGTTAAGATATTAATAGGAAACAGACAAATGAAAACAAACTCACTTTTACATTTATAATATTAGTAGTTCAAATAATTTATTTTCAATTGACTTCAAAAATAAGGAGTTTCGCCATTCGGTTGTAGTTATTTTATGTTTTTTTTTTATTCCACTTAGAATGGCAAACAAGCTGACGGCCCACCTGATGGAAAGTGGTAACCGTCGCCTATAGACACTTGTATAATTTACTTACATAACATAGATCCCACCGCAGAATTCTGCATATACAAATATTTTGAATGAAACTTAGTTTAAATTTATTTTTATACAACTTAGAATGGCAAACAAACTGACGGCCGACCTGGTGGTAATCGTCGTCTATAGACATGAGCAGTACCATGGACATAACAGAGTATAATGTTTCTCCCATGATACACCCCATGCGTTGCCATTCCTGAGGACTCAGGTGTTATTTCTCTGTACCCTGTAAATTCACTGCCATATCCCACCCTTCAAACCGAAATACAACCATGCAAATACGACTGCTTCACGGTAGAAACACGAATGGGACAGAGGTGCCCAAGCAAGCAACTTTTGTACAAAATCTCCCTCTGGTAAAATTTAGTCAGTTGTGAACTAATTTAAAATTTTTTTTTGATTTCATATACCAAAGAATTTTTATACTCTAAAATTGGTCCCATTGAAATTTTATCAAAATTGTTTCAGTCATTTAGTTTTTAGATCAATTGAGTCGTTTTTTTTTCTGGGCCACAATCTTTAATTATAATGATAATTTCAATTCAAAAAGAGTATTTCAATTGAACCCTTTTTATTTGTATACGTATGTTTTTACTTATTATATCGCCAATTCTTTTCCGATTTTGATAATTCTTTTTGCAATTAATAGGATTTACTTCCACATTAGGGGATAAATATAATTGGCTAGCATTTAGTAAATATGTAATATGTATTTAATTTATCCTAAATAAACTAAATAAATAAATAATTTAGTCGTATAAAAAATAGATTTTTTTGTGAAAACGAAATTTGAAATGATTTATTAGACCGGTCATCGAATTGGCTGTATATGAATTTTATTAATAGTCATTCAAAGTGAGTTATGATAAATCACTACGGTCGAAGGATGGACAGTAGCCTTCCTCTTAAAACATAACCAAAGACTAACTGCGGTTGCCAACCCGCCTGCCAATTGTAGCTACTATTGACAAAGCCCTCCTTATGGTGGGGGCAAATGTTCAGCAGTGTAATTTTCTTTTTTTTTTTTATACCACTGATTTGGCAAACAAGCATACGGCCCACCTGATAGTAAGCGGTTACCGTAGCCTATGAACGCCTGCAATATCAGAGGTATTACGCGCGCGTTGCCGACCCTGAAGAAACCTCTTTTTGAAGAACCCCATGCTGTAGTCTCTTGGAAAAACCTCGGCAGGGAGCTCATTCCGCAACCTGAGTGTTCGTGGGAGAAAACATCTCTGAAACCGCGTTGTACGCGACCATTTAGGCTGTAGGGTATGAGGTTTTTTTTTTAATGAGTGATAATGGAATGGTAACCCCGCCTGTACTGTCGGGATACGCTGGCGGAGCACCAGTGAGGGATGATAGATAAGGATGAAGCAGGTCAGTTAGTCCATCGTGACGAATTCCACTAGAATTAACCACGATGGTTTCCAGGGGGAACCGCGTGGAGGTCGACCTGATTGGGTGTATAGCAATGGGTCAATTAGACCCTATTACTAACAATCCTTTTCCCCCCGGGTATGAGGGTTAACGGCTGGTATGGTAAAGCGATTACATGAATACAAATAATTAAAATTATATGTACTTACATATGTAACCTCGACACTGATGAAGATACTACTACAATATTTATATAAATAATATAATTTCCATTTATTATATATATAATAAATGCAAAAAAAGTATTGATAAGATAGCCGAGTGGTGACCACAGTGATGTCGTACACACGAATGATTGCAGTGTTGAATTGTATAATAGTACATTCATTACTTGTTTCACCTTGTACAATGACTGTGTACTGTCAGAACTAGGACAGAGCTACATATCGGCGAATTATAGGTTACTTACAATGTATCGATGGTAAATGAATGTGTGTTTTAAGTAAGAAATAGAATTTAAATTCCCTTACGAATGATAAGTTTGATGTCATCCGGAACTTAAATAACAGAAGTAGATTTTTTGTCACAAAAATAAGTTTTTTTTTATATAACTTAGAATGGCAAACAAGCTGACGGCCCACCTGATGGTAAGTGGTAACCGTCGCCTATAGACAAAAGTAGTACCATGGACATGACAGAGTATACTGTTTCGCCCATGATACCTCCCATGCGTTGCCATTCCTGAGGACTCAGGTGTTATCCTTTGTACCCAGTATATTCACGCCATATCTCACCCTTCAAATCGAAACACAGCCATGCAAACACAACTGCTTCACGGTTGAAACACGAATGGGACAGAGGTACCCAAGCAATCGACTTTTGTACAAAGTGACTACAGTCGAGGCAATAACAGTTATTTTGAATTAAACTCAAACTACTGAACCGGTTTTGATGAAATTTCTATAGGACCAATTTGAAAGTATTGCTGTGTGGTCTACATAGAATAGGCCACCTTTTCCGTGTGTGTCCTAAGAGGCCACTAAGGGAAAGCGAGGGATGGGCAGCAGCGTCCCTCTTAAAACATCTTCAAAGCCTTATAATAATTATCAAATTGGCTGACTCGTCTTTTTTATTATATTTATTTTTGTATTCTATATATTTATGCATAAAATGCATCTTGGCGTATTATATATTTTATTTATTATATATTATATTATCAATAAAATGAGTGTTTACGCATAAAAAAATATGCAGAAATTATAAGACAAAATAAATATAGACGTTATGGGGGGGAAAGGGATTGTTAGTAATGGAGTTTGACAGCCCCATTGCCAGCAATATACCTTATTAGGTCGAGCTCCACGTGGTTCCCCCTGGAAACCATCGTGAACAATTCTTGTTGAATTCATCACGATGGGCTAACTGACCTGCTTCATCCTCACCTATCATCCTTCACTGGTGCCCCGCCGGTGTATACCGATAGCGCGGGTGGGGTTACCATTCCATTATCATCCATTAAAAAAAATATAGACGTTATAAAGGAATCCACTAATAATTATTTATCACGCAAAATTGTATGAAAAAGTTGATCCGTTTTTCTCGAAGCATTTCTATGGAGATCCTCTATCTATATAAGATTACAAAATAAAAAAAAATACAAAATTAGATCTGATACAAGTACTGATAAAAAACGAACGTAATATACAGAATTTAATTGACGTACTTTTATTACTAACAATAATCAAGACATAGCAAAAATCCAATAAATGTGCGTTACATAAGAAAAATAGATTGAAGCAAAAAAAAAAAAAAAGAAGAGAAGAAAAATCATAATCTAGCAAGAATCAGTTTTGCATTACTCCTGCCAAATCATGTTATGTATATATGTACGTTAATTGTTAAACAACAAGTTTATTCATGATTGCTGTGTTTTATTAAAGCTAGCATGATCTGCCTTTGTGAGTTTCCTTAATATTACATCTATTGAATCATAGAAAATATCAATATCAGCGCTCTTATGCAAGACAATATACTAGAAATACAAAATCTAGTCTATGTACCAGAGGGAGACTTTGTACAATAGTCGATTGCTTGGGCACCTCTGTCCCATTCGTGTTTCAACCGTGAAGCAGTTGTGTTTGCATTGCTGTGTTTCGGTTTGAAGGGTGGGTGAATATAGCGTGAATTTACTGGGTACAGAGTTATAACACCTGAGTCCTCAGGAATGGCAACGCACGGAGGGTATCATGGGCGAAACATAATACTCTGTTATGTCCATGGTACTGCTCATGTCTATAGGCAACGGTTATTAGTTTCCATCAGGTGGACCGTCAGCTCGTTTGTCATTCTAAGTTGTATAAAAAAATAAATATATATCTTGCATATTATTTTTATCTAAATGGACACAACAAATTTTTGTTGTAAAACATTACAGATCTGTATGCTACGGCACAACCATTTATAAAGTAATAAATGATAATGATACATAATTAGTGGCTAATTTTGTTCGACGTACATATATTGTTAACCAGATTCACAACACATTTTATGCGCCACAACTCAATTTTCCAAACACTAAAAAAAGATATTATTTTAAGTGACTTTATAATGTAGGAATTTTCTACTCAGTTATTCTTTATTTTATTTCATCGATTCCTAAAGTGGGTTCCGTGAAAAAGCCATCAGGTTTCCACGAAATTATTTATGCAGTGAAATAATTTTATTCCTAACATTAAAAATCAAACGCAACTGTAAAATGTTATACTTTAAAATATTTCTAATAAAAGCTTTTGTGTTTTTTCAAATCACAGTGTATACTTAGCTACACAAATATAATAACATAATTTGCATTATAATTATTTGAATACATAATTATTCTATTTATCTTCATTATATCTTGCTGTATCGTATACCTTATACAATAAATAATATATAATTATATTTATATATAATATTGATATCATGTATAAAGTATATTATAGACTTAATCCTGTTTCTCGAGTGCTACCTATCGAGTGGTGGCCCCACTGAAAAACAGCGCTGTAACACCACGCTGCAGCTTAAGCTGAGTGGTGACCATTTCAGTTATTGCCACAGAATTATTATTTTAAAGTTGTCATTAATATTGTTATGTTTTGTAGCTGAATAGATAATTTTATTATTATTCTTAATTCTAATGATGATAAATCAGAATAGAAGATAAAAGAAAATAAGACAGGAAAATACCTACTGAAGCAAAAAGTACAAACAAAAAGCCAAACGAAAAGAGAGAGAAAGAGAGAGAAAAAGATTTAAAAATGTGTTACAACCGTGTATCTTAGGACTCTTGGTGTGTTATATTTTTTTTTTATATGGGTGAAAATGAAATGGTAATCCCGCCTGCGCTAACAGGATACGCTGGTGGAGCACCAGTGAAGGGTGATAGATGAGAATGAAAACAGGCCAGTTAGTCCATCATGATGAATTCATCAGGAATTAACCATGATAGTTTCCAGGGAGACCCGCGAGGAGGTCGACCTGGTTGGGTATATTGCTAGCAATGGGATTCTCAGTCTCCATTACTAACAATCCCTTTTCTCCCGGTGTCTTATATTTACAGGTGAACGAATGATTTATACGTTTACTAGCTTTTACCCGCGACTTTTTCCGCGTGACCGGGATATGTTCACTGACCGGGATAAAAGATTTTTTTTTATACCACTGTGGTGGCAAACAAGCATACGGCCCACCTGATGGTAAGTGGTTACCGTAGCCTATGAACACCTGCAATACCAGAGGTATTACGCGGGCGTTGCCGACCCTGAAGAAACCTCTTTACCCCCCTTTTGAAGAACCCCATGCTGTAATCTCCTGGGAAAACATCGGCAGGGAGCTCATTCCACAACCTGAGTGTTCGTGGTAAAGTATTCTATATCCATCCTATATAACAAATTTTATAGTAACTTCTTAAGCCGTTAAGATACTATTACAAAACAAACAAACTCAATTTCACATTCAATTCATTAATTTATTCTAAAATATTTTTTTGCCACAATTGAAATCTTCTTTTTTTGTGGTGTCCAATTTTAAATTATATAAAATTGTCATTTCGTTTTAAGCATAAAATATATGTAATATTTTTTTTCAGGATCTTTTGTTCTGACGTCATTCATATTTCTTCATCATTATTTTGATTATCCTATTATCTTCCTTGGGATATTTCAATCCTGCTTCGCTCAGTTCTTTGATGGATACTTCTAGAATGGTTGTGAAGCCACTTCGCACTGCAACCTTTTGGGCAATTATGCTGGTAAAGGTAGATACGGTAGCTTTAATGCCAAGATATCGACATAGAGGCTCTCTGTAAACAAATAGATTAAGTCAATACAGTTGTATTGACGTTGGATTGGGATATGGCAGTGAATTTACAGGGTACAGAGGAATAACTCCGTTATTCCGCTAGTTCTCAGGAGTCGCTACGCATGCAGGGTATCATGGGCGGAACAGTATGCTCTGTTATATCCATGGTACTGCTCATGTTTATAGGCGACGGTTACCACTTTCCATCAGGTGGGCCATCAGCTTCTTTGCCATTCTAAATTGCTTATAAAAACTTCCGTTTTATTATATTATAGCTAAATATAGATAGAAACATGCCGTGTTGTCCCCGCATAGAAAGGACCTTCTGTTTCTTTCACGTGGGTGTCGTAAGAGGCGACTAAGGGAGGGCGAGGGATGGGCAGCAGCGTCCCTCTTAAAACATCAATAACGTCTAACTGCGGTTGCCAACCCGTCTGCCAAGCGTTGCCACTACTGGCAAAACCCCCCAAGGGCAGACTTATGTTCAGCAGTGGACAGTTAAATGCTGATATAATGATAAGGATTTCTAGATTTTTTTTATCTTTAGAAAATATAATTTGGAGCAGTTTTAATTATAGTTTTTGTATGAGAATGTGTAGGATATTTTTTTTAATGGGTGATAATGAAATGGTAACCCTACCCGCGCTATTGGTAGACACCGGCGGGGCACCAGTAAGGGATGATAGATGAGGATGAAGCAGGTCAGTTAGCCCATTGTGACGAATTCAACAAGAATTGTTCACGATGGTTTCCAGGGGGACCACGTGTAGGTCGACCTGATAGGGCATATTGCTAGCAATGTCGAATTTCTTTGCTAACAATCCCTTTCTCCCCCTGTGTAGGATATTTGTACGTTAGTTCTATGGAGGTTTTTCTATTTTAGGTATTTTACCTTGCAGCCAGAAGTCTGCTTCCAAGCCGAGCTCCTCTGTACTCTTTTCGTACAACCAATCCCATAGCAATGAGAGCCTTGTCCACATTCAAATGTTCTAGAATATCTAATTTTGACTCCAGGTATAAACGTGTTTGCTGAGCATTTTTGTAGTTTTCACCTCGTACCTGATAAAATAAAGGAGAACGGATTATTAATTAGGGTTTTGGTTCCCATTATTAATTAGGGTTTTGGTTCCCATTGGCAGTAATATACACTATCAGGACGAACTCCACGTAGTTCCTTCTGGAAACCATTGTGATTAATTTTTAGTGAATTTGCCACGATCGGTCAACTGATCTGATTTTATTCTCGTAGTTTCTTGGCTCAGGACCGTTCCCTATGGCAGTTTATGGGGGAGGCCTATTTCTAGCAGTGGACGGATAAATTCTTCACTTTTGTCTTATCATTCCATTACTGTTATTTCCTTTATTGATGTTATATATTTTCATGAATTGTTGTCGCAGTAAAAGCCTTTGAATAATTATAAGAAGAGTGATTATAAACAGTTTGACTGGAGGCACGAAACTCTGTTCGTTTTTTAAATAGATTAGTCCCATAGACTTGGTGACTTGTAACACAGGTTCTTCTAAACCTACCGCAAGCACCAGTCTCTCACAAAATGGGTCTTCATATCAAATTGTACCTCAAGTTGTCACTTTATTCTACCTTTTGTGAAGAGAAAATAAACCATTCATTCATTCATTCATTCATTCATTCATAGACATTTTAACAAAATCGGTATCGTAGTTTATTTTAAAATAAAAAATAACTGGTATTGCTATAATTGAAGTGATTTTTTTTATGGAATACAATCTTAATTAATCACACATAATAACACAATTTTATAAATCTTATGTTGTTTTATGTATTATCTATTCTTATGAACATGTTGTGTGTGATTAGTAACAAACAAATAAACGATATATCTATCTATCTATCTATCTAATTATTTCTGCCATCAATGTTTAGAGGTATCCAATATATAGATATCGGAGTGGCACTGATATATCCATGTCTAATCAACAGCTTGTTGCCAAGAATAGCAACAAGCTGGTGATTAGACATGGATATGTTTAATATAGAAATGTTTCATAAAAAAATTGTCAACTATATTGATAGTTGCTAACCTCTGTGTTGGGGTGGGGTGGGGGGGGGGGGGAAGATTGTGAGTAATGGGTTCTAATAGATCCTCCATTCTCCCTGGAAACCATCGTAATTAATTCTTGTTAAATTCTTCACGATGGGCCAACTGATCTGCTTTCAACCTCATCTATCTATCACTGGTAGCCCTCCAGCATATACCGGTAGCGCAGGTAGGGTTACCATTCCATTATCACCAATTCAAAAACATACCTCTGTGTTTGTTCGATCCCCTTTCATCTTTACTGTACACACGTTAAGTGCTACCAGTGTCCTTTCACTTCCAGACTCCACGTAGCAAGCGAGGCTAATGCGCTGTTTGAAGCAGAGTCGCCAAGTTTTGCACATTTCTTGTACACTTTCTGGGTCGTCCAGTAACTCTGAGGAGAGAATTAAAATAATTACAACATAGTATAAAACAAAGTCGCTTCCCGTCTGTCTGTCCCTATGTATGCTTAGACCTTTAAAACTACGAAACGGATTTTGATGCGGTTTTTTTTATTGATAGAGAGATTCAAGAGGAAGGTTTATATGTATAATACATGCATAATATAGTAGAGAAACATTGTTAATTTTAGAGGTTTCTAATGCGATGTGATGCAATGCGTATCCGTGCGAAGCTGGGGCGGATCGGATCGGATATATATATATATATATATATATATATATATATATATATATATATATATATATATATATATATATATAGGTGATGTAGTAGCTAAGTGAACTAACTGTTTAATATATACAACGGTTCGTCGGGACATAGATGTTTGAGCATTATATCTATCGCCTCGTCCTCATCGCCAGGAGGCAAGTCCTCTATGGTCCAAGTATTGCCGTCCGTCTCCCAGCGGTCCCACACACGGGGGAACGACTCGTCCAGGTGCCTCTTGAACGGCATCGCTCTGGAAGATCCATTAAGAGCATGAGCACCTTTAGAATACTTTCAGGAAGGTTCATCTGCTTGTACACATTATACTATCTTACTAAAATAAAAAATAATAGTATATTAATTATTCTGATTTTTTAAAATATTTTTTATGCTATTTAGAATGTCAAACAAGCTGACGGTCCACCTGATGAAAAGTGACAACCGTCGCCTATAGACATGAGCAGTAGTATGGACATAACAGAGTATACTGTTTCGCCCATGATACCCCCCATGTGTTGCTAATCCCTTTATAGACTCTCTCGATACAGGTTCACCTAGTGCGGGGTCCAATATACTCATGTATATTCCATGTGAGTAATAAATAACCAGTACCAGAGGGAGACTTTGTACAGAAGTAGATTGCTTGGGTACCTCTGTCCCATTCGTGTTTCTACCATGAAGCAGTTGTGTTTGCAAGTCTGTGTTTCGGTTTGAAGGGTGGGATATGGCGTGAATGTACTGGGTACAGAGGAATAACACCTGAGTCCTCAGGAATGGCAACGCATGGGGGGTATCATGGCCGAAACAGTATACTCTGTTATGTCCATGCTACTGCTCATGTCTATAGGCGACGGTTACCACTTTACATCAGGTGGACCGTCAGCTTCTTTGCCATTCTAAGTTGTATAAAAAAAAATTAATTAATGAATAAATAAACTGTCTATTTAATTTATTAAACTCGTTCATTGCTTGCTGCATATAACTGTTTTGTCTATAGTTTGTTGAAACGACAGGAATAGAAAATGGAGGGGCATTTCTGGTCAGTTTAGATTGTTTGAAATACCTCTTATATAAATTTTTCTTAAATATTCTTCTACAGACATAGTGTAGTTAGAGTTTTTTTAATAGATTAGTAATACTAGTAATATAGTAACTTAACATTTACTTACAATTTTTGTAAATGTAAACATGACCGTCATATTGATTTGAATGTTACGCATCAGAAATTTTGCATTTGTTATTGCAAACTGTATTTTATTTATTTATTTATTTCAATGATTTATAACTCTTACATACACTAAGCGTGAATTTAGTGGGTACAGAGGAATAACACCTGAGTCCTCAGGAATGACAACGCATGGGGGGTATCATGGGCGAAACAGTATACTCTGTTATGTCCATGGTACTGCTTATGTCTATAGGCGACGGTTACCGCTCCGTCCATCAGGTGGGCCGTCAGCTTGTTTGCCATTCTAAGTTGTATAAAAAAAAGGTTAAAAGTAATAACAACTTAATATAATATGGAAAAAAATTTCTATATATATATATATATATATATATATATATATATATATATATATATATAACCTTGAATTGTTATATTTAAGTATGTATATATCTCAGATTATATAGATGAGCATCGAGCCTCGGGAGAAAAACGGGTCAACTTTTTGTCAGCTAATTGTCAAATTAGCCGACTCGTTTCTTTTGTCAGTGTTCTATACACTTACGTATTAAATGTATCTTGACGAATTATTTAATAAATAAAATGAGTTTATACACATTAAGAAGATGCAGAAATTATAAGACAAATTAAATATAGACGCTATAAAGGAATTACTCATAGCTATTATCACGTAAAATTGTATGAACAAGTTGATCCGTTTTTCTCGAAACATTTCTATGGAGATACTATCTAATCTAAGGTATATGTATACTTGTATAATAGCTAATACTATAAACTATGTAATGACAAAAAGAACGAGTATATTACGTACGAAACGTATAAATTTTTTAAGCATAAGAATCTATTAGTGTTTAAGTTACATATACCCACAAAACATCACAATTGAGGGTAGTTTAACATAAAAGTCTTGAAGTATTTCTGCCGTTAAAAAAAACTATTGCATGGCTGTGTTTAAATTTGAAGAGTGGGAATATAGCAGTAAAATTATTGGGAAAAAGGCATAATACCTTAGTTTATAATGGAAGCACATTGAGGGTCAGTGCGTATATTCTGTAAAGTTTTTTTTAAATAGATGACAATTGGTATTTACCACTAGGTGGCCAATTAGATTGTCATTTAATGTAATATAAAAAAATTGTATATTACAATATTGTGGTATTATAGTATATTTATTAAAATAATTATTATATCACTATAATTTAATGTGCTAAACAAAACTAACATAACATACTATTTTAAGTTATGTGTACACATATAATACATTTAGATGTATTAGCAGTCCTGTATCAATTTGCTCGTGTTGTAATTGTAGCACCTAATGTTTTTTCTATTTTTTTCTTAGACAGATAGATAGATACTCTTTATTGTTTTCTCCAAAAGATTACAATAGTAAACTTATTATAAATATAAATAATTACAAGAAATAATCACAATGAGAAAACAATGGGCGACCTTATCGCTAAGAGCGATCTCTTCCAGGCAACCTTTGGATGGAGAGGAGTAATTATAAACAGTTTGGTGGGAGGCACGATGAAAAATTTTGTTAGTTCTAAATATGGGAGACGTGATACATATAATAATATAAATTAATTAGCTAATATTTATTTTGTCTCCATCAATTTACAATATTCTATAATTTAAGACTTTACAATAAAGTATTACAAAATAAATAAATAAATACATATGTAAACTTTACCTTAGTTAATATTAAACTTTCGCGTTGTTGTTATATATTTTAAATACACTATCGGGACTTTACGCGACGCGATTGCAGGTAAATAGTACCTACATACTTAATTTTTATTGTCGATGTTTCGACGTGGGTGGCATCACGTCGTGGTCACGATAGGATTGAACTAAGCGGTGTCCTCTGGCAGCCCGTGCAGTTTATTCGCGTTAAGTCCCCATAGCGTATGAAAAATAATTCTACCTTATTTTGTAGTAATTAAAAGAACTTACACAATATTTCACTACGTATTATTTCGTCTCTGCACAAGTTTTATATTTATTAAACAATTTTGTTAACGAACTATATTCAAACTGTTTGCTCGGCGAATATTTTTTTTTATGATAGCTTTTCGGCTTTGGATGTTTCCATTTTAGCCTATCTTTAATATTTATTACTTTTATTGTAGCGAATATTTTTCTTGAATAATTTATACAATTGAATCCATATTGATGTAATTACAGTGTTTAAATAATGTGAAGGATAAATTAATTGATATTTGGATAAGTATCAGTGTTCTGAACGATAGATGGCAGGAGGCGGGTTATCTCTCTATTTTTACATAAACTTTTTTTTAATAGATAATAACGGAATGGTAACCCCGCCTACACTAACGGTATACGCTGGCGGGGCACCAGTGAGGAATGATAGGTGAGGATGAAAGGCAGGTCAGTTAGCCCATCGTGATGATATACACTTGGAATTCAGCACGATGGTTTGCAGGGGGGACCATGGGAAGGTCGCCCTGTTATGTTATCTTGTTAGCAATGGGATTGATAATCTGCATTACTAACAATCCCTTCCCCCCTACATAGACTTATTAAGTCATCTATCAGAGCAAGTCTTTGTAAAGCAAATCCGGGTATTACATAATTATATGTTGTGAATATGCTTTTTCTGTGGCGCAAAAAGCAGTTTGATGAAGTGCTCAGTTTAATTTTATGTAAATGAGATGGAAAAAGTCTATATCCCATCTGAATCTTACTAATTGTTGCGAGTAAGTAGCAGGCACTAGTGACGTGCCAATTCAGCTGTTTACAGTATTCGACTATTTTGGAATTCCTTAAAAATACAACCGAATTTTATCTCAAGAGCCTCTGACAAGTTTTTTTAAATGGGTGATGTTTAAGAGAAATTTATCTTGGATTGCTATCTAATAAAAGATTAAATAAATCACACTTTGTTACTGTAGTTTTAATAACTTTATTTATAGTAATAAAATTAATTTCTGTACTGACTACTAGTTCCATCTGGTGACATATTATAAAAACTTATTTATACAAACTAAAATTTTCTACAAACCTACTTTAACTATTACACCGTTTTGTCACTTTCCTTCAAATTGGGAATTTTGTGTAAAAGAAAGAGACAAAGTACAGCTATTGATTATAGCTAAAATTGGATTATGAGAGTCATTTCTAAGTCGTTTGTCATTCTCATGAATAAGGGGGTAAGAAAATAATTCCTCTATATCTAGGATGTCTAAAGACAGTGTTGCCAAATTTGATATCGTTTTCGCAATCTTGGGTAATTTTTTTTTCTGTTCGCGGCGTTTAGTAGAAAAGAAATTCTTGGTGAACTTTTTTGAGAAAAGTAAAATGGCTATGAAGAACTTTGGAAAACATTTTTGGCAATTTTGTTACTTGTTAACGGTTTAGAGGTAAATATATGAATGAAGGTAGAAACAGAAGAAGGTATAAGACATGGAAGCTAAAAGTAGGAACATTAAAAAAAGCGGTTTTCTTTCTGTCGTCCGTTTTGAGATTCGTGGCAAAACATGGACCTTAAATAGATAGATAGGTACTCTTTATTGTTTCCTAGTAATAAACTTAATATATCCTTTTTGAAGAACTCATACTGTAGACTAGTCCCTAAAATTAGCGCATATGTCTTTTTGAATATTCGCACGGATCCTAAGGTGGGCACTAGATGATTCGGTGGTGAATAAGGCCCACTTGGCCCCTCCTCTAACAACACCTATGCAAATTGGCCGTGGTTATAAAATTGTATTTCTAAAGGTCTGGTTTAAAACCTGGAGTATATTTTATGATGATACGTCATGTAGTCGTGAATAATTAGGAGAATCAATGAAAAAAGCAACTATTTCCTTGGTTTTCTTTTTATTCATCTACCCTCTTATTCATGAAAACGTCAAATTTCTCAAAAACCTATTTTAACTATTGAACTGTTTTGTCCTTTTCTTTCGCACTAATTTCTCAATTTGAAAGAGTGACAAAATACTGTAATAGTTAAAATAGACCTATAGAACGTTTCAGTTTTTATGATTTTAAGAGTTATTCTACGCTTACAACGTTGCGGCTAAAGCTAGTTAGAAATAAAATAAATCACTTTCAACTTGAGATTTCCATAAAATTATCTGTTGGAAACATATTTCATAATGGTAGTATTAATCTATTACTATTTCCTTTAATATCATGTGTGCATGTGTGAAGCGTGCGTGCGTGTGCATGCGTGCGTGCGTGTGTGCGCACGTGTGTGTGTGTGTGTGTGTGTGTGTGTTCGTGAGTGTGTGTGTAAATAGACAGATACTCTTTATTGTATCCTCCAAAAGATTATAGTAGTAAACTTGTTATAAATAGATACAAACTATTTCAAGAAATGTTCAGTGTAAGTTTATATTTATATATGTAGGTGTATTTAGTTATTTATTATTGTAATTTGTAATATACATAGCTATGGAATGGTACGTTTCATTTTAATTGTAAAATTTTTGTCTTCTATTGAATGATAGAGTTTTTTTTAGTTTTCTTTTAGCTTCATTGTTTATTAAATCTTTTTAATATATCTAATGTGAAGTATATACAATAAAAAAATTACAATACAATAGAATAACATTAATAATTTAGCGTCATTCATATTTATTCACCATAACTTTGAGTATTCTATTATCGTCTTTCGGATAATTGAATCCTGCTTCGCTTAGTTCCCTGATGGTCAACTCCAATATAGTTGTGAAGCCACAGCGCGCTGCAGATTTCTGTGCCGGTATGCTGGTGAACGTAGTGGCAGTACCTTTAATACCGAGAAATCTGCATAGAGGCATTCTGTAAATAAATATATATTTATCAAACGACTTCAAACAAAAGGTTCTCAATTCGGTTGTATATTTTTATTTTTTTTATTTTATTTTTTTATACAACTTAGAATGGCAAACAAGCTGACGGCCCACCTGATGGAAAGTGGTAACAGTCGCCTATAGACATGAGCAGTACCATGGACGTAACAGAGTGTACTATTTCGCCCATGATACCCCTCATGCGTTGCCATTCCTGAGGACTCAGTTGTTATTCCTATGTACCCTGTTTTTATTATATTATTTTAAGTTTCTTACCTCATAACTCCGTCAATTCTAAACCGATTTGGAAAACTATTTTTTTATCTGAAAGGACATACTTATAAATTGGTTCCATAGAAGTTTTATCAAAATCAGTTTGGTAGTTTAATTTTTAAATCAAAATAACAGATTATGCCCCAAATGAAGTTTTTTTGTGGACCCAATCCTAATTATACTAATAAAAACGTTTGTCCTCATTGACTGTCAATACAAAGTTAATACCACTAAGTCTAAATAGCTAAAACTAGAATTAGAATCATAGGTTTAGTTTATAAGGTAAGTATTCGCAAACGAAAGCATAACGGGGTTAAAAGATTGTTAGTAATGAAAGTTTGTAGTCCTATTTCTAGCAATACACTATATTAGGACTCTTCGTATTCCCTTCTGGAAACTATCGTGTTTAATTTCAAGTGAATTTGTTACGATGGCCTACTGACCTGTTTTTTCATCCTCGCCTATCCTTTCTCATTGGTCGCCAGCGTGTATCTTTAGTACAGAAGGGCCAAAGATTCTATTATCACCAATTGAAAAAAACATCTATTTTCATATAATGGAATTTATATCATGATCATCATCATTTCAACCATTATCCGTCCACTGCTGGACATAGGTCTCTCCCATACATTGCCATAAGGAAGATTGCATTTGAAGTCCTGAGCCACCTGCATTCACTGATTCCCTACAATGTATTAGAGGTCGTCACTTCATCTAATCGGATATCGTCCTATATTATTTGCCCGTATAGGCTCGCCACTCAAGAAGCTTTCTTCTCTATCGGTTGTCAGTTCTTCGAGCTATGTGACCAGCCTATTGCCACTTAGCAATGTTATTTTTAATGGAATTTCTATGTAAGGCAGTAAATACCTCGCAGCCAGAAGTTTGCATCCAAGCCCAGCTCCTCTGTACTCTTTCCGCACAACAAGTCCCACAGCAATTAGAGCCTTATCTATATCCAAATACTCCAAACTATTTGCTTTTGCGTCAAGATACAATGATGTTTGTAATAGGTTTATGAAGTTATCTGCTTTAGACTGGAAACATAAAGATGTAATTGTTATTTCAGCCGTTAACTGTCCACTGTTGGAAATAAGATTTACCCATAAGGGGAGTTTTGCCAGTAGTTGCCATGCTTGGCAGGCGGGTTGGGTTAGCAGTTAGGCTTTTAGAGATGTTTTAAGAGGGACGTGTTTGCTCATCCCTCGCCCTTCCTTAGTTGCCTTTTACGACACCTACGGGAATGGGTTGTCCATTCTATACCGGAGCACATACGGCGAGATCTTCAGGAATACAATTGTGAACATTTCTTTTATAAACAGATATAGTCTAAATAAAATGAAAGTTATTTGCCAGAAACATTGTAGATATTTACTGGGTACAGAGGAATAACACCCGAGTCCTCAGGAATGGCAACGCATGGGGGGTATCATGAGCGAAACAGTATACTCTGTTATGTCCATGGTACTGCTCATGTCTATAGGCGACGGTTACCACTTTCCATCATGTGGGCCGTCAGCTTGTTTGCCATTCTAAGTTGTATAAAAAAAAAGATAAGATGTTGCATTTGTCAAGTTTACATGATGTCTATTATGTTTCGTCATATCAAATGGCATGCAAATATTAATCATTGAATTTACATATACTTGTTAAATTTTAACTACTTATTACATTATATAATTTTAACTTTACACAATAATCATTACTGGCACCAAGTGCACACTTTGGGTCATGCATTATAGGTAGTCAACAAAGCTATTATAAGATAAATAAGAATGATAGAAAAGTCATACATGTGTATGTTAAATTAAAATCAATATAAATAAAATTACAATTTAAGTTTCAACACTAAATCAATGCCACAAGAAGACAAAACATTAATATATACTCTTACAGTTTACAAAAAACAATAATTAATCTAGCTACAATACTGCTAATATTAAAGTTTAAATAATATATATTCAACAATTGCTAACCTCAAAATTTAGTTCTTCTCCTTTGATCTTCACCCCGCACACATTGAGCGCTACTAGTTTCTTATCACCGCCCGACTGTGCGTAGCAAGCGAGGGTGAGACGTTGTTGGAAGAAATACCGAAATACTTGGCATAATGTTTCTAAGCTTACTGGATCGCCAAGCATATCTGGATGACAAAGCTATGTATACACCAAGTAGTCATTCATCATCATCATATCCGCCGTGAACTGTTCATTGGTGAACATAGGCCTTCCTCATAAGGAGGTTTTGCCAGTAGTTGCTACGTTTTGCAGACGGGTTGGCAGCCGCAGTTCGACTTTAGTGATATTTTAAAAGGGACGTTACTGCCCATCCCGCGGCTTTTGAGTTTCCATAGTCGCCTCTAAAGATAACCATGAGAAAGGAAACGGTGGCCCATTCAAGTAGGTATGTATTTATTGTCATTATCATATCAGCTTTAACTGTTCACTGTTGATCATAGGTCTGTTCCAAAAAGGGGGGTTTGCCAGCAGTTGACACTCTTGACAGGCGGTTTGGCAACCGCAATTGAGTATTGGTGATGTCTTAAGAGGGACGCTGCTGCTCATCTCTCGATTAAGTTTTTTTTGATGGGTGAATATGGTATGGTAACCCCACCGCTAACGGGATACGCTGGCGGAGCACCAGTGAAGGGTGATAGAAGAGAATGAAAACAGGCCAGTTAACCCATCATGATGAATTCATTAGGAATTAACTATGATAGTTTCCAGGGAAAACCGCGAGGAGGTCGACCTGGTTGGGTATATTGCTAGCAATAGGATTCTCAGTCTTCATTACTAACAATCTCTTTCTCCCCATCTCGACTAAGTTACCTTAGTCGCCATTTTCGACACGCACTGGAGAAGCAGGGGTGGCCCGTTCTAAGCTGGAATCACGTGGTAAATTGGTATGTATTGGTACGCAATGGTTACTTTGATCCCACTCGTATTTCTGCCATGAAGCAGCTGTGTTTGGTTGTGTTTCAGTTTGAAGGGTGGGATATGGTAGTGAATTTATATGGTGCGGGGGTTAAAACCTTAGTTCTTAGGAATGACAATGCATGAGGGGTACCATAGTTATAATATTATATTCTGTGATGCTTATACAGCAATGGTGCTGCTCATGTCTATAGGCGACGATTACTACATTCCATCAGAAGAGGCGTCAGCTTGTTTGCCATTCTAATGTAAATCATAAAAAAGACAAATTACGCGCGAGTTGTCGACCCTGAAGGAACCTCATTATCCCTTTTTTGAAGGACCTCATGCTGGAGTCTCTTAGAAAAATCTTGATAGTGAGTTCACTCCATAACCTGAGCGTTTGTGGGAGAAAACATCTTGGAAATCGTGCTGTAGGTGATCAGCTAGGTACTAAGGTATGGGGGTCAACTCTTTGTCGATGGTAGAAGGTGCCGTCATATTGAAGGCATCATATTGAAAAATTCAAGGATGGTTCTTATAAAGAGACTAAATGGAATGATTGTAGACTAAAATATAATAAATCCCTGTTTCTTATACCCATATAAACTAGTCCAATGACATCTGTTGGATCAGCTTTTTTATTATATAGATATCGAATAAACTGACTATTTAACACCAACAGAATTTCTTCCGGACATTGATACTTCAGCAGTATATCTAGCGCCTCGTCCTCGTCACCAGGAGGCAGGTCCTCTATGGTCCAGCTAGTGCCGTCTGCCTCCCAACGGTCCCATACGCGGGGGAACGACGCGTCCAAGTGCCTCGTGAACGGCATTGCTCTGAAAGAAGACAATGAGAAAGATTTACCTTATATCCCCCATCTGGTAATATTGTTCTTTGATCAAGAATCACGGATTGTAAAAAAACTGTTTATTTGATAAACATAGTATGATGCCAATTTGAGTGGAGTATTATGTACGTCGTGGTATATTTTTTGTAATATAACACAGGGAGGAAACGAGCATGCAGCTTAAATGAAGAGTATAAATAGAGATAAGTGACTTCTGTCGCCCATGAGCACACGCAACATTGGAGAAATTGCAGGTGTATTGCCTGCCTTTCTCTTTAATCTATGCGCTTATAAGTGAAGGGCACCACTTTTTTTAAGGCAGACTATCAGCTTGCAAGCCATTAAAATTATATTTCTAGATAAATTAGAAAAAAAAACCAGTGACTTTAGTCGTGATAAATTTTATGTGAGAACAATATGGGAATACAAAAATCTTATCAAATACAACAAGGAAGTATGAAAAGCTCAGTATTGTTAAAGTGTTGTATATATGGTATATCGAATAAGGCGAAAGCG
The DNA here is from genome assembly GCF_026898425.1 of Galleria mellonella. Lineage (NCBI taxonomy): Eukaryota > Metazoa > Arthropoda > Insecta > Lepidoptera > Pyralidae > Galleria > Galleria mellonella. The sequence continues at coordinate 87,876 of NW_026442090.1, read as the reverse complement.
GATGAGCCAAAAGATTTATTGATACTCATTTTTCCATGTGTACTCTGTTAGAGATTTGGCATGAAGACATATGTTGCATCCAGTAGTAAAGTAGAATTCTGGGATACTACTTTTACTCATTGTTGAGCCTGGGTTTGTTGTCTTATGAGAAGAATAGCCTACAATAATATGTTTAAAGCGGATGAAATTAAGAGAATGATATTTGTAGAATGTAAACGTTTATTAATACAGTAATAATAGTAATATAATTGTAAAGAAGGAGAACAATAGAAAATATAAAAAAGGTATAATATTAAGACGATATGTGTGTCGTGGCGCCAACAACAAAATTCTTTTGATATACGCATGCGCGGCCTGCGCGCGCAACCCGTAGTCGCCGAGCGCCTGCGCGTCCTGCGCGCGCATAGGTACATCAAACAAGCTGCGTGCGCGACCGACCGTATTACATATATATATATAAAATATTTACGCTTGTCTGCGTGTTTTTACAAAATAAATAAAATATATAATTTTATAAGTATGCTACATCACCCCCTCCAGAGACCGTCTCACGGGCGATAATATTTAGGGAAGTGAACAGTACGACCTGATCTCGTCTTGCGGATATCATTTCTTCCAGTTTTGTTTGTCGTAGTGTGTTGTGGCGAATTTGTGGAAGAAGTGTTTGTATTGTGTGTTGTGTTATGATTGTTTTGTGTGTGATTGCTTGATGATTGATTACTAGATGTGTGTGTGTCTGGTGTGGTTGTACTCTTGTATGTGTTAATGTCATGCAATATGTAAGCTGGCTTTATTCGGTCTATAGATACTGTGACAGGGTTATTACGTAAAAGTATTTTGAAGACTTTGTCTGTCCTTTCTAATACTTCGTGTGGCCCAGTGTAAGCAGGTGTTAGAGGTCTGCGACAAGTATCGTCCCGAAGAAATACGTGTGTGGCTGTTTTGAGGTCTTTATACACAAAAACAGATCTTTTGCCATGACACGATGTGGCTGTGGGCTGTAACCTTTTAGCGAATGAACGTATTCGTGACAAATAATCAGTTACATCTGGGATGGTTCTTTCCTCGTATTGGAAGAAATCTCCTGGTAGCCTAAGTGTTTCTCCGTGTGTAAGTTCGGCTGATGAAGCATGAAGATCCTCCTTGTATGCATTCCTAATCCCAAGCAGTACCAAAGGGAGAGATTCCACCCAATTAGAATTGGCATGACAAGTAATTGCTGCCTTTAATTTCTATGTCCCTGGTACTTTCACTTCATGTTGATACCTTGATATATTTTATTTTGTATTTTCTTTTTATTACACTAACATATTTGGCTTTATTTCTTCAGAGATATTGGGTATAAAGTATTCTTCTGAGATTCTTTTAATTTTACTACAAGATTTAAAGTAGTGATATTTCATATTATTTCTTCATCTTCTTTATCACATAATCAGAGCCCAGGCCTTTTATATTGATGATAATATATAGGGTACTTACAGTTAAATATACAAATATCACAAAATCACTATTATAATTAGTTTTATTCACGTCTCTCTCATAGCAGTGTTCAACTAAGGAATGATAAGCAATATCTATGCTTATCTTGGCACCAAAATTATACTATACAGTCATAATACTAGAATGATGAGTAATAAATACGTCATAATATATCTTTAAATAGATAGACTGTGTTAATGCTTTGCCAAAAACAGGTCGACTTTATTAATGTTGTGTGTAATAGAGATATCAGAATGTACTATCTATTATTCAATAAGTATAATGCAATAAATTCCTATAATATTGCAATAAATTTAAGTCATATAAATAATGAATCTTTACTGTAATATTATATTTTTTAAGACGAAGCAATTGGCAAACAAGCATATAGCTCTTCTGATGACAAACGATTACTGCAAGCTATGGACGCCTGCAACACTAGGGATGTGACGTTCGCATTGTTGACCCTTATCTTAGTTTGGGTTCTTAGTTGAAGTTCTTCAAAAAGAGTGTATTAAGAAACCTTAATACACTCTTTTTGAAGAAATTTATATTGTAGTATCTAAAAAAAAGCTCAGCAAAAAGCTCATTTCACTGCCTGAGCATTCGCAGGAGGAAACTTCTCTTAAATCGTATTGTATGCGACTAAGACTCCAGCGGTGTGTAATGTACACTAGAAGATCACTAATTGAACGATTATATAACACATAATCGGTATTATGAGTGACACAGTATATATTATTACATCCATATTCAAGTTTGTAAGCGACGGTTACCACATTCCATCAGGTGGGCCGTCAGCTTGTTTGCCATTTTAAGTTGCATAAAAAAATAACAAATTGTTTCAAATTATACATTTGTCTACAAATTATCGTTTTAATGTTGTTATCGTATATGTAAGTGTACAACGTATTTGCATACGAAATCTTTGCAATATGACATCTCTTTATTCTTTAACGATAAGAGTTATTTAGTTAGGATAATAGAAAATAATAATTATTCTAAGAATTTGTATGATGGCCGTCTTTGTAGTTTTACTCGTCTTTTAATTCTACAGTGAAATATCTACCTGTACCTTTTTTACTATTTTTAGGATCCCGTACCAAAACGGGTATAAAGGAACTCGTATGGAGCGATTTTATTCGTCTGTCCGTTCGTTCGCCAGTCTGTCGTAGCACTACATCGCTGTTACTACTAATGCTATCGATTTAAAATTTGAAATAGTTTTTGAAATAGTTACTTTTTAGGGGATTCAAAAGGGGTATTCGAATTATTATATATATATTCATTAGGAATATTCATTGGAAAGCAAAATTCTAAAATATGATCTAGTATTGATTAAAAAAACAAAAACAAAACAAAAAAAACAAACAAAAAAATTCAGCTAACTAATAAAGTAGCAATGAAAATTGATACAAATATTAAAAGTATTTTATTTAATTTTTATATATTACATATAATTTTTATAGCTCTAAAATTGATTCGCATAATATCTTCATTGAAATTGTACTTAATTATTATACTTAATTATTCAGCTTATAATTTGCAGCATGTATTGTGATATTCAAATCCGTGCAGATAATTTCACATCAATATTTTTGAACCTTAATTGAAAGATATCGCATATAAAGCTGGGTTGTTTTTCATTCGTAATAGTTTTAACATTAAAATGTTGCAACAAATGTACCAAAGCGGTTTTCATTTGTAGCCGGGCATACCTAACTCCTATACATCCTCTAGGACCCTTTCCGAAGGGTATATAAACCGTTTCACTTCCATGTTGTATTAAATTCCTCTCTGGATCAAACGTGTGTGGATTTGGAAAATACTTCGGGTCTAAATGAAAATCGCGTATCGGCAGATACAATTTAGTTCCTTTCTCGACCTTAATATTTCCCACTGGCAATACTGATTCTCTTTCGCAATGTCTGATTATAAAATTTATTGGAGTATGTAGCCTTAAAGATTCATTAATCACTTTGTCCAAATACTCAGTCTCTATAATTGCATCATAACTTATCTGTCCATCGTATTTTCTGTAAATCTCATCAATTTCTAATTGGACACGTTGCAATATATCTAAATGCTTTCCTAATTGAATAAGAACGCTAAATATAGCTGTGGCTATTGGTTCAACGCCAGCAGAGAAGAAGAAGAAACCTTGAGCAGCTAATAACTCATCAGTAGGTACTAACTCGTATCCTGTATCTTGATCTGTCATCATACCTCTTTGTTGTATACTAACACATATGTCAGCGAAATCGTATTTCCTTGAATTCTCTTGTTCCCTCCGTCGTAGTATTTGTTTGATGGCGTTAATAAAGAATGTTTTAAATGTTGCTAATTGCTTTAGGCGTAAAAGTGTAAAAAGTCGCGGGCTTGCCATCATAATAGTGTATCTAGTGCTATTCCATAAGGACGGACGAAAAGAATCTCTGATTGCTTTAAAAAAGGGTGAAATAATTTCAGGTTTTGTGTCAATACCAAAAACAGTTGCTCCTATCGCTTTGCAACAAAAAATTGTTAGCGTGTTGTAAGTATCACCTTTTAATTTATCTGGGTTTTGTTTTAAATATTCAACGAAGTCTCGACTGCTTTTTTCTATTATGTAGAACATGTTCTTAAGCTTAGCACTAGTGAACAATGGAGTCATGTTTTGTCTCATTAGCTTCCACCTAACTCCATTCATTTGCAGAATACTATCAGATAAGGGATCGTCTTCATTTACTATGAAACCTCTATGGTTAAATGCTGGAAAATCTGTATGCATAACATGATGAACATTTTCAGGATCTATTACGTACAAAGTTGGTGTAAACAGAGAGGCGACACCTACAGCTGGATCACCTGCATATTGTTTGTAGATATCACTCAATTGTAGAAACAAAGCACGATTCTTGGTCAACAATTTCCAATAAATCCCTAAAATTTTGTTATCTTCGTAAAGTTTGACTCCACGTTTCTTCCAATACTTTTCATTGTATTTTCCAATGAAATTTATATAAATTATAATTGTTAGAACAATTAGTAATGTAATTACGACGAACATATCTACGTAGATGAATGTTTAACAAATGTCATAATAATGTAAATATCTTTTTATATACTTTAGTCACAAACACTCACAAAGTAATTGTTAACTATTAGAGATGTGCAGTATATTATTCTAATTAATATTTTTTTAAAGTTTTTTTTTATGCAACTTAGAATGGCAAACAAGCTGATGGCCCACGTGATGGAAAGTGATAACCGTCGCCTAAAGATCGATTGGTTAAGCCGTTCAGGCTCTAAGAACTAACAAACAAACTCACTTTCATATTTATAATGTTACTAACGATTTGGCTCGGCTTCGCACGGGTAGAATTTCTAAAAATAGTATATGTTAATCGCTGATAATGTAGCTTTCTATATGTGAAAGAATTTTTAAAATTAATTGGAGTAGTTTTTAAGTTTATTCATAACAAACAAACAAAAATCAATTTTTTTCTCTTTATTATTATTATAAGGGTATATAGACCAGGATAGTAAGAATTCTATGACGTGGTAGTAAATTTAATCTAATGCAAAATAATTGTCAAAATTGGTGTAGAATTGGACTAGATGTCACATATTGCTTAAAAGTATCTTCTTCTGTTTGAACCAATCAATAATTTATTCAAAATATAATGTAAATATAGGTAATTTTTTTTTATAAGAATTAAAAATAAAAATATCGAATTTTTAGACCGCAAACTTATAGCACTTAGCGAAATAATAATCATGTTATTCCGGCATAGAATAGGCCATCCCTTGCTTTTCCGTGGCAGTCAAAATAGAGACTAAGGGAACTAATAATGTAGGGATGAACAGTAGCGTTCCTTTTAAAATAACGCAAAAGCCTACCTACAATTGCTAATCCGCTTTCCAAACGTGCCAATTACTGGCAAAACCCCTTTAAGCGGGAGGCCCAGCAGTGGACAGTTAACGGCTGATATGATGCTGATGATGATGATAAAATAACAGTTACAGGTATTAGGTGGAACATCAACTTGTTTGGTAGGGGCGAAAGGGATTGTTAGCAATAGTGTTTGACAGCCCCGTTGCTAGTAATATACCCTATTAGGTCGACCTCCACGTGGTTCCCCCTGGAAACCATCGCGAACAATTCTTGTTGAATTCGCCACGATAGGCTAATTGACCTGCTTCATGGTCACCTATCGTATCATCCTTCACTGGTTCCCCGCCAGTGTATACCGATAGCGCGAGTGGGGTTACCGTTCCATTTTCATCCATTAAAAAAACACTTGTTTGGCATTCTTATTTGTATAGAAAAATAAACAGTGCTATATGGAATTAGCACGTCTCTAATATTCATCGTTTTATGTATAAAAAAAAGACAGTCATAAAAAAAACTAAACGTGACCGTGATTTAAACATTAAACATCTAATAAACTTATTATTAAACGACTTCCGAAAGGATTATCTATTTTTCTGCACGTTATGTGTAGGCACCCGTATGTTATGCAATGAAAGAAAAATATTACCTACTTTTATTATACGTGTGTACAGCTGGATTAGCTCAATCCGTTTCAAAATTTTTTAAGATATTTTTACAGTAAAATGTACAGTTTCATTAAATGAATAAGAAATTATTATTTATAATTTATTCTGTATAACATAATATTGAAGAGATTTTTAGCAAAGTATTTATTTATTTAAATAAATTACTCACCACAATAATAAATAATAAATCCTTTTATTTATTTCTATATTCCTAATATATTTACAGTATTGTTAGTATCTAATCTATTTTATATTTTTTCTTAATAACTAATTGTTAGTGTAATTCTTTCTTCGATTCTTGGATATAGACCCCTCTTTAGGTGAAGGCCTCCTCCATCTTTCTCTGTTTCTGCCTATCATAAACCAGTCTTGTCCTGTATGTTCTGTTATATCATCAGTCCATTGTCTTATTGGTCTACCAACATTTCTTTTACCTCGTGATCCTGTCTATTTCGTACATTGAAACGTCCATCTATTATCAGGTACTCTCACCACACTTACAGTGTCCCAAAACGTGTATTGAGCCATAGGTTTATTTTACAAATTTAAAAATTTTGAACAACATTTTAAAAATATATATATATTTTGTCATTAAATATATCAGCATCCGGCTGCTGAGCATTCAGAGAATTGAGCAGAGAAATAGCCTGATAAGTGGGAGCAAACTGAGCAGTACATGTGCGAACCGGCGGTGCCGATAGTAATCGACAAGCACGCAATCGCATGCAGCGTTGGGGTGCGTACAAAGAACAACGGCCGAGAGTTGCAAACAATTATATAAAGTATTCGTATACACGAGGCTTGTTTGAATCGAAGCATTTGGCGTTCAATTGTTTCTGCCTACCCCATTGGGAGACAGGAGAGTCACATATGTATGTATTCGTATACACAAGTCATAAGTTGTTTGTATGAAACATGTTGATGTCTACACTTTTTAGCAACAGGATGGGTATTTTGTTTACAGTAATTCCTCCATTGTCAGATCGTTTTTAGAGTTCGTTACGCATTTAATAACTGTGTTCTATATATCTGTTATTAACAACTTAGTAAACTTAAGTGTTGATTTAATTATTTATTGATATGATAAGGCGTTCGTTTATACATTCAGTACCTACTTTTTTATGTGTGTAAATGGCACGATAACTCTGTTTACGCTATCGGTATACGCTGGCGGGTTGTCAGTGAGAGGCGATAGGTGAGGATGAAGGTAGATCAATTTATCCATCGTGAGAAATTCGACAAGAATTAATCATGATGGTTTCTAAGTGGAACCACGTGAAGGTCGATCTAATAGGAAACATTACTGGCAATACAGCTAATCTCTATTGCTAGCAATCTCTTTCCCTCATTCAGTTCCTGCTTGAAGGGTAATATTAAGAAGAAAAATTAGATAGATAGATGTATTTTTTTATACAACTTAGAATGGCAAACAAGCTGACGGCCCACCTGATGGAAAGTGGTAACCGTCGCCTATAGACATGAGCAGTACCATGGACATAACAGAGTATACTGTTTCGCCCATGATACCTCCCATTCGTTGCCATTCCTGAGGACTCAGGTGTTATTCCTCTGTACCCTGTAAATTCACATTAATTCACAAATAATCATCTTCACAATAGTAGAATACTGCAGTCTACCGATGGACATAGGCCCCTGATAAGGCACGCCAATGAGCACAATCTTCTGCTCTTCACTGCCAGTTATTACTTGTAGCCCTACGTGTTTCGTCGCTCCACCGCCGCATCTCGTCTCGGCTCGTCCATAGCCGCAGCTCGTTTCACATTATTCTTGTCGATTTGCGATCTCCACTCTAAAACACGTCTACTCTAATGGTCATCGGTTTACGACAGATATGACTAGTTCACTGGCACTTCTGATTGCAAATTCTTTGATGTATGTCGGTAATTTTGGTTACTCGGTTTCTACTCGGATTCGATACCTAAGAGAAACTCCAAACATAGCTTTTTCCGTAGCTCGCTGAACGACTTTCAATGTTCAAAGGTCGATACGTCTAAGAAACAAAAAAGTAATGCGCTTTATGTGGATAAGTGGAATACGAGTATTTACTGCATAGGGATGAAATGTCTCCCTCGCCTCGTTGTTGGATAGAGGTTTTTCCGACATCCTTGCAAACATTCACATATTATATGTATAAACAGAAAAACAAACGGAACCCTCGGTATTCGTGTTAGATTCGAATTTGCCGCATTTTTATTATCCAAATACCGAGGTGCTTGGTTCGTTTCAGTAACACCATTTTCATCAGAGACTTCATGCCTTACCAACGTGCGTAGAAAAATAGTAACTACTCAGGTAAAAGGTAAAAAAAGACTTCCTATGAGTATAGTGTATATAATATATAATATTAAAAATAGGATAAGTTACAGTATACTAAAGCCTTCAGGAATAGCAAAAGATTCAATCCATTTGTATAACATATTGTGTTCTGGAAGATTTTCAAAATGATGCCCACAGCCACCTTTAATCATCTCTCCGCTCGCTATCGACAGGTAGTTCAACCTCACACGTTCGAATCTAAATGGTCGCGTACAGTGTGGTTTTGAAGGAGTTTCCTCTCGTGAATGCTCAGGCAGCTCACTAACGAGGTTTTCCTAAATGTTACAAGAGAATGGGGTTCTTTAAAAAGGATGTATTAAGGTTTCTTCAGGGTTGGCAACGTGCATGTGATACCACTGGTGTTGAAGGCATTCATAGGGTATAGTGACCGTTTACCATTAGACGGGCTGTATGCTTGTCAAATTCGTTATAAAAAAAGGAACACTTGAGCGTTACCGTGGGCATTACAGAGTATTCTGTGATTTTTATGTGAATGTATTATTGTGTTCTGTGATGTAGTATTGTGTGATAGAGTAATTTATATCTATAGGCGACGGTTAACATGATCCCTCAGGTGGGCTATTGGATTATTTTTCATTTTACATTGCATTAAATATACAGTTATCAATTTTTTTTATTTCGCTGTTTAGTAGATCATCTTTAGCGAAAAGTTTGTGCTTTTCTTTCAACTTTTTTTTGGAATTAGCACTACACAATTATCAAAATTGGTTGAAGATCAGAGAGAATTGGTTGCCTATTTCCAAAATTCTAACACATTCTAAATTGCGAGCAAAACCTAATGAAAACGTTATGTATTTCAGACTTTGTGATAAGAAAATAACTTATTTGACAGACAAGTCACGATGACTAAGCTAGTCGCTATAGTAGCGTGTTTATTATCAACAGTTATTAAATGTAAGTACCTATTGATTAAATATAAATCTTTTTTTGATTTTTTTAATTTTATTTCATTATATCACCCTTTAACTGCCAGTAGTTGGCATGCTTGGCAGGCGGATTGAAAATCGCAGTTACGTTTTGAAGATGTTTTAAGAGGGATACTGTTGCCTCTATCATTAAGTTCCATCCCATATAAGGGGGTTTTGCCTATAGTTGCTTGGCAGGTGAGTTAGCAGGCTTTGGTGATCTTTTATGACGAATTCCTTCACATTCCTCGAGCATTAAATTCCCTTACTCGCTTTTTACGACACCCACGGGAACGGAACGGTATGGATATGGTCTATTCTATGCAGGGACCACATGGTAAAATTTAAATTCATCAATTGTTTACTATTAATACATTTAAATTTACAGCCCAATACATCAGTGTGAACAGGAAGCTAGTCTCAAATGCTGTATCTTGCGACAATAATAAAACAGCATTAGTGGAACATTTCTTCAATATAATTTTCACGGAATTCCACCAGGCGCCGCCAGTTTGTGTGTGCGTGCAAATGTGTATTGATCAACCCACGTATTGTTACCCAAACGGATGTTTGAAAAAGGCAGACAGGAAAAATGTTAATAATGACCGATCACTCAATCAGCCATACCAAGAAACGCAGATTGAAAATAATAGGCCGGTTATGTTTCTAGTTGATAAATATGATCCGAAAACGCAGTATCTGTCAGAAAAATATATGGAAAAGAACTTAGGTGGGTATTATATTACATTTTATATATTAACTAGCTTTTATTTGTGATTTGCAGAAAACGACGTGACGACAGGTTCTTAAGTTGCGATCGCATACAGGCAAACGCACTGTAAGAGGACCTCCACTAGATGGCGTGATGACCTTAAGTTATCAATTAGAGGGAGTTAGTGGATAAAGTGGTTTAGGACCGTTTCTTGTGGTCTATGGGGGAGGCCTTCGTTCAGCAGTGGAAAGATAATGGCTGAAATGATGATGATGATCATATCTGAGACGTCATCAGCGTGACCGGAAAATGTTTACTGACCGGGGAGTAAAGTAAAAAGTAGCCTACATATATCCTCCTTTATCCCATATATACCATGATATATTTCATAGTGATTGGTTAAGCGCTATAACTAACGAACAAACTCACTTTCACATTTATAATATTATTTACCATTATATTTATTTATTTTGCCATGTAAAATGTTATAAGTATAAGAAAAATATATAAATAGGTAATTAAATAAATAATACAAAGATAAAAAACTAAAATATTATTTATTTTTGTTATCTATCTATTCTAATATAACTACTTTTTCTATATTTTTTACAGTACCTAAAGATAAGACACTTATAAAAGATCTACATTTAGATTCTTTTGACAAAAGATATAAAATGTTTTATAATAACAGAAAAGTACCTAAATTAGATTTTAGATATGACCTTAGAAAACAAGTGAATAATATGAAATCAAATATATATAAGGTGGAAGCAATAGATGTAACAAAAACAAGATGGCCTCTAAATAAACATATCAACGGTAATACACAAAAATACTATTATGAAAAGAAGTTTGGAGATAAATTTGGAGAAAGGCAGAGAAATAAAATTCTAGCACATTCTGATTTTGGAACCAAACCTTTTTATTCTACAAAGTATTTTAAAAGAGATATAAAAAAGAAAAACGACGACGACGGCATGAATATGAATACTCTATATGTAATAGAAAAACAAGATTCCAATGCAAATAATAATAATTTTTCGCTGGAAAGCTTAATTAATAATTTGATAGAAAGTAACGTAGAAGTAACAAATAAGACTGAATTTGATTTGAATGTAGAACTAAATAATCCAATACACTACGATAAAAATGTTGATTTACTAAATTCTACTGAAGTAATACTGAAAAATAATACAATTGAATTGAGAAATGAAACTATTGATGCAAATGTAAGCAACTACACCAATGAATTGGAAGAAAGTAAATATGTTAATAACACAAATGTATTTAGGGAAAAAAACTACAAAAACAAATTCAGTGATATGATAGCTTCTCTATCTAAACAAATTGAAAAACAAAACAATACAAGTTTAGAAATAATGAAACAATTTATAGGCATGAATATAAAAACAAAAACAGATCCAAATATTTCGATTGAATCATATAAAATAATACATAATTATACTTCTACAGAAAGTGCTTTCAAAAAAATGATCACAAATAAAACATTTGATGAAAGTTTGGACAAAAATGTGAAAAGTAGATAACTGTAAATAAAATTAAAAAAAAATAATGCAAGAAGTATTTGATTTTTTCATATCAATCTTAAATTTCGAATAAAATTAATGTTAATATTATTTTATATTGTGTTGATTGCATAGAGTTAATTAGGTAAAGTTAAAATTTAAACTGCATTTACTGCATCGTTTTCAATGTCTCTGTTTGCGTATAAGATGGATTTGAAAGCATCTCTTCAGCTGTTAGTTGTATCTCATTATTTATCATTATATGTTAAGTGATTTAGTATTAAAAGTAAAACAACTAATTATTTTATCATTGTTTTTAAAATGAACCTTGTTTTGGAATTAGCCTATGTTCTTTTTCATAGCATAGTGTTTTACAAATTTTTTCAAGACACATCTTACTTAGTATTTAATCATATTTTGTGATTCCCTACCCTACGCCGTTTTTTAACCTGTATGAATTTTATTGTATTACAAATATGAAATTAGTATATTTTTATTTATTTTCATAGAATCTGCGATTGGAGAAATTGGTTAACACAAAACAGATGCATATTTCACGTTAATGTGATCACCTTTTATTTTTTTTAGTTTAATTACAATTTGCATAAATGCATAAATTTCTATAAATTATTGTTTCTCCAAAACTGTGGGCTCTCTTGTAATTTTTGTTTGTGTATTTAGTACTATTCTGTTTCATATTATTTGTCTTACTAAAAATGTAATACAACAACATATGGAAGAGGGCGTTAACTCCTGAAACACAGGTGTTTTCATACCTACCTCGGGAGTTAGGGACTTCACATTATATTGTAACAAAGAGTGAAATAAAGATTTATTTATTAAAAATTTACTGTCAATATTACGTTTAATTTATTCTAGACAAAATACCCAATGTAAGCAATACAAAATAACTTCATTGACACAATCTCTTGCACCTATAGAAGGAATTCTCCAAGATTGTAATACTATCATGGATTCCTCAGATAACTATCTTATCCTTTGCTTGAGTGAAAAGAATAGCGATCCCACGAAGTTGCAAATAGAATTAATGCCAATATTAAATAAATTCAAAAACATAAATATTAGAACATTAAGTGTTAATTATAATAAATATCTTGACGAACGTCGATTGAATTATATGTTTAAAAATACTAGTCAATACTTTAATAATTGTATTTTTCTTGACTTAACAAATTGTTATTCTAATATTAATTATCTATCTGTAATATTTCAAAGAATAAACTTTACAATTGACTGTAATGACTATGACAGGAAATTCATAATTTGAAAAAAAAAATTCTAAACAAAGTATTTTTTTTTATACATCTTAGAATAGCAAACAAGCTGACGGCCCACCTGATGAAAAGTGGTAACCGTCGCCTATAGACATGAGCAGTACCAGGGATATAACAGAGTATACTGTTTCGCCCATGATACCTCCCATGCGTTGCCGTTCCTGAGGACTCAGGTGTCATTCCTCTGTACCCAGTAAATTCACGCCATATCCCACCCTTCAAACCGAAACACAGCTATACAAACACAACTGCTTCACGGTTGAAACACGAATAGGACAGAGGTAGCCAAGCAATCGACTTTTGTACAAAGTCTCCCTCTGGTATATAAAAAGAAAAATAGAAAAAAAGGGTACAATACCTTTCTACTTCCGACGGAATATTTTAAGTAAAAGCAACTATACACCAAAACTTTACCACATATCACAAACACTGCAACGCCACCAGTAAAAGGAACAATTCCTTATTATTTCTCTAAAATCCCAAAAAGACCATCTAGCCATGATACGATAGATAAGCGCTGTGTTAATGATACCCGTTACGATACTATAATTCACGGAAACCGCTGCTTAAGCAGTGGCCTGGATACAGCGCATCATACCTTCCATCGACACGTGATGTCGAATCTGCGGAAACGTGGGATTCGCAATATTCATGGAAAGAACCAACGGCCGTTGTCGCCACTCTTGGTACACATATCGATCATTTGAAACATTAAAATATGTTATACGTTATAATTAATATTTTAATTGTATTTTTACTTAATTAAATTTAGTACAGAAATATTTTTTGTTTTTTTTTGCGCCCTTTGGCTGTAGCCTTTTTATCTCACTATTTTATCTTGTAATCAAACTACCCCCTTTTTCGATAATAATACTAGTTATGATTATTGTAAGATAAACATACTATACCAAAAACATTGCTGGATTATTTAACAAGAGTAGTTATTTAGAATTGAATTTAAAAGAGTTAGCGCCAATTAAAACATGTATAAATACACAGAAAATATAAACAAAAAATATGTCTAGTTTTCTAATTACAATTCTATAAAAAAAAACCTAACAGTAAAATATGGAAACAAATTAATCTCCTAAGATAAAGTAGTAAAATACCTATCCGATATATCATATTGGATGAAAATAGTAATTGGAAGCTCCATACAAATATGTTATGTACTAAAATTAATAAATTTGTATATGACAGACAGCTACGTAATACTTTGCGTAAAAATGTAGCTCATTTTTATTTTAAAAATGGCTTACATTTTTAAAATAAAATTGATTTTTTATTTTAAAAATGTAAGCCACTAAAACTACTAACATTTACTGTGACACAATTCGCATGCCTTTAGATAAGACTAAATGTGTAGCTCTGTTATCAGTTAAGATCATTTGTACACGCCACATTTCGAGCAAATAATTTATTATTATTATATTAAGAAAGAGTCCTGAACACTTTCAACGAGTTCATGATAAAATAGATGCCACTTTTGAAAAATACAACGGTAAATTGACTTATGAAGCAGTGATGGAAATGGAGTTTTTAGAAAATGTATTGCCTGACAATCTGAGAATACATCGTCTAGTCGGATTTTTAACTAGACAATATGCATAAGATTCCACGACTAATGGGTAAAAGGTATCTGTAAATCAGGGGTTCCCAAACTTATTTTGTCTACTGCCCACTTTGAGAATAAATTATTTTTTAGCGCCCCCATTTTTTCATCTATTTAAAAACCATTATTACTTCAAGATCAACAAATCACTGGGTTTCTTACCGCCCTCCTTTAGGCCTGCAGCGCCCACAAGGGGGCGTTACCGCCCCCTTTGGGAAAGGTTGCTGTAAATGATGGCACTAATGTAATTATTTGTATAATTGATGTATATTATGATCTTGAATATTATATCAATTCTACTGTATTCGATCCAGCTAGATTTGAATGGGATAATTTACACAATAGTAATTTGTATGTACCTTTTAAAAAAGATACTGGCTTATGTGTGGGTGTTAGATATGCACGACTTCGATGAAAACTACTTTGGTATCCCAAAGTAGTTTTCACTGTACTCCGTAATTTTACAGTTAAATAAGAAATTATTGATGATAAGATTACATACCGGAAAGCATTAGTTGAAGTAAGACCATGTAATTTGGATGACTTTATATCCAGATATGTAATATTTTATAACAAAGTGCTTGATGCTTTTACCAGGTGTTATATTTTTGTATAAATTCTAATTACTGGACTGATATTTTTTTTAGAACGGTATAAATTTGGTAAATTTTTTTATTTATAAATGAATCAAATCAAATCTATTGCAATATTTTTACATGAATCTTAGACACATTGAATCGTTGTTGTTAAGTTGTAGTGTAATGATATAAAACTGTTTATAAATTGGTATCGAAAATTTGTACTAAATACTGCCATAATCCCCTTTATAGGAGAGACAGATTCAGCGGTGGGCAGTTTTCTTTTAATGGATGATAATGGAATGATAAACCGCAGGCAGCGTTAACGTGATAGAAGGGAATTATAATTAGAACTGCCCAGGCACCAGTGAGGGATGATAAGTGAGAATGAAAAAGAAGGTTAGTTAAGTTAACGGCTGATATGACGATGATGATGAACAGAATCAAAGAGAAATAAAGAGGTAAACTGATTTTTATCTCAGTTATAGATAAAGCAAAACATAGACAAGACGATAACGATAAGTGTCTCCTGATAATTATAGATAACAATGTTTTTGAAGACTACTAGGAATACCTATGTTTATATACGTACCAGTTAACACCGCGACTTTGTATATGTAACCTTATGTTATTTAATCTTGGATAAAAATTTGTCTTCCTCTTTTCCTATGATGAAGATTTACTAAGTCGTAAAGCCATCAAAAGCATACAAATTCTCTTACTTTCACGTGTTATATATAAGTAGCTTTAGTTTGCGGCTTTATCCGTGTGACTGTCTTTCATCTAATATAGCACTTCTATACCAAATTTCATAATTGATTAAGCGGTTAAGACGCTATAAGGTAACAATTAAACAAAGAAACTCATTTTCACATTTATAATGTTAGTAAGGTTTAGTAAGGCTTACATATTGATCGGTAACAGATATATCTTTGAAGATGTACTCGACATTAAGAATTAACTTCCGATACATTTTTATTTGAGGTAAAATACGAGTAAAGATCTGTGTTATGTAACGTTAAACTTATATTTGTTCAGGTTTTATTAACATTTATAAAACTATTATTATCTATGATATTATGAGATAAATTTGTGACCAATTTGATTTATACTAAAAAAACAAAACAGTTTCAGGAGGTAAATTTTCTAAGCCCATAACACTTAACGCTAAAAATTTATAGTTGACCACTGACAATAATGGTCAGTGGTTTTGAAGAACCTAAAAATAGCCTACGTCATTTATCATCCAATAAAATATATGTATACTAAATTTTATAATGATTAGTAAAGTCAATAAAGCATTAAGTAATAAACAAACAAACACACTATCACATTTGTATTATATATATTTTGGATTTATAGATAAGACTAGACAGATATAGTATAAATACTCGATTGTCTTCTGTTTTGACAAATTTTCTAAATATTCTGCAAAAAAGTGAACCGTGTTAATATGTTACCGATATTTTTAGTGTTAATAATCGTTATTGTCCCACTTTTAATTTATTTCGTTGATAAATACAATGAGAATTATTGGATGAAGCGCGGAGTCAAACTGCAAGACCATTTTAAATGGGGTGTTTTTGGACATTTTGTGACTGGTAAACGATCTATGTTCGAATTAATATCAGAGCTGTACGAAAAGTATCGCAAAGAGCCAGCAGTGGGCTTAAGTGCTTCTCTTAATTCTTCTCTATTTGTAATAGATTCCACAAACATTCAATATGTTCTACAACAGGATTTCCAATATTTTAACCATAGAGGAATCGATGTCAACGAAGGTGATCTCCTGGCAGACAATATACTATTCATGAATGGAAACAGATGGAAGTTAATGAGACAGAACATGACTTCTTTGTTCAAAAGTGCTAAATTAAAGAACATGTATTATATAATGGACAAGAGTGCTGTAGACTTTATCGCTCGCAGCACAAGCATTCTTTTTCTTTATTGCGGGAGTTGAACCTAGCGCTACAGCTATGTTTGGTGCATTATTTGAATTGGGAAAGAGTTCTGAACACCTTCAAAGAGCTCACGATGAAATAGATGCTACTTTCGAAAAATACAATGATAAATTGACTTACGAAGCACTAATGGAAATGGAGTATTTAGATAACGTATTGTCTGAAAGTCTGAGAATGCATCCACCGATCGGATTTTTAACTAGAAAATGTGTTCGTGATACAGTACTACCGGTGGGTAATATACCAGTAAAGGAGGGCACTAATATAATTACTCCTCTATTTGATATTCATTATGACCCTGAATATTATCCAAATCCTACTGCGTTTGATCCAAATAGGTTTGAGGATAGTAATCTACAAAATAGTAGTATGTATATGCCTTTTGGAAGAGGAAATAGATTATGTGTGGGTGTCAGATATGCAAGACTTCAAGTGAAAACTGGTTTGGCATATATACTCCGTAATTTTACAGTTAAATCAAAGCTTCTTGGTGACAAAATTACATATAAGAAAGCACAAGTTCAAGTGAGACCAGGTAATTTGGATGTTAAACTTATACCCAAATATGTAAAATGAATATTTCAGGAAAAGTAAATTATTATTATGTCAACCGTTAACTGTCCACTGACAAACATAGGTTTTCCCAATAAGGGAAATTATACCAGCAGTTGCCACGCTTGGCAGGCGAAATGGCAACCACAGTTAGACTTGTTAGAGTTGTATTGATTTAAACTGATATTTATAAATTGGAATTGAAAGATTACAAAGTGATTGTTTTAATTTATTTTAACGTTTTAATACCTACATAAATCTACAAAGATTATTTGTTACTTTTTGGCACTACGTACTACATAGCTCCTACCACAGTTAGGTTTCTCAACCAAATTATATGTAAGTTAAACTGGTAGTTATTTAATGTTAAAATGGTACTCAACAAAATATAATGTGTACTAGTTCATTTTAAACTTTTGCGTTGTAAGTAGTATTTGCATATTTGTTTCTTTATTGCCGATGTTTCGTCGTGGGTTCTATTATGTCGTGGTCACGACAGTGGTTTTTTTATTATCAAGGTTTTCGTTTAGTCCCGATCGTGTATTTAAAATACAATATGTACTTATGAATCTTTTAACAATAAAAATACTATTATTGATAACAATATTTTACAAAGACGAAAATAAATGTTTACAATTATTTAACTACTACTAGCCACGCTGTCGCCTTGTCCTTGTACTTAGACTTATTGATCCGAGACAGATAAAAATTGTTATATGTCCTTTAATCTTACATGAATACCAAATTTCACGGGATTGGTTGAGTTAAAATTATTATTATGAATATGAATTTTTTTTACAACACAGGGGGCAGACGAGCATGCGGCTCACCTAATGTTAAGTGACTACCGCTGCCCACGATCACCCACAACACCAACGGCATTGCTGTTGTGCTGCCGGCCTTTTAAAAAGGAATATGTTCTTTTCTTGAAGGTTATGTTGTCGTATCGGTTCGGAAGTTACATACATACACTTTCAGACATATCTTTCTAAAGCTTCATTCATATATAGAGACAGATACTACATAGATAGATTTGAGGTTTTTTTGACGGGTGAAAATTGTATGGTAACCCCGCCTGCGCTAATGGGATATGCTGGCGGAGCACCAGTGAAGGGTGATAGATGACAATGAAAACAGGCCAGTTAGTCCATCATGATGGATTCATCAGGAATTAACCATGATAGTTTCCAGGGAGAACCGCGAGGAGATCGACCTGGTTGGGTATATTGCTAGCAATGGGATTCTCAGTCTCCTTACTAACAATTCCTTTCCCCCCGATAGATCTGAGGTGTTTACGGTCCATTCGATACCCTATCCCCATAAATACGTATATAGTAGTACATCAACGTGTTCAGTATCATGTAGCACTGAACTTAAAAGTTATTTTTAAATGGCAACCCACAGCGGTCAGTGATAATTTTTTTAGCAACTCATTCTGACTATTAAAATGTTATCATTATTATATTTTTATTATAATTAAGTACAGATAAGACTAGACAGATATGTTTACAGTATAAATACTTGATTGATTTTGTTTATACTCATTATTCATAAATCTCGTTAATAGTGAATGGTTGCAAAATGTTACCAATATTTTTGGTACTAACAAGTGTTGTTATTTTACTTTTATCTTATTTTATCGACAAATACAATGAGAGTTATTGGAAGAAACGTGGAGTCAAGTTACAAGATCATTTTAAATTGGGCATTTTTGGACAATTTATAGCTGGTAATCGATCTATGTTTGAATTAATATCAGAACTGTACGAAAAGTATCGTAAAGAACCAGCAGTGGGTTTAAGTGCATCTTTTAATCCTGCCCTATTTGTAATAGATAAGACGAATGTTCAACACGTTTTACAACAAGATTTCCAATCCTTTAATCATAGAGGAATCGATATCAATGAAGGTGATCTTCTGGCAGACAACATACTGTTCATGAATGGAAACAGATGGAAGCTAATGAGGCAGAACATGACTTCTATGTTCACAAGCGCTAAATTGAAGAATATGTACTATATAATGGACAAGAGTGCTATGGATTTTATCGCATACTTAAATAAAAATCCAGAAAAATTGGACGAGGATACTTTTGAACTGATGTCGCAATACTGCAGTGTCGCTATCGGTGCGTCTGTGTTTGGAGTCACAAGTGAATCTGTGTTTGAGTCACCAATCTTAAATACTACAAAAATACTTTTTCGACAGAATTTTAAGACCAATGTTAAGTTTACTATTTTTAATATCAGTCCATGGTTAGGAAAAATATTAGGTATAAAATTATTTGGAGAATTTGAGGACTTTTTTATTGGTGTCATAAAGAAACTTCTTCGGCAACGAGAACAAGAGAATGTGCAGAAGCACGACTTTGCTGATAAAGCGGTCAGTTTGCAAAGAAAAGGTACAATGATAGATCGTGAAACTGGACTAGAGTTGGAACCTACTGATGAATTGCTCGCAGCACAAGCATTCTTTTTTTTCAATGCTGGAGTTGAACCAAGTGCCACAGCTATGTTGGGTGCCTTATTCGAACTGGGAAAGAATCCTGACCACCTTCAACGAGTTCAAGATGAAATAGATGCCACCTTTGAGAAATACAATGGTAAATTGACTTATGAAGCAGTGATGGAAATGGAATATTTAGAAAATGTATTATCAGAAGCTCTGAGAATGTATCCTCCAATTGGATTTTTAACTAGAAAATGTGTTCGTGATACAGTACTACCGGTGGGTAATATACCAGTAAAGGAGGGTACTAATATAATTACTCCTATATTTGATATACATTATGACCCTGAATATTATCCCAATCCTACTGTATTTGATCCTACCAGGTTTGAAAACGATTCTCTACAGAATAGTACTTTGTATATGCCTTTTGGAAAAGGTAATAGGCTATGTGTGGGTGTGAGATATGCAAGACTTCAAGTGAAAACTGGTTTAGTACACATACTTCGTAATTTTACAGTTAAATCAAAAGTTCTTGATGATAAGATTATATATAAGAAAGCACAAGTTCAAGTAAGGCCAGGTAATTTGGATATAAAATTTATACCCAGACAACATGTGTGAATTGAGATAGAATTGATACATAGAAAAAAGAAATTAAATACTGGTCACGAGTATGCACTTATGTTTAATGCGCTGAAGACGTTTTCTACTTTCTTGTACATTCTAATTGATGTGACGTCTATTTGGAATGTCAGAATTTTGATCAAGTACGGTCAGAGCCAAAAATCGATGAAAACATTAAAATTTTCAAAATTGTGATTATTTGTACTCCGTAATATAGATATACATGTCACTGTAAATATTAAATTAATTAGTACGTTATACAACATTCGTTCAATTCTGGCGATAACCTTGTTGAGTTACACTTAATCAATCTATAAATATTCATGTGTTTTGGTTTGTCAATACGAATTAATCATTAATTTGAATTTATGTATTCGAAATATCACAATATTTTACAAGTAAACATTCGTACAAGGATAAATCTAAATTATTAGCATACTTTTCAGGATATTCTTTTTGTTCTATCAGTTTGATTTTCCTTCTCTTTGCAACTTCTACTGCCTGTTTAACGGATTGTGTTTGAAGAACTTTTCAATATGATGCCTACAGCCACCTTTCACTATCATCACCACTACTAGTCATTTATCTATCTTCACATCTCAGAACCAGAATGGTCACGCACTGTTCAGTTTCAGAGGAGCTACCTCCCGCAAATACTCAGGTTGTGAAATGATCTTCATGTTGAGGCTTTCCCTAGAGACTACAGCATGGGATTTTTCGAAAAGTGTGTATTAAAGTTTCTTAAGGGCCGGTAAAGCGCGCGTGATATCCCTGGTGTTACAGGTGTCCATAGACTACGGTAACGCCGTTTACCATCAGACGGGCCGTATGCTTATTTGCTACCATAATTTTATATAATTATATAATTTTATATAAAAAAAAGGTAAAATGAAAGTATTATTCTTAAGGATCTGATAAGTAGTAAAAATTTTTGAGCTTCCTATACGGACATGGCGCATCCAGCTAATCATATTAGGCAGTAATATGTATAGAAAGAATACAATAATAATAAATATTACCCTCATAAAGTGATTGTTTTTTTACAAGTATATAATCATTTTAATACCTTGATAAATAGTTCAATAACCCCACAGAGCTGCTATTATCGGATTGATTTAAAAAGCAAGGATTTCGTTTTGCTGATTAATAAATCAGCTTCTTTAAATTTGATAAAATTAAATCTTACAGATTGTAAAAGAATTATAAAAATTGGTTTAGAGTTATTAAAGAAACTACGTAATGTACATATTAGAAAAAAAAATCTTTTGAGAACTTATAGCAGTCTTTGAAAAATTTGATAAACTCAGTTCACATCACTACAAACTGGCCTGTTCTGTTTTTCATTTTAGTATCTATTGAAGCCAGTTGAATTTAATCTGTAAATCTATCAGGTTTTAAGTGTTTACAATAAGTCATTTCTCCTTTTTTTGGGTACATAGAAATAGTGTGATTAGGTAGAAATTTGGACCGAAGAACAATATAGTAACAAAGATCGAAAAGGGACGTTGCATTGGTTTGACCATTTGTACAGGATAAATGAAGGAAAAATTACGAAATAGGTTTACTGAGTACGAATTAATGGACATAGCGGTAGGGCCCCTAGATGCACGTATGTCGACCAAATAGACAATGTGCTGAAGAAGAGCTAAAGTACAGGTATTTAGAATTAAAGGAAAGTGTCTAAAATTACATAGAGATGTAGCCTCCCTCAGTATCTTCTACTGCTTATTCTATGGGGAGTGCTCAGAAGAACTTTATTCTCTTGTTCCACTTTTCCCTTTCCGATATCACACAACGAGGATGGGCCAGCGATTACATACACTGTAGACCGCCCGCGTTCGCTTACAAGTAAGTTTGCCAACTTTTACGTGAACTGTACGGTAAAAATGTGGAATGGCTTTGTCTTCAACGTGTTCATCCTATAACCCCGGATCCTTCAAATGTAGCGTGATTAAGCACTCAGTAAGCCTGCATGCCCCTGTGGTCCTGGCATAGAATAGGCCACCCCTTCCTATCCCGTGGGTGTCGTAAGAGACGACTAAAGGAGGGCGATAGATGAGCAGCAGCGTCCCTCTTAAAACATCTCTAAAGCCCTGACTGCGGTTGCCAATTCGCCTGCCGAGCGTGGTAATTACTGGCAAAACCCCCAGGGGGAAGGAGTAAAAGGCTGATATGTTGTTGACGATGAGCCCGTATTGTGCGGTCAACCGTGATCGTGAGTAAATCATTCTCTTTTCGGTTGACCGTATTCATGGACCATATTGTCTCTGTGTTTGCTCAGGATCATGTGGTCATATGCTGTGCTAAAAAATACCCATAACTGGAAAGCATGTATAAAAATAATAATAATAAAATGCTAAGAAAAAAGAAAAGAAAACAAATAATAATGGTAATATCTGTCTTTATTGAATAATAAATTACATTTAGTTACATCTACTAACCACCGAACTAGGCCAAGCCTATATCTCAGTGGATAGTTAAATAACTTCATTTGACTTAAATATTTATAAAAGACGTTACAATATCGAATATAAACTCACTCATATTTGCAATGTCCAAGATTCGTACAACATAGTTAAATGTGGGTAACATAATTATTACATTTCTTGTGTGTATGAATAGATTGGTGAATGTGGAGGAAACAAAAGAGGTTTGTTGGGATCGGTCCAGTGTTTTTGACCATCCCAATATGAGGCAGGCGTGATACATATATGTTTGTTACGCCTACCAATCTTTCTATAGCAATAACATTATACATTTGCATATATACTTACCATATACGATTTTATACTTAAGTAGAAATAGGTTTATCTATATTTTTAATGTAACATTTATAATCCCAGCCAGTATTATTACCTTTATCATCATTATCACATCAGCCGTGAACTGTCTACTGCTGAACACAGGCCTTTCCGATAAAGGGATGTTTTGCCAGCAGTTGCCACGCTTGGCATGCGAGTCGGAAACCGCAGTTAAACTTTGGTGATGTTTTAAGAGGGACGCTGCTACCCATTCCTCGATCATTAAGGTTCTTTAGTCGCCTCTTGCGACACTTATGGGGGTTTTAATTGTGGCACAACCAGTTTTGATTAAAAAACTGAACTAATAAACCCATTGTGATAATATCTTAATGGAACGAATATGTAAGTATATCCCTAAAAAAATAATTTTCCAAATCGGATTGCAACTGAGCGAGTTATGCGGCAACAAACATAAAAAAATAACCGAATTAAAAACATCCAGAATAGCAGATAAAATGACCTTTATTGCATTCGTCATACGGAATAGAGACCTAACAGTTATTATTAACAACTAGCGGCCCGTCCCGGCGTCGCACGGGTGGACATTTTTACATTTTAAAAAGTGGCCATTTAGGCTGCACACGCGACGGAAGCTTAAAAACGGAGTAACTTTCCTCTTTTCCGAACATTTCCTTTCACTGCTCTGCTCTTATTGATCGTAGCGTGATGAAAAATATAATATAACCTGCCCAGGAGTTAAAATCCATTGACTAGTTTTTGTTTCTATAACAAACATACAGACAGACACAAAAATTTTACTGATTGCATTTTTGATACCACCCTGATAGTTATTTTGGAAATATATTTCATGTACAGAATTGACCTCTCTACAGATTTATTATAAGTTTAGATAATAAAATTCGTAACTTCTTATATTGGGGCACAATTGTAGTTAAAAACTGCATAACTTTGTTTTTGGACGTTTTTGATAATTTATCAAGAACGGTACTACATAGAAGAAACCTTTTACTTTTTCTGTAATCATCATCTTCCTACCCTTACCCCAATTATTATTTGGGGTCGGCATAATATGGTTTTATTCATATTACAAAAAGATTTGGTTTTTTAGTTTTACGACTGACCACCTGCCTGACGTCAACCCTCTTTGGCATTGCATGCCTAAGAGGGTTGACGTCAGGTAGGAAACCACCCACAAATGCATTTGTTGGTGGTTTCCTGCGGTATGGAGGAAAGGATTGAGGAAAAAAGAAAAGGAATTTTCTGTAATATGTAATATAATGTAAATTGGACTCTCTTTTTCGCGTTTAGTCATTTTTTGTAATTTATACGTATACATATATAAACCGTAATTATTTCAATTTATATAGATAACTGGAATTTTTGCTTTAGAAACTTTAGAGATGAGGGGCTCAATCAAGCTTCATAAGCTTGATTGAGCTGTAATTAAGGACGTATTTAAAATTATCTACATTTCTGGCTCTCAGTCATGTCCTTCTGAAGCTTCGTTTGCATCTTGAGGTAGATACTAGATAGTTATGGGGTGTTCATGATCTACCTGATCCCCCATTCCCTTAAATACATCTATAATTGTAGCACCTACATCTTCAGTATTTTGTAGCTCTAAACTCAAAATATTTAAGGGGCTTTTTAAATATTTTTAGTACGTAACAATTATGTCAACCCACAGCGGTCAGTGATAATTTTTAACGAACTCATTCTGACTATTAAAATGTTAAATGTACAGACTCATCATGATTATTTTTTTAGTATAATAAGATAAGACTAGACAGATATATTTACAGTATAAATACTCGATTGCATTTGTTTATATTCATTATTCTTAAATCTTATTAATAGTGAATGGTTGCGAAATGTCACCAATATTTTTGGTATTAACAAGTGTTGTTATTTTACTTCTATATTATTTTATTGAGAAATATAATGAGAGCTATTGGAAGAAACGTGGAGTCAAGTTACAAGATAATTTTAAATTGGGCATTTTTGGGCAATTTATAGTTGGTAAAAGATCCATGTTTGAATTAGTATCAGAACTGTACGGAAAGTATCGCAACGAACCAGCAGTGGGTTTGAGTGGTTCTCTTAATCCTGCCCTATTTGTAATAGATAAGACGAATGTTCAACACGTTTTACAACAAGATTTCCAATCCTTTAATCATAGAGGAGTCGATATCAATGAAGATGATCTTCTGGCAGACAATATACTGTTCATGAATGGAAACAGATGGAAGCTAATGAGGCAGAACATGACTTCTATGTTCACGAGCGCTAAATTGAAGAATATGTACTATATAATGAACAAGAGCGCTGTGGACTTCATCGAATACTTAAACAAATATCCAGAAAAAATGAACGAGGATATTTTTGAACTGATGTCGCAATACTGCAGTGTCGCTATCGGTGCGTCCGTGTTTGGAGTCACGAGTGAATCTGTGTTTGAGTCACCAATTTTAAATACTACAAAAATACTTTTTCGACAGAATTTTAAGACTTATGTTAAGTTTACTATTTTTAACATCAGTCCATGGTTAGGAAAAATATTAGGTATAAAATTATTTGGAGAATACGAGGATTTCTTTATTGGTATCATAAAGAAACTTATTCGGCAACGAGAGCAAGAGAATATGCAGAAACACGACTTTGCGGATAAAGCGGTCAGTTTGCAAAGGAAAGGTACAATGATAGATCGTAATACAGGACTAGAGTTGGAACCGACTGATGAATTGCTCGCAGCACAAGCATTCTTTTTTTTCAATGCTGGAGTTGAGCCAAGCGCCACTGGTATGTTGGGTGCCTTATTTGAATTGGGAAAGAATCCTGAACACCTTAAACGAGTTCATAATGAAATAGACGCCATCTTTGAGAAATACAATGGTAAATTGACTTATGAAGCAGTGATGGAAATGCAATATTTAGAAAATGTATTATCAGAAGCCCTGAGAATGTACCCTCCGATCGGATTTTTAACTAGAAAATGTGTTCGTGATACAGTACTGCCGGTGGGTAATATACCAGTAAAGGAGGGCACTAATATAATTACTCCTGTATTTGATATACATTATGATCCTGAATATTATCCTAATCCTACTGTGTTTGATCCTACCAGGTTTGAAAATGATTCTCTACAGAGTAGCACTTTGTATATGCCTTTTGGAAAAGGTAATAGGCTTTGTGTGGGTATGAGATATGCGACACTTCAAGTGAAAACTGGTTTAGTACACATACTTCGTAATTTTACAGTTAAATCAAAAGTTCTTGGCGACAAAATTACATATAAGAAGGCACAAGTTCAAGTGAGACCTGGTAATTTGGATGTTAAACTTATACCTAGACAACATGTGTGAATTGAGATAGAATTGATACATACAAAAAAGAAATTAAATAGCGGTCATGAGTATTAGCTGTAGACGTTATATATACATATATATATAGGCGATGGTTACCACTTTCTATCAGGTGGGCCGTCAGTTTGAACATTCGTTCATGTCTGTAAATATATACGTTTTGGTTTCAATACGAATTAATAATTTATTTGTAACTATGTGTTCGAATTAATAATTCAACACACTAATAGTACACTTTTTAAGATATTATTTTTGTTCTGTCAGTTTAAATTGACGTACTTTTTACTAAGGATCTGGGATTGATAAATGAGAAACATTTTTGAGTCTCGGATTCGGAGATGTTCTAACAGGGACGCTGTTGCCCATCCCTCGCTCTCCCTTAATCGCCTCTTACGACGTCCATGGGAAAGAAAGGGATGGCCTAATCTATGACGGGATTACACGGCGATATCCACACATATCCAGACCTAATAAGTAAAATTGTCATCATAATCATATTAGCTGTTAATTGTCTATTGCTGATCTGAATATAATTATACTAAAGTAAGATTGTAATAAATTGATATGAAACCGTTATTTCTAATTTGAATCTGAAATATTATAATTATAATAAATATTACTCTCATAAAGTGATTGTTTTTTTTTTTATATAAGTATACTATCGTTTTAATGTCTAGGTAAATTGTTTAAGAATATCAGAGAGCAGACAAGAGGGAGACTTTGTACAAAAGTCGTTTTCATGTTTCTACCGTGAAGCAGTTGTGTTTGCATGACTATGTTTCGGTTTAAAGGGTGGGATATGGCAGTGAATTTACAGGGTACAGAGGAATAACACCTGAGTCCTCAGGAATGGCAACGTATGGGGGATATCATGGGCGGAACAGTATACTCTGTTATGTCCATGGTATTGCTCATGTCTATAGGTGACGGTTACCACATTCCATCAGGTGGGCCGTCAGCTTGTTTGCCATTCGAATATAGTCAGTCACTTATATACAGATAATTTTTAATCTGATAAAAAACCTTGATCTGACGCGTGTTTTAATTTACACGTTTAACTCACACTCCATTCATGAATATTCCTAATTACTCTAAAGAACGATTTGTATTTCTCGGTGACGGGCAGAATCATAGATTAAATGCAATGCTAAAACCAAAATTTTTCTTTAAGTGATGCAAAACAGAGCAAGTAAATAAATAAATAAAAAATGAATATAAAATTGTTTTCCACAAAAAACCGATTTCAATTGTGGCACGATCAGTTATTTTTATTTAAAAAATTAAACTACTTAATTGATTTCGATAAAATTGTAATGGAACAAATCTGTAAGTATATCCTTTCAGAAATAAAAATAATTCTCCAATTTGGTTTATAACTGACGACGTTACGAGGTAATAAATATAATAAAAAAAAATAACCGAATTAAGAAATTTCAGATTACGAGATAAAATTACTTTTATTGCATTCAACAAACGAAATAGCGAACTAATAGTTGTTATTATTAATGTATAGTATTTATATATCTTACTATGGTATGCAGGTTATAGTGGATGTAAAGTCCAAAGGTACTTGGTATTATTTTAAAACTATATATAAAGTGACGACGTGTTATACGTGCTGAGTGGCGGGGGCGAGAGAGCTGCAACGAACGAGTCAGAATTAATGATTACTAAACAATTCTTACTTCGAGTAACAATTGTAGTTAAAAACTGGAACCGTTTAACTTTGTTTTGGTGGTATTTTAATAATTTGTTAAAAACAATGCTGGACAGAAGGATCGTTTTATTTTTCCAGTAATATATACCTTTATAACTTTAATTATTTCAAATGTTTTGCTTTAGAAACTTTAAGGGGGGATGGAATTTTTTTTTTTTATTTTTTTTTTACACACATTAAAATATATATAAAGGATGAATTTCGTGTCTGGTGGCATTCGCTACCTTCATACCAAACGGAGAGAGTAAATGATGGTGCATTGGATTAATAAAATTAATTTGTAAATGATCTTAATATTTTAATAGATAACAGCATTAATACATTTTTCATCATATTTTCAATCAAAACTATAAAAATAACATTTTAAAATCAAGTAAAATTAGATTTAAGGCGTATGAATTAAACATGTGTTTGATTCTCGATGCTTCATTTTAGGGTATATGCGCCTATATTTGAGCCAGTGTTAATCATTCGGCAGTTTAGGTGTCGAACAGTTAACATTAGGCTTCGAGTAGTAACTAGATTTATGACTAATATGGCTATAATATATATATATATATATATATATATATATGTGTGTGTGTATTTCTTGTGTATTATTATTATTATTATACTTTGTTTTTACCTAATGGTTAGCTGGTAGATAATGCTATATTAAGCATTAAGCTCGCCACTTCTACAAAATTATAAATAAATATAACATTTAATGTACATAATTTTGGCTCATCAATTTAGGGTCATATTTGATACTCGACGCTCCATCTAAAATTTAGATACCTAGTAATAAAAAATATGCTATAGCAATCGTTTACCAATTGTTATATAACAAAGTAAAGAACGTTCTACAATTCACGATGACTTAAAGATTTAAAACTTCATTCGTTTTAATATTATCATGATAAATGTACATAAATTAAATTTATTATCTTTCACACTTTAATTAACAAATAACTAAGATATAACAGCGATAATGGAATAGAACAAGTCCAGAAGGAAAAATACATATCATGTCATTATAGTATCCATGCAATATGTTGTTGATATTTCTATAAATAAACAAACACACAAATAAACTGACGGAGTTATGAGACAATAAACAAAAACAAATACAACCGAATTGAGAACTTTCGTATTTTTAAAAGTCGGTTGAAGATAATATAGTAATAGTACAATATGTAGATAACAAATTAGAGGTTAACACTCAAGAGAAAATGACTTTGGATCGACTTTACCGCTAGACGTTGTGATATCGCGGTCAGTTAATAAGTACCTAGTATTTGTAAAGTTTTATCTCGATGTACTCCAGGCAATCCACTTTTGATTTCATGTATTCTAATACTTTATAGATGTTTTCCCATTTTCTGCCTTCAACCTGTGGTTAATAGTTTTTTTTTTTTTTTATAATATACGCGGTAAGCGTATACAGTGGTCATATACAGTTTGTATTCAATAAAGTGACGTGTTTGAAGTGCATCTAGTAGTCTGTAGAAATTAGTGTCCGACCGTAATAGGCTTTACAGCCGAAACCGAAACCGAACTTTCGGCTTTGGTCTCAGTTTCGGCCAAAACCGAAACTTACTAAAACATATTTAAAATTTCTCTTCTATACTGAAATCTAGTGTATTTTTACACAATTATTTATACAAACACACAAATAGTTAAAGGGTTATAATAAACACTAATTAAAGTATGTAACAAATATGTCAAATATATTTATATGTAAAAACATGTTAAAATTATGACTTACTCTTAGAAGTAAACTTAAAAAAAACGTTCAATTAGCAACTTTCAGTGTATCTACACACATAACACAAACAGACGCACAAAGTTTCGGCGTGTCTGAAAGTTTCGGCTAATTTTTAGCCGAAATTAGCCGAAACTGAAACCGAGTTCGTTCGGACATTAGTAGAAATACACTACACATAAAGTTGTAGTGTATTTGTATATGTGTATTACTACTACTTAATGTCATGGACAGTTTCTTTGAATTATTGTCTTTAAACATATTAAAAAATGAGAAGATTATATAAATCCAAATCAAAATTATTGTGTACAGTTTAAGTCATATTTTCCAAAAGTGAAATAAAAATAAAATATAAATTTAAATCGATTTTCATAAATTTAATTACGAAATTTCTTTTTGCTCATTTCCCTATTTGTATCATATTAATTTTATCGTATCTCAAGTCCCTGTCTCGTTTCTTGCCAAAATTTTTAAATATAATTTGTAATTATTCCGTGCAAAAAGTACTTCGTTATTAATTTAAATTAAGTCATATAATTTTGTTATTCGATATATTTTGTGAATAAAAGAAAAAAAAGCAAAACTAAAATAGGCGACGACATTACAGAAAAGGTACACTAAAATATTAAAATTCAATTAGCCAATTTAATATTTGTTAGTATTAATTTAGAAAATAATATTGGATTGTTACAGTAACATATATTGTAGTGTCGCTAATTAGCTATATAATAATATCGAGACTTTAGAAAAAAATTATTTAATTATCATTGTTATTTACAAAATCGTCTCCTGATAAATGTATAAATACTCGTGTATGTTACAAATATCGAACATTTTTATCTTCACGCTCCAAAGCAGTGGACGTAAACAATATGTTCTTACAAATATTATTGTTATATATAATTGTTCTAATATTATCCTTTTGTTATGTATACATAAAGTATAATAATTATTGGAGCAAACGTGGAATTAAAGTACAAAACGATTACAAATATTTCGGCGTTATTGGAGAATTTATAATTGGTAAACGGCCATTCTTTTTGTTGGTATCGGAGTTTTACAATAAGTTTCGCAAGGATCCAGCTGTGGGCATAGGTACCCTTTTCAGACCAACTGTGCTGGTAATCGATCCAACTAATATACAACATGTTCTGCAAACGGACTTTCAATCCTTCAGTGACAGAGGTCTCAATATGAACGAGAATGACCATCTAGCCGACAATCTGTTATTCATGAATGGTAATAGATGGAAGTTAATGAGGCAGAATATGACTTCACTCTTCACAAGTGCTAAATTAAAGAACATGTTTTACATACTGGACAAGAGTGCTGTAGACTTTATAAATTATCTAAAGAAGAATAAACAGAAACGGAATGAGGATACATATGAATTGATGCTACAGTTCTGCAGTGCTGCCATATGTGCTTCTGTTTTTGGAATCGTAACAGAATCGGTATTTGATTCGCCATTCTTAGAGATCGGCAAGAAAGCATTCCGGTCTACGTTTATGATTAATATTAAGTTCACTATTTTTAACTTCAGTCCGTGGCTAGCGAAACTACTTGGTATAAAGATTTTCGCAGAATACGAGGATTTTTTTATCGGTGCCATAAAAAAGATTATTCGTCAAAGAGAAAAAGAAAATGTACAGAAGCACGACTTTGCTGATAAAGCTGTGAGTTTGCAAAAACAAGGAACCATGATAGATCGCGATACTGGACTCAAATTAGAACCGACTGATGAACTGCTTGCAGGACAAGCATTCTTTTTCTTTAATGCGGGTGTAGAACCTAGTGCCACAGCGGTATTTAGTACTTTATATGAACTAGGCAAACATCCTGAATACCTTCAACGAGTCCACGATGAAATAGATACAACATTTGGAAAATATAACGGAAAATTGACTTACGAAGCAGTAATGGAAATGGAATATTTAGAAAACGTATTAAACGAAAGCTTAAGAATGCATCCTCCAATTGGATTTTTAAATAGATTCTGTGTACGTGACACAGTACTACCTGTGGGTAAAATACCAATCGAAAAAGGCACCAGTGTAGTAGTTCCTATATACGATCTTCATCACGATCCTGAATATTATCCAAATCCTGATGTATTTGATCCAAATAGGTTTGCAAATGAGGGTCCTCATAATAATAACACATTTCTGTCATTTGGAAAAGGCAATAGGGTATGCATTGGTGTTAGATTCGCAAGATTGCAAGTGAAAACTGGTTTGATATATTTACTTAGACATTTTACAGTGAAATCGATTATAAATGGAGATGCGATTCAATATCGTAAAGAACAAGTTCAAGTGAGACCAACAAATTTGGACGTCAAGCTTATACCCAGAGATGTAAAAAGTGGTTAAAGGAATTCAAAACGAAAGAGAGTTATAGTACATAAATTATTACTTTTTAACCTCATTGGCTTCGATTGTATATACTCGTATTTATTTGATGGTTCAGATATGCTTGTTTATATAACGTTAGCTTTTTCAAGAATATTGTTAAATTTTGATTTTTCTTATTCCACCAACTTTTTTGCTTTAACCATTGCAGAAACTCTTTTTTGTATATTGAATATTTAAAACGTTTTTAGCGTTTATAATTATTGTTTGAAGTGTTTGTATAAAATAAATAATTACCGTACACTTTAGTATTTTATTTCCTTATTTTTTCCTTGTTGAGATATTGTCATTCATATGGAACAGAACAGGGAAAGGCCTTACGAAGTTTCATGGTATTTTATGGTCTTTTAAAAATGACAAAACATTAGACTCACATGAGGATATTCCATAAAAAATAATATTAGTTCGTGAGATTATTTGAGGAGTTTTAATGAAATTCTCACAACGTAATTGATATCTGTATATTAACATTGTACTGCTATTTAAGTATATGACATACTTGTTGATGACCTACTATAAATAAAAATAGGATTACCTAATAGATATAAATATTTTTTTATTATTTTTTTTAAAGACATATATAATAACATTTTTTTTATACAACGTAGAATGGCAAACAAGCTGACGGCCCACCTGATGGAAAGTGGTAACCGTAACCTATAGACATGAGCAGTACCATGAACATAACAGAGTATACTGTTTCGCCCATGATACCCCCCATGCGTTGCCATTCCTGAGGACTCAGATGTTATTCCTCTGTACCCAGTAAATTTACGCCATATCCCACCCTTCAAACCGAAATACAGCCATGCAAACAACTGCTTCACGATTGAAACAAGAATGGGACAGAGGTACCCAAGCAATCGACTTTTGTACAAAGTCTCCCTTAAATAACAAATAATAATATGGTAATTACAGAATACTGTGTAAATTAATCATAATTTGTGATTGGTTATCTATCTCAGATAAAAATCACAGGTACGTATATATGTATTTACTTAACGGTGGAAATAGGTAAGGCAATTTAAATATTACAGAATACAGAGGTCTGACCGACAAAAAATTTAACGAGAAACTTTACAATTGACTTATTGAGAAATATTTTAATTCACTTGAAATAGTCTTTTAATACAAAATTTTAAGAACAAGTTCCAAATAAAATATTTGTACGCCACACAATTGATTGCAAAGAGTCTTTTCTTTTAACATTAAATACTTTTAATGTATTAACCTGAATTCTAGCAAATAAAATTATCATTCATTATTCATTCAGTTATTTAATCAAATTGCAGAGAATTGACAGAAGAGGAAAGTTTTCCAAAGAAGAAATGTGAAACTAGTTTCTAATTTTAATTATTTTTATGGCTATGTTACGCAAATACGTTGCCAACTATGATTATGGTCCGATTTTCGTAATTCTTTTTAGTTATTCGTTGCGAAACGACGGCAAGGCAATAGACTGAGTTTTGTCCTCGAATTACCCAAATAGCTTAGGGTTTCGCAGATTATCTGAAGGCTTGATTAATTGATTGTTTTTGCAAATGATAAGTACTTAGTTTCGTTTTGGATTTATATTAATTCTATGATTATTATAAATATTATCTTTTTTTTTTCGTGAAATAAAAAGTTTTTGTTGCTAACTAAAATATAATTATGGTTACGCATTTTTGCATTCTAAATTCAAATCTTTTCAATATCGAAGCCTCTTTTTAAGAAGCAAAATGTGGTATTGTATGGTAATTTAAATCTCGAATCAGGTTGTTCTAAATTCGACTTACTAAATACCAGTAACTTGAACAAAGTAATCAAGTTTATATTATTATTTTATTACCGAAATTAAAAGAAAAGTATACGCAGTAATATACAAAAAACATCGTCCATTTAGAGTAATATAAGCAGATTATAATGATAACATTTAACGTCATGCAAAAGCAACCGGGTCAGACGGGATTCGCTTCTGCCAAAGCTACTTAGACGGCAATCTTGGGTTATGAAAGCTTATGGCTGTTAATATCCGAGTTTTATATGCCATAACAGCGTTAGCCGCCATTAGCTGAGTTCGACACATTTCGCTAAATGAGACCAGATGTCGGTAATGAATAGGCTTTCTCGGCGTCTTAATCCATATCTAACGTAACACTGGAAGAAGCTAAATCGAAATATAATACGACAGGCCAGATACAGCCCTACTTTTTATTCTTGTGTGAGTGAATTTGTATTATAAAACCACATTGAAATGATTCGTCAGTGTGTGCGCGAATACCACAAAAATACTTTCTTTTTTGTAATATTTTAATTGTATTTTAAATTTTTAAATTAAATTATACACAGTTCTATGCCATGTTGTCTTGGCCTAAGAATGGGCCATCCCTTCTTTTCCCGTGCGTAAAAGGTGACTAAGAGAATGGTCGAAGGCTGCGTAGCAGTGTTCCTCTAAAAACACCACCTAAACCTTGCTGCCAACCCGCCCGCCAAGCGTGGCAAAACCTTCCAAGTGGGGAAGCCTATGTTTTGTAGTGAAAAATTAATGACTGATGTGATGATGATGATGATGACAGTTCTTAAGAACCTTTACCAGAGAGAGATTTAGTATAAAAGTCGTTTTGCTTGGGCACCTCTGTCCCATTCGTGTGTCTACCTTGAAGCAGTTGAGTTTGCATGGCTATTTCGGTTTGAAGTGTGGGATGTGGCATTGAAATTACAGGGTATAGATGAATGTCACCTGAGTCCTCAGGAATGGCAACGCATGGGAGGTATCATGGGCGAAATGGTATACTCTGTTATGCCCATGGTACTATCCATGTCTATAGGCGACGGTTACCATTTTCCATCAGGTGGGCCGTTAGCTTGTTTGTTATTCTTAGTTGCATAAAAAAAAGAAATAATACTAGTAAACAGTGAATACTGGCAATACCTCAAATGACGCATTTTTTTTTAAATAATTCTATATTTGAATTAAAAAAAGCGTTAAAAATGACTGATTGTCGGCACGAAATGAGTTTATACAGTCTGCGGATCATTTCTGAATCAATTTAGGACACAAGTTGAGATTCAAATCTCGATGAGTGAAGTGGGGCAGTGAAATAAATTTAGTATATAAAGTATGAAATCGCAAACGGAAAAATATCAATTTGTTTTATAAATAGACTGGCGATTTCTATTTTTAACTACAAGACAATGATGGTAGGAATTTGTATTTTTTATTACGATACTTGGAATGTCAATGAATGCTTTTATATTTTTCGTAGAACCATACAATTCTCTTTTTTTTTACGTAAGGAAAAATGCATCATGCAGACCCACACAGCTTAGGGACCGTGTGGGTACTGCCGGACTCCTACCGGCTAAATAACCTGACGATATACCTTGGGAGGTAGATGGGTCTCATAATAGCGACGGTACCGCGGGTTCACGCTTTGAAGTCTACCGGAACACCGCCAGAGACCCATCCAAGGGTGACTCCCTATATGCTGCGCGCCCACTCTCAGTCTCCATTCTTCCCGTGATGGGTTTTGGATGTACCATACAACTCTCTACTATATTACTGTCATACTTTTTATGTATTATTAGTGTGTAAAATAAACAAATAAATAAAAATGAATAAAAGTAAATAAATAAAGTATGCAATCTTTGAAAAATGGATTTCTGTATTATACAAATTACAAGTGTTCTATCAGTAAATAGGTACTAAAATTGTAATACTCAATTTTGCATGTGATTGATTTATATCGGAGTCGAGTTCATTTATATAATACATGTCTAGACTGGTTTAATTTAGTCTCTAAGGATTGCAAGGCTATATTACTATCTCTTTTGCGACTAAAAATAAAATTTTCACTTAATATTATAAATATGAAAATTTGTTTGTTACTTTATTGCGACTTAAAGGCGTAACTAATGACTATAAAGTATTGTATTGTAAAATCTTTATTGTGCATATATAATTTTAAATTGAAATATTAAAAGATGTCCTTATAGCCAATCTTTGAGAATATAATAGAAAAACTCTAGAATGTTCAAGGGTAAAAACCGTGCAGCTAAAGATGAAACTCAATATTATCTGGCTAAAACACTTGATGCTATAAAAGTAACTACATATATGTATATGTAGTTTATATTCATATGTATATATATATATATATTCATACATATATATATATATATATATATATATATATATATATATATATATATATATATATATATATATATATATATATATATATATATCATCATTATCATATCAGTGTAGCAACTACTAGCGAAGCTCCCTTTATGGGACAGGCTTATGTCCACTGCTGGACATAAGCCTGTCCCATAAAGGGAGTCCTATCTATTATGTCCAGCAGACAGTTAATGGCTGATGATAACTTAGTTAATATCGGTGCCTATAGATAAGTAGTGGCAAATATTTTTATTTGTAAATTTTATTGTTACCAATTTTTGTACATATTGAATTTTAATACATAGTTAAAATCATAATAAAATCATGGTAACCTTTTTTTTAATCGACTTCAAATAAAGAATCGAGAAATCTGTTATTTATAAACCGACTTGGAAAATTATTTTTTATCTGAATGGATATAGGTACTCTCAGATTAGTTCCGTAGAAATTTGATAGAAAGTTCACATGTGTAGTTTTTTTTTTTGATCAAGACAGGCTAGTGTTCATGTTATAACTACTCTATTTATGAGGTCCGAATGTTATAGAAACTAGTTGAACATTCTAGAATAAAAAAATATACATACATGTATTGTAATGTGGTTAATAAAGAATAATAAAAAAAAAAACAAAATAATACGAGTGAATCTGGTTATATTAATAATGAAATTTTTATTATTATTATTATTTCAGCCGTTAACTGTCCACTGCTGGACATAAGGCTTCGCCATAAGAGTTGCTTTGTCAGTAGCTGCCATGGTTAGCAGGCGGGTTGCCAATCTCAGTTAGGCTTTTTGAGATGTTTTAACGTCTCTAAAGACACTTACGAACAAGGAAAGGTAGCTCTTTTTTTTTATACAAACTTAGAATGGCAAATAAGCTGGCGGCCCACCTCATGGAAAGTGGTAACCGTCGCCTATAGCCATGAGCAGTACCATGGACATAATAGAGTATACTGTTTCGCCCATGATACCACTCATGCGTTGCCATTCCTGAAGACTCACATGTTATTCCTCTGTACCCTGTAAATTTACGCCATATCCCACCCTTCAAACCGAAACACAGCCATGTAAATACAACTGCTTCACGGTTGAAACACGAACGGGACAGAAGTATCCAAGCAACCGACTTTTCTACAAAGTCTCTCTCTGGTAAAATTCGTTCATAAATTGTAATGTGTTAATTTATTGTTTTTCAACAGTGGACGGTTAACACCTGATATCGTCATAGTCGTAGAATACTGACGGATCTATATATGTAATCTTTGTAAGATCCGTCAGTATTCTACGACTATGACGATATGATGATTATGTACTTACATATATTTTAACAATAAATTTTACAAAAAAACATATTTGCTACTACTTGTCTGTAGGCACCGACATTTTTTTTACAATGGATGAAAATGCAATGGTAACCCTAACTGCGCAATCGGCATATGTTGACGAGACACTAGTGAGGAATAATAGGTGAAGGTGAAGTAGGTAAGTTGGCCCATCGTGATGAGTTCATCTAAAATTCACCACGATGGTTTCCAGGGGAAACCACGTGGAAGTCGACCTATTACAAAAATGTCTGTTAGATATTATTACCAACAATCTTTTTGGCCACAGGCACTGATATTAACAAGGTGCTTGTGTTAAATTGTCTATCCACATTACTGATTAGCGTTAGATATGTATTTTAGAATAAAGAAAATCCGAATGCTCTTTCTTATAAGCATATGTTCTTCCCTAGTAGCGTAGTGTTACACTATAAGTAAATGTCTATGCCGATTAATACTTTATTATACTTTTTTTTGTGGCATTTGTAAATAAATATTGTACAGATTCATCTCACAGCTACTTGTAAACATCATTACTTCCTTTTCTTTTCAAGTAGGTTTATTAAACTGTACATAGTTGCGAGTATTTCACCTACTTTTCGCAGTCATTCTTTTCATATCGATCGCTCGTCTTTTCTATTTCTTATTACATAACTCCTAATTTTCTATTTTGTTTTCCATATATTTTCTGTTGCAAATTGTTTTTTTTAGAATGGCAAACAAGCTGACGGCCCACCTGGTGGAAAATGGTAACCGTCGCCTATAGACATGAGCAGTACCATGGACATAACAGAGTGTACTGTTTCGCCCATGATACCCCCCATGCGTTGCCATTTCTGAGGACTCAGGTGTTATTCCTCTGTACCCAGTAAATTCACGCGATATCCTACCCTTCAAACCGAAACACAGCCATGCAAACACAGCTACTTCATGGTTGAAACACGAATAGGACAGAGGTACCCAAGCAATCGACTTTTGTACAAAATCTCCCTCTGGTACCATCAATACCATCTGAATATATGTACATAGAGAAAGTTAGTTGTATACACAATTATATTTACTTGAACAACCACAAACAAACATGTTATTTCGAGTTTGCAATATTTATTTAATTTTGATTGAAAAAAATAACAATCAGGGAAATTTAGTAGCCTGCTAAGCCATAGAGAGGACTATCCTCTGTATGGCTTCGCAGGATTTTAATTTTCCTTAGATTCATCGCTTGAAAAGTAGATCGAAAGCTGGGGCAATTAATGGTGACTGTTAGGGTGAATGGCCAACGACTATGATGACACTTTCAAGATAAACCAATTAAATCTTTATATAATAGATTCCATCATGCCCACCATGATGCTAAAGATTGACATAAATGGAGGAACACTATTAGAAAAAGGTCGATGCTGCGAGTTAGTCACGAACCTTCTTATCTTATTTTTCGCATATGGGGTCAGCTAAGCCGATACACGTCGACTCATACGGATCTTTTGTGCTTCCCCCTGCCTTATACCATCATTTCATAGATCCTATGTGTTACCCTAACGATATAACGCGGTTTAAGATATCTGTAGTCCCCTCGCTCTGAATAAGCTGTTCCCAGTAGACTCATACGCATGCTTGTCAACGAATCGCAGTTGCACATCAAGTGTTCAATGGATTCCGATTTCTCTCCGCACAGTCTGCACAGTGTGTCCGAAGATAGAACCATCTTGTGAAGTATATGCCTTATTGGCATATGTCCAGTTAGGGCACCCATAATGAGTCTTGCCTGTTGTCTGCCACCGCTGTAGATGAGTTTATCCCATCCCTCAACATTGTCATTTAAGAACTTTTCAGAATGTCTAAGACTCTTCAAAGTCCTCCATTCCTTTTGCTGTTTTTCCTCACTTATTCAGGACCTACCTACAGTGACCTAGTCACGACCCTTAATAATCTGCAAGCAATATAAGTCATGTGATTCCGGCATAGGAGTGGCCACCCCTTCTTTTCCCGTGGTTGTCGTAAGAGACGACTAAGGGAATTTAATGGTCGAGGGAAGACCAGCAGAGTCCTTCTTAAAACATCACCAAAGCTTAACTGCGTTTGCCAACTCGCCTGCCAAGAGTGGTTACTATTGGTAAAACCAAGGGGGGTGTTGTTTTAAAACCAATGGGAAAAATCTGCTATCAGCAGTCTGGACAGTTAACAGCTGATGGTTATGGTATGATACTTGTATATATGTATATAACAAGAACAGAAATTTGGATTACTCAAATATGACTTTTTTAAAAATGGTTCGACCAACAATCGAACTTGAAACCTCATTCTCGCAAGCATAATATCCATCTATGTATAATATCACGGGCGTAACTTGTAAACAATTAAGATATTTATAGACTGATAAAACGTTTAATGAAAAAAAATTTGAACCGGAAGATAAAACGGCCACTCTAGTCGTTCATTATGAATCATACGGAATAACAATTTATTTACAACTCAGCTAATTTTACAAGGAATTTTAAAATGGCATACTGTTTTGATAAATTAGCAATTAGGTTCTTTTAATAAT
Organism: Galleria mellonella; assembly: GCF_026898425.1. Lineage (NCBI taxonomy): Eukaryota > Metazoa > Arthropoda > Insecta > Lepidoptera > Pyralidae > Galleria > Galleria mellonella. Next base: position 47,251 of record NW_026442090.1, on the reverse strand, counting down.
ACTGGAATTTTTATCATCATCATCCGTCCATTGCTCGACATAAGTCTTCCCCATAGAATGCCATAAAGAACGGCCCTGAGCCACCTGCATCTACTGACTCCCTGCAATGCATTTCAAGTCATCATTCCTTTTAGCGGGGGTCGCGCTATACTGCGGCCTGGAATTTTACATATGTGCAATTTCATAATATAGATATTACTAGCTGTTGTGCGCGACTTTGAATGAATAAATAAGTGAGTATATTTTATCTGCATTATACAATATAGGGAATAAACAAGACAATTGATAAATGTAACGATACAGTTGTATAGGTAGAGTAAGGCGGTCTTATTGCTGAGAGCAATCTTTTCAAGACAACCTTAGGGTAATGGACTAATTGTTGTACAATTAGGTATGATAATATTGTATAATTAAAAAAGTAGAAAACATTAAGGAAAATAATTACAAGTAGCTATTATTAATTTGGCTTTACTCGCGTGAATCAGTATATAAAATATCTGATGAAGATATCTTGGAGAAGCTTTGAGTTTAAATTTGTATTCTATAGTTTCACTACAATATCCTACTTTTCAAACCTAATAATCTTTGCGAATTCAGTTGCAAGTATGATTCGCAATTAGATCCTATTTCGACGCACCAAAGTGGCGATTTTAGGCCCCAAAGCCGGCAGTTTAGAATCAATTCATTAATTTGCTATTTTACGGCCGAAGTTTGCTCAATAAAAAAACACATTATACTTTTTACGCTGCGTAGAAAATTAAATCGCTACATATATTACATTTCCTTCGGTAACTTAAAAGTAAATACATTTATCGGCCTCTAAGGTGAAATAAAGTCTACACCTTTCCTAATAATAAATGGGCGTGGGGATCTTTGTTCGTTTTGTGTATCTACCATAGTTATATATAGACAGATATATTCACTATTGTTACCTTTAAAGATTTCCAAATGTTATGGTAGACTTAGTACAGGCTTTCTTAAACATTTTACAGTCACGGATCACTTTACACACACTTTTCACAATATAAATAATTCCACGAAACCTGGTAAAAAATATTTAATTTTTTACTGTATGATAATGGTATGGTAACTCCGTCTGCGCTAACGGTATATGCTGGCGGGACACCAGTGAGGGATGATAGGTGACAATGAAAAGATAGGTCAGTTAGCCCATCGCGATGAATAAGTTTAGAATTCAGCACGTTGGTTTCCAGGCAGGACCACGGGAAGGTCTGATTGGGTATATTGCTAGCAATGGGGCCCTTAGCCTCTATTACCAACTATCCCTTCCCCCCTCAAAAATATTTAGTAAGGTCCCAAAATTTAGGAAAAGAAAAATAGGTTTTTTATAATACTAAAGACAACGAGGAGCGTAGTGATTATCTCTATCTATCTATTGAATTCGTCGCCTGACGACGACGGTACCTCTCCTCGAGTTTACTAAACAATTTCCTAATAAATATTTTTACAGTTAACTGACCTATTGCGGAGCCCTGATACATATCAGGTGCCACGCAGTTAAGCTTTGATGTTTTAAGAACCTGATCTTATCTCGACCATCAAATTATATGGTCAGATGCTGATACAGAGGCATAACATCTCACTCCTCAGGAATAGCAACGCATGGGGAGTACCATGGGCGAAACAGCATACTTTGTTATGTCTATTAGCGACGGTTACCGATTTCCATTAGGTGGGCTGTCAGCTTATTTGCCATTCAAAGTTGCATAAAAAAACAAATAAACATATGCTATGCTATTCACTAGAGGGAGACTTTGTACAAAAGTCGATTGCTTGGGTACCTCTGCCCCATTCGTGTTTCTACCGTGAAGCAGTTGTGTTTGCATGGCTGTGCTTCGGTTAAAGGGTGGGGTATGGTAGTGAATTTACAGGGTACAGAGTAATAACACCTGAGTCCTCAGGAATGGCGACGCATGGGGGGTACCCCATGAGCGAAACAGTGTACTCTGTTATGTCCATGATACTGCTCATGTCTATAGGCGACGGTTACCACTTTCCATCAGGTGGGCCGTCAGCTTGTTTGCCATTCTAAGTTGCATAAAAAAATCAGTAGTTTTTGACCGGTATCGGGGGAGTAACACGTTTTACACAATTTTTCCTATTTTTGAAAAACATAACCCTCCTTCTTTCGTTTTTTTTTATTATTATTTCAGCCGTTAGCTGTCCACTGCTGAACATAAGCCTTCTCCATAAGGGGGAGTTTTGCCAGTAGTTGCCACGCCTGACAGGCGGGTTGGTAACTGCAGTTAGGCTTTCAGGTATGTTTTAAGAGGGACGTTGCTGTCCATCCCTTGTCCTCCTTAGTCACCTATTACTACACTCACGGGAAAGGAAGGGGTGGCCTATTCTATGCCGGGAGCACGCGGCGTTTACATCCTTTTTCGACAGTCGGGTAAAATACACTATAATTATGTTTATCAGTAATTTGTAAACAAGCCGTTATCAGTCAATGAACTCATTGTGTTTAACCACAATTAATTATAATTACTTAAAAATAAACAAAGCGGATATATAAAATTATGTTAGTACTTTTTTGTTTACTTAATTCTTGGGGGTTACATAAACTCCAACATACGATGATAAAAATATTATCTGGTGATCTTAGGTGCGTAGTTACACGTACTTTTTTTTATGGGTGAAAATGGTGTGGTAACCCCGCCTGCGCTAAAGGGATACGCTAGCAAAGCACCAGTGAAGGTGATAGATGAGAATGAAAACAGGCCAGTTAGCCCATCATGATGAATTAACCATGATAGTTTCCAGGGAGAACCGCGAGGAGGTCGACCTAGTTGGGTATATTGCTAGCAATAGAATTCTCAGTCTCCAATACTAATAATCCTTTTTCCCCCAGTTACACGTACTGACGGTATTGGGGCAAGGGATTAATTTATTCCTCGTAGTTATGGCGATTCGCGGCCCCATTGCTACTAACATAGCCTGTTGGGGAGCAAAGGGATTGTCATTAATGCGGACTAGCAGTCCCATTGCTAGCAATATACTCTGTCAGGTCGACCTCTACGTGGTCCTCTCTAGTAACCATCGTGCTGAATTCAACTGTATTCATCTATATTTTTCCATACTCATGCTCAGCCTTTTCATCCTCACCTATCATCCCTCACTGGTGCCCCGCCAGCGTATACTGTTAGCGCAGGCGGGGTTACCATTCCATATTCCATTGTAATCCATTAAAACACATATACCCTGTCAGGTCAACTCTCCGCGTGGCGTCGCGTGGAAGTCGACCTCCTGAGAATCATCGTGGTTAATTCTTAAAGTATTCACACTAGATTAACTGTATTGTTTTCATTCTTACCTCTCATACCTCACTAGTGACCTGCAAATGTTTTCGGATAGTGCATACAGGGATGCCATACCATTACCATCCATTAAAAAAGTATGGGAGAAACATGGCATAAGTTAGCGATGGACACAAGTGCAAGTTGTAAAGCTGACAATGTGATCTATACTGAGGCGTCATTTACGATTAAAATTTTATATTTTAATTTAATAGTTTTTTAATTATTTCTCTTTTATGAACCATCATAAACTAAATTTTATGCTACCATATTTCACTCGAATTTTTTAATTATCATTGTACATTTCTATGTGTTTTGTGTTTGTTTTGTAGGGTGGGATATGGCGTAAATTTACTGGGTGCAGAGGAATAACACCTGAGTCCTCAGGAATGGCAACGCATGGGGGGTAATATATATTTGTAAATCACCATGTCTTGGTAATCTCATATGGACTCCCGTGATACAGGTTCACCTAGTGCGGGGTCCAATGTACTCGCTGTTGTAAGTTTCTTGTATTTATTAAATGAATAAATAAAAAATATATTACCATTTACTTGGTACAGAGGAATAACACCTGAGTCCTCAGGAATGGCAACGCATGGGGGGTATCATGGGCGAAACAGTATACTCTGTTATGTCCATGGTACTGCTTATGTCTATAGGCGACGGTTACCACTTTCCATCAGGTGGGCCGTCAGCTTGTTTGCCATTCTAAGATGTATAAAAAAAAAAGTTTCTGAAAAATTTTCTCAGTAATAACTTACATTATTTATATATGAAATCTTTATGCATTCATTTATTCATCAGATACTACATAATTTTTTTTAAATTGTTTAATTAAATAAAAATCATGCAAAATGACTATTTATTCGACAAATCTTTTAAAAAAATAGAAACTTATTTTCTATGCTACATTCCTCTTAGAGTAAAGTAATTCAATACCGTCTATTTCTTCTTGTGTTTGATCCTTGTCACCCCATCCCCATAATGTTTTATCTGCTCCAGTCCTTTTAATTCTAGCTATTATTACATTGTCAGGAATAATTTTCAAATCATATGCCCATCCGATCTTCGCAAAAAAGTTGATAAAAAGCGTCGCCGCATTGAATTTTGTATCGCCAAGTTCGGATGCTTTGTAATCGTATGGGAATACGTGGTGGTAATTGTGGAAACATTCACCCGTTGTGAGCAGAGAAATCGAGAGATTCTCAACTGGTTTGATGCTTTTGTCGAATGGACGACTGCCCCATCGATGGCCGATACTGTTCACTAAGAATATTAAGTTGATGGTCAGCACGTGACGTAACATTGTCGCGATATGCCAAGAGTTGCTGAAGCTTTCATTCCAGAAGTACATGGGAACGATTGTAGGAACAAGGTAAGCGCAGGTTCCTATCACTAGCACTGCGTGTTTCCTCTGGAATCTCAATAAAGGATCATTGTAAATGTCGTCCATATAGATGGTTTTTCCTTTTTCTATTACTTCAGGGTGTTTCCGCACGAACAGCCATCCGATTTGCGAAAAGAAAAAGCCACGGTTCGAATTGTGAGGGTCCGCGTCGGTGTCTGTATATTTGTGGTGGAGACGGTGATCCCTCACCCAGTACGTGGCTGTATTCATGAATGCGAGACTGTTGAAGATGAGAAGAATCACCTGTAATGGCATTTTGGCTTTATATGCTCTGTGGCACCAGAGTCGATGAGCTCCTGCCGTGATGCCTATCTTCGCTGCTTCGAGCAGAAGCAGTGCCCATATTATTGTTGCCCATTTTGCGCTAGTGAAGCATAAATAGAAACCGTATAGAGCAGCTAAATGCATATACGCGAATTTAATTACATTGTGTTTCACCAACGGATTCGTCTTCGCCTTTTCCGAGTTCTGTGTTGAAGCCATCGTTGACAATAGAAGACTGAATCTGTTTTGAGTAATATTGTCTTACTACATATCCGTTGTGAGGTCAAAGGCCAACAGGGTCATTGATAGCACGTGGACTACAACCAAATAACTGATGTGGTAATCGACGCGTAAGTAGTTTGGTATTACCATATTTTAATTAAATATTAAACAGTTGTGTGTATATTGTTTACATTATGCGTGAGCCGGACTTAATCATCGACGGTTCTATACGATATTCTATTTGGAGAGATTGATTTGACTCTTTGTGTTATTGCGCTATTGCGCGTATAAAGAATTGCCGTGTAATCTCGGCATAGAATGAGCTACCCCTTCCTTTTCCGTGACTGTCGTGAGAAGGGATTAAGGGAGGACGAGGGATAGGCAGGAGCGTCCCTCTTAAAACATATCCAAAGCCTAACTGCGGTTGTCAATCCGCCTGCCAAGCGTGGCAACTACTGGCAACGGGGAAATTTAAGTTAAACAGTGAACAGTTGAAGACTGATATGAGATGAGGATGATGATGATGATGATGATGATGATGATTTAGTATAATATAAGGTTCATTATAGTACAGAAAGAAGTCGGTTGAAATAAATAAATAATCATACTGCGTAATGCATACGAATTATACAAGATTGCCCGTGGCTAATAGTTGGGAATTTTATTCCTTATGGACAAAATTTATTTTTCACAAGTTTCAATAGAAGCTAAAGCCATAAAACCGTCGTCTGGTAAGCCACATCAAAGCAACCCGTGTATTACGAAGGTGCTTAGAGACTTTTGATAGCAGCAGATTGAGGCTTACGTACACGTCTTCTGCATTGTTACTATTAGCTCATAATTCTATATGGATGCGAGTCGCGGTACTACTCGCGTACGCGGTATACTAGTAAAGATAGGCCGGAATAGTAAAGGATTGAGTCCCACAAAGAAATAATTTCAATTGTAAAAAAAAACAGTTATTTTGATTTAAAAATTAAACTATATCTCTTTATTTTACGTTTTTTTTAAACAACTTAGAATGCCAAACAAGCTGACGGCCCACCTGATGGAAAGTGGTAACCGGCGCCTACAGACATGAGCAGTACCATGGACATAACAGAGTATATTGTTTCAGCTATGATACCCCCCCATAAATTGCCATTCCTGTGGACTCAGGTATTATTTCTCCGTATTCTGTAAATTCACTGCCATATCCATATCATATATTTGTTTTAAAATATGCAAATGAAGCCCTTTCATATGATAAATACCAAATTTAAAATTAACCTAATAGTCGAACTTGGACTAGTTGGTTAATTTTGAAGTAAAAAAATCCTAGTAGAGAAAATTAAAAATTTTTCAATTATTTCTTTTGAAATATGTGCGAGTCAACAATATGTAAAACTATTTCGAATTTAAAATTAGTAGCATTAGTAGTCGCTAAGATATAAATGCTGTTACGGACGAACGGACGGACAGACAAAGTCGCACCACAAGAGTTCCTTTGTACCTTTTTGGTACGGAACCCTAAAAAGCAGTAAACATTGTATCTTGGCCATGTACTTAGACACGAGAGATATCACCTTCTACATGTGATTATAATAGGCACAGTCGTGGGCAAGAGAAGGATCGGTCATCGATCGGAAAAATTGTTGGCTCTGCATCATCCAAGAGTGGATGGATATAACAAGGGCAGCCAAATTATTCCATCTCGCATGAGACACCAGAAGGAGACTTTGTACAAAAGTCGTTTGCTTGGGTACCTCTGCGCCATTCGTGTTTCAATCGTAAAGCAGTTGTGTTTGCATGGCTGTGATTCGGTTTGAAGGGTGGGATATGGCGTGAATTTACAGGGTACAGAGGAATAACACCTGCGTCCTAAGTAATGGCAACGCATGGGGGGTATCATGAGTGAAACAGTATACTCTGTTATGTCCATGGTACTGCTCATGTCTATAAGTGATGGTTACTACTGTCCATCAGGTGAGCCGTCAGCTTGTTTGCCATTCTAAGTTGTATAAAAAAAAAGACAAGGATAAATTACATCAGCTGATTGCCAATCTTCATCAGTTGAAGAAAAAATAGTAGTAAAAAGGAAAGACTTCATCATCGGCTGTTAACTCTCTACTGCTGAACTTAAGCCTCCCTGACTGATTTTGCCATCGGGGATATTGGTAGAAGTTGCTACGCTTGGCAGGCGGGCTGGCAACTATAGTTAGGCTTTGGTGATGTCTTAAGATGGACACTGCTACCCATTCTTTGATCATTAAGTTCTCTTAGTCGTCTTTTAAGCAAGGGGTGCCCTATTCTAAGCCGGGACTACACGGTAAAAATAAATCAGGGACGTATCCAGCCCAGCTGTTTGTTGACTTTTAGCAGAGCGAAGATCATCAAAAATGATACTATTTCTATACGTAGATTTATTTTTTAATATGTGAAAATGAAATGATAACCCTGCCTGCGCTTCTGTATACGATGGCGGGGCACCAGTGAGATGACAGGTGAGGATAAAAGCAGGTTAGTTGGCCCATCGTGATGAATTCAACAAGAATTAACCACGATAGTATCCAAGTGGAACCGCGTGAAAGTGGACGTGATATCAATCATTTAAATCATCACTAATAATCTTTCCCCCTCCCCCTCTGTAGATTAGCTTTGGTAGATCATTTGCCTCGCCTTAAACCTTGAGTACCTGAGATATTTATAAAAACTTTTCCTTATTCAAGATCCCTTTGTAATAATCTCCTGTCACTGATAATACAGATACTTACTTATAATTTTTTTTATTAAATTATATTTTTACTTTTAAGGTACTTGTAGCGAAGGAATTAATTATTAAGGTAACTAGATATTTTATTTTATTTTACTTTAATAAGGAAATATATAATACCTAAAACATATAAATAGTAAACACAGCTATAACATAAATCAGTGAAGTTTACACAATAAACTAACACATCAAATTAACGAGAACAGATGATTATGAATATATGTGTGTGTGTGTGTGTGTGTGTGTGTGTGTGCAATATACCCAACCGGATCGACCTCCTCGCGGTTCTCCTTGGAAACTATCATGGTTAATTCCTGATGAATTCATCATGATAGGCTAACTGGCCTGTTTTCATTCTCATCTATCACCCTTCACTGGTGCTCTGCCAGCGTGTGCCGTGTGTGGCGGAGTGTGTGTGTGTGCGAGGCTGTGTGTTATTCATTAAAAAAAAAGGAATCACATCGTGTGTGTGTGTGTGTGTGTGTGTGTGTGTGTGTGTGCAACTGCCGCGTAACAGAAGACTTGTATAATATTATTTACGGAACGGCGGAGGGTCTTACATGATATATTATTTGGGACTACTAAAAAATGGCGGGCTAACCTCAACGGAATTGTATGCCGACAATGGTGAAAGATCTGACGGGAAATGTCTACTGATGCTTACATGTTTTTGGATTAGGTAACAAATTTGTCAGAAATAATGTACTACTCGTGTTTTTTTAGTGCGACCGTACACAACTAGGTGGCGTGATTGTAGACATGAATAGAAATCTTCAAAAGGTGGCGTAAAGAGGTTTCTTCAGGGTCGGCAACGCGCGCGTAATACCTCTGGTATTGCAGGTGTTCATAGGCTACGGTAACCGCTTACCATCATTTGGGCCGTATGCTTGTATGCTACCTCAGTGTTATAAAAAAATGGTATACGTATACAGAATTAGTTTCTTTTTATCTTTTTAACTTTTTTTTTATAATACAGGGGGCAAATGAGCGTGCGGCTTACTTGATGATAAGTGACTACCGCCGCCCATAAGCACCCAAAACAAGAGAGGCATTGCAGAGGCAGTGCTGCCGATTTTTTAAAAAAGAAATATGCTCTTTTCTTGAAGGTTATGTTGTCGTATCGGTTTGGAAATACTGTTGCTGGAAGTTGATTCCAAAGAGTGGTTGTGCGTGGAAGAAAATGCCTTGTAAAAAGCACGGTGGAGGACTGCCACTCTTCCAGGTGGTTGAGATGGAACTTTAGTGTGTGTGTGTGTGTGTGTGTGTGTGTGTGTCAATATGATCCTCAATGCACTCCTCAATATATATTCGGTATATCTAAAAATAAAAAAAAAGCCCTGACTCCAACAAACCTATAAAAAGAGCTGACAATCTTGGAATGCCTGAAAACATCTTCATAAATTGTAGCTAAGAACCATTTCGATCACGTCAGCTTTCAAATAAAAAAACGCATCATAATCGGTCCATTCGTTCAGGAGCTACGACGTCACAGACAGACACAGACAAGTTAAACTTATTATTATGAATAAGAACTGGGAGGTGGTGTGCGGCATACACATTGTGTACCTAGATTTGGTTCCATGCCAGTGTCGTGGTCGATTTCAAATTGGGGTTTCATGGCACCCACTGAAACTGCGTAGAGATGTTGAATCTCTGTGCATCTTCTACCGAATTTATCATGGGGAGTGCTCTGAAAAATTGTTCGGGTTGATACCTGCTGCTGATTTTCACTATCGTACAACCCGTCATAAACTAAAGTTTCATCCCAACCATCTGGACGAGTGGCGGTCCTCCACCGTGCGTTTTTCAAGGCATTTTCTCCCACGCACAACCACTCTTTGGAGTCAACTTCCAGCAGCAGTATTTCCGAACCGATACAACAACATAACCTTCAAGAAAAGAGCATATTTTAAAAGGCCGGCAGCACACCTACAATGCCGTAGGTGTTGTGGGTGACCATGAGCGGCGGTAGTCACTTACCATCAGGTGAGCCGCATGCTCGTTTGCCCCCTGTGTTGTAAAAAAAAAAACCTTCGTTCATTTTGTTCTTCATGCGAGCAAAGCCGCAGAAAATAGATAGTAATTTTAATATATCCAAGATACTAAAACAACAAACTTTCACGGTACTCAGCCACGTCCAAATGGCGATTGAAAATGAGAATTCAATTTTGTGATCGTTCACTGCTGCTCCCGCTTACATTACAGTCAGTATAGATCGTTAATAATAATGTTAAGAGCTTTCGCTTTACTAGCAATTGGATTCTCTCTAATCTTGTAATGTATAATACATAGGTCACATATAGCTAGATGGAGTGACGAGTCTCAAAAACGCCGCTTACGCTGAATAAATTGGGTTGAAAATAAATTTAGAACGCAGAATCGCGTGTTTACAAGTAAATTTCGCTTTAACATACAGTTTTTACTCCGTTAAAAAACACTACGAGTGTCTCCATCCATAAAACTAGAATTAAAGATCATGCTTCATAAAACCGATTTTAATTGTGACAAAACCAGTTATTTTAGTCCAAAAATTAAACTAATGAAATGATTTTGATAAAATGTCAATAGGATCAATCTGGATGTATCGTATGTTATATGTAAGTTAGTATGTTTCCAATTTTTCAAATCGGTTTAGAACTAACGGTGTTATGAGTTAATATACGTAAAATAATATAACCGAATTGAGAACCTCTATCTTTTTGAAGTCGGTTGAAAATTGAATGAACTCACAAATTACCTTTATTGGCTGCAAATTAAAAAATGAAAATCAGTTCAAAGTTGGTGATGCAATGAAAAACAATCAGGAGATATGAGAAAATCCATTTTTATCCTTCATTAAAACTCGTCATTTTTCAATATTTTCTTTAAGCTATTAAAAAATAGCGTTTTCGTGTGATCTATTATAGAATATCACTTACACAAGAATATTAATGCTGGGCTATTTTTGGCAAAGCGTTTATAGAGAGGCGCTCTATCTAGGTATCGTTGGTCTATAATACAATAATGATCCTAGTTACGTCAATAGAATTGCAACGTTTACTTATCGTTATAAAATAAAATAAAAACTTTCGGTATTTAAACGGTTTTATTTAGCTCGACCTGTACGGTATTTATTTATTTGGGTCAAAATTAGAAATTGGAATTTAAGCACCTTCCCGTTGTCAGATTGATCTGAAATTTGGTACACACATTTAATTTAGATGACAATACAATATAATAAAATCAATAACATTATAAATCTAAGATGGCCGCCGATACAAAATGGCGGATTACATATTTTTCCTTAACCCCCGCAATATGGGTATCAAATGAAAGGGCTACACTAGTAAAACACGATGATTATGTCAAAATTTTAAATTCAAGATGGACGCCGTTCCAATATGGCGGACTAGGTACATATTTTTCCACAACCACCACAATATGGGTATCAAATAATAGGACTACACTGAGACACCCAGACACTAGACACTCGGACACTAGACACTCAGACGCTAGACCCTCAGACACTAGACACTCATACACTCAGACCCTAGACACACAGACACTAGACACTCGGATACAAGACACTCAGACACTAGACACTCGGACACTAGACACTCAGACACTAGACACTCGACACTCGACACTCAGACACTAAACACCAGACACAAGACACTCAGACACTCGACACTCAGACACTAGACACTAGACACTCGTCACTAGACACTCGACACTCGACACTCGACACTCGACACTCGACACTCGACACTCGACACACGACACTAAACACTAGACACTAGACACTCAGACACCCTACACTCAGACACTAGACACTCGACACTCGACACTCGACACTCGACACTTAGACACTAGACACTCGACACTCGACACTCGACACTCAGATACTAAACACTGGACACTAGACACTCAGACATCCAGCTAGACACTCTGACACTCGACACTCGACACTCAGACACTAAACACCAGACACTAGACACTCAGACACTCGACACTCGACGTCACTCGACACTCGACACTCGACACTCGACACTCAGACACTAAACACTGGACACTAGACACTAGACACTCAGACACTCGACACTCAGAAACTAGACACTCGACACTCGACACTCGACACTCAAATACTAAACACTAGACACTAGACACTCCGACACTCGGATATAAGACACTCAGACACTAGACTCTCAGACACTTGACACTCAGTCACCCAGACACTAGACACTCAGACACTAGACACTCGAAACTCGACACTCGACACTTGACACTCAGACGCACGAGACCCTCAGACACCCAGACCCTAGACCCAGAGACTAGACACTTAGATACTAGACACTTGGACCTAGACACTCAAACACTAGACACTCGACACTCGACACTCAGACACTAAACACCAGACACAAGACACTCAGACACTCGACACTCGACACTCGACGTTACTCGACACTCGACACTCGACACTCGACACTCGACACTCGACACCCGACACTCGACACTCGACACTCGACACTCGACACTCGACACTCAGACACTAAACACTAGACACTAGACACTAGACACTACACTCGACACTTTTAACTCGACACTCGACACTCGACACTCGACACTCGACCTGACAATGACACTCGACAGGTGACACTGACACTCAGACACTAAACACTAGACACTAGACACTCAGACACTCGACACTCAGACACTAGACACTCGACACTCGACACTCGACACTCAGATACTAAACACTAGACACTAGACACTCAGACATCCAGACACTAGACACTCAGACACTGGACACTCGGATACAAGACACTCAGACACTAGACTCTCAGACACTTGACACTCAGACACCCAGACACTAGACAGACAACACTCAGATACTTAGATACTATCACTCGTCACTAGACACTACACTCAGACACTAGACACTAGAAACTTCACTAGACACTCGACACTCGACACTCGACACTCGACACTCGACACTCGACACTAGACACTAGACACACTAGACACTAGACACTCAGACACTCGACACTCAGACACTAGACACTCGTTAATAATAATGATACTAAACACTAGACACTAGACACTCAGACATCCAGACACTAGACAATCAGACATCTCTCTAACACTCAGACACTGGACACTGGATACAAGACATAGACACTAGACTCTCAGACACTTGACACTCAGACACCCAGACACTAGACACTCTGACACTGACACTCGACACTCAGACACTAAACACCAGACACTCGACACTGAATACACTCAGATACTAAAACTAGACACGAGACACTCAGACATCCAGACACTAGACACTCAGACACTGGACACTTACAAGACACTCAGACACTAGACTCTCAGACACTTGACACTATATAGACACTCTAACACTTCGACACTCAGACACTAAACACCAGACATTAAAAACACTCGACACTCGACGTCATCGACACTCGACACTCGACACTCGACACTCGACACTCGACACCCGTCACTCGACACTCGACACCCGACACTCGACACTTGACACTCGACACTCGACACTCGACACTCGACACCCGACACTCGACACTCGACACCCGACACTCGACACTCGACACTCGACACTCGACACTCGACACTCGACACTCGACACCCGACACTCCACACTCGACACTCGACACCCGACACTCGACACTCGACACCCGACACTCGACACTCGACACTCGACACTCGACACTCAAATACTAAACACTAGACACTAGACACTCCGACACTCGGATATAAGACACTCAGACACTAGACTCTCAGACACTTGACACTCAGGCACCTAGACACTAGACACTCAGACACTAGAGACTCAGACACTAGACAGTCGAAACTCGACACTCGACACTTGACACTCGACACTCGACACTCGACACTCGACACTCGACACTCGACGTTACTCGACACTCGACACTCGACACTCGACACTCGACACTCGACACTCGACACCCGACACTTGACACTCGACACTCAGACACTAAACACTAGACACTAGACACTAGACACTCGACACTCGACACTCGACACTCGACACTCGACACTCGACACTCGACACTCGATACTCGACACTCAGACACTAAACACTAGACACTAGACACTCAGACACTCGACACTCAGACACTAGACACTAAACACTCGACACTTTCAGATACTAAACACTAGACACTAGACACTCAGACATCCAGACACTAGACACTCAGACACTGGACACTCGGATACAAGACACTCAGACACTAGACTCTCAGACACTTGACACTCAGACACCCAGACACTAGACACTCTGACACTCGACACTAGAAGGTCTTTCTGAACTAGAAGGTCAAAATACCTACTTGTTATAGTGCGGGCTGCTTAGTTTACCTACCAAGCAAACCCTGGTGTTAGTGTTCTCTCATGAACTGCCTTTCGGCCGCTGACATGGTTCATGTTATACAACCACTACCATCAGAGATATTAATGACCGAGATCACCTACGTAGGTTGATAGGTAAGTAACTATTTATTTATTTTGTAGTTTTCAGTGCACATAAAATAAAACCGTTTAACTTAAAAGTTTTTTTACCGATTTTTATTTAGTAGAATAGGATAGTAGTATTTTGTAGATATGTTTTCTACGTATTATATGTTTTATAGTATGGTCCTGGCATAGAATGACCCACCTCTTTATAGTGGGTGTCGTAAGAGGCGACTAAGGGAACTTAATGTCGACCATTAATCGATCGAAATGGGCAGTATTGGTTCTCTTAAAACACCATCAAATCTTTAGCGGTTGCCAACCCGCCTGCCAAGCGTCTGCTTAGCAATACTCTCCTTTTCAGGGAGGTTTATGTTCAGCAGTGGACAGTTAACGGCTGATATGATGATGATGATAATATGGATTCTGTGATGGCAAATAAAAAGGCTGTGTTTCGGTTTGAAGGGTGGGATATGGCGTGAATTTACAGGGTACAGAGCAATAACACCTGAGTCCACAGGAATGGTAACGCATGGGGGGTATCATGGGCGAAACAGTATACTCTGTTATGTCCATGGTACTGCTCATGCCTATAGGCGACGGTTACCACTTTCCATCAGGTGGGCCATCAGCTTGTTTGCCATTCAAAGTCGCATAAAAAAAATAAGCTGATGGCCTGCTTGATGGAAAGTTATAACTGTCGCTTGTAAGGTAAGGTGGCCAGTCCTGATGCGCTGAGCACGTGTCAGCGCCAACAGCGTCCTAAGTATGATAAGGAGTAGGCTGGACTGCGGGTACGTTGTTCATTATTGCATAATTTCCATTGGAACTGTATAGCGGTGATTTATATGTACAACTTTGTAAATATATTGTATGTATGTGTATGTGTGTGTGTGTGTGTGTGTGTGTGTGTGTTTTTTAATTTTATGCAACTTAGAATGGTAATCAATTTGACGGCCCACCTGATGGAAAGTGTAATCGTTGCCTATATACATAAACAGTACCATGGACATAACATTGTGATGCGCATGGTTGCCATGTGTCATTCCTGAAGAATAAAGTGTTAGGACTCCATACCCTGTAATTTCACTGCCAAAACGTAACCATTCTCTTTGGATTTGTTGAAATCGAATAAAAGGTTTTAATGTTAAGAAAATTTGTATGAGATACAACATCGGGGATAAATATTCCGCTTCGATAAAGGACCATCAAAATCAGCTTAAAATCTGTAAAGATTTCGCGATACAAATATTTACAGAAAAAGAAGAAAAGAAAAATACGGTTGAAATTTAAAATCTTCGTTTTTTTTATGTCGGTTAAAAATGTTAAGTCTCGCTTTGCACAAATAAAGCGTAAATTAATCATTTTAATTGTGATTTTATAATAGCAAAGGTTAATTTCTTGATAATACAGTAGTAATAGTAGTACATGAATTTATCTTTATTACTCTATGTTGTAATCTTAATTAATAGTTAAAAATAAACTCCCCGTAAGAACCGTCAGTGGCGATAACATTTACTCTTGAAGTCTTGTTTGATAAATTATTTAGCTGTTGGATTGGCTGTTTTGAACATACGATACATGACGTACGACCGTAGAGGTTGATAAGAGCAATTTTCAAGGGGGAAAACCAATGCACATTTGTGTGATAGTCACTTGCTCAGTAACCTTCTACTTTTATCTTTCGAAAGAAGGTTGAAAATCGTTTATCTACAAATACGGATTTTTTATTTTCAACTTTTTTTAAACTACTATTAGAAAAGTAAAAGGAACGCAATCCATGCAGCCCTATCTCATAAGACCGCATAATAAATGCACAATTGTTCAATGATACAAAAATTCGATATCGAAAAATTGAAAAGTTTTTATTCCAAATTTGAATTTTATGAGCGAAACAAAAAAAAATTCTCTCGTTTAATGCTCCGTGCAAAGAATTGTTTATTTAAATTCAACTATAAGTGACTTTGAGTTACTACTCGAAGAAAATAAGGAGATAGTTTGATCTTGTATGATATATGGTAAAAGAAAGTTTATGATATAATTTAAAAATTTCTCGCCTGATAAATCATTTACAATTTAGAAAAAGAACTGATTTTTTTTGTAGAAAAAAAAAATACGATATTTTTTTAAAGTCATTTCTGAGGATTCAGGTGTTATTCCTCTGGACCCTGTAAATTCACTGCCATATCCAATGTCATAGAAACACGAATGGGACAGAGATACCCAAGCAAACGACTTTTGGTGAAATTGTAAATTGTAACTAATTCTCGGTGCGCGGGGGGAAGGGACTGTTAGTAATGCGGGCTACCAGTCCCATTACTAGCAATACATCCTGTCAGGTCGACCTCCACGCGGTTCCCCCTGGAAACTAACGTGCTGAATTCCAGATGTATTCATCATAATGGGCTAACTGACCTGTCTTTTCATTCTCACCTATCATCCCTCACTAGTGCCCCGCCAGCGTATACCGTTAGCGCCAGCAGGGTTACCATTCCATTATCCTCTATTAAAAAAAACCTTCGGTGCGCGAGTCTGTCTCGCACTTTTCTTTTCACCCGGTCAACTTTGAACTCGCGTTTCTTTGTTGAAAATGTTCGCTTCAATATTAGAAGTGACAGAATAGAGTACGCTAAATATTTTTATTTCACCGTGCACATTCCATACTCAAAGCTAAAACCTAACTGCTTTATAGCCCAGTGAAACGCATTTAGCGACGTGAAATCTTATTATTATTATGATGTTTGCGCGCACTCTGACTCAGAGTGCCTCATTAGTACTCACTTTAAACTAACTGCTTAGTGGAAAGCTTGCATTTGCTAATTGTGTTGTCATTAACGCTAAAACTACGTACGCCGTCGCTTGAGTTTGATTTGATTAAAACAAGCGAATATTTGACAGGCATTATACATGAATAAAATAGTTTTTTTTATATACAACTTAGAATGGCAAACAAGCTAATAGCCCACCTGATGGAAAGCGGTAACCGTCGCCTATAGACATGAGCAGTACCGTGGACATAACTGAGTATACTGTTTCGCCCATGATATCTTCCATGCGTTGTCTTCCTGAGGACTCAGGTGTTATTCCTCTGTATCCTGTAAATTCACGTCATATCCCACCCTTTAAATCGAAACACAGCCATGCAAACACAGCTGCTTCACGGCTGAAACACGAATGGGACAGAGGTGCTCAAGCAAACGACTTTTATACAAAGTTTCCCTCTGGTAGTTTGTTAGACTAGTGGTATGTTCGACAGATGTCTATTATTACTGTCCACTGTATCCACATAGGTCTCTCCCATTAGATGCAGTTAGACTTACCAAAGGGAGACTTTGTACAAAAGTCGATTGCTTGGGTACCTCTGTCCCATTCGTGTTTCAACTGTGAAGCAGTTGTGTTTGCATGGCTGTGTTTCGGTTTGAAGGGTGGGGGGATATGGCGTGAATTTATTGGGTACGGAGAAATAACACCTAAGTCCTCAAGAATGGCAACGCATGGGGTGTATCATGGGCGAAACAGTATACTCTGTTATGTCCATAGTACTGCTCATGTCTATGGGCGACGGTTACCACTTTCCATCAGGTGGGCCGCCAGCTTGTTTGCCACTCTAAGTTGTATAAAGAAAAAAGTAAATTATAATGTATAGAGGCATAACACCAGAGTTCTCTGGAATAGCAATACATGAGAGGTAATGCGTAGCACAGTGCATTCTGTATTATTTATTATATTTATTTATTTATTCTTTATTGTACACACCAGTTATAAGAATATGACATAGGTAATCAAATGTACAAACGCGAGCTTAACTCTAATAGAGTTTTCTTCCAGCAACACCCAAAGTGGAAAGGAGTATTTATGGTACTGTTTTAAAGTTAGTTGTTAGTCGTTAGCCTGTTTGTTGTTCTAAGTAGATATTTAAAAAAAGACTTGTGTTTGGACATAGCGGTTCGTTGCTGTGACCAACCATACAATTTAGGTGGCGTTACATTATTCAATCCTATTTAATGGCGAACTCCAGTAACAATTTACGTGCACACAAGGCCATATTTCTTCGGGATCGCTTTAAATAATTACAGCTATGGTAGTTATTATCGTAATAAATTTAAACTATCATCTACTGTAATAAGCAGTTGCAAGATTTAGAATTTCAAGAGTTAATTGGTTTAATAAATATAAGCTAAGTGATAAGTGTGACCTAATTATATTTAACTACATCTTAGCTATGAAGAGGGTCATAGTTAGATGGTGTATTAGCTTGAGTTATAGATCTTAAGTGTCGTAAGTTCGAGTCTGGCTGATATCAAATATGTTGTGAATTGTTCTTGGTGGATTAATCACAATGGACCAATTGACTTTATCATCTCCTGTTACCCCTTACTGGTATTCAGCCATGTAAATAAATCAAGCATAACTATAGTTATTATAAATTTTCGACTTCTTTTCCGGTGATGAAATATACAGTTATCGAATTTCACCAATATAAATAATCGACAAGTTCCTGTGACTGTCCTGTTAGGAATTACATTTATAAATAAATACAAGGCTTACGTATTTTAATATTTTTATGCAACTTAGAATGGCAAACAAGCTGACGGCCCACCTGATAAAAAGTGGTAACCGTCGCCTATAGACATGAGCAGTACCATGGATATAACAGAGTATACTGTTTCGCCCATGATACCCCCCATGCGTTGCCTTTCCTGAGAACTCAGGTGTTATTCCTCCGTACCTAGTAAATTCACGCCATATTTCACCCTTCAAACCGAAACACAGCCATGCAAACACAACTGCTTGACGGTAGAAACACGAATGGGACAGAGGTACCCAAACAATCGACTTGTACAAAATCTCTCTCTGTATCCTGTAATTTAATTACCATATCCTACCCTTAAAGCAATGATCAATGTTGAAAATAATAAAAATTTTTAAGTAGTTTCTCAGCGATTAGTCTAATTTTATCAATAAATTCGGCATCACAAAAAAATGTCTTCGATCGTGTATGTTTATGAATTAATCCATAAAATTTTGTTATTTTCTTACATCTCTTAATATTATTTATCGTCTAGACTTGTGAAGTTTCATGAAGATGAAACTACTACAGCTGTCCTAACTAGTTATGTCATCCTAAATATTAATTCCTATGGCACAACTAAGAGCAACTAGTTCTGCTAAAATTGTTCCCGATAGCACAACTGTATTCAAGTTCTGAAATAGCTATCACCTTTTGCAAGATCTGCTCTCCTGGTATTACAAAGTGTCTACTAGGTACTAGCAAATATCGGAGATGATAAGTTTATCTCACTAATATATATTATAAAATTGTAACTAGAAGATGTTTGCACATAGAATTTCATCATCATCATCATATCGTCATAGTCGTAGAATACTGACGGATCTGACAAATATTACATATAAAGATACGTCAGTATTCTATGACTTTGACGATATCAGCTTTTACTGTCCACGGTTTTGCCAGTAGTTGTCATGCTTGGCAGGCGGATTGGCAACCACAGTTAGGCTTTGGAGATGTTTTAAGAGAGACGCTGCTGCCCATCCCTCGCCCTTCTTTAGTCGCCTTTTACAACACCCACAGGAAAGAATAGGGTGGCTTATTCTATGCCAGGCCCAGACGGGAACTATCCCAAGATAATGCTCCCATATTCGTGGAAAATTCAGTCCTCTAGTAACTATATGTTAGCATTAGATGCTTTTAAATTTTTCTTTTATGGTGATTTCTTAATATGAAAGATTCACAACGGGAATTTTATGAAATTACTACGTTTGCCATTTCCGTCAAATGTTTCGACTTCATCCGAGAGTCTTCTTCAGGGGACGTACGGCGCTTTTGGTCACAGTGTCACGTCTCGCAGCTTACAGAGCGGAAAGATAATATAACAAAACACTCAGGTTTGTACGACGTTTTAATGATTATGAGTAATAATGTAACCAAGACACCAAGTCATTAGGTTTAAGATCCAAGCGATTCGTCTTGAAATTTTTGCCTCTTTTTTTGCAAATTGCGCACAAAAAACATTTTTTCCCATAACTCATGTTGACTGAGTTATCTGTCTCCGTAATAAAATTATCTTAGTGAATATTTTGCATCTTGCAACATTTCAAAAGATTTCAACTTTCTTAAGAAATTCTTTTATTCATGATTTTCGTTCGAAGTTTAAAAGCTTTGAAGAAGTTCGCGCAAAAAAGGCAAATGATCAATCAGTGGGAATTGATTTAAAAGCTAAAAAGTAGTTCAACGGATTGAAATAGAATTTCCTTCTCAACATGGAAAATTCAATTGACAAATGATAAAATTATAATATTATTAATAATAAAAAAATATTATAAATGTAAAAATTTGTGAAGCCATTTAGGTATGTGTTACTCTATTACGGATGGACGGATCGGCGTAGTATTTAGACCATATCCTAGGTTAACATATTATCATCAACATACCAGCCCTTAACTGTCCACTGCTGAACATAAGTCTTCCTCAGAAGAGGAGTTTTGCTAGTAGTTGTTACGCTTGGCAGGAGGGCAACCACAGTTAGGCTTTTAGTGATGTTTTAAGAGGGACGCTGCCCATCCCTATACCATTAAGTTTAGTCGCCTGGGAAAGGAAGGAGTGGCCCATTCTATGCCGGGATTTACATGGCGAATACTTATTAGTCCCATAGAAATTTTATTAAAATCGGTTAAATTAAAAATAAAAAAAAATGTTCAGTTTTTAAATCGAAATAACTGGTTTTGCTACATTTGAAGTCAGTTTTTTGTGGAACATTATCTTATTACTATACGATTGATTATTATCAGTTGTTGAAACTAGTTTATCTCGTAATTTTTAGAATGAAATCCAAGTTTACTAGATAGGAAAATACTTGTATAAGATTACTATATGAACTGATTTAGAGAAATTATTTTTAAAATCAAAAAGGTTTCTTCACGTGTTGGACCTGTTAACTTTTTTTTTTTTATACAACTTACAATGGCAAACAAGCTGACGGCCCATCTGATGTAAAGTGGTAACCGTCGCCTATAGACATGAGCAGTAGCATGGATATAACAGAGTATACTATTTCGCCCATGCGTTGCCATTCCTCAGGACTCAGGTGTTATTCCTCTTTGTCATTATTAAAATTGTTTTTCTTTTATTTTTATTTATTTAATTTTCTTTTTAATTTTTTTTGTCTTAAATAATCTTATCTAAGAGTTTTAAATATTTTTTTTTAATTTATTAACAATCACATTAATGTATAAATGTGAAAGTTTATAAAAATGGTTGATCATCCATCTGCATGGATGGATAGATGTTTGTTACTCTCTTACATAAAAACTACTAAATGGATTTTAATGAAATTTGGTATATGAGCAGAATATATCGTAACTTAGCATATATGATACTTTATATATTGAATCACATAGGAGAAGCCGCGGAATAGAGCTAGTCTTAAATTACTCCATGTAAGATATTTTTAATTATAATTTTATAATTCCCACGAATTCCCGCCGATAGTACAAAGCTGTTCGAACTATCACGAGTTCCTCATTAGCACGCGGTCGGCGATCTTCCACAGCTTGCTCTAATGTCTTTATTCCAGAACTATCGTGGCAATTTATTGCAACTTCGGGCTTAGCACCGTTAAAATGCTGATCTTTTAAATAATGGCTTAATTTTATGTTTTTCAGAACATCGCGGCCCGGCAGTTAGGTACTTCCAAAAGGGGTTTCTCGATTCGTCTGTATTTTTTAATATCGTCAATTCTAAACGGAATTGAATTATTCTTTTACAATCGATTGCTTGGGTAGCTCTGTGCCATTCGTGTTTCAACCGTGAAGCAGTTGTGTTTGCTTAGCATAGGGTGGAATATGGCGTGAATTTACTGGGTACAGAGGAATAACACCTGAGTCCTCAGGAATGGCAACGCATGGGAAGTATCATGGGCGAAACAGTATACTCTGTTATGTCCATAGTACTGCTCATGTCTATAGGCGACGGTTACCACTTTCCATCAGGTGGGCAGTCAGCTTGTTTGCCATTCTAAGTTGTACAAAAAAAAAGTATTTTTTTGCGTGGAATTAAATGTTTAGAAATAATTTTCCATTTTGTCAATTTTCAATAAAGAATTTTGAATATATATATTGATTGTTTTAAAAGTTCTCTGATAACGAATATCCAACAAAGAATATATTACTTATCTTTAAAAGTTTTACGTCTACTTTATATTCATACATTTTCAGTATAGCTTTACAAG
Organism: Galleria mellonella; assembly: GCF_026898425.1. Classification (NCBI taxonomy): domain Eukaryota; kingdom Metazoa; phylum Arthropoda; class Insecta; order Lepidoptera; family Pyralidae; genus Galleria; species Galleria mellonella. Next base: position 24,559 of record NW_026442090.1, on the reverse strand, counting down.
AATCTTGTCGCATGATTTTAGTTCAAAACTTTTTGAATAACCAATAAAACATTCTTCAGTTTCTCCTTCCAATATGACATGGATTTTTCAAAAAACATGCCTACAAAAATTTAAAAGGTCCGCAACGCGCAAATCACTTGTTTCGTGTTGCAGGTGGTAACTAACTATAGGTAGGTTACCGCTTTCCATCAAGTGGTCCGTCTGTTCGTTTGCCTCTTTAACAATAAAAAAATATTTAAAGTCAATTATTGTCGAAAATTTACAAATAATTCCGACATTGCTACATTACAAGCGGTAACTTTCGGTATAAATGTTCTTAACTAAACATTGTTTAATGCAACTTAATATGGCAAACAAGCTGACGGCCCACCTGATGGAAAGTGGTAACCGTCGCCTATAGACATGAGCAGTACTATAGACATAACAGAGTATACTGTTTTGCCCATGATACCCCCATGCGTTGCCATTTTTGAGGACTCAGATGTTATTCCTCTGTACTCTGTAAACTCACTGCCATATCCCACCCTTCAAACTGAAACACAGTCATGCAAACACAACAGTTGAAACACGAATGGGACAGAGGTGCCCATGCAAACGACTTTTGTACAAAGTCTCCCTTTGGTAAATTTAAATATACATAGAATACGTTTTCATCGTTTAGTCTATGATAAGAAAGTATTATTCGATATTAGATTGTACACGATCCTCGTTCAATCGAATATCGAATACCATCGCTCTTACGTTAGTGAGGGGTCACGTTTCCAGCCAGATTGTTCTAATGCCTCTATCCGATAAATCGTTTCGGAATCGATTCAATTTCGATTGTTTTAGTAAGTGAACGTTTGTAAAAATGTTCAAATCTTAATAGGAACTAATTATAAAACAAGTAAGGATAAAAAACCGTCGGATAATTTATTGACAAAAATCAATGAGTATTATTTTGTAGTAATAGTAGATATTAGTTTTATATAGTAATATTATTTCTGTTTAGCACTACTACTGCCTATTCACTACTTCCTATGCCACTGTGTTTGGTTGACTGGAAGAGATCTCCTTTAGAGATAAGTTCGCCTTTGCTAACATTGTTATTAACTTATTGTTGTTACTGTATGTTTTAGTGCAATAAAGAATATATATATTTTTTGTTATAAAAATCTTATTTATAATTTAGGATCGTTGTTTATGGGAAAGACTTATGTCCAAAAGTGGACAATTAATTATTTATATAACAACAGATGAATGGCATGGTGTTAGTTGATCTTTTAATAATTTTACAGTTTCGGTCTTTTAATAATTTTACTGTTGAGTTTCTTTTTTTTTTTTTTTTTTTTACAACACAGGGGGCAAACGAGCATGTACTTGGTAAGTGACTCAATAGATAACATCATTCTGAAATTTTCTGAAGGTTATGTTGTCGTATCGGTTCGGAAATTAAAAAAAATGACGACTTAGAAGTGACTGTAAAAATCAAGTCTATTTAAATAAAGGTGATTCGTTTAATGGTATTAAAATATACATAGTGGTTGACTCCATATGCTATTTTATTCTAAAAAGTGTTTGAAACTAAAATCAAGATTTTTTTGCGGTAAAATACGTATTTTGTGAGAAACTATAGTTTTAGTGCAATTCTGTGTTTTTTTTTTATATCACAATGGTGGCAAACAAGTAAACTAAAGCTTAGTGATGGTAAACGGTTACCATGTTCATGGCGGCACAATACCAGGGTCTGCTTACCCTAAACAAATCTTATTATCCCCTTTTTGAGGAAACCCATATAGTGGAGTCTTTAGGGAAATCCTCCAACCTTAACCAAAATAAACTTAATTTACGGGAGGAGTTATTTGAACAATTTGTTGCACTTCCCATATAGACTAGCTTTTAACTGCGGCTTCGTCCACGTGATAGGTTTGTAGGGTGTAACATTTATTATTTTAGTTTAGATATAAATTTTAAGTTAAGACAGAAGGTATGTATTTAAGATATAAACTCCAAACTTTCAGGGAATACTGACATAAACATTCATGTATGGAAGCTAATTGTGGATAGGCAGAAGAAATATGAAAGAAAGATAAATACTGTAAGTTGAGAGTTATGAGAAGTATGTGCGGTATTACATTAAAAGACAGAGTAAGAAACAGTGTGATTAGAGAGAAGTTATTTAATTTATATTTGCAAATCCCCGTGTCTTGGCAATCTCTTATGGACCAATGTACTCGCTGTTTCTTGTAAATTTCTTGTATTTAATAAATAAATAAAATAAAAAACCAATAAAAAAGTGTCAATGAAAGATTATGTATTTATAAAAATTGAAAAAGGAATGTTGCGTTGGTTTGGTCAATTGGATAGTAATTTATCCATATAAAAGAAGAATTACGAAAGAGATTTATCGAGTAAGAATGAATGGAGACGTTGGTAGGGGCCGCCCTAGACGGATAAACGAGTATGTCGATCAAATAGGCGACGTGCTAAAGAAGGGTCAAATTAAAAGTACTCGTAACCGGCGAGCGTGTATGAAAAGATTGATGAATGTGGAAGAAGCGAAAGAGGTTTGTTTGAATCGAAGCATTTGTCGTTCCATTGTTTCTGCCTACGTGAACAAGGGAGACTGAGACAAGCGTGACCTATATGTATGTATGTACGTATATATAAACTCCTTGTTGACTTTTTGCATAAATAATAGTACATTACTGCAGCGGCCAGCAACTGAGGCATTGATGGACGAACGTGCAAATACACACATACGTGAGTCCATCAATGTTTAGTTGTGGCCAAGGCTTGTATAGTACTTTTCTCAAACAATGCGCGGAAATCAAAAACACAATTTTTATTTTTAAGTTCAATGACGAATAACGAACAATAATAATTTTTCACGCACCATAATATTCCGTGGTTGTGTAAGTCAGTTCGAAATTTTAATAAAACCTTTTATTAGTTACCTCCTTGGTAGCCATGTTTCTAAGTAAAAGGTCATTCCATTTTTAAATTACAGGACAGATATGAGTTTACATAGTAATTTATCTGGCCGCAAAACACGACAGATATGGATTTTCATACAACTTTTGCCGGCCGCTGCCTGCATGTATCTGGCCAGTACGGCAATTTTGATTTATTTCTAAGAAGATTGTCAAAATTATGTTCACATTTCCAAACATGTTTGAGAAAAATAAGATTATATTCCATAAAAAAGACTTCAATTGTGGCATTACTTTGAAAGCTAAACTTCAAATAACGAAGTATTTTATAAATAGCTTTTCAACTAATCAGTTATGAGATAACAAAAATAAAAAAAAAATATAACCGAATTGAGTACCTCCTTCTTTTTGAAAGCGATTGAAAGAAAAAATATATTTTTTTTATTTATTGGATACTTCTTTCGACGGTCTTGTACAAATTACACATTAAAGGTCAAGATTTGACTTTATTTTTATTAACAAGTAAAATTAACCACAGTTGGTTTGTTACAAGTATAGAATTATACGAGTATATAATTTTTAATTAATATAATAATTGTCAAGTAAAAACAAAATAAAACTGACTTTAGTTATAGTAGAATCAGTTATTTTCATTGAAAAACTACTGGATTGTGATAAAGTTTGTATAGAACTAAACTCTAAGTACACAGTAAATAAACTGTGATACTCATGGTACCCTTCTTTTACTTCTTTAAGTTCTATTCCTTTTGGAAGTAATACAAAATAAGTTTTCTAAATTGGTTTATTATTGGTGGAGTTTTGAAGTAATAAAAAGATAATACTAAAATAAGAATCTCCTTGTTTAGATCGTTTTAAAAATAGCATATTTTTTCTATCACAAATAGTAGGTTTAAATTAAATTTCTTGACATTTGGTTAAGCCATAAAGCGCTAAAGAAATAAACCCATTTTCACCTTTATAATATCAGCAAGGTAGTAAGAATAGCTACAGTGCAGGAAAACAAGGAATTCCCGTCAGCATCTGTTATTTATTATAAAGACTGCCGATGACATAACGCCATCATTATTTCACGAAACTGTGAGAACGTTGTGTGTGCGAGGGAGGGTTATTTTTTATCCTCCACGAACTGTAAGCGGCGAAATCACTTGAGATAACCTTATGGATAACCATTTGGTGAATAATATTAGGCGCTAAGGCGACAGTAAACATGATCTGTTTGATTTTTTTTAAACGACATCGAAAATGTGTGGGTTTATTTATTTTATCGAAGGGACACTTTGTAAAAAGGTCGTCTGCACGGGTGATTAAAGATTATAAAGTATATAGATTGGTTAATGTAAAAGAGAGGAAATGTAATAACGTATATGTTAGAGCGAGTTATTAAACCATGATATTATTTTCCAAAATATATTATATGCTTGAAGCTGACTAACAACATAAATTATTTTTGTAATTTGAAGTGTAATTCCTTTTAAGTAAATATAGTTGATGAGAGTTAAATGTGCTGCAGATGCAGATTATGTTATATTCAGATGAATATTTACCAGTAGACATAATAGAGTATACTGTTTCGCCCATGATACCTCCCATGCGTTGCCATTCCTGAGGACTCAGGTGTTATTCCTCTGTACCCTGTAAATTCATGCCATATCCTACCCTTCAAAAACAAAAAAACAAAACAACAAAACAGCAAAGTCATGCAACAAAAGACTTTGCTTCACCACCCTTCCTTTCCCGTGGGTGTCGTAAGAGGCGAGTAAGAAAACTTAATAGTCAAGAATGGGCAGCAGCGTCCCTCTCAAAATATCACAAAAGTGTTTGCCAAGCAAAAAACCTCCGAAGGGGGAGGCCTTGTTCAGCAGTGGACAGTTAACGGCTGATATTGATAACTTATATATATAAAATAATAATAATATTAATGTTATATTATTAATTAATATTGTTATTAAAACTATTTTTTGTTTCTTTTTTTAACATTAATATAAAGAAGGACTTAGGCTACTATTTATTTCGGCCAGTCACCAAATCCCGGTCAGATATATGAAACACGTCATGGATAAAAGACAGAATAATAAAATTAATTATTTAAGATTTTGCTTTATAGAACTGTTCTCTTTTTAAACGATATTTTAAAAAGAGCTTAAAAAGAGACACTTTAATAAAGGTTTTTACCTATCCGCTTTCAAGTTTATAAAAATAAAATGTACCCTCTATACAGGGTTAAGCCGCCTTTTGTACATTCGTTTTTAATAATTCTGTTATCTCTTTTAATGACGCGGTCTCCGGTATTTCGGCTTGATATTTGTATTGTATTGTGTTTTTTCTCTGTTCCAGGGTTTTATCAAATTATTATTAGACTCGCCTGTAGAGAAGTGACGAAATTGTTTCAGCTAAGAAAAATAATCACAGCTCCATCTATTACTCCGATATTATGTTCTAAGGAGAAAGGAGATGTTACTAACGGAGCTTAGCAACCTATTGCTAGCAATGTACTCTGTCAACTCAATATCCACACCGTCCCCCATGGAAACTATCATGACTATTTTCTAATAAATTCGTGATCATGGGACAACTGACCTTTGTTTTCACCTATCATTTCACTGGTTAGAAGATGTATGACTTGGGGCTAATCTTTATAGCAGTCTAAGAGGGAAATTTATGGTCAGCAGTGAAGAATTAACGGCTAATTATGATGATGATGATGATGATGGTGATGATGATGATGATCTCACTAGTACTTCATATACCAATAGCAGAGGCAAGGTTTCTATTCCATTTTTATCCATCAAAATTACTTTCTAAGTGGTGATAGCTTAGTTAGGGAAATCGCTTGACTATTGTCCGGAAATACCAAGAACGAATTCCAAAGTACAGTTCTAAATATTTCAAATTGAAGTTTCGATAATTTAAAAAAAGAACTTCAAATTCAAGTGGAATTGTTTTGTCACGATTGAATTTGAAGTTAAAACTTTGAAGTTACAACAATTTGAAGTACTGAATTAATTTTTATAAAATCTCTATTAAGTTTGTTAAAAGTAAACCTATGCTCACATTTCAGTTTTCTAGACTTAGTACTTTTGACTATATGTTGATAATTCGCTAGGACTAATGATTTTATAAGTACATATTGCACTGTAGCATCTCAAAATTGTATACAAACCTGTACTAAAGCCTGCAAGAGATTTCGCCAAGTGATTGATTACAAAACGGTAGTAGTGTTTATAGTGAAACTGATGAAATGCATCCATCGATCACTCGCGCGCCATTACAGAACAGATAAATAATGATCCACGCCGGAACTTGAGTGTACTTCGAATGGAACGAAGTGGCTCTCCGTTATTGACTACAATTGACTTAGATTGGACAGTGCATTTTTTAAGAGCTGATGATTTTTTTCACTAAACTCATAATGCCAAACAAGTTGACAGCGGAACAGATGGAAAGCAGTAATTGTCGTCTATAGACACGAACAATGCTATGAATGTTGCAGAATTAATACACTATGATACCCATGTTATCCCTCGTCTTCTTGAGTTCCGGTTCAATTAGAAGTTAAACGACTTTAAGGTTATCTTAATTTTTGAAGCTTCTGCTCTCAAGAGCGAGATAGTGCCATAGCTTAACTGCTTTCGCAAGTTCTTCAGTCAGGAGTGACGCCTCTTTGACGCCTCTTTTTGGTGCCTCTTTTTATCAGCAATCTTGCCTTGGATGATTAGTTGGAATATTCTGTATTTTTCATTCTTCATGACGTGATCGAAGTACGACATATTCTGATACTTAACGGTGTTTATTCGTACTCGTAAGCTTCAACTTTTTTCTAAACATAGGAAAAACGATAAAATTTGTTTCTCGGTCATGCCATGAGATTTTCAAAATATTACGGTATATCTACATTTCAAACGTCTTCAGTTTCCTCATAGAGTTATGTACGAGACTCCATATCTTTACGCCATACAGGGGCACAGAGAAGACACAGCAGCATAATATACGTAATCTTAGACTAATATGTAAATCTCTATCATACAGAACTTTACTCATTTTGAAGAAAGTCGAGCGAGTTGTCTCAATGCAAATTTTGATTTCTTGAGCACGGCTTCCAGTTTCAATCAACTTTCCAAATACTTTAACTTATTAATCTGTTCTATCAATAGTGTCCCTGTGAAGAGCTTATCATGGGGTTTTGGCCTCTTAGAGATGAACAAGTGCTTAGTTTTTGGGATATCAATAGTAGATTATGGTATTATACCTTCGTCTTTGAAACTTTACTGCCATATTACACATGCTGCAAGCATTACATGCCATATCCCTTCAAATTAAAACACAGTCATGCAAGTACAGCTAATTAACAGCAGAGATACGGATGAGATAGAGGATATACATAATTAATTTTATTCATTTATTTATATTATTTTTTGTTAAGAAATCTGACGGTTGACTTTTGGCTTTTGACCACAATAAAATATCAGTGTTATGCTCTTTAGAGAGTAAAACAATAAACTGATTTGTGACCATTTTGTGTGACTGTGGCACAATCAAATTATGTTTCTCTTTTTATATACTTTCCTGTTTTTTTTTTGTATATGTATTCTTTTATTTTTTTTTAAAGTATGTACCAATATCTGATGTTATTTGTGTGCTGTAAATGATGCAAATAAATTATCTATCTAATTATGCAAATAACTTCTGACTTTTGTATGAAGTCTCCCTCTGGTAATTAGGAGTGGAGATTCCGTTTGTGCTATCTACATAGGCTAAAAGAAAAAAAAAAAGATAGGTAAACATTTGTTACACTAACGTACTATGGTAAACAGACCGGCAAACTGTTACCGTAGGCTATAAACGTCTGTAACATCAAGGGTATTACGAGCTCATTGCCGAAATTTTATTACGTCAATTTAAAAGAACCCCATACTATAGTCTTTGGGAAAGAGCTCGGATAAAGAATAGATGATGAAATCAGGCCAGTTGGTTCAGCGTGACAAATTCGGAAGGTTTCCCAAGAATTAATCTCGATGTATGTAGTGGAGATTTAATAATATACCACTTATATTTATATTTTTTTTTATTAAAAAGATGAGAGAAGACATATAGGACAAATGACTATGGAGTCAAAACTGTTAGGATTAGAAACATGAAATTAGACAAAAAGTCGCTTTCTAATATTACAATATGCATAATAGAGTAGAAACAGGGTCTTTGTTTTAACTTCCACGAAATTGGAAAATAAATATGATTTGATAAAAATAAACATTCTTCACAATAAACAAACAGTACTTTAAAGGCTTCAGAAAAGAAATGAATTTTGAGAAATACTGTAATTAAGTTTTATCATTTTTATATAAGAAAAATAAGACAATTTAATTTTTCTCGAAGAAGATATACGATTAATTTTAAGTTAAGCGATTAAAAAACATATCCTTATGGGTCGAGTTTCGAAAAATTCTCTCTTATTACTTGTATAGTTCATACAAGGTGTATCGTCCCAAGTGGCGCTTCAATCGATCGATTATTCGATTCTTAATCGAATGTCCACACACCTCGCGGATATGAAGCGATTACATTATTATTAAGTTGAAGGGTAGTTAGTTAACTCGTCCTTGCACTCGGCTTGAGATCACGTACCGTCGCGAATCGAGAGCATTTAACCGAACAGTGAACTAGGAGATCTTCATATTAAAGATTACCAGAGGGAGACTTTGTACAAAAGTCGATTGCTTGGGTACCTCTGTCCTTTTCGTGTTTCTACCGTGAAGCCTAGGGTGGGATATGGCGTGAATTTACAGGGTACAGAGAAATAACACCTGAGTTCTCGGGAATGGCAACGCATGGGGGGGTATCATGGGCGAAACAGTACACTCTGTTATGTCCATGGTACTGCTCATGTCTACAGGCGACGGTTATCACTTTCCATCAGGTGGGCCGTCAGCTTGTTTGCCATACTAAGTTGCATAAAAAAAAAGTCAAATATTGTATATTTAAAGATATTTGTGTAGGCCTACCAATCAATAATCTATAACAGCATCCAGTCAAAGGTGGAAAGCAGTGCGGCGCATGAGATTCCTTCAAGTAAGTGCACGTACCTTCTTAAATATTGTAATCGCTTCATCCTCATTATCAGAAGTAAGGACAAACGTATTTCCACCGCTTAACGGTGTCCCTACGGGGGGAAAGGGATTGTTAGTAATGGAGACTGAGAGTCCCATTGCTAGCAATATACTCAACCAGGTCGACCTCCTCACGGTTCCCCCTGGAAACTATCATGGTTAATTCCTGATGAATTCATCATGATGGGCTAACTGGCCTGTTTTCATTCTCATCTATCACCCTTCACTGGTGCTCCGCCAGCGTATCCCGTTAGCGCAGGCGGGGTTACCATATCATTTTTACCCATCAAAAAAAAAATTGGTGTCCCTACACAAGGAATCTCCTGTTTAAATTTGATACATTTTTCTAGTTTTGTGCGTCGATGAGTCTGACAATAAGACTTTTCTCGTTAAAACATACTTGTAGTATATATGTATACAGATATAGTATGGCTTATAATATGTGTGCGTAAGATGTAAGACTTAATGTAATTTGCATAAGACAACTCGTAGTTTCCGCCTGGCGGAGTCTTCGCTAGCACCTGTTCGTGAAGTTCATCTGACAGTTTCGGCTGTTTGTGTTGTTGTCTTAGTCAGTTCTAAGAACGTTTTAGATACGCGTTAATTCATTCAATATATATTAAGGTGAAATGATTTATTTATATACATAGTTATAATACGCTAATAATATTAATGCATATATATATATATATATATATATATATATATATATATATATATATATATATATATATATATATATATATATATATATAACGGAATACAACATAAACTACTATTGTTCATTTTTTACTGTACTAGGTGTGATTTTGTGGATTTGTTTTTATACCACTGAGGTGGCAAACAAGCTGACGGTCCACCTGATGGAAAGTGGTAACCGTTGCCTGTAGACATGAGCAGTACCATGGACATAACAGAGTATACTGTTTCGCCCATGATACCCCCATGCGTTGCTATTCCTGAGGACTCAGGTGTTATTCCTCTGTATCCAATACTCGAAGATTGACCACCACTATAACTACCAGAAGATCCATAACCTTTAATATAAGCCATCAATCTCCGACTGCTATTTTGTTCACGCACGTTTTGCGACACGTGTTTCATCATTAAACGAGATATTTTCAGGTAAATAATTATATCGCTACTAGGAGCCTAGTGTTGATCGTTCGCAGTTTGGGTGCCGAATTAAACAAAGTAATTCTAATCAAATAACCAGTACAATTGTTTAGTTTTACCGTTTACCTGAATCATTGGTAGTTACCTATTATTCCCATATTGTTGCTTACAGTCTTAATAGAAGAATAAATATTGAACACATTTTTTTATAATATGAATGTGTGTACAAAGTTTTACCATATGTCTACAACTGCGACACGAACATAACTCATTGTGAACATTTTCTCAAAAGAACACACATGTTGAAAAACAATTTAAGAATTTGTTCCATAAAACAACATAGATTTTAATCTTAGCAATAGTTATTTTGATTTAAAATCTAAACTATTCAACCGATTTAGATAAAATTTATATGGGACTAATGTTATATCTTTTTAGACAAAAAAAGAATTATCCAAATGGGTTTTTAAATGACGGACTTGTTAGGTAACAAACATAAAAAAATACATCTGAAATTTTTTAAATTCTCCTTTTGAAGTTGGATGAAAAAATTTTAAACATTCTATATTAATTCCATATCTGAACGCACTGAGTCTGTTCAACATACAGAAAAAAAAAATAAAGCCGTATCGAGGAGAAACTTTTTTCTAAATTCGTTTAAAAAAGAAATTCGATAAACGAATTCGAAAAAGGATTTTAGTTTCGAAGTTCGACTGTCATCGCTCAGTGTCCCCCGCGAATTCCGATTTGAATTAAGAATGGCAGTGAGTCACCATTTTTGTCGTCACGCGATTAGATTGGCATGTGCAAGCAGTTCAGGGTTGATTGGAAAATTTTCGCGCGTCCCGGCATCCTTGCGACGAAGAATTGCTTCGGATGGAATTTTCGACCTTAAGTGGCTCGAATAGTGCCATAGTTGCACGTGCCAATATTTTTGAAGCGATAGTCAGATCGAATATATGTAGAAGAATAGAACTATTGGAATCTAAATTTAAAAAAAAATATGGCATCTACGATAGAAGTCACATATCATAAATTAGTACTTTGACCATGCAATTTCGTCTATATTAATATTTACAAAAATAAATACTAATATATATTAATTGTATGTACACATTATAATGGGATGGGATGGAAATAACATGTTTAAGAGAATTTGATATGAGAAGTTTTAATAAGACCAATGAAAACTAAAACAATAATTTTTATCTCTTGTCTCTCTGGTTATTTGTCAGTCTCTTACAGTCAAAATTAAAGCATAAAGTTGGATGCAGTTTTCACAGTTGTATTTCTGAAGGTCTAATTTAAAATCTAGTATATATTAAAAAAGAACAATAATTTAAAGTATTTTTTTTTAATAACAAAAATTAATAAGGGATAAATATGTGAGAAAACGTTATATATTGCAAAAATAATGGTCAAAATAGGAATAGAATTCCCGAATTATATCGTCGTAGACAAACATAAAAAAAAAACCTCAAATTACAAACTTTTAGAAACAGGTTTGCGTTACTATTTTTATCTTATTTTTTGCTGCTATAATTATATTCACTAAGCTTTTACCCACTTATATAGAAAATGGCCGTAATAAACGTAATTCTGCAGATTTTCGCAGAAGCACAAAACTATAAGGATTCCGTATAACAGCGACTAGGACACTTTCATAGGATTTTATTCAAATAGTTTCCGCAACGCCGTCCGCCGAGGTATTATATTGAAATTCTTTTAGGAAGTACCACGTAGGTACTTGATACGGGGTTGCCAGATGCGATTTTATATTTGTACCCAAATGTCAAATATTTTTTCTCTAAACTGATAAAATTTCATAAATCTTTACTCAATCACGTTTGTGTATTAGTTTTCACTAATCTTTATATATCCTCATTAAAGAATATAGAAAAAAAAAACGCCCTTTTCAACACTTTATTTGATGCTTGAAACTTTTATTGGTATATTATTGAATTCTTATTATTATATCCCCATAAGAGAAGTTTTGCCAGTAGTTGCCACGTTTGACAGGCGGATTGGCAACCGCAGTTAGATTTAAGTGATATTTTAAGGGTGACAGTGCTGCCCAATCCTCGACCATTAAATTCCCTTACTCGCTTACGACACACACGGGAAAGGAAGAATAGAATAGATTTATAGAATAGAAATCATTTATTCAAATAAACTTACATTGAAGCACTTTTGAAAACATCATTACATTTTTTTTAAAATAATCTACCGCTCGTTTGACATTGTTAAATAAGCTGTGTCATCACAAGAAGAACGAGCAAGAAATGTTCGTATTTGTTTTATATTGTGATTGCTCTTTTAAATAATTTTATTATTACTTTACATTTTCATTCCTTATTTATTTAGTTTAATTGTGTGAATTACAAACCACCAATTAGCAAAATTCAATTAAATACTCAAAAAGAAAAAATATTGAATACATAACCAACTGGTTAAAAAATTAATAAGAGGAAATCAGTCATAGTGATTAGAGCAGACCAGTCCCTACAAGCAGCACCAGTTCACGAGTATGACGGGTGAGCCAGCCATCACTGCGCTCGACCATATTTTAGGGAGCCCAATGACCCGGCCCACCACGCCGCACAAGTCCATTTTAGCCACCCTCATCGTTCAAAACACTTTTACCACGGAAAGAAAGGGGTGGCTATTCTTAGTGAGCATGACTATTAGCCATCTGATAGTTATTATAGTATTCACATTTTACATAAGAATGCATGCGGCAATTAATACAAAAAACCGCTACGCTTTCATATTTCTAAAATTAATCAATTAAATCAAGAAAGCAATGAGAAAATAAAATTATAACGTTGTATGCTAATAAACTAATTATTTACTTGATATGTTGTCATCTATGAATTCGTCTATCCTGTAATAGGCTTTCTTACATAAAAATTGGTATTAATATAAGATTTGAATTGCCTCTCTGTCAGATTTAATGCAGATTCCGGCAGTTTATTATAAAATCTTATGCAATTACCATAGAATGAATTACTGATTTTGTGCAGACGGCATTTAGGTAAAATAAGCTTATTTATATTGCGTAAGTTTCTACTTGTACAGTCTTTGAGTTTTTTAAAACTCTCTAAGTTCTTCCGTGTATACATAATATTTTCATAAATGTATTGTGAAGTAACTGTGAGGATATTTGAGTCTTTAAAGCACTGACGTAATGACTCTCTCGAACCCATACCATAAATAGAACGTATGGCTCTCTTTTGTAAAACAAATATAGTATTTATATCGGCTGCCCCACCCCACAGCAGTATGCCATAAGACATTATGCTATGGAAATAACTAAAATATACAAGTTTAGCCGTTGCCACGTCTGTTAATTGTCTAATTCTTCTAATTGCATATGCAGCAGAACTGAGTCTACTGGCCAATTTTGAAATATGGGGCCCCCCATTGTAATTTCGAGTCCACTGTTATACCTAAAAAAACTGTATCATTAACAAAATTTACTATTTCATCATTAAGCAATAACTGTGTATTTATTAGTCTTACATTAGGAAGTGTAAATTTTATACACTTTGTTTTGCTGGAATTTAATAATAGGTTATTACATGTAAACCAATTTAATATTGCAGACATAGCACAATTTACATCATCATGATCCACACAATCAAATGCCTTTGATAGGTCACAAAAAACTCACGAGTGCATCCTGTGACCTCTCCCAAGATTCGATTTATAATATACTTTATTTATTATTATATTATTGTGTCACTAGGGCAACACCTGCGTCAGTGGTAGACTTGCCGGCGGTGAAACCATATTGCTGACTGTGAAGCAGTCCGTTAACCCTGAAGTGATGGAAGGGGTGGCACATTCTATGCCTGGACCACACATTGCATTTATATACTATAATACTATACAATTTATAAAATGGAAATCTCTTCAAAAGATAATTTTAATTTACGTTAATTTAATTTTTTTTTCATAAATATCTCCAACTATTACATTTCCTCATAATTTTACAAAAACAATTTTTTTAGCTAAAAAAAAATATTGTCGAAAAAAAAGTATGCAGTCTGGCAACACTGACACGATACTGTATTGACATTGTTAGAATAAGTGAAAACTGTTTACCAACTTACAATGTATTTAATGACGCTGCGGTTCCTTTGCAGAACCACGGTTTTCATTTTCAACCATAAAGGAGCAGTTTTTAATATGTTCGTATTTGTTTTATATGTGAAGTGATTACATCGCCAACCGAGTTTGATGATTATTTTTACAATATATAAGATTTTTCCCGTGTTGATTCCTTATTTATTTATTTATTTATTCATTACCACAATTATGTGTACATGGCTGACTTAATGCTAAAAGCATTCTCTCCCAGTCAACCGTACAGAAGCGTCAGAATACTCGAATGCGATACTAGCGATTATTGATATACATACATACTAAAATTACATATATAAACGAATAAATATACACCAATAAATAACAAATATACTTACACATATATAACATATACTATATTATACACGAAATTGAAAATAATATAAAGTACTTTTATATTATTCTCAAATAAGCAGTATGTCTCAGTAATTTTGTGACAAATAACTATATATAAATGTATAATTGTGTATATCATCATAAAAGTCCTTAATTATCCACTGCTGAACATAAGCCTTCTCCTTAGGGGGTTTAGCCAGTATTTGCCACGCTTGGCAGGCCGATTGGCAACCGCAGTCAGGCTTAAGAGCTGTTTTAAGAGGGACGCTGCTGCCCATCCCTCATCGTTCCTTATTCGTCTTTTACCACGGGAAAGAAAGGGGTGGCCTATTCTATGCCGGGATCATACAGCCATATTTTTGTATAATGATTAGACATTAAGTATTTTGTAATTAGAATTGTATTATATTGTAATTGTATTATATATTAAATTTTTTACTGGGCATTATGTAGTTTATCTTTAACTGTACGGTTATTACCCTTATACATTCTACAGTCTTCTTTCAGCTTCTCAAAGGTTGACTGTAAGAGATCCCTTTATGGGATAAGTCCGCCATTGTATATTAAATAATTTATCAGTGTTCAATGTGAATAATGCACAATAAAGATTTTACAATACAATACAATACATTCGTACTTTATAATTGCAATAAAAAATGTAATTGATATTAAATAAAATTTAATATTTACATAACTCTATGGGGTGCTGCATGTTATGTACTTATTCGTATATGGACCATGGATTCAACAGGGAGTACAAAAGTCGATTGCTTGGGTACCTCTTGTTCCATTCGTCAACTGTGAAGCCTCTGTTCCATGTTTTCAACCGTGAAGCAGTTGTGTTTGCATGGCTGTGTTTCGGTTTGAAGGGTGGGATATGGCGTGAATTTACTGGTACAGAGGAATAACACCTGAGTCCTCAGGAATGTCAACGCATGGGGGTATCATGGGCGAAACAGTATACTCTGTAATGTTGAAAAAACAGGACACATTTTTATCCATGTGTGGGTGAATCCCTATTACATCTATACATTATACGAGTATTGTGTTACCTATACCTACACATTGGATTATCCCTTATCATAATGTACTAAGAAGTACCTTTAACATAATATAAAAAGATGTTTAATTTTTTTTTATATACAACTTAGAGTGGCAAACAAGCTGACGGCCCACCTTATGGAAAGTGGTAGCCGTCGCCTATAGACATACATACAGCAGTACCATGGGTATAACAGAGTATACTGTTTCGCCCATGATACCCCCCATGCGTTGCCATTCCTGAGGACTATTCCTGAGTATTATTCCTTTGTTCCATGTAAATTTACTGTCATTATGTAAATTTACTGTCACATCATTTCAAACTGAAACACAGTGCTTCACGGTAGAAACACGAATAGGACAGAGGTGTCCAAGTAAACTTAGGGCTCTATTTATATATGTATATAATCTGAGGTCTTTATTTATTATTATATTATTGGAGATTTATTATTTGATTCTCACAACAAATTCATTTTCCAAGATTTTGGCTTTGAAAATTAGAATTGAAAGAAAAAAATCTGTAAAAAATATTGCCTTTCATCTGTTGCAAAGTTCTGAGATATTTATCATTTAAACAAATAAAAAAATGAACGGCCCAACTGATGGAATGTGATAACTGTCGCCTAGAGATACAAATAGCTAGCCCCTTATAGGCATCACTATGGCATCCCTCCTGCGTTGTAATTCCTGAAGATTATGATGTTATGCATTATTACTTTATAGTATACTAGCGGCCCGGTACGTGCTTCGCTACGTATAAAGTGAAATAATAAAAAAGAAAAAAAAATATTCAAACAAAAAAAATATTAATAATTTAATTGTACTGTCACACTGAAAAAAAAAATCAATTTGACAGCACAATTCCCACCTTAAAAAAGTTTGAATTTGGCACAAAAATCCCTATTAACAAAACAAATATGATCCGCCATTTATTGAATTCATTTGTTACGAAATATGTGATAAATGAAGAACCGCTCGACCGATTATGTGTAAACTTCACATAAACCATGTTCTAAATAGTCCGAACAAAGCCTAAACATTTGGTTTGGATAGGTGAGCCCGTTCTTGTGTTATAAAATTACAACGAAAAGTGGCATTAATTTTTATATATATATAGATTAATCTTCTTGTTCTGTTTATACCTTTATACATGTAGGTATACTAGGAGAAAAGTTAGCGTGAATATTTAAGTGAGAAAATTCATTGAACAACATACAGAAGAGAATTAATGAGAGGCGAAAAATTACAATGGGATTACCTCGCGGCGCCGGTGGGCGCTACAAATGAATCAGTTGGATTCCGTACATTTTTCGGTCCATTTCCAGTTTTACTTATGCAAATAAGTTTCGACAGCGAGCGGGGAACCTGCTGAAATGAAAGCGTTTGTTCTGCGGACAAGGAAAGTTGTGGGGACGGTTTGGTGTTTATTTATTTATAGATATATAAATTAAAAATTTTTAGAACACTTTTCTTATTGATACTAAACTCTTTTTTTTACAAAAATTAATATTTTAATAATAATAATAAAATAATTAATATTTTTTTTTTAAAATATTAAAAAAATTTTAGAATAAAAAAAAATTCAAGTGAATAAAAATTTTTTCAGTAAAAGCTTCCTAGATTTTTTTATTTGTAAAAACTCTGTATTCTTTCTGTATTTTATTATTTTGGTAATGTGGTCAATAAAGAATAAATAAAATAACAAAAATAATACAATATAAAAATTATGACATATTACTTGTTAAACAACATCAGTCTATGGTGCTCCTGGAGGGAATATAACGCACAACATGCATGCAACTTACATTTCGCCAAACATTTTAGAATCTAATGTGACAGTTAACTCCATTAAAGTACCTAAACTGCAAAGTAAAATTTGTACAGATGCGGTCGAGTCGAGCGCGCCCTAATGACGCGGTCCCAGCCCCGAATATTGTGTTGTGAACGACCATTGTACTGTGACTGTTTATTTGTAACGCAAGGAATTAACGATTAAAGAGTTACTCGAGATTTTGACGTAAAAAACATATATATTCTTTATTGCAGTTGTAAGTTACATATAAAACACATAATATAGTACATTTTAAATGTAAAACTATATATTTTTACCAGAAGGAGATTTTATATAAGAGTCGTTTGCTTGAGCACCTCTGTCCCATTCGTGTTTCTACCGTGAAACAGTTGTATTTGCATGGCTGTGTTTCGGTTTAAATGATGGGATTTGGCAAGAAATTTACAGGATACAGAGAAATAAAACCTGAGTCTTCAGGATTGGCAACGCATTCCGAAACTAGTCGAAAAAGCTCGACTAGTTTCGGAATTATTCAAGACTTTTAATCATTAGCGGCTGTAATAAAAGCACGAGCGAATGCGTAATAATGTAAGTCAATCCAGTATTTCTTATAGTGAAACTTTAAATAATAAAAACACAGTAAAACTACTATGAAATAAAAATGCGAGAGTTTGGATGTTCCTTACTTAATCGCATTCAAATGGCTGGATAGATTTGTATTAAATTTTGTACGCAGAGAATGTACACTAAACTTCTTATTCATCAAAAACTAAAAACTTGTTTAAATCTATTTAGCTATTACACTATTTCGGCAATTTCTTTCAAATTAGAAATTTATTACAAAAGAAAGAGACAAAACAATATAGCTACAATAAGTTTACGAGCGATTTGACGTTTTTATGAATGAGGGGGTAGTAGTAGAATACTCTATGATTATATTACTATTTGTACCTTCAATAATAGCCTATCATTGTCTTTAATTATGCCTGTATATTGGTGAACATTTTACAATCCAACGTGGCGGTTGTCTCTATTAAAGCACCTGTGCCGCGAAGTGAAACTTGTACAGATGCGGTCGAGTCGAGCGCGCCCTAATGACGCGGTCCCAGCTCCGAATATTGTGTTATAATGGACCATTGTACCGTGACTGTTTGTTTGTTCGCTCATTAAACAATGCCCCGCAAGAAATTAATGATTTAAGGGGTTACCTGAGATTTTCTGAGGTATATTTAAATACAGATATGAATTTAAATAACGCAACTGTAATTCTGAGAGTCTTCCAGGAAATGTAGTAACTTAATTCGTTTGAATTATTCGTGAATGTTTCGATATTGCGTTGCTGATTGTGAATAGAATATTACAAACTAGCGGCCCGTCCCGGCGTCGCACGGGTGAACATTTTTAACATTGCCCTTCACTGTTCTGCTCCTATTGATCGTAGCATGATGAAAAGTATACTACAACCTGCCCAGGAGTATGAAGAATAATTGTACCAAGTTTCGTTAAAATCTGTCTAGTAGTTTTTGTTTCTATAACGAACATACAGACAGACAGACAAAAATTTTACTGATTGCATTTTCATTTTTTGCATCAGTATCGATCACCAATCACCCGCTAATAGTTATTTTGGAAATATATTTCATGTACAGAATTGACCTCTCTACAGATTTATTATAAATATAGAAGAAGATGATAGGGATAGGGGGGGGGGGGGGGGTAGGAAGATTACAAAATGTCCGGATGGTATTGATGATGATTGAAACTGCCATTTTTCTTTTCTCTTACATATTTAATGAGAATATTTGGAAGGTTTTTTTTTGTATTCTATTTACCATTTTTGAAATAGTCATATTCTATACTTATCTTTTGATCCACTTGTGTCATTGTATTGTGAGTAAATACATGTATTAAAAACTTTTTTTAATACAACTTAGAATGGCAAACAAGCTGACGGCCCACCTGATGGAAAGTGGTAACCGTCGCCTATAGACATGAGCAGTACCATGGACACAACAGAGTATACTGTTTCGCCCATGATACCCCCCATGCGTTGCCATTGCTTAAAGTACATAACCGTAATTGTACAGATTCAATATAGATAAGAGCAATAGAGTTACTGAATTTATATATAAAAGTATAAGAATAAACAAAAATAACATACACATTAATACCACTCTTCCTCTCACTTTAAACATACACACACTTACACTGTTCACCTTCTCTCACACTATACACTGAACGTTACAGATTTCAAAATTTAATTAACTGTAATCTTCTACATAGTTTAACATTAATTTCTTTTCTTTTTCCTTTTTTATTCACCTGTTTATTACCTGTTTATTATGTTTTTTTTTTAATGGATGATAATGGAATGGTAGCCCCACCCGCGCTATAGGTATACACCGGCGGGGCACCAGTGAAGGATGATAGGTGAGGATAAAGTAGGTCAGTTAGCCCATCGTGACGAATTCAACAAGAATTGTTCACGATGGTTTCCAGGGGGAACCACGTGGAGGTCGACCTAATAAGGCATATTGCTAGCAATGGGGCTGTCAAACTCCATTGCTAACAATCCCTTTCCCCCTGTTTATTATGTTTGTAGCTTAATATTGTTAATTCTGCATGTAAAAATACAAAGTATTAGTTCTTGTGTGTTGGAAGGTACTGGCTTACAAGGCACAGGTTACCCTAATTTGTAAGCTAGGGCAAAAAATATGTAACAGTGCAAACCTGTATTTGTTAATAAAGTTTTATTATTATTATTTATTTAAATAACTTTATTGACCAAAATAGAATAAGGTACAAAAGGCCGACTTAATGCTACTAGCATTCTCTACCAAGTGGTTGCGAGATTTTTGGTGTTTAATTTTTATTTTTTGTGACTGTGTTACTTACGCAAATACATCGTCAATTCTGAATAAATTTTCGGAATGACTTTTGCAATATGCAAATAAGGTTTATTCTTGTGTCAGTCCATTATTAATTTTGTCACGATTGACGATGCCGGTTTTCTTTGCGAAGCAATAAACTGCTCATTTTGAAACAAAATTCATTTATAAATATTATGCGAGTTGCGATGTAAACTTGAATCTTGGATTATATAGAGGAAGCTTCGAATGTTAAAAATAGGTTAAAATTTAGTCAACGACATGGCATTTTAGCTGATTAAAAATGACACATATTTTTTTAAACAAAGGAATAATCGCTCTTTTTCAGTAAATATTGCAAGTAATAGGATCTAAACGTTTCTTAGATTAGGTCGATTTTTAATTCGATTTGGGAACTATTTCTTTTGATTATATTTTTTTATTTTTAAATTTATAAAATATTATTTAAAAATTAATATAGGTATCTTCATTAAAATAGCTATTTTACTATTTAACCTATTTTGATAATTAAAACATATGCTTGTATGCTACCTCAGTGGTATAAAAATAAAAAAAAATAAGTCCATTCTCTGATATAAATAAAAATAATTAATGAAAATAAATATCTTTATTCATTGTCTGTCCATTTCTATCGAATATATTCCTAAGAATTTTGTATCGTTTGTATATTTCAATTTAACCTTATGATATACATTTCGCCCTTTATTATTATTAATCAGCCATTAACTGTCCATTGCCGAACAGCTGTGTTTTCTCCCACATACTAAGTAATAATTGTACATTATGGCAACCCTATTTACGCACACATAGATAAAAAGTTGACCTATTTTTGGCTAACCGTTTGTATGGAGGTATTCTATATAATCGAAGATTCAAATATATTCACTGTAATGTATCTAGAAACATTTTGTCATCTATTGTTGTGCGAGTTGTGTTGTGTGTTTTATGTAATAAAAATAAATTAAACTCATGACTGTACATTTTGATGGGGTAGTCAGAAATATCTATTTGTTTATATAAAAAAAAAAAAAAAAAACTATATTTACACTAGTACAGGATTACAAATTAAGTCAATGGGAGAAACGGATTGTTAGTAATGGGATCTAATCTATTGCTAACTTTATATACTAATATATCCCCAGGTCGACATCCACGGGGGAGGGAGACTTTGTACAAAAGTCGATTGCTTGGGTACCTCTGTCCTATGCGTGATTCAACCGTGAAGCAGTTGTGTTTGCATGGCTGTGTTTCGGTTTAAAGGGTGGGATATGGCGTGAATTTACTGGGTACAGAAGAATAACACCTAAATCCTCAGGAATGGCAACACATGGGGCCATAGTACTGCTCATATCTATAGGGTACGGTTACGACTTTCCATCAGATGGACCGTCAGCTTGTTTACCATTCTAAATAGCATAAAAAATATTAATTTGGTTTGTGTACATACATACATACATATACATTTGTGTATATATTTTTAATCTTTATAATCTTTATAATCTGTATCATTCTTTAAAGGAACAATAAGGAGTTTTCATTCGTTAAATCATTCATTCATGTCAATCATTACCATTGTAAAATTCGTAATACTCGACATGCCCATATTTTTGACGCGTGAAAATAGTATGGTAACCCTGCCTACGCTAACGGGATATGCTGGCGCGGCACCAGTGAAGGGTGATAGATGAGAATGAAAACAGGCTGTTAACCCATCATGATGAATTCATCAGGAAATATCCATGATAGTTTCCAGGGGGAACCGCGAGTAGGTCGACCTGGTTGGGTATGTTGCTAGCAATGGGATTCTCAGTCTCCTTAACTAACAATCCCTTTCTCCCCACACATGCCCATATTTCACCGAGCATACAATCCAACTTATTGTAAAGCACCGCAAACAATAGTGTTGCTAGATTGGATATTTTTTTTGCACTTTTGGATAACAGTTTTGGTACTTGTGAACTCTATAGATTTGTACAAATTATGTTTGTGATAAAAATCTTAGAAATCGATACAATATCTAAGATTTTTCTTATATATATATATATATATATATATATATATATATATATATATATATATATATGTATGTGTGTGTGTGTGTGTGTGTGTGTGTGTGCGTGCGTGTGCGTGTGTGTATATATACATAGGTTTGCCAATTGCTATCTCGAATTCAATTTATTATACTAATTGTCTTCAAAATTGAAATATAATATTATGAAATAGGAATAATAAAAATATCATTTGAGAAACCAACCCGTTAGACATTGATTGACTGGTCTTCATTGATGTTATACAGAATTCCTTTGACGACTTTTGAATCGTTTAATGGACAAAGAGCCCCAAGCGGACGGCGTTTGACGTTTTTCAATTTTCATGTAATTGTCTGTGGTTTGGGAAATAAATTAAAGCTCTATTTAAGTATTTAATCTAAGGAATCTTTATTTTTATTTCTAATTAATAATTAGTTTTTTAATATGAAAATGCAATGATCACCTCTCCTGCACTGTCGGTAAACACTAGTGAGAGATGAGAAATGAGAATGGAAACAGGTCAGTTCGAATTTTACAAAAATGAACCATAATGTTTTCCAGGGGAAGAGCGTGAAGGTTGACTGTCAGACTTATTCTGCGTATTCTACCGCCTGTAAAACGGATTGTGCTCAGAGGAATTGTTCAATATGATGCCTACGGCCACTTTCTATCATCGTACGGCTCGCTATCGACAGGGAGTTCACCCTCATACCTTACAGCCTAAATGATAGCGTACAGCTTGGTTTTAGAGATGTTTTCTCCCACAAACACTCAGGTTGTGGAATGAGCTCCTGCCAAGGTTTTCCCAAGAGACTACAGCATGGGTTTCTTCAAAAGGGGGTAAAGAAGTTTCTTCAGGGTTGGCAACGCGCGCGTAAAGCCCATGGTATTGCAGGTGTTCATAGGCTACGGTAACCGCTTACCATCAGGTGGGCAGTATGTTTGTTTGCCACCTCAGTGGTATAAAAAAAAAGGTATATTGATAGCAATGTGGTCGTTAGTCTTTATTACTAACAATTTCCCTGGTTATTTAATTAGAATTATTTTGTTCAATTCCGCTACCATTAGTATGTGTGCGACTGCCAACACGCGAAGATAGACCACTACAAGTATCACAGCCTTCCATATTAGTCATCAATCTTCGAGTGCCACTTTACTTTCACATGTTTTGCGACACGTGTTTCACCTCTAAACGAATTCTTTAGATAAATTGGCAATCACACACATACTAATGGTTGCGGAATTAAACAAAAAATAATTCTAATCAAATAACCAGAGGGAGACTTTGTACAAAAGTCGTTTGCTTGGGTATGTCTGTCCCATTCGTGTTTCAACCGTATAGCAATTGTGTTTGCATAGCTGTGTTTCGGTTTGAAGAGTGGGATATGGCGTGAATTTACAGGGTACAGAGGAATAACACCTGAGTCCTCAGGAATGGCAACGCATGGGGGGTATCATGGGCGAAACAGTATACTCTGTTATGTCCATGGTACTGCTCATGTTTATAGGCGACGGTTACCACTTTCCATCAGGTGGGCCGTCAGCTTGTTTGCCATTCTAAGTCGTATATAAAAAAACCAGAGTGGTATGGATTTCTTCTTTCCTTTCTCTTTCAATTTCTGATACTAGATGGCGCCACTTCTAGACGACGTATAGTAATAATATTAAAAGAATAGGATGAAAGTAGTATGATTTGGTTAGAGATATCAATTTATGAAGTAACTAGTGATCTAGCTTGGTTTTGCATGGGTAATATAAACTTTTCGAAAATAATATGTAGCCTATATTACATTATGACAATAAAGCTTTCAATAGCTGAAAGAATTTCTGAAATCAGTTGAGTAATTTTTGCATTTATTTACTACAAACAAACAAACAAATCTTTTTCTTTTTATAATGTTGTTAGGTTAAGTTAATACCGACAACTTCGAAAAAGACTGATCTAGGAGTCAAGAGAATAAGATATTTTAGAATTGTATGCACCGCTATTCGGAGGTGGATTTGATACGTTCCAGTTACTTGTTAAATGAACTAAACAATAACATTTGGACAAGTAGAATTCTTATAATACAGGGGTAAACGAGTATTGGGTTCATCTGATGGCAAGTGATTACCGCCGCCCATAAGCACCTGCCCATGAACACCAGAGGCGTTGTAATTGTGCTGTTGGCGT